>NC_060130.1:73978969-75292017 GCF_021461395.2 Schistocerca americana
AGTGTCAGTCCTCTTGTACTTAAGTCGGCATTGTGCCTTTTGTATTAAATTCGGATGCAATTTCTGTGTTTCATCGTCAATAAGAATGTCCAAGGGATACAGTTCACCTGAAGTGAAGCATCGGAATCTAAAACTGGACTCACAGGAGAGGTTCAAATCATAGAGAGTTAGATAGTCTGTCCTCTTGTACGTAAGTCGTCATTGTGCCTTTTGTATTAAATTCGGACGCAATTTTTGTGTTTCATCGTCAATAAGGAGATCCAAGGGATACAGTAAACCTGAAGTGAAGCAATGGAATCTAAAACTGGTCTTACAGGAGAGGTTCAAATCATACAGAGTTAGAGCGTCAGTCCTCTTGTACTTAAGTCTGCATTGTGCCTTTTGTATCAAATTCGGATGCAATTTCTGTGTTTCATCGTCAATAAGAATATCCAAGGGATACAGTCAACCTGAAGTGAAGCATCGGAATCTATAACTGGACTCAATGGAGAGGTTAAAATAATAGAAAGTTAGAGTGTCAGTCCTCTTGTACTTAAGTCGGCATTGTGCCTTTTGTATTAAATTCGGATGCAATTTCTGTGTTTCATCGTCAATAAGAAGGTCCAAGGGATACAGTAAACCTGACGTGAAGCATCGGAATCTAAAACTGGACTCACAGGAGAGGTTCAAATCATAGCGAGTTAGAGTGTCAGTCCTGTTGTACTTAAGTCAGCATTGTGCTTTTGTATTAAATTCGGATGCAATTTGTGTGTTTCATCGTCAATAAGGATGTCCAAGGGATACAGTTAACCTGAAGTGAAGCATCGGAATGTAAAACTGGACTCACATTAGAGATTCAAATCATAGGGAGTTAGAGTGTCAGTCCTCTTGTACTTAAGTCGGCATTGTGCCTTTTGTATTATATTTGAATGCAATTTCTGTGTTTCATCGTCAATAAGAAGGTCCAAGGGATACAGTTAACCTGAAGTGAAGCATCGGAATCTAAAACAGGACTCACAGGAGAGATTCAAATCATAGAGAGTTAGAGTGTCAGTCCTCATGTACTTAAGTCGGCATTGTGCCTTTTGTATTAAATTCGGATTCAATTTCTGTGTTTCATCGTCAATAAGAAGGTCCAAGTTATACTGTAAACCTGAAGTGGAGCAACGGAATCAAAAACTGGACTCACAGGAGAGGTTCACATCATAGAGAGTTAGAGTGACAGTCCTATTGTACTTAAGTCGGCATTGTGCCTTTTGTATTAAATTCGGATGCAATGTCTGTGATTCAATGTCAATAAGAAGGTCCAAGTGCTACAGTAAACCTGAAGTGAAGAATCGGAATCTAATACTGGACTCACAGGAGAGGTTCAAATCATAGGGAGTTATAGTCTCAGTCCTCTTGTACATAAGTCGGCATTATGCCTTTTGTATTAAATTCGGATGCAATTTCTGTGTTTCATCGTCAATGAGATGGTCCATGGGATACAGTAATTCTGAGGTGAAGCATCGGAATGTACAACGGGACCCACAGGAGAGGATCAAATCATTGACAGTTAGAGTGTCAGTCCTCTTGTACTTAAGTCGGCTTTGTGCTTTTGTATTAAATTCGGATGCAATTTCTGTGTTTCATCGTCAATAACAAGGTCCCACGAATACAGTAAACCTGAAGTGAAGCATCGGAATCTAAAACTGGACTCACAGAAGAGGTTCAAATCATACAAATGTAGACTGTCAGTCCTCTCGTACTTAAGTCGGCAATGTGTCTTTTGTTTTAAATTCGGATGCAATATCTGTGTTGCATCGTCAATAAGAAGGTCCAAGGGATACAGTAAACCTGAGGTGAAGCATCGGAATCTGAAACGGGACTCACAGGAGAGGTTCAAATCATAGAAAGTTAGAGTGTCAGTCCTCTTGTACTTAAGTTGGCATTGTGCCTTTTGTATTAAATTCGGATGCAATTTCTGCGTTTCATCGTCAATAAGACGGTCCAAGTTATACTGTTAACCTCAAGTGAAGCATCGGAATCAAAAACTGGATTCACAGGAGAGGTTCAAATCATAGAGAGTTAGAGTGTCCGTCCTCTAGTACTTAAGTCGGCATTGTGCCTTTTGTATTAAATTCGGGTGCAATTTCTGTGATTCAATGTCAATAAGAAGGTCCAAGTGGTACAGTAAACCTTAAGTGAAGAATCGGAATCTAATACTGGACTTAAAGGAGAGGTTCCAATCATAGAGAGTTAGAGTCTCAGTCCTCTTGTACATAAGTCGACATTATGCCTTTTGTATTAAATTCGGATGCAATTTCTGTGTTTTATCGTCAGTAAGATGGTCCAAGGTATACAGTAACCTGAAGTGAAGCATCAAAATCTAAAACCGGACTCACAGGAGAGGTTCAAATCATAGATCGTTTGAGTGTCAGTCCTCCTGTACTTAAGTCGGCATTGTGCCTTTTGTATTATACAGTAAACCGGAAGTGAAGCATCGGAATCTAAACCTGGACTCTTAGGAGAGGTTCCAATCATAGAGAGTTAGAGTGTCAGTCAACTTGTACATAAGTCGTCATTGTGCCTTTTGTATTAAATTCGGATGCAATTTCTGTGTTTCATCGTCAATATGAATGTCCAAGGGATACTGTTAACCTGAAGTGATCCATCGGAATCTAAAACTGGACTCACAGGAGAGGTTCAAATCATAGAGAGTTAGAGTGTCAGTCCTCTAGTACTTGAGTCGTCATTCTGCCCTTTGTATTAAATTCGGCTGCAATTTCTGTGTTTCATCGTCAATAAGAAGGTTCAAGGGATACAGTAAACCTGAAGTGAAGCATCGGAATCTAAAACTGGACTTACAGCAGAGGTTCAAAGCATAGAAAGTTAGAGTGTCAGTCCTCTTGTATTTAAGTCGGCATTGTGCCTTTTGTATTACATTCGGATGCAATTTCTGTGTTTTATCGTCAATAAGAAGGTCCAAGGGATACAGTAAACCTGAAGTGAAGCATCGGAAACTAAAACTGGACTCACAGTGGAGGTTCAAATCATAGAGAGTTAGAGTGTCAGTCCTCTTGTACTTAAGTCGGCATTGTGCCTGTTGTATTAAATTCGGATGCAATTTCTGTGTTTCATCGTCAATAAGAAGGTACAAGTTATACTGTAAACCTGAAGTGAAGCATCGGAATCATAAACTGGACTCACAGGAGAGGTTCAAATCATAGAGAGTTAGAGTGTCAGTCCTCTTGTACTTAAGTCGGCATTGTGCCTTTTGTATTAAATTCGGATGCAATTTCTGTGTTTTATCGTCAATAAGAAGGTCCAAGGTATACAGTAACTTTAAGTGAAGCATCGGATTCTAAAACCGGACTCTCAGGAGAGGTTCAAATCATTGAAAGTTAGTGTCAGTCCTCTTGTTCTTAAGTCGGCATTGTGTCTTTTGTATTAAATTCGGATGCAATACCTGTGTTTCATCGTCAATAAGAAGGTCCAAGGGATACAGTAAACCTGAGGTGAAGCATCGGAATCTAAAACTGGACTCACAGGAGAGATTCAAATCATAGAGATTTAGAGTGTCAGACCTCTTGTACTTAAGTCGGCTTTGTTCCTTTTGTATTAAATTTGAATACAATTTCTGTGTTTCATCGTCAATAAGAAGGTCCAAGGGATACAGTTAACCTGAAGTGAAGCATCGGAATCTAAATCTGGACTCACAGGAGAGATTCAAGTCATAGGGAGTTAGAGTGACAGTCCTCATGTACTTAAGTCGGCATTGTGCCTTATGTATTAAATTCGGATGCAATGTCTGTGATTCAATGTCAATAAGAAGGTCCAAGTGCTACACTAAACCTGAAGTGAAGAATCGGAATCTAATACTGGACTCACAGGAGAGGTTCAAATCATAGGGAGTTATAGTCTCAGTCCTCTTGTACATAAGTCGGCATTCTGCCTTTTGTATTAAATTCGGATGCAATTCCTGTGTTTCATCGTCAATGAGATGGTCCATGGGATACAGTAATTCAGAGGTGAAGCATCGGAATGTACAACGGGACCCACAGGAGAGGATCAAATCATAGACAGTTAGAGTGTCAGTCGTCTTGTACTTAATTTGGCATTGTGCTTTTGTATTAAATTCGGATGCAATTTCTGTGTTTCATCGTCAATAACAAGGTCCCACGAATACAGTAAACCTGAAGTGAAGCATCGGAATCTAAAACTGGACTCACAGAAGAGGTTCAAATCATACAAAGGTAGAGTGTCAGTCCTCTTGTACTTAAGTTGGCATTGTGCCTTTTGTATTATATTCGGATGCAATTTCTGTGCTTCATCGTCCATTCGAAGGTCCAAGGGATACAGTAAACCTGAAGTAAAGCATAGGAATCTAAAACTGTACTTAGAAGAGAGATTCAAATCATAGAAAGTTAGAGTGTCAGTCCTCTTGTACTTAAGCCGGCATTGTGCCTTTTGTATTAAATTCGGATGCAATTTCTGTGTTTCATCGTCAATAAGAAGGTCCAAGGGATACAGTAAACCTGAAATGAAGCATCGGAATCTAAAACTGGACTCACAGCAGAGGTTCAAATAATAGAAAGTTAGAGTGTCAGTCCTCTTGTACTTAAGTCGGCATTGTGCCTTTTGTATTAAATTCGGATGCAATTTCTGTGTTTCATCGTCAATAAGAAGGTCCAAGGGATACAGTAAACCTGAACTGAAGCATCGGAATCTAAAACTGGACTCTCAGGAGGGATTCAAATCATAGAGAGATAGAGTGTCAGCGCTCTTGTACTTAAGTCGGCATTGTGCCCTTTGTATTAAATTCGTCTGCAATTTCTGTGTTTCATCGGCAATAAGATGGTCCAAGGGATACAGTAAACCTGAAGTGAAGCATCGGAATCTGAAACTGGACTCACAGGAGAGGTTCAAATCATAGGGAGTTAGAGTGTCAGTCCTCTTGTACTTAAGTCGGCATTGTGCCTTTTGTATTAAATTCGAATGCAATTTCTGTGTTTCATCGTCAATAAGAAGGTCCAAGGGATACAGTAAACTTGAAGTGAAGCATCGGAATCTAAAACTGGACTCACAGGAGAGGTTTAAATCATAGAGAGTTAGAGTGTACGTCCTCTAGTACTTAAGTGGGCATTGTGCCTTTTGTATTACATTCGGGTGCAATTTCTGTGATTCAATGTCAATAAGAAGGTCCAAGTGGTACAGTAAACCTTAAGTGAAGAATGGGAATCTAATACTGGACTTAAAGGAGAGGTTCCAATCATAGAGAGCTAGAGTCTCAGTCCTCTTGTACATAAGTCGGCATTATGCCTTTTGTATTAAATTCGGATGCAATTTCTGTGTTTTATCGTCAGTAAGATGGTCCAAGGTATACAGTAACCTGAAGTGAAGCATCAAAATCTAAAACCGGACTCACAGGAGAGGTTCAAATCATAGAACGTTTGAGTGTCAGTCCTCCTGTACTTAAGTCGGCATTGTGCCTTTTGTATTAAAGTCGGATGCAATTTCTGTGTTTCATCGTCAATATGAAGGTCCAAGGGATACAGTAAACCGGAAGTGAAGCATCGGAATCTAAACCTGGACTCTTAGGAGAGGTTCAAATCATAAAGAGTTAGAGTGTCAGTCCACTTGTACATAAGTCGTCCTTGTGGCTTTTGTATTAAATTCGGATGCAATTTCTGTGTTTCATCGTCAATAAGAAGGTCCAAGGGATACAGTTAACCTGAAGTGAAGCATCGGAATCTAAAACTGGACTCACAGGAGAGGTTTAAATCATAGAGAGTTAGAGTGTCAGTCCTCTAGTACTTGAGTCGTCATTGTGCCCTTTGTATTAAATTCGGATGCAATTTCTGTGTTTCATCGTCAATAAGATGGTCCAAGGGATACAGTGAACCGGAAGTGAAACATCGGAATCTAAAACTGGACTCACAGCAGAGGTTCAAAACATAGAAAGTTAGAGTGTCAGTCCTCTTGTATTTAAGTCGGCATTGTGCCTTTTGTATTACATTCGGATGCAATTTCTGTGTTTTATCGTCAATAACAAGGTCCAAGTTATACTGTAAACCTGAAGTGAAGCATCGGAATCAAAAACTGGACTCACAGGAGAGGTTCAAATCATAGCGAGTTAGAGTGTCAGTCCTGTTGTACTTAAGTCAGCATTGTGCTTTTGTATTAAATTCGGATGCAATTTGTGTGTTTCATCGTCAATAAGAAGGTCCAAGGGATACAGTTAACCTGAAGTGAAGCATCGGAATGTAAAACTAAACTCACAGGAGAGATTCAAATCATAGGGAGTTAGAGTGTCAGTCCTCTTGTACTTAAGTCGGCATTGTGCCTTTCGTATTATATTTGAATGCAATTTCTGTGTTTCATCGTCATTAAGAAGGTCCAAGGGATACAGTTAACCTGAAGTGAAGCATCGGAATCTAAAACTGGACTCACAGGAGAGATTCAAATCATAGAGAGTTAGAGTGTCAGTCCTCTTGTACTTAAGTCGGCATTGTGCCTTTTGTATTAAATTCGGATTCAATTTCTGTGTTTCATCGTCAATAAGAAGGTCCAAGTTATACTGTAAACCTGAAGTGGAGCAACGGAATCAAAAACAGGACTCACAGGAGAGGTTCACATCATAGAGAGTTAGAGTGACAGTCCTATTGTACTTAAGTCGGCATTGTGCCTTTTGTATTAAATTCGGATGCAATGTCTGTGATTCAATGTAAATAAGAAGGTCCAAGTGCTACAGTAAACCTGAAATGAAGAATCGGAATCTAATACTGGACTCACAGGAGAGGTTCAAATCATAGGGAGTTATAGTCTCAGTCCTCTTGTACATAAGTCGGCATTATGCCTTTTGTATTAAATTCGGATGCAATTTCTGTGTTTCATCGTCAATAACAAGGTCCCACGAATACAGTAAACCTGAAGTAAAGCATCGGAATCTAAAACTGGACAACACAGAAGAGGTTCAAATCATACAAATGTAGACTGTCAGTCCTCTTGTACTTAAGTTGGCATTGTGCCTTTTGTATTAAATTCGGATGCAATTTCTGTGTTTTATCGTCAATAAGAAGGTCCAAGGTATACAGTAACCTGAAGTGAAGCATCGCAATCTAAAACCGGACTCACAGGATAGGTTCAAATCATAGAAAGTTTGAGTGTCAGTCCACTCGTACTTAAGTCGGCATTGTGTCTTTTGTTTTAAATTCGGATGCAATATCTGTGTTTCATCGTCAATAAGAAGGTCCAAGGGATACAGTAAACCTGAGGTGAAGCATCGGAATCTGAAACGGGACTCACAGGAGAGGTTCAAATCATAGAAAGTTAGAGTGTCAGTCCTCTTGTACTTAAGTCGGCATTGTGCCTTTTGTATTATATTCGGATGCAATTTCTGTGTTTCATCGTCAATAAGAAGGTCCAAGGGATACAGTTAACCTGAAGTAAAGCATCGAAATCTCAAAATGGACTCACAGGAGAGATTCAAATCATAGAGAGTTAGAGTGTCAGTCCTCTTGTACTTAAGTCGGCATTGTGCCTTTTGTATTAAATTCGGATGCAATTTCTGCGTTTCATCGTCAATAAGACGGTCCAAGTTATACTGTAAACCTCAAGTGAAGCATCGGAATCAAAAACTGGATTCACAGGAGAGGTTCAAATCATAGAGAATTAGAGTGTCCGTCCTCTAGTACTTAAGTCGGCATTGTGCCTTTTGTATTAAATTCGGGTGCAATTTCTGTGATTCAATGTCAATAAGAAGGTCCAAGGGATACAGTAAACCTGAGGTGAAGCATCGGAATCTAAAACTGGACTCACAGGACAGATTCAAATCATAGAGATTTAGAGTGTCAGACCTCTTGTACTTAAGTCGGCATTGTTCCTTTTGTATTAAATTTGAATACAATTTCTGTGTTTCATCGTCAATAAGAAGGTCCAAGGGATACAGTTAACCTGAAGTGAAGCATCGGAATCTAAATCTGGACTCACAGGAGAGATTCAAATCATAGAGAGTTAGAGTGACAGTCCTCTTGTACTTAAGTCGGCATTGTGCCTTTTGTATTAAATTCGGATGCAATGTCTGTGATTCAATGTCAATAAGAAGGTCCAAGTGCTACAGTAAACCTGAAGTGAAGAATCGGAATCTAATACTGGACTCACAGGAGAGGTTCAAATCATAGGGAGTTATAGTCTCAGTCCTCTTGTACATAAGTCGGCATTATGCCTTTTGTATTAAATTCTGATGCAATTTCTGTGTTTCATCGTCAATGAGATGGTCCATGGGATACAGTAATTCTGAGGTGAAGCATCGGAATGTACAACGGGACCCACAGGAGAGGATCAAATCATTGACAGTTAGAGTGTCAGTCCTCTTGTACTTAAGTCGGCATTGTGCTTTTGTATTAAATTCGGATGCAATTTCTGTGTTTCATCGTCAATAACAAGGTCCCACGAATACAGTAAACCTGAAGTGAAGCATCGGAATCTAACACTGGACTCACAGAAGAGGTTCAAATCATACAAAGGTAGAGTGTCAGTCCTCTTGTACTTAAGTTGGCATTGTGCCTTTTGTATTAAATTCAAATGCAATTTCTGTGTTTTATCGTCAATAAGAATTTCCAAGGGATACATAAACCTGAAATAAAGCATTGGAATCTAAAACTGGACTCACAGGAGAGGTTCAAATCATAGAGAGTTAGAATGTCAGGCCTCTAGTACTTATGTTGGCATTGTGCCTTTTGTATTAAACTCGGATGCAATTTCTGTGTTTCATCGTCAATAAGAAGGTCCAAGGTATACAGTAACCTGAAGTGAAGCATCGGAATCTAAAACCGGACTCACAGGAGAGGTTCAAATCATAGAAAGTTAGAGTGTCAGTCCTCTTGTACTTATGTCGGCATTGTGCCTTTCGTATTAAAGTCGGATGCAATTTCTGTGTTCCATCGTCGATAAGAAAGTCCAAGGTATACAGTCAACCTGAAGTGAAGCATCGGATTCTATAACTGAACTCACAGGAGAGGTTCAAATCATAGAAAGTTAGAGTATCAGTCCTCTTGTACTTACGTCGGCATTGTGCCTTTTGTATTAAATTCTAATGCAATATCTGTGTTTCATCGTCAATAAGAAGGTCCAAGGGATACAGTAAACCTGAAGTAAAGCATAGGAATCTAAAACTGTACTTACAGGAGAGATTCAAATCATAGAAAGTTAGAGTGTCAGTCCTCTTGTACTTAAGCCGGCATTGTGCCTTTTGTATTAAATTCGGATGCAATTTCTGTGTTTCATCGTCAATAAGAAGGTCCAAGGGATACAGTAAACCTGAACTGAAGCATCGGAATCTAAAACTGGACTCTCAGGAGGGATTCAAATCATAGAGAGATAGAGTGTCAGCGCTCTTGTACTTAAGTCGGCATTGTGCCCTTTGTATTAAATTCGTCTGCAATTTCTGTGTTTCATCGTCAATAAGATGGTCCAAGGGATACAGTAAACCTGAAGTGAAGCATCGGAATCTGAAACTGGACTCACAGGAGAGGTTCAAATCATAGGGAGTAAGAGTGTCAGTCCTCTTGTACTTAAGTCGGCATTGTGCCTTTTGTATTAAATTCGAATGCAATTTCAGTGTTTCATCGTCAATAAGAAGGTCCAAGGGATACAGTAAACCTGAAGTGAAGCATCGGAATCTAAAACTGGACTCACAGGAGAGGTTTAAATCATAGAGAGTTAGAGTGTCAGTCCTCTTGTACTTAAGTCGGCATTGTGCCTTTTGTATTAAATTCGAATGCAATTTCAGTGTTTCATCGTCAATAAGAAGGTCCAAGGGATACAGTAAACCTGAAGTGAAGCATCGGAATCTAAAACTGGACTCACAGGAGAGGTTTAAATCATAGAGAGTTAGAGTGTCAGTCCTCTTGTACTTAAGTCGGCATTGTGCCTTTTGTATTAAATTCGAATGCAATTTCAGTGTTTCATCGTCAATAAGAAGGTCCAAGGGATACAGTAAACCTGAAGTGAAGCATCGGAATCTAAAACTGGACTCACAGGAGAGATTCAAATCATAGGGAGTTAGAGTGTCAGTCCTCTTGTACTTAAGTCGGCATTGTGCCTTTTGTATTATATTTGAATGCAATTTCTGTGTTTCATCGTCAATAAGAAGGTCAAAGGGATACAGTAAACCTGAAGTGAAGCATCGGAATCTAAAACTGGACTCACAGAAGAGGTTCAAATCATACAAATGGACTGTCAGTCCCTCTTGTACTTAAGTTGGCATTGTGCCTTTTGTAATCAATTTGGATGCAATTTCTGTGTTTTATCGTCAATAAGAAGGTCCAAGGTATACAGTAACCTGAAGTGAAGCATCGGAATCTAAAACCGGACTCACAGGAGAGGTTCAAATCATAGAAAGTTTGAGTGTCAGTCCTCTCGTACTTAAGTCGGCATTGTGTCTTTTGTTTTAAATTCGGATGCAATATCTGTGTTTCATCGTCAATAAGAAGGTCCAAGGGATACAGTAAACCTGAGGTGAAGCATCGGAATCTGAAACGGGACTCACAGGAGAGGTTCAAATCATAGAAAGTTAGAGTGTCAGTCCTCTTGTACTTAAGTCGGCATTGTGCCTTTTGTATTATATTCGGATGCAATTTCTGTGTTTCATCGTCAATAAGAAGGTCCAAGGGATACAGTTAACCTGAAGTAAAGCATCGGAATCTAAAAATGGAGTCACAGGAGAGATTCAAATCATAGAGAGTTATAGTGTCAGTCCTCTTGTACTTAAGTCGGCATTGTGCCTTTTGTATTAAATTCGGTTGCAATTTCTGCGTTTCATCGTCAATAAGACGGTCCAAGTTATACTGTAAACCTCAAGTGAAGCATCGGAATCAAAAACTGGATTCACAGGAGAGGTTCAATTCATAGAGAGTTAGAGTGTCCGTCCTCTAGTACTTAAGTCGGCATTGTGCCTTTTGTATTAAATTCGGGTGCAATTTCTGTGATTCAATGTCAATAAGAAGGTCCAAGTGGTACAGTAAACCTTAAGTGAAGAATGGGAATCTAATCCTGGACTTAAAGGAGAGGTTCCAATCATAGAGAGTTAGAGTCTCAGTCCTCTTGTACATAAGTCGGCATTATGCCTTTTGTATTAAATTCGGATGCAATTTCTGTGTTTTATCGTCAGTAAGATGGTCCAAGGTATACAGTAACCTGAAGTGAAGCATCAAAATCTAAAACCGGACTCACAGGAGAGGTTCAAATCATAGAACGTTTGAGTGTCAGTCCTCCTGTGTTTAAGTCGGCATTGTGCCTTTTGTATTAAATTCGGATGCAATTTCTGTGTTTCATCGTCAATATGAAGGTCCAAGGGATACAGTAAACCGGAAGTGAAGCATCGGAATGTAAACCTGGACTCTTAGGAGAGGTTCTAATCATAGAGCGTTAGAGTGTCAGTCCACTTGTACATAAGTCGTCATTGTGCCTTTTGTATTAAATTCGGATGCAATTTCTGTGTTTCATCGTCAATAAGAATGTCCAAGGGATACAGTTAACCTGAAGTGATCCATCGGAATCTAAAACTGGACTCACAGGAGAGGTTCAAATCATAGACAGATAGAGTGTCAGTCCTCTAGTACTTGAGTCGTCATTGTGCCCTTTGTATTAAATTCGGATGCAATATCTGTGTTTCATCGTCAATAAGAAGGTCCAAGGGATACAGTAAACCTGAAGTGAAGCATCGGAATCTAAAACTGGACTCACAGCAGAGGTTCAAAACATAGAAAGTTAGAGTGTCAGTCCTCTTGTATTTAAGTCGGCATTGTGCCTTTTGTATTACATTCGGATGCAATTTCTGTGTTTTATCGTCAATAAGAAGGTCCAAGGGATACAGTAAACCTGAAGTGAAGCATCGGAAACTAAAACTGGACTCACAGTGGAGGTTCAAATCATAGAGAGTTAGAGTGTCAGTCCTCTTGTACTTAAGTCGGCATTGTGCCTGTTGTATTAAATTCGGATGCAATTTCTGTGTTTCATCGTCAATAAGAAGGTACAAGTTATACTGTAAACCTGAAGTGAAGCATCGGAATCAAAAACTGGACTCACAGGAGAGGTTCAAATCATAGAGAGTTAGAGTGTCAGTCCTCTTGTACTTAAGTCGGCATTGTGCATTTTGTATTAAATTCGGATGCAATTTCTGTGTTTTATCGTCAATAAGAAGGTCCAAGGTATACAGTAACTTTAAGTGAAGCATCGGATTCTAAAACCGGACTCTCAGGAGAGGTTCAAATCATTGAAAGTTAGAGTGTCAGTCCTCTTGTACTTAAGTCGGCATTGTGCCTTTTGTATTAAATTCGGATGCAATATCTGTGTTTCATCGTCAATAAGAAGGTCCAAGGGATACAGTAAACCTGAGGTGAAGCATCGGAATCTAACACTGGACTCACAGGAGAGATTCAAATCATAGAGAGTTAGAGTGACAGTCCTCTTGTACTTAAGTCGGCATTGTGCCTTTTGTATTAAATTCGGATGCAATTTCTGTGTTTTATCGTCAATAAGAAGGTCCAAGGTATACAGTAACTTTAAGTGAAGCATCGGATTCTAAAACCGTACTCTCAGGAGAGATTCAAATCATAGAGATTTGGAGTGTCATACCTCTTGTACTTAAGTCGGCATTGTTCCTTTTGTATTAAATTTGAATACAATTTCTGTGTTTCATCGTCAATAAGAAGGTCCAAGGGATACAGTTAACCTGAAGTGAAGCATCGGAATCTAAATCTGGACTCACAGGAGAGATTCAAATCATAGAGAGTTAGAGTGACAGTCCTCTTGTACTTAAGTCGGCATTGTGCCTTTTGTATTAAATTCGGATGCAATGTCTGTGATTCAATGTCAATAAGACGGTCCAAGTTATACTGTAAACCTCAAGTGAAGCATCGGAATCAAAAACTGGATTCACAGGAGAGGTTCAAATCATAGAGAGTTAGAGTGTCCGTCCTCTAGTACTTAAGTCGGCATTGTGCCTTTTGTATTAAATTCGGGTGCAATTTCTGTGATTCAATGTCAATAAGAAGGTCCAAGTGGTACAGTAAACCTTAAGTGAAGAATCGGAATCTAATACTGGACTTAAAGGAGAGGTTCCAATCATAGAGAGTTAGAGTCTCAGTCCTCTTGTACATAAGTCGGCATTATGCCTTTTGTATTAAATTCGGATGCAATTTCTGTGTTTTATCGTCAGTAAGGTGGTCCAAGGTATACAGTAACCTGAAGTGAAGCATCAAAATCTAAAACCATACTCACAGGAGAGGTTCAAATCATAGAACGTTTGAGTGTCAGTCCACTTGTACATAAGTCGTCATTGTGCCCTTTGTATTAAATTCGGATGCAATTTCTGTGTTTCATCGTCAATAAGAAGGTCCAAGGGATACAGTAAACCTGAAGTGAAGCATCGGAATCTAAAGCTGGATTCACACGAGAGGTTCAAATCATAGAAAGTAAGAGTGTCAGTCCTCTTGTACTTAAGTCGGCATTTTGCCTTTTATATTAAATTCTGATGCAATTTCTGTGTTTCATCGTCAATAAGAAGGTCCAAGGGACCCAGTAAACCTGAAGTGAAGCATCAGGATCTAAAACTTTACTCAAAGGAGAGGTTCAAATCACAGAAAGTTATGGTGTCAGTCTTCTTGTACTTAAGTCGGCATTGTGCCTTTTGTATTAAATTCGGATGCAATTTCTGTGTTTCATCGTCAATACGAAAGTCCAAGGGATACAGTAAACCTGAATTGAAGCAGCGGAATCTATAACTGGACTCACAGGAGAGTTTCAAATCATAGAGAGTTAGAGTGTCAGTCCTCTTGTACTTAAGTCGACATTGTGCCTTTCGTATTAAATTCGGATGCAGTTTCTGTGTTTCATCGTCAATAAGAAGGTCCAAGGGATACAGTAAACCTGAAGTGAAGCATCGGAATCTAAAACTGGACTCACAGGTGAGATTCAAATCATAGAGAGTTAGAGTGTCAGTCCTCTTGTACTTAAGTCGGAATTGAGACTTTTGTACTCAATTCGGATGCAATTTCTGTGTTTCATCGTCAATAAGAAGGTCCAAGGGATACAGTAAACCTGAAGTGAAGCATCGGAAACTAAAACTCGGCTAACAGGAGAGGTTCAAATCATAGAAAGTTAGAGTGACAGTCCTCTTGTACTTAAGTCGGCATTGTGCCTTTTGTAGTCAATTCGGATGCAATTTCTGTGTTTCATCGTCAATAAGAAGGTCCAAGGGATAGAGTAAACCTGAAGTGAAGCATCGGAATCTGAAACTGGACTCACAGCAGAGGTTCAAATCATAGAAAGTTAGAGTGTCAGTCCTCTTGTACTTAAGTCGGCATTGTGCGTTTTGTATTACATTCGGATGCAATTTCTGTGTTTCATCGTCAATAAGAAGGCTCAAGGGATACAGTAAACCTGAAGTGACGCATCGGAATCTAAATCTGGACTCACAGGAGGGGTTCAAATTATAGAGTATTAGAGTGTCAATCCTCTTGTACCTAAGTCGGCATTGTGCCCTTTGTATTAAATTCGGAAGCAATTTCTGTGATTTATCGTCAATAAGAAGGTCCAAGGGATACGGTAAAACTGAAGTGAAGCATCCGAATCTAAAACTGGACTCATAGGAGAGGTTGAAATCATAGAAAGTTAGAGTGTCAGTCTCCCTGTACTTAAGTCGGCATTGTGCCCTTTGTATTAAATTCGGATGCAATTTCTGTGTTTCATCGTGAATAAGAAGGTCCAAGTTACGCAGTAAACCTGAAGTGAAGCATCGGAATCTAAAAGTGGACTCACAGGAGAATTTCAAATCATAGAAAGTTAGAGTGTCAGACCTCTTGTACTTAAGTCGGCATTGTGCCTTTTGTATTAAATTCGGATGCAATTTCTGTGTTTCATCGTCAATAAGAAGGTCCAAGGGATACAGTAAACCTGAAGTGTAGCATCGGAATCTAAAACTGGACTTACAGGAGAGGTTCATATCACAGAAAGTTAGAGTGTCAGTCCTCTTGTACTTAAGTCGGCAATGTGCCTTTTGTATTAAATTCGGATGCAATTTCTGTGTTTCACCCTCTATAAGAAGGTCCAAGCGATACAGTAAACCTGAAGTGAAGCATCGGAATCTAAAACTTTACTCACAGGAGAGGTTCCAATTATAGAAAGTTAGAATGTCAGACCTCTTGTACTTAAGTCGGCATTGTGCCTTTTGTATTAAATTCAGATGCAATTTCTGTGTTTCTTCGACAATTCGAAGGTCCAAGGGATACAGTAAACCTGAAGTGAAGCATCGGAATCTAAAACTGGACTCACGGGAGAGGTTCAAATCACAGTAAGTTAGAGTGGCAGTCCCTTGTACTTAAATCGGCATTGTGCCTTTTTTATTAAATTTGGATGCAATTTCTGTATTTCATCGTCAATAAGAAGGTCCAAGGGATACAGTAAACCTGAAATGAAGCATCGGAATCTAAAACTGGACTCACAGGAGAGGTTCAAATCATAGAAAGTTAGAGTGTCAGTCCTCTTGTACTTAAGTCGGCATTGTTCCTTTTGTATTAAATTTGAATACAATTTCTGTGTTTTATCGTCAATAAGAAGGTCCAAGTGCTACAGTAAACCTGAAGTGAAGCATCGGAATCTAAATCTGGACTCACAGGAGAGGTTCAAATCATAGGGAGTTATAGTCTCAGTCCTCTTGTACATAAGTCGGCATTACGCCTTTTGTATTAAATTCGGATGCAATTACTGTGTTTCATCGTCAATAAGACGGTCCAAGTTATACTGTAAACCTCAAGTGAAGCATCGGAATCAAAAACGGGATTCACAGGAGAGGTTCAAATCATAGAGAGTTAGAGTGTCCGTCCTCTAGTACTTAAGTCGGCATTGTGCCTTTTGTATAAAATTCGGGTGCAATTTCTGTGATTCAATGTCAATAAGAAGGTCCAAGTGGTACAGTAAACCTTAAGTGAAAAATCGGACTCTAATACTGGACTTAAAGGAGAGGTTCCAATCATAGAGAGTTAGAGTCTCAGTCCTCTTGTACATAAGTCGGCATTATGCCTTTAGTATTAAATTCGGATGCAATTTCTGTGTTTTATCGTCAGTAAGGTGGTCCAAGGTATACAGAAACCTGAAGTGAAGCATCAAAATCTAAAACCATACTCACAGGTGAGGTTCAAATCATAGAACGTTTGAGTGTCAGTCTTTCTGTACTTAAGTCGGCATTGTGCCATTTGTATTAAATTCTGATGCAATTTCTGTGTTTCATCGTCAATATGAAGGTCCAAGGGATACAGTAAACCGGAAGTGAAGCATCGGAATCTAAAGCTGGACTCTTAGGAGAGGTTCAAATCATAGAGAGTTAGAGTGTCAGTCCACTTGTACATAAGTCGTCATTGTGCCCTTTGTATTAAATTCGGATGCAATTTCTGTGTTTCATCGTCAATAAGAAGGCTCAAAAGATACAGTAAACCTGAAGTGACGCATCGGAATCAAAATCTGGACTCACAGGAGGGGTTCAAATTATAGAGAATTAGAGTGTCAGTCCTCTTGTACCTAAGTCGGCATTGTGCCCTATGTATTAAATTCGGAAGCAATTTCTGTGATTTATCGTCAATAGGAAGGTCCAAGGGATATGGTAAAACTGAAGTGAAGCATCCGAATCTAAAACTGGACTCATAGGAGAGGTTGAAATCATAGAAAGTTAGAGTGTCAGTCTCCCTGTACTTAAGTCGGCATTGTGCCCTTTGTATTAAATTCGGATGCAATTCCTGTGTTTCATCGTGAATAAGAAGGTCCAAGGGACACAGTAAACCTGAAGTGAAGCATCGGAATCTAAAACTAGATTCACAGGAGAAGTTCAAATCATAGAAAGTTAGAGTGTCAGTCCTCTTGTACTTAAGTCGGCATTGTGCCTTTTGTATTAACTTCTGATGCAATTTCTGTGTTTCATCGTCAATAAGAAGATCCAAGGGATACAGTAAACCTGCGGTGTAGCATCGGAATCTAAAACTGGACTCACAGAAGAATTTCAAATCATAGAAAATTAGAGTGTCAGTCCTCTTGTACTTAAGTCGACATTGTGCGTTTTGTATTAACTTCGGATGCAATTTCTGTGTTTCATCGTCAGTAAGAGGGTCCAATGGATACGGTAAACCTCAAGTGAAGCATCCGAAACTAAGACTGGACTCACAGGAGAGGTTCAAATCATAGAAAGTTAGAATGTCAGTGCTCTTGTACTTAAGTCGGCATTGTGCCTCTTGCATTAAATTCGGATTCAATTTCTGTGTTTCATCGTCAATAGGAAGGTCCAAGGGATACAGTAAACCTGAAGTCAAGCATCGGAATCTAAAACTGGACTCACAGGAGAGGTTCATATCATAGATAGTTAGAGTGTCAGTCCTCTTGTACCTAAGTTGGCATTGTGCCTTTTGTATTAAATTCGGATGCAATTTCTGTGTTTCATCGTCAATAAGTAGGTCCAAGGGATACAGTAAACCTGAAGTAAAGCATCGGAATCTAAAACTGGACTCACAGGAGTGGTTCAAATCATAGAAAGTTAGTGTGTCAGTCCTCTTGTACTTAAGTCGGCATTGTGCCTTATGTATTAAGTGCGGATGCAATTTCTGTGTTTCATCGTCAATAAGAAGGTCCAAGGGATACAGTTAACCCGAAGTGAAGCATCGGAATCGAAAACTGGACTCACAGAAGAGGTCCTAATCATAAAAAAGTTAGAGTGTCAGTCCTCTTTTACTTAAGTCGGCATTGTGCATTTTGTATTAATTTCGGATGCAATTTCTGTGTTTCATCGTCAATAAGTAGGTCCAAGGGATACAGTAAACCTGAAGTCAAGCATCGGAATCTAAAACTGGACTCACAGGAGAGGTTCATATCATAGATAGTTAGAGTGTCAGTCCTCTTGTACCTAAGTTGGCATTGTGCCTTTTGTATTAAATTCGGATGCAATTTCTGTGTTTCATCGTCAATAAGTAGGTCCAAGGGATACAGTAAACCTGAAGTCAAGCATCGGAATCTAAAACTGGACTCACAGGAGAGGTTCATATCATAGATAGTTAGAGTGTCAGTCCTCTTGTACCTAAGTTGGCATTGTGCCTTTTGTATTAAATTCGGATGCAATTCCGGTGTTTCATCATCAAAAGAAGGTCCAAGGGATACAGTAAACCTGAAGTGAAGCATCGGAATCTAAACCTGGACTCACAGGAGAGGTTCAAATCATACACTGTTAGAGTGTCGGTCCCCTTGTACTTAAGTCGGCATTATACCTTTTGTATTAAATTGGGATGCAATTTCTGTGTTTGATCATCAATAAGAAGGTCCAAGGGATACAGTAAACCTGAAGTGAAGCATCGGAATCTGAAACTGGTCTCACAGGAGAGTATCAAATCATCGAGAGTTAGAGTGTCGGCCCTCTTGTACATATGTCGTCATTGTGCCTTTTGTATTAAATTCGGATACAATTTCTGTGTTTCATCGTCAATAAGAAGGTCTAAGGGATACAGTAAACCTGAAGTGAAGCAACGGAATCTAAAACTGGACTCTCAGGAGAGGTTCAAATCATAGGGATATAGAGTGTCAGTCCACTTTTACTTAAGTCGGCATTGTGCCTATTGTATTAAATTCGGTTGCAATTTCTGTGTTTCATCGACAACAAGGGGATTCAAGGGAAACAGTAAACCTGAAGTGAAGCATCGGAATCTAAATCTGGACTCACAGGAGAGGTTCAAATCATAGAAAGTTAGAATGTCAGTCCTCTTGTACTTAAGTCGGCATTGTGCATTTTGTATTAAATTCGGATGCAATTTCTGTGTTTCATCGTCAATAAGAAGGTCCAAGGAATACAGTAAACCTGAAATGAAGCATCGCAATCTAAAACTGGACTCACAGGAGAGGTTCAAATCATAGAAAGTTAGAGTGTCAGTCCTCTTGTACTTAAGTCGACATTGTGCCTTTTGTATTAATATCGGATGCAATATCTGTGCTTCATCGTCAATAAGAAGGTGCAATGGATACAGTAAACCTGAAGTGAAGCATCGGAAACTAAGACTGGACTCACAGGAGAGGTTCAAATCATAGAAAGTTAGAGTGTCAGTCCTCTTGTACTTAAGTCGGCATTGTGTCATTTGTATTAAACCCGGATGCAATATCAGTGTTTCATCGTCAATAAGAAGGTCCAAGGGATACAGTAAACCTGAAGTGAAGCATCGGAATCTAAAACTGGACTCACAGGAGAGGTTCAAACAATAGAGAGTTAGAGTGTCAGTCCTCTTGTACTTAAGCCGGCATTGTGCCTTTTGTATTAAATTCGGATGCAATTTCTGTGTTTAATCGTCGATAAGAAGGTCCAAGGGATACAGGAAATCTCAAGTGAAGCATCGGATTCTGAAACAGGACTCACAGGAGAGGTTCAAATCGTAGAGAGTTAGTGTGTCAGTCCTCTCGTACTTAAGTCGGCATTGTGAATGTTGTATTAAATTCGGCTGCAATTTCTGTGTTTCATCGTCAGTAAGAGGGTAGAAGGGAAACAGTAAACCTGAAGTGAAGCATCGGAATCTAAAACAGGACTCACAGGAGAGGTTCAAGTCATAGAGAGTTAGAGTGTCAGTCCCCTTGTGTTTATGTCGACATTGTCCCTATTGTATTAAATTCGGATGCAATTTCTGTGTTTCATCGTCAAAAAGAAGGTCCAATTGATACGGTAAATCTGAAGTGAAGCATCGGAAACTAAGACTGGACTCACAGGAGAGGTTCAAATCATAGAAAGTTAGAGTGTCAGTGCTCTTCTACTTCAGTCGGCATCGTGCCTTTTGTATCAAATTCGGAAGCAATATCTGTCTTTCTTGGTCAATAAGAAGGTCCAAGGGATACAGTAAACCTGAAGTGAGGCATCGGAATCTAAAACTGGACTCACAGGAGAGGTTTAAATCATAGCGAGTTAGAGTGTCAGTCCTCTTTTACTTAAGTCGGCATTATGCCTTTTGTATTAAATTCGGATGCAATTTCTGTGTTTCATCGTCAATAAGAAGGTCCAAGGGATACAGTAAACCTGTAGTGAAGCAACGGAATCTAAAACTGGACTCACAGCAGATGTACAAATCATAGAAAGTTAGAGTGTCAGTGCTCTTGTACTTAAGTCGGCATTGTGCCTTTTGTATTAAATTCGGATGCAATTTCTGTGTTTCTTCGTCAACAAGAAGGTCAAAGAGATACAGTAAACCTGAAGTGAAGTATCGGAATCTAAAACTGGACTCACAGGAGAGGTTCATATCATAGAAAGTTAGAATGTCAGTCCTCTTGTACTTAAGTCGGCATTGTGCCTTTTGTATTAAATTTGGATGCAATTTCTGTGTTTCTTTGTCAATAAGAAGGTCCAGGCGATCCAGTAAACCTGAAGTGAAGCATCGGAATCTAAAACCGGACTCACAGGAGAGGTTCAAATCATAGAGAGTTAGAGTGTCAGTCCACTTGTACTTAAGTCGGCATTGTGCCTTTTGTATTAAATTCGGATGCAATTTCTGTGTTTCATCGTCAATAAGAAGGTCCAAGGGATACAGGTAACCTGAAATGAATCATCGGAATCTAAAACTGAACTCACAGGAGAGGTTCAAATCATAGACTGTTAGAGTTTCGGTCCTCTTGTACCTAAGTCGGCATTGTGCCTTTTGTATTAAAGTGGGATGCAATTTCTGTGTTTGATCGTCAATTAGAAGGTACAAGGGATACAAAAAACCTGAAGTGAAGCATCTGAATCTAAAACCGGACTCACATGAGAGGTTCAAGTCACAGACAGTTAGAGTGTCAGTCCTCTTGTACTTAAGTCGGCATTGTGCCTTTTGTATTAAATTCGGATGCAATTCCGGTGTTTCATCATCAAAAGAAGGTCCAAGGGATACAGTAAACCTGAAGTGAAGCATCGGAATCTAAAACTGGACTCACAGGAGAGGTTCAAATCATACACTGTTAGAGTGTCGGTCCTCTTGTACTTAAGTCGGCATTATACCTTTTGTATTAAATTGGGATGCAATTTCTGTGTTTGATCATCAATAAGAAGGTCCAAGGGATACAGTAAACCTGAAGTGAAGCATCGGAATCTGAAACTGGTCTCACAGGAGAGTATCAAATCATCGAGAGTTAGAGTGTCGGTCCTCTTGTACGTATGTCGTCATTGTGCCTTTTGTATTAAATTCGGATACAATTTCTGTGTTTCATCGTCAATAAGAAGGTCTAAGGGATACAGTAAACCTGAAGTGAAGCAACGGAATCTAAAACTGGACTCTCAGGAGAGGTTCAAATCATAGGGATATAGAGTGTCAGTCCACTTTTACTTAAGTCGGCATTGTGCCTATTGTATTAAATTCGGTTGCAATTTCTGTGTTTCATCGACAACAAGGGGATTCAAGGGAAACAGTAAACCTGAAGTGAAGCATCGGAATCTTAATCTGGACTCACAGGAGAGGTTCAAATCATAGAAAGTTAGAACGTCAGTCCTCTTGTACTTAAGTCGGCATTGTGCATTTTGTATTAAATTCGGATGCAATTTCTGTGTTTCATCGTCAATAAGAAGGTCCAAGGAATACAGTAAACCTGAAATGAAGCATCGCAATCTAAAACTGGACTCACAGGAGAGGTTCAAATCATAGAAAGTTAGAGTGTCAGTCCTCTTGTACTTAAGTCGACATTGTGCCTTTTGTATTAATATCGGATGCAATATCTGTGCTTCATCGTCAATAAGAAGGTGCAATGGATACAGTAAACCTGAAGTGAAGCATCGGAAACTAAGACTGGACTCACAGGAGAGGTTCAAATCATAGAAATTTAGAGTGTCAGTCCTCTTGTACTTAAGTCGACATTGTGTCATTTGTATTAAACCCGGATGCAATATCAGTGTTTCATCGTCAATAAGAAGGTCCAAGGGATACAGTAAACCTGAAGTGAAGCATCGGAATCTAAAACTGGACTCACAGGAGAGGTTCAAACAATAGAGAGTTAGAGTGTCAGTCCTCTTGTACTTAAGCCGGCATTGTGCCTTTTGTATTAAATTCGGATGCAATTTCTGTGTTTAATCGTCGATAAGAAGGTCCAAGGGATACAGGAAATCTCAAGTGAAGCATCGGATTCTGAAACAGGACTCACAGGAGAGGTTCAAATCGTAGAGAGTTAGAGTGTCAGTCCTCTCGTACTTAAGTCGGCATTGTGAATGTTGTATTAAATTCGGCTGCAATTTCTGTGTTTCATCGTCTGTAAGAGGGTAGAAGGGAAACAGTAAACCTGAAGTGAAGCATCGGAATCTAAAACAGGACTCACAGGAGAGGTTCAAGTCATAGAGAGTTAGAGTGTCAGTCCCCTTGTGTTTATGTCGACATTGTCCCTATTGTATTAAATTCGGATGCAATTTCTGTGTTTCATCGTCAAAAAGAAGGTCCAATTGATACGGTAAATCTGAAGTGAAGCATCGGAAACTAAGACTGGACTCACAGGAGAGGTTCAAATCATAGAAAGTTAGAGTGTCAGTGCTCTTCTACTTCAGTCGGCATTGTGCCTTTTGTATTAAATTCGGAAGCAATATCTGTCTTTCTTTTTCAATAAGAAGGTCCAAGGGATACAGTAAACCTGAAGTGAGGCATCGGAATCTAAAACTGGACTCACAGGAGAGGTTTAAATCACAGCGAGTTAGAGTGTCAGTCCTCTTTTACTTAAGTCGGCATTATGCCTTTTGTATTAAATTCGGATGCAATTTCTGTGTTTCATCGTCAATAAGAAGGTCCAAGGGATACAGTAAACCTGTAGTGAAGCAACGGAATCTAAAACTGGACTCACAGCAGATGTACAAATCATAGAAAGTTAGAGTGTCAGTGCTCTTGTACTTAAGTCGGCATTGTGCCTTTTGTATTAAATTCGGATGCAATTTCTGTGTTTCTTCGTCAATAAGAAGGTCAAAGAGATACAGTAAACCTGAAGTGAAGTATCGGAATCTAAAACTGGACTCACTGGAGAGGTTCATATCATAGAAAGTTAGAATGTCAGTCCTCTTGTACTTAAGTCGGCATTGTGCCTTTTGTATTAAAGTGGGATGCAATTTCTGTGTTTGATCGTCAATTAGAAGGTACAAGGGATACAAAAAACCTTAAGTGAAGCATCTGAATCTAAAACCGGACTCACATGAGAGGTTCCAGTCACAGACAGTTAGAGTGTCAGTCCTCTTGTACTTAAGTCGGCATTGTGCCTTTTGCATTAAATTCGGATGCAATTTCTGTGTTTCATCGTCAATAAGATGGACCAAGGGATACAGTAAACATGAATGGAAGCATCGGAATCTAAAACTGGACTCACAGGAGAGGTTTAAATCATAGAAAGTTAGAGTGTCAGTCCTCTTGTACTTAAGTCGGCATTGTGCCTTTTGTATTAACTTCTGATGCAATTTCTGTGTTTCATCGTCAATAAGAAGATCCAAGGGATACAGTAAACCTGAGGTGAAGCATCGGAATCTAAAACTGGACTCAAGGGAGAGGTTCAAATCATAGAAAGTTAGAGTGTCATACCTTATGTACTTAAGTCGCCATTGTGCCGTTTGTGTTAAATTCGGATGCAATTTCTGTGTTTCATCGACAATAAGAAGGTCCAAGGCATACAGTAAACCTGAAGTGAAGCATCGGAATCTAAAACTGGACTCTAAGGAGAGGTTCAAATAATAGAAAGTTAGAGAGTCAGTCCTCTTGTACTTAAGTCGGCATTGTGCGTTTTGTATTACATTCGGATGCAATTTCTGTGTTTCATCGTCAATAAGAAGGCTCAAAAGATACAGTAAACCTGAAGTGACGCATCGGAATCAAAATCTGGACTCACAGGAGGGGTTCAAATTATAGAGAATTAGAGTGTCAGTCCTCTTGTACCTAAGTCGGCATTGTGCCCTATGTATTAAATTCGGAAGCAATTTCTGTGATTTATCGTCAATAGGAAGGTCCAAGGGATATGGTAAAACTGAAGTGAAGCATCCGAATCTAAAACTGGACTCATAGGAGAGGTTGAAATCATAGAAAGTTAGAGTGTCAGTCTCCCTGTACTTAAGTCGGCATTGTGCCCTTTGTATTAAATTCGGATGCAATTTCTGTGTTTCATCGTGAATAAGAAGGTCCAAGGGACACAGTAAACCTGAAGTGAAGCATCGGAATCTAAAACTAGATTCACAGGAGAAGTTCAAATCATAGAAAGTTAGAGTGTCAGTCCACTTGTACTTAAGTCGGCATTGTGCCTTTTGTATTAACTTCTGATGCAATTTCTGTGTTTCATCGTCAATAAGAAGATCCAAGGGATACAGTAAACCTGCGGTGTAGCATCGGAATCTAAAACTGGACTCACAGAAGAATTTCAAATCATAGAAAATTAGAGTGTCAGTCCTCTTGTACTTAAGTCGACATTGTGCGTTTTGTATTAACTTCGGATGCAATTTCTGTGTTTCATCGTCAATAAGAGGGTCCAATGGATACGGTAAACCTCAAGTGAAGCATCCGAAACTAAGACTGGACTCACAGAAGAGGTTCAAATCATAGAAAGTTAGAATGTCAGTGCTCTTGTACTTAAGTCGGCATTGTGCCTCTTGCATTAAATTCGGATTCAATTTCTGTGTTTCATCGTCAATAGGAAGGTCCAAGGGATACAGTAAACCTGAAGTCAAGCATCGGAATCTAAAACTGGACTCACAGGAGAGGTTCATATCATAGATAGTTAGAGTGTCAGTCCTCTTGTACCTAAGTTGGCATTGTGCCTTTTGTATTAAATTCGGATGCAATTTCTGTGTTTCATCGTCAATAAGTAGGTCCAAGGGATACAGTAAACCTGAAGTAAAGCATCGGAATCTAAAACTGGACTCACAGGAGTGGTTCAAATCATAGAAAGTTAGTGTGTCAGTCCTCTTGTACTTAAGTCGGCATTGTGCCTTATGTATTAAGTGCGGATGCAATTTCTGTGTTTCATCGTCAATAAGAAGGTCCAAGGGATACAGTTAACCCGAAGTGAAGCATCGGAATCGAAAACTGGACTCACAGAAGAGGTCCTAATCATAAAAAAGTTAGAGTGTCAGTCCTCTTTTACTTAAGTCGGCATTGTGCATTTTGTATTAATTTCGGATGCAATTTCTGTGTTTCATCGACAATAAGAAGGTCCAGGGGATACAGTAAACCAGAAATGAATCATCGGAATCTAAAACTGGACTCACAGGAAAGGTTTAAATCATAGAAAGTTAGAGTGTCAGTCATTTTGTACTTAAGTCGGCAATGTGCCTTTTGTATTAAATTCGGATGCAATTCCGGTGTTTCATCATCAAAAGAAGGTCCAAGGGATACAGTAAACCTGAAGTGAAGCATCGGAATCTAAACCTGGACTCACAGGAGAGGTTCAAATCATACACTGTTAGAGTGTCGGTCCTCTTGTACTTAAGTCGGCATTATACCTTTTGTATTAAATTGGGATGCAATTTCTGTGTTTGATCATCAATAAGAAGGTCCAAGGGATACAGTAAACCTGAAGTGAAGCATCGGAATCTGAAACTGGTCTCACAGGAGAGTATCAAATCATCGAGAGTTAGAGTGTCGGCCCTCTTGTACATATGTCGTCATTGTGCCTTTTGTATTAAATTCGGATACAATTTCTGTGTTTCATCGTCAATAAGAAGGTCTAAGGGATACAGTAAACCTGAAGTGAAGCAACGGAATCTAAAACTGGACTCTCAGGAGAGGTTCAAATCATAGGGATATAGAGTGTCAGTCCACTTTTACTTAAGTCGGCATTGTGCCTATTGTATTAAATTCGGTTGCAATTTCTGTGTTTCATCGACAACAAGGGGATTCAAGGGAAACAGTAAACCTGAAGTGAAGCATCGGAATCTAAATCTGGACTCACAGGAGAGGTTCAAATCATAGAAAGTTAGAATGTCAGTCCTCTTGTACTTAAGTCGGCATTGTGCATTTTGTATTAAATTCGGATGCAATTTCTGTGTTTCATCGTCAATAAGAAGGTCCAAGGAATACAGTAAACCTGAAATGAAGCATCGCAATCTAAAACTGGACTCACAGGAGAGGTTCAAATCATAGAAAGTTAGAGTGTCAGTCCTCTTGTACTTAAGTCGACATTGTGCCTTTTGTATTAATATCGGATGCAATATCTGTGCTTCATCGTCAATAAGAAGGTGCAATGGATACAGTAAACCTGAAGTGAAGCATCGGAAACTAAGACTGGACTCACAGGAGAGGTTCAAATCATAGAAAGTTAGAGTGTCAGTCCTCTTGTACTTAAGTCGGCATTGTGTCATTTGTATTAAACCCGGATGCAATGTCAGTGTTTCATCGTCAATAAGAAGGTCCAAGGGATACAGTAAACCTGAAGTGAAGCATCGGAATCTAAAACTGGACTCACAGGAGAGGTTCAACCAATAGAGAGTTAGAGTGTCAGTCCTCTTGTACTTAAGCCGGCATTGTGCCTTTTGTATTAAATTCGGATGCAATTTCTGTGTTTAATCGTCGATAAGAAGGTCCAAGGGATACAGGAAATCTCAAGTGAAGCATCGGATTCTGAAACAGGACTCACAGGAGAGGTTCAAATCGTAGAGAGTTAGAGTGTCAGTCCTCTCGTACTTAAGTCGGCATTGTGAATGTTGTATTAAATTCGGCTGCAATTTCTGTGTTTCATCGTCAGTAAGAGGGTAGAAGGGAAACAGTAAACCTGAAGTGAAGCATCGGAATCTAAAACAGGACTCACAGGAGAGGTTCAAGTCATAGAGAGTTAGAGTGTCAGTCCCCTTGTGTTTATGTCGACATTGTCCCTATTGTATTAAATTCGGATGCAATTTCTGTGTTTCATCGTCAAAAAGAAGGTCCAATTGATACGGTAAATCTGAAGTGAAGCATCGGAAACTAAGACTGGACTCACAGGAGAGGTTCAAATCATAGAAAGTTAGAGTGTCAGTGCTCTTCTACTTCAGTCGGCATTGTGCCTTTTGTATTAAATTCGGAAGCAATATCTGTCTTTCTTGGTCAATAAGAAGGTCCAAGGGATACAGTAAACCTGAAGTGAGGCATCGGAATCTAAAACTGGACTCACAGGAGAGGTTTAAATCATAGCGAGTTAGAGTGTCAGTCCTCTTTTACTTAAGTCGGCATTATGCCTTTTGTATTAAATTCGGATGCAATTTCTGTGTTTCATCGTCAATAAGAAGGTCCAAGGGATACAGTAAACCTGTAGTGAAGCAACGGAATCTAAAACTGGACTCACAGCAGATGTACAAATCATAGAAAGTTAGAGTGTCAGTGCTCTTGTACTTAAGTCGGCATTGTGCCTTTTGTATTAAATTCGGATGCAATTTCTGTGTTTCTTCGTCAATAAGAAGGTCAAAGAGATACAGTAAACCTGAAGTGAAGTATCGGAATCTAAAACTGGACTCACAGGAGAGGTTCATATCATAGAAAGTTAGAATGTCAGTCCTCTTGTACGTAAGTCGGCATTGTGCCTTTTGTATTAAATTTGGATGCAATTTCTGTGTTTCTTTGTCAATAAGAAGGTCCAGGCGATACAGTAAACCTGAAGTGAAGCATCGGAATCTAAAACCGGACTCACAGGAGAGGTTCTAATCATAGAGAGTTAGAGTGTCAGTCCACTTGTACTTAAGTCGGCATTGTGCCTTTTGTATTAAATTCGGATGCAATTTCTGTGTTTCATCGTCAATAAGAAGGTCCAAGGGATACAGGTAACCTGAAATGAATCATCGGAATCTAAAACTGAACTCACAGGAGAGGTTCAAATCATAGACTGTTAGAGTTTCGGTCCTCTTGTACCTAAGTCGGCATTGTGCCTTTTGTATTAAAGTGGGATGCAATTTCTGTGTTTGATCGTCAATTAGAAGGTACAAGGGATACAAAAAACCTGAAGTGAAGCATCTGAATCTAAAACCGGACTCACATGAGAGGTTCAAGTCACAGACAGTTAGAGTGTCAGTCCTCTTGTACTTAAGTCGGCATTGTGCCTTTTGTATTAAATTCGGATGCAATTCCGGTGTTTCATCATCAAAAGAAGGTCCAAGGGATACAGTAAACCTGAAGTGAAGCATCGGAATCTAAAACTGGACTCACAGGAGAGGTTCAAATCATACACTGTTAGAGTGTCGGTCCTCTTGTACTTAAGTCGGCATTATACCTTTTGTATTAAATTGGGATGCAATTTCTGTGTTTGATCATCAATAAGAAGGTCCAAGGGATACAGTAAACCTGAAGTGAAGCATCGGAATCTGAAACTGGTCTCACAGGAGAGTATCAAATCATCGAGAGTTAGAGTGTCGGTCCTCTTGTACATATGTCGTCATTGTGCCTTTTGTATTAAATTCGGATACAATTTCTGTGTTTCATCGTCAATAAGAAGGTCTAAGGGATACAGTAAACCTGAAGTGAAGCAACGGAATCTAAAACTGGACTCTCAGGAGAGGTTCAAATCATAGGGATATAGAGTGTCAGTCCACTTTTACTTAAGTCGGCATTGTGCCTATTGTATTAAATTCGGTTGCAATTTCTGTGTTTCATCGACAACAAGGGGATTCAAGGGAAACAGTAAACCTGAAGTGAAGCATCGGAATCTAAATCTGGACTCACAGGAGAGGTTCAAATCATAGAAAGTTAGAACGTCAGTCCTCTTGTACTTAAGTCGGCATTGTGCATTTTGTATTAAATTCGGATGCAATTTCTGTGTTTCATCGTCAATAAGAAGGTCCAAGGAATACAGTAAACCTGAAATGAAGCATCGCAATCTAAACTGGACTCACAGGAGAGGTTCAAATCATAGAAAGTTAGAGTGTCAGTCCTCTTGTACTTAAGTCGACATTGTGCCTTTTGTATTAATATCGGATGCAATATCTGTGCTTCATCGTCAATAAGAAGGTGCAATGGATACAGTAAACCTGAAGTGAAGCATCGGAAACTAAGACTGGACTCACAGGAGAGGTTCAAATCATAGAAATTTAGAGTGTCAGTCCTCTTGTACTTAAGTCGACATTGTGTCATTTGTATTAAACCCGGATGCAATATCAGTGTTTCATCGTCAATAAGAAGGTCCAAGGGATACAGTAAACCTGAAGTGAAGCATCGGAATCTAAAACTGGACTCACAGGAGAGGTTCAAACAATAGAGAGTTAGAGTGTCAGTCCTCTTGTACTTAAGCCGGCATTGTGCCTTTTGTATTAAATTCGGATGCAATTTCTGTGTTTAATCGTCGATAAGAAGGTCCAAGGGATACAGGAAATCTCAAGTGAAGCATCGGATTCTGAAACAGGACTCACAGGAGAGGTTCAAATCGTAGAGAGTTAGAGTGTCAGTCCTCTCGTACTTAAGTCGGCATTGTGAATGTTGTATTAAATTCGGCTGCAATTTCTGTGTTTCATCGTCAGTAAGAGGGTAGAAGGGAAACAGTAAACCTGAAGTGAAGCATCGGAATCTAAAACAGGACTCACAGGAGAGGTTCAAGTCATAGAGAGTTAGAGTGTCAGTCCCCTTGTGTTTATGTCGACATTGTCCCTATTGTATTAAATTCGGATGCAATTTCTGTGTTTCATCGTCAAAAAGAAGGTCCAATTGATACGGTAAATCTGAAGTGAAGCATCGGAAACTAAGACTGGACTCACAGGAGAGGTTCAAATCATAGAAAGTTAGAGTGTCAGTGCTCTTCTACTTCAGTCGGCATTGTGCCTTTTGTATTAAATTCGGAAGCAATATCTGTCTTTCTTGGTCAATAAGAAGGTCCAAGGGATACAGTAAACCTGAAGTGAGGCATCGGAATCTAAAACTGGACTCACAGGAGAGGTTTAAATCACAGCGAGTTAGAGTGTCAGTCCTCTTTTACTTAAGTCGGCATTATGCCTTTTGTATTAAATTCGGATGCAATTTCTGTGTTTCATCGTCAATAAGAAGGTCCAAGGGATACAGTAAACCTGTAGTGAAGCAACGGAATCTAAAACTGGACTCACAGCAGATGTACAAATCATAGAAAGTTAGAGTGTCAGTGCTCTTGTACTTAAGTCGGCATTGTGCCTTTTGTATTAAATTCGGATGCAATTTCTGTGTTTCTTCGTCAATAAGAAGGTCAAAGAGATACAGTAAACCTGAAGTGAAGTATCGGAATCTAAAACTGGACTCACAGGAGAGGTTCATATCATAGAAAGTTAGAATGTCAGTCCTCTTGTACTTAAGTCGGCATTGTGCCTTTTGTATTAAATTTGGATGCAATTTCTGTGTTTCTTTGTCAATAAGAAGGTCCAGGCGATACAGTAAACCTGAAGTGAAGCATCGGAATCTAAAACCGGACTCACAGGAGAGGTTCAAATCATAGAGAGTTAGAGTGTCAGTCCACTTGTACTTAAGTCGGCATTGTGCCTTTTGCATTAAATTCGGATGCAATTTCTGTGTTTCATCGTCAATAAGATGGACCAAGGGATACAGTAAACATGAATGGAAGCATCGGAATCTAAAACTGGACTCACAGGAGAGGTTTAAATCATAGAAAGTTAGAGTGTCAGTCCTCTTGTACTTAAGTCGGCATTGTGCCTTTTGTATTAACTTCTGATGCAATTTCTGTGTTTCATCGTCAATAAGAAGATCCAAGGGATACAGTAAACCTGAGGTGAAGCATCGGAATCTAAAACTGGACTCAAGGGAGAGGTTCAAATCATAGAAAGTTAGAGTGTCAAACCTTATGTACTTAAGTCGCCATTGTGCCGTTTGTGTTAAATTCGGATGCAATTTCTGTGTTTCATCGACAATAAGAAGGTCCAAGGCATACAGTAAACCTGAAGTGAAGCATCGGAATCTAAAACTGGACTCTAAGGAGAGGTTCAAATAATAGAAAGTTAGAGAGTCAGTCCTCTTGTACTTAAGTCGGCATTGTGTCTTTTGTATTAAATTCGGATGCAATTTCTGTGTTTCATCGTCAATAAGAAGGTACAAGGGATGCAGTAAACCTGAAGTGAAGCATCGGAATCTAAAACTGGACTCACAGGAGAGGTTCAAATCACAGTAAGTTAGAGTGTCAGTCCCTTGTACTTTAGTCGGCATTGTGCCTTCTGTATTAAATTTGGATGCAATTTCTGTATTTCATCGTCAAGAAGAAGCTCCAAGGGATACAGTAAACCTGTAGTGAAGCATCGGAAACTAAAACTGGACTCACACGAGAGGTTCAAATCGGTGAAAGTTAGAGTGTCAGCCCTCTTGTACTTAAATCGGCATTGTGCCTTTTGTATTAAATTCGGATGCAATTTCTGTGTTTTATCGTCAATAAGAATTTCCAAGGGATACAGTAAACCTGAAATGAAGCATCGGAATCTAAAACTGGACTCACAGGAGAGGTTCAAATCATAGAGAGTTAGATTGTCAGTCCTCTTGTACTTATGTTGGCATTGTGCCTTTTGTATTAAACTCGGATGCAATTTCTGTGTTTCATCGTCAATAAGAAGGTCCAAGGGATACAGTATACCTGAAGTGAAGCATCGGAATCTATAACTGGACTCACAGGAGAGGTTCAAATAATAGAAAGTTAGAGTGTCAGTGCTCTTGTACTTAAGTCGGCATTGTGCCTTTTGTATTGAATTCGGATGCAATTTCTGTGTTTTATATTCAATAAGAAGGTCCAAGGGATACAGTAAACCTGAAGTGAAGCATCGGAATCTAATACTGGACTCACAGGAGAGGTTCAAATCATAGAGAGTTAGAGTGTCAGTCCTCTTGTACTTAAGCCGGCATTGTGCCTTTTGTATTAAATTCGGATGCAATTTCTGTGTTTCATCGTCAATAGGAAGGTCCAAGGGATACAGTAAACCTCAAGGGAAGCATCGGATTCTAAAACTGGACTCACAGGAGAGGTTCAAATCGTAGAGGGTTAGAGTGTCAGTCCTCTTGTACTTAAGTCGGCATTGTGAATGTTGTATTAAATTCAGTTGCAATTTCTGTGTTTCATCGTCAGTAAGAGGGTCCAAGGGATACAGCAAACCTGAAGTGAAGCATCGGAATCTATAACTGGACTCACAGGAGAGGTTCAAATAATAGAAAGTTAGAGTGTCAGTCGTCTTGTACTTAAGTTGGCACTGTGCCTTTTGTATTAAATTCGGATGCAATTTCTGTGTTTCATCGTCAATAAGTAGGTCCAAGGGATACAGTAAACCTGAAGTGAGGCATCGGAATCTAAAACTGGACTCACAGGAGAGGTTTAAATCATAGTAAGTTAGAGTGTCAGTGCTCTCGTACTTATGTCGGCATTGTGCATTTTGTATTAAATTCGGATGCAATTTCTGTGTTTCATTGTCAATAAGAAGGTCCAAGGGCTACAGTAAACCTGATGTGAAGCATCGGAATCTAAAACTGGACTCACTGGAGAGGTTCGAATCATAGAGATTTAGAGTGTCCGTCCTCTTGTACTTAAGTCGGCATTGTGCATTTTGTGTTACATTCGGATGCTATTTCTGTGTTTCATCATCAACAAGAGAGTTCAAGGGATACAGTAAACCTAAAGTTAAGCATCGGAATGTAAAACTGGGCTCAAAGGAGAGGTTCAAATAATAGAGAGTCAGAGTGTCAGTCCTCTTGTTCTTAAGTCGGCATTGTGCCTTTTGTATTAATTTCAGATGCAATTTCTGTGTTTCATCGTCAATATGAAGGTCCAGGGGATAAAGTAAACCAGAAATGAAGCATCGGAATCTAAAACTGGACTCACAGGAGAGGATTAAATAATAGAAAGTGAGAGTGTCAGTCGTCTTGTACATAAGTCGGCATTGTTCCATTTGTATTAAATTCGGATGCAATTTCGGTGTTTCGTCATCAATAAGAAGGTCCAAGGAATACAGTTAACCTGAAGTGAAGCATCGGAATCTAAAACTGAACTCACAGGAGATTTTCAAATCATAGACTGTTAGAGTGTCGGTCCTCTTGTACCTAAGTCGGCATTGTGCCTTTTGTATTAAAGTCGGATGCAATATCTGTGTTTGATCGTCAATAAGAAGGTACAAGTGATACAAAAAACCTGAAGTGAAGCATCTGAATCTAAAACCGGACCCACAGCAGAGGATTAATATCATAGAGTGTTCGAGTGTCAGTCCTCTTGTACATATGTCGTCATTGTGCCTTTTGTATTAAATTCGGATACAATTTCTGTGTTTCATCGTCAATAAGAAGGTCTAAGGGATACAGTAAACCTGAAGTGAAGCATCGGAATCTAAAACTGGACTCTCAGGAGAGGTTCAAATCATAGGGAGTTAGAGTGTTAGTCCTCTTTTACTTAAGTCGGCATTGTGCCTATTGTATTAAATTCGGTTGCAATTTCTGTGTTTCATCGTCAACAAGATGGTTCAAGGGATACAGAAAACCTGAAGTGAAGCATCGGAATCTAAAACTGGACTCAGAGGAGAGGTTCAAATCATAGAAAGTTAGAATGTCAGTCCTCTTGTACCTAAGTCGGCATTGTTCATTTTGTATTGAATTCGGATGCAATTTCTGTGTTTCATCGTCAATAAGAAGGTCAAAGGAATACAGTAAACCTGAAAAGAAGCATCGGAATCTGAAACTGGACTCACGGGAGAGGTTCAAATCATAGAAAGTTAGAGTGTCAGTCGTCTTGTACTTAAGTCGGCAATGTGCCTTTTGTATTAAATTCGGATGCAATTTCTGTGTTTCATCATCAATAAGAAGGTCCAAGGGATACAGTAAACCTGAAGTGAAGCATCAGAATCTAAAACTGGACTCACATGAGAGGTTCATATCACAGACAGTAAGAGTGTCAGTCCTCTTGTACTTAAGTCGGCATTGTGCCTTTTGCATTAAATTCGGATGCAATTTCTGTGTTTCATCGTCAATAAGATGGACCAAGGGATACAGTAAACATGGAGTGAAGCATCGGAATCTAAAACTGGACTCACAGGAGAGGTTCAAATCATAGAAAGTTAGAGTGTCAGTCCTCTTGTACTTAAGTCGGCATTGTGCCTTTTGTATTAACTTCTGATGCAATTTCTGTGTTTCATCGTCAATAAGAAGATCCAAGGGATACAGTAAACCTGAGGTGAAGCATCGGAATCTAAAACTGGACTCACGGGAGAGGTTCAAATCATAGAAAGATAGAGTGTCAAACCTCTTGTACTGAAGTCGGCATTGTGCCGTTTCTGTTAAGTTCGGATGCAATTTCTGTGTTTCATCGTCAATAAGAAGGTCCAAGGGATACAGTAAACCTGAAGTGAAGCATCGGAATCTAAAACTGGACTCTAAGGAGAGGTTCAAATAATAGAAAGTTAGAGAGTCAGTCCTCTTGTACTTAAGTCGGCATTGTGTCTTTTGTATTAAATTCGGATGCAATTTCTGTGTTTCATCGTCAATAAGAAGGTACAAGGGATACAGTAAACCTGAAGTGAAGCATCGGAATCTAAAACTGGACTCACAGGAGAGGTTCAAATCACAGTAAGTTAGAGTGTCAGTCCCTTGTACTTATGCCGGGATTGTGCGTTTTGTATTAAGTTTGGATGCAATTTCTGTATTTCATCGTCAATAAGAAGGTCCAAGGGATACAGTAAACCTGTAGTGAAGCATCGGAAACTAAAACTGGACTCACACGAGAGGTTCAAATCGATGAAAGTTAGAGTGTCAGCCCTCTTGTACTTAAATCGGCATTGTGCCTTTTGTATTAAATTCGGATGCAATTTCTGTGTTTTATCGTCAATAAGAATTTCCAAGGGATACATAAAATTGAAATAAAGCATTGGAATCTAAAACTGGACTCACAGGAGAGGTTCAAATCATAGAGAGTTAGATTGTCAGTCCTCTTGTACTTATGTTGGCATTGTGCCTTTTGTATTAAACTCGGATGCAATTTCTGTGTTTCATCGTCAATAAGAAGGTCCAAGGGATACAGTATACCTGAAGTGAAGCATCGGAATCTAAAACTGGACTCACAGGAGAGGTTCAAATCATAGAAATTTAGAGTGTCAGTCCTCTTGTACTTAAGCCGGCATTGTGCCTTTTGTATTAAATTCGGATGCAATTTCTGTGTTTCATCGTCAATAGGAAGGTCCAAGGGATACAGTAAACCTCAAGGGAAGCATCGGATTCTAAAACTGGACTCACAGGAGAGGTTCAAATCGTACAGAGTTAGAGTGTCAGTCCTCTTGTACTTAAGTCGGCATTGTGAATGTTGTATTAAATTCAGTTGCAATTTCAGTGTTTCATCGTCAGTAAGAGGGTCCAAGGGATACAGCAAACCTGAAGTTAAGCATCGGAATCTAAAACTGGACTCACAGGAGAGGTTCAAATCATAGAAAGTTAGAGTGTCAGTGCTCTTGTACTTAAGTCGGCATTGTGCCTTTTGTATTAAATTCGGATGCAATTTCTGTGTTTTATCGGCAATAAGAAGGTCCAAGGGATACAGTAAACCTGAAGTGAAGCATCGGAATCTAAAACTGGACTCACAGGAGAGGTTCAAATCATAGAGAGTTACAGTGTCAGTCCTCTTGTTCTTAGGTCGGCATTGTGCCTTTTGTATTAAACTCGGATGCAATTTCTGTGTTTCATCGTCAATAAGAAGGTCCAAGGGAACAGTAAACCTCAAGTGAAGCATCGGATTCTAAAACTGGACTCACAGGAGAGGTTCAAATCGTTGAGAGTTAGAGTGTCAGTCCACTTGTACTTAAGTCGGCATTGTGAATGTTGTATTAAATTCGGTTGCAATTTCTGTGTTTCATCGTCAGTAAGAGGGTCCAAGGGAAACAGTAAAACTGAAGTGAAGCATCGGAATCTAAAACAGGACTCACAGGAGAGGTTCAATTCATAGAGAGTTAGAGTGTCAGTCCTCTTGCACTTAAGTCGACATTGTGCCTTTTGTATTAAATTCGGATGCAATTTCTGGGTTTCATCGTCAATAAGAAGGTCCAATGGATACGGTAAACCTGAAGTGAAGAATCCGAAACTAAGACTGGACTCACAGGAGAGGTTCAAATCATAGAAAGTTAGAGTGTCAGTGCTCTTGTACTTAAGTCGGCATTGTTCCTCTTGCATTAAATTCGGATGCAATTTTGTGTTTCATCGTCAATAAGAAGGTCCAAGGGATACAGTAAACCTGAAGTCAAGCATCGGAATCTAAAACTGGACTCACAGGAGAGGTTCATATCATAGAAAGTTAGAATGTCAGTCCTCTTGTACTTAAGTTGGCATTGTGCCTTTTGTATTAAAATCGGATGCAATTTCTGTGTTTCATCGTCAATAAGTAGGTCCAAGGGATACAGTAAACCTGAAGTGACGCATCGGAATCTAAAACTGGACTCACAGGAGAGGTTTAAATCATAGAGTGTTAGAGTGTCAGTCCTATTTTACTTAAGTCGGCATTATGCCTTTTGTATTAAATTCGGATGCAATTTCTGTGTTTCATCGTCAATAAGAAGGTCCAAGGGATACAGTAAACCTGAAGTGAAGCAACGGAATCTAAAACTGGGCTCACAGCAGATGTACAAATCATAGAAAGTTAGAGTGTCAGTGCTCTTGTACTTATGTCGGCATTGTGCCTTTTGTATTAAATTCGGATGCAATTTCTGTGTTTCATCGTTAATAAGAAGGTCAAAGGGATACAGTAAACCTGAAGTGAAGCATCGGAACCTAAAACTGGACTCACAGGAGAGGATCAAATCATAGAAAGTTAGAGTGGCAGTCCTCTTGTACTTAAGTCGGCATTGTGCCTTTTGTATTAAATTCGGATGCAATTTCTGTGTTTCATTGTCAATAAGAAGGTCCAAGGGCTACAGTAAACCTGAAGTGAAGCATCGGAATCTAAAACTGGACTCACTGGAGAGGTTCAAATCATAGAGAGTTAGAGTGTCAGTCCTCTTGTACTTAAGTCGGCATTGTGCCTTTTGTGTTACATTCGGATGCTATTTCTGTGTTTCATCATCAACAAGAGAGTTCAAGGGATACAGTAAACCTTAAAGTTAAGCATCGGAATCGAAAACTGGGCTCAAAGGAGAGGTTCAAATAATAGAGAGTCAGAGTGTCAGTAATCTTGTTCTTAAGTCGGCATTGTGCCTTTTGTATTAATTTCGGATGCAATTTCTGTGTTTCATCGTCAATAAGAAGGTCCAGGGGAAACAGTAAACCAGAAATGTATCATCGGAATCTAAAACTGGACTCACAGGAGAGGTTTAAATCATAGAAAGTTAGAGTGTCAGTCGTCTTGTACTTAAGTCGGCAATGTGCCTTTTGTATTAAATTCGGATGCAATTCCGGTGTTTCATCATCAATAAGAAGGTCCAAGGGATACAGCAAACCTGAAGTGAAGCATCGGAATCTAAAACTGGACTCACAGGAGAGGTTCAAATCATAGACTGTTAGAGTGTCGGTCCTCTTGTACTTAAGTCGGCCTTATACCTTTTGTATTAATTTCGGATGCAATTTCTGTGTTTGATCATCAATAAGAAGGTCCAAGGGATACAGTAAACCTGAAGTGAAGCATCGGAATCTGAAACTGGTCTCACAGGAGAGGTTCAAATCATAAAGAGTTAGAGTGTCAGTCCTCATGTACATATGTCGTCATTGTGCCTTTTGTATTAAATTCGGAAACAATTTCTGTGTTTCATCGTCAATAAGAAGGTCTAAGGGATACAGTAAACCTGAAGTGAAGCAACGGAATCTAAAACTGGACTCACAGGAGAGGTTCAAATCATAGCCTGTTAGAGTGACAGTCCTCTTGTACTTAAGACGGCATTGTGCCCTTTGCATTAAATTATTATGCAATTTCTGTGCTTCATCGTCAATAAGAAGGTCCAAGGTATACAGTATACCTGAAGTGAAGTATCGGAATCTAAAACTGGACTCCCAGGAGAGGTTCAAACCATAAAAAGTTAGAGTGTCAGTCCTCTTGTATTTAAGTCGGCATTGTGCCTTTTGTATTAAATTCGGATGGAATTTCTGTGTTTCATCGTCAATAAGAAGGTCCAATGGATACGGTAAACCTGAAGTGAAGAATCCGAAACTAAGACTGGACTCACAGGAGAGGTTGAAATCATAGAAAGTTAGAGTGTCAGTGCTCTTGTACGTAAGTCGGCATTGTGCCTTTTGTATTAAATTCGGATGCAATTTCTGTGTTTTATCGTCAGTAAGAAGGTCCAAGGGAGACAGTAATCCTGAAGTGAAGCATCGGAATCTAAAACTGGACTCACAGGAAAGGTTCAAATCATAAAGAGTTAGAGTGTCACTCCTCTTGTACTTAAGTCGGCATAGTGCCATTTGTATTAAACCCGGATGCAATATCTGTGTTTCATCGTCAATAAGAAGGTCCAAGGGATACAGTAAACCAGAAGTGAAGCATCGGAATCTAAAACTGGACTCACAGGAGAGGTTCAAACAATAGAAAGTTAGAGTGACAGTCCTCTTGTACTTAAGCCGGCATTGTGCCTTTTGTATTGAATTCGGATGCAATTTCTGTGTTTCATCGTCAATAAGAAGGTCGAAGGGATACAGTAAACCTGTAGTGAAGCATCGGAATCTAAAACTGGACTCACAGGAAAGGTTCAAATCATAAAGAGTTAGAGTGTCACTCCTCTTGTACTTAAGTCGGCATAGTGCCATTTGTATTAAACCCGGATGCAATATCTGTGTTTCATCGTCAATAAGAAGGTCCAAGGGATACAGTAAACCAGAAGTGAAGCATCGGAATCTAAAACTGGACTCACAGGAGAGGTTCAAACAATAGAAAATTAGAGTGACAGTCCTCTTGTACTTAAGCCGGCATTGTGCCTTTTGTATTGAATTCGGATGCAATTTCTGTGTTTCATCGTCAATAAGAAGGTCGAAGGGATACAGTAAACCTGTAGTGAAGCAACGGTATCTAAAACTGGACTCACAGCAGATGTACAAATCATAGAAAGTTAGAGTGTCAGTGCTCTTGTACTTGCGTCGGCATTGTGCCTTTTGTATTAAATACGGATGCAATTTCTGTGTTTCATCGTCAATAAGAAGGTCAAAGGGATACAGTCAACCTGCAGTGAAGCATCGGAATCTAAAACAGGACTCACAGGAGAGGTTCAAATCATAGAGGTTTGAATGTCAGTCCTCTTTTACTTAAGTCGGCATTGTGCCTTTTGTATTAAATTTGGATGCAATTTCTGTGTTTCATTGTCAATAAGAAGGTCCAAGCGATACAGTAAACCTGAAGTGAAGCATCGGAATCTAAAACTGGACTCACAAGAGAGGTTCAAATCATAGAGAGTTAGAGTGTCATTCCTCTTGTACTTAAGTCGGCATTGTGCCTTTTGTATTAAATTCGGATGCAATTTCTGTGTTTCATCGTCAATAAGAATGTCCAAGGGATACAGTTAACCTGAAGTGAAGCATCGGAATCTAAAACTGGACTCACAGGAGAGGTTCAAATCATAGAAAGGTAGAGTGTCAGTCCTCTTGTACTTAAGTCGGCAATGTGCCTTTGGTATTAAATTCGGATTCAATTTCTGTGTTTCATCGTCAATAAGAAGGTCCAAGGGATACAGTAAACCTGAAGTGAAGCATCGGAATCTAAAACTGGACTCACAGGAGAGGTTTAAATCATAGAAAGTTAGGGTGTCAGTCCTCTTGTACTTAAGACGGCATTGTGCCTTTTGTATTAAATTCGGATGCAGTTTCTGTGTTTCATCGTCAATAAGAAGGTCCAAGGGATACAGTTAACATGAAGTGAAGCATCGGAACCTAAAACTGGACTCACAGGAGAGATTCAAATCATAGAGAGTTAGAGTGTCAGTCCTCTTGTACTTAAGTCGGCATTGTGCCTTTTGTATTAAATTCAGGTGCAATTTCTGTGTTTCGTCGTCAATAAGAAGGTCCAAGGGATACAGTTACCCTGAAGTGAAACATCGGGATCTAAAACTGGACTCACAGGAGAGGTTTAAACCATAGAGAGTTAGAGTGTCAGTCCTCTTTCACTTAAGTCGGCATTATGCCTTTTGTATTACATTCGGATGCAATTTCTGTGTTTCATCGTCAATAAGATGGTCCAAGGGATGGAGTAAACCTGAAGTGAAGCATCGGAATCTAAAACTGAACTCACAGGAGAGGTTCAAATCATAGACTGTTAGAGTGTCGGTCCTCTTGTACTTAAGTCGGCATTGTGCCTTTTGGATTAAATTCGGATGCAATTTCTGTGTTTGATCGTCAATAAGAAGGTACAAGGGATACAAAAAACCTGAAGTGAAGCATCTGAATCTAAAACTTGACTCACAGGAGAGGTTCATATCATAGAGTGTTCGAGTGTCAGTCCTCTTGTACATATGTCATCATTGTGCCTTTTGTATTAAATTCGGATACAATTTCTGTGTTTCATCGTCAATAAGAGGGTCTAAGGGATACAGTAAACCTGAAATGAAGCATCGGAATCTAAAACTGGACTCACAGGAGAGGTTAAAATCATAGAAAGTTAGAGTGTCAGTCGTCTTGTACTTAAGTCGGCAATGTGCCTTTTGTATTAAATTCGGATGCAATTTCTGTGTTTCATCATCAATTACAAAGTCCAAGGGGAACAGTAAACCTGAAGTGAAGCATCAGAATCCAAACTGGACTCACATGAGAGGTTCAAATCACAGACAGTTAGAGTGTCAGTCCTCTTGTACTTAAGTCGGCATTGTGCCTTTTGCATTAAATTCGGATGCAATTTCTGTGTTTCATCGTCAATAAGATGGTTCAAGGGATACAGTACACCTGAAGTGAAGCATCGGAATCTAAAACTGGAATCACAGGATAGGTTCAAATCATAGAGAGTTAGAGTGTCAGTCCTCTTGTACATTAGTCGCCATTGTGCCTTTTGTATTACATTCGGATGCAAATCTCTGTGTTTTATCGTCAATAAGAAGGTCCAAGGGATATAGTAAACCTGTTGTGAAGCATCGGAATCTAAAACTGGACTCACAGGAGAGGTTCAAATCATAGAAAGTTAGAGTGTCAGTCTTCATGTACTGAAGTCGGCATTGTGCCTTTTGTATTAAATTTGGATGCAATTTCTGTGTTTCATCGTCAATAAGAAGGTCCAACGGATACAGTAAACCTGAAGTGAAGCATCGGAAACTAAAACTTAACTCACAGGAGAGGTTCAAATCATAGAGAGTTAGAGTGTCAGTCCTCTTGTACTTAAGTCGGCATTGTGCCTTTTGTATTAAATTCGGATGCAATTTCTGTGTTTCATCGTCAATAAGAATGTCCAAAGGATACAGTTAACCTGAAGTGAAGCATCGGAATCTAAAACTGGACTCACAGGAGAGGTTCAAATTACAGAAAGTTAGAGTGTCAGTCCTCTTGCACTTAAGCCGGCAATGTGCCTTTGGTATTAAATTCGGATGCAATTTCTGTGTTTCATCGTCAATAAGAAGGTCCAAGGGATACATTAAACCTGTAGTGAAGCAACGGAATCTAAAACTGGAATCACAGCAGATGTACAAATCATAGAAAGTTAGAGTGTCAGTGCTCTTGTACTGAAGTCGGCATTGTGCCTTTTGTATTAAATTCGGATGCAATTTTTGTGTTTCATCGTCAATAAGAAGGTCAAAGGGAGACAGTAAACCTGAAGTGAAGCATCGGAATCTAAAACTGGACTCACAGGAGAGGTTCAAATCATAGAAAGTTAGAATGTCAGTCTTCTTGTACTTAAGTCGGCATTGTGCCTTTTGTATTAAATTCGGATGCAATTTCTGTGTTTGATCGTCAATAAGAAGGTACACGGGATACAAAAAACCTGAAGTGAAGCATCTGAATCTAAAACTTGACTCACAGGAGAGGTTAATATCATAGAGTGTTCGAGTGTCAGTCCTCTTGTACATATGTCGTCATTGTGCCTTTTGTATTAGATTCGGGTACAATTTCTGTGTTTCATCGTCAATAAAAAGGTCTAAGGGATACTGTAAACCTAAAGTGAAGCATCGGAATCTAAGACTGGACTCGCAGGAGAGGTTCAAATCATAGGGAGTTAGAGTGTCAGGCCTCTTTTACTTACGTCGGCATTGTGCCTATTGTATTTAATTCTGTTGCAGTTTCTGTGTTTCATCGTCAACAAGACGGTTCAAGGGATACAGTAAACCTGAAGTGAAGCATCGGAATCTAAAACTGGACTCAGAGGAGAGGTTCAAATCATAGAAAATTAGAATGTCAGTCCTCTTGTACCTAAGTCGGCATTGTGCATTTTGTATTAAATTCGGATGCAATTTCTGTGTTTCATCGTCAATAAGAAGGTCAAAGGAATACAGTAAACCTGAAATGAAGCATCGGAATCTACAACTGGACTCACAGGAGAGGTTCAAATCATAGAAAGTTAGAGTGTCAGTCGTCTTGTACTTAAGTCGACAATGTGCCTTTTGTATTAAATTCGGATGCAATTTCTGTGTTTGATCATCAACAAGAAGGTCCAAGGGATACATTAAACCTGAAGTGAAGCATCAGAATCTAAAACTGGACTCACATGATAGGTTCAAATCACAGACAGTTAGAGTGTCAGTGCTCTTGTACTTAAGTCGGCAATGTGCCTTTGGTATTAAATTTGGATGCAATTTCTGTGTTTCATCGTCAATAAGAATTTCCAAGGGATACAGTAAAACTGAAGTGAAGCATCGGAATCTAAAACTGGACTCACAGGAGAGGTTCAAATCATAGAAAGTTAGGGTGTCAGTCCTCTTGTACTTAAGTCGGCATTGTGTCTTTTGTATTAAATTCGGATGTAATATCTGTGTTTCATCGACAATAGGAAGGTCCAAGGGATACAGTAAACCTGAGGTGAAGCATCGGAATCTAAAACGGGACTCGCAGGAGAGGTTCAACTCAAAGAAAGTTACAGTGTCAGTCCTCTTGTACTTAGGTCGGCATTGTGTCTTTTGTATTAAATTCGGATGTAATATCTGTGTTTCATCGACAATAAGAAGGTCCAAGGGATACAGTAAACCTGAGGTGAAGCATCGGAATCTAAAACGGGACTCGCAGGAGAGGTTCAAATCATAGAGAGTTAGAGTGTCAGTCGTCTTGTACTTGAGTCGGCATTGTGCCTTTTGTATTAAATTCGGATGCAATTTCTGTGTTTCATCGTCAATAAGAAGGTCCAAGGGATACAGTAAACCTGAAGTGAAGCATCGGAAACTAAAAGTGGACTCACAGGAGAGGTTCAAATCATAGAAAGTTAGAGTGTAAGTCCTCTTGTACTTAAGTCGGCATTGTGCCTTTGGTATTGAATTCGGATGCAATTTTTGTGTTTCATCGACAATAAGAAGGTCCAAGGGATACAGTAAACCTGAAGTGAAGCAAATGAATCTAAAACTGGTCTCACAGGAGAGGTTCAAATCATAGAGAGTTAGAGTGTCAGTCCTCTTGTACTTAAGTCGGCATTGTGCCTTTTGCATTAAATTCGGATGCATTTTCTGTGTTTCATCGTCAATAAGATGGTCCAAGGGATACAGTAAACCTGAAGTGAAGCAAATGAATCTAAAACTGGTCTCACAGGAGAGGTTCAAATCATAGAAAGTTAGAGTGTCAGTCCTCTTGTACTTAAGTCGGCAATGTGCCTTTGGTATTAAATTCGGATGCAATTTCTGTGTTTCATCGTCAATAAGAATTTCCAAGGGATACAGTAAAACTGAAGTGAAGCATCGGAATCTAAAACTGGACTCACAGGAGAGGTTCAAATCATAGAAAGTTAGGGTGTCAGTCCTCTTGTACTTAAGTCGGCATTGTGTCTTTTGTATTAAATTCGGATGTAATATCTGTGTTTCATCGACAATAAGAAGGTCCAAGGGATACAGTAAACCTGAGGTGAAGCATCGGAATCTAAAACGGGACTCGCAGGAGAGGTTCAACTCAAAGAAAGTTACAGTGTCAGTCCTCTTGTACTTAGGTCGGCATTGTGTCTTTTGTATTAAATTCGGATGTAATATCTGTGTTTCATCGACAATAAGAAGGTCCAAGGGATACAGTAAACCTGAGGTGAAGCATCGGAATCTAAAACGGGACTCGCAGGAGAGGTTCAAATCATAGAGAGTTAGAGTGTCAGTCGTCTTGTACTTGAGTCGGCATTGTGCCTTTTGTATTAAATTCGGATGCAATTTCTGTGTTTCATCGTCAATAAGAAGGTCCAAGGGATACAGTAAAGCTGAAGTAAAGCATGGGAATCTAAAACTGGACTCACAGGAGAGGTTCAAATCATAGAAAGTTAGAATGTCAGTCCTCTTGTACTTAAGTCGGCATTGTGCCTTTTGTATTAAATTCGGATGCAATTTCTGTGTTTGATCGTCATTAAGAAGGTACACGGGATATAAAAAACCTGAAGTGAAGCATGTGAATCTAAAACTTGACTCACAGGAGAGGTTAATATCATAGAGTGTTCGAGTGTCAGTCCTCTTGTACATATGTCGTCATTGTGCCTTTTGTATTAAATTCGGGTACAATTTCTGTGTTTCATCGTCAATAAAAAGGTCTAAGGGATACTGTAAACCTAAAGTGAAGCATCGGAATCTAAGACTGGACTCGCAGGAGATATTAAAATAATAGAGAGTTAGAGTGTCAGTACTCTTGTACTAAAGTCGGCATTGTGCCTTTTATATTAAATTCGGATGCAATATCTGTGTTTCATCGTCAATAAGAAGGTCCAAGGGATACAGTAAACCTGAAGTGAAGCATCGGAATCTAAAACTGGACTCACAGGAGAGGTTCAAATCATAGAGAGTTAGAGTGTCAGTCCTCTTGTACTTAAGTCGGCATTGTGCCATTTGTATTATATTCCGATGCAATTTCTGTGTTTCATCGTCAATAAGAAGGTCAAAGGGATACAGTAAACTTGAAGTGAAGCATTGGAATCTAAAACTGGACTTACAGGAGAGGTTCAAACCATAGAGAGTTAGAGTGTCAGTCCTCTTGTACATAAGTCGTCATTGTGCCTTTTGTATTAATTTCGGATGCAATTTCTGTGTTTCATCGTCAATAAGAAGGTTCAAGTGATACAGTAAACCAGAAGTGAAGCATCGGAATCTCAAACTGGACTCACAGGAGAGGTTCAAATCATAGAGAGTTAGAGTGTCAATCCTCTTGTACTTGAGTCGGCATTGTGCCTTTTGTATTAAATTCGGATGCAATTTCTGTGTTTCATCGTCAATAAGAAGGTCCAAGGGATACAGTAAAGCTGAAGTAAAGCATGGGAATCTAAAACTGGACTCACAGGAGAGGTTCAAATCATAGAAAGTTAGAATGTCAGTCCTCTTGTACTTGAGTCGGCATTGTGCCTTTTGTATTAAATTCGGATGCAATTTCTGTGTTTGATCGTCATTAAGAAGGTACACGGGATACAAAAAACCTGAAGTGAAGCATGTGAATCTAAAACTTGACTCACAGGAGAGGTTAATATCATAGAGTGTTCGAGTGTCAGTCCTCTTGTACATATGTCGTCATTGTGCCTTTTGTATTAAATTCGGGTACAATTTCTGTGTTTCATCGTCAATAAAAAGGTCTAAGGGATACTGTAAACCTAAAGTGAAGCATCGGAATCTAAGACTGGACTCGCAGGAGAGGTTCAAATCATAGGGAGTTAGAGTGTCAGGCCTCTTTTACTTAAGTCGGCATTGTGCCTATTGTATTTAATTCTGTTGCAATTTCTGTGTTTCATCGTCAACAAGACGGTTCAAGGGATACAGTAAACCTGAAGTGAAGCATCGGAATCTAAAACTGGACTCACATGATAGTTTCAAATCACAGACAGTTAGAGTGTCAGTCCTCTTGTACTTAAGTCGGCATTGTGCCTTTTGCATTAAATTCGGATGCAATTTCTGTGTTTCATCGTCAATAAGATGGTCCAAGGGATACAGTAAACCTGAAGTGAAGCAAATGAATCTAAAACTGGTCTCACAGGAGTGGTTCAAATCATAGAAAGTTAGAGTGTCAGTCCTCTTGTACTTAAGTCGGCAATGTGCCTTTGGTATTAAATTCGGATGCAATTTCTGTGTTTCATCGTCAATAAGAATTTCCAAGGGATACAGTAAAACTGAAGTGAAGCATCGGAATCTAAAACTGGACTCACAGGAGAGGTTCAAATCATAGAAAGTTAGGGTGTCAGTCCTCTTGTACTTAAGTCGGCATTGTGTCTTTTGTATTAAATTCGGATGTAATATCTGTGTTTCATCGACAATAAGAAGGTCCAAGAGATACAGTAAACCTGAGGTGAAGCATCGGAATCTAAAACGGGACTCGCAGGAGAGGTTCAAATCAAAGGAAGTTAGAGTGTCAGTCCTCTTGTACTTAAGTCGGCATTGTGTCTTTTGTATTAAATTCGGATGTAATATCTGTGTTTCATCGACAATAAGAAGGTCCAAGGGATACAGTAAACCTGAGGTGAAGCATCGGAATCTAAAACGGGACTCGCAAGAGAGGTTCAAATCATAGAAAGTTAGAGTGTCAGTCCTCGTGTACTTATGTCGGCATTGTGCCTTTTGTATTAAATTCGGATGCAATTTCTGTGTTTCATCGTCAATAAGAAGGTCCAAGGGATACAGCAAGTCTGAAGTGAAGCATCGGAATCTAAAACTGGACTTACAGGAGAGGTTCAAATCATAGAGAGTTAGAGTTTCAGTCCTCTTGTACTTGAGTCGGCATTGTGCCTTTTGTATTAAATTTGGATACAATTTCTGTGTTTCATCGTCAATACGAAGGTCCAAGGGATACAGTAAAACTGAAGTAAAGCATCGGAATCTAAATTTGGACTCACAGGAGATGTTCAAATCATAGAAAGTTAGAGTGTCAGTCCTCTTGTTCTTAATTCGGCATTGTGCCTTTTGTATTAAATTCGGATGCAATTTCTGTGTTTTATCGTCAATAAGAAGGTCAAAGGAATACAGTAAACCTGAAATGAAGCATCGGAATCTACAACTGGACTCACAGGAGAGGTTCAAATCATAGAAAGTTAGAGTGTCAGTCGTCTTGTACTTAAGTCGGCAATGTGCCTTTTGTATTAAATTCGGATGCAATTTCTGTGTTTGATCATCAACAAGAAGGTCCAAGGGATACATTAAACCTGAAGTGAAGCATCAGAATCTAAAACTGGACTCACATGATAGGTTCAAATCACAGACAGTTAGAGTGTCAGTCCTCTTGTACTTAAGTCGGCATTGTGCCTTTTGCATTAAATTCGGATGCATTTTCTGTGTTTCATCGTCAATAAGATGGTCCAAGGGATACAGTAAACCTGAAGTGAAGCAAATGAATCTAAAACTGGTCTCACAGGAGAGGTTCAAATCATAGAAAGTTAGAGTGTCAGTCCTCTTGTACTTAAGTCGGCAATGTGCCTTTGGTATTAAATTCGGATGCAATTTCTGTGTTTCATCGTCAATAAGAATTTCCAAGGGATACAGTAAAACTGAAGTGAAGCATCGGAATCTAAAACTGGACTCACAGGAGAGGTTCAAATCATAGAAAGTTAGGGTGTCAGTCCTCTTGTACTTAAGTCGGCATTGTGTCTTTTGTATTAAATTCGGATGTAATATCTGTGTTTCATCGACAATAAGAAGGTCCAAGGGATACAGTAAACCTGAGGTGAAGCATCGGAATCTAAAACGGGACTCGCAGGAGAGGTTCAACTCAAAGAAAGTTACAGTGTCAGTCCTCTTGTACTTAGGTCGGCATTGTGTCTTTTGTATTAAATTCGGATGTAATATCTGTGTTTCATCGACAATAAGAAGGTCCAAGGGATACAGTAAACCTGAGGTGAAGCATCGGAATCTAAAACGGGACTCGCAAGAGAGGTTCAAATCATAGAAAGTTAGAGTGTCAGTCCTCGTGTACTTATGTCGGCATTGTGCCTTTTGTATTAAATTCGGATGCAATTTCTGTGTTTCATCGTCAATAAGAAGGTCCAAGGGATACAGCAAGTCTGAAGTGAAGCATCGGAATCTAAAACTGGACTTACAGGAGAGGTTCAAATCATAGAGAGTTAGAGTTTCAGTCGTCTTGTACTTGAGTCGGCATTGTGCCTTTTGTATTAAATTTGGATACAATTTCTGTGTTTCATCGACAATACGAAGGTCCAAGGGATACAGTAAAACTGAAGTAAAGCATCGGAATCTAAATTTGGACTCACAGGAGATGTTCAAATCATAGAAAGTTAGAGTGTCAGTCCTCTTGTTCTTAATTCGGCATTGTGCCTTTTGTATTAAATTCGGATGCAATTTCTGTGTTTTATCGTCAATAAGAAGGTCCAAGGAATACAGTAAACCTGAAGTGAAGCATCGGAAACTAAAACTGGACTCACAGGAGAGGTTCAAATCATACAGAGTTAGAGTGTCAGTCCTCTTGTACTTAAGTCGGCATTGTGCCTTTTGCATTAAATTCAGGTGCAATATGTGTGTTTCATCGTGAATAAGAAGGTCCAAGGGAAACAGTTAACCTGAAGTGAAGCATCGGAATCTAAAACTGGACTCACAGGAGATATTAAAATAATAGAGAGTTAGAGTGTCAGTACTCTTGTACTAAAGTCGGCATTCTGCCTTTTATATTAAATTCGGATGCAATATCTGTGTTTCATCGTCAATAAGAAGGTCCAAGGGATACAGTAAACCTGAAGTGAAGCATCGGAATCTAAAACTGGACTCACAGGAGAGGTTCAGATCATAGAGAGTTAGAGTGTCAGTCCTCTTTTACTTAAGTCGGCATTGTGCCTTTTGTATTATATTCCGATGCAATTTCTGTGTTTCATCGTCAATAATAAGGTCCAAGTGGTACAGAAAACCTGAAGTGAAGCATCGGAATCTAATACTGGACTCACAGAAGAGGTTCAAATCATAGAGAGTTAGCGTGTCAGTCGTCTTGTACTTAAGTCGGCATTGTGCCTTCTGTATTAAATTCGGATGCAATTTCTGTGTTTCATCGTCAATAAGAAGGTCCAAGGTATACAGTAACCTGAAGTGAATTATCAGAATCTAAAACCGGACTCACAGGAGATGTTCAAATCATAGAAAGTTAGAGTGTCAGTCCTCTTTTACTTAAGTCGGCATTGTGTCTTTTATATTAAATTCGGATGTAATATCTGTGTTTCGTCGACAATAAGAAGGTCCAAGGGATACAGTAAACCTGAGGTGAAGCATCGGAATCTAAAACAGGACTCACAGGAGAGGTTCAAATCATAGAAAGTTAGAGTGTCAATCCTCTTGTACTTAAGTCGGCATTGTGCCTTTTGTATTAAATTCGGATGCAATTTCTGTGTTTCAACGTCAATGAGAAGGTCCCACGGATACAGTAAACCTGAAGTGAAGCATCGGAATCTAAAACTGGACTCACAGGAGAGGTTCAAATCATGCAAAGTTAGAGTGTCAGTCCTCTTGTACTTCAGTCGGCATTGTGCCTTTTGTATTAAATTCGGATGCAATTTCCGTGTTTCATCGTCAATAAGAAGGCCCAAGGTATACAGTAACCTGAAGTGAAGCATCGGAATCTAAAACCGGACTCACAGGAGATGTTCAAATCATACAAAGTTAGACTGTCAGTCCTCTTGTACTTAAGTCGGCATTGTGCCTTTTGTATTAAATTCGGATGCAATTTCTGTGTTTCATCGTCAATAAGAAGGTCCAAGGGTTACAGTAAACCTGAAGTGAAGCATCGGAATCTAAAACTGGACTCACAGGAGAGGTTCAAATCATAGAGAGTTAGAGTGTCAGTCCTCTTGTACTTAAGTAGGCATTGTGCCTTTTGTATTAAATTCGGATGCAATTTCTGTGTTACATCGTCAATAAGAAGGTCCAAGTGATACAGTAAGCCTGAAGTGAAGCATCGGAATCTAAAACTGGACTCACAGGAGAGGTTCAAATCATAGAATGTTAGAGTGTCAGTCCTCTTGTACTTAAGTCGGCATTTTGCCTTTTGTATTAAATTCGGATGCAATTTTTGTGTATCATCGTAAATAAGAAGGTCCAAGGGATACAGTAAACCTGATTTGAAGCAATGGAATCTAAAAGTGGACTCACTGGAGAGGTTCAAATCATAGAGAGTTACAGTGTCAGTCCTCTTGTACTTAAGTCGGCATTGTGCCTTTTGTAATAAATTCGGATGCAATTTCTGTGTTTCATCATCAATAAGAAGATCCAAGGGTTACAGTAAACCTGAAGTGAAACATCGGAATCTAAAACTGGACTCACAGGAGAGGTTCAAATCATAGAGAGTTAGAGTGTCAGTCCTCTTGTACTGAAGTCGCCATTATGCCTTTTGTATTAAATTCGGATGCAATTTCTGTGTTTCATCGTCAATAACAAGGTCCAAGGGATACAGTAAACCTGAGGTGAAGCATCGGAATCTAAAACGGGACTCACAGGAGCGGTTCAAATCATAGGAAGTTAGAGTGTCAGTCCTCTTTAACTTAAGTCGGCATTTTGCCTTTTGTATTAAATTCGGATGCAATTTCTGTGTTTCATCGTCAATAAGAATGTCCAAGGGATACAGTAAACCTGAAGTGAAGCATCGGAATCTAAGACTGGACTCACAGGAGAGGTTCAAATCATAGAGAGTTAGAGTGTCAGTCCTCTTGTACTTAAGTCGGCATTATGCCTTTTGTATTAAATTCGGATGCAATTTCTGTGTTTCATCGTCAATAAGAATAAAAAAGGGATACAGTAAACCTGAAGTGAAGCATCGAAATCTAAAACTGGACTCACAGGAGAGATTCAAATCATAGGGAGTTAGAGTGTCAGTCCTCTTGTACTTAAGTCGGCATTGTGCCTCTTGTATTAAATTCGGATGCGATTTCTGTGTTTCATCGTCAATTTGAAGGTCCAAGGTATACAGTAAACCTGAAGTGAAGCATCGGAATCTAAAACTGGACTCACAGGAGCGGTTCAAATCATAGAGAGTTAGAGTGTCAGTCCTCTTGTACTTAAGTCGGCATTGTGTCTTTTGTATTAAATTCGGATGTAATATCTGTGTTTCATCGACAATAAGAAGGTCCAACGGATACAGTGAACCTGAGGTGAAGCATCGGAATCTAAAACGGGACTCACAGGAGAGGTTCAAATCATAGAATGTTAGAGTGTCAGTCCTCTTGTACTTAAGTCGGCATTTTGCCTTTTGTATTAAATTCGGATGCAATTTTTGTGTATCATCGTCAATAAGAAGGTCCAAGGGATACAGTAAACCTGATTTGAAGCAATGGAATCTAAAAGTGGACTCACTGGAGAGGTTCAAATCATAGAGAGTTACAGTGTCAGTCCTCTTGTACTTAAGCCGGCATTGTGCCTTTTGTAATAAATTCGGATGCAATTTCTGTGTTTCATCGTCAATAAGAAGATCCAAGGGATACAGTAAACCTGAAGTGAAACATCGGAATCTAAAACTGGACTCACAGGAGAGGTTCAAATCATAGAGAGTTAGAGTGTCAGTCCTCTTGTACTGAAGTCGCCATTATGCCTTCTGTATTAAATTCGGATGCAATTTCTGTGTTTCATCGTCAATGACAAGGTCCAAGGGATACAGTAAACCTGAGGTGAAGCATCGGAATCTAAAACGGGACTCACAGGAGCGGTTCAAATCATAGAAAGTTAGAGTGTCAGTCCTCTTTTACTTAAGTCGGCATTTTGCCTTTTGTATCAAATTCGGATGCAATTTCTGTGTTACATCGTCAATAAGAAGGTCCAAGTGATACAGTAAGCCTGAAGTGAAGCATCGGAATCTAAAACTGGACTCACAGGAGAGGTTCAAATCATAGAATGTTAGAGTTGTAAGTAGGCTGTTTATGTTTTCTCTATGTAAGTAGGCTGTTTATGTTTTCTCTATGTAAGTAGGCTGTTTATGTTTTCTCTATGTAAGTAGGCTGTTTATGTTTTCTCTATGTAAGTAGGCTGTTTATGTTTTCTTATTGGCAACATTACGTAGCGCTCAATATGAAAATCACTGGCTGTGCTGTGTGCAGTCTGTGGCTAGTTTGCATTGTTGTAATACTCGCCATTGTAGTGTTAGGCAGCTGGCTGTGAACAGCGCGTAGCGTTGCGCAGTTGGAGGTGAGCCGCCAGCAGTGGTGGATGTGGGGAGAGAGATGGCGGAGTTTTTAAATTTGTCATGAACTGCTATATTTATATATGATGATATCAAGGTAAATACATTGTTTGTTCTCTATTAATATCTTTCATTTGCTAACTATCCCTATCAGTAGTTAGTGCCTTCCATAGTTTGAATCTTTTATTTAGCTGGCAGTAGTGGCGCTCGCTGTATTGCAGTAGCTTGAGCAGCGAAGATTTTTGTGAGGTAAGTGATTTGTGAAAGGTATAGTTTAATGTTAGTCAGGGCCATTCTTTTGTAGGGAATTTTGAAAGTCAGATTGCGTTGCGCTAACAAAATATTGTGTGTCAGTTTAAGCACAGTCTTGTATAATTGTTTAAAGGGGAAGTTTCATATGTCGACCCTTAGCCGAGGATACCTCACTGGAATCTTCTGATTTTTTGTTGTAGTTTGTGTAATTAGTGTAGATTTTGTTTATTGCTAGCGCGTAATTGTAGAGAAAATCTCCTTTGTAGTTGCAGTCTTTCATTGTTGTACAGTAAAACAGTTGTGGCATGCATATAGATTTGCACCAAGTATTTCGCAGCTGTAATTAACTAGATATAATTTTCAGTGTTATGTTAATGTGTTCTCTTATTTTTGCTCTTCAAATTGTGTTTTTCTGTGCTGTCGTGTGAAATACTGTGACAATAATGGCGTGTGAAAAACGTAATACTAGGCTCCAAAGTAAACTGAGAAATGACAGTGAAGACGAAGGCAGTGTGTTAGCGCCACCGAGTAATGAATTAACTGATGTTCAAAGTAGTAATTTGGTAATTGCGCATAGGGAAATGGAGCGGGCGGCAAACAATGGTGTAGACAGTGAAACAGGTAGTGAACAGGGAAGCGTTATCGATCAATTGGTCGGCAACAGCTCGCCTCAGGAATCGGGAATGACAGAACACAATATTGCAAATACTGTAGATTCAGGTTTTGCGTCCTCACCGTTTTCTCAAATAAGTCAAGACACATTTTCAGCTTGTCAAAATGTGAATGTTGCCGGTGCAAATGCACTGCCGAAAAGAGTAGAGGAACAGATTCCAGACACTAATGCATTGTTATTACAACTAATGCAACAAATGGAACAAAATCAGAGACAAACACAGCAAAAGCTGCAAAAGTTAGACACATTGGAACAAAATCAGAGACAAACACAGCAACAGTTAGACACAGTGGAACAAAATCTCAAAAAGTTAGACACAGTGCAACAAAATCTCAAAAAGTTAGACTCATTGGAACAAACTCTCGAACAAACACGTGAGGATTTAACTGCTGAGTTACATAACATTGAATCGAAATGTCAAAAAGTCTGTAATGACGTAAAAACTCAAATTTGTGAGCATTTTCAACCTATTTTTTCGCGTCATGAAAATGCATTACAGAATCACGAAGCAGCCATAAAAGAACTGCAAATTATTGTTCATGAAAATCATGAGACCTTGCAAGCTAAATTTGACTCAGTTGCATCTACCGATTCGGTTACGCAACTTGCAAAAACTCAGGAAAACTTTAAGGACACAGTAGATACTCTGAAACTTGGTTCAGAAAAACACACTGAAGAAATAAGTACACTATCGGAGAAAGTAGCCGAACTTTCGGATCAGGTCACTAACTTATCTACAAAGGTAGATGATGATCTGAATGACACAAGACCCGTAGCCTTCACTGACACAGAAGAGTATGAACAAATAAGAAAATTCAAACAAAATCAGAATCAAATTAATACACAACACCAAAGAGAAATCCGGGAAGTACAAGATCAGCTGTCACAGGTAATACAAGAATTACGTATTTCAGAGGACACTCGCGCTCCAACACGGGAAGAGGGACTTAGAAACACGGAAAAGCCGCAAAATAATAACACAGGGCATTTCGGAAATTATGAAAGAAATTGGCAATGTGCACCGAATTTTGAGATGGAACGGCCGACACGACCTAACAATGACCGATATGCGACTCGCCGACATGACGATTTTGACTATAAGCTGTTCATTACTACACGTAAATTCAAAACATTTAAGAATTCTGGCAACGACATTCATCCACAAGCATGGCTCCATCAATTTTCTCATTGTTTTCCTCCCAACTGGTCATTGGAGCACAGATTAGAATTTATGTGTGGCTACTTAGAGAATGAACCAGCTGTGAGAATGCGATCGGTCATTCACGATTGCCACAGTGAAGGAGAATTTTACCATGCCTTCCTCTCAGCATATTGGTCGCAAGCTACACAAGACCGCGTAAAACATGGCATCATAATGATGAAACATTTCGAACAATCTGAATTCTCCAGTCTTGTGAAATATTTTGAAGACATGTTGCACAAGAATCAGTACCTGACAAACCCATACAGCCCCTCAGAACTCATCCGCATTTGCTTAATCAAATTACCTGAACATTTACGACATATTATTTTGGCAGGACGTTGCAAAGACGACATTGAAGCTTTTCAGGGACTGTTACAAGAACTGGAAAGTGACACTGACAATCGCGGAACGCGAAAACAAGGACACAACAATTACAGGTCACATCCGTCACAATTCCGTGACGACAGAAACAATAACTGGACACGACAGGTCTATTCTTACAACGCAAATCGTGACCAAAATAGACACCACCCGTACGACAACCGTTGGCAGAGTAATAATAGTCACAGAGAAAGATCGCATTTCCGTTGTAATGACTATCACAGAGACAATCAGAGAAACAGACAATATGGGAACCAAAACAAGTATTATCAAGGGAGGCAGAATAACTTCAGACGCAACAGTTCGGCGCAGAGTTACGATTCAGGGAGAAATTCTCCACCACATGACCGACAAACAAGAAACTATGTAAACTACCGACAAAACGACAGACGTGAATTTCATCAGAACTGGCGGGATTCTAACAGAGCTGGGCCTTCTCGTCAGAATGAATTTGTAGAAGTTAGGTCTCCTAATCCCAATAACGGCGCGCGCCAACAAAGAGACAGACAATGACTCGCACAGCAGGCACCCACGTGCGCCGGCTGGCTCAGAGAAAAATAACATAGACGCTAACCTGTGAAAAATTCCAGTATTCTTTACCGACGTATACTGCATGATAATTGCGTTCAAGCTGAAATTCTGAGTACTTTGAAGAGTAAAAGATTGTACCACATTTCACATGTAAAACCGTTTATTGAAAGATAATCTGCTTTTTAACTTTGTCATTGCCATAAAACTTTTCACTTTACATTACTAGTATGCTTGTCAGACTTAGAATCTGTTAACATGTAACAATGTTTGAAGTTAAATATCCAGTCAAGAACCAAGAGAACTTATTGAAACAGAAATTACGAATGCATTGTTATAGTGAACAGACGTCACAGTGTTATTGTGTGTGTACATTCTTGCTTGTTAGTTGCACGATTATGGAACGTCTATAAGGCTTACATACTTAGAACATTTACCAGTACTGCTAATGAGATTTTAATGTAACATTTTGGTTTACTTGAAAATACATTCTGGGTTTAAAGTACTTTCTGTGAGATACCAGAGAACACAGTGGTTAGTTTATGTGACAGCCACATGATGTTATCACGACGCTACTAATGAGTGACAATTCACAATGTTGCTTTTGCAGTGTATCTGTTTTATATCTGCACAGTTTTCTGAATTCTTCTAGGAAGAAAAACACGTTTTAGTAGTAACTTTTGTGGTATAGCAACAATGAGACAGCCTTTTTCGTGGCATAACAATACGTTACTGTACAGTACTTTCTTCATCACAACAATAAGCGTAATAACTACGATATCTATACGCAAAGCATTTCACTTTTGTGTATTATGAGGTAAGTACATTGACTTATGCAGAACTTAGCTTTCGGAGGACGATAACTACGACACTTCCACATAGATTATGTTGCAACAAGACGCACATTTAGCGCTACAGTACACGTATTTGAGTGATTAATTTTGTACTAAAAACATTTATTTTTAAAGATTTTTGAATTACAAATAAAGTTTTCCGTGATATATTTCATTCTATTGCTGTAATCTGTAACACCTGAGGGTATAATTACATTAATCCTCAGGGGGGTACACGCTTACTTTGTGTACCATGTGTGTGGCAACCACAAGGAACCCTAGCTAATATGGTATTTGCTTATACAACTTTACACATCGGTACCATATTTCTCTAACACACAAATTACACAGCTATCTGATCATTTAACTGAGCGAGACAAACATTTATTTTACTACGTCAGTGACACATGTTTACGTAATTACACCGTTGGATAACTTCACACTTATGAAACTGTATTTTATCTGTACTTTGTAAACTGTTCATATTTTTTCGGAATCATTGTGATACTATGAGAGCTTTGAATGATGTATTTGGTAAGGGAGCATGATTTTAAAGTACGTTTGAGGCAGATGACACTTTTGACATGAGCAGAGAATTTTCTTTAGGTTTGGAGTTATTGCAGAAAGCTACGACGATTTTGAGATTTGACTGAGGTGTTATGATGTTATTTTTACGACGACGATGTGTATTATGTTGCTGAGGTATGTTTATGATTAATAGGCTGAGGCTATATAATGACGAAATATTGACGAGTGTCGATGGATACGTATATGTGTAATAAGGTAAGGAGTAATGAATAGTGGGTAGGGACTCTTGACTTGTGAAACAGGATGTTGGAAACCAAGAAACGTACTTTAAGAGTTATGAAATGTGTGTGTATATTCGTGAATGTATTACAATGCAGACGAAAATTTTTTTGGACACTGTTATATCAATAGCATGTTGTTTCTACAGATTTGTAACGCAAATTCTTGACCTGTGAAATATTTTTATATCAGACTGTCACTTTAGCGGTAAATATTTCCGTAAGAAAGTTAAGTGACCACCTGCACGTAATGCGTCGCGGGCACCCAGCTGTGTCAGACGCCTGGAGAAAAAGCCATTATTGCGAGCCCTTTTCAGCGGCACAGGTAGAAAAAAAAAAGAAAGGGAAGGCCATTGTACGCGCTACTGACATCTCCTTGTTGAAAGCATACTGTGGAGCTCGTAATTTATGATATTTACTGAAATGCCTAATGAAACGATGAGAAACATTTCACAGCTATTGCCTTGCTAGTTAAGAAAAATGCCATATGGCTTGCTTTATGTATTTATTTACACATTTTGTTTAATATCAAGTTTCTAGCTGCACTGCAGCATTGGTTAAAATAAAATTTAATATATGTACTAATATAAATATTTTATGCCTACAGATCCAGTAAATAATTTTATGATCTATCCAAAACAAATGAGGGGTAACTTATCTACTAGCGTAAGTTTTTGTGATGCATCACTCTAATGTTAAGATGTGACATAGGTATTAGACATGGCCATTTTAGTGTAATATTTTTTCTGCTTGCGCTATGTCATGTTTAGGTATAAGTTGCTGCTGTTTGCCAGGCATAGTGTTATTGAATTTGACTTTTGCTCATTTATGCTGCTAGCTTTGCCAATTTGCATTTTTTTGCATTGCTGTTTGTGTTGATTTGTTATGTGATGCTGCATTGCCTCGTCCCTTAGTTTAGCATCTGAGCTCAGTAGATTTAAGTTAGCTTAAGAGGGGGTAGCCTCTAAGAGAATGAGTTGCGATGAATTGGAAGAAATGCATTGAGAAAACAGGTTTAGGTAGGATTTTCTTGGAAATAAATGTTGAGGTACGAAATGTGTGAACATTTAAATACAGAAAGCATGCTTAGATAGAATTTTTTTGGTGGAAACAACGGATGAAATAAAAGGAAAGATATATGAAGTTTTAGGTTGGACTGCAGTACCAAATGTTACACTGAAAACGAACCCTGTCCTTTCCTATTGGTGTTATCCCACTATGTGTTTGTGTACCCTTGAGTATTTGTTTTCTTCCTGTCTCCGTGTACTGTTTCATAGAATTTTTTTCTCTTCTAATACTAAGCTATATTCACTATGAGGAGGAATACTGTTATCCTCAAATATAAGTTGCATTAATAATATGTTATTTTCTTTGTAAAGTTGTTTACAATTCTGTTCTGTTTCAATGTTCATGTGTGAAATTAATGTTTCGAAAACTATTCTCATTATTTTATGTATGTACTTATGTCACTATTTTTGTAACACTGATGTATATGTTTATTTCTATTCTTTTGTAAAGCCTGTACTACAAATGTTATCTGTATTATTATGTTTTAATGATGTTTTCTGTATCTTTGTAATTGTATTCTCATGTTATAAAATTGTACTTGTCACCAGTTCATGATATTATTAACTTGTTAGTTACATTTCACTGCACACGTTTCTGTTGGTCATAGTATATGGACAATATGTGAGAAGTAGGGACTGTTAGTGTTTGCAAGTGTGTTAATAATTCAGCAAGGGACTGGATAACAGCATTGCTGGTTCTAAGGACAATTCCAAAAACTTTGTGAGTGCACAAGTGGTGGTTTATGGACTTGCTATATTCTCCGCAAGACTCTTCAGTGGTGATTGTGCACCTGCACAGTCACAACAGATGGCTGCTGGCTATCTCTACAAGGACTACAGTGGGTCTGCATCTATGATGACCCACCAACGCCATTATTTCTACAAGGACTACAGTGGGTCTGCATCTTTGATGACCCACCAATACCATTATTTCTACAAGGACTGCAGTGGGTCTGCACCTCTGGTGGCCCACCAATACCGTAATCTCTACCAGGACTACAGTGGGTCTGCTCTGTGATGACCTACCTACCAATACTCTTCAAAATTTCGACTGACTCTGCTGTGGGTTTGCTCTGTTGTGGCCCATTACCTGTATGCATATCAAGAGTCAGCACTGTCTTTCCATTGGAAGGACAACACTACTTCTTCAAGACTGCATGGAAATCCACTACTTCCGTGTGCATTTTCTTTTACTGCTCAGACTTTGAGAAAAAACACTGCTATTCTACTCTTATGTACGATTAGGACTGTCTTTATGGACTGTGAGAAAATTTTAGCTTTTGACCAACATTGTATCAATAACTGTGTGCATTTGACATGTTTGTTATTGTAATTATGAAAAATTTTATCAAATCATTATTGGCCACTGCCCAAAAAATATTTTGTAAAATTTTTGTGGGGAGCATGGGGGCTATGTAAGTAGGCTGTTTATGTTTTCTCTATGTAAGTAGGCTGTTTATGTTTTCTCTATGTAAGTAGGCTGTTTATGTTTTCTCTATGTAAGTAGGCTGTTTATGTTTTCTCTATGTAAGTAGGCTGTTTATGTTTTCTTATTGGCAACATTACGTAGCGCTCAATATGAAAATCACTGGCTGTGCTGTGTGCAGTCTGTGGCTAGTTTGCATTGTTGTAATACTCGCCATTGTAGTGTTAGGCAGCTGGCTGTGAACAGCGCGTAGCGTTGCGCAGTTGGAGGTGAGCCGCCAGCAGTGGTGGATGTGGGGAGAGAGATGGCGGAGTTTTTAAATTTGTCATGAACTGCTATATTTATATATGATGATATCAAGGTAAATACATTGTTTGTTCTCTATTAATATCTTTCATTTGCTAACTATCCCTATCAGTAGTTAGTGCCTTCCATAGTTTGAATCTTTTATTTAGCTGGCAGTAGTGGCGCTCGCTGTATTGCAGTAGCTTGAGCAGCGAAGATTTTTGTGAGGTAAGTGATTTGTGAAAGGTATAGTTTAATGTTAGTCAGGGCCATTCTTTTGTAGGGAATTTTGAAAGTCAGATTGCGTTGCGCTAACAAAATATTGTGTGTCAGTTTAAGCACAGTCTTGTATAATTGTTCAAAGGGGAAGTTTCAGAGTGTCAGTCCTCTTGTACTTAAGTCGGCATTTTGCCTTTTGTATTAAATTCGGATGCAATTTCTGTGTTTCATCGTCAATAACAAGGTCCCAGGGATACAGTAAACCTGAAGTGAAGCATCGGAATCTAAAACTGGACTCACAGGTTGGGTTCAAATCATAGAATGTTAGAGTGTCAGTCCTCTTGTACTTACGTCGGCATTGTGCCTTTTGTATTAAATTCGGATGCAATATCTGTGTTTCATCGTCAATAAGAAGGTCCAAGGTATACAGTAACGTGAAGTGATGTATCGGAATCTAAATCTTTACTCACAGGAGAGGTTCAAATCATAGAAAGTTAGAGTGTCAGTCCTCTTGTACTTAAGTCGGCATTGTGCGGTTAGTATTAAATTCGGATGCAATTTCTGTGTTTCATCGTCAATAAGAATGTCCAAGGGATACAGTAAACCTGAAGTTAAGCATCGGAATCTAAGACTGGACTCACAGGAGAGGTTCAAATCATAGAGAGTTAGAGTGTCAGTCCTCTTGTACTTAAGTCGGCATTATGCCTTTTGTAATAAATTCGGATGCAATTTCTGTGTTTCATCGTCAATAAGAAGATCCAAGGGATACAGTAAACCTGAAGTGAAACATCGGAATCCAAAACTGGACTCACAGGAGAGGTTCAAATCATAGAGAGTTAGAGTGTCAGTCCTCTTGTACTGAAGTCGCCGTTATGCCTTTTGTATTAAATTCGGATGCAATTTCTGTGTTCCATCGTCAATAAAAACGTCCAAGGGATACAGTAAACCTGAGGTGAAGCATCGGAATCTAAAACGGGACTCACAGGAGCGATTCAAATCATAGAAAGTTAGAGTGTCAGTCCTCTTTTACTTAAGTCGGCATTTTGCCTTTTGTATTAAATTCGGATGCAATTTCTGTGTTTCATCGTCAATAACAAGGTCCCAGGGATACAGTAAACCTGAAGTGAAGCATCGGAATCTAAAACTGGACTCACAGGTGAGGTTCAATTCATAGAATGTTAGAGTGTCAGTCCTCTTGTACTTAAGTCGGCATTGTGCCTTTTGTATTAAATTCGGATGCAATATCTGTGTTTTATCGTCAATAAGAAGGTCCAAGGTATACAGTAACGTGAAGTGATGCATCGGAATCTAAATCTTTACTCACAGGAGAGGTTCAAATCATAGAAAGTTAGAGTGTCAGTCCTCTTGTACTTAAGTCGGCATTGTGCGGTTAGTATTAAATTCGGATGCAATTTCTGTGTTTCATCGTCAATAAGAATGTCCAAGGGATACAGTAAACCTGAAGTGAAGCATCGGAATCTAAGACTGGACTCACAGGAGAGGTTCAAATCATAGAGAGTTAGAGTGTCAGTCCTCTTGTACTTAAGTCGGCATTATGCCTTTTGTATTAAATTCGGATGCAATTTCTGAGTTTCATCGTCAATAAGAATGTCCAAGGGATACAGTAAACCTGAAGTGAAGCATCGAAATCTAAAACTGGACTCACAGGGGAGATTCAAATCATAGAAAGTTAGAGTGTCAGTCCTCTTGTACTTAAGTCGTCATTGTGCCTCTTGTTTTAAATTCGGATGCGATTTCTGTGTTTCATCGTCAATTTGAAGGTCCAAGGGATACAGTAAACCTGAAGTGAAGCATCGGAATCTAAAACTGGACTCACAGGAGCGGTTCAAATCATAGAGAGTTAGAGTGTCAGTCCTCTTGTACTTAAGTCGGCATTGTGCCTTTTGTATTAAACTTGGATGCAAGTTCTGTGTTTCATCGTCAATAAGAAGGTCCAAGGGATACAGTAAACCTGAAGTGAAGCATCGGAATCTAATATTGGACTCAAAGGAGAGGTTCAAATTATTGAAAGTTAGAGTGTCAGTCCTTTTGTACTTAAGTCGGCATTGTGCTTTTGTATTAAATTCGGATGCAATTTCTGTGTTTCATCGTCAATAACATGGTCCCACGGATACAGTAAACCTGAAGTGAAGCAACGGAATCTAAAACTGGACTCACAGGAGAGGTTCAAATCATAGAAATTTAGAGTGTCAGTCCTCCTGTACTTAAGTCGGCATTGTGCCTTTTGTATTAAATTCGGATGCTATTTCTGTGTTTTATCGTCAATAGGAAGGTCCAAGGTATACAGTAACCTGAAGTGAAGCATCGAAATTTAAAACTGAACTCACAGGAGAAGTTCAAATCATAGAGAGTTAGGGTGTCAGTCCTCTTGTACATAAGTCGGCATTATGCCTTTTGTATTAAATTCGGATGCAATTTCTGTGTTTCATCGTCAATAAGAAGGCCCAAGGTATACAGTAACCTGAAGTGAAGCATCGGAATATGAAACCGGACTCACAGGAGATGTTCAAATCATAGAAAGTTAGAGTGTCAGTCCTCTTGTACTTAAGTCGGCATTGTACCTTTTGTATTAAATTCGGATGTAATATCTGTGTTTCATCGACAATAAGAAGGGTCAACGGATACAGTAAACCTGAGGTGAAGCATCGGAATCTAAAACGGGACTCACTGGAGAGGTTCAAATCATAGAATGTTAGAGTGTCAGTCCTCTTGTACTTAAGTCGGCATTTTGCCTTTTGTATTAAATTCGGATGCAATTTTTGTGTATCATCGTCAATAAGAAGGTCCAAGGGATACAGTAAACCTGATTTGAAGCAATGGAATCTAAAAGTGGACTCACTGGAGAGGTTCAAATCATAGAGAGTTATAGTGTCAGTCCTCTTGTACTTAAGTCGGCATTGTGCCTTTTGTAATAAATTCGGATGCAATATCTGTGTTTCATCGTCAATAAGAAGATCCAAGGGATACAGTAAACCTGAAGTGAAACATCGGAATCTAAAACTGGACTCACAAGAGAGGTTCAAATCATAGAGAGTTAGAGTGACAGTCCTCTTGTACTGAAGTCGCCATTATGCCTTTTGTATTAAATTCGGATGCAATTTCTGTGATTCATCGTCAATAACAAGGTCCAAGGGATACAGTAAACCTGAGGTGAAGCATCGGAAACTAAAACGGGACTCACAGGAGCGGTTCAAATCATAGAAAGTTAGAGTGTCAGTCCTCTTTTACTTAAGTCGGCATTTTGCCTTTTGTATTAAATTCGGATGCAGTTTCTGTGTTTCATCGTCAATAACAAGGTCCCAGGGATACAGTAAACCTGAAGTGAAGCATCGGAATCTAAAACTGGACTCACAGGTGACTTTCAAGTCATAGAATGTTAGAGTGTCAGTCCTCTTGTACTTAAGTCGGCATTGTGCCTTTTGTATTAAATTCGGATGCAATATCTGTGTTTCATCGTCAATAAGAAGGTACAAGGTATACAGTAACGTGAAGTGAAGCATCGGAATCTAGATCTTTACTCACAGGAGAGGTTCAATTCATAGAAAGTTAGAGTGTCAGTCCTCTTGTACTTAAGTCGGCATTGTGCGGTTTGTATTAAATTCGGATGCAATTTCTGTGTTTCATCGTCAATAAGAATGTCCAAGGGATACAGTAAACCTGAAGTGAAGCATGGGAATCTAAGACTGGACTCACAGGAGAGGTTCAAATCATAGTGAGTTAGAGTGTCAGTCCTCTTGTACTTAAGTCGGCATTATGCCTTTTGTATTAAATTCGGATGCAATTTCTGTGTTTCATCGTCAATAAGAATGTCCAAGGGATACAGTAAACCTGAAGTGAAGCATCGAAATCTAAAACGGGACTCGCAGGAGAGGTTCAATCCATAGAAAGTTAGAGTGTCAGTCCTCTTGTATATAAGACGTCATTGTGCCTTTTGTATTAAATTCGGATGCAATTTCTGTGTTTCATCGTCAATAAGAAGGTTCAAGGGATACAGTAAACCTGAAGTGAAGCATTGGAATCTAAAACTGGACTCACAGGAGAGGTTCAAATCATAGAGAGTTAGTGTGTCAGTCCTCTTGTACTTGAGTCGGCATTGTGCCTTTTGTATTAAATTCGTATGGAGTTTCTGTGTTTCATCGTCAATAAGAAGGACCAAGGGATACAGTAAAGCTGAAGTAAAGCATCGGAATCTAAAACTGGACTCACAGGAGATGTTCAAATCATAGAAAGTTAGAGTGTCAGTTCTCTTGTACTTAAGTCGGCATTGTGCATTTTGTTTTAAATTCGGATGCAATTTTTGTGTTTCATCGTCAATAAGAAGGTCCAAGGGATACAGTAAACCTGAAGTGAAGCAATGGAATCTAATAGAGGACTCATAGTAGAGGTTCAAATCATAGAGAGTTAGAGTGTCAGTCCTCTTGTACTTAAGTCGGAATTATGCCTTTTGTAATAAATTCGGACGCAATTTCTGTGTTTCATCGTCAATAAGAATGTCCAAGGGATACAGTTAACCTGAAGTGAAGCATCGGAATCTAAAACTGGACTCACAGGAGAGGTTCAAATCATAGAAAGTTAGAGTGTCAGTCCTCTTGTACTTAAGTCGGCATTGTGCCTTTTGTATTAAATTCGGATGCAATTTCTTTGTTTCATCGACAATAAGAAGGTCCAAGGGATACAGTAAACCTAAAGAGAAGCATCGGAATCTTAAACTAGACTCACAGGAGAGGTTCAAATCATAGAGAGTTAGAGTGTCAGTCCTCTTGTAATTAAGTCGGCATTGTGCCTTTTGTATTAAATTCGAATGCAATTTCTGTGCTTCATCGTCAATAAGAAGGTCCAAGGGATACAGTAAACCTGAAGTGACCCATCGAAATCTAAAACTGGACTCACAGGAGAGATTCAAATCATAGAGAGTTAGAGTGTCAGCCCTCTTGTACTTTTGTCGGCATTGTGCCTTTTGTATTAAATTCGGAAGCGATTTCTGTGTTTCATCGTCAATATGAAGGTCCAAGGTATACAGTAAACCTGAAGTGAAGCATCGGAATCTAAAACTGGACTCACAGGAGAGGTTCAAATCATAGAGAGTTAGAGTGTCAGTCCTCTTGTACTTAAGTCGGCATTGTGCCTTTTGTGTTAAATTCGGATGCAATTTCTGTGTCTCATCGTCAATAAGAAGGTCCAAGTGATACAGTAAACCTGAAGTGAAGCTTCGGAATCTAAAACTGGACTCACAGGAGAGGTTCTAATCATAGAGAGTTAGAGTGTCAATCCTCTTGTACTTAAGTCGGCATTGTACCTTTTGTATTAAAATCGGATGCAATTTCTGTGTTTCATCGTCAATAAGAAGGTCCAAGGGATACAGTAAACCTGAAGTGAAGCATCGGAATCTCATAATGGACTCACAGGAGAGGTTAAAATCATTGAAAGTTAGAGTGTCAGTCCTTTTGTACTTAAGTCGGCATTGTGCTTTTGTATTAAATTCGGATGCTATTTCTGTGTTTCATCGTCAATAACAAGGTCACGCGGATACAGTAAACCTGAAGTGAAGCAACGGAATCTAAAACTGGACTCACAGGAGGGGTTCAAATCATAGAAAGTTAGAGTATCAGTCCTCTTGTACTTAAGTCGGCATTGTGCCTTTTGTATTTAATTCGGATGCAATTTCTGTGTTTCATCGTCAATAAGAAGGTCCAAGGGATACAGTAAACTTGAAGGGAAGCATCGGAATCTGAAACTGGACTCACAGGAGAGATTCAAATCATAGAAAGTTAGAGTGTCAGTCCTCTTGTACTTCAGTCGGCATTGTGCCTTTTGTATTAAATTCGGATGCAATTTCTGTGTTTCATCGTCAATAAGAAGGTTCAAGGGCTACAGTAAACCTGAAGTGAAGCATCGGAATCTAAAACTGGCCTCACAGATGAGGTTCAAATCATAGAGAGTTAGAGTGTCAGCCCTCTTGTACTTAAGTCGGCAGTGTGCCTTTTGTATTAAATTCGGATGCAATTTCTGTGTTACATCGCCAATAAGAAGGTCCAAGTGATACAGTAACCCTGAAGTGAAGCATCGGAATCTAAAACTTGACTCACAGGAGAGGTTCAAATCATAGAGAATTAGAGTGTCAGTCCTCTTGTACTTAAGTCGGCAATGTGCTTTTTGTACTAAATTCGGTTGCAACATCTGTGTTTCATCGTCAATAAGAAGGTCCAAGGGATACAGTAAACCTGAGGTAAAGCATCGGAATCTAAAACGGGACTCACAGGAGCGGTTCAAATCATAGAAAGTTAGAGTGTCAGTCCTCTTTTACTTAAGTCGGCATTTTGCCTTTTGTATTAAATTCGGATGCAATTTCTGTGTTTCATCGTCAATAGGAAGGTCCAAGGTATACAGTAACGTGAAGTACAGCATCGGAATCTAAAACTTTACTCACAGGAGAGGTTCAAATCATACAAAGTTAGAGTGTCAGTCCTCTTGTATTTAAGTCGGCATTGTGCGGTTTGTATTAAATTCGGATGCAATTTCTGTGTTTCATCGTCAATAAGAAGGTACAAGGGATACAGTAAACCTGAAGTGAAGCATCGGAATCTAAAACTGGACTCACAGGAGAGGTTCAAGTCATAAAGAGTTAGAGTGTCAGTCCTCTTGTACTTAAGTCGGCATTGTGCCTTTCGTATTAAATTCGGATGCAATTTCTTTGTTTCATCGTCAATAAGAATGTCCAAGGGATACAGTAAACCTGAAGTGAAGCATCGAAATCTAAAACTGCACACACAGGGAGATTCAAATCATAGAGAGTTAGAGTGTCAGTCCTCTTGTACTTAAGTCGGCATTGTGCCTTTTGTATTAAATTCGGATGCAATTTCTGTGTTTCATCGTCAATAAGGAGGTCCAAGGGTTACAGTAAACCTGAAGTGAAGCATCGGAATCTAAAACTGGACTCACAGGAGAGGTTCAAATCATAGAGAGTTAGAGTGTCAGTCCTCTTGTACTTAAGTCGGCATTGTGCCTTTTGAATTAAATTCGGATGCAATTTCTGTGTTTCATCGTCAATAAGAAGGTCCAAGTGATACAGTAAGCCTGAGGTGAAGCATCGGAATCTAAAACTGGACTCACAGGAGAGGTTCAAATCATAGAGAATTAGCGTATCAGTCCTCTTGTACTTAAGTCGGCATTCTGCTTTTTGTACTAAATTCGGATGCAATTTCTGTGTTTCATCGTCAATAAGAAGGTCCAAGGGATACAGTAACCCTGAAGTGAAACATCGGAATCTAAAACTGGACTGACAGGAGAGGTTCAAATCACAGAGAGTTAGAGTGTCAGTCCTCTTGTACTTAAGTCGGCATTATGCCTTTTGTATTAAATTCGGATGCAATTTCTGTGTTTCATCGTCAATAACAAGGTCCAAGGGATACCGTATACCTGAGGTGAAGCATCGGAATCTAAAACGGGACTCACAGGAGAGGTTCAAATCATAGAAAGTTAGAGTGTCAGTCCTCTTTTACTTAAGTCGGCATTTTGCCTTTTGTACTAAATTCGGATGCAATATCTATGTTTCATCGTCAATAACAAGGTCCCAGGGATACAGTAAACCTGAAGTGAAGCATCGAAATTTAAAACTGGACTCACAGGAGAAGTTCAAATCATAGAAAGTTAGAGTGCCAGTCCTCTTGTACTGAAGTCGGCATTGTGCCTTTCGTATTAAAATCGGATGCAATTTCTGTGTTTCATCGTCAATAAGAAGGTCCAAGGGATACAGTAAACCTGAAGTGAAGCATCGGAATCTATAACTGGCCTCACAGGAGGGGTTCAAATCATAGAAAGTTAGAGTATCAGTCCTCTTGTACTTAAGTCGGCATTGTGCCTTTTGTATTTAATTCGGATGCAATTTCTGTGTTTCATCGTCAATAAGAAGGTCCAAGGGATACAGTAAACTTGAAGGGAAGCATCGGAATCTGAAACTGGACTCACAGGAGAGATTCAAATCATACAAAGTTAGAGTGTCAGTCCTCTTGTACTTCAGTCGGCATTGTGCCTTTTGTATTAAATTCGGATGCAATTTCTGTGTTTCATCGTCAATAAGAAGGTTCAAGGGCTACAGTAAACCTGAAGTGAAGCATCGGAATCTAAAACTGGCCTCACAGATGAGGTTCAAATCATAGAGAGTTAGAGTGTCAGCCCTCTTGTACTTAAGTCGGCAGTGTGCCTTTTGTATTAAATTCGGATGCAATTTCTGTGTTACATCGCCAATAAGAAGGTCCAAGTGATACAGTAACCCTGAAGTGAAGCATCGGAATCTAAAACTGGACTGACAGGAGAGGTTCAAATCACAGAGAGTTAGAGTGTCAGTCCTCTTGTACTTAAGTCGGCATTATGCCTTTTGTATTAAATTCGGATGCAATTTCTGTGTTTCATCGTCAATAACAAGGTCCAAGGGATACAGTATACCTGAGGTGAAGCATCGGAATCTAAAACGGGACTCACAGGAGAATTTCAAATCATAGAAAGTTAGAGTGTCAGTCCTCTTTTACTTAAGTCGGCATTTTGCCTTTTGTACTAAATTCGGATGCAATATCTATGTTTCATCGTCAATAACAAGGTCCCAGGGATACAGTAAACCTGAAGTGAAGCATCGGAATCTAAAACTGGACACACAGGAGAGGTTCAAATCATAGAAAGTTAGAGTGTCAGTCCTCTTGTACTTAAGTCAGCATTGTGCCTTTTGTATTAAATTCGGATGCAATTTCTGTGTTTTATCGTCAATAGCAAGACCCAAGGTATACAGTAAACCTGAAGTGAAGCATCGGAATCTGTAACTGGACTCACAGGAAAGGTTCAAATCATAGAAAGTTAGAGTGAGAGACCTCTTGTACTTAAGTCGGCATTGTGCCTTTCGTATTAAAATCGGATGCAGTATCTGTGTTTCATCGTCAATAAGAAGGTCCAAGGGATACAGTACACCTGAAGTGAAGCATCGGAATCTATAACTGGACTCACAGGAGGGGTTCAAATCATAGAAAGTTAGAGTATCAGTCCTCTTGTACTTAAGTCGGCATTGTGCCTTTTGTATTTAAGTCGGATGCAATTTCTGTGTTTCATCGTCAATAAGAAGGTCCAAGGGATACAGTAAACTTGAAGGGAAGCATCGGAATCTAAACTTGGACTCACAGGAGAGATTCAAATCATAGAAAGTTAGAGTGTCAGTCCTCATGTACTTCAGTCGGCATTGTGCCTTTTGTATTAAATTCGGATGCAATTCTGTGTTTCATCGTCAATAAGAAGGTTCAAGGGCTACAGTAAACCTGAAGTGAAGCATCAGAAACTAAAACTGGCCTCACAGGTAAGGTTCAAATCATAGAGAGTTAGAGTGTCAGCCCTCTTGTACTTAAGTCGGCATTGTGCCTTTTGTATTAAATTCGGATGCAATTTCTGTGTTACATCGCCAATAAGAAGGTCCAAGTGATACAGTAACCCTGAAGTGAAGCATCGGAATCTAAAACTTGACTCACAGGAGAGGTTCAAATCATAGAGAATTAGAGTGTCAGTCCTCTTGTACTTAAGTCGGCATTGTGCTTTTGTACTAAATTCGGATGCAACATCTGTGTTTCATCGTCAATAAGAAGGTCCAAGGGATACAGTAAACCTGAGGTGAAGCATCGGAATCTAAAACGGGACTCACAGGAGCGGTTCAAATCATAGAAAGTTAGAGTGTCAGTCCTCTTTTACTTAAGTCGGCATTTTGCCTTTTGTATTAAATTCGGATGCAATTTCTGTGTTTCATCGTCAATAACAAGGACCCAGGGATACAGTAAACCTGAAGTGAAGCATCGGAATCTAAAACTGGACTCACAGGAGAGGTTCAAATCATAGAAAGTTAGAGTGTCAGTCCTCTTGTACTTAAGTCGGCATTGTGCCTTTTGTATTAAATTCGGATGCAATTTCTGTGTTTCATCGTCAATAGGAAGGTCCAAGGTATACAGTAACGTGAAGTACAGCATCGGAATCTAAAACTTTACTCACAGGAGAGGTTCAAATCATACAAAGTTAGAGTGTCAGTCCTCTTGTATTTAAGTCGGCATTGTGCGGTTTTCTATTAAATTCGGATGCAATTTCTGTGTTTCATCGTCAATAAGAAGGTACAAGGGATACAGTAAACCTGAAGTGAAGCATCGGAATCTAAAACTGGACTCACAGGAGAGGTTCAAATCATAGAGAGTTAGAGTGTCAGTCCTCTTGTACTTAAGTCGGCATTGTACCTTTCGTATTAAATTCGGATGCAATTTCTTTGTTTCATCGTCAATAAGAATGTCCAAGGGATACAGTAAACCTGAAGTGAAGCATCGATATCTAAAACTGCACACACAGGGAGATTCAAATCATAGAGAGTTCGAGTGCCAGTCCTCTTGTACTTAAGTCGGCATTGTGCCTTTTGTATTAAATTCGGATGCGATTTCTGTGTTTCATCGTCAATATGAGGGTTCAAGGTATACAGTAAACCTGAAGTGAAGCATCGGAATCTAAAACTGGACTCACAGGAGAGGTTCAAATCATAGAGAGTTAGAGTGTCAGTACTCTTGTACTTAAGTCGGCATTGTGCCTTTTGTATTAAATTCGGATGCAATTTCTGTGTTTCATCGTCAATAAGAAGGTCCAAGTGATACAGTAAACCTGAAGTGAAGCATCGGAATCTAAAACTGGACTCACAGGAAAGGTTCAAATCATAGAAAGTTAGAGTGTCAGTCCTCTTGTACTTAAGTCGGCATTGTGCCTTTTGTATTAAATTCGGATGCAATTTCTGTGTTTCATCGTCAATAAGGAGGTCCAAGGGATACAGTAACCCTGAAGTGAAACATCGGAATCTAAAACTGGACTGACAGGAGAGGTTCAAATCACAGAGAGTTAGAGTGTCAGTCCTCTTGTACTTAAGTCGGCATTATGCCTTTTGTATTAAATTCGGATGCAATTTCTGTGTTTCATCGTCAATAACAAGGTCCAAGGGATACAGTATAACTGAGGTGAAGCATCGGAATCTAAAACGGGACTCACAGGAGAAGTTCAAATCATAGAAAGTTAGAGTGTCAGTCCTCTTTTACTTAAGTCGGCATTTTGCCTTTTGTACTAAATTCGGATGCAATATCTATGTTTCATCGTCAATAACAAGGTCCCAGGGATACAGTAAACCTGAAGTGAAGCATCGGAATCTAAAACTGGACTGACAGGAGAGGTTCAAATCACAGAGAGTTAGAGTGTCAGTAGTCTTGTACTTAAGTCGGCATTATGCCTTTTGTATTAAATTCGGATGCAATTACTGTGTTTCATCGTCAATAACAAGGTCCAAGGGATACAGTATACCTGAGGTGAAGCATCGGAATCTAAAACGGGACTCACAGGAGAGGTTCAAATCATAGAAAGTTAGAGTGTCAGTCCTCTTTTACTTAAGTCGGCATTTTGCCTTTTGTACTAAATTCGGATGCAATATCTATGTTTCATCGTCATTAACAAGGTCCCAGGGATACAGTAAACCTGAAGTGAAGCAACGGAATCTGAAACTGGACACACAGGAGAGGTTCAAATCATAGAAAGTTAGAGTGTCAGTCCTCTTGTACTTAAGTCAGCATTGTGCCTTTTGTATTAAATTCGAATGCAATTTCTGTGTATCATCGTCAATAAGAAGGTCCAAGGGATACAGTAAACCTGAAGTGAAGCATCGGAATCTGTAACTGGACTCACAGGAAAGGTTCAAATCATAGAAAGTTAGAGTGAGAGACCTCTTGTACTTAAGTCGGCATTGTGCCTTTTGTATTAAATTCGGATGCAATTTCTGTGTTTCTTCGTCAATAAGAAGGTCCAACGGATACAGTAAACCTGAAGTGAAGCATCGGAATCTAAAACTGGGCTAACAGGAGAGGTTCAAATCATAGATAGTTAGTGTGTCTGTCCTCTTGCACTTATGTTGGCATTGTGCCTTTTGTATTGTATTCGGAAGCAATTTCTGTGTTTCATCGTCAATAAGAAGGTCCAAGGGATACAGTAAACCTGAAGTGACGCATCGGAATCCAAAACTGGACTCACAGGAGAGGTTCAAATCATAGAGAGTTAGAGTGTCAGTCCTCTTGTACCTAAGTCAGCATTGTGCCCTTTGTATTAAATTCGGAAGCAATTTCTGTGTTTCATCGTCAATAAGAAGGTCCAAGGGATACAGTAAACCTCAAGTAAAGCATCCGAATCTAAAACTGGACTCACAGGAGAGGTTCAAATCATAGAAAGTTAGAGTGTCAGTCCTCTTGTACTTAAGTCGGCATTGTGCCTTTTGTATTAAATTCGGATGCAATTTCTGTGTTTCATCGTCAATAAGAAGGTCCAAGGGACACAGTAAACCTGAACTGAAGCATCGGAATCTAATACTGGACTCACAGGAGAGGTTCAAATCATAGAAAATTAGAGTGTCAGTCCTCTTGTACTTAAGTCGGCATTGTGCCTTTTGTATTAAATTCGGATGCAATTTCTGTGTTTTATCGTCAATAGCAAGACCCAAGGTATACAGTAACCTGAAGTGAAGCATCGAAATTTAAAACTGGACTCACAGGAGAAGTTCAAATCATAGAAAGTTAGAGTGCCAGTCCTCTTGTACTTAAGTCGGCATTGTGCCTTTCGTATTAAAATCGGATGCAATATCTGTGTTTCATCGTCAATAAGAAGGTCCAAGGGATACAGTAAACCTGAAGTGAAGCATCGGAATCTATAACTGGACACACAGGAGGGGTTCAAATCATAGAAAGTTAGAGTATCAGTCCTCTTGTACTTAAGTCGGCATTGTGCCTTTTGTATTTAATTCGGATGCAATTTCTGTGTTTCATCGTCAATAAGAAGGTCCAAGGGATACAGTAAACGTGAAGGGAAGCATCGGAATCTAAAATTGGACTCACAGGAGAGATTCAAATCATAGAAAGTTAGAGTGTCAGTCCTCTTGTACTTCAGTCGGCATTGTGCCTTTTGTATTAAATTCGGATGCAATTCTGTGTTTCATCGTCAATAAGAAGGTTCAAGGGCTACAGTAAACCTGAAGTGAAGCATCGGAAACTAAAACTGGCCTCACAGGTGAGGTTCAAATCACAGAGAGTTAGAGTGTCAGCCCTCTTGTACTTAAGTCGGCATTGTGCCTTTTGTATTAATTTCGGATGCAATTTCTGTGTTACATCGCCAATAAGAAGGTCCAAGTGATACAGTAACCTTGAAGTGAAGCATCGGAATCTAAAACTTGACTCACAGGAGAGGTTCAAATCATAGAGAATTAGAGTGTCAGTCCTCTTGTACTTAAGTCGGCATTGTGCTTTTTGTACTAAATTCGGATGCAACATCTGTGTTTCATCGTCAATAAGAAGGTCCAAGGGATACAGTAAACCTGAGGTGAAGCATCGGAATCTAAAACGGGACTCACAGGAGCGGTTCAAATCATAGAAAGTTAGAGTGTCAGTCCTCTTTTACTTAAGTCGGCATTTTGCCTTTTGTATTAAATTCGGATGCAATTTCTGTGTTTCATCGTCAATAACAAGGACCCAGGGATACAGTAAACCTGAAGTGAAGCATCGGAATCTAAAACTGGACTCACAGGAGAGGTTCAAATCATAGAAAGTTAGAGTGTCAGTCCTCTTGTACTTAAGTCGGCATTGTGCCTTTTGTATTAAATTCGGATGCAATTTCTGTGTTTCATCGTATATAGGAAGGTCCAAGGTATACAGTAACGTGAAGTACAGCATCGGAATCTAAAACTTTACTCACAGGAGAGGTTCAAATCATACAAAGTTAGAGTGTCAGTCCTCTTGTATTTAAGTCGGCATTGTGCGGTTTGTATTAAATTCGGATGCAATTTCTGTGTTTCATCGTCAATAAGAAGGTACAAGGGATACAGTAAACCTGAAGTGAAGCATCGGAATCTAAAACTGGACTCACAGGAGAGGTTCAAATCATAGAGAGTTAGAGTGTCAGTCCTCTTGTACTTAAGTCGGCATTGTACCTTTCGTATTAAATTCGGATGCAATTTCCTTGTTTCATCGTCAATAAGAATGTCCAAGGGATACAGTAAACCTGAAGTGAAGCATCGATATCTAAAACTGCACACACAGGGAGATTCTAATCATAGAGAGTTAGAGTGTCAGTCCTCTTGTACTTAAGTCGGCATTGTGCCTTTTGTATTAAATTCGGATGCGATTTCTGTGTTTCATCGTCAATTTGAGGGTCCAAGGTATACAGTAAACCTGAAGTGAAGCATCGGAATCTAAAACTGGACTCACAGGAGAGGTTCAAATCATAGAGAGTTAGAGTGTCAGTACTCTTGTACTTAAGCCGGCATTGTGCCTTTTGTATTAAATTCGGATGCAATTACTGTGTTTCATCGTCAATAAGAAGGTCCAAGTGATACAGTAAACCTGAAGTGAAGCATCGGAATCTAAAACTGGACTCACAGGAGAGGTTCAAATCATAGAAAGTTCGAGTGTCAGTCCTCTTGTACTTAAGTCGGCATTGTGCCTTTTGTATTAAATTCGGATGCAATTTCTGTGTTTCATCGTCAATAAGGAGGTCCAAGGGATACAGTAACCCTGAAGTGAAACATCGGAATCTAAAACTGGACTGACAGGAGAGGTTCAAATCACAGAGAGTTAGAGTGTCAGTCCTCTTGTACTTAAGTCGGCATTATGCCTTTTGTATTAAATTCGGATGCAATTTCTGTGTTTCATCGTCAATAACAAGGTCCAAGGGATACAGTATACCTGAGGTGAAGCATCGGAATCTAAAACGTGACTCACAGGAGAGGTTCAAAACATAGAAAGTTAGAGTGTCAGTCCTCTTTTACTTAAGTCGGCATTTTGCCTTTTGTACTAAATTCGGATGCAATATCTGTGTTTCATCGTCAATAACAAGGTCCCAGGGATACAGTAAACCTGAAGTGAAGCATCGAAATCTGAAACTGGACACACTGGAGTGGTTCAAATCATAGAAAGTTAGAGTGTCAGTCCTCTTGTACTTAAGTCAGCATTGTGCCCTTTGTATTAAATTCGAATGCAATTTCTGTGTATCATCGTCAATAAGAAGGTCCAAGGGATACAGTAAACCTGAAGTGAAGCATCGGAATCTGTAACTGGACTCACAGGAGAGGTTCAAATCATAGAAAGTTAGAGTGAGAGACCTCTTGTACTTAAGTCGGCATTGTGCCTTTTGTATTAAATTCGGATGCAATTTCTGTGTTTCTTCGTCAATAAGAAGTTCCAACGGATACAGTAAACCTGAAGTGAAGCATCGGAATCTAAAACTGGACTCACAGGAGAGATTCAAATCATAGAAAGTTAGAGTGTCAGTCCTCTAGTACTTAAGTCGGCATTGTGCCTTTTGTATAAAATTCGGATGCAATATCTGTGTTTCATCGTCAATAAGAAGGTCCAAGGGATACAGTAAACCTGAAGTGAAGCATCGGAATCTAAAACTGGGCTAACAGGAGAGGTTCAAATCATAGAAAGTTAGTGTGTCTGTCCTCTTGCACTTAAGTTGGCATTATGCCTTTTGTATTGTATTCGGAAGCAATTTCTGTGTTTCATCGTCAATAAGAATGTCCAAGGGATACAGTAAACCTGAAGTGACGCATCGGAATCTAAAACTGGACTCACAGGTGAGGTTCAAATCATAGAGAGTTAGAGTGTCAGTCCTCATGTACCTAAGTCGGCATTGTGCCCTTTGTATTAAATTCGGAAGCAATTTCTGTGTTTCATCGTCAATAAGAAGGTCCAAGGGATACAGTAAACCTCAAGTAAAGCATCCGAATCTAAAACTGGACTCACAGGAGAGGTTCAAATCATAGAAAGTTAGAGTGTCAGTCCTCTTGTACTTAAGTCGGCATTGTGCCTTTTGTATTAAATTCGGATGCAATTTCTGTGTTTCATCGTCAATAAGAAGGTCCAAGGGACACAGTAAACCTGAACTGAAGCATCGGAATCTAATACTGGGCTCACAGGAGAGGTTCAAATCATAGAGAGTTAGAGTGTCAGTCCTCTTGTACTTAAGTCGGCATTGTGCCTTTTGTATTAAATTCGGATGCAATTTCTGTGTCTCATCGTCAATAAGAAGGTCCAAGTGATACAGTAAACCTGAAGTGAAGCATCGGAATCTAAAACTGGACTCACAGGAGAGGTTCTAATCATAGAGAGTTAGAGTGTCAGTCCTCTTGTACTTAAGTCGGCATTGTGCCTTTTCTATTAAATTCGGATGCAATTTCTGTGTTTCATCGCCAATAAGAAGGTCCAAGGGATACAGTAAACCTGAAGTGAAGCATCGAAATCTAATACTGGACTCACAGGTGAGGTTCAAATCATTGAAAGTTAGAGTGTCAGTCCTTTTGTACTTAAGTCGGCATTGTGCTTTTGTATTAAATTCGGATGCTATTTCTGTGTTTCATCGTCAATAACAAGGTCACGCGGATACAGTAAACCTGAAGTGAAGCAACGGAATCTAAAACTGGACTCACAGGAGAGGTTCAAATCATAGAAAATTAGAGTGTCAGTCCTCTTGTACTTAAGTCGGCATTGTGACTTTTGTATTAAATTCGGATGCAATTTCTGTGTTTTATCGTCAATAGGAAGACCCAAGGTATACAGTAACCTGAAGTGAAGCATCGAAATTTAAAACTGGACTCACAGGAGAAGTTCAAATCATAGAAAGTTAGAGTGCCAGTCCTCTTGTACTTAAGTCGGCATTGTGCCTTTCGTATTAAAATCGGATGCAATTTCTGTGTTTCATCGTCAATAAGAAGGTCCAAGGGATACAGTAAACCTGAAGTGAAGCATCGGAATCTATAACTGGACTCACAGGAGGGGTTCAAATCATAGAAAGTTAGAGGATCAGTCCTCTTGTACTTAAGTCGGCATTGTGCCTTTTGTATTTAATTCGGATGCAATTTCTGTGTTTCATCGTCAATAAGAAGGTCCATGGGATACAGTAAACTTGAAGGGAAGCATCGGAATCGAAAACTTGACTCACAGGAGAGTTTCAAATCACAGAAAGCTAGAGCGTCAGTCCTCTTGTACTTCAGTCGGCATTGTGCCTTTTGTATTAAATTCGGATGCAATTTCTGTGTTTCATCGTCAATAAGAAGGTTCAAGGGCTACAGTAAACCTGAAGTGAAGCATCGGAATCTAAAACTGGCCTCACAGGTGAGGTTCAAATCATAGAGAGTTAGAGTGTCAGCCCTCTTGTACTTAAGTCGGCATTGTGCCTTTTGTATTAAATTCGGATGCAATTTCTGTGTTACATCGCCAATAAGAAGGTGCAAGTGATACAGTAACCCTGATGTGAAGCATCGGAATCTAAAACTTGACTCACAGGAGAGGTTCAAATCATAGAGAATTAGAGTGTCAGTCCTCTTGTATTTCAGTCGCCCTTGTGCTTTTTGTACTAAATTCGGATGCAACATCTGTGTTTCATCGTCAATAAGAAGGTCCAAGGGATACAGTAAACCTGAGGTGAAGCATCGGAATCTAAAACGGGACTCACAGGAGCGGTTCAAATCATAGAAAGTTAGAGTGTCAGTCCTCTTTTACTTAAGTCGGCATTTTGCCTTTTGTATTAAATTCGGATGCAATATCTGTGTTTCATCGTCAATAACAAGGACCCAGGGATACAGTAAACCTGAAGTGAAGCATCGGAATCTAAAACTGGACTCACAGGAGAGGTTCAAATCATAGAAAGTTAGAGTGTCAGTCCTCTTGTACTTAAGTCGGCATTGTGCCTTTTGTATTAAATTCGGATGCAATTTCTGTGTTTCATCGTCAATAGGAAGGTCCAAGGTATACAGTAACGTGAAGTACAGCATCGGAATCTAAAACTTTACTCACAGGAGAGGTTCAAATCATACAAAGTTAGAGTGTCAGTCCTCTTGTATTTAAGTCGGCATTGTGCGGTTTGCATTAAATTCGGATGCAATTTCTGTGTTTCATCGTCAATAAGAAGGTACAAGGGATTCAGTAAACCTGAAGTGAAGCATCGGAATCTAAAACTGGACTCACAGGAGAGGTTCAAATCATAGAGAGTTAGAGTGTCAGTCCTCTTGTACTTAAGTCGGCATTGTGCATTTCGTATTAAATTCGGATGCAATTTCTTTGTTTCATCGTCAATAAGAATGTCCAAGGGATACAGTAAACCTGACGTGAAGCATCGATATCTAAAACTGCACACACAGGGAGATTCAAATCATAGAGATTTAGAGTGTCAGTCCTCTTGTACTTAAGTCGGCATTGTGCCTTTTGTATTAAATTCGGATGCGATTTCTGTGTTTCATCGTCAATTTGAAGGTCCAAGGTATACAGTAAACCTGAAGTGAAGCATCGGAATCTAAAACTGGACTCACAGGAGAGGTTCAAATCATAGAGAGTTAGAGTGTCAGTACTCTTGTACTTAAGTCGGCATTTTGCCTTTTGTAATAAATTCGGATGCAATTTCTGTGTTTCATCGTCAATAAGAAGGTCCAAGGGTTACAGTAAACCTGAGGTGAAGCATCGGAATCTAAAACTGGACTCACAGGAGAGGTTCAAATCATAGAAAGTTAGAGTGTCAGTCCTCTTGTACTTAAGTCGGCATTGTGCCTTTTGTATTAAATTCGGATGCAGTTTCTGTGTTTCATCGTCAATAAGAAGGTCCAAGTGATACAGTAAGCCTGAGGTGAAGCATCGGAATCTAAAACTGGACTCACAGGAGAGGTTCAAATCATAGAGAATTAGAGTGTCAGTCCTCTTGTACTTAAGTCGGCATTCTGCTTTTTGTACTAAATTCGGATGCAATTTCTGTGTTTCATCGTCAATAAGAAGGTCCAAGGGATACAGTAACCCTGAAGTGAAACATCGGAATCTAAAACTGGACTGACAGGAGAGGTTCAAATCACAGAGAGTTAGAGTGTCAGTCCTCTTGTACTTAAGTCGGCATTATGCCTTTTGTATTAAATTCGGATGCAATTTCTGTGTTTCATCGTCAATAACAAGGTCCAAGGGATACAGTATACCTGAGGTGAAGCATCGGAATCTAAAACGGGACTCACAGGAGAGGTTCAAATCATAGAAAGTTAGAGTGAGAGACCTCTTGTACTTAAGTCGGCATTGTGCCTTTTGTATTACATTCGGATGCAATTTCTGTGTTTCTTCGTCAATAAGAAGGTCCAACGGATACAGTAAACCTGAAGTGAAGCATCGGAATCTAAAACTGGACTCACAGGAGAGATTCAAATCATAGAAAGTTAGAGTGTCAGTCCTCTAGTACTTAAGTCGGCATTGTGCCTTTTGTATAAAATTCGGATGCAATATCTGTGTTTCATCGTCAATAAGAAGGTCCAAGGGATACAGTAAACCTGAAGTGAAGCATCGGAATCTAAAACTGGGCTAACAGGAGAGGTTCAAATCATAGTAAGTTAGTGTGTCTGTCCTCTTGCACTTAAGTTGGCATTGTGCCTTTTGTATTGTATTCGGAAGCAATTTCTGTGTTTCATCGTCAATAAGAAGGTCCAAGGGATACAGTAAACCTGAAGTGACGCATCGGAATCTAAAACTGGACTCACAGGAGAGGTTCAAATCATAGAGAGTTAGAGTGTCAGTCCTCTTGTACCTAAGTCGGCATTGTGCCCTTTGTATTAAATTCGGAAGCATTTTCTGTGTTTCATCGTCAATAAGAAGGTCCAAGGGATACAGTAAACCTCAAGTAAAGCATCCGAATCTAAAACTGGACTCACAGGAGAGGTTCAAATCATAGAAAGTTAGAGTGTCAGTCCTCTTGTACTTAAGTCGGCATTGTGCCTTTTGTATTAAATTCGGATGCAATTTCTGTGTTTCATCGTCAATAGGAAGGTCCAAGGTGTACAGTAACCTGAAGTGAAGCATCGAAATTTAAAACTGGACTCACAGGAGAAGTTCAAATCATAGAAAGTTCGAGTGTCAGTCCTCTTGTACTTAAGTCGGCATTGTGCCTTTCGTATTAAAATCGAATGCAATTTCTGTGGTTCATCGTCACTAAGAAGGTCCAAGGGATACAGTAAACCTGAAGGGAAGCATCGGAATCTGTAACTGGACTCACAGGAGATGTTCAAATCATAGAAAGTTAGAGTGACAGACCTCTTGTACTTAAGTCGGCATTGTGCCTTTTGTATTAAATTCGGATGCAATTTCTGTGTTTCTTCGTCAATAAGAAGGTCCAACGGATACAGTAAACCTGAAGTGAAGCACCGGAATCTAAAACTGGACTCACAGGAGAGTTTCAAATCATAGAAAGTTAGAGTGTCAGTCCTCTAGTACTTAAGTCGGCATTGTGCCTTTTGTATAAAATTCGGATGCATTATCTGTGTTTCATCGTCAATAAGAAGGTCCAAGGGATACAGTAAACCTGAAGTGAAGCATCGGAATCTAAAACTGGCCTCACAGGTGAGGTTCAAATCATAGAGAGTTAGAGTGTCAGCCCTCTTGTACTTAAGTCGGCATTGTGCCTTTTGTATTAAATTCGGATGCAATTTCTGTGTTACATCGCCAATAAGAAGGTCCAAGTGATACAGTAACCCTGAAGTGAAGCATCGGAATCTAAAACTTGACTCACAGGAGAGGTTCAAATCATAGAGAATTAGAGTGTCAGTCCTCTTGTATTTAAGTCGGCATTGTGCTTTTTGTACCAAATTCGGATGCAACATCTGTGTTTCATCGTCAATAAGAAGGTCCAAGGGATACAGTAAACCTGAGGTGAAGCATCGGAATCTAAATCGGGACTCACAGGAGCGGTTCAAATCATAGAAAGTTAGAGTGTCAGTCCTCTTTTACTTACGTCGGCATTTTGCCTTTTGTATTAAATTCGGATGCAATTTCTGTGTTTCATCGTCAATAACAAGGACCCAGGGATACAGTAAACCTGAAGTGAAGCATCGGAATCTAAAACTGGACTCACAGGAGAGGTTCAAATCATAGAAAGTTAGAGTGTCAGTCCTCTTGTACTTAAGTCGGCATTGTGCCTTTTGTATTAAATTCGGATGCAATTTCTGTGTTTCATCGTCAATAGGAAAGTCCAAGGTATACAGTAACGTGAAGTACAGCATCGGAATCTGAAACTTTACTCACAGGAGAGGTTCAAATCATACAAAGTTAGAGTGTCAGTCCTCTTGTATTTAAGTCGGCATTGTGCGGTTTGTATTAAATTCGGATGCAATTTCTGTGTTTCATCGTCAATAAGAAGGTACAAGGGATACAGTAAACCTGAAGTGAAGCATCGGAATCTAAAACTGGACTCACAGGAGAGGTTCAAATCATAGAGAGTTAGAGTGTCAGTCCTCTTGTACTTAAGTCGGCATTGTGCCTTTCGTATTAAATTCGGATGCAATTTCTTTGTTTCATCGTCAATAAGAATGTCCAAGGGATACAGTAAACCTGATGTGAAGCATCGATATCTAAAACTGCACACACAGGGAGATTCAAATCATAGGGATTTAGAGTGTCAGTCCTCTTGTACTTAAGTCGGCATTGTGCCATTTGTATTAAATTCGGATGCGATTTCTGTGTTTCATCGTCAATTTGAAGGTCCAAGGAATACAGTAAACCTGAAGTGAAGCATCGGAATCTAAAACTGTACTCACAGGAGAGGTTCAAATCATAGAGAGTTAGAGTGTCAGTACTCTTGTACTTAAGTCGGCATTGTGCCTTTTGTATTAAATTCGGATGCAATTTCTGTGTTTCATCGTCAATAAGAAGGTCCAAGGGTTACAGTAAACCTGAAGTGAAGCATCGGAATATAAAACTGGACTCACAGGAGAGGTTCAAATCATAGAAAGTTAGAGTGTCAGTCCTCTTGTACTTAAGTCGGCATTGTGCCTTTTGTATTAAATTCGGATGCAATTTCTGTGTTTCATCGTCAATAAGGAGGTCCAAGGGTTACAGTAAACCTGAAGTGAAGCATCGGAATCTAAAACTGGACTCACAGGAGAGGTTCAAATCATAGAGAGTTAGAGTGTCAGTCCTCTTGTACTTAAGTCGGCATTGTGCCTTTTGAATTAAATTCGGATGCAATTTCTGTGTTTCATCGTCAATAAGAAGAACCAAGTGATACAGTAAGCCTGAGGTGAAGCATCGGAATCTAAAACTGGACTCACAGGAGAGGTTCAAATCATAGAGATTTAGAGTGTCAGTCCTCTTGTACTTAAGTCGGCATTCTGCTTTTTGTACTAAATTCGGATGCAATTTCTGTGTTTCATCGTCAATAAGAAGGTCCAAGGGATACAGTAACCCTGAAGTGAAACATCGGAATCTAAAACTGGACTGACAGGAGAGGTTCAAATCACAGAGAGTTAGAGTGTCAGTCCTCTTGTACTTAAGTCGGCATTACGCCTTTTGTATTAAATTCGGATGCAATTTCTGTGTTTCATCGTCAATAACAAGGTCCAAGGGATACAGTATACCTGAGGTGAAGCATCGGAATCTAAAACGGGACTCACAGGAGAGGTTCAAATCATAGAAAGTTAGAGTGTCAGTCCTCTTTTACTTAAGTCGGCATTTTGCCTTTTGTACTAAATTCGGATGCAATATCTGCGTTTCATCGTCAATAACAAGGTCCCAGGGATACAGTAAACCTGAAGTGAAGCATCGGAATCTGAAACTGGACACACAGGAGAGGTTCAAATCATAGAAAGTTAGAGTGTCAGTCCTCTTGTACTTAAGTCAGCATTGTGCCTTTTGTATTAAATTCGAATGCAATTTCTGTGTATCATCGTCAATAAGAAGGTCCAAGGGATACAGCAAACCTGAAGTGAAGCATCGGAATCTGTAACTGGACTCACAGGAGAGGTTCAAATCATAGAAAGTTAGAGTGAGAGACCGCTTGTACTTAGGTCAGCATTGTGCCTTTTGTATTAAATTCGGATGCAATTTCTGTGTTTCTTCGTCAATAAGAAGGTCCAACGGATACAGTAAACCTGAAGTGAAGCATCGGAATCTAAAACTGGACTCACAGGAGAGATTCAAATCATAGAAAGTTAGAGTGTCAGTCCTCTAGTACTTAAGTCGGCATTGTGCCTTTTGTATAAAATTCGGATGCAATATCTGTGATTCATCGTCAATAAGAAGGTCCAAGGGATACAGTAAACCTGAAGTGACGCATCATAATCTAAAACTGGACTCACAGGAGAGGTTCAAATCGTAGAGAGTTAGAGTGTCAGTCCTCTTGTACCTAAGTCGGCATTGTGCCCTTTGTATTAAATTCGGAAGCAATTTCTGTGTTTCATCGTCAATAAGAAGGTCCAAGGGATACAGTAAACCTCAAGTAAAGCATCCGAATCTAAAACTGGACTCACAGGAGAGGTTCAAATCATAGAAAGTTAGAGTGTCAGTCCTCTTGTACTTAAGTCGGCATTGTGCCTTTTGTATTAAATTCGGATGCATTTTCTGTGTTTCATCGTCAATAGGAAGGTCCAAGGTATACAGTAACGTGAAGTACAGCATCGGAATCTAAAACTTTACTCACAGGAGAGGTTCAAATCATACAAAGTTAGAGTGTCAGTCCTCTTGTATTTAAGTCGGCATTGTGCGGTTTGTATTAAATTCGGATGCAATTTCTGTGTTTCATCGTCAATAAGAAGGTACAAGGGATACAGTAAACCTGAAGTGAAGCATCGGAATCTAAAACTGGACTCACAGGAGAGGTTCAAATCATAGAGAGTTAGAGTGTCAGTCCTCTTGTACTTAAGTCGGCATTGTGCCTTTCGTATTAAATTCGGATGCAATTTCTTTGTTTCATCGTCAATAAGAATGTCCAAGGGATACAGTAAACCTGAAGTGAAGCATCGATATCTAAAACTGCACACACAGGGAGATTCAAATCATAGAGATTTAGAGTGTCAGTCCTCTTGTACTTATGTCGGCATTGTGCCTTTTGTATTAAATTCGGATGCGATTTCTGTGTTTCATCGTCAATTTGAAGGTCCAAGGTATACAGTAAACCTGAAGTGAAGCATCGGAATCTAAAACTGGACTCACAGGAGAGGTTCAAATCATAGAGAGTTAGAGTGTCAGTACTCTAGTACTTAAGTCGGCATTGTGCCTTCTGTATTAAATTCGGATGCAATTTCTGTGTTTCATCGTCAATAAGAAGGTCCAAGGGTTACAGTAAACCTGAAGTGAAGCATCGGAATCTAAAACTGGACTCACAGGAGAGGATCAAATCATAGAAAGTTAGAGTGTCAGTCCTCTTGTACTTAAGTCGGCATTGTGCCTTTTGTATTAAATTCGGATGCAATTTCTGTGTTTCATCGTCAACAAGGAGGTCCAAGGGTTACAGTAAACCTGCAGTGAAGCATCGGAATCTAAAACTGGACTCACAGGAGAGGTTCAAATCATAGAGAGTTAGAGTGTCAGTCCTCTTGTACTTAAGTCGGCATTGTGCCTTTTGAATTAAATTCGGATGCAATTTCTGTGTTTCATCGTCAATAAGAAGGTCCAAGTGATACAGTAAGCCTGAGGTGAAGCTTCGGAATCTAAAACTGGACTCACAGGAGAGGTTCAAATCATAGAGAATTAGAGTGTCAGTCCTCTTGTACTTAAGTCGGCATTCTGCTTTTTGTACTAAATTCGGATGCAATTTCTGTGTTTCATCGTCAATAAGAGGGTCCATGGGATACAGTAACCCTGAAGTGAAACATCGGAATCTAAAACTGGACTGACAGGAGAGGTTCAAATCACAGAGAGTTAGAGTGTCAGTCCTCTTGTACTTAAGTCGGCATTATGCCTTTTGTATTAAATTCGGATGCAATTTCTGTGTTTCATCGTCAATAACAAGGTCCAACGGATACAGTATACCTGAGGTGAAGCATCGGAATCTAAAACGGGACTCACAGGAGAGGTTCAAATCATAGAAAGTTAGAGTGTCAGTCCTCTTCTACTTAAGTCGGCATTTTGCCTTTTGTACTAAATTCGGATGCAATATCTGTGTTTCATCGTCAATAACAAGGTCCCAGGGATACAGTAAACCTGAAGTGAAGCATCGGAATCTGAAACTGGACACACAGGAGAGGTTCAAATCATAGAAAGTTAGAGTGTCAGTCCTCTTGTACGTAAGTCAGCATTGTGCCTTTTGTATTAAATTCGAATGCAATTTCTGTGTATCATCGTCAATAAGAAGGTCCAAGGCATACAGCAAACCTGAAGTGAAGCATCGGAATCTGTAACTGGACTCACAGGAGAGGTTCAAATCATAGAAAGTTAGAGTGAGAGACCTCTTGTACTTAAGTCGGCATTGTGCCTTATGTATTAAATTCGGATGCAATTTCTGTGTTACATCGCCAATAAGAAGGTCCAAGTGATACAGCAACCCTGAAGTGAAGCATCGGAATCTAAAACTTGACTCACAGGAGAGGTTCAAATCATAGAGAATTAGAGTGTCAGTCCTCTTGTATTTAAGTCGGCATTGTGCTTTTTGTACTAAATTCGGATGCAACATCTGTGTTTCATCGTCAATAAGAAGGTCCAAGGGATACAGTAAACCTGAGGTGAAGCATCGGAATCTAAAACGGGACTCACAGGAGCGGTTCAAATCATAGAAAGTTAGAGTGTCAGTCCTCTTTTACTTAAGTCGGCATTTTGCCTTTTGTATTAAATTCGGATGGAATTTCTGTGTTTCATCGTCAATAACAAGGACCCAGGGATACAGTAAACCTGAAGTGAAGCATCGGAATCTAAAACTGGACTCACAGGAGAGGTTCAAATCATAGAAAGTTAGAGTGTCAGTCCTCTTGTATTTAAGTCGGCATTGTGCGGTTTGTATTAAATTCGGATGCAATTTCTGTGTTTCATCGTCAATAAGAAGGTACAAGGGATACAGTAAACCTGAAGTGAAGCATCGGAATCTAAAACTGGACTCACAGGAGAGGTTCAAATCATAGAGAGTTAGAGTGTCAGTCCTCTTGTACTTAAGTCGGCATTGTGCCTTTCGTATTAAATTCGGATGCAATTTCTTTGTTTCATCGTCAATAAGAATGTCCAAGGGATACAGTAAACCTGAAGTGAAGCATCGATATCTAAAACTGCACACACAGGGAGATTCAAATCATAGAGATTTAGAGTGTCAGTCCTCTTGTACTTAAGTCGGCATTGTGCCTTTTGTATTACATTCGGATGCGATTTCTGTGTTTCATCGTCAATTTGAAGGTCCAAGGTATACAGTAAACCTGAAGTGAAGCATCGGAATCTAAAACTGGACTCACAGGAGAGGTTCAAATCATAGAGAGTTAGAGTGTCAGTACTCTTGTACTTAAGTCGGCATTGTGCCTTTTGTATTAAATTCGGATGCAATTTCTGTGTTTCATCGTCAATAAGAAGGTCCAAGGGTTACAGTAAACCTGAAGTGAAGCATCGGAATCTAAAACTGGACTCACAGGAGAGGTTCAAATCATAGAGAGTTAGAGTGTCAGTCCTCTTGTACTTAAGTCGGCATTGTGCCTTTTGAATTAAATTCGGATGCAATTTCTGTGTTTCATCGTCAATAAGAAGGTCCAAGTGATACAGTAAGCCTGAGGTGAAGCATCGGAATCTAAAACTGGACTCACAGGAGAGGTTCTAATCATAGAGAATTAGAGTGTCAGTCCTCTTGTACTTAAGTCGGCATTCTGCTTTTTGTACTAAATTCGGATGCAATTTCTGTGTTTCATCGTCAATAAGAAGGTCCAAGGGATACAGTAACCCTGAAGTGAAACTTTGGAATCTAAAACTGGACTGACAGGAGAGGTTCAAATCACAGAGAGTTAGAGTGTCAGTCCTCTTGTACTTAAGTCGGCATTATGCCTTTTGTATTAAGTTCGGATGCAATTTCTGTGTTTCATCGTCAATAACAAGGTCCAAGGGATACAGTATACCTGAGGTGAAGCATCGGAATCTAAAACGGGACTCACAGGAGAGGTTCAAATCATAGAAAGTTAGAGTGTCAGTCCTCTTTTACTTAAGTCGGCATTTTGCCTTTTGTACTAAATTCGGATGCAATATCTGTGTTTCATCGTCAATAACAAGGTCCCAGGGATACAGTAAACCTGAAGTGAAGCATAGGAATCTGAAACTGGACACACAGGAGAGGTTCAAATCATAGAAAGTTAGAGTGTCAGTCCTCTTGTACTTAAGTCAGCATTGTGCCTTTTGTATTAAATTCGAATGCAATTTCTGTGTATCATCGTCAATATGAAGGTCCAAGGGATACAGCAAACCTGAAGTGAAGCATCGGAATCTGTAACTGGACTCACAGGAGAGGTTCAAATCGTAGAGAGTTAGAGTGTCAGTCCTCTTGTACCTAAGTCGGCATTGTGCCCTTTGTATTAAATTCGGAAGCAATTTCTGTGTTTCATCGTCAATAAGAAGGTCCAAGGGATACAGTAAACCTCAAGTAAAGCATCCGAATCTAAAACTGGACTCACAGGAGAGGTTCAAATCATAGAAAGTTAGAGTGTCAGTCCTCTAGTACTTAAGCCGGCATTGTGCCTTTTGTATAAAATTCGGATGCAATATCTGTGTTTCATCGTCAATAAGAAGGTCCAAGGGATACAGTAAACCTGAAGTGAAGCATCGGAATCTAAAACTGGGCTAACAGGAGAGGTTCAAATCATAGAAAGTTAGTGTGTCTGTCCTCTTGCACTTAGGTTGGCATTGTGCCTTTTGTATTGTATTCGGAAGCAATTTCTGTGTTTCATCGTCAATAAGAAGGTCCAAGGGATACAGTAAACCTGAAGTGACGCATCGGAATCTAAAACTGGACTCACAGGAGAGGTTCAAATCGTAGAGAGTTAGAGTGTCAGTCCTCTTGTACCTAAGTCGGCATTGTGCCCTTTGTATTAAATTCGGAAGCAATTTCTGTGTTTCATCGTCAATAAGAAGGTCCAAGGGATACAGTAAACCTCAAGTAAAGCATCCGAATCTAAAACTGGACTCACAGGAGAGGTTCAAATCATAGAAAGTTAGAGTGTCAGTCCTCTTGTACTTAAGTCGGCATTGTGCCTTTTGTATTAAATTCGGATGCAATTTCTGTGTTTCTTCGTCAATAAGAAGGTCCAACGGATACAGTAAACCTGAAGTGAAGCATCGGAATCTAAAACTGGACTCACAGGAGAGATTCAAATCATAGAAAGTTAGAGTGTCAGTCCTCTAGTACTTAAGTCGGCATTGTGCCTTTTGTATAAAATTCGGATGCAATATCTGTGTTTCATCGTCAATAAGAAGGTCCAAGGGATACAGTAAACCTGAAGTGAAGCATCGGAATCTAAAACTGGGCTAACAGGAGAGGTTCAAATCATAGAAAGTTAGTGTGTCTGTCCTCTTGCACTTAAGTTGGCATTGTGCCTTTTGTATTGTATTCGGAAGCAATTTCTGTGTTTCATCGTCAATAAGAAGGTCCAAGGGATACAGTAAACCTGAAGTGACGCATCGGAATCTAAAACTGGACTCACAGGAGAGGTTCAAATCGTAGAGAGTTAGAGTGTCAGTCCTCTTGTACCTAAGTCGGCATTGTGCCCTTTGTATTAAATTCGGAAGCAATTTCTGTGTTTCATCGTCAATAAGAAGGTCCAAGGGATACAGTAAACCTCAAGTAAAGCATCCGAATCTAAAACTGGACTCACAGGAGAGGTTCAAATCATAGAAAGTTAGAGTGTCAGTCCTCTTGTACTTAAGTCGGCATTGTGCCTTTTGTATTAAATTCGGATGCAATTTCTGTGTTTCAACGTCAATAGGAAGGTCCAAGGTGTACAGTAACCTGAAGTGAAGCATCGAAATTTAAAACTGGACTCACAGGAGAAGTTCAAATCATAGAAAGTTCGAGTTTCAGTCCTCTTGTACTTAAGTCGGCATTGTGCCTATCGTATTAAAATCGAATGCTATTTCTGTGATTCATCGTCACTAAGAGGGTCCAAGGGATACAGTAAACCTGAAGGGAAGCATCGGAATCTGTAACTGGACTCACAGGAGAGGTTCAAATCATAGAAAGTTAGAGTGACAGACCTCCTGTACTTAAGTCGGCATTGTGCCTTTTGTAGTAAATTCGGATGCAATTTCTGTTTTTCTTCGTCAATAAGAAGGTCCAACGGATACAGTAAACCTGAAGTGAAGCATCGGAATCTAAAACTGGACTCACAGGAGAGTTTCAAATCATAGAAAGTTAGAGTGTCAGTCCTCTAGTACTTAAGTCGGCATTGTGCCTTTTGTATAAAATTCGGATGCATTATCTGTGTTTCATCGTCAATAAGAAGGTCCAAGGGATACAGTAAACCTGAAGTGAAGCATCGGAATCTAAAACTGGGCTAACAGGAGAGGTTCAAATCATAGGAAGTTAGTGTGTCTGTCCTCTTGCACTTAAGTTGGCATTGTGCCTTTTGTATTGTATTCGGAAGCAATTTCTGTGTTTCATCGTCAATAAGAAGGTCCAAGGGATACAGTAAACCAGAAGTGACGCATCGGAATCTAAAACTGGACTCACAGGAGAGGTTCAAATCATAGAGAGTTAGAGTGTCAGTCCTCTTGTACCTAAGTCGGCATTGCGCCCTTTGTATTAAATTCGGAAGCAATTTCTGTGTTTCATCGTCAATAAGAAGGTCCAAGGGATACAGTAAACCTGAACTGAAGCATCGGAATCTAATACTGGGCTCACAGGAGAGGTTCAAATCATAGAGAGTAAGAGTGTGTCATCTTGAACTTAAGTCGGCATTGTGCCTTTTGAATTAAATTCTGATGCAATTTCTATGTTTCATCGTCAATAAGAAGGTCCAAGGGATACAGTAAACCTGAAGTGAAGCATCGGAATCTATAACTGGACTCACAGGAGAGGTTCAAATCATAGAGAGTTAGAGTGTCAGTACTCTTGTACTTAAGTCGGCATTGTGCCTTTTGTATTAAATTAGGATGCAATTTCTGTGTTTCATCGTCAATAAGAAGGTCCAAGTGATACAGTAAACCTGAAGTGAGGCATCGGAATCTAAAACTGGACTCACAGGAGAGGCTCTAATCATAGAGAGTTAGAGTGTCAGTCCTCTTGTACTTAAGTCGGCATTGTGCCTTTTGTATTAAATTCGGATGCAATTTCTGTGTTTCATCGTCAATACGAAGGTCCAAGGGATACAGTAAACCTGAAGTGAAGCATCGGAATCTAATACTGGACTCACAGGAGAGGTTCAAATCATTGAAAGTTAGAGTGTCAGTCCTTTTGTACTTAAGTCGGCATTGTGCTTTTGTATTAAATTCGGGTGCAATTTCTGTGTTTCATCGTCAATAATAAGGTCCCACGGATACAGTAAACCTGAAGTGAAGCAACGGAATATAAAACTGGACTCACAGGAGAGGTTCAAATCATAGAAAGTTAGAGTGTCAGTCCTCTTGTACTTAAGTCGGCATTGTGCCTTTTGTATTAAATTCGGATGCAATTTCTGTGTTTCATCGTCAATAAGGAGGTCCAAGGGTTACAGTAAACCTGAAGTGAAGCATCGGAGTCTAAAACTGGACTCACAGAAGAGGTTCAAATCATAGAGAGTTAGAGTGTCAGTCCTCTTGTACTTAAGTCAGCATTGTGCCTTTTGAATTGAATTCGGATGCAATTTCTGTGTTTCATCGTCAATAACAAGGTCCAAGGGATACAGTATACCTGAGGTGAAGCATCGGAATCTAAAACGGGACTCACAGGAGAGGTTCAAATCATAGAAAGTTAGAGTGTCAGTCCTCTTTTACTTAAGTCGACATTTTGCCTTTTGTACTAAATTCGGATCCAATATCTGTGTTTCATCGTCAATAACAAGGTCCCAGGGATACAGTAAACCTGAAGTGAAGCATCGGAATCTGAAACTGGACACACAGGAGAGGTTCAAATCATAGAAAGTTAGAGTGTCAGTCCTCTTGTACTTAAGTCAGCATTGTGCCTTTTGTATTAAATTCGAATGCAATTTCTGTGTATCATCGTCAATAAGAAGGTCCAAGGTATACAGTAACGTGAAGTGAAGCATCGGAACCTAAAACTTTACTCACAGGAGAGGTTCAAATCATAGAACGTTAGAGTGTCAGTCCTCTTGTACTTAAGTCGGCATTGTGCCTTTTGTATTAAATTCGGATGCAATTTCTGTGTTTCAACGTCAATAAGAAAGTCCAAGGGATACAGTAAACCTGAAGTGAAGGATCGGAATCTGTAACAGGACTCACAGGAGAGGTTCAAATCATAGAAAGTTAGAGTGAGAGACCTCTTGTACTTAAGTCGGCATTGTGCCTTTTGTATTAAATTCGGATGCAATTTCTGTGTTTCTTCGTCATAAGAAGGTCCAACGGATACAGTAAATCTGAAGTGAAGCATCGGAATCTAAAACTGGACTCACAGGAGAGATTCAAATCTTAGAAAGTTAGAGTGTCAGTCCTCTAGTACTTAAGTCGGCATTGTGCCTTTTGTATAAAATTCGGATGCAATATCTGTGTTTCATCGTCAATAAGAAGGTCCAAGGGATACAGTAAACCTGAAGTGAAGCATCGGTATCTAAAACTGGGCTAACAGGAGAGGTTCAAATCATAGAAAGTTAGTGTGTCTGTCCTCTTGCACTTAAGTTGGCATTGTGCCTTTTGTATTGTATTCGGAAGCAATTTCTGTGTTTCATCGTCAATAAGAAGGTCCAAGGGATACAGTAAACCTGAAGTGACGCATCGGAATCTAAAACTGGACTCACAGGAGAGGTTCAAATCATAGAGAGTTAGAGTGTCAGTCCTCTTGTACCTAAGTCGGCATTGTGCCTTTTGTATTAAATTCGGAAGCAATTTCTGTGTTTCAGCGTCAATAAGAAGGTCCAAGGGATACAGTAAACCTCAAGTAAAGCATCCGAATCTAAAACTGGACTCACAGGAGAGGTTCAAATCATAGAAAGTTAGAGTGTCAGTTCTCTTGTACTTAAGTCGGCATTGTGCCTTTTGTATTAAATTCGGATGCAATTTCTGTGTTTCATCGTCAATAAGAAGGTCCAAGGGACACAGTAAACCTGAACTGAAGCATCGGAATCTAATACTGGGCTCACAGGAGAGGTTCAAATCATAGAGAGTTAGAGTGTCAGTCCTCTTGAACTTAAGTCGGCATTGTGCCTTTTGAATTAAATTCTGATGCAATTTCTATGTTTCATCGTCAATAAGAAGGTCCAAGGGATACAGTAAACCTGAAGTGAAGCATCGGAATCTAATACTGGACTCACAGTAGAGGTTCAAATCATTGAAAGTTAGAGTGTCAGTCCTTTTGTACTTAAGTCGGCATTGTGCTTTTGTATTAAATTCGGGTGCTATTTCTGTGTTTCATCGTCAATAATAAGGTCCCACGGATACAGTAAACCTGAAGTGAAGCAACGGAATAGAAAACTGGACTCACAGGAGAGGTTCAAATCATAGAAAGTTAGAGTGTCAGTCCTCTTGTAATTAGGTCGGCATTGTGCCTTTTGTATTAAATTCGGATGCAATTTCTGTGTTTTATCGTCAATAGGAAGGTCCAAGTGATACAGTAAACCTGAAGTGAGGCATCGGAATCTAAAACTGGACTCACAGGAAAGGCTCTAATCATAGAGAGTTAGAGTGTCAGTCCTCTTGTACTTAAGTCGGCATTGTGCCTTTTGTATTAAATTCGGATGCAATTTCTGTGTTTCATCGTCAATACGAAGGTCCAAGGGATACAGTAAACCTGAAGTGAAGCATCGGAATCTAATACTGGACTCACAGGAGAGGTTCAAATCATTGAAAGTTAGAGTGTCAGTCCTTTTGTACTTAAGTCGGCATTGTGCTTTTGTATTAAATTCGGGTGCAATTTCTGTGTTTCATCGTCAATAATAAGGTCCCACGGATACAGTAAACCTGAAGTGAAGCAACGGAATATAAAACTGGACTCACAGGAGAGGTTCAAATCATAGAAAGTTAGAGTGTCAGTCCTCTTGTACTTAAGTCGGCATTGTGCCTTTTGTATTAAATTCGGATGCAATTTCTGTGTTTCATCGTCAATAAGGAGGTCCAAGGGTTACAGTAAACCTGAAGTGAAGCATCGGAATCTAAAACTGGACTCACAGAAGAGGTTCAAATCATAGAGAGTTAGAGTGTCAGTCCTCTTGTACTTAAGTCGGCATTGTGCCTTTTGTATTAAATTCGGATGCAATTTCTGTGTTTCATCGTCAATAAGAAGGTCCAAGAGATACAGTAAGCCTGAGGTGAAGCATCGGAATCTAAAACTGGACTCACAGGAGAGGTTCAAATCATAGAGAATTAGAGTGTCAGTCCTCTTGTACTTAAGTCGGCATTCTGCTTTTTGTACTAAATTCGGTTGCAATTTCTGTGTTTCATCGTCAATAAGAAGGTCCAAGGGATACAGTAACCCTGAAGTGAAACATCGGAATCTAAAACTGGACTGACAGGAGAGGCTCAAATCACAGAGAGTTAGAGTGTCAGTCCTCTTGTACTAAAGTCGGCATTATGCCTTTTGTATTAAATTCGGATGCAATTTCTGTGTTTCATCGTCAATAACAAGGTCCAAGGGATACAGTATACCTGAGGTGAAGCATCGGAATCTAAAACGGGACTCACAGGAGAGGTTCAAATCATAGAAAGTTAGAGTGTCAGTCCTCTTTTACTTAAGTCGACATTTTGCCTTTTGTACTAAATTCGGATCCAATATTTGTGTTTCATCGTCAATAACAAGGTCCCAGGGATACAGTAAACCTGAAGTGAAGCATCGGAATCTGAAACTGGACACACAGGAGAGGTTCAAATCATAGAAAGTTAGAGTGTCAGTCCTCTTGTACTTAAGTCAGCATTGTGCCTTTTGTATTAAATTCGAATGCAATTACTGTGTATCATCGTCAATAAGAAGGTCCAAGGTATACAGTAACGTGAAGTGAAGCATCGGAACCTAAAACTTTACTCACAGGAGAGGTTCAAATCATAGAACGTTAGAGTGTCAGTCCTCTTGTACTTAAGTCGGCATTGTGCCTTTTGTATTAAATTCGGATGCAATTTCTGTGTTTCAACGTCAATAAGAAAGTCCAAGGGATACAGTAAACCTGAAGTGAAGGATCGGAATCTGTAACAGGACTCACAGGAGAGGTTCAAATCATAGAAAGTTAGAGTGAGAGACCTCTTGTACTTAAGTCGGCATTGTGCCTTTTGTATTAAATTCGGATGCAATTTCTGTGTTTCTTCGTCATAAGAAGGTCCAACGGATACAGTAAACCTGAAGTGAAGCATCGGAATCTAAAACTGGACTCACAGGAGAGATTCAAATCTTAGAAAGTTAGAGTGTCAGTCCTCTAGTACTTAAGTCGGCATTGTGCCTTTCGTATAAAATTCGGATGCAATATCTGTGTTTCATCGTCAATAAGAAGGTCCAAGGGATACAGTAAACCTGAAGTGAAGCATCGGAATCTAAAACTGGGCTAACAGGAGAGGTTCAAATCATAGAAAGTTAGTGTGTCTGTCCTCTTGCACTTAAGTTGGCATTGTGCCTTTTGTATTGTATTCGGAAGCAATTTCTGTGTTTCATCGTCAATAAGAAGGTCCAAGGGATACAGTAAACCTGAAGTGACGCATCGGAATCTAAAACTGGACTCACAGGAGAGGTTCAAATCATAGAGAGTTAGAGTGTCAGTCCTCTTGTACCTAAGTCGGCATTGTTCCCTTTGTATTAAATTCGGAAGCAATTTCTGTGTTTCAGCGTCAATAAGAAGGTCCAAGGGATACAGTAAACCTCAAGTAAAGCATCCGAATCTAAAACTGGACTCACAGGAGAGGTTCAAATCATAGAAAGTTAGAGTGTCAGTCCTCTTGTACTTAAGTCGGCATTGTGCCTTTTGTATTAAATTCGGATGCAATTTCTGTGTTTCATCGTCAATAAGAAGGTCCAAGGGACACAGTAAACCTGAACTGAAGCATCGGAATCTAATACTGGGCTCACAGGGGAGGTTCAAATCATAGAGAGTTAGAGTGTCAGTCCTCTTGAACTTAAGTCGGCATTGTGCCTTTTGAATTAAATTCTGATGCAATTTCTATGTTTCATCGTCAATAAGAAGGTCCAAGGGATACAGTAAACCTGAAGTGAAGCATCGGAATCTAATACTGGACTCACAGTAGAGGTTCAAATCATTGAAAGTTAGAGTGTCAGTCCTTTTGTACTTAAGTCGGCATTGTGCTTTTGTATTAAATTCGGGTGCTATTTCTGTGTTTCATCGTCAATAATAAGGTCCCACGGATACAGTAAACCTGAAGTGAAGCAACGGAATATAAAACTGGACTCACAGGGGAGGTTCAAATCATAGAAAGTTAGAGTGTCAGTCCTCTTGTAATTAGGTCGGCATTGTGCCTTTTGTATTAAATTCGGATGCAATTTCTGTGTTTTATCGTCAATAGGAAGGTCCAAGTGATACAGTAAACCTGAAGTGAGGCATCGGAATCTAAAACTGGACTCACAGGAGAGGCTCTAATCATAGAGAGTTAGAGTGTCAGTCCTCTTGTACTTAAGTCGGCATTGTGCCTTTTGTATTAAATTCGGATGCAATTTCTGTGTTTCATCGTCAATACGAAGGTCCAAGGGATACAGTAAACCTGAAGTGAAGCATCGGAATCTAATACTGGACTCACAGGAGAGGTTCAAATCATTGAAAGTTAGAGTGTCAGTCCTTTTGTACTTAAGTCGGCATTGTGCTTTTGTATTAAATTCGGGTGCAATTTCTGTGTTTCATCGTCAATAATAAGGTCCCACGGATACAGTAAACCTGAAGTGAAGCAACGGAATATAAAACTGGACTCACAGGAGAGGTTCAAATCATAGAAAGTTAGAGTGTCAGTCCTCTTGTACTTAAGTCGGCATTGTGCCTTTTGTATTAAATTCGGATGCAATTTCTGTGTTTCATCGTCAATAAGGAGGTCCAAGGGTTACAGTAAACCTGAAGTGAAGCATCGGAATCTAAAACTGGACTCACAGAAGAGGTTCAAATCATAGAGAGTTAGAGTGTCAGTCCTCTTGTACTTAAGTCGGCAATGTGCCTTTTGTATTAAATTCGGATGCAATTTCTGTGTTTCATCGTCAATAAGAAGGTCCAAGAGATACAGTAAGCCTGAGGTGAAGCATCGGAATCTAAAACTGGACTCACAGGAGAGGTTCAAATCATAGAGAATTAGAGTGTCAGTCCTCTTGTACTTAAGTCGGCATTCTGCTTTTTGTACTAAATTCGGTTGCAATTTCTGTGTTTCATCGTCAATAAGAAGGTCCAAGGGATACAGTAACCCTGAAGTGAAACATCGGAATCTAAAACTGGACTGACAGGAGAGGTTCAAATCACAGAGAGTTAGAGTGTCAGTCCTCTTGTACTAAAGTCGGCATTATGCCTTTTGTATTAAATTCGGATGCAATTTCTGTGTTTCATCGTCAATAACAAGGTCCAAGGGATACAGTATACCTGAGGTGAAGCATCGGAATCTAAAACGGGACTCACAGGAGAGGTTCAAATCATAGAAAGTTAGAGTGTCAGTCCTCTTTTACTTAAGTCGACATTTTGCCTTTTGTACTAAATTCGGATCCAATATCTGTGTTTCATCGTCAATAACAAGGTCCCAGGGATACAGTAAACCTGAAGTGAAGCATCGGAATCTGAAACTGGACACACAGGAGAGGTTCAAATCATAGAAAGTTAGAGTGTCAGTCCTCTTGTACTTAAGTCAGCATTGTGCCTTTTGTATTAAATTCGAATGCAATTTCTGTGTATCATCGTCAATAAGAAGGTCCAAGGTATACAGTAACGTGAAGTGAAGCATCGGAACCTAAAACTTTACTCACAGGAGAGGTTCAAATCATAGAACGTTAGAGTGTCAGTCCTCTTGTACTTAAGTCGGCATTGTGCCTTTTGTATTAAATTCGGATGCAATTTCTGTGTTTCAACGTCAATAAGAAAGTCCAAGGGATACAGTAAACCTGAAGTGAAGGATCGGAATCTGTAACAGGACTCACAGGAGAAGTTCAAATCATAGAAAGTTAGAGTGAGAGACCTCTTGTACTTAAGTCGGCATTGTGCCTTTTGTATTAAATTCGGATGCAATTTCTGTGTTTCTTCGTCATAAGAAGGTCCAACGGATACAGTAAACCTGAAGTGAAGCATCGGAATCTAAAACTGGACTCACAGGAGAGATTCAAATCTTAGAAAGTTAGAGTGTCAGTCCTCTAGTACTTAAGTCGGCATTGTGCCTTTTGTATAAAATTCGGATGCAATATCTGTGTTTCATCGTCAATAAGAAGGTCCAAGGGATACAGTAAACCTGAAGTGAAGCATCGGAATCTAAAACTGGGCTAACAGGAGAGGTTCAAATCATAGAAAGTTAGTGTGTCTGTCCTCTTGCACTTAAGTTGGCATTGTGCCTTTTGTATTGTATTCGGAAGCAATTTCTGTGTTTCATCGTCAATAAGAAGGTCCAAGGGATACAGTAAACCTGAAGTGACGCATCGGAATCTAAAACTGGACTCACAGGAGAGGTTCAAATCATAGAGAGTTAGAGTGTCAGTCCTCTTGTACCTAAGTCGGCATTGTGCCCTTTGTATTAAATTCGGAAGCAATTTCTGTGTTTCATCGTCAATAAGAAGGTCCAAGGGATACAGTAAACCTCAAGTAAAGCATCCGAATCTAAAACTGGACTCACAGGAGAGGTTCAAATCATAGAAAGTTAGAGTGTCAGTCCTCTTGTACTTAAGTCGGCATTGTGCCTTTTGTATTAAATTCGGATGCAATTTCTGTGTTTCATCGTCAATAAGAAGGTCCAAGGGACACAGTAAACCTGAACTGAAGCATCGGAATCTAATACTGGGCTCACAGGAGAGGTTCAAATCATAGAGAGTTAGAGTGTCAGTCCTCTTGAACTTAAGTCGGCATTGTGCCTTTTGAATTAAATTCTGATGCAATTTCTATGTTTCATCGTCAATAAGAAGGTCCAAGGGATACAGTAAACCTGAAGTGAAGCATCGGAATCTAATACTGGACTCACAGTAGAGGTTCAAATCATTGAAAGTTAGAGTGTCAGTCCTTTTGTACTTAAGTCGGCATTGTGCTTTTGTATTAAATTCGGGTGCTATTTCTGTGTTTCATCGTCAATAATAAGGTCCCACGGATACAGTAAACCTGAAGTGAAGCAACGGAATATAAAACTGGACTCACAGGAGAGGTTCAAATCATAGAAAGTTAGAGTGTCAGTCCTCTTGTAATTAGGTCGGCATTGTGCCTTTTGTATTAAATTCGGATGCAATTTCTGTGTTTTATCGTCAATAGGAAGGTCCAAGGTGTACAGTAACCTGAAGTGAAGCATCGAAATTTAAAACTGGACTCACAGGAGAAGTTCAAATCATTGAAAGTTCGAGTGTCAGTCCTCTTGTACTTAAGTCGGCATTGTGCCTTTCGTATTAAAATCGAATGCAATTTCTGTGATTCATCGTCACTAAGAAGGTCCAAGGGATAAAGTAAACCTGAAGGGAAGAATCGGAATCTGTAACTGGACTCACAGGAGAGGTTCAAATCATAGAAAGTTAGAGTGACAGACCTCGTGTACTTAAGTCGGCATTGTGCCTTTTGTATTAAATTCGGATGCAATTTCTGTGTTTCTTCGTCAATAAGAAGGTCCAACGGATACAGTAAACCTGAAGTGAAGCATCGGAATCTAAAACTGGACTCACAGGAGAGATTCAAATCATAGAAAGTTAGAGTGTCAGTCCTCTAGTACTTAAGTCGGCATTGTGCATTTTGTATAAAATTCGGATGCAATATCTGTGTTTCATCGTCAATAAGAAGGTGCAAGGGATACAGTAAACCTGAAGTGAAGCATCGGAATCTAAAACTGGGCTAACAGGAGAGGTTCAAATCATAGAAATTTAGTGTGTCTGTCCTCTTGCACTTAAGTTGGCATTGTGCCTTTTGTATTGTATTCGGAAGCAATTTCTGTGTTTCATCGTCAATAAGAAGGTCCAAGGGATACAGTAATCCTGAAGTGACGCATCGGAATCTAAAACTGGACTCACAGGAGAGGTTCAAATCATAGAGAGTTAGAGTGTCAGTCCTCTTGTACCTAAGTCGGCATTGTGCCCTTTGTATTAAATTCGGAAGCAATTTCTGTGTTTCAGCGTCAATAAGAAGGTCCAAGGGATACAGTAAACCTCAAGTAAAGCATCCGAATCTAAAACTGGACTCACAGGAGAGGTTCAAATCATAGAAAGTTAGAGTGTCAGTCCTCTTGTACTTAAGTCGGCATTGTGCCTTTTGTATTAAATTCGGATGCAATTTCTGTGTTTCATCGTCAATAAGAAGGTCCAAGGGACACAGTAAACGTGAACTGAAGCATCGGAATCTAATACTGGGCTCACAGGAGAGGTTCAAATCATAGAGAGTTAGAGTGTCAGTCCTCTTGAACTTAAGTCGGCATTGTGCCTTTTGAATTAAATTCTGATGCAATTTCTATGTTTCATCGTCAATAAGAAGGTCCAAGGGATACAGTAAACCTGAAGTGAAGCATCGGAATCTAATACTGGACTCACAGTAGAGGTTCAAATCATTGAAAGTTAGAGTGTCAGTCCTTTTGTACTTAAGTCGGCATTGTGCTTTTGTATTAAATTCGGGTGCTATTTCTGTGTTTCATCGTCAATAATAAGGTCCCACGGATACAGTAAACCTGAAGTGAAGCAACGGAATATAAAACTGGACTCACAGGAGAGGTTCAAATCATAGAAAGTTAGAGTGTCAGTCCTCTTGTAATTAGGTCGGCATTGTGCCTTTTGTATTAAATTCGGATGCAATTTCTGTGTTTTATCGTCAATAGGAAGGTCCAAGTGATACAGTAAACCTGAAGTGAGGCATCGGAATCTAAAACTGGACTCACAGGAGAGGCTCTAATCATAGAGAGTTAGAGTGTCAGTCCTCTTGTACTTAAGTCGGCATTGTGCCTTTTGTATTAAATTCGGATGCAATTTCTGTGTTTCATCGTCAATACGAAGGTCCAAGGGATACAGTAAACCTGAAGTGAAGCATCGGAATCTAATACTGGACTCACAGGAGAGGTTCAAATCATTGAAACTTAGAGTGTCAGTCCTTTTGTACTTAAGTCGGCATTGTGCTTTTGTATTAAATTCGGGTGCAATTTCTGTGTTTCATCGTCAATAATAAGGTCCCACGGATACAGTAAACCTGAAGTGAAGCAACGGAATATAAAACTGGACTCACAGGAGAGGTTCAAATCATAGAAAGTTAGAGTGTCAGTCCTCTTGTACTTAAGTCGGCAATGTGCCTTTTGTATTAAATTCGGATGCAATTTCTGTGTTTCATCGTCAATACGAAGGTCCAAGGGATACAGTAAACCTGAAGTGAAGCATCGGAATCTAATACTGGACTCACAGGAGAGGTTCAAATCATTGAAACTTAGAGTGTCAGTCCTTTTGTACTTAAGTCGGCATTGTGCTTTTGTATTAAATTCGGGTGCAATTTCTGTGTTTCATCGTCAATAATAAGGTCCCACGGATACAGTAAACCTGAAGTGAAGCAACGGAATATAAAACTGGACTCACAGGAGAGGTTCAAATCATAGAAAGTTAGAGTGTCAGTCCTCTTGTACTTAAGTCGGCATTGTGCCTTTTGTATTAAATTCGGATGCAATTTCTGTGTTTCATCGTCAATAAGGAGGTCCAAGGGTTACAGTAAACCTGAAGTGAAGCATCGGAATCTAAAACTGGACTCACAGAAGAGGTTCAAATCATAGAGAGTTAGAGTGTCAGTCCTCTTGTACTTAAGTCGGCATTGTGCCTTTTGTATTAAATTCGGATGCAATTTCTGTGTTTCATCGTCAATAAGAAGGTCCAAGAGATACAGTAAGCCTGAGGTGAAGCATCGGAATCTAAAACTGGACTCACAGGAGAGGTTCAAATCATAGAGAATTAGAGTGTCAGTCCTCTTGTACTTAAGTCGGCATTCTGCTTTTTGTACTAAATTCGGTTGCAATTTCTGTGTTTCATCGTCAATAAGAAGGTCCAAGGGATACAGTAACCCTGAAGTGAAACATCGGAATCTAAAACTGGACTGACAGGAGAGGTTCAAATCACAGAGAGTTAGAGTGTCAGTCCTCTTGTACTAAAGTCGGCATTATGCCTTTTGTATTAAATTCGGATGCAATTTCTGTGTTTCATCGTCAATAACAAGGTCCAAGGGATACAGTATACCTGAGGTGAAGCATCGGAATCTAAAACGGGACTCACAGGAGAGGTTCAAATCATAGAAAGTTAGAGTGTCAGTCCTCTTTTACTTAAGTCGACATTTTGCCTTTTGTACTAAATTCGGATCCAATATCTGTGTTTCATCGTCAATAACAAGGTCCCAGGGATACAGTAAACCTGAAGTGAAGCATCGGAATCTGAAACTGGACACACAGGAGAGGTTCAAATCATAGAAAGTTAGAGTGTCAGTCCTCTTGTACTTAAGTCAGCATTGTGCCTTTTGTATTAAATTCGAATGCAATTTCTGTGTATCATCGTCAATAAGAAGGTCCAAGGTATACAGTAACGTGAAGTGAAGCATCGGAACCTAAAACTTTACTCACAGGAGAGGTTCAAATCATAGAACGTTAGAGTGTCAGTCCTCTTGTACTTAAGTCGGCATTGTGCCTTTTGTATTAAATTCGGATGCAATTTCTGTGTTTCAACGTCAATAAGAAAGTCCAACTGATACAGTAAACCTGAAGTGAAGGATCGGAATCTGTAACAGGACTCACAGGAGAGGTTCAAATCATAGAAAGTTAGAGTGAGAGACCTCTTGTACTTAAGTCGGCATTGTGCCTTTTGTATTAAATTCGGATGCAATTTCTGTGTTTCTTCGTCATAAGAAGGTCCAACGGATACAGTAAACCTGAAGTGAAGCATCGTAATCTAAAACTGGACTCACAGGAGAGATTCAAATCTTAGAAAGTTAGAGTGTCAGTCCTCTAGTACTTAAGTCGGCATTGTGCCTTTTGTATAAAATTCGGATGCAATATCTGTGTTTCATCGTCAATAAGAAGGTCCAAGGGATACAGTAAACCTGAAGTGAAGCATCGGAATCTAAAACTGGGCTAACAGGAGAGGTTCAAATCATAGAAAGTTAGTGTGTCTGTCCTCTTGCACTTAAGTTGGCATTGTGCCTTTTGTATTGTATTCGGAAGCAATTTCTGTGTTTCATCGTCAATAAGAAGGTCCAAGGGATACAGTAAACCTGAAGTGACGCATCGGAATCTAAAACTGGACTCACAGGAGAGGTTCAAATCATAGAGAGTTAGAGTGTCAGTCCTCTTGTACCTAAGTCGGCATTGTGCCCTTTGTATTAAATTCGGAAGCAATTTCTGTGTTTCATCGTCAATAAGAAGGTCCAAGGGATACAGTAAACCTCAAGTAAAGCATCCGAATCTAAAACTGGACTCACAGGAGAGGTTCAAATCATAGAAAGTTAGAGTGTCAGTCCTCTTGTACTTAAGTCGGCATTGTGCCTTTTGTATTAAATTCGGATGCAATTTCTGTGTTTCATCGTCAATAAGAAGGTCCAAGGGACACAGTAAACCTGAACTGAAGCATCGGAATCTAATACTGGGCTCACAGGAGAGGTTCAAATCATAGAGAGTTAGAGTGTCAGTCCTCTTGAACTTAAGTCGGCATTGTGCCTTTTGAATTAAATTCTGATGCAATTTCTATGTTTCATCGTCAATAAGAAGGTCCAAGGGATACAGTAAACCTGAAGTGAAGCATCGGAATCTAATACTGGACTCACAGTAGAGGTTCAAATCATTGAAAGTTAGAGTGTCAGTCCTTTTGTACTTAAGTCGGCATTGTGCTTTTGTATTAAATTCGGGTGCTATTTCTGTGTTTCATCGTCAATAATAAGGTCCCACGGATACAGTAAACCTGAAGTGAAGCAACGGAATATAAAACTGGACTCACAGGAGAGGTTCAAATCATAGAAAGTTAGAGTGTCAGTCCTCTTGTAATTAGGTCGGCATTGTGCCTTTTGTATTAAATTCGGATGCAATTTCTGTGTTTTATCGTCAATAGGAAGGTCCAAGGTGTACAGTAACCTGAAGTGAAGCATCGAAATTTAAAACTGGACTCACAGGAGAAGTTCAAATCATTGAAAGTTCGAGTGTCAGTCCTCTTGTACTTAAGTCGGCATTGTGCCTTTCGTATTAAAATCGAATGCAATTTCTGTGATTCATCGTCACTAAGAAGGTCCAAGGGATACAGTAAACCTGAAGGGAAGCATCGGAATCTGTAACTGGACTCACAGGAGAGGCTCAAATCATAGAAAGTTAGAGTGACAGACCTCGTGTACTTAAGTCGGCATTGTGCCTTTTGTATTAAATTCGGATGCAATTTCTGTGTTTCTTCGTCAATAAGAAGGTCCAACGGATACAGTAAACCTGAAGTGAAGCATCGGAATCTAAAACTGGACTCACAGGAGAGATTCAAATCATAGAAAGTTAGAGTGTCAGTCCTCTAGTACTTAAGTCGGCATTGTGCCTTTTGTATAAAATACGGATGCAATATCTGTGTTTCATCGTCAATAAGAAGGTCCAAGGGATACAGTAAACCTGAAGTGAAGCATCGGAATCTAAAACTGGGCTAACAGGAGAGGTTCAAATCATAGAAAGTTAGTGTGTCTGTCCTCTTGCACTTAAGTTGGCATTGTGCCTTTTGTATTGTATTCGGAAGCAATTTCTGTGTTTCATCGTCAATAAGAAGGTCCAAGGGATACAGTAATCCTGAAGTGACGCATCGGAATCTAAAACTGGACTCACAGGAGAGGTTCAAATCATAGAGAGTTAGAGTGTCAGTCCTCTTGTACCTAAGTCGGCATTGTGCCTTTTGTATTAAATTCGGAAGCAATTTCTGTGTTTCATCGTCAATAAGAAGGTCCAAGGGATACAGTAAACCTCAAGTAAAGCATCCGAATCTCAAACTGGACTCACAGGAGAGATTCAAATCATAGAAAGTTAGAGTGTCAGTCCCCTTGTACTTAAGTCGGCATTGTGCCTTTTGTATTAAATTCGGATGCAATTTCTGTGTTTCATCGTCAATAAGAAGGTCCAAGGGACACATAAAACCTGAACTGAAGCATCGGAATCTAATACTGGGCTAACAGGAGAGGTTCAAATCATAGAGAGTTAGAGTGTCAGTCCTCTTGAACTTAAGTCGGCATTGTGCTTTTTGAATTAAATTCTGATGCAATTTCTATGTTTCATCGTCAATAAGAAGGTCCAAGGGATACAGTAAACCTGAAGTGAAGCATCGGAATCTAAAACTGGACTCACAGGAGTGGTTCAAATCATAGAGAGTTAGAGTGTCAGTACTCTTGTACTTAAGTCGGCATTGTGCCTTTTGTATTAAATTCGGATGCAATTTCTGTGTTTCATCGTCAATAAGAAGGTCCAAGTAATACAGTAAACCTGAAGTGAAGCATCGGAATCTAAAACTGGACTCACAGGAGAGGCTCAAATCATAGAGAGTTAGAGTGTCAGTCCTCTTGTACTTAAGTCGGCATTGTGCCTTTTGTATTAAATTCGGATGCAATTTCTGTGTTTCAACGTCAATAAGAAAGTCCAAGGGATACAGTAAACCTGAAGTGAAGGATCGGAATCTGTAACAGGACTCACAGGAGAGGTTCAAATCATAGAAAGTTAGAGTGAGAGACCTCTTGTACTTAAGTCGGCATTGTGCCTTTTGTATTAAATTCGGATGCAATTTCTGTGTTTCTTCGTCATAAGAAGGTCCAACGGATACAGTAAACCTGAAGTGAAGCATCGGAATCTAAAACTGGACTCACAGGAGAGATTCAAATCATAGAAAGTTAGAGTGTCAGTCCTCTAGTACTTAAGTCGGCATTGTGCCTTTTGTATAAAATTCGGATGCAATATCTGTGTTTCATCGTCAATAAGAAGGTCCAAGGGATACAGTAAACCTGAAGTGAAGCATCGGAATCTAAAACTGGGCTAACAGGAGAGGTTCAAATCATAGAAAGTTAGTGTGTCTGTCCTCTTGCACTTAAGTTGGCATTGTGCCTTTTGTATTGTATTCGGAAGCAATTTCTGTGTTTCATCGTCAATAAGAAGGTCCAAGGGATACAGTAAACCTGAAGTGACGCATCGGAATCTAAAACTGGACTCACAGGAGAGGTTCAAATCATAGAGAGTTAGAGTGTCAGTCCTCTTGTACCTAAGTCGGCATTGTGCCCTTTGTATTAAATTCGGAAGCAATTTCTGTGTTTCATCGTCAATAAGAAGGTCCAAGGGATACAGTAAACCTCAAGTAAAGCATCCGAATCTAAAACTGGACTCACAGGAGAGGTTCAAATCATAGAAAGTTAGAGTGTCAGTCCTCTTGTACTTAAGTCGGCATTGTGCCTTTTGTATTAAATTCGGATGCAATTTCTGTGTTTCATCGTCAATAAGAAGGTCCAAGGGACACAGTAAACCTGAACTGAAGCATCGGAATCTAATACTGGGCTCACAGGAGAGGTTCAAATCATAGAGAGTTAGAGTGTCAGTCCTCTTGAACTTAAGTCGGCATTGTGCCTTTTGAATTAAATTCTGATGCAATTTCTATGTTTCATCGTCAATAAGAAGGTCCAAGGGATACAGTAAACCTGAAGTGAAGCATCGGAATCTAATACTGGACTCACAGTAGAGGTTCAAATCATTGAAGGTTAGAGTGTCAGTCCTTTTGTGCTTAAGTCGGCATTGTGCTTTTGTATTAAATTCGGGTGCTATTTCTGTGTTTCATCGTCAATAATAAGGTCCCACGGATACAGTAAACCTGAAGTGAAGCAACGGAATATAAAACTGGACTCACAGGAGAGGTTCAAATCATAGAAAGTTAGAGTGTCAGTCCTCTTGTAATTAGGTCGGCATTGTGCCTTTTGTATTAAATTCGGATGCAATTTCTGTGTTTTATCGTCAATAGGAAGGTCCAAGGTGTACAGTAACCTGAAGTGAAGCATCGAAATTTAAAACTGGACTCACAGGAGAAGTTCAAATCATTGAAAGTTCGAGTGTCAGTCCTCTTGTACTTAAGTCGGCATTGTGCCTTTCGTATTAAAATCGAATGCAATTTCTGTGATTCATCGTCACTAAGAAGGTCCAAGGGATACAGTAAACCTGAAGGGAAGCATCGGAATCTGTAACTGGACTCACAGGAGAGGTTCAAATCATAGAAAATTAGAGTGACAGACCTCGTGTACTTAAGTCGGCATTGTGCCTTTTGTATTAAATTCGGATGCAATTTCTGTGTTTCTTCGTCAATAAGAAGGTCCAACGGATACAGTAAACCTGAAGTGAAGCATCGGAATCTAAAACTGGACTCACAGGAGAGATTCAAATCATAGAAAGTTAGAGTGTCAGTCCTCTAGTACTTAAGTCGGCATTGTGCCTTTTGTATAAAATTCGGAAGCAATATCTGTGTTTCATCGTCAATAAGAAGGTCCAAGGGATACAGTAAACCTGAAGTGAAGCATCGGAATCTAAAACTGGGCTAACAGGAGAGGTTCAAATCATAGAAAGTTAGTGTGTCTGTCCTCTTGCACTTAAGTTGGCATTGTGCCTTTTGTATTGTTTTCGGAAGCAATTTCTGTGTTTCATCGTCAATAAGAAGGTCCAAGGGATACAGTAATCCTGAAGTGACGCATCGGAATCTAAAACTGGACTCACAGGAGAGGTACCAATCATAGAGAGTTAGAGTGTCAGTCCTCTTGTACCTAAGTCGGCATTGTGCCCTTTGTATTAAATTCGGAAGCAATTTCTGTGTTTCATCGTCAATAAGAAGGTCCAAGGGATACAGTAAACGTCAAGTAAAGCATCCGAATCTCAAACTGGACTCACAGGAGAGATTCAAATCATAGAAGGTTAGAGTGTCAGTCCTCTTGTACTTAAGTCGGCATTGTGCCTTTTGTATTAAATTCGGATGCAACTTCTGTGTTTCATCGTCAATAAGAAGGTCCAAGGGACACATTAAACCTGAACTGAAGCATCGGAATCTAATACTGGGCTAACAGGAGAGGTTCAAATCATAGAGAGTTAGAGTGTCAGTCCTCTTGAACTTAAGTCGGCATTGTGCCTTTTGAATTAAATTCTGATGCAATTTATATGTTTCATCGTCAATAAGAAGGTCCAAGGGATACAGTAAACCTGAAGTGAAGCATCGGAATCTAAAACTGGACTCACAGGAGAGGTTCAAATCATAGAGAGTTAGAGTGTCAGTACTCTTGTACTTAAGTCGGCATTGTGCCTTTTGTATTAAATTCGGATACAATTTCTGTGTTTCATCGTCAATAAGAAGGTCCAAGTGATACAGTAAACCTGAAGTGAAGCATCGGAATCTAAAACTGGACACACAGGGGAGGCTCAAATCATAGAGAGTTAGAGTGTCAGTCCTCTTGTACTTAAGTCGGCATTGTGCCTTTTGTATTAAATTCGGATGCAATTTCTGTGTTTCATCGTCAATACGAAGGTCCAAGGGATACAGTAAACCTGAAGTGAAGCATCGGAATCTAATACTGGACTCACAGGAGAGGTTCAAATCATTGAAAGTTAGAGTGTCACTCATTTTGTACTTAAGTCGGCATTGTGCTTTTGTATTAAATTCGGGTGCAATTTCTGTGTTTCATCGTCAATAATAAGGTCCCACGGATACAGTAAACCTGAAGTGAAGCAACGGAATATAAAACTGGACTCACAGGAGAGGTTCAAATCATAGAAAGTTAGAGTGTCAGTCCTCTTGTACTTAGGTCGGCATTGTGCCTTTTGTATTAAATTCGGATGCAATTTCTGTGTTTTATCGTCAATAGGAAGGTCCAAGGTGTACAGTAACCTGAAGTGAAGCATCGAAATTTAAAACTGGACTCACAGGAGAGGTTCAAATCATAGAAAGTTAGAGTGTCAGTCCTCTTGTACTTAGGTCGGCATTGTGCCTTTTGTATTAAATTCGGATGCAATTTCTGTATTTTATCGTCAATAGGAAGGTCCAAGGTGTACAGTAAACCTGAAGTGAAGCATCGGAATCTATAACTAGACTCACAGGAGAGGTTCAAATCATAGAAAGTTAGAGTGACAGTCCTCTTGTACTTAAGTCGGCAATGTGCCTTTTGTATTAAATTCGGATGCAATTTCTGTGTTTCAACGTCAATAAGAAAGTCCTAGGGATACAGTAAACCTGAAGTGAAGCATCGGAATCTGTATCTGGACTCACAGGAGAGGTTCAAATCATAGAAAGTTAGAGTGACAGTCCTCTTGTACTTAAGTCGGCATTGTGCCTTTTGTATTAAATTCGGATGCAATTTCTGTGCTTCTTCGTCAATAAGAAGGTCCAACGGATACAGTAAACCTGAAGTGAAGCATCGGAATCTAAAACTGGACTCACAGGAGAGATTCAAATCATAGAAAGTTAGAGTGTCAGTCCTCTTGCACTTAAGTCGGCATTGTGCCTTTTGTATTGTATTCGGATGCAATTTCTGTGTTTCATCGTCAATAAGAAGGTCCAAGGGAAACAGTAAACCTGAAGTGACGCATCGGAATCTAAAACGTAACTCAGAGGAGAGGTTCAAATCATAGAGAGTTAGAGTGTCAGTCCTCTTGTACCTAAGTCGGCATTGTGCCCTTTGTATTAAATTCGGAAGCAATTTCTGTGTTTCATCGTCAATAAGAATGTCCAAGGGATACAGTAAACCTCAAGTAAAGCATCCGAATCTAAAACTGGACTCACAGGAGAGGTTCAAATCATAGAAAGTTAGAGTGTCAGTCCTCTTGTACTTAAGTCGGCATTGTGCCTTTTGTATTAAATTCGGATGCAATTTCTGTGTTTCATCGTCAATAAAAAGGTCCAAGGGACACAGTAGACCTGAACTGACGCATCGGAATCTAATACTGTTCTCACAGGAGAGGTTCAAATCATAGAAAGTTAGAGTGTCAGTCCTCTTGAACTTAAGTCGGCATTGTGCCTTTTGAATTAAATTCTGATGCAATTTCTATGTTTCATCGTCAATAAGAAGGTCCAAGGGATACAGTAAACCTGAAGTGAAGCATCGGAATCTAAAACTGGACTCACAGGAGAGGTTCAAATCATAGAGAGTTAGAGTGTCAGTCCTCTTGTACTTAAGTAGGCCTTATGCCTTTTGTATTAAATTCGGTTGCAATTTCTGTGTTTCATCGTCAATAACAAGGTCCAAGGGATACAGTAAACCTGAGGTGAAGCATCGGAATCTAAAACGGGACTCACAGGAGAGGTTCAAATCATAGAAAGTTAGAGTGTCAGTCCTTTTGTACTTGAGTCGGCATTGTGCTTTTGTATTAAATTCGGATGCAATTTCTGTGTTTCATCGTCAATAACAAGGTCCCACGGATACAGTAAACCAGAAGTGAAGCAACGGAATCTAAAACTGGACTCACAGGAGAGGTTCAAATCATAGAAAGTTAGAGTATCAGTCCTCTTGTACTTAAGTCGGCATTGTGCCTTTTGTATTAAATTCGGATGCAATTTCTGTGTTTCATCGTCAAGAAGAGGGTCCAAGGGATACAGTAAACCTGAAGTGAAGCATCGGAATCTGATACTGGACTCACAGGAGAGATTCAAATCATAGAAAGTTAGAGTATCAGTCCTCTTGTACTTAAGTTGGTATTGTGCTTTTTGTACTAAATTCGGATGCAATTTCTGTGTTTCATCGTCAATAAGAAGGTCCAAGGGATACAGTATACCTGAAGTGAAACATCGGAATCTAAAACTGGACTCACAGGAGAGGTTCAAATCATAGAGAGTTAGAGTGTCAGTCCTCTTGTACTTAAGTCGGCATTATGCCTTTTGTATTGAATTCGGATGCAATTTCTGTGTTTCATCGTCAATAACGAGGTCCAAGGGATACAGAAAACCTGAGGTGAAACATCGGAATTTGAAACGGGACTCACAGGAGAGGTTCAAATCATAGAAAGTTAGAGTGTCAGTCCTCTTATACTTAAGTCGGCATTGTGCCTTTTGTATTAAATTCGGATGCGATTTCTGTGTTTCATCGTCAATATGAACGTCTAAGGTATACAGTAAACCTGAAGTAAGCATCGGAATCTAAAACTGGACTCACTGGAGAGGTTCAAATCATAGAGAGTTAGAGTGTCAGTCCTCTTGTACTTAAGTCGGCATTGTGCCTTTTGTATTAATTTCGGATGCAATTTCTGTGTTTCATCGTCAATAAGAAGGTCCAAGTGATACAGTTAACCTGACGTGAAGCATCGGAATCTAAAACTGGACTCACGGGAGTGGTTCTAATCATAGAGAGTTAGACTGTCAGTCCTCTTGAACTTAAGTCGGCATTGTGCCTTTTGTATTAAATTCGGATGCAATTTCTGTGTTTCATCGTCAATAACAAGGCCCCACGGATACAGTAAACCTGAAGTGAAGCAACGGAATCTAAAACTGAAATCACAGGAGAGGTTCAAATCATAGAAAGTTAGAGTGTCAGTCCTCTTGTACTTAAGTCGGCATGGTGCCTTTTGTATTATATTCGGATGCAATTTCTGTGTTTCATCGCCAATAAGAAGGTCCAAGGGATACAGTAAACCTGAAGTGACGCTTCAGAATCTAAAACTGGACTCACAGGAGAGGTTCAAATCATAGAGAGTTAGAGTGTCAGTCCTCTTGTACCTAAGTCGGCGTTGTTCCCTTTGTATTAATTTCGGAAGCAATTTCTGTGTTTCATCGTCAATAAGAAGGTCCAAGGGACACAGTAAACCTGAAGTGAAGCATCGGAATCTAATACTGGGCTCACAGGAGAGGTTCAAATCATAGAAAGTTAGAGTGTCAGTCCTCTTGTACTTAAGTCGGCATTGTGCCTTTTGTATTAAATCCGGATGCAATTTCTGTGTTTCATCGTTAATAAGAAGAACCGAGCGATACAGTAAACCTGAAGTGAAGCTTCGGAATCTAAGACTGGACTCACAGGAGAGGTTCAAATTATAGAAAGTTAGAATGTCAGTCCTCTTGTACTTAAGTCGGCATTGTGCCTTTTGTATTAAATTCGGATGCGGTTTCTGTGTTTCATCGTCAATATGAAAGTCCAAGGTATACAGTAAACCTGAAGTAAGCATCGGAATCTAAGACTGGACTCACTGGAGAGGTTCAAATCATACAGAGTTAATGTGTCAGTCCTCTTGTACTTAAGTCGGCAGTGTGCCTTTTGTATTAAATTCGGATGCAATTTCTGTGTTTCATCGTCAATAAGAAGGTCGAAGTGATACAGTTAACCTTAAGTGAAGCATTGGAATCTAAAACTGGACTCACAGGAGAGGTTCTAATCATAGGGAGTTAGAGTGTCAGTCCTCTTGTACTTAAGTTGGCATTGTGCCTTTTGTATTAAATTCGGGTGCAATTTCTGTGTTTCATCGTCAATAAGAAGGTCCAAGGGATACAGTAAACCTGAAGTGAAGCATCGGAATCTAATACTGGACTCACAGGAGAGATTCAAATCATAGAAAGTTAGAGTATCAGTCCTCTTGTACTTAAGTCGGCATTGTGCCTTTTGTATTAAATTCGGATGCAATTTCTGTGTTTCATCGTCAATAAGAAGGTCCAAGTGATACAGTTAACCTGAAGTGAAGCATCGATATCTAAAACTAGACTCAAACTAGAGGTTCTAATCATAGAGAGTTAGAGTGTCAGTCCTCTTGTACTTAAGTCGGCATTGTGCCTTTTGTATTAAATTCGGATGCAATTTCTGTGTTTCATCTTCAAGAAGAGGGTCCAAGGGATACAGTAAACCTGAAGTGAAGCATCGGAATCTGATACTGGACTTACAGGAGAGATTCAAATCATAGAAAGTTAGAGTATCAGTCCTCCTGTACTTAAGTTGGTATTGTGCTTTTTGTACTAAATTCGGATGCAATTTCTGTGTTTCATCGTCAATAAGAAGGTCCAAGGGATACAGTAAACCTGAAGTGAAACATCGGAATCTAAAACTGGACTCACAGGAGAGGTTCAAATCATAGAGAGTTAGAGTGTCAGTCCTCTTGTACTTAAGTCGGCATTGTGCCTTTTGTATTAAATTCGGATGCAATTTCTGTGTTTCATCGTCAATAACGAGGTCCAAGGGATACAGAAAACCTGAGGTGAAGCATCGGAATCTGAAACGGGACTCACAGGAGAGGTTCAAATCATAGAAAGTTAGAGTGTCAGTCCTCTTATACTTAAGTCGGCATTTTGCCTTTTGTATTAAATTCGGATGCAATTTCTGTGTTTCATCGTCAATAAGAAGGTCCAAGTGATACAGTTAACCTGACGTGAAGCATCGGAATCTAAAACTGGACTCACGGGAGAGGTTCTAATCATAGAGAGTTAGAGTCACAGTCCTCTTGTACTTAAGTCGTCATTGTGCCTTTTGTATTAAATTCGGATGCAATATCTGTGTTTCATCGTCAATAACAAGGCCCCACGGATACAGTAAACCTAAAGTGAAGCAACGGAATCTAAAACTGAACTCACAGGAGAGGTTCAAATCATAGAAAGTTAGAGTGTCAGTCCTCTTGTACTTAAGTCGGCAGTGTGCCTTTTGTATTAAATTCGGATGCAATTTCTGTGTTTCATCGTCAATAAGAAGGTCGAAGTGATACAGTTAACCTGAAGTTAAGCATTGGAATCTAAAACTGGACTCACAGGAGAGGTTCTAATCATAGAGAGTTAGAGTGTCAGTCCTCTTGTACTTAAGTTGGCATTGTGCCTTTTGTATTAAATTCGGATGCAATTTCTGTGTTTCATCGTCAATAAGAAGGTCCAAGGGATACAGTAAACCTGAAGTGAAGCATCGGAATCTAATACTGGACTCACAGGAGAGATTCAAATCATAGAAAGTTAGAGTATCAGTCCTCTTGTACTTAAGTCGGCATTGTGCCTTTTGTATTAAATTAGGATGCAATTTCTGTGATTCATCGTCAATAAGAAGGTCCAAGTGATACAGTTAACCTGAAGTGAAGCATCGATATCTAAAACTAGACTCAAAGGAGAGGTTCTAATCATAGAGAGTTAGAGTGTCAGTCCTCTTGTACTTAAGTCGGCATTGTGCCTTTTGTATTAAATTCGGATGCAATTTCTGTGTTTCATCGTCAAGAAGAGGGTCCAAGGGATACAGTAAACCTGAAGTGAAGGATCGGAATCTGATACTGGACTCACAGGAGAGATTCAAATCATAGAAAATTAGAGTATCAGTCCTCCTGTACTTAAGTTGGTATTGTGCTTTATGTACTAAATTCGGATGCAATTTCTGTGTTTCATCGTCAATAAGAAGGTCCAAGGGATACAGTAAACCTGAAGTGAAACATCGGAATCTAAAACTGGACTCACAGGAGAGGTTCAAATCATAGAAAGTTAGCGTCTCAGTCCTCTTATACTTAAGTCGGCATTTTGCCTTTTGTATTAAATTCGGATGCAATTTCTGTGTTTCATCGTCAATAACAATGTCCCAGGGATACAGTAAACCCGAAGTGAAGCATCGGAATCTAAAACTGGACCCACAGGAGAGGTTCAATTCATTGAAAGTTAGAGTGTCAGTCCTCTTGTACTTAAGTCGGCATTGTTCCTTTTGTATTAAATTCGGATGCAATTTCTGTGTTTCATCGTCAATAAGAAGGTCCAAGGTATACAGTAACGTGAAGTGAAGCATCGGAATCTAAAACTTTACTCACAGGAGAGGTTCAAATCATAGAAAGTTAGAGTGTCAGTCCTCTTGTACTTAAGTCGGCATTGTGCCTTTTCTATTATATTCGGATGCAATTTCTGTGTTTCATCGTCAGCAAGAAGGTCCAAGGGATACAGTAAACCAGAAGTGAAACATCGGAATCTAAAACTGGACTCACAGGAGAGGTTCAAATCATAGAGAGTTAGAGTGTCAGTCCTCTTGTACTTAAGTCGGCATTATGCCTTTTGTATTAAATTCGGATGCAATTTCTGTGTTTCATCGTCAATAACGAGGTCCAAGGGATACAGAAAACCTGAGGTGAAGCATCGGAATCTGAAACGGGACTCACAGGAGAGGTTCAAATCATAGAAAGTTAGAGTGTCAGTCCTGTTATACTTAAGACGGCATTTTGCCTTTTGTATTAAATTCGGATGCAATTTCTGTGTTTCATCGTCAATAACAAGGTCCCAGGGATACAGTAAACCCGAAGTGAAGCATCGGAATCTAAAACTGGACCCACAGGAGAGGTTCAATTCATAGAAAGTTAGTGTCAGTCCTCTTGTACTTAAGTCGGCATTGTGCCTTATGTATTAAATTCGGATGCAATTTCTGTGTTTCATCGTCAATAAGAAGGTCCAAGGTATACAGTAACGTGAAGTGAAGCATCGGAATCTAAAACTTTACTCACAGGAGAGGTTCAAATCATAGAAAGTTAGAGTGTCAGTCCTCTTGTACTTAAGTCGGCATTGTGCCTTTTGTATTAAATTCGGATGCAATTTCTGTGTTTCATCGTCAATAAGAAGGTCCAAGGGACACAGTAAACCTGAAGTGAAGCATCGGAATCTAATACTGGGCTCACAGGAGAGGTTCAAATCATAGAAAGTTAGAGTGTCAGTCCTCTTGTACTTAAGTCGGCATTGTGCCTTTTGTATTAAATTCGGATGCAATTTGTGTGTTTCATCGTCAATAAGAAGAACCAGGCGATACAGTAAACCTGAAGTGAAGCTTCGGAATCTAAGACTGGACTCACAGGAGAGGTTCAAATTATAGAAAGTTAGAATGTCAGACCTCTTGTACTTAAGTCGGCATTGTGCCTCTTGTATTAAATTCGGATGCAATTTCTGTGTTGCATCGACAATTCGAAGGTCCCAGGGATACGGTAAACCAGAAGTGAAGCATCGGAATCTAAAACTGGACTCAGAGGAGAGGTTTATATCATAGAAAGTTGGGGTGTCAGTCCTCTTGTACTTAAGTCGGCATTGTGCCTTTTGTATTAAATTCGGATGCGATTTCTGTGTTTCATCGTCAATATGAACGTCCAAGGTATACAGTAAACCTGAAGTAAGCATCGGAATCTAAAACTGGACTCACGGGAGAGGTTCAAATCATAGTGAGTTAGAGTGTCAGTCCTCTTGTACTTCTAGTCGGCATTGTGCCTTTTGTATTAATTTCGGATGCAATTTCTGTGTTTCATCGTCAATAAGAAGGTCCAAGTGATACAGTTAACCTGACGTGAAGCATCGGAATGTAAAACTGGACTCACGGGAGAGGTTCTAATCATTGAGAGTTAGAGTGTCAGTCCTCTTGTACTTAAGTCGGCATTGTGCCTTTTGTATTAAATTCGGATGCAATTTCAGTGTTTCATCATCAATAAGAAGGTCCAAGGGATACAGTAAACCTGAAGTGAAGCATCGGAATCTAATACTGGACTCACAGGAGAGGTTCAAATCATTGAAAGTTAGAGTGTCAGTCCTTTTGTACTTAAGTCGGCAGTGTGCCTTTTGTATTAAATTCGGATGCAATTTCTGTGTTTCATCGTCATTAAGAAGGTCCAAGGGTTACAGTAAACCTGAAGTGAAGCATCGGAATCTTAAACTGAACTCACAGGAGAGGTTCAAATCATAGAGAGTTAGAGTGTCAGTCCTCTTGTACTTAAGTCGGCATTGTGCCTTTTGTATTACATTCGGATGCCATTTCTGTGTTCCATCGTCAATAAGAAGGTCCAAGTAAAACAGTAAGCCTGAAGTGAAGCATCGGAATCTAAAACTGGACTCACAGGAGAGGTTCAAATCATAGAGAATTAGAGTGTCAGTCCTCTTGTACTTAAGTCGGCATTGTGCTTTTTGTACTAAATTCGGATGCAATTTCTGTGTTTCATCGTCAATAAGAAGGTCCAAGGGATACAGTAAACCTGAGGTGAAGCATCGGAATCTAAAATGGGACTCACAGGAAAGGTTCAAATCATAGAAAGTTAGAGTGTCAGTCCTCTTGTACTTAAGTCGGCATTGTGCCTTTTGCATTAAATTCGGATGCAATGTCTGTGTTTCATCATCAATAAGATGGTCCAAGGTATACAGTAACGTGAAGTGAAGCATCGGAATCTAAAACTTAACTCACAGGAGAGGTTCAAATCATAGAAAGTTAGAGTGTCAGTCCTCTTGGACTTATGTCGGCATTGTGCCTTTTGTATTAAATTCGGATGCAATTTCTGTGTTTCATCGTCAATAAGAAAGTCCAAGGGATACAGTAAAAATGAAGTGAAGCATCGGAATCTATAACTAGACTCACAGGAGAGGTTCAAATCATAGAAAGTTAGAGTGACAGTCCTCTTGTACTTAAGTCGACATTGTGCCTTTTGTATTAAATTCGGATGCAATTTCTGTGTTTCCTCGTCAATAAAAGGGTCCAAGGGATACAGTAAACCTGAAGTGAAGCATCGGAATCTAAAACTGGACTCACAGGAGAGTTTCAAATCATAGAAAGATAGAGTGTCAGTCCTCTAGTACTTAAGTCGGCATTGTGCCTTTTGTATTAATTTCGGATGCAATTTCTGTGTTTCATCGTCAATAAGAAGGTCCAAGTGATACAGTTAACCTGACGTGAAGCATCGGAATCTAAAACTGGACTCACGGGAGAGGTTCTAATCATAGAGAGTTAGAGTGTCAGTCCTCTTGTACTTAAGTCGGCATTGTGCCTTTTGTATTAAATTCGGATGCAATTTCTGTGTTTCGTCATCAATAAGAAGGTCCAAGGGATACAGTAAACCTGAAGTGAAGCATCGGAATCTAATACTGGACTCACAGGAGAGGTTCAAATCATAGAAAGTTAGAGTGTCAGTCCTTTTGTACTTAAGTCGGCATTGTGCTTTTGTATTAATTCGGATGCAATTTCTGTGTTTCATCGTCAATAACAAGGTCCCACGGATACAGTAAACCTGAAGTGAAGCAACGGAATCTAAAACTGAACTCAAAGGAGAGGTTCAAATCATAGAAAGTTAGAGTGTCAGTCCTCTTGTACTTAAGTTGGCATTGTGCCTTTTGTATTAAATTCGGATGCAATGTCTGTGTTTCATCGTCAATAAGAAGGTCTAAGTGATACAGTTAACCTGAAGTGAAGCATTGGAATCTAAAACTGGATTCACAGGAGAGGTTCTAATCATAGAGAGTTAGAGTGTCAGTCCTCTTGTACTTAAGTCGGCATTGTGCCTTTTGTATTAAATTCGGATGCAATTTCTGTGTTTCATCGTCAATAAGAAGGTCCAAGGGATACAGTAAACCTGAAGTGAAGTATCGGAATCTAATACTGGACTCACAGGAGAGATTCAAATCATAGAAAGTTAGAGAGCCAGTCCTCTTGTACTTAAGTCGGCATTGTGCCTTTTGTATTAAATTCGGATGCAAATTCTGTGTTTCATCGTCATTAAGAGGGTCCAAGGGTTACAGTAAACCTGAAGTGAAGCATCGGAATCTAAAACTGGACCCACAGGAGAGGTTCAATTCATAGAAAGTTAGAGTGTCAGTCCTCTTGTACTTAAGTCGGCATTGTGCCTTTTGTATTAAATTCGGATGCGATTTCTGTGTTTCATCGTCAATATGAACGTCCAAGGTATACAGTAAACCTGAAGTAAGCATCGGAATCTAAAACTGGACTCACTGGAGAGGTTCAAATCATAGAGAGTTAGAGTGTCAGTCCTCTTGTACTTAAGTCGGCATTGTGCCTTTTGTATTAATTTCGGATGCAATTTCTGTGTTTCATCGTCAATAAGAAGGTCCAAGTGATACAGTTAACCTGACGTGAAGCATCGGAATCTAAAACTGGACTCACGGGAGAGGTTCTAATCATAGAGAGTTAGAGTGTCAGTCCTCTTGTACTTAAGTCGGCATTGTGCCTTTTGTATTAAATTCGGATGCAATTTCTGTGTTTCATCGTCAATAACAAGGCCCCACGGATACAGTAAACCTGAAGTGAAGCAACGGAATCTAAAACTGATCTCACAGGAGAGGTTCAAATCATAGAAAGTTAGAGTGTCAGTCCTCTTGTACTTAAGTCGGCATTGTGCCTTTTGTATTATATTCGGATGCAATTTCTGTGTTTCATCGCCAATAAGAAGGTCCAAGGGATACAGTAAACCTGAAGTGACGCTTCGGAATCTAAAACTGGACTCACAGGAGAGGTTCAAATCATAGAGAGTTACAGTGTCAGTCCTCTTGTACTTAAGTCGGCATTGTGCCTTTTGTATTATATTCGGATGCAATTTCTGTGTTTCATCGCCAATAAGAAGGTCCAAGGGATACAGTAAACCTGAAGTGACGCTTCGGAATCTAAAACTGGACTCACAGGAGAGGTTCAAATCATAGAGAGTTAGAGTGTCAGTCCTCTTGTACCTAAGTCGGCATTGTGCCCTTTGTATTAATTTCGGAAGCAATTTCTGTGTTTCATCGTCAATAAGAAGGTCCAAGGGATACAGTAAACTTCAAGTAAAGCATCCGAATCTAAAACTGGACTCACAGGAGAGGTTCAAATCATAGAAAGTTAGAGTGTCAGTCCTCTTGTACTTAAGTCGGCATTGTGCCTTATGTATTAAATTCGGATGCAATTTCTGTGTTTCATCGTCAATAAGAAGGTCCAAGGGACACAGTAAACCTGAAGTGAAGCATCGGAATCTAATACTGGGCCCACAGGAGAGGTTTCTAATCATAGAAAGTTAGAGTGTCAGTCCTCTTGTACTTAAGTCGGCATTGTGCCTTTTGTATTAAATCCGGATGCAATTTCTGTGTTTCATCGTTAATAAGAAGAACCGAGCGATACAGTAAACCTGAAGTGAAGCATCGGAATCTAAGACTGGACTCACAGGAGAGGTTCAAATTATAGAAAGTTAGAATGTCAGTCCTCTTGTACTTAAGTCGGCATTGTGCATTTTGTATTAAATTCGGATGCGGTTTCTGTGCTTCATCGTCAATATGAACGTCCAAGGTATACAGTAAACCTGAAGTAAGCATCGGAATCTAAAACTGGACTCACTGGAGAGGTTCAAATCATAGAGAGTTAGAGTGTCAGTCCTCTTGTACTTAAGTCGGCATTGTGCCTTTTGTATTAATTTCGGATGCAATTTCTGTGTTTCATTGTTAATAAGAAGGTCCAAGTGATACAGTTAACCTGACGTGAAGCATCGGAATCTAAAACTGGACTCAGAGGAGAGGTTCATATCATAGAAAGTTGGGGTGTCAGTCCTCTTGTACTTAAGTCGGCATTGTGTCTTTTGTATTAAATTCGGATGCGATTTCTGTGTTTCATCGTCAATATGAACGTCCAAGGTATACAGTAAACCTGAAGTAAGCATCGGAATCTAAAACTGGACTCACGGGAGAGGTTCAAATCATAGAGAGTTAGAGTGTCAGTCCTCTTGTACTTATGTCGGCATTGTGCCTTTTGTATTAATGTCGGATGCAATTTCTGTGTTTCATCGTCAATAAGAAGGTCCAAGTGATACAGTTAACCAGACGTGAAGCATCGGAATGTAAAACTGGACTCACGCGAGAGGTTCTAATCATTGAGAGTTAGAGTGTCAGTCCTCTTGTACTTAAGTCGGCATTGTGCCTTTTGTATTAAATTCGGATGCTATTTCAGTGTTTCATCATCAATAAGAAGGTTCAAGGGATACAGTAAACCTGAAGTGAAGCATCGGAATCTAATACTGGACTCACAGGAGAGGTTCAAATCATTGAAAGTTAGAGTGTCAGTCCTTTTGTACTTAAGTCGGCAGTGTGCCTTTTGTATTAAATTCGGATGCAATTTCTTTGTTTCATTGTCACTAAGAAGGTCCAAGGGTTACAGTAAACCTGAAGTGAAGCATCGGAATCTTAAACTGAACTCACAGGAGAGGTTCAAATCATAGAGAGTTAGAGTGTCAGTCCTCTTGTACTTAAGTCGGCATTGTGCCTTTTGTATTACATTCGGATGCAATTTCTGTGTTTCATCGTCAATAAGAAGGTCCAAGTGATACAGTAAGCCTGAAGTGAAGCATCGGAATCTAAAACTGGACTCACAGGAGAGGTTCAAATCATAGAGAATTAGAGTGTCTGTCCTCTTGTACTTAAGTCGGCATTGTGCTTTTTGTACTAAATTCGGATGCAATTTCTGTGTTTCATCGTCAATAAGAAGGTCCAAGGGATACAGTAAACCTGAGGTGAAGCATCGGAATCTAAAATGGGACTCACAGGAGAGGTTCAAATCATAGAAAGTTAGAGTGTCAGTCCTCTTTAACTTAAGTCGGCATTTTGCCTTATGTATTAAATTCGGATGCAATTTCTGTGTTTCATCGTCAATAACAAGGTCCCTGGGATACAGTAAACCTGAAGTGAAGCATCGGAATCTAAAACTGGACTCACAGGAGAGGTTCAAATCATAGAAAGTTAGAGTGACAGTCCTCTTGTACTTAAGTCGGCAATGTGCCTTTTGTATTAAATTCGGGTGCAATTTCTGTGTTTCAACGTCAATAAGAATGTCCTAGGGATACAGTAAACCTGAAGTGAAGCATCGGAATCTGTAACTGGACTCACAGGAGAGGTTCAAATCATAGAAAGTTAGAGTGACAGTCCTCTTGTACTTAAGTCGGCATTGTGCCTTTTGTATTAAATTCGGATGCAATTTCTGTGCTTCTTCGTCAATAAGAAGGTCCAACGGATACAGTAAACCTGAAGTGAAGCATCGGAATCTAAAACTGGACTCACAGGAGAGATTCAAATCATAGAAAGTTAGAGTGTCAGTCCTCTTGCACTTAAGTCGGCATTGTGCCTTTTGTATTGTATTCGGATGCAATTTCTGTGTTTCATCGTCAATAAGAAGGTCCAAGGGATACAGTAAACCTGAAGTGACGCATCGGAATCTAAAACGTAACTCACAGGAGAGGTTCAAATCATAGAGAGTTAGAGTGTCAGTCCTCTTGTACCTAAGTCGGCATTGTGCCCTTTGTATTAAATTCGGAAGCAATTTCTGTGTTTCATCGTCAATAAGAAGGTCCAAGGGATACAGTAAACCTCAAGTAAAGCATCCGAATCTAAAACTGGACTCACAGGAGAGGTTCAAATCATAGAAAGTTAGAGTGTCAGTCCTCTTGTACTTAAGTCGGCATTGTGCCTTTTGTATTAAATTCGGATGCAATTTCTGTGTTTCATCGTCAATACGAAGGTCCAAGGGACACAGTAGACCTGAACTGACGCATCGGAATCTAATACTGGGCTCACAGGAGAGGTTCAAATCATAGAAAGTTAGAGTGTCAGTCCTCTTGAACTTAAGTCGGCATTGTGCCTTTTGAATTAAATTCTGATGCAATTTCTATGTTTTATCGTCAATAAGAAGGTCCAAGGGATACAGTAAACCTGAAGTGAAGCATCGGAATCTAAAACTGGACTCACAGGAGAGGTTCAAATCATAGAGAGTTAGAGTGTCAGTCCTCTTGTACTTAAGTAGGCCTTATGCCTTTTGTATTAAATTCGGTTGCAATTTCTGTGTTTCATCGTCAATAACAAGGTCCAAGGGATACAGTAAACCTGAGGTGAAGCATCGGAATCTAAAACGGGACTCACAGGAGAGGTTCAAATCATAGAAAGTTAGAGTGTCAGTCCTTTTGTACTTGAGTCATCATTGTGCTTTTGTATTAAATTCGGATGCAATTTCTGTGTTTCATCGTCAATAACAAGGTCCCACGGATACAGTAAACCTGAAGTGAAGCAACGGAATCTAAAACTGGACTCACAGGAGAGGTTCAAATCATAGAAAGTTAGAGTATCAATCCTCTTGTACTTAAGTCGGCATTGTGCCTTTTGTATTAAATTCGGATGCAATTTCTGTGTTTCATCGTCAAGAAGAAGGTCCAAGGGATACAGTAAACCTGAAGTGAAGCATCGGAATCTGATACTGGACTCACAGCAGAGATTCAAATCATAGAAAGTTAGAGTATCAGTCCTCCTGTACTTAAGTTGGTATTGTGCTTTTTGTACTAAATTTGGATGCAATTTCTGTGTTTCATCGTCAATAAGAAGGTCCAAGGGATACAGTAAACCTGAAGTGAAACATCGGAATCTAAAACTGGACTCACAGGAGAGGTTCAATTCATAGAGAGTTAGAGTGTCAGTCCTCTTGTACTTAAGTCGGCATTGTGCCTTTTGTATTAAATTCGGATGCAATTTCTGTGTTTCATCGTCAATAACGAGGTCCAAGGGATACAGAAAACCTGAGATGAAGCATCGGAATCTGAAACGGGACTCACAGGAGAGGTTCAAATCATAGAAAGTTAGAGTGTCAGTCCTCTTATACTTAAGTCGGCATTTTGCCTTTTGTATTAAATTCGGATGCAATTTCTGTGTTTCATCGTCAATAAGAAGGTCCAAGGGATACAGTAAACCTGAAGTGAAGCATCGGAATCTAATACTGGACTCACAGGAGAGATTCAAATCATAGAAAGTTAGAGTATCAGTCCTCTTGTACTTAAGTCGGCATTGTGCCTTTTGTATTGAATTAGGATGCAATTTCTGTGTTTCATCGTCAATAAGAAGGTACAAGTGATACAGTTAACCTGAAGTGAAGCATCGATATCTAAAACTAGACTCAAAGGAGAGGTTCTAATCATAGAGAGTTAGAGTGTCAGTCCTCTTGTACTTAAGTCGGCATTGTGCCTTTTGTATTAAATTCGGATGCAATTTCTGTGTTTCATCGTCAAGAAGAGGGACCAAGGGATACTGTAAACCTGAAGTGAAGCATCGGAATCTGATACTGGACTCACAGGAGAGAATCAAATCATAGAAAATTAGAGTATCAGTCCTCCTGTACTTAAGTTGGTATTGTGCTTTATGTACTAAATTCGGATGCAATTTCTGTGTTTCATCGTCAATAAGAAGGTCCAAGGGATACAGTAAACCTGAAGTGAAACATCGGAATCTAAAACTGGACTCACAGGAGAGGTTCAAATCATAGAAAGTTAGAGTGTCAGTCCTCTTATACTTAAGTCGGCATTTTGCCTTTTGTATTAAATTCGGATGCAATTTCTGTGTTTCATCGTCAATAACAATGTCCCAGGGATACAGTAAACCCGAGGTGAAGCATCGGAATCTAAAACTGGACCCACAGGAGAGGTTCAATTCATAGAAAGTTAGAGTGTCAGTCCTCTTGTACTTAAGTCGTCATTGTGCCTTTTGTATTAAGTTCGGATGCAATTTCTGTGTTTCATCGTCAATAAGAAGGTCCAAGGTATACAGTAACGTGAAGTGAAGCATCGGAATCTAAAACTTTACTCACAGGAGAGGTTCAAATCATAGAAAGTTAGAGTGTCAGTCCTCTTGTACTTAAGTCGGCATTGTGCCTTTTGTATTATATTCGGATGCAATTTCTGTGTTTCATCGTCAATAAGAAGGTCCAAGGGATACAGTAAACCTGAAGTGAAACATCGGAATCTAAAACTGGACTCACAGGAGAGGTTCAAATCATAGAGAGTTAGAGTGTCAGTCCTCTTGTACTTAAGTCGGCATTATGCCTTTTGTATTAAATTCGGATGCAATTTCTGTGTTTCATCGTCAATAACGAGGTCCAAGGGATACAGAAAACCTGAGGTGAAGCATCGGAATCTGAAACGGGACTCACAGGAGAGGTTCAAATCATAGAAAGTTAGAGTGTCAGTCCTCTTGTACTTAAGTCGGCATTGTGCCTTTTGTATTATATTCGGATGCTATTTCTGTGTTTCATCGCCAATAAGAAGGTCCAAGGGATACAGTAAACCTGAAGTGACGCTTCGGAATCTAAAACTGGACTCACAGGAGAGGTTCAAATCATAGAGAGTTAGAGTGTCAGTCCTCTTGTACCTAAGTCGGCATTGTGCCCTTTGTATTAATTTCGGAAGCAATTTCTGTGTTTCATCGTCAATAAGAAGGTCCAAGGGATACAGTAAACCTCAAGTAAAGCATCCGAATTTAAAACTGTACTCACAGGAGAGGTTCAAATCATAGAAAGTTAGAGTGTCAGTCCTCTTGTACTTAAGTCGGCATTGTGCCTTTTGTATTAAATTCGGATGCAATTTCTGTGTTTCATCGTCAATAAGAAGGTCCAAGGGACACAGTAAACCTGAAGTGAAGCATCGGAATCTAATACTGGGCTCACAGGAGAGGTTCAAATCATAGAAAGTTAGAGTGTCAGTCCTCTTGTACTTAAGGCGGCATTGTGCCTTTTGTATGAAATTCGGATGCAATTTGTGTGTTTCATCGTCAATAAGAAGAACCAGGCGATACAGTAAACCTGAAGTGAAGCATCGGAATCTAAGACTGGACTCACAGGAGAGGTTCAAATTATAGAAAGTTAGAATGTCAGACCTCTTGTACTTAAGTCGGCATTGTGCCTCTTGTATTAAATTCGGATGCAATTTCTGTGTTGCATCGACAATTCGAAGGTCCAAGGGATACGGTAAACCAGAAGTGAAGCATCGGAATCTAAAACTGGACTCAGAGGAGAGGTTTATATCATAGAAAGTTGGGGTGTCAGTCCTCTTGTACTTAAGTCGGCATTGTGCCTTTTGTATTAAATTTGGATGCGATTTCTGTGTTTCATCGTCAATATGAACGTCCAAGGTATACAGTAAACCTGAAGTAAGCATCGGAATCTAAAACTGGACTCACGGGAGAGGTTCAAATCATAGAGAGTTAGAGTGTCAGTCCTCTTGTACTTAAGTCAGCATTGTGCCTTTTGTATTAATTTCGGATGCAATTTCTGTGTTTCATCGTCAATAAGAAGGTCCAAGTGATACAGCTAACCTGACGTAAAGCATCGGAATGTAAAACTGGACTCACGGGAGAGGTTCTAATCATTGAGAGTTAGAGTGTCAGTCCTCTTGTACTTAAGTCGGCATTGTGCCTTTTGTATTAAATTCGGATGCAATTTCAGTGTTTCATCATCAATAAGAAGGTCCAAGGGATACAGTAAACCTGAAGTGAAGCATCGGAATCTAATACTGGACTCACAGGAGAGGTTCAAATCATTGAAAGTTAGAGTGTCAGTCCTTTTGTACTTAAGTCGGCAGTGTGCCTTTTGTATTAAATTCGGATGCAATTTCTGTGTTTCATCGTCATTAAGAAGGTCCAAGGGTTACAGTAAACCTTAAGTGAAGCATCGCAATCTTAAACTGAACTCACAGGAGAGGTTCAAATCATAGAGAGTTAGAGTGTCATTCCTCTTGCACTTAAGTTGGCATTGTTGCTTTTGTATTACATTCGGATGCAATTTCTGTGTTTCATCGTCAATAAGAAGGTCCAAGTGATACAGTAAGCCTGAAGTGAAGCATCGGAATCTAAAACTGGACTCACAGGAGAGGTTCAAATCATAGAGAATTAGAGTGTCAGTCCTCTTGTACTTAAGTCGGCATTGTGCTTTTTGTACTAAATTCGGATGCACTTTCTGTGTTTCATCGTCAATAAGTAGGTCCAAGGGATACAGTAAACCTGAGGTGAAGCATCGGAATCTAAAATGGGACTCACAGGAAAGGTTCAAATCATAGAAAGTTAGAGTGTCAGTCCTCTTGTACTTAAGTCGGCATTGTGCCTTTTGCATTAAATTCGGATGCAATGTCTGTGTTTCATCATCAATAAGATGGTCCAAGGTATACAGTAACGTGAAGTGAAGCATCGGAATCTAAAACTTAACTCACAGGAGAGGTTCAAATCATAGAAAGTTAGAGTGTCAGTCCTCTTGGACTTAAGTCGGCATTGTGCCTTTTGTATTAAATTCGGATGCAATTTCTGTGTTTCATCGTCAATAAGAAAGTCCAAGGGATACAGTAAAAATGAAGTGAAGCATCGGAATCTATAACTAGACTCACAGGAGAGGTTCAAATCATAAAAAGTTAGAGTGACAGTCCTCTTGTACTTAAGTCGACATTGTGCATTTGTATTAAATTCGGATTCAATTTCTGTGTTTCTTCGTCAATAAAAGGGTCCAAGGGATACAGTAAACCTGAAGTGAAGCATCGGAATCTAAAACTGGACTCACAGGTGAGTTTCAAATCATAGAAAGTTAGAGTGTCAGTCCTCTAGTACTTAAGTCGGCATTGTGCCTTTTGTATTAATTTCGGATGCAATTTCTGTGTTTCATCGTCAATAAGAAGGTCCAAGTGATACAGTTAACCTGACGTGAAGCATCGGAATCTAAAACTGGACTCACGGGAGAGGTTCTAATCATAGAGAGTTAGAGTGTCAGTCCTCTTGTACTTAAGTCGGCATTGTGCGTTTTGTATTAAATTCGGATGCAATTTCTGTGTTTCATCATCAATAAGAAGGTCCAAGGGATACAGTAAACCTGAAGTGAAGCATCGGAATCTAATACTGGACTCACAGGAGAGGTTCAATTCATTGAAAGTTAGAGTGTCAGTCCTTTTGTACTTAAGTCGGCAATGTGCTTTTGTATTAATTCGGATGCAATTTCTGTGTTTCATCGTCAATAACAAGGTCCCACGGATACAGTAAACCTGAAGTGAAGCAACGGAATCTAAAACTGAACTCACAGGAGAGGTTCAAATCATAGAAAGTTAGAGTGTCAGTCCTCTTGTACTTAAGTTGGCATTGTGCCTTTTGTATTAAATTCGGATGCAATTTCTGTGTTTCATCGTCAATAAGAAGGTCTAAGTGATACAGTTAACCTGAAGTGAAGCATTGGAATCTAAAACTGGATTCACAGGAGAGGTTCTAATCATAGAGAGTTAGAGTGTCAGTCCTCTTGTACTTAAGTCGGCATTGTGCCTTTTGTATTAAATTCGGATGCAATTTCTGTGTTTCATCGTCAATAAGAAGGTCCAAGGGATACAGTAAACCTGAAGCGAAGTATCGGAATCTAATACTGGACTCACAGGAGAGATTCAAATCATAGAAAGTTAGAGAGCCAGTCCTCTTGTACTTAAGTCGGCATTGTGCCTTTTGTATTAAATTCGGATGCAAATTCTGTGTTTCATCGTCATTAAGAAGGTCCAAGGGTTACAGTAAACCTGAAGTGAAGCATCGGAATCTAAAACTGGACCCACAGGAGAGGTTCAATTCATAGAAAGTTAGAGTGTCAGTCCTCTTGTACTTGAGTCGGCATTGTGCCTTTTGTATTAAATTCGGATGCGATTTCTGTGTTTCATCGTCAATATGAACGTCCAAGGTATACAGTAAACCTGAAGTAAGCATCGGAATCTAAAACTGGACTCACTGGAGAGGTTCAAATCATAGAGAGTTAGAGTGTCAGTCCTCTTGTACTTAAGTCGGCATTGTGCCTTTTGTATTAATTTCGGATGCAATTTCTGTGTTTCATCGTCAATAAGAAGGTCCAAGTGATACAGTTAACCTGACGTGAAGCATCGGAATCTAAAACTAAACTCACAGGAGAGGTTCTAATCATAGAGAGTTAGAGTGTCAGTCCTCTTGTACTTAAGTCGGCATTGTGCCTTTTGTATTAAATTCGGATGCAATTTCTGTGTTTCATCGTCAATAACAAGGCCCCACGGATACAGTAAACGTGAAGTGAAGCAACGGAATCTAAAACTGAACTCACAGGAGAGGTTCAAATCATAGAAAGTTAGAATGTCAGTCCTCTTGTACTTAAGTCGGCATTGTGCCTTTTGTATTATATTCGGATGCAATTTCTGTGTTTCATCGCCAATAAGAAGGTCCAAGGGATACAGTAAACCTGAAGTGACGCTTCGGAATTTAAAACTGGACTCACAGGAGAGGTTCAAATCATAGAGAGTTACAGTGTCAGTCCTCTTGTACTTAAGTCGGCATTGTGCCTTTTGTATTATATTCGGATGCAATTTCTGTGTTTCATCGCCAATAAGAAGGTCCAAGGGATACAGTAAACCTGAAGTGACGCTTCGGAATCTAAAACTGGACTCACAGGAGAGGTTCAAATCATAGAGAGTTAGAGTGTCAGTCCTCTTGTACCTAAGTCGGCATTGTGCCCTTTGTATTAATTTCGGAAGCAATTTCTGTGTTTCATCGTCAATAAGAAGGTCCAAGGGATACAGTAAACCTCAAGTAAAGCATCCGAATCTAAAACTGGACTCACAGGAGAGGTTCAAATCATAGAAAGTTAGAGTGTCAGTCCTCTTGTACTTAAGTCGGCATTGTGCCTTATGTATTAAATTCGGATGCAATTTCTGTGTTTCATCGTCAATAAGAAGGTCCAAGGGACACAGTAAACCTGAAGTGAAGCATCGGAATCTAATACTGGGCTCACAGGAGAGGTTTCTAATCATAGAAAGTTAGAGTATCAGTCCTCCTGTACTTAAGTTGGTATTGTGCTTTTTGTACTAAATTCGGATGCAATTTCTGTGTTTCATCGTCAATAAGAAGGTCCAAGGGATACAGTAAACCTGAAGTGAAACATCGGAATCTAAAACTGGACTCACAGGAGAGGTTCAAATCATAGAGAGTTAGAGTGTCAGTCCTCTTGTACTTAAGTCGGCATTGTGCCTTTTGTATTAAATTCGGATGCAATTTCTGTGTTTCATCGTCCTTAACGAGGTCCAAGGGATACAGAACACCTGAGGTGAAGCATCGGAATCTGAAACGGGACTCACAGGAGAGGTTCAAATCATAGAAAGTTAGAGTGTCAGTCCTCTTATACTTAAGTCGGCATTTTGCCTTTTGTATTAAATTCGGATGCAATTTCTGTGTTTCATCGTCAATGACAAGGTCCCAGGGATACAGTAAACCCGAAGTGAAGCATCGGAATCTAAAACTGGACCCACAGGAGAGGTTCAATTCATAGAAAGTTAGTGTCAGTCCTCTTGTACTTAAGTCGGCATTGTGCCTTTTGTATTAAATTCGGATGCAATTTCTGTGTTTCATCGTCAATAAGAAGGTCCAAGGTATACAGTAACGTGAAGTGAAGCATCGGAATCTAAAACTTTACTCACAGGAGAGGTTCAAATCATAGAAAGTTAGAGTGTCAGTCCTCTTGTACTTAAGTCGGCATTGTGCCTTTTGTATTATATTCGGATGCAATTTCTGTGTTTCATCGCCAATAAGAAGGTCCAAGGGATACAGTAAACCTGAAGTGACGCTTCGGAATCTAAAACTGGACTCACAGGAGAGGTTCAAATCATAGAGAGTTAGAGTGTCAGTCCTCTTGTACCTAAGTCGGCATTGTGCCCTTTGTATTAATTTCGGAAGCAATTTCTGTGTCTCATCGTCAATAAGAAGGTCCAAGGGATACAGTAAACCTCAAGTAAAGCATTAGAATTTAAAACTGGACTCACAGGAGAGGTTCAAATCATAGAAAGTTAGAGTGTCAGTCCTCTTGTACTTAAGTCGGCATTGTGCCTTTTGTATTAAATTCGGATGCAATTTCTGTGTTTCATCGTCAATAAGAAGGTCCAAGGGACACAGTAAACCTGAAGTGTAGCATCGGAATCTAATACTGGGCTCACAGGAGAGGTTCAAATCATAGAAATTTAGAGTGTCAGTCCTCTTGTACTTAAGTCGGCATTGTGCCTTTTGTATTAAATTCGGATGCAATTTGTGTGTTTCATCGTCAATAAGAAGAACCAGGCGATACAGTAAACCTGAAGTGAAGCATCGGAATCTAAGACTGGACTCACAGGAGAGGTTCAAATTATAGAAAGTTAGAATGTCAGACCTCTTGTACTTAAGTCGGCATTGTGCCTCTTGTATTAAATTCGGATGCAATTTCTGTGTTTCATCGTCAATAAGAAGGTCCAAGTGATACAGTTAACCTGACGTGAAGCATCGGAACGTAAAACTGGACTCACGGGAGAGGTTCTAATCATTGAGAGTTAGAGTGTCAGTCCTCTTGTACTTAAGTCGGCATTGTGCCTTTTGTATTAAATTCGGATGTTATTTGTATGTTTCATCGACAATAAGAAGAACCAGGCGATACAGTAAACCTGAAGTGAAGCATCGGAATCTAAGACTGGACTCACAGGAGAGGTTCAAATTATAGAAAGTTAGAATGTCAGACCTCTTGTACTTAAGTCGGCATTGTGCCTCTTGTATTAAATTCGGATGCAATTTCTGTGTTGCATCGACAATTCGAAGGTCCAAGGGATACGGTAAACCAGAAGTGAAGCATCGGAATCTAAAACTGGACTCAGAGGAGAGGTTCATATCATAGAACGTTGGGGTGTCAGTCCTCTTGTACTTAAGTCGGCATTGTGCCTTTTGTATTAAATTCGGATGCGATTTCTGTGTTTCATCGTCAATATGAACGTCCAAGGTATACAGTAAACCTGAAGTAAGCATCGGAATCTAAAACTGGACTCACGGGAGAGGTTCAAATCATAGAGAGTTAGAGTGTCAGTCCTCTTGTACTTAAGTCGGCATTGTGCCTTTTGTATTAATTTCGGATGCAATTTTTGTGTTTCATCGTCAATAAGAAGGTCCAAGTGATACAGTTAACCTGACGTGAAGCATCGGAATGTAAAACTGGACTCACGGGAGAGGTTCTAATCATTGAGAGTTAGAGTGTCAGTCCTCTTGTACTTAAGTCGGCATTGTGCCTTTTGTATTAAATTCGGATGCTATTTCAGTGTTTCATCATCAATAAGAAGGTCCAAGGGATACAGTAAACCTGAAGTGAAGCATCGGAATCTAATACTGGACTCACAGGAGAGGTTCAAATCATTGAAAGTTAGAGTGTCAGTCCTTTTGTACTTAAGTCGGCAGTGTGCCTTTTGTATTAAATTCGGATGCAATTTCTTTGTTTCATCGTCATTAAGAAGGTCCAAGGGTTACAGTAAACCTGAAGTGAAGCATCGAAATCTTAAACTGAACTCACAGGAGAGGTTCAAATCATAGAGAGTTAGAGTGTCAGTCCTCTTGTACTTAAGTCGGCATTGTGCCTTTTGTATTACATTCGGATGCAATTTCTGTGTTTCATCGTCAATAAGAAGGTCCAAGTGATACAGTAAGCCTGAAGTGAAGCATCGGAATCTAAAACTGGACTCACAGGAGAGGTTCAAATCATAGAGAATTAGAGTGTCAGTCCTCTTGTACTTAAGTCGGCATTGTGCTTTTTGTACTAAATTCGGATGCAATTTCTGTGTTTCATCGTCAATAAGAAGGTCCAAGGGATACAGTAAACCTGAGGTGAAGCATCGGAATCTAAAATGGGACTCAGAGGAGAGGTTCAAATCATAGAAAGTTAGAGTGTCAGTCCTCTTTAACTTAAGTCGGCATTTTGCCTTATGTATTAAATTCGGATGCAATTTCTGTGTTTCATCGTCAATAAGAAAGTCCAAGGGATACAGTAAAAATGAAGTGAAGCATCGGAATCTATAACTAGACTCACAGGAGAGGTTCAAATCATAGGAAGTTAGAGTGACAGTCCTCTTGTACTTAAGTCGACATTGTGCCTTTGTATTAAATTCGGATGCAATTTCTGTGTTTCATCGTCAATAAAGGGGTCCAAGGGATACAGTAAAAATGAAGTGAAGCATCGGAATCGAAAAACTGGACTCACAGGAGAGTTTCAAATCATAGAAAGTTAGAGTGTCAGTCCTCTAGTACTTAAGTCGGCATTGTGCCTTTTGTATTAATTTCGGATGCAATTTCTGTGTTTCATCGTCAATAAGAAGGTCCAAGTGATACAGTTAACCTGACGTGAAGCATCGGAATCTAAAACTGGACTCACGGGAGAGGTTCTAATCATAGAGAGTTAGAGTGTCAGTCCTCTTGTACTTAAGTCGGCATTGTGCCTTTTGTATTAAATTCGGATGCAATTTCTGTGTTTCATCATCAATAAGAAGGTCCAAGGGATACAGTAAACCTGAAGTGAAGCATCGGAATCTAATACTGGACTCACAGGAGAGGTTCAAATCATTGAAAGTTAGAGTGTCAGTCCTTTTGTACTTAAGTCGGCATTGTGCTTTTGTATTAATTCGGATGCAATTTCTGTGTTTCATCGTCAATAACAAGGTCCCACGGATACAGTAAACCTGAAGTGAAGCAACGGAATCTAAAACTGAACTCACAGGAGAGGTTCAAATCATAGAAAGTTAGAGTGTCAGTCCGCTTGTACTTAAGTCGGCATTGTGCCTTTTGTATTAAATTCGGATACAATTTCTGTGTTTCATCGTCAATAAGAAGGTCTAAGTGATACAGTTAACCTGAAGTGAAGCATTGGAATTTAAAACTGGACTCACAGGAGAGGTTCTAATCATAGAGAGTTAGAGTGTCAGTCCTCTTGTACTTAAGTCGGCATTGTGCCTTTTGTATTAAATTCGGATGCAATTTCTGTGTTTCATCGTCAATAAGAAGGTCCAAGGGATACAGTAAACCTGAAGTGAAGTATCGGAATCTAATACTGGACTCACAGGAAAGATTCAAATCATAGAAAGTTAGAGAGCTAGTCCTCTTGTACTTAAGTCGGCATTGTGCCTTTTGTATTAAATTCGGATGCAAATTCTGTGTTTCATCGTCATTAAGAAGGTCCAAGGGTTACAGTAAACCTGAAGTGAAGCATCGGAATCTTAAACTGGACTCACAGGAGAGGTTCAAAGCATAGAGAGTTAGAGTGTCAGTCCTCTTGTACTTAAGTCGGCAATGTGCCTTTTGTATTACATTCGGATGCAATTTCTGTGTTTCATCGTCAATAAGAAGGTCCAAGTGATACAGTAAGCCTGAAGTGAAGCATCGGAATCTAAAACTGGACTCACAGGAGAGGTTCAAATTATAGAGAATTAGAGTGTCAGTCCTCTTGTACTTAAGTCGGCATTGTGCTTTTTGTACTAAATTCGGATGCAATATCTGTGTTTCATCGTCAATAAGAAAGTCCAAGGGATACAGAAAACCTGAAGTGAAACATCGGAATCTATAACTGGACTCACAGGAGAGGTTCAAATCATAGAGAGTTAGAGTGTCAGTCCTCTTGTACTTAAGTCAGCATTATGCCTTTTGTATTAAATTCGGATGCAATTTCTGTGTTTCATCGTCAATAACAAGGTCCAAGGGATACAGTAAACCTGAGGTGAAGCATCGGAATCTAAAACGGGACTCACAGGAGAGGTTCAAATCATAGAAAGTTAGAGTGTCAGTCCTGTTTCACTTAAGTCGGCATTTTGACTTTTGTATTAAATTCGGATGCAATTTCTGTGTTTCATCGTCAATAACAAGGTCCCAGGGATACAGTAAACCTGAAGTGAAGCATCGGAATCTAAAACTGGACTCACAGGAGAGATTCAAATCATAGAAAGTTAGAGTGTCAGTCCTCTTGTACTTAAGTCGGCATTGTGCCTTTTGTATTAAATTCGGATGCAATGTCTGTGTTTCATCGTCAATAAGATGGTCCAAGGTATACAGTAACGTGAAGTGAAGCATCGGAATCTAAAACTTAACTCACTGGAGAGGTTCAAATCATAGAAAGTTAGAGTGTCAGTCCTCTTGTACTTAAGTCGGCATTGTGCCTTTTGTATTAAATTCGGATGCAATTTCTGTGTTTCATCGTCAATTAGAAAGTCCAAGGGATACAGTTAACCTGAAGTGAAGCATCGGAATCTATAACTAGACTCACAGGAGGGGTTCAAATCATAGAAAGTTAGAGTGACAGTCCTCTTGTACTTAAGTCGGCATTGTGCCTTTTGTATTAAATTCGGATTCAATTTCTGTGTTTCTTCGTCAATAAAAGGGTCCAAGGGATACAGTAAACCTGAAGTGAGGCATCGGAATCTAAAACTGGACTCACAGGAGAGATTCAAATCATAGAAAGTTAGAGTGTCAGTCCTCTTGTACTTAAGTCGGCATTGTGCCTTTTGTATTAAATTCGGATGCAATATCTGTGTTTCATGTCAATAAGAAGGTCCAAGGGATACAGTAAACCTGAAGTGATGCATCGGAATCTAAAACTGGGTTAACAGGAGAGGTTCAAATCATAGAAAGTTAGAGTGTCAGTCCTCTTGTACTTAAGTCGGCATTGTGCCTTTTCTATTATATTCGAATGCAATTTCTGTGTTTCATCGTCAATAAGAAGGTCCAAGGGATACAGTAAACCTGAAGTGACGCATCGGAATCTAAAACTGGACTCACAGGAGAGGTTCAAATCATAGAGAGTTAGAGTGTCAGTCATCTTGTACCTAAGTCGGCATTGTGCCCTTTGTATTAAATTCGGAAGCAATTTCTGTGTTTCATCGTCTATAAGAAGGTCCAAGGGATACAGTAAACCTCAAGGAAAGCATCCGAATCTAAAACTGGACTCACAGCAGAGGTTCAAATCATAGAAAGTTAGAGTGTCAGTCCTCTTGTACTTAAGTCGGCATTGTGCCTTTTGTATTAGATTCGGATGCAATTTCTGTGTTTCATCGTCAATAAGAAGGTCCAAGGGATACAGTAAACCTGAAGTGACGCATGGGAATCTAAAAGTGGACTCACAGTAGAGGTTCATATCATAGAAAGTTAGAGAGCCAGTCCTCTTGTACTTAAGTCGGCATTGTGCCTCTTGTATTTAAAATCGGATGCAATTTCTATGTTTCATCGTCAATAAGAAGGTCCAAGGGATACAGTAAACCGGAAGTGAAGCATCGGAATCTAAAACTGGACTCACAGGAGAGGTTCAAATCGTAGAGAGTTAGAGTGACAGTCCTCTTATACTTAAGTCGGCATTGTGCATTTTGTATTAAATTCGGATGCAATTTCTGTGTTTCATCGTCAATAAGAAGGTCCAAGGGATACAGTAAGCCTGAAATGAAGCATCGGAATCTAAAACTGGACACACAGGAGAGATTCAAATCATAGGGAGTTAGAGTGTCAGTCCTCTTGTACTTAGGTCGGCATTGTGCCTTTTGTATTAAATTCGGATGCAATTTCTGTGTTTCATCGTCAATAAGAACGTCCAAGGGATACAGTAAACCTGAAGTGAAGCATCGGAATCTATAACTGGACTCACAGGAGAGGTTCAAATCATAGAAAGTTAGAGTGATAGTCCTCTTGTACTTAAGTCGGCATTGTGCCTTTTGTATTAAATTCGGGTGCAATTTCTGTGTTTCTTCGTCAATAACAAGGTCCAAGGGATACAGTAAACCTGAAGTGAAGCATCGGAATCTAAAACTGGACTCACAGGAGAGATTCAAATCATAGAAAGTTAGAGTGTCAGTCCTCTAGTACTTAAGTCGGCATTGTGCCTTTTGTATTAAATTCGGATGCAATATCTGTGTGTCATCGTCAATAAGAAGGTCTAAGTGATACAGTTAACCTGAAGTGAAGCATTGGAATCTAAAACTGGACTCACAGGAGAGGTTCTAATCATAGAGAGTTAGAGTGTCAGTCCTCTTGTACTTAAGTCGGCATTGTGCCTTTTGTATTAAATTCGGATGCAATTTCTGTGTTTCATCGTCAATAAGAACTTCCAAGGGATACAGTAAACCTGAAGCGAAGCATCGGAATCTATAACTGGACTCACAGGAGAGGTTCAAATCATAGAAAGTTAGAGTGACAGTCCTCTTGTACTTAAGTCGGCATTGTGCCTTTTGTATTAAATTCGCGTGCAATTTCTGTGTTTCTTCGTCAATAACAAGGTCCAAGGGATACAGTAAACCTGAAGTGAAGCATCGGAATCTAAAACTGGACTCACAGGAGAGATTCAAATCATAGAAAGTTAGAGTGTCAGTCCTCTAGTACTTAAGTCGGCATTGTGCCTTTTGTATTAAATTCGGATGCAATTTCTGTGTGTCATCGTCAATAAGAAGGTCTAAGTGATACAGTTAACCTGAAGTGAAGCATTGGAATCTAAAACTGGACTCACAGGAGAGGTTCTAATCATAGAGAGTTAGAGTGTCAGTCCTCTTATACTTAAGTCGGCATTATGCCTTTTGTATTAAATTCGGGTGCAATTTCTGTGTTTCATCGTCAATAACAAGGTCCAAGGGATACAGTAAACCTGAGGTGAAGCATCGGAATCTAAAACGGGACTCACAGGAGAGGTTCAAATCATAGAAAGTTAGAGTGTCAGTCCTCTTTAACTTAAGTCGGCATTTTGACTTTTGTATTAAATTCGGATGCAATTTCTGTGTTTCATCGTCAATAACAAGGTCCCAGGGATACAGTAAACCTGAAGTGAAGCATCGGAATCTAAAACTGGACTCACAGGAGAGGTTCAAATCATAGAAAGTTAGAGTGTCAGTCCTCTTGTACTTAAGTCGGCATTGTGCCTTTTGTATTAAATTCGGATGCAATGTCTGTGTTTCATCGTCAATAAGATGGTCCAAGGTATACAGTAACGTGAAGTGAAGCATCGGAATCTAAAACTAAACTCACAGGAGAGATTCAAATCATAGAAAGTTAGAGTGTCAGTCCTCTTGTACTTAAGTCGGCATTGTGCCTTTTGTATTAAATTCGGATGCAATTTCTGTGTTTCATCGTCAATAAGAAAGTCCAAGGGATACAGTAAACCTGAAGTGAAGCATCGGAATCTATAACTAGACTCACAGGAGAGGTTCAAATCATAGAAAGTTAGAGTGACAGTCCTCTTGTACTTAAGTCGGCATTGTGCCTTTTGTATTAAATTCGGATTCAATTTCTGTGTTTCTTCGTCAATAAAAGGGTCCAAGGGATACAGTAAACCTGAAGTGAAGCATGGGAATCTAAAACTGGACTCACAGGAGAGATTCAAATCATAGAAAGTTAGAGTGTCAGTCCTCTAGTACTTAAGTCGGCATTGTGCCTTTTGTATTAAATTCGGATGCAATATCTGTGTTTCATGTCAATAAGAAGGTCCAAGGGATACAGTAAACCTGAAGTGATGCATCGGAATCTAAAACTGGGTTAACAGGACAGGTTCAAATCATAGAAAGTTAGAGTGTCAGTCCTCTTGTACTTAAGTCGGCATTGTGCCTTTTCTATTATATTCGAATGCAATTTCTGTGTTTCATCGTCAATAAGAAGGTCCAAGGGATACAGTAAACCTGAAGTGACGCATCGGAATCTAAAACTGGACTCACTGGAGAGGTTCAAATCATAGGGAGTTAGAGTGTCAGTCCTCTTGTACCTAAGTCGGCATTGTGCCCTTTGTATTAAATTCGGAAGCAATTTCTGTGTTTCATCGTCTATAAGAAGGCCCAAGGGATACAGTAAACCTCAAGGAAAGCATCCGAATCTAAAACTGGACTCACAGCAGAGGTTCAAATCATAGAAAGTTAGAGTGTCAGTCCTCTTGTACTTAAGTCGGCATTGTGCCTTTTGTATTAGATTCGGATGCAATTTCTGTGTTTCATCGTCAATAAGAAGGTCCAAGGGATACAGTAAACCTGAAGTGACGCATGGGAATCTAAAAGTGGACTCACAGGAGAGGTTCATATCATACAAAGTTAGAGAGCCAGTCCACTTGTACTTAAGTCGGCATTGTGCCTTTTGTATTTAAAATCGGATGCAATTTCTATGTTTCATCGTCAATAAGAAGGTCAGAGGGATACAGTAAACCGGAAGTGAAGCATCGGTATCTAAAACTGGACTCACAGGAGAGCTTCAAATCATAGAGAGTTAGAGTGTCAGTCCTCTTGTACTTAAGTCGGCATTGTGCCTTTTGTATTAAATTCGGGTGCAATTTCTGTGTTTCATCGTCAATAAGAACGTCCAAGGGATACAGTAAACCTGAAGTGAAGCATCGGAATCTATAACTGGACTCACAGGAGAGGTCCAAATCATAGAAAGTTAGAGTGACAGTCCTCTTGTACTTAAGTCGGCATTGTGCCTTTTGTATTAAATTCGGGTGCAATTTCTGTGTTTCTTCGTCAATAACAAGGTCCAAGGGATACAGTAAACCTGAAGTGAAGCATCGGAATCTAAAACTGGACTCACAGGAGAGATTCAAATCATAGAAAGTTAGAGTGTCAGTCCTCTAGTACTTAAGTCGGCATTGTGCCTTTTGTATTAAATTCGGATGCAATATCTGTGTGTCATCGTCAATAAGAGGGTCTAAGTGATACAGTTAACCTGAAGTGAAGCATTGGAATCTAATACTGGACTCACAGGAGAGGTTCTAATCATAGAGAGTTAGAGTGTCAGTCCTCTTGTACTTAAGTCGGCATTGTGCCTTTTGTATTAAATTCGGATGCAATTTCTGTGTTTCATCGACAATAAGAACTTCCAAGGGATACAGTAAACCTGAAGCGAAGCATCGGAATCTATAACTGGACTCACAGGAGAGGTTCAAATCATAGATAGTTAGAGTGACAGTCCTCTTGTACTTAAGTCGGCATTGTGCCTTTTGTATTAAATTCGGGTGCAATTACTGTGTTTCTTCGTCAATAACAAGGTCCAAGGGATACAGTAAACCTGAAGTGAAGCATCGGAATCTAAAACTGGACTCACAGGAGAGATTCAAATCATAGAAAGTTAGAGTGTCAGTCCTCTAGTACGTAAGTCGGCATTGTGCCTTTTGTATTAAATTCGGATGCAATATCTGTGTGTCATCGTCAATAAGAAGGTCTAAGTGATACAGTTAACCTGAAGTGAAGCATTGGAATCTAAAACTGGACTCACAGGAGAGGTTCTAATCGTAGAGAGTTAGAGTGTCAGTCCTCTTATACTTAAGTCGGCATTATGCCTTTTGTATTAAATTCGGGTGCAATTTCTGTGTTTCATCGTCAATAACAAGGTCCAAGGAATACAGTAAACCTGAGGTGAAGCATCGGAATCTAAAACGGGACTCACAGGAGAGGTTCAAATAATAGAAAGTTAGAGTGTCAGTCCTCTTGTACTTAAGTCGGCATTGTGCCTTTTGTATTAAATTCGGATGCAATGTCTGTGTTTCATCGTCAATAAGATGGTCCAAGGTATACAGTAACGTGAAGTGAAGCATCGGAATCTAAAACTTAACTCACAGGAGAGGTTCAAATCATAGAAAGTTAGAGTGTCAGTCCTCTTGTACTTAAGTCGGCATTGTGCCTTTTGTATTAAATTCGGATGCAATTTCTGTGTTTCATCGTCAATAAGAAAGTCCAAGGGATACAGTAAACCTGAAGTGAAGCATCGGAATCTATAACTAGACTCACAGGAGAGGTTCAAATCATAGAAAGTTAGAGTGTCAGTCCTCTTTAACTTAAGTCGGCATTTTGACTTTTGTATTAAATTCGGATGCAATATCTGTGTTTCATCGTCAATAACAAGGTCCCAGGGATACAGTAAACCTGAAGTGAAGCATCGGAATCTAAAACTGGACTCACAGGAGAGGTTCAAATCATAGAAAGTTAGAGTGTCAGTCCTCTTGTACTTAAGTCGGCATTGTGCCTTTTGTATTAAATTCGGATGCAATGTCTGTGTTTCATCGTCAATAAGATGGTCCAAGGTATACAGTAACGTGAAGTGAAGCATCGGAATCTAAAACTTAACTCACAGGAGAGGTTCAAATCATAGAAAGTTAGAGTGTCAGTCCTCTTGTACTTAAGTCGGCATTGTGCCTTTTGTATTAAATTCGGATGCAATTTCTGTGTTTCATCGTCAATAAGAAAGTCCAAGGGATACAGTAAACCTGAAGTGAAGCATCGGAATCTATAACTAGACTCACAGGAGAGGTTCAAATCATAGAAAGTTAGAGTGACAGTCCTCTTGTACTTAAGTCGGCATTGTGCCTTTTGTATTAAATTCGGATTCAATTTCTGTGTTTCTTCGTCAATAAAAGGGTCCAAGGGATACAGTAAACCTGAAGTGAAGCATCGGAATCTAAAACTGGACTCACAGGAGAGATTCAAATCATAGAAAGTTAGAGTGTCAGTCCTCTAGTACTTAAGTCGGCATTGTGCCTTTTGTATTAAATTCGGATGCAATATCTGTGTTTCACGTCAATAAGAAGGTCCAAGGGATACAGTAAACCTGAAGTGATGCATCGGAATCTAAAACTGGGTTAACAGGACAGGTTCAAATCATTGAAAGTTAGAGTGTCAGTCCTCTTGTACTTAAGTCGGCATTGTGCCTTTTCTATTATATTCGAATGCAATTTCTGTGTTTCATCGTCAATTAGAAGGTCCAAGGGATACAGTAAACCTGAAGTGACGCATGGGAATCTAAAAGTGGACTCACAGGAGAGGTTCATATCATACAAAGTTAGAGAGCCAGTCCACTTGTACTTAAGTCGGCATTGTGCCTTTTGTATTTAAAATCGGATGCAATTTCTATGTATCATCGTCAATAAGAAGGTCCAAGGGATACAGTAAACCGGAAGTGAAGCATCGGTATCTAAAACTGGACTCACAGGAGAGGTTCAAATCATAGAGAGTTAGAGTGTCAGTCCTCTTGTACTTAAGTCGGCATTGTGCCTTTTGTATTAAATTCGGGTGCAATTTCTGTGTTTCATCGTCAATAAGAACGTCCAAGGGATACAGTAAACCTGAAGTGAAGCATCGGAATCTATAACTGGACTCACAGGAGAGGTTCAAATCATAGAAAGTTAGAGTGACAGTCCTCTTGTACTTAAGCCGGCATTGTGCCTTTTGTATTAAATTCGGGTGCAATGTCTGTGTTTCTTCGTCAATAACAAGGTCCAAGGGATACAGTAAACCTGAAGTGAAGCATCGGAATCTAAAACTGGACTCACAGGAAAGATTCAAATCATAGAAAGTTAGAGTGTCAGTCCTCTAGTACTTAAGTCGGCATTGTGCCTTTTGTATTAAATTCGGATGCAATTTCTGTGTGTCATCGTCAATAAGAAGGTCCAAGGGATACAGTAAACCTGAAGTGAAGCATCGGAATCTAAAACTGGGCTAACAGGAGAGGTTTAAATCATAGAAAGTTAGAGTGTCAGTCCTCTTGTACTTAAGTCGGCATTGTGCCTTTTGTATTATATTCGGATGCAATTTCTGTGTTTCATCGTCAATAAGAAGGTCCAAGGGATACAGTAAACCTGAAGTGACGCATCGGAATCTAAAACTGGACTCACAGGAGAGGTTCAAATCATAGAGAGTTAGAGTGTCAGTCCTCTTGTACCTAAGTCGGCATTGTGCAATTTGTATTAAATTCGCAAGCAATTTCTGTGTTTCATCGTCAATAAGAAGGTACAAGGAATGCAGTAAACCTCAAGTAAAGCATCCGAATCTAAAACTGGAGTCACAGGAGAGGTTCAAAACATAGAAAGTTAGAGTGTCAGTCCTCTTGTACTTAAGTCGGCATTGTGCCTTTTGTATTAAATTCGGATGCAATTTCTGTGTTTCATCGTCAATAAGAAGGTCCAAGGGACACAGTAAACCTGAAGTGAAGCATCGGAATCTAATACTGGGCTCACAGGAAAGGTTCAAATCATAGAAAGTTAGAGTGTCAGTCCTCTTGTACTTAAGTCGGCAGTGTGCCTTTTGTATTTATTTCTGATGCAAATTCTGTGTTTCATCGACCATAAGAAGGTCCAAGGGATACAGTAAACCTGAAGTGAAGCATCGGAATCTAAAACTGGACTCACAGGAGAGGTTCAAATCATAGAAAGTTAGAGTGTCAGTCCTCTTGTACTTAAGTCGCCATTGTGCCTTTTGTATTAAATTCGGATGCAATTTCTGTGTTTTATCGTCAATAAGAAGGTCCAAGGGATACATTAAACCTGAAGTGAAGCATCGGAAACCAAAACTGGACTCACAGGAGAGGTTCAAATCATAGAGAGTTAGAGCGTCAGTCCTCTTGTACTTAAGTCGGCATTGTGCCTTTTGTATTAAATTCGGATGCAATTTCTTTGTTTTATCGTCAATAAGAAAGTCCAAGGGATACATTAAACCTGAAGTGAAGTATCGGAAACTAAAACTGGACTCACAGGAGAGGTTCAAATCATAGAGAGTTAGAGCGTCAGTCCTTTTGTACTTAAATCGGCATTGTTCCTTTTGTATTAAATTCGGATGCGATTTCTGTGTTTCATCGTCAATATGAAGGTCCAAGGTATACAGTAAACCTGAAGTGAAGCATCGGAATCTAAAAGTGGACACATAGGAGAGGTTCAAATCATAGAGAGTTAGAGTATCAGTCTTCTTGTACTTAAGTCGGCATTGTGCGTTTTGTATTAAATTCGGATGCAATTTCTGTGTTTCATCGTCAATAAGAAGGTCCAAGGGATACAGTAAACCTGAAGTGAAACATCGGAATCCAAAACTGGACTCACAGGAGAGGTTCAGATCATAGAGAGTTAGTGTGTCAGTCCTCTTGTACTTAAGTCGGCATTGTGCCTTTTGTATTAAATTCGGATGCAATTTCTGTGTGTCATCGTCAATAACAAGGTCCAAGGGATACAGTAAACCAGAAGTGAAGCAATGGATTCTAAATCTGGTCTCACAGGAGAGGTTCAAATCATAGAGAGTTTGAGTGTCAGTCCTCTTGTACTTAAGTCGGCATTGTGCCATTTGTATTAAATTCGGATGCAATATCTGTGTTTCATCGTCAATAAGAATGTCCAAGGGATACAGTTAACCTGAAGTGAAGCATCGGAAACTGAAACTGGACTCACAGGAGAGGTTCACATCATAGAAAGTTAGAGTGTCAGTCCTCTTGTACTAAAAGGCGGCATTGTGCCTTTTGTATTAAAATCGGATGCAATTTCTGTGTTTCATCGTCAATAAGAAGGTCCAAGGGATACAGTAAACCTGAAGTGAAGCATCGGAATCTAAAACTGGACTCACAGGAGAGATTCATATCATAGAGAGTTAGAGTGTCAGTCCTCTTGTACTTAAGTCGGCATTGTGCCTTTTGTATTAAATTCGGATGCGATTTCTGTGTTTCATCGTCAATAAGAAGGTCCAAGGTATACAGTAAACCTGAAGTGAAGCATCGGAATCTAAAACTGGACTTACAGGAGAGGTTCAAATCATAGAGAGTTAGAGTGTCAGTCCTCTTGTACTTAAGTCGGCATTGTGCCTTTTGTATTAAATTCGGATGCAATTTCTGTGTTTCATCGTCAATAAGAAGGTCCAAGGGATACAGTAAACCTGAAGTGAAGCATCGGAATCTAAAACTAGACTCACAGGAGAGGTTCAAATCATAGAAAGTTAGAGTGACAGTCCTCTTGTACTTAAGTCGGCATTGTGCCTTTTGTATTAAATTCGGATTCAATTTCTGTGTTTCTTCGTCAATAAAAGGGTCCAAGGGATACAGTAAACCTGAAGTGAAGCATCGGAATCTAAAACTGGACTCACAGGAGAGATTCAAATCATAGAAAGTTAGAGTGTCAGTCCTCTAGTACTTAAGTCGGCATTGTGCCTTTTGTATTAAATTCGGATGCAATATCTGTGTTTCATGTCAATAAGAAGGTCCAAGGGATACAGTAAACCTGAAGTGATGCATCGGAATCTAAAACTGGGTTAACAGGACAGGTTCAAATCATTGAAAGTTAGAGTGTCAGTCCTCTTGTACTTAAGTCGGCATTGTGCCTTTTCTATTATATTCGAATGCAATTTCTGTGTTTCATCGTCAATAAGAAGGTCCAAGGGATACAGTAAACCTGAAGTGACGCATGGGAATCTAAAAGTGGACTCACAGGAGAGGTTCATATCATACAAAGTTAGAGAGCCAGTCCACTTGTACTTAAGTCGGCATTGTGCCTTTTGTATTTAAAATCGGATGCAATTTCTATGTATCATCGTCAATAAGAAGGTCCAAGGGATACAGTAAACCGGAAGTGAAGCATCGGTATCTAAAACTGGACTCACAGGAGAGGTTCAAATCATAGAGAGTTAGAGTGTCAGTCCTCTTGTACTTAAGTCGGCATTGTGCCTTTTGTATTAAATTCGGGTGCAATTTCTGTGTTTCATCGTCAATAAGAACGTCCAAGGGATACAGTAAACCTGAAGTGAAGCATCGGAATCTATAACTGGACTCACAGGAGAGGTTCAAATCATAGAAAGTTAGAGTGACAGTCCTCTTGTACTTAAGCCGGCATTGTGCCTTTTGTATTAAATTCGGGTGCAATGTCTGTGTTTCTTCGTCAATAACAAGGTCCAAGGGATACAGTAAACCTGAAGTGAAGCATCGGAATCTAAAACTGGACTCACAGGAAAGATTCAAATCATAGAAAGTTAGAGTGTCAGTCCTCTAGTACTTAAGTCGGCATTGTGCCTTTTGTATTAAATTCGGATGCAATTTCTGTGTGTCATCGTCAATAAGAAGGTCCAAGGGATACAGTAAACCTGAAGTGAAGCATCGGAATCTAAAACTGGGCTAACAGGAGAGGTTTAAATCATAGAAAGTTAGAGTGTCAGTCCTCTTGTACTTAAGTCGGCATTGTGCCTTTTTTATTATATTCGGATGCAATTTCTGTGTTTCATCGTCAATAAGAAGGTCCAAGGGATACAGTAAACCTGAAGTGACGCATCGGAATCTAAAACTGGACTCACAGGAGAGGTTCAAATCATAGAGAGTTAGAGTGTCAGTCCTCTTGTACCTAAGTCGGCATTGTGCCCTTTGTATTAAATTCGCAAGCAATTTCTGTGTTTCATCGTCAATAAGAAGGTACAAGGAATGCAGTAAACCTCAAGTAAAGCATCCGAATCTAAAACTGGAGTCACAGGAGAGGTTCAAAACATAGAAAGTTAGAGTGTCAGTCCTCTTGTACTTAAGTCGGCATTGTGCCTTTTGTATTAAATTCGGATGCAATTTCTGTGTTTCATCGTCAATAAGAAGGTCCAAGGGACACAGTAAACCTGAAGTGAAGCATCGGAATCTAATACTGGGCTCACAGGAAAGGTTCAAATCATAGAAAGTTAGAGTGTCAGTCCTCTTGTACTTAAGTCGGCAGTGTGCCTTTTGTATTTATTTCTGATGCAATTTCTGTGTTTCATCGACCATAAGAAGGTCCAAGGGATACAGTAAACCTGAAGTGAAGCATCGGAATCTAAAACTGGACTCACAGGAGAGGTTCAAATCATAGAAAGTTAGAGTGTCAGTCCTCTTGTACTTAAGTCGGCATTGTGCCTTTTGTATTAAATTCGGATGCAATTTCTGTGTTTTATCGTCAATAAGAAGGTCCAAGGGATACATTAAACCTGATGTGAAGCATCGGAAACCAAAACTGGACTCACAGGAGAGGTTCAAATCATAGAGAGTTAGAGCGTCAGTCCTCTTGTACTTAAGTCGGCATTGTGCCTTTTGTATTAAATTCGGATGCAATTTCTTTGTTTTATCGTCAATAAGAAAGTCCAAGGGATACATTAAACCTGAAGTGAAGTATCGGAAACTAAAACTGGACTCACAGGAGAGGTTCAAATCATAGAGAGTTAGAGCGTCAGTCCTCTTGTACTTAAATCGGCATTGTTCCTTTTGTATTAAATTCGGATGCGATTTCTGTGTTTCATCGTCTATATGAAGGTCCAAGGTATACAGTAAACCTGAAGTGAAGCATCGGAATCTAAAAGTGGACACATAGGAGAGGTTCAAATCATAGAGAGTTAGAGTATCAGTCTTCTTGTACTTAAGTCGGCATTGTGCGTTTTGTATTAAATTCGGATGCAATTTCTGTGTTTCATCGTCAATAAGAAGGTCCAAGGGATACAGTAAACCTGAAGTGAAACATCGGAATCCGAAACTGGACTCACAGGAGAGGTTCAGATCATAGAGAGTTAGTGTGTCAGTCCTCTTGTACTTAAGTCGGCATTGTGCCTTTTGTATTAAATTCGGATGCAATTTCTGTGTGTCATCGTCAATAACAAGGTCCAAGGGATACAGTAGACCAGAAGTGAAGCAATGGATTCTAAATCTGGTCTCACAGGAGAGGTTCAAATCATAGAGAGTTTGAGTGTCAGTCCTCTTGTACTTAAGTCGGCATTGTGCCATTTGTATTAAATTCGGATGCAATATCTGTGTTTCATCGTCAATAAGAATGTCCAAGGGATACAGTTAACCTGAAGTGAAGCATCGGAAACTGAAACTGGACTCACAGGAGAGGTTCACATCATAGAAAGTTAGAGTGTCAGTCCTCTTGTACTAAAAGGCGGCATTGTGCCTTTTGTATTAAAATCGGATGCAATTTCTGTGTTTCATCGTCAATAAGAAGGTCCAAGGGATACAGTAAACCTGAAGTGAAGCATCGGAATCTAAAACTGGACTCACAGGAGAGATTCATATCATAGAGAGTTAGAGTGTCAGTCCTCTTGTACTTAAGTCGGCATTGTGCCTTTTGTATTAAATTCGGATGCGATTTCTGTGTTTCATCGTCAATAAGAAGGTCCAAGGTATACAGTAAACCTGAAGTGAAGCATCGGAATCTAAAACTGGACTTACAGGAGAGGTTCAAATCATAGAGAGTTAGAGTGTCAGTCCTCTTGTACTTAAGTCGGCATTGTGCCTTTTGTATTAAATTCGGATGCAATTTCTGTGTTTCATCGTCAATAAGAAGGTCCAAGGGATACAGTAAACCTGAAGTGAAGCATCGGAATCTAAAACTGGACTCACAGGAGAGGTTCCAATCACAGAGAGTTCGAGTGTCAGTCCTCTTGTACATAAGTCGGCATTATGCCTTTTGTATTAAATTCGGATGCAATTTCTGTGTTTCATCGTCAATAAGAAGGTCCAAGGGATACAGTAAACCTGAGGTGAAGCATCGGAATCTAAGACGGGACTCACAGGAGAAGTTCAAATCATTGAAAGTTAGAGTGTCAGTCCTTTTGTACTTAAGTCGGCATTGTGCTTTTGTATTAAAATCGGATGCAATTTCTGTGTTTCATTGTCAATAACAAGGTAACACGGATACAGTAAACCTGAAGTGAAGCATCGGAATCTAAAACTGGACTCACAGGAGAGGTTCAAATCATAGAGAGTTAGAGTGTCAGTCCTCTTGTACTTAAGTCGGCATTGTGCCTTTTGTATTAAATTCGGATGCAATTTCTGTGTTTCATCGTCAATAAGAAGGTTCCACGGATACAGTAAACCTGAAGTGAAGCATAGGAATCTAATACTGGACTCACAGGAGAGGTTCAAATCATAGAGAGTTCGAGTGTCAGTCCCCTTGTACATAAGTCGGCATTATGCCTTTTGTATTAAATTCGGATGCAATTTCTGTGTTTCATCGTCAATAAGAAGGTCCAAGGGATACAGTAAACCTGAGGTGAAGCATCGGAATCTAAAACGGGACTCACAAGTGAAGTTCAAATCATTGAAAGTCAGAGTGTCAGTCCTATTGTGCTTAAGTCGGCATTGTGCTTTTGGATTAAATTCGGATGCAATTTCTGTGTTTCATTGTCAATAACAAGGTAACACGGATACAGCAAACATGAAGTGAAGCATCGGAATCTAAAACTGGACTCACAGGAGAGGTTCAAATCAACGAAAGTTAGTGTGTCAGTCCTCTTCTACTTAAGTCGGCATTGTGCCTTTAGTATTAAATTCGGATGCAATTTCTGTGTTTCATCGTCAATAAGAAGGTCCGAGGGATACAGTAAACCTGAAGTGAAGCATCGGAATCTAAAACTGAACTCACAGGAGAGGTTCAAATCATAGAGAGTTAGAGTGTCAGTCCTCTTGTACTTAAGTCGGCATTGTGCCTTCTGTATTAAATTCGGATGCAATTTCTGTGTTTCATCGTCAATAACAAGGTCCCACGGGTACTGTAAACCTGAAGTGAAGCATCGGAATCTGAAACCGGACTCACAGGATAGGTTCAAATCATAGAAAGTTAGAGTGTCAGTCCTCTTGTACTTAAGTCGGCATTGTGCCTTTTGTATTAAATTCGGATGCAATTTCTATGTTTCATCGTCAATACGAAGGTCCAAGGGATACAGTAAACCGGAAGTGAAGCATCGGAATCTAAAACTGGACTCACAGGAGAGATTCAAATCATAGAAAGTTAGAGTGTCAGTCCTCTAGTACTTAAGTCGGCATTGTGCCTTTTGTATTAAATTCGGATGCAATTTCTGTGTGTCATCGTCAATAAGAAGGTCTAAGTGATACAGTTAACCTGAAGTGAAGCATTGGAATCTAAAACTGGACTCACAGGAGAGGTTCTAATCATAGAGAGTTAGAGTGTCAGTCCTCTTATACTTAAGTCGGCATTATGCCTTTTGTATTAAATTCGGGTGCAATTTCTGTGTTTCATCGTCAATAACAAGGTCCAAGGGATACAGTAAACCTGAGGTGAAGCATCGGAATCTAAAACGGGACTCACAGGAGAGGTTCAAATCATAGAAAGTTAGAGTGTCAGTCCTCTTTAACTTAAGTCGGCATTTTGACTTTTGTATTAAATTCGAATGCAATTTCTGTGTTTCATCGTCAATAACAAGGTCCCAGGGATACAGTAAACCTGAAGTGAAGCATCGGAATCTAAAACTGGACTCACAGGAGAGGTTCAAATCATAGAAAGTTAGAGTGTCAGTCCTCTTGTACTTAAGTCGGCATTGTGCCTTTTGTATTAAATTCGGATGCAATGTCTGTGTTTCATCGTGAATAAGATGGTCCAAGGTATACAGTAACGTGAAGTGAAGCATCGGAATCTAAAACTTAACTCACAGGAGAGGTTCAAATCATAGAAAGTTAGAGTGTCAGTCCTCTTGTACTTAAGTCGGCATTGTGCCTTTTGTATTAAATTCGGATGCAATTTCTGTGTTTCATCGTCAATAAGAAAGTCCAAGGGATACAGTAAACCTGAAGTGAAGCATGGGAATCTATAACTAGACTCACAGGAGAGGTTCAAATCATAGAAAGTTGGAGTGACAGTCCTCTTGTACTTAAGTCGGCATTGTGCCTTTTGTATTAAATTCGGATTCAATTTCTGTGTTTCTTCGTCAATAAAAGGGTCCAAGGGATACAGTAAACCTGAAGTGAAGCATCGGAATCTAAAACTGGACTCACAGGAGAGATTCAAATCATAGAAAGTTAGAGTGTCAGTCCTCTAGTACTTAAGTCGGCATTGTGCCTTTTGTATTAAATTCGGATGCAATATCTGTGTTTCATGTCAATAAGAAGGTCCAAGGGATACAGTAAACCTGAAGTGATGCATCGGAATCTAAAACTGGGTTAACAGGACAGGTTCAAATCATAGAAAGTTAGAGTGTCAGTCCTCTTGTACTTAAGTCGGCATTGTGCCTTTTCTATTATATTCGAATGCAATTTCTGTGTTTCATCGTCAATAAGAAGGTCCAAGGGATACAGTAAACCTGAAGTGACGCATCGGAATCTAAAACTGGACTCACATGAGAGGTTCAAATCATAGAGAGTTAGAGTGTCAGTCCTCTTGTACCTAAGTCGGCATTGTGCCCTTTGTATTAAATTCGGAAGCAATTTCTGTGTTTCATCGTCTATAAGAAGGCCCAAGGAATACAGTAAACCTCAAGGAAAGCATCCGAATCTAAAACTGGACTCACAGCAGAGGTTCAAATCATAGAAAGTTAGAGTGTCAGTCCTCTTGTACTTAAGTCGGCATTGTGCCTTTTGTATTAGATTCGGATGCAATTTCTGTGTTTCATAGTCAATAAGAAGGTCCAAGGGATACAGTAAACCTGAAGTGACGCATGGGAATCTAAAAGTGGACTCACAGGAGAGGTTCATATCATACAAAGTTAGAGAGCCAGTCCACTTGTACTTAAGTCGGCATTGTGCCTTTTGTATTTAAAATCGGATGCAATTTCTATGTTTCATCGTCAATAAGAAGGTCCAAGGGATACAGTAAACCGGAAGTGAAGCATCGGTATCTAACACTGGACTCACAGGAGAGGTTCAAATCATAGAGAGTTAGAGTGTCAGTCCTCTTGTACCTAAGTCGGCATTGTGCCTTTTGTATTAAATTCGGGTGCAATTTCTGTGTTTCATCGTCAATAAGAACGTCCAAGGGATACAGTAAACCTGAAGTGAAGCATCGGAATCTATAACTGGACTCACAGGAGAGGTTCAAATCATAGAAAGTTAGAGTGACAGTCCTCTTGTACTGAAGTCGGCATTGTGCCTTTTGTATTAAATTCGGGTGCAATTTCTGTGTTTCTTCGTCAATAACAAGGTCCAAGGGATACAGTAAACCTGAAGTGAAGCATCGGAATCTAAAACTGGACTCACAGGAGAGATTCAAATCATAGAAAGTTAGAGTGTCAGTCCTCTAGTACTTAAGTCGGCATTGTGCCTTTTGTATTTAATTCGGATGCAATATCTGTGTGTCATCGTCAATAAGAAGGTCTAAGTGATACAGTTAACCTGAAGTGAAGCATTGGAATCTAATACTGGACTCACAGGAGAGGTTCTAATCATAGAGAGTTAGAGTGTCAGTCCTCTTGTACTTAAGTCGGCATTGTGCCTTTTGTATTAAATTCGGATGCAATTTCTGTGTTTCATCGTCAATAAGAACTTCCAAGGGATACAGTAAACCTGAAGCGAAGCATCGGAATCTATAACTGGACTCACAGGAGAGGTTCAAATCATAGAAAGTTAGAGTGACAGTCCTCTTGTACTTAAGTCGGCATTGTGCCTTTTGTATTAAATTCGGGTGCAATTTCTGTGTTTCATCGTCAATAACAAGGTCCAAGGGATACAGTAAACCTGAGGTGAAGCATTGGAATCTAATACTGGACTCACAGGAGAGGTTCTAATCATAGAGAGTTAGAGTGTCAGTCCTCTTGTACTTAAGTCGGCATTGTGCCTTTTGTATTAAATTCGGATGCAATTTCTGTGTTTCATCGTCAATAAGAACTTCCAAGGGATACAGTAAACCTGAAGCGAAGCATCGGAATCTATAACTGGACTCACAGGAGAGGTTCAAATCATAGAAAGTTAGAGTGACAGTCCTCTTGTACTTAAGTCGGCATTGTGCCTTTTGTATTAAATTCGGATGCAATTTCTGTGTGTCATCGTCAATAAGAAGGTCCAAGGGATACAGTAAACCAGAAGTGAAGCAATGGATTCTAAATCTGGTCTCACAGGAGAGGTTCAAATCATAGAGAGTTTGAGTGTCAGTCCTCTTGTACTTAAGTCGGCATTGTGCCATTTGTATTAAATTCGGATGCAATATCTGTGTTTCATCGTCAATAAGAATGTCCAAGGGATACAGTTAACCTGAAGTGAAGCATCGGAAACTGAAACTGGACTCACAGGAGAGGTTCACATCATAGAAAGTTAGAGTGTCAGTCCTCTTGTGCTAAAAGGCGGCATTGTGCCTTTTGTATTAAAATCGGATGCAATTTCTGTGTTTCATCGTCAATAAGAAGGTCCAAGGGATACAGTAAACCTGAAGTGAAGCATCGGAATCTAAAACTGGACTCACAGGAGAGATTCATATCATAGAGAGTTAGAGTGTCAGTCCTCTTGTACTTAAGTCGGCATTGTGCCTTTTGTATTAAATTCGGATGCGATTTCTGTGTTTCATCGTCAATAAGAAGGTCCAAGGTATACAGTAAACCTGAAGTGAAGCATCGGAATCTAAAACTGGACTTACAGGAGAGGTTCAAATCATAGAGAGTTAGAGTGTCAGTCCTCTTGTACTTAAGTCGGCATTGTGCCTTTTGTATTAAATTTGGATGCAATTTCTGTGTTTCATCGTCAATAAGAAGGTCCAAGGGATACAGTAAACCTGAAGTGAAGCATCGGAATCTAAAACTGGACTCACAGGAGAGGTTCCAATCATAGAGAGTTCGAGTGTCAGTCCTCTTGTACATAAGTCGGCATTATGCCTTTTGTATTGAATTCGGATGCAATTTCTGTGTTTCATCGTCAATAAGAAGGTCCAAGGGATACAGTAAACCTGAGGTGAAGCATCGGAATTTAAGACGGGACTCACAGGAGAAGTTCAAATCATTGAAAGTTAGAGTGTCAGTCCTTTTGTACTTAAGTCGGCATTGTGCTTTTGTATTAAAATCGGATGCAATTTCTGTGTTTCATTGTCAATAACAAGGTCACACGGATACAGTAAACCTGAAGTGAAGCATCGGAATCTAAAACTGGACTCACAGGAGAGGTTCAAATCACAGAGAGTTAGAGTGTCAGTCCTCTTGTACTTAAGTCGGCATTGTGCCTTTTGTATTAAATTCGGATGCAATTTCTGTGTTTCATCGTCAATAAGAAGGTTCCACGGATACAGTAAACCTGAAGTGAAGCATAGGAATCTAATACTGGACTCACAGGAGAGGTTCAAATCATAGAGAGTTCGAGTGTCAGTCCCCTTGTACATAAGTCGGTATTATGCCTTTTGTATTAAATTCGGATGCAATTTCTGTGTTTCATCGTCAATAAGAAGGTCCAAGGGATACAGTAAACCTGAGGTGAAGCATCGGAATCTAAAACGGGACTCACAGGAGAAGTTCAAATCATTGAAAGTCAGAGTGTCAGTCCTATTGTACTTAAGTCGGCATTGTGCTTTTGGATTAAATTCGGATGAATTTTCTGTGTTTCATTGTCAATAACAAGGTAACACGGATACAGCAAACCTGAAGTGAAGCATCGGAATCTCAAACTGGACTCACAGGAGAGGTTCAAATCATCGAAAGTTAGTGTGTCAGTCCTCTTCTACTTAAGTCGGCATTGTGCCTTTAGTATTAAATTCGGATGCAATTTCTGTGTTTCATCGTCAATAAGAAGGTCCGAGGGATACAGTAAACCTGAAGTGAAGCATCGGAATCTAAAACTGAACTCACAGGAGAGGTTCAAATCATAGAGAGTTAGAGTGTCAGTCCTCTTGTACTTAAGTCGGCATTGTGCCTTCTGTATTAAATTCGGATTCAATGTCTGTGTTTCATCGTCAATAACAAGGTCCCACGGGTACTGTGAACCTGAAGTGAAGCATCGGAATCTGAAACCGGACTCACAGGATAGGTTCAAATCATAGAAAGTTAGTGTGTCAGTCCTCTTGTACTTAAGTCGGCATTGTGCCTTTTGTATTTATAATCGGATGCAATTTCTATGTTTCATCGTCAATAAGAAGGTCCAAGGGATACAGTAAACCGGAAGTGAAGCATCGGAATCTAAAACTGGACTCACAGGAGAGGTTCAAATCATAGAGAGTTAGAGTGACAGTCCTCTTGTACTTAAGTCGGCATTGTGCATTTTGTATTAAATTCGGATGCAATTTCTGTGTTTCATCGTCAATAAGAAGGTCCAAGGGATACAGTAAACCTGAAATGAAGCATCGGAATCTAAAACTGGACACACAGGAGAGATTCAAATCATAGGGAGTTAGAGTGTCAGACCTCTTGTATTTAAGTCGGCATTGTGCCTTTTGTATTAAATTCGGATGCAAATTCTGTGTTTCATCGTCAATAAGAACGTCCAAGGGATACAGTAAACCTGAAGTGAAGCATCGGAATCTATAACTGGACTCACAGGAGAGGTTCAAATCATAGAAAGTTAGAGTGACAGTCCTCTTGTACTTAAGTCGGCATTGTGCCTTTTGTATTAAATTCGGGTGCAATTTCTGTGTTTCTTCGTCAATAACAAGGTGCAAGGGATACAGTAAACCTGAAGTGAAGCATCGGAATCTAAAACTGGACTCACAGGAGAGATTCAAATCATAGAAAGTTAGAGTGTCAGTCCTCTAGTACTTAAGTCGGCATTGTGCCTTTTGTATTAAATTCGGATGCAATATCTGTGTGTCATCGTCAATAAGAAGGTCTAAGTGATACAGTTAACCTGAAGTGAAGCATTGGAATCTAAAACTGGACTCACAGGAGAGGTTCTAATCATAGAGAGTTAGGGTGTCAGTCCTCTTGTACTTAAGTCGGCATTGTGCCTTTTGTATTAAATTCGGATGCAATTTCTGTGTTTCATCGTCAATAAGAACGTCCAAGGGATACAGTAAACCTGAAGCGAAGCATCGGAATCTATAACTGGACTCACAGGAAAGGTTCAAATCATAGAAAGTTAGAGTGACAGTCCTCTTGTACTTAAGTCGGCATTGTGCCTTTTGTATTAAATTCTGGTGCAATTTCTGTGTTTCTTCGTCAATAACAAGGTCCAAGGGATACAGTAAACCTGAAGTGAAGCATCGGAATCTAAAACTGGACTCACAGGAGAGGTTCAAATCATAGAAAGTTAGAGTGTCAGTCCTCTTGTACTTAAGTCGGCATTGTGCCTTTTGTATTAAATTCGGATGCAATGTCTGTGTTTCATCGTCAATAAGATGGTCCAAGGTATACAGTAACGTGAAGTGAAGCATCGGAATCTAAAACTTAACTCACAGGAAAGGTTCAAATCATAGAAAGTTAGAGTGTCAGTCCTCTTGTACTTAAGTCGGCATTGTGCCTTTTGTATTAAATTCGGATGCAATTTCTGTGTTTCGTCGTCAATAAGAAAGTCCAAGGGATACAGTAAACCTGAAGTGAAGCATCGGAATCTATAACTAGACTCACAGGAGAGGTTCAAATCATAGAAAGTTAGAGTGACAGTCCTCTTGTACTTAAGTCGGCATTGTGCCTTTTGTATAAAATTCGGATTCAATTTCTGTGTTTCTTCGTCAATAAAAGGGTCCAAGGGATACAGTAATCCTGAAGTGAAGAATCGGAATCTAAAACTGGACTCACAGGAGAGATTCAAATCATAGAAAGTTAGAGTGTCAGTCCTCTAGTACTTAAGTCGGCCTTGTGCCTTTTGTATTAAATTCGGATGCAATATCTGTGTTTCATGTCAATAAGAAGGCCCAAGGGATACAGTAAACCTGAAGTGATGCATCGGAATCTAAAACTGGGTTAACAGGACAGGTTCAAATCATAGAAAGTTAGAGTGTCAGTCCTCTTGTACTTAAGTCGGCATTGTGCCTTTTCTATTATATTCGAATGCAATTTCTGTGTTTCATCGTCAATAAGAAAGTCCAAGGGATACAGTAAACCTGAAGTGACGCATCGGAATCTAAAACTGGACTCACAGGAGAGGTTCAAATCATAGCGAGTTAGAGTGTCAGTCCTCTTGTACCTAAGTCGGCATTGTGCCCTTTGTATTAAATTTGGAAGCAATTTCTGTGTTTCATCGTCTATAAGAAGGCCCAAGGGATACAGTAAACCTCAAGGAAAGCATCCGAATCTAAAACTGGACTCACAGCAGAGGTTCAAATCATAGAAAGTTAGAGTGTCAGTCCTCTTGTACTTAAGTCGGCATTGTGCCTTTTGTATTAGATTCGGATGCAATTTCTGTGTTTCATCGTCAATAAGAAGGTCCAAGGGATACAGTAAACCTGAAGTGACGCATGGGAATCTAAAAGTGGACTCACAGGAGAGGTTCATATCATACAAAGTTAGAGAGCCAGTCCACTTGTACTTAAGTCGGCATTGTGCCTTTTGTATTTAAAATCGGATGCAATTTCTATGTTTCATCGTCAATAAGAAGGTCCAAGGGATACAGTAAACCGGAAGTGAAGCATCGGAATCTAAAACTGGACTCACAGGAGAGGTTCAAATCATAGAGAGTTAGAGTGTCAGTCCTCTTGTACTTAAGTCGGCATTGTGCATTTTGTATTAAATTCGGATGCAATTTCTGTGTTTCATCGTCAATAAGAAGGTCCAAGGGATACAGTAAACCTGATGTGAAGCATCGGAATGTAAAACTGGACACACAGGAGAGATTCAAATCATAGGGAGTTAGAGTGTCAGTCCTCTTGTACTTAAGTCGGCATTGTGCCTTTTGTATTAAATTCGGATGCAATTTCTGTGTTTCATCGTCAATAAGAACGTCCAAGGGATACAGTAAACCTGAAGTGAGGCATCGGAATCTATAACTGGACTCACAGGAGAGGTTCAAATCATAGAAAGTTAGAGTGACAGTCCTCTTGTACTTAAGTCGGCATTGTGCCTTTTGTATTAAATTCGGGTGCAATGTCTGTGTTTCTTCGTCAATAACAAGGTCCAAGGGATACAGTAAACCTGAAGTGAAGCATCGGAATCTAAAACTGGACTCACAGGAGAGATTCAAATCATAGAAAGTTAGAGTGTCAGTCCCATAGTACTTAAGTCGGCATTGTGCCTTTTGTATTAAATTCGGATGCAATATCTGTGTGTCATCGTCAATAAGAAGGTCCAAGGGATACAGTAAACCTGAAGTGAAGCATCGGAATGTAAAACTGGGCTAACAGGAGAGGTTTAAATCATAGAAAGGTAGAGTGTCAGTCCTCTTGTACTTAAGTCGGCATTGTGCCTTTTGTATTATATTCGGATGCAATTTCTGTGTTTCATCGTCAATAAGAAGGTCCAAGGGATACAGTAAACCTGAAGTGACGCATCGGAATCTAAAACTGGACTCACAGGAGAGGTTCAAATCATAGAGAGTCAGAGTGTCAGTCCTCTTGTACCTAAGTCGGCATTGTGCCCTTTGTATTAAATTCGCAAGCAATTTCTGTGTCTCATCGTCAATAAGAAGGTCCAAGGAATGCAGTAAACCTCAAGTAAAGCATCCGAATCTAAAACTGGACTCACAGGAGAGGTTCAAATCATAGAAAGTTAGAGTGTCAGTCCTCTTGTACTTAAGTCGGCATTGTGCCTTTTGTATTAAATTCGGATGCAATTTCTGTGTTTCATCGTCAATAAGAAGGTCCAAGGGACACAGTAAACCTGAAGTGAAGCATCGGAATCTAATACAGGGCTCACAGGAAAGGTTCAAATCATAGAAAGTTAGAGTGTCAGTCCTCTTGTACTTAAGTCGGCATTGTGCCTTTTGTATTTATTTCTGATGCAATTTCTGTGTTTCATCGACCATAAGAAGGTCCAAGGGATACAGTAAACCTGAAGTGAAGCATCGGAATCTAAAACTGGACTCACAGGAGAGGTTCAAATCATAGAAAGTTAGAGTGTCAGTCCTCTTGTACTTAAGTCGGCATTGTGCCTTTTGTATTAAATTCGGATGCAATTTCTGTGTTTTATCGTCAATAAGAAGGTCCAAGGGATACATTAAACCTGAAGTGAAGCATCGGAAACCAAAACTGGACTCACAGGAGAGGTTCAAATCATAGAGAATTAGAGCGTCAGTCCTCTTGTACTTAAGTCGGCATTGTGCCTTTTGTATTAAATTCGGATGCAATGTCTTTGTTTTATCGTCAATAAGAAAGTCCAAGGGATACATTAAACCTGAAGGGAAGCATCGGAAACTAAAACTGGACTCACAGGAGAGGTGCTAATCATAGAGAATTAGAGCGTCAGTCCTCTTGTACTAAAAGGCGGCATTGTGCCTTTTGTATTAAAATCGGATGCAGTTTCTGTGTTTCATCGTCTATAAGAATGTCCAAGGGATACAGTAAACCTCAAGGAAAGCATCCGAATCTAAAACTGGACTCACAGCAGAGGTTCAAATCATAGAAAGTTAGAGTGTCAGTCCTCTTGTACTTAAGCGGCATTGTGCCTTTTGTATTAGATTCGGATGCAATTTCTGTGTTTCATCGTCAATAAGAATGTCCAAGGGATACAGTTAACCTGAAGTGAAGCATCGGAATCTGAAACTGGACTCACAGGAGAGGTTCAAATCATAGAAAGTTAGAGTGTCAGTCCTCTTGTACTAAAAGGCGGCATTGTGCCTTTTGTATTAAAATCGGATGTAATTTCTGTGTTTCATCGTCTATAAGAAGGCCCAAGGGATACAGTAAACCTCAAGGAAAGCATCCGAATCTAAAACTGGACTCACAGCAGAGGTTCAAATCATAGAAAGTTAGAGTGTCAGTCCTCTTGTACTTAAGTCGGCATTGTGCCATTTGTAAAAATTCGGATGCAATTTCTGTGTTTTATCGTCAATAAGAAGGTCCAAGGGATACATTAAACCTGAAGTGAAGCATCGGAATCCAAAACTGGACTCACAGGAGAGGTTCAGATCATAGAGAGTTAGTGTGTCAGTCCTCTTGTACTTAAGTCGGCATTGTGCCTTTTGTATTAGATTCGGATGCAATTTCTGTGTTTCATCGTCAATAAGAAGGTCCAAGGGATACAGTAAACCTGAAGTGACGCATGGGAATCTAAAAGTGGACTCACAGGAGAGGTTCATATCATACAAAGTTAGAGAGCCAGTCCACTTGTACTTAAGTCGGCATTGTGCCTTTTGTATTTAAAATCGGATGCAATTTCTATGTTTCATCGTCAATAAGAAGGTCCAAGGGATACAGTAAACCGGAAGTGAAGCATCGGAATCTAAAACTGGACTCACAGGAGAGGTTCAAATCATAGAGAGTTAGAGTGTCAGTCCTCTTGTACTTAAGTCTGCATTGTGCATTTTGTATTAAATTCGGATGCAATTTCTGTGTTTCATCGTCAATAAGAAGGTCCAAGGGATACAGTAAACCTGAAGTGAAGCATCGGAATGTAAAACTGGACACACAGGAGAGATTCAAATCATAGGGAGCTAGAGTGTCAGTCCTCTTGTACTTAAGTCGGCATTGTGCCTTTTGTATTAAATTCGGGTGCAAATTTCTGTGTTTCATCGTCAATAAGAACGTCCAAGGGATACAGTAAACCTGAAGTGAAGCATCGGAATCTATAACTGGACTCACAGGAGAGGTTCAAATCATAGAAAGTTAGAGTGACAGTCCTCTTGTACTTAAGTCGGCATTGTGCCTTTTGTATTAAATTCGGGTGCAATGTCTGTGTTTCTTCGTCAATAAAAAAGTCCAAGGGATACAGTAAACCTGAAGTGAAGCATCGGAATCTAAAACTGGACTCACAGGAGAGATTCAAATCATAGAAAGTTAGAGTGTCAGTCCTCTAGTACTTAAGTCGGCATTGTGCCTTTTGTATTAAATTCGGATGCAATATCTGTGTGTCATCGTCAATAAGAAGGTCCAAGGGATACAGTAAACCTGAAGTGAAGCATCGTAATCTAAAACTGGGCTAACAGGAGAGGTTTAAATCATAGAAAGTTAGAGTGTCAGTCCTTTTGTACTTAAGTCGGCATTGTGCCTTTTGTATTATATTCGGATGCAATTTCTGTGTTTCATCGTCAATAAGAAGGTCCAAGGGATACAGTAAACCTGAAGTGACGCATCGGAATCTAAAACTGGACTCACAGGAGAGGTTCAAATCATAGAGAGTTAGAGTGTCAGTCCTCTTGTACCTAAGTCGGCATTGTGCCCTTTGTATTAAATTCGCAAGGAATTTCTGTGTTTCATCGTCAATAAGAAGGTCCAAGGAATGCAGTAAACCTCAAGTAAAGCATCCGAATCTAAAACTGGACTCACAGGAGAGGTTCAAATCATAGAAAGTTAGAGTGTCAGTCCTCTTGTACTTAAGTCGGCATTGTGCCTTTTGTATTAAATTCGGATGCAATTTCTGTGTTTTATCGTCAATAAGAAGGTCCAAGGGATACATCAAACCTGAAGTGAAGCATCGGAAACCAAAACTGGACTCACAGGAGAGGTTCAAATCATAGAGAGTTAGAGCGTCAGTCCCCTTGTACTTAAGTCGGCATTGTGCCTTTTGTATTAAATTCGGATGCAATTTCTTTGTTTTATCGTCAATAAGAAAGTCCAAGGGATACATTAAACCTGAAGTGAAGCATCGGAAACTAAAACTGGACTCACAGGAGGGGTTCAAATCATAGAGAGTTAGAGTGTCAGTCCTCTTGTACTTAAATCGGCATTGTTCCTTTTGTATTAAATTCGGATGCGATTTCTGTGTTTCTTCGTCAATATGAAGGTCCAAGGTATACAGTAAACCTGAAGTGAAGCATCGGAATCTAAAAGTGGACACATAGGAGAGGTTCAAATCATAGAGAGTTAGAGTATCAGTCTTCTTGTACTTAAGTCGGCATTGTGCGTTTTGTATTAAATTCGGATGCAATTTCTGTGTTTCATCGTCAATAAGAAGGTCCAAGGGATACAGTAAACCTGAAGTGAAACATCGGAATCCAAAACTGGACTCACAGGAGAGGTTCAGATCATAGAGAGTTAGTGTGTCAGTCCTCTTGTACTTAAGTCGGCATTGTGCCTTTTGTATTAAATTCGGATGCAATTTCTGTGTGTCATCGTCAATAAGAAGGTCCAAGGGATAATGTAAACCAGAAGTGAAGCAATGGAATCTAAATCTGGTCTCACAGGAGAGGTTCAAATCATAGAGAGTTTGAGTGTCAGTCCTCTTGTACTTAAGTCGGCAATGTGCCATTTGTATTAAATTCGGATGCAATATCTGTGTTTCATCGTCAATAAGAATGTCCAAGGGATACAGTTGACCTGAAGTGAAGCATCGGAATCTGAAACTGGACTCACAGGAGAGGTTCAAATCATAGAAAGTTAGAGTGTCAGTCCTCTTGTACTAAAAGGCGGCATTGTGCCTTTTGTATTAAAATCGGATGCAATTTCTGTGTTTCATCGTCAATAAGAAGGTCCAAGGGATACAGTAAACCTGAAGTGAAGCATCGGAATCTAAAACTGGACTCACAGGAGAGATTCATATCCTAGAGAGTTAGAGTGTCAGTCCTCTTGAACTTAAGTCGGCATTGTGCCTTTTGTATTAAATTCGGATGCGATTTCTGTGTTTCATCGTCAATAATAAGGTCCAAGGTATACAGTAAACCTGAAGTGAAGCATCGGAATCTAAAACTGGACTCACAGGAGAGGTTCAAATCATAGAGAGTTAGAGTGTCAGTCCTCTTGTACTTAAGTCGGCATTGTGCCTTTTGTATTAAATTCGGATGCAATTTCTGTGTTTCATCGTCAATAAGAAGGTCCAAGGTATACAGTAAACCTGAAGTGAAGCATCGGAATCTAAAACTGGACTCACAGGAGAGGTTCCAATCATAGAGAGTTCGAGTGTCAGTCCTCTTGTACATAAGTCGGCATTATGCCTTTTGTATTAAATTCGGATGCAATTTCTGTGTTTTATCGTCAATAAGAAGGTCCAAGGGATACAGTAAACCTGAGGTGAAGCATCGGAATCTAAGACGGGACTCACAGGAGAAGTTCAAATCATTGAAAGTTAGAGTGTCAGTCCTTTTGTACTTAAGTCGGCATTGTGCTTTTGTATTAAAATCGGATGCAATTTCTGTGTTTCATTGTCAATAACCAGGTAACACGGATACAGTAAACCTGAAGTGAAGCATCGGAATCTAAAACTGGACTCACAGGAGAGGTTCAAATCATAGAGAGTTAGAGTGTCAGTCCTCTTGTACTTAAGTCGGCATTGTGCCTTTTGTATTAAATTCGGATGCAATTTCTGTGTTTCATCGTCTATAAGAAGGTTCCACGGATACAGTAAACCTGAAGTGAAGCATAGGAATCTAATACTGGACTCACAGGAGAGGTTCAAATCATAGAGAGTTCGAGTGTCAGTCCTCTTGTACTTAAGTCGGCATTGTGCCTTCTGTATTAAATTCGGATGCAATTTCTGTGTTTCATCGTCAATAACAAGGTCCCACGGGTACTGTAAACCTGAAGTGAAGCATCGGAATCTAAAACTGGACTCACAGGAGAGGTTCAAATCAACGAAAGTTAGTGTGTCAGTCCTCTTGTACTTAAGTCGGCATTGCACCTTTAGTATTAAATTCGGATGCAATTTCTGTGTTTCATCGTCAATAAGAAGGTCCGAGGGATACAGTAAACCTGAAGTGAAGCATCGGAATCTAAAACTGAACTCACAGGAGAGGTTCAAATCATAGAGAGTTAGAGTGTCAGTCCTCTTGTACTTAAGTCGGCATTGTGCCTTCTGTATTAAATTCGGATGCAATTTCTGTGTTTCATCGTCAATAACAAGGTCCCACGGGTACTGTAAACCTGAAGTGAAGCATCAGAATCTGAAACCGGACTCACAGGATAGGTTCAAATCATAGAAAGTTAGAGTGTCAGTCCTCTTGTACTTAAGTCGGCATTGTGCCTTTTGTATTAAATTCGGATGCAATTTCTATGTTTCATCGTCAATAAGAAGGTCCAAGGGATACAGTAAACCGGAAGTGAAGCATCGGAATCTAAAACTGGACTCACAGGAGAGGTTCAAATCAAAGAAAGTTAGAGTGTCAGTCCTCTAGTACTTAAGTCGGCATTGTGCCTTTTGTATTAAATTCGGATGCAATATCTGTGTGTCATCGTCAATAAGAAGGTCCAAGGGATACAGTAAACCTGAAGTGAAGCATCGGAATCTAAATCTGGGCTAACAGGAGAGGTTTAAATCATAGAAAGTTAGAGTGTCAGTCCTCTTGTACTTAAGTCGGCATTGTGCCTTTTGTATTAAATTCGGATGCAATTTCTGTGTTTCATCGTCAATAAGAAGGTCCAAGGGACACAGTAAACCTGAAGTGAAGCATCGGAATCTAATACTGGGCTCACAGGAAAGGTTCAAATCATAGAAAGTTAGAGTGTCAGTCCTCTTGTACTTAAGTCGGCATTGTGCCTTTTGTATTTATTTCTGATGCAATTTCTGTGTTTCATCGACCATAAGAAGGTCCAAGGGATACAGTAAACCTGAAGTGAAGCATCGGAATCTAAAACTGGACTCACAGGAGAGGTTCAAATCATAGAAAGTTAGAGTGTCAGTCCTCTTGTACTTAAGTCGGCATTGTGGCTTTTGTATTAAATTCGGATGCAATTTCTGTGTTTTATCGTCAATAAGAAGGTCCAAGGGATACATTAAACCTGAAGTGAAGCATCGGAAACCAAAACTGGACTCACAGGAGAGGTTCAAATCATAGAGAGTTACACCGTCAATCCTCTTGTACTTAAGTCGGCATTGTGCCTTTTGTATTAAATTCGGATGCAATTTCTTTGTTTTATCGTCAATAAGAAAGTCCAAGGGATGCATTAAACCTGAAGTGAAGGATCGGAAACTAAAACTGGACTCACAGGAGAGGTTCAAATCATAGAGAGTTAGAGCGTCAGTCCTCTTGTACTTAAATCGGCATTGTTCCTTTTGTATTAAATTCGGATGCGATTTCTGTGTTTCATCGTCAATATGAAGGTCCAAGGTATACAGTAAACCTGAAGTGAAGCATCGGAATCTAAAAGTGGACACATAGGAGAGGTTCAAATCATAGAGAGTTAGAGTATCAGTCTTCTTGTACTTAAGTCGGCATTGTGCGTTTTGTATTAAATTCGGATGCAATTTCTGTGTTTCATCGTCAATAAGAAGGTCCAAGGGATACAGTAAACCTGAAGTGAAACATCGGAATCCAAAACTGGACTCACAGGAGAGGTTCAGATCATAGAGAGTTAGTGTGTCAGTCCTCTTGTACTTAAGTCGGCATTGTGCCTTTTGTATTAAATTCGGATGCAATATCTGTGTGTCATCGTCAATTAGAAGGTCCAAGGGATACAGTAAACCAGAAGTGAAGCAATGGAATCTAAAACTGGTCTCACAGGAGAGGTTCAAATCATAGAGAGTTTGAGTGTCAGTCCTCTTGTACTTAAGTCGGCATTGTGCCATTTGTATTAAATTCGGATGCAATATCTGTGTTTCATCGTCAATAAGAATGTCCAAGGGATACAGTTAACCTGAAGTGAAGCATCGGAATCTGAAACTGGACTCACAGGAGAGGTTCAAATCATAGAAAGTTAGAGTGTCAGTCCTCTTGTACTAAAAGGCGGCATTGTGCCTTTTGTATTAAAATCGGATGCAATTTCTGTGTTTCATCGTTAATAAGAAGGTCCAAGGGATACAGTAAACCTGAAGTGAAGCATCGGAATCTAAAACTAAACTCACAGGAGAGGTTCAAATCATAGAGAGTTAGAGTGTCAGTCCTCTTGTACTTAAGTCGGCATTGTGCCTTCTGTATTAAATTCGGATGCAATTTCTGTGTTTCATCGTCAATAACAAGGTCCCACGGGTACTGTAAACCTGAAGTGAAGCATCGGAATCTGAAACCGGACTCACAGGATAGGTTCAAATCATAGAAAGTTAGAGTGTCAGTCCTCTTGTACCTAAGTCGGCATTGTGCCCTTTGTATTAAATTCGCAAGGAATTTCTGTGTTTCATCGTCAATAAGAAGGTCCAAGGAATGCAGTAAACCTCAAGTAAAGCATCCGAATCTAAAACTGGACTCACAGGAGAGGTTCAAATCATAGAAAGTTAGAGTGTCAGTCCTCTTGTACTTAAGTCGGCATTGTGCCTTTTGTATTAAATTCGGATGCAATTTCTGTGTTTTATCGTCAATAAGAAGGTCCAAGGGATACATCAAACCTGAAGTGAAGCATCGGAAACCAAAACTGGACTCACAGGAGAGGTTCAAATCATAGAGAGTTAGAGCGTCAGTCCCCTTGTACTTAAGTCGGCATTGTGCCTTTTGTATTAAATTCGGATGCAATTTCTTTGTTTTATCGTCAATAAGAAAGTCCAAGGGATACATTAAACCTGAAGTGAAGCATCGGAAACTAAAACTGGACTCACAGGAGGGGTTCAAATCATAGAGAGTTAGAGTGTCAGTCCTCTTGTACTTAAATCGGCATTGTTCCTTTTGTATTAAATTCGGATGCGATTTCTGTGTTTCTTCGTCAATATGAAGGTCCAAGGTATACAGTAAACCTGACGTGAAGCATCGGAATCTAAAAGTGGACACATAGGAGAGGTTCAAATCATAGAGAGTTAGAGTATCAGTCTTCTTGTACTTAAGTCGGCATTGTGCGTTTTGTATTAAATTCGGATGCAATTTCTGTGTTTCATCGTCAATAAGAAGGTCCAAGGGATACAGTAAACCTGAAGTGAAACATCGGAATCCAAAACTGGACTCACAGGAGAGGTTCAGATCATAGAGAGTTAGTGTGTCAGTCCTCTTGTACTTAAGTCGGCATTGTGCCTTTTGTATTAAATTCGGATGCAATTTCTGTGTGTCATCGTCAATAAGAAGGTCCAAGGGATAATGTAAACCAGAAGTGAAGCAATGGAATCTAAATCTGGTCTCACAGGAGAGGTTCAAATCATAGAGAGTTTGAGTGTCAGTCCTCTTGTACTTAAGTCGGCAATGTGCCATTTGTATTAAATTCGGATGCAATATCTGTGTTTCATCGTCAATAAGAATGTCCAAGGGATACAGTTAACCTGAAGTGAAGCATCGGAATCTGAAACTGGACTCACAGGAGAGGTTCAAATCATAGAAAGTTAGAGTGTCAGTCCTCTTGTACTAAAAGGCGGCATTGTGCCTTTTGTATTAAAATCGGATGCAATTTCTGTGTTTCATCGTCAATAAGAAGGTCCAAGGGATACAGTAAACCTGAAGTGAAGCATCGGAATCTAAAACTGGACTCACAGGAGAGATTCATATCCTAGAGAGTTAGAGTGTCAGTCCTCTTGAACTTAAGTCGGCATTGTGCCTTTTGTATTAAATTCGGATGCGATTTCTGTGTTTCATCGTCAATAATAAGGTCCAAGGTATACAGTAAACCTGAAGTGAAGCATCGGAATCTAAAACTGGACTCACAGGAGAGGTTCAAATCATAGAGAGTTAGAGTGTCAGTCCTCTTGTACTTAAGTCGGCATTGTGCCTTTTGTATTAAATTCGGATGCAATTTCTGTGTTTCATCGTCAATAAGAAGGTCCAAGGTATACAGTAAACCTGAAGTGAAGCATCGGAATCTAAAACTGGACTCACAGGAGAGGTTCCAATCATAGAGAGTTCGAGTGTCAGTCCTCTTGTACATAAGTCGGCATTATGCCTTTTGTATTAAATTCGGATGCAATTTCTGTGTTTTATCGTCAATAAGAAGGTCCAAGGGATACAGTAAACCTGAGGTGAAGCATCGGAATCTAAGACGGGACTCACAGGAGAAGTTCAAATCATTGAAAGTTAGAGTGTCAGTCCTTTTGTACTTAAGTCGGCATTGTGCTTTTGTATTAAAATCGGATGCAATTTCTGTGTTTCATTGTCAATAACCAGGTAACACGGATACAGTAAACCTGAAGTGAAGCATCGGAATCTAAAACTGGACTCACAGGAGAGGTTCAAATCATAGAGAGTTAGAGTGTCAGTCCTCTTGTACTTAAGTCGGCATTGTGCCTTTTGTATTAAATTCGGATGCAATTTCTGTGTTTCATCGTCTATAAGAAGGTTCCACGGATACAGTAAACCTGAAGTGAAGCATAGGAATCTAATACTGGACTCACAGGAGAGGTTCAAATCATAGAGAGTTCGAGTGTCAGTCCCCTTGTACATAAGTCGGCATTATGCCTTTTGTATTAAATTCGGATGCAATTTCTGTGTTTCATCGTCAATAAGAAGGTCCAAGGGATACAGTAAAACTGAGGTGAAGCATCGGAATCTAAAACGGGACTCAAAGGAGAAGTTCAAATCATTGAAAGTCAGAGTGTCAGTCCTATTGTACTTAAGTCGGCATTGTGCTTTTGGATTAAATTCGGATGCAATTTCTGTGTTTCATTGTCAATAACAAGGTAACACGGATACAGCAAACCTGAAGTGAAGCATCGGAATCTAAAACTGGACTCACAGGAGAGGTTCAAATCAACGAAAGTTAGTGTGTCAGTCCTCTTGTACTTAAGTCGGCATTGCGCCTTTAGTATTAAATTCGGATGCAATTTCTGTGTTTCATCGTCAATAAGAAGGTCCGAGGGATACAGTAAACCTGAAGTGAAGCATCGGAATCTAAAACTGAACTCACAGGAGAGGTTCAAATCATAGAGAGTTAGAGTGTCAGTCCTCTTGTACTTACGTCGGCATTGTGCCTTCTGTATTAAATTCGGATGCAATTTCTGTGTTTCATCGTCAATAACAAGGTCCCACGGGTACTGTAAACCTGAAGTGAAGCATCGGAATCTGAAACCGGACTCACAGGATAGGTTCAAATCATAGAAAGTTAGAGTGTCAGTCCTCTTGTACTTAAGTCGGCATTGTGCCTTTTCTATTAAATTCGGATGCAATTTCTATGTTTCATCGTCAATAAGAAGGTCCAAGGGATACAGTAAACCGGAAGTGAAGCATCGGAATCTAAAACTGGACTCACAGGAGAGGTTCAAATCATAGAAAGTTAGAGTGTCAGTCCTCTAGTACTTAAGTCGGCATTGTGCCTTTTGTATTAAATTCGGATGCAATATCTGTGTGTCATCGTCAATAAGAAGGTCCAAGGGATACAGTAAACCTGAAGTGAAGCATCGGAATCTAAATCTGGGCTAACAGGAGAGGTTTAAATCATAGAAAGTTAGAGTGTCAGTCCTCTTGTACTTAAGTCGGCATTGTGCCTTTTGTATTAAATTCGGATGCAATTTCTGTGTTTCATCGTCAATAAGAAGGTCCAAGGGACACAGTAAACCTGAAGTGAAGCATCGGAATCTAATACTGGGCTCACAGGAAAGGTTCAAATCATAGAAAGTTAGAGTGTCAGTCCTCTTGTACTTAAGTCGGCATTGTGCCTTTTGTATTTATTTCTGATGCAATTTCTGTGTTTCATCGACCATAAGAAGGTCCAAGGGATACAGTAAACCTGAAGTGAAGCATCGGAATCTAAAACTGGACTCACAGGAGAGGTTCAAATCATAGAAAGTTAGAGTGTCAGTCCTCTTGTACTTAAGTCGGCATTGTGGCTTTTGTATTAAATTCGGATGCAATTTCTGTGTTTTATCGTCAATAAGAAGGTCCAAGGGATACATTAAACCTGAAGTGAAGCATCGGAAACCAAAACTGGACTCACAGGAGAGGTTCAAATCATAGAGAGTTACACCGTCAATCCTCTTGTACTTAAGTCGGCATTGTGCCTTTTGTATTAAATTCGGATGCAATTTCTTTGTTTCATCGTCAATAAGAAAGTCCAAGGGATACATTAAACCTGAAGTGAAGGATCGGAAACTAAAACTGGACTCACAGGAGAGGTTCAAATCATAGAGAGTTAGAGCGTCAGTCCTCTTGTACTTAAATCGGCATTGTTCCTTTTGTATTAAATTCGGATGCGATTTCTGTGTTTCATCGTCAATATGAAGGTCCAAGGTATACAGTAAACCTGAAGTGAAGCATCGGAATCTAAAAGTGGACACATAGGAGAGGTTCAAATCATAGAGAGTTAGAGTATCAGTCTTCTTGTACTTAAGTCGGCATTGTGCGTTTTGTATTAAATTCGGATGCAATTTCTGTGTTTCATCGTCAATAAGAAGGTCCAAGGGATACAGTAAACCTGAAGTGAAACATCGGAATCCAAAACTGGACTCACAGGAGTGGTTCAGATCATAGAGAGTTAGTGTGTCAGTCCTCTTGTACTTAAGTCGGCATTGTGCCTTTTGTATTAAATTCGGATGCAATATCTGTGTGTCATCGTCAATTAGAAGGTCCAAGGGATACAGTAAACCAGAAGTGAAGCAATGGAATCTAAAACTGGTCTCACAGGAGAGGTTCAAATCATAGAGAGTTTGAGTGTCAGTCCTCTTGTACTTAAGTCGGCATTGTGCCATTTGTATTAAATTCGGATGCAATATCTGTGTTTCATCGTCAATAAGAATGTCCAAGGGATACAGTTAACCTGAAGTGAAGCATCGGAATCTGAAACTGGACTCACAGGAGAGGTTCAAATCATAGAAAGTTAGAGTGTCAGTCCTCTTGTACTAAAAGGCGGCATTGTGCCTTTTGTATTAAAATCGGATGCAATTTCTGTGTTTCATCGTTAATAAGAAGGTCCAAGGGATACAGTAAACCTGAAGTGAAGCATCGGAATCTAAAACTGGACTCACAGGAGAGGTTCAAATCATAGAGAGTTAGAGTGTCAGTCCTCTTGTACTTAAGTCGGCATTGTGCCTTCTGTATTAAATTCGGATGCAATTTCTGTGTTTCATCGTCAATAACAAGGTCCCACGGGTACTGTAAACCTGAAGTGAAGCATCGGAATCTGAAACCGGACTCACAGGATAGGTTCAAATCATAGAAAGTTAGAGTGTCAGTCCTCTTGTACTTAAGTCGGCATTGTGCCTTTTGTATTAAATTCGGATGCAATTTCTATGTTTCATCGTCAATAAGAAGGTCCAAGGGATACAGTAAACCGGAAGTGAAGCATCGGAATCTAAAACTGGACTCACAGGAGAGGTTCAAATCATAGAGAGTTACAGTGTCAGTCCTCTTGTACTTAAGTCGGAATTGTGCATTTTGTATTAAATTCGGATGCAATTTCTGTGTTTCATCGTCAATAAGAAGGTCCAAGGGATACAGTAAACCTGAAGTGAAGCATCGGAATCTAAAACTGGACACACAGGAGAGATTCAAATCATAGGGAGTTAGAGTGTCAGTCCTCTTGTACTTAAGTCGGCATTGTGCCTTTTGTATTAAATTCGGATGCAATTTCTGTGTTTCATCGTCAATAAGAAAGTCCAAGGGATACAGTAAACCTGAAGTGAAGCATCGGAATCTATAACTGGACTCACAGGAGAGGTTCAAATCATAGAAAGTTAGAGTGACAGTCCTCTTGTACTTAAGTCGGCATTGTGCCTTTTGTATTAAATTCGGGTGCAATTTCTGTGTTTCTTCGTCAATAACAAGGTCCAAGGGATACAGTAAACATGAAGTGAAGCATCGGAATCTAAAACTGGACTCACAGGAGAGATTCAAATCATAGAAAGTTAGAGTGTCAGTCCTCTAGTACTTAAGTCGGCATTGTGCCTTTTGTATTAAATTCGGATGCAATATCTGTGTGTCATCGTCAATAAGAAGGTCCAAGGGATACAGTAAACCTGAAGTGAAGGATCGGAATCTAAATCTGGGCTAACAGGAGAGGTTTAAATCATAGAAAGTTAGAGTGTCAGTCCTCTTGTACTTAAGTCGGCATTGTGCATTTTGTATTATATTCGGATGCAATTTCTGTGTTTCATAGTCAATAAGAAGGTCCAAGGGATACAGTAAACCTGAAGTGACGCATCGGAATATAAAACTGGACTCACAGGAGAGGTTCAAATCATAGAGAGTTAGAGTGTCAGTCCTCTTGTACCTAAAACGGCATTGTGCCCTTTGTATTAAATTCGCAAGCAATTTCTGTGTTTCATCGTCAATAAGAAGGTCCAAGGAATGCAGTAAACCTCAAGTAAAGCATCCGAATCTAAAACTGGACTCACAGGAGAGGTTCAAATCATAGAAAGTTACAGTGTCAGTCCTCTTGTACTTAAGTCGGCATTGTGCCTTTTGTATTAAATTCGGATGCAATTTCTGTGTTTCATCGTCAATAAGAAGGTCCAAGGGACACAGTAAACCTGAAGTGAAGCATCGGAATCTAATACTGGGCTCACAGGAAATGTTCAAATCATAGAAAGTTAGAGTGTCAGTCCTCTTATACTTAAGTCGGCATTGTGTCTTTTGTATTTATTTCTGATGCAATTTCTGTGTTTCATCGACCATAAGAAGGTCCAAGGGATACAGTAAACCTGAAGTGAAGCATCGGAATCTAAAACTGGACTCACAGGAGAGGTTCAAATCATAGAAAGTTAGAGTGTCAGTCCTCTTGTACTTAAGTCGGCATTGTGCCTTTTGTATTAAATTCGGATGCAATATCTGTGTTTTATCGTCAATAAGAAGGTCCAAGGGATACATTAAACCTGAAGTGAAGCATCGGAAACCAAAACTGGACTCACAGGAGAGGTTCAAATCATAGAGAGTTACACCGTCAGTCCTCTTGTACTTAAATCGGCATTGTTCCTTTTGTATTAAATTCGGATGCGATTTCTGTGTTTCATTGTCAATATGAAGGTCCAAGGTATACAGTAAACCTGAAGTGAAGCATCGGAATCTAAAAGTGGACACATAGGAGAGGTTCAAATCATAGAGAGTTAGAGTATCAGTCTTCTTGTACTTAAGTCGGCATTGTGCGTTTTGTATTAAATTCGGATGCAATTTCTGTGTTTCATCGTCAATAAGAAGGTCCAAGGGATACAGTAAACCTGAAGTGAAACATCGGAATCCAAAACTGGACTCACAGGAGAGGTTCAGATCATAGAGAGTTAGTGTGTCAGTCCTCTTGTACTTAAGTCGGCATTGTGCCTTTTGTATTAAATTCGGATGCAATTTCTGTGTGTCATCGTCAATAAGAAGGTCCAAGGGATACAGTAAACCAGAAGTGAAGCAATGGAATCTAAAACTGGTCTCACAGGAGAGGTTCAAATCATAGAGAGTTTGAGTGTCAGTCCTCTTGTACTTAAGTCGGCATTGTGCCATTTGTATTAAATTCGGATGCAATATCTGTGTTTCATCGTCAATAAGAATGTCCAAGGGATACAGTTAACCTGAAGTGAAGCATCGGAATCTGAAACTGGACTCACAGGAGAGGTTCAAATCATAGAAAGTTAGAGTGTCAGTCCTCTTGTACTAAAAGGCGGCATTGTGCCTTTTGTATTAAAATCGGATGCAATTTCTGTGTTTCATCGTCAATAAGAAGGTCCAAGGGATACAGTAAACCTGAAGTGAAGCATCGGAATCTAAAACTGGACTCACAGGAGAGATTCATATCATAGAGAGTTAGAGTGTCAGTCCTCTTGTACTTAAGTCGGCATTGTGCCTTTTGTATTAAATTCGGATGCGATTTCTGTGTTTCATCGTCAATAAGAAGGTCCAAGGTATACAGTAAACCTGAAGTGAAGCATCGGAATCTAAAACTGGACTCACAGGAGAGGTTCAAATCATAGAGAGTTAGAGTGTCAGTCCTCTTGTACTTAAGTCGGCATTGTTACTTTTGTATTAAATTCGGATGCAATTTCTGTGTTTCATCGTCAATAAGAAGGTCCAAGGGATACAGTAAACCTGAAGTGAAGCATCGGAATCTAAAACTGGACTCACAGGAGAGGTTCCAATCATAGAGAGTTCGAGTGTCAGTCCTCTTGTACATAAGTCGGCATTATGCCTTTTGTATTAAATTCGGATGCAATTTCTGTGTTTCATCGTCAATAAGAAAGTCCAAGGGATACAGTAAACCTGAGGTGAAGCATCGGAATCTAAAACGGGACTCACAGGAGAAGTTCAAATCATTGAAAGTTAGAGTGTCAGTCCTTTTGTACTTAAGTCGGCATTGTGCTTTTGTATTAAAATCGGATGCAATTTCTGTGTTTCATTGTCAATAACAAGGTAACACGGATACAGTAAACCTGAAGTGAAGCATCGGAATCTAAAACTGGACCCACAGGAGAGGTTCAAATCATAGAGAGTTAGAGTGTCAGTCCTCTTGTACTTAAGTCGGCATGGTGCCTTTTGTATTAAATTCGGATGCAATTTCTGTGTTTCATCGTCAATAAGAAGGTTCCACGGATACAGTAAACCTGAAGTGAAGCATAGGAATCTAATACTGGACTCACAGGAGAGGTTCAAATCATAGAGAGTTCGAGTGTCAGTCCCCTTGTACATAAGTCGACATTATGCCTTTTGTATTAAATTCGGATGCAATTTCTGTGTTTCATCGTCAATAAGAAGGTCCAAGGGATACAGTAAACCTGAGGTGAAGCATCGGAATCTAAAACGGGACTCACAGGAGAAGTTCAAATCATTGAAAGTCAGAGTGTCAGTCCTATTGTACTTAAATCGGCATTGTGCTTTTGGATTAAATTCGGATGCAATTTCTGTGTTTCATTGTCAATAACAAGGTAACACGGATACAGCAAACCTGAAGTGAAGCATCGGAATCTAAAACTGGACTCACAGGAGAGGTTCAAATCAACGAAAGTTAGTGTGTCAGTCCTCTTGTACTTAAGTCGGCATTATGCCTTTAGTATTAAATTCGGATGCAATTTCTGTGTTTCATCGTCAATAAGAAGGTCCGAGGGATACAGTAAACCTGAAGTGAAGCATCGGAATCTAAAACTGAACTCACAGGGGAGGTTCAAATCATAGAGAGTTAGAGTGTCAGTCCTCTTGTACTTAAGTCGGCATTGTGCCTTCTGTATTAAATTCGGATGCAATCTCTGTGTTTCATCGTCAATAACAAGGTCCCACGGATACAGTAAACCTGAAGTGAAGCATCGGAATCTAAAACCGCACTCACAGGAGAGGTTCAAATCATAAAGAGTTAGAGTGTCAGTCCTCTTTTACTTAAGTCGGCATTGTGCCATTTGTATTAAATTCGGATGCCATTTCTGTGTTTCATCGTCAATGAGATGGTCCAAGGGATACAGAAAACCTGAAGTGAAGCATCGGAATCTAAAACAGGACTTACAGGAAAGGTTCAAATCATAGAGAGTTAGAGTGTCAGTCCTTTTGTACTTAAGTCGCCATTGTGCTTTTGTATTAAATTGGAATGCAATTACTGTGTTTCATCGTCAATAACAAGGTCCCACGGATACAGTAAACCTGAAGTGAAGCATCGGAATCTAAAACTTGACTCACTGGAGAGGTTCAAATCATAGAGAGTTTGAGTGTCAGTCCTCTTGTACTTAAGTCGGCATTGTGCCTTTTGTATTAAATTCGGATGCAATTTCTATGTTTCATAGTCAATAAGAAGGTCCAAGAAATACAGTAAACCTGAAGTGAAGCATCGGAATCTAAAACTGGAATCACAGGAGAGGTTGCGTTCATAGAAAGTTAGAGTGTCAGTCCACTTGTACTTAAGTCGGTATTGTGCATTTTGTATTAAATTCGGATGCAATTTCTGTGTTTCATCGTCAATAAGAAGGTCCAAGGGATACAATAAACGTGAAGTGAAGCATCGGAATCTAAAACTGGACTCATAGGAGAGGTTCAAATTATAGAAAATTAGAGTGTCAATCCTCTTGTACTTATGTCGGCATTGTGCCTTTTGAATTAAAATCGGATGGAATTTCTGTGTTTCATCGTCAATAAGAAGGTCCAAGGGATACAGTAAAAATGAAGTAATGCATCGGAATCTAAATCTGGACTCACTGGAGAGGTTGAGTGCATAGTAAGTTAGAGTGTCAGTCCTCTTGTACTCGGATGCAATTTCTGTGTTTCATCGTAATATGAAGGTCCAAGGGATACAGTAAACCTGAAGTGAAGCATCGGAATCTAAGACTGGACTCACAGGAGAAGTTCAAATCATAGAAAGATAGAGTGTCAGTCCTCTTGTACTTAAGTCGGCATTGTGCTTTTTGTATTAAATTCGGATGCAATTTCTGTGTTTCATCGTCAATAAGAAGATCCAAGGGATACAGTAAACGCGATGTGAAGCATCGGAATCTAAAACTGGACTCACAGGAGTGGATCAAATCATAGAAAGTTAGAGTGTCAGTCCTCTTGTACTTAAGTCGGCATTGTACCTTGTGTATTACATTCGGATGCTATATCTGTGTTCCATCGTCATTAAGAATGTCCAAGGGATACAGTAAACCTGAAGTGAAGCATCGGATTCTAAAGCTGGACTCACAGGAGAGGTTCAAATCATAGAAAGTTAGAGTGTCAGTCCTCTTGTATTTAAGTCGGCTTTGTGCCTTTTGAATTAAATTCGGAAGCAATTTCTGTTTTTCATCGTCAATAAGATGGTCCAATGGGTACAGTAAACCTGAAGTGCCGCATCGGCATCTAGAACTGGACTCACAGGAGGGGTTCAAATCATAGAAAGTTAGAGTGTCTGTCCTCATGTACTTAAGTCGGCATTGTGCCTGTTGCATTAAATTCGGATGCAATTACTGTGTTTCATCGTCAATAAGAAGGTCCAAGGGATACAGTAAACCTGAAGAGAAGCATCTGAATCTAAAACTGGTCTCTCAGGAGAGGTTCAAATCATAGGAAGTTAGAGTGTCAGTCCTCTTGTACTTAACTCGGCATTGTGCCTTTTGTATTAAATTCGGATGCAATTTCTGTGTTTTATCGTCAATAAGAAGGTCCAAGGGATACAGTAAACCTGAAGTGAAGCATCGGAATCTAAAACTGGACTCACAGGAGAGTTTCAAAGCATAGTAAGTTAAAGTGCCAGTCCCTTTATACTTAAGTCGGCATTGTGCCTTTTGTATTAAATTCGGATGCAATTTCTGTATTTCATCGTCAATAAGAAGGTGCAAGGGATACAGTAAACCTGAAGTGAAGCATCGGAATCCAAAACTGGACTCAAAGGAGGGGTTCAAGTCATAGAAAGTTTGAGTGTCAGTCCCCTTGTACTGAAGTCGGCATTGTGCCTTTTGTATTAAATTCGGATGCAATTTCTGTGTTACATCGTCAATAAGAAGGTCCTAAGGATACAGTAAACCTGAAGTGAAGCATCGGAATCTAAAACTGGACTCACTGGAGAGGTTGAGTTCATTGAAAGTTAGAGTGTCAGTCCTCTTGTACTTAAGTCGGTATTGTGCCTTTTGTATTAAATTCGGATGCAATTTCTGTGTTCCATCGTCAATAAGAGGGTCCAAGACATACAGTAAACCTGAAGTGAAGCATCGGAATCTAAAACTGGACTCACAGGAGAGGTTCAAATCATAGAGAGTTAGAGTGTCAGTCCTTTTGTACTTAAGTCGGCATTGTGCTTTTGTATAAAATTCGGATGCAATTTCTGTGTTTCATCGTCAATAACAAGGTCCCACGGATACAGTAAACCTGAAGTGAAGCATCGGAATCTAAAACTGGACTCACAGGAGAGGTTCAAATCATAGAAAGTTAGAGTGTCAGTCCTCTTGTACTTCAATCGGCATTGTGCCCTCTGTATTAAATTCGGATGCATTTTTTGTGTTCCATCGTCAATAAGAAGGTCCAAGGGATACAGTAAGCCTGAAGGGAAGCAATGGAATCTAAAAGTGGTCTCACAGGAGAGGTTCAAACCATAGAGAGTTAGAGTGTCAGTCCTCTTGTACTTAAGTCGGCATTGTGCCTTTTGTATTAAATTCGGATGCAATTTCTGCGTTTCACTGGCAATAAGAAGGTCCAAGGGATACAGTAAACCTGAAGTGAAGCATCGGAATTTAAAACTGGACTCACAGGAGTTGTTCAAATCATAGAGAGTTAGAGTGTCAATCCTCTTGTACTTAAGTCGCCATTGTGCCTTCTGTATTAAATTCGGATGCAATCTCTGTGTTTCATCGTCAATAACAAGGTCCCACGGATACAGTAAACCTGAAGTGAAGCATCGGAATCTAAAACTGGACTCACAGGAGAGGTTCAAATCATAGAAAGTTAGAGTGTCAGTCCTCTTGTACTTAAGTCGGCATTGTGCCTTTTGTATTAAATTCGGATGCAATATCTATGTTTCATAGTCAATAAGAAGGTCCAAGAAATACAGTAAACCTGATGTGAAGCATCGGAATCTGAGACTGGACTCACAGGAGAGGTTCTAATCATAGAAAGTTTGAGTGTCAGTCCTCTTGTACTTAAGTCGGCATTGTGCCTTTTCTATTAAATTCGGATGCAATTTCTGTGTTTCATCGTCAATAAGAAGGTCCAAGGGATACAGTAAACCTGAAGTGAAGCATCGGAATCTAAAACTGGACTCATGGGAGAGGTTCAAATTATAGAAAATTAGAGTGTCAGTCCTCTTGTACTTATGTCGGCATTGTGCCTTTTGAATTAAAATCGGATGGAATTTCTGTGTTGCATCGTCAATAAGAAGGTCCAAGGGATACAGTAAAAATGAAGTGATGCATCGGAATCTAAATCTGGACTCACTGGAGAGGTTGAGTGCATAGTAAGTTAGAGTGTCAGTCCTCTTGTACGTAAGTCGGTATTGAGCCTTTTGTATTAAATTCGGATGCAATTTCTGTGTTTCATCGTAATAAGAAGGTCCAAGGGATATAGTAAACCTGAAGTGAAGCATCGGAATCTAAGACTGGACTCACAGGAGAAGTTCAAATCATAGAAAGTTAGAGTGTCAGTCCTCTTGTACTTAAGTCGGCATTGTGCCTTTTGTATTAAATTCGGATGCAATTTCTGTGTTTCATCGTCAATAAGAAGGTCCAATTGATACAGTAAACGCGATGTGAAGCATCGGAATCTAAAACTGGACTCACAGGAGTGGATCAAATCATAGAAAGTTAGAGTGTCAGTCCTCTTGTACTTAAGTCGGCATTGTACCTTGTGTATTACATTCGGATGCTATATCTGTGTTCCATCGTCATTAAGAAGGTCCAAGGGATACAGTAAACCTGAAGTGAAGCATCGGATTCTAAAGCTGGACTCACAGGAGAGGTTCAAATCATAGAAAGTTAGAGTGTCAGTCCTCTTGTATTTAAGTCGGCTTTGTGCCTTTTGAATTAAATTCGGAAGCAATTTCTGTTTTTCATCGTCAATAAGATGGTCCAATGGGTACAGTAAACCTGAAGTGCCGCATCGGAATCTAGAACTGGACTCACAGGAGGGGTTCAAATCATAGAAAGTTAGAGTGTCTGTCCTCATGTACTTAAGTCGGCATTGTGCCTGTTGTATTAAATTCGGATGCAATTTCTGTGTTTCATCGTCAATAAGAAGGTCCAAGGGATACAGTAAACCTGAAGAGAAGCATCTGAATCTAAAACTGGTCTCTCAGGAGAGGTTCAAATCATAGGATGTTAGAGTGTCAGTCCTCTTGTACTTAACTCGGCATTGTGCCTTTTGTATTAAATTCGGATGCAATTTCTGTGTTTTATCGTCAATAAGAAGGTCCAAGGGATACAGTAAACCTGAAGTGAAGCATCGGAATCTAAAACTGGACTCACAGGAGAGTATCAAAGCATAGTAAGTTAAAGTGTCAGTCCCTTTATACTTAAGTCGGCATTGTGCCTTTTGTGTTAAATTCGGATGCAATTTCTGTATTTCATCGTCAATAAGAAGGTGCAAGGGATACAGTAAACCTGAAGTGAAGCATCGGAATCCAAAACTGGACTCAAAGGAGGGGTTCAAGTCATAGAAAGTTTGAGTGTCAGTCCCCTTGTACTGAAGTCGGCATTGTGCCTTTAGTATTTAATTCCGATGGAATTTCTGTGTTTCATCGTTAATAAGAAGGTCCAAGGGATACAGTAAACCTGAAGTGAAGCATCAGAATCTAAAACTGGACTCATAGGAGAGGTTCAAATCACAGAAAATTTGAGTGTCAATCCTCTTGTACTTACGTCGGCATTGTGCCTTTTGTATTAAATTCGGATGCAATTTCTGTGTTACATCGTCAATAAGAAGGTCCTAAGGATACAGTAAACCTGAAGTGAAGCATCGGAATCTAAAACTGGACTCACTGGAGATGTTGAGTTCATTGAAAGTTAGAGTGTCAATCCTCTTGTACTTAAGTCGGTATTGTGCCTTTTGTATTAAATTCGGATGCAATTTCTGTGTTTCATCGTCAATAAGAAGGTCCAAGGGATACAGTAAACCTGAAATGAAGCATCGGAATCTAAAACTGGACTCACAGGAGAGGTTCAAATCATAGAAAGTTAGAGTGTCAGTCATCTTGTACTTAAGTCGGCATTGTGCTTTTTGTATTAAATTCGGATGCTACTTCTGTGTTTCATCGTCAATAAGAAGGTCCAAGGGATACAGTAAACGGGATGTGAAGCATAGGAATCTAAAACTGGACTCACAGGAGTGGTTCAAATCATAGGAAGTTAGTGTGTCAGTCCTCTTGTACTTAAGTCGGCATTGTGCCTTGTGTATTACATTCGGATGCAATTTCTGTGTTTCATCGTCAATAAGAAGGTCCAAGGGATACAGTAAACCTGAAGTGAAGCATCGGAATCTAAAGCTGGACTCACAGGAGAGGTTCAAATCAAAGAAAGTTAGAGTGTCAGTCCTCTTGTATTTAAGTCGGCATTGTGCCTTTTGTATTAAATTCGGAAGCAATTTCTATGTGTCATCGCCAATAAGGTGGTCCAAGGGGTAAAGTAAACCTGACGAGAAGCATCGGAATCTAAAACTGGACCCACAGAGGAGGTTCAAATCAAAGAAAGTTAGACTGTCAGTCCTCTTGTACTTAAGTCGGCATTGAGCATTTTGTACTAAATTCGGATGCAATTTCTGTGTTTCATCGTCAATAAGAAGGTCCAAGGTACACAGTAAACATGAAGTGAAGCATCGGAATCTAAAACTGGACTCACAGGAGAGGTTCAAATCATAGAAAGTTAGAGTGTCAGTCCTCTTGTACTTAAGTCGGCATTGTGCCTGTTGTATTAAATTCGGATGCAATTTCTGTGTTTCATCGTCAATAAGAAGGTCCAAGGGATACAGTAAACCTGAAGAGAAGCATCAGAATCTAAAACTGGTCTCTCAGGAGAGGTTCAAATCATAGAAAGTTAGAGTGTCAGTCCTCTTGTACTTAAGTCGGCATTGTGCCTTTTGTATCAAATTCGGATGCAATTTCTGTGTTTCATCGTCAATGAGAAGGGCCAAGGGATACAGTAAACCTGAAGTGAAGCATCGGAATCTAAAACTGGACTCACAGGAGAGTTTCAAATCATAGTAAGTCAAAGTGTCAGTCCCTTTATACTTAAGTCGGCATTGTGCCTTTTGTATTAAATTCGGATGCAATTTCTGAATTTCAGCGACAATAAGAAGGTGCAAAGGATACGGTAAACCTGAAGTGAAGCATCGGAATCTAAAACTGGACTCACAGGAGGGGTTCAAGTCATAGAAAGTTAGAGTGTCAGTCCTCTTGTACTTAAGTCTGCATTGAGCTCTTTGTATCAAATTCCGATGCAATTTCTGTGTTGCATCTTCAATTTGAAGGTAAAAGGGATACAGTAAACCTGAAGTCAAGCATCGGAATCTAAAACTGGACTCACACTGGAGGTTCAAATCATAGAAAGAGTGTCAGTTCTCTTGTACTTAAGTCGGCATTGTGCCTTTTGAATTAAATTCAGATGCAATTTCTGTGTTTAATCGTCAATAAGAAGGTCCAAGGGATACAGTAAACCTGAAGTGAAGCATCGGAATATAAAACAGGACTCACAGGAGGGGTTCAAATCATAGAAAGTTAGGGTGTCAGTCCTCTTGTACTGAAGTCTGCATTGTGCCTTTAGTATTTAATTCCGATGGAATTTCTGTGTTTCATCGTTAATAAGAAGGTCCAAGGGATACAGTAAACCTGAAGTGAAGCATCGGAATCTAAAACTGGACTCACAGATGAGGTTGAGTTCATAGAAAGTTAGAGTGTCAGTCCTCTTGTACTTAAGTCGGTATTGTGCATTTTGTATTAAATTCGGATGCAATTTCTGTGTTTCATCGTCAATAAGAAGGTCCAAGTTATACAGTAAACCTGAAGTGAAGAATCGGAATCTAAAACCGGACTCACAGGAGAGGTTCAAATCATATAAAGTTAGTGTGTCAGTCCTCTTGTACTTAAGTCGGCATAGTGCCTTTTGTATTAAATTTGGATGCTCCTTCTGTGTTTCATCGTCAATAAGAAGGTCCAAGGGATACAGTAAACGGGATGTAAAGCATAGGAATCTAAAACTGGACTCACAGAAGTGGTTCAAATATTAGGAAGTTAGTGTGTCAGTCCTCTTATACTTAAGTCGGCATTGTGCCTTGTGTATTACCTTCGGATGCAATTTCTGTGTTTCATCGTCAATAAGAAGGTCCAAGGGATACAGTAAACCTGAAGTGAAGCATCGGAATCTAAAGCTGGACTCACAGGAGAGGTTCAAATCATAGAAAGTTAGAGTGTCAGTCCTCTTGTATTTAAGTCGGCATTGTGCCTTTTGTATTAAATTCGGAAGCCATTTCTGTGTGTCATCGTCAATAAGATGGTCCAAGGGGTACAGTAAACCTGACGAGAAGCATTGGAATCCAAAACTGGACCCACAGGGGAGGTTCAAATCAAAGAAAGTTAGACTGTCAGTCCTCTTGTATTTAAGTCGGCATTGTGCCTTTTGTATTAAATTCGGTTGCAATTACTGTGTTTGATCGTCAATACGAAGGTCCAAGGGATACAGTAAACCTGAAATGAAGCATCCGAATCTAAAACTGGACTCACAGGAGAGGTTCAAATCATAGAAAGTTAGAGTGTCTGTCCTCTTGTACTTAAGTCGGCATTGTGCCTTTTGTATTAAATTCGGATGCAATTTCTGTGTTTCATCGTCAATAAGAAGGTCCAAGGGATACAGTAAACGCGATATGAAGAATCGGAATCTACAACTGGACTCACAGGAGTGGTTCAAATCATAGAAAGTTAGAGTGTCAGTCCTCGTGTACTTAAGTCGGCATTGTACCTTGTGTATTACATTCGGATGCAATTTCTGTGTCTCATCGTCATTAAGAAGGTCCAAGGGATACAGTAAACCTGAAGTGAAGCATCCGAATCTAAAACTGGACTCACAGGAGAGGTTCAAATCATAGAAAGTTAGAGTGTCAGTCCTCTTGTACTTAAGTCGGCATTGAGCATTTTGTATTAAATTCGGATGCAATTTCTGTGTTTCATCGTCAATAAGAAGGTCCAAGGTACACAGTAAACATGAAGTGAAGCATTGGATTCTAAAACTGGACTCTCTGGAGAGGTTCAAATCATAGAAAGTTAGAGTGTCAGTCCTCTTGTACTTAAGTCGGCATTGTGCTTGTCGTATTAAATTCGGATGCAATTTCTGTGTTTCATCGTCAATAAGAAGGTCCAAGGGATACAGTAAACCTGAAGAGAAGCATCAGAATCTAAAACTGGTCTCTCAGGAGAGGTTCAAATCATAGAAAGTTAGAGTGTCAGTCCTCTTGTACTTAAGTCGGCATTGTGCCTTTTGTATTAAATTCGGATGCAATTTCTGTGTTTCATCGTCAATAAGAAGGACCAAGGGATACAGTAAACCTGAAGTGAAGCATCGGAATCTAAAACTGGACTCACAGGAGAGTTTCAAAACATAGTAAGTTAAAGTGTCAGTCCCTTTATACTTAAGTCGACATTGTGCCTTTTGTATTAAATTCGGATACAATGTCTGTGTTTCATCGTCAATATGAGGGTCCAAGGGATACAGTAAACATGAAGTGAAGCATCGGATTCTAAAACTGGACTCACAGGAGAGGTTCAAACCACAGAAAGTTAGAGTGTCAGTCCTCTTGAACTTAAGTCGGCATTGTGCCTGTTGTATTAAATTCGGATGCAATTTCTGTGTGTCATCGTCAATAAGAAGGTCCAAGGGATACAGTAAACCTGAAGAGAAGCATCAGAATCTAAAACTGGTCTCTCTGGAGAGGTTCAAATCATAGAAAGTTAGAGTGTCAGTCCTCTTGTACTTAAGACGGCATTGTGCCTTTTGTATTAAATTCGGAAGCAATTTCTGTATTTCATCGTTAATAAGAAGGTCGAAGGGATACAGTAAACCTGAAGTGAAGCATCGGAATCTAAAACTGGACTCATAGGAGAGGTTCAAATCATAGAAAATTTGAGTTTCAGTCCTCTTGTACTTATGTCGGCATTGTGCCTTTTGTATTAAATTCGGATGCAATTTCTGTGTTACATCGTCAATAAGAAGGTCCTAAGGATACAGTAAACCTGATGTGAAGCATCGGAATCTAAAACTGGACTCACTGGAGAGGTTGAGTTCATTGAAAGTTAGAGTGTCAGTCCTCTTGCACTTAAGTCGGTATTGTGCCTTTTGTATTATATTCGGATGCAATTTCTGTGTTTCATCGTCAATAAGAAGGTCCAAGGGATACAGTAAACCTGAAGTGAAGCATCGGAATCTAAAACCGGACTCATAGGAGATGTTCAAATCATAGAAAGGTAGAGTGTCAGTCCTCTTGTACTTAAGTCTGCATTGTGCCTTTTGTATTAAATTCTGATGCTACTTCTGTGTTTCATCGTCAATATTTAGGTCCAAGGGATACAGTAAACGGGATGTGAAGCATAGGAATCTAAAACTGGACTCACAGGAGTGGTTCAAATCATAGGAAGTTAGTGTGTCAGTCCTCTTGTACTTAAGTCGGCATTGTGCCTTGTGTATTACATTCAGATGCAATTTCTGTGTTTCATCGTCAATAAGAAGGTCCAAGGGATACAGTAAACCTGAAGTGAAGCTTCGGAATCTAAAGCTGGACTCACAGGAGAGGTCCAATCATAGAAAGTTAGAGTGTCAGTCCTCTTGTATTTAAGTCGGCATTGTGCCTTTTGTATTAAATTCGGAAGCCATTTCTGTGTGTCATCGTCAATAAGATGGTCCAAGGGGTACAGTAAACCTGACGAGAAGCATCGGAATCCAAAACTGGACCCACAGGGGAGGTTCAAATCAAAGAAAGTTAGACTGTCAGTCCTCTTGTATTTAAGTCGGCATTGTGCCTTTTGTATTAAATTCGGTTGCAATTACTGTGTTTCATCGTCAAAAAGAATGTCCAAGCGATACAGTAAACCTGAAGTGAAGCATCCGAATCTAAAACAGGACTCACATGAGGGGTTCAAATCATTGAAAGTTAGATTGTCAGTCCTCTCGTACTTAAGTCGGCATTGTGCCTTTTGTATTAAATTCGGATGCAATTTCTGTGTTTCATCGTCAATAAGAAGGTGCAAGGGATACAGTAAACCTGAAGAGAAGCATCAGAATCTAAAACTGGTCTCTCAGGAGAGGTTCAAATCATAGAAAGTTAGAGTGTCAGTCCTCTTGTACTTAGGTCGGCATTGTGCCTTTTGTATTAAATTCGGATGCAATTTCTGTGTTTCACCGACAATAAGAAGGGCCAAGGGATACAGTAAACCTGAAGTGAAGCATCGGAATCTAAAACTGGACTCACAGGAGAGTTTCAAATCAAAGTAAGTTAAAGTGTCAGTCCCTTTATACTTAAGTCGGCATTGTGCCTTTTGTATTAAATTCGGATGCAATTTCTGAATTTCATCGACAAAAAGAAGGTGCAAAGCATACAGTAAACCTGAAGTGAAGCATCGGAATCTGAAACTGGACTCACAGGAGGGGTTCAAGTCATAGAAAGTTAGAGTGTCAGTCCTCTTGTACTTAAGTCTGCATTGAGCTCTTTGTATTAAATTCCGATGCAATTTCTGTGTTGCATCGTCAATAAGAAGGTAAAAGGGATACAGTAAACCTGAAGTCATGCATCGGAATCTAAAACTGGACTCACAGTGGAGGTTCAAATCATAGAAAGAGTGTCAGTTCTCTTGTACTTAAGTCGGCATTGTGCCTTTTGAATTATATTCGGAAGCAATTTCTGTGTTTCATCGTCAATAAGAAGTTCCAAGGGATACAGTAAACCTGAAGCGAAGCATCGGAATATAAAACAGGACTCACATGAGGGGTTCAAATAATTGAAAGTTAGAGTGTCAGTCCTCTCGTACTTAAGTCGGCATTGTGCCTTTTGTATTAAATTCGGATGCAATTTCTGTGTTTCATCGTCAATAAGAAGGTGCAAGGGATACAGTAAACTTGAAGCGAAGCATCGGAATCTAAAACTGGACTCATAGGAGAGGTTCAAATCATAGAAAATTAGAGTGTCAGTCCTCTTGTACTTATGTCGGCATTGTTCCTATTGTAATTAATTCGGATGCCATTTCTGTGTTTCATCGTCAATAAGATGGTCCAAGGGATACAGTAAACCTGAAGTGAAGCATCGGAATCTAAAACTGGACCCACAGGAGGGGTTCAAGTCATAGAAAGTTAGAGTGTCAGTCCTCTTGTACTTAAGTCTGCATTGAGCTCTTTGTATTAAATTCCGATGCATTTTCTGTGTTGCATCGTCAATAAGAAGGTAAAAGGGATACAGTAAACCTGAAGTGAAGCATCGGAATCTAAAACTGGACTCACAGTAGAGGTTCAAATCATAGAAAGCGTGTCAGTCCTATTGTACTTAAGTCGGCATTCAGCATTTAGTATTAAATTCGGATGCAATATCTGTGTTTCATCGTCAATAAGAAGGTCCAAGGGATACAGTAAACCTGAAGTGACGCATCCGAATCTATAACTGGACTCACAGGAGGGGTTCAAATCATAGAGAGTTAGAGTGTCAGTCCTCTTGTACCTAAGACGGCATTGTGCCCTTTGTATTAAATTCGGAAGCAATTTCTGTGTCTCATCGTCAATAAGAAGGTCCAAGGTATACAGTAAACCTGTAGTGAAGCATCTGAATCTAAAACTGGACTCACAGGAGAGGTTCAAATCATAGAAAGTTAGAGTGTCAGTCCTCTTGTACTTAAGTCGGCATTGTGCCTTTTGTATTAAATTCTGATGAAATTTCTGTGTTTCATCGTCAATAAGAAAGTCCAAGGGATACAGCAAACCTGTAGTGAAGCATCGGAATCTAAAACTGGACTCACAGGAGAGGTTCAAATCATAGAAAGTAAGAGTGTAAGTCCTCTTGTACTTAAGTCGGCAATGTGCCTGTTGTATTAAATTCGGATGCAATTTCTGTGTTTCATCGTCAATAAGAAGGTCCAAGGGATACAGTAAACCTGAAGAGAAGCATCAGAATCTAAAACTGGTCTCTCAGGAGAGGTTCAAATCATAGAAAGTTAGAGTGTCAGTCCTTTTGTACTTAAGTCGGCATTGTGCCTTTTGAATTAAATTCGGATACAATTTCTGTGTTTCATCGTCAATAAGAGGGTCCAAGGGATACAGTAAACCTGATGTGAAGCATCGGAGTCTAAAACTGGACTCACAGGAGAGGTTCAAATCATAGTAAGTTGAAGTGTCAGTCCCTTGTACCTAAGTCGGCATTGTGCCTTTTGTATTAAATTCGGATGCAATTTCTGTATTTCATCGTCAATAAGAAGGTGCAAGGCATACAGTAAACCTAAAGTGAAGCATCGGAATCTAAAACTGGACCCACCGGAGGGGTTCAACTCATAGAAAGTTAGACTGTCAGTCCTCTTGTACTTACGTCTGCATTGAGCTCTTTGTATTAAATTCGGATGCAATTTCTGTGTTGAATCGTCAATAAGAAGGCGAAAATAGATGCAGTAAACCTGAAGTGAAGCATCGGAATCTAAAACTGGACTCACAGTAGAGGTTCAAATCATAGAAAGAGTGTCAGTCCTCTTGTACTTAAGTCGACATTGTGCCTTTTGTATTAAATTCGGATGCAATTTCTGATTTTCATCGTCAATAAGAAGGTCCAAGGGATACAGTAAACCTGAAGTGAAGCATTGGAATCTATAACTGGACTCACAGGAGAGGTTCAAATCATAGAAAGTTAGAGTGTCAGTCCTGTTGTACTTAAGTCGGCATTGTGCCTTTTGTATTAAAATCGGATGCAATTTCTGTGTTTCATCGTCAATAAGATGGTCCAAGGGATACAGTAAACCTGAAGTGAAGCATCGGAATCTAAAACTGGACTCACAGGAGAGGTTCAAATCATAGAAAGTTAGAGTGTCAGTCCTCTTGTACTTAAGTGGCATTGTACCTTTTGAATTTAATTCCGATGCAGTTTCTCTGTTTCATCGTCAATAAGAAGGTCCAAGGGATACAGTAAACGTGAAGTGAAGCATCGGAATCTAAAACTGGACTCACAGGATAGATTCAAACCATAGAAAGTTAGAGTGTCAGTCCTCTTTTACGTAAGTCGGCATTGTGCCTTTTGAATTTAATTCCGATGCAATTTCTGTGTTTCATAGTCAATACGAAGGTCCAAGGGATACATTAAACCTGAAGTGAAGTATCGGAATGTAAAACTGGACTCACAGGAGAGGTTCAAATCATAGAAAGTTAGAGTGTCAGTCCTCTTGTACTTAAGTGACATTGTACCTTTTGAATTTAATTCCGATGCAGTTTCTGTGTTTCATCGTCAATAAGAAGGTCCAAGAGATACAGTAAGCCTGAAGTTAAGCATCGGAATATAAAACTGGACTCACAGGAGAGGTTGAAATCATGGAAAGTTAGAGTCTCATTCCTCAAGTACTTAAGTCGGCATTGTGCCTTTTGTATTAAATTCGCAAGCAATTTCTGTGTTTCATCGTCAATAAGAAGTTCCAAGGGATACAGTAAACCTGAAGTGAAGCATCGGAATCTAAAACTGAACTCACAGGCCAGGCTCAAATCATAGAAAGTTAGAGTGTCAGTCCTCTTGTACTTAAATCGGCATTGTGCCTTTTGTATTAAATTCGGATGCAATTTGTAAGCTTCATCACCAATGAGAAGGTCCAAGGGATACAGTAAACCTGCAGTGAAGCACCGAAATCTAAAACTGGACTCACAGGAGAGGTTCAAATCATCGAAAGTTAGAATGTTAAATCTCAAGTACTTAAGTCGGCTTTGTGCCTTTCGTATTTAATTCCTATGCAATTTCTGTGTTTCATCGTCAATGAGAAGGTCCAAGGGATACAGTAAACCTGAAGTGAAGCATCGGAATCTAAAACTGGACTCACAGGAAAGGATCAAATCATAGAAAGTTAGAGTGTCAGTCCTCTTGTACCTAAGTCGGCATTGTGCCTTTTGTATTAAATTCGGGAGCAATTTCAGTGCTTCATCGCCAATAAGTAGGTCCAAGGTATACGGTAACCTGAAGTGAAGCGTCGGAATCTAAAACTGGACTCACAGGAGAGGTTCAAATCATAGAATGTTAGAGTGTCAGTCCTCTTGTACGTAAGTCGGCATTGTGCGTTTGAATTTAATTCAGATGCTATTTCTGTGTTTCGTCTGCAATAAGAAGTTCCAAGGGATACAGTAAACCTGAAGTGAAGCATCGGAATCTAAAACTGGACTCTTAGGAGAGGTTTAAATCATAGAAAGTTAGAGTGTCAGTCCTCTTGTACTTAAGTCGGCATAGTGCCTTTTGTATTAAATTCGGATGCAAGATCTGTGGTTCATCGCCAATACTAAGGTCCAAGGGATACAGTAATCCAGAAGTGAAGCATCGGAATCCAAAACTGGACTCACAGGAGAGGTTCAAATCATAGAAAGTTAGAGTGTCAGTCCTCTTGTACTTAAGTGGCTTGCACCTTTTGAATTTAATTCCGATGCAGTTACTGTGTTTCATCGTCTATAAGAGGGTCCAAGGGATACAGTAAACGTGAAGTGAAGCATCGGAATCTAAAACTGGACTCACAGGAGAGGTTCAAATCATAGAAAGTTAGAGTGTCACTCCTCTTGTACTTAAGTCGGCATTGTGCCTTTTGAATTTAAATCCGATGCAATTTCTGTGTTTCATTGTCAATACGAAGGTCCAAGGGATTCATTAAACCTGAAGTGAAGCATCGGAATCTAAAACTGGACTCACAGGAGAGGTTCAAATCATAGAGAGATAGAATGTCAGTCCCCTTGTAGTTCAGTCGGCTTTGTGCCTGTTGTAATAAATTCGGATGCAATTTCTGTGTTTCATCGTCAATAGGAAGGTCCAAGGTATACAGTAAACCTGAAGTGAAGCATCGGAATCTAAAACTGGACTCACAGGAGAGGTTCAAATCATAGAAAGTTAGAACGTCAGTCCTATTGTACTTAAGTCTGCATTGTGCCTTTCGTATTAAATTAGGATGCAATAAATTTGTGTTTCATCGTCAATAAGAAGGTCCAAGAGATACGGTAAGCCTGAAGTGAAGCATCGGAATATAAAACTGGACTCACAGGAGAGGTTGAAATCATGGAAAGTTAGAGTGTCATTCCTCTTGTACTTAAGTCGGCATTGTGCCTTTTGTATTAAATTCGGATGCAATTTCTGTGATTCATCGTCAATAAGAAGGTCCAAGGGATACAGTAAGCCTGAAGTGAAGCATCGGAATCTAAAACTGGACTCACAGGAGAGGTTCAAATCATGGAAAGTTAAAGTGTCTTTCCTCTTGTACTTAAGTCGGCATTTGCCTTTTGTATTAAATTCGGATGCAATATCTGTGTTTCATCGTCAATAAGAAGGTCCAAGGGATACAGTAACCCTGAAGTGAAGCATCGGAATCAAAAATGGACTCACAGGAGAGGTTCAAATCATAGAAAGTTAGTGTCAGTCCTCTTGTACTTAAGTGGCATTGTACCTTTTGAATTTAATTCCGATGCAGTTTCTGTGTTTCATCGTCAATAAGAAGGTCCAATAGATACAGTAAGCCTGAAGTGAAGCATCGGAATATAAAACTGGACTCACAGGAGAGGTTGAAATCATGGAAAGTTAGAGTGTCATTCCTCTTGTACTTAAGTCGGCATTGTGCCTTTTGTATTAAATTCGGAAGCAATTTCTGTGTTTCATCGTCAATAAGAAGGTCCAAGGGATACAGTAAACCTGAAGTGAAGCATCGGAATCTAAAACTGAACACACAGGAGAGGCTCAAATCATAGAAAGTTAGAGTGTCAGTCCTCTTTAATTAAATCGGCATTGTGCCTTCTGTATTAAATTCGGATGCAATTTGTGTGCTTCATCACCAATGAGAAGGTCCGAGGTATACAGTAAACCTGAAGTGAAGCATCGGACTCTAAATTGGACTCACAGGAGAGGTTCAAATCATAGAAAGTTAGAGTGTCACTCCTCTTGTACTTAAGTCGGCATTGTGCCTTTTGAATTTAAATCCGATGCAATGTCTGTGTTTCATCGTCAATACGAAGGTCCAAGGGATACATTAAACCTGAAGTGAAGCGTGGGAATGTAAAACTGGACTCACAGGAGAGGTTCAAATCATAGAAAGAGTGTCAGTCCTCTTGTACTTAAGCCGGCATTGTGCCTTTTGTATTAAATTCGGATGCTATTTCTGTGTTTCATCGTCAATAAGGAGGTCCAAGGGATACAGTAAGCCTGAAGTGAAGCATCGGAATCTAAAACTGGACTCACAGGAGAGGTTCAAATCATGGAAAGTTAAAGTGTCATTCCTCTTGTACTTAAGTCGGCATTTGCCTTTTGTATTAAATTCGGATGCAATTTCTGTGTTTCGTCGTCAATAAGAAGGTCCAAGGTATACAGTCACAATGAAGTGAAGCATCGGAATCTAAAACTGGACTCACAGGAGAGGTTCAAATCATAGATAGTTAGAGTGTCAGTCCTCTTCTACTTAAGTGGCATTGTACATTTTGAATTTAATTCCGATGCAGTTTCTGTGTTTCATCGTCAATAAGAAGGTCCAAGGGATACAGTAAACGTGATGTGAAGCATCGGAATCTAAAACTGGACTCACAGGAGAGATTCAAACCATAGAAACTTAGAGTGTCAGTCCTCTTTTACTTAAGTCAGCATTGTGCCTTTTGAATTTAATTCCGATGCAATTTCTGTGCTTCATCGTTAGTAAGAAAGTCCAAGGGATACAGTAAACCTAAAGTGAAGCATCGGAATCTAAAACTGGACTCACAGGAGAGGTTCAAATCATAGAAAGTTAGAATGTCAGTCCTCTTGTAGTTCAGTCGGCTTTGTGCCTTTTGTAATAAATTCGGATGCAATTTCTGTGTTTCATCGTCAATAGGAAGGTCCAAGGTATACAGTAAACCTGAAGTGAAGCATCGGAATCTAAAACTGGACTCACAGGAGAGGTTCAAATCATAGAAAGTTAGAACGTCTGTCCTAGTGTACTTAAGTCGGCATTGTGCCTTTCGTATTAAATTAGGATGCAATAAATTTGTGTTTCATCGTCAATAAGAAGGTCCAAGAGATACAGTAAGCCTGAAGTGAAGCATCGGAATATAAAACTGGACTCACAGGAGAGGTTGAAATCATGGAATGTTAGAGTGTCATTCCTCTTGTACTTAAGTCGGCATTGTGCCTTTTGTATTAAATTCGGATGCAATTTCTGTGTTTCATCGTCAATAAGAAGGTCCAAGGGATACAGTAAGCCTGAAGTGAAGCATCGGAATCTAAAACTGGACTCACAGGAGAGGTTCAAATCATAGAAAGTTAGAATGTCAGTCCTCTTGTACTTAAGTCGGCATTGAGCCTTTTGTATTAAATTCGGATGCAATTTCTGTATTTCATCGTCAATAAGAAGGTCCAAGGAATACAGTAACCCTGAAGTGAAGCATCGGAATCTAAAACTGGACTCACATGAGAGGTTCAAATCTTAGAAAGTTAGAATGTCAGTCCTCTTGTACTTAAGTTTGCATTGTGCCTTTTGTATTAAATTCGGATGCAATTTCTGTGTTTCATCGTCAATAAGATGGTCCAAGGGGTACAGTAAACCCGACGAAAAGCATCGGAATCTAAAACTGGACCTACAGGAGAGGCTTAACTCAAAGAAATTTAGAGTGTCAGTCCTCTTGTACTTAAGTCGGCATTGAGACTTTTGTATTAAATTCGGATGCAATTTCTGTATTTCATCGTCAATAAGAAGGTCCAAGGGATACAGTAAACCTGAAGTGAAGCAGCGGAATCTAAAACTGGACTCACAGGAGAGGTTCAAATCATAGAAAGTTAGAGTGTCAGTCCTCTTCTACTTAAGTGGCATTGTACCGTTTGAATTTAATTCCGATGCAGTTTCTGTGTTTCATCGTCAATAAGAAGGTACCACGGACACAGTAAACGTGAAGTGAAGCATCGGAATCTAAAACTGGACTCACAGGAGAGATTCAAACCATAGAAACTTAGAAGGTCAGTCCTCTTTTACTTAAGTCGGCATTGTGCCTTTTGAATTTAATTCCGATGCAATTTCTGTGCTTCATCGTCAGTAAGAAGGTCCAAAGGATACAGTAAACCTGAAGTGAAGCATCGGAATCTAAAACCGGACTCACAGGAGAGGTTCAAATCATAGAAAGTTAGAATATTAGTCCTCTTGTAGTTCAGTCGGAATTTGCCTTTTGTATTAAATTCGGATGCAATTTCTGTATTTCATCGTCAATAGGAAGGTCCAAGAAATACAGTTAGCCTGAATTGAAGCATCGAAATCTAATACTGGATTCACAGGAGAGGTTCAAATCGTAGAAAGTTAGAGTGTCAGTCCTCTTGTACTTAAGTCGGCATTGTGCCTTTTGTATTAAATTCGGATGCAATATCTGTGTTTCATCGTCAATAAGAAGGTCTAAGGGATACAGTAAACCTGAAGTGAAGCATCGGAATCTAAAACCGGACTCACATGAGAGGTTCAAATCGTAGAAAGTTTGAGTGTCAGTCCTCTTGTACTTTAGTCGGCTTTGTGCGTTTTGAATTTAATTCCGATGCAATTTCTGTGTTTCATCGTCAATAAGAAGGTCCACGGGTTACAGTAAACCTGAAGTGAAGCACCGAAATATAAAACTGGACTCACAGGAGAGGTTCAAATCATCGAAAGTTAGAGTGTCAAATCTCAAGTACCTAAGTCGGCATTGTGCCTTTCGTATTAAATTCCTATGCAATTTCTGTGTTTCATCGTCAATGAGAAGGTCCAAAGGATACAGTAAACCTGAAGTGAAGCATCGGAATCTAAAACTGGACTCACAGGAGAGGATCAAATCATAGAAAGTTAGAGTGTCAGTCCTCTTGTACTTAAGTTGGCATTGTGCCTTTTGTATTAAATTCGGATGTAATTTCTGTGTTTCATCGTCAATAGGAAGGTCCAAGGTATACAGTAAACCTGAAGTGAAGCATCGGAATCTAAAACTGGACTCACAGGAGAGGTTCAAATCATAGAAAGTTAGAACGTCAGCCCTATTGTACTTAGGTCGGCATTGTGCCTTTCGTATTAAATTAGGATGCAATAAATCTGTGTTTCATCGTCAATAAGAAGGTCCAAGAGATACAGCAAGCCTGAAGTGAAGCATCGGAATATAAAACTGGACTCACAGGAGAGGTTGAAATCATGGAAAGTTAGAGTGTCATTCCTCTTGTACTTAAGTCGGCATTGTGCCTTTTGTATTAAATTCGGATGCAATTTCTGTATTTCATCGTCAATAAGAAGGTCCAAGGGATACAGTAAACCTGAAGTGAAGCATCGGAATCTAAAACTGGACTCACAGGAGAGGTTCAAATCATAGAAAGTTAGAGTGCCAGTCCTCTTGTACTTAAGCCGGCATTGTGCCTTTTGTATTAAATTCGGAAGCAATTTCTGTGTTTCATTGTCAATAAGAAGGTCCAAGGGATACAGTAAGCCTGAAGTGAAGCATCGGAATCTAAAACTGGACTCACAGGAGAGGTTCAAATCATGGAATGTTAAAGTGTCATTCCTCTTGTACTTAAGTCGGCATTTGCCTTTTGTATTAAATTCGGATTCAATTTTTGTGTTTCATCGTCAATAAGAAGGTCCAAGGGATACAGTAACCCTGAAGTGAAGCATCGGAATCTAAAACTGGACTCACATGAGAGGTTCAAATCTTAGAAAGTTAGAATGTCAGTCCTCTTGTACTTAGGTTGGCATTGTGCCTTTTGTATTAAATTCGGATGCAATTTCTGTGTTTCATCGTCAATAAGATGGTCCAAGGGGTACAGTAAACCCGACGAAAAGCATCGGAATCTAAAACTGGACCTACAGGAGAGGTTTAACTCAAAGAAAGTTAGAGTGTCAGTCCTCTGGTACTTAAGTCGGCATTGAGCCTTTTGTATTAAATTCGGATGCAATTTCTGTATTTCATCGTCAATAAGAAGGTCCAAAGGATACAGTAAACCTGAAGTAAAGCAGCGGAATCTAAAACTGCACTCACAGAAGAGGTTCAAATCAGAGAAAGTTAGAGTGTCAGTCCTCTTGTACTTAAGTCGGCATTGTGCCTTTTGTATTAAATTCGGATGCAATTTCTGTGTTTCATCTTTAATAAGAAGGTCCAAGGGATACAGTAAACCTGACGTGAAGTATCGGAATCTAAAACTGGACTCACAGGAGAGGTTCGAATCATAGAAAGTTAGAGTGTCAGTCCTCTTGTACTTAAGTCGGCGTTGTGCCTTTTGTATTAAATTCGGATGCAATTTCTGTGTTTCATCATCAATAAGAAGATCCAAGGGATACAGTAAACCTGAAGAGAAGCATCGGAATCTAAAACTGGACTCACAGGAGAGGTTCAAATCATAGAAAGTTAAAGAGTCAGTCCTCTTGCACATAAGTCGGCATTGTGCCTTTTGAATTTAATTCCGATGCAATTTCTGTGTTTCATCGTCAATAAGAGGGTCCAAGGGATACAGTAAACCTGAAGTGTAGCATCAGAATCTAAAACTGGACTCACGGGAGAAGTTTAAATCATAGAAAGTTAGAGTGTCAGTCTTCTTGTACTTAAGTCGGCATTGTGCCTTTTGTATTAAATTCGGATGTAATTTCTGTGTTTCATCGTCAATAGGAAGGTCCAAGGTATACAGTAAACCTGAAGTGAAGCATCGGAATCTAAAATTGGACTCACAGGAGAGGTTCACAGCATAGAAAGTTAAAGTGTCAGTCCTCTTGTACTTAAGTCGGCATTGTGCCCTTTGTATTAAATTCGGATGCAATTTTTGTGTTTCATCGTCAATAAGAAGGTCCAAGGGATACAGTAAACCTGAAGTGAAGCATCAGAATCCAAAACTGGATTCACAGGAGAGCTTCAAATCATAGAAAGTTAGAGTGTCCGTCCTCTTGTACTTAAGACGGCATTGTGCCTTTTGTATTAAATTTTTATGCAATTTCTGTGCTTCATCGTCAATATGAAGGTCCAAGGTATACAGTAAACCTGAAGTGAAGTAACGGAATCTAAAACTGGACTCACAGGAGAGGTTCAAAACATAGAAAGTTAGAGTGTCAGTACTCTTGTATTTAAGTCGGCATTGTGCCTTTTGTATTAAATTCGGATTGAATTTCTGTGTTTCATCGTCAATAAGAAGGTCCAAGGGATACAGTAAACCTGAAGTGAAGCATCGGAATCTAAAACTGGACTCACAGGAGAGGTTCAAATCAGAGAAAATTAGAGTGTCTGTCCTCTTGTACTTAAGTCGGCTTTGTGCGTTTTGAATTTAATTCCGATGCAATTTCTGTGTTTCATCGTCAATAAGAAGGTCCAAGGCATACAGTAAACCTGAAGGGACGCATCGGAAACTAAAACTGGACTCACAAGTAAGGTTCAAATCATACAAAGTTAGAGTTTCAGTCCTATTGTAATTAAGTCTTCATTGTGCCTTTTGTATTAAATTCGGATGCAATTTCTCTCTTTCATCGTCAATAAGAATGTCCAAGGGATACAGTAAACCTGAAGTGAAGAATCGGAATCTAAAACTGGACTCACAGGAGAGGATCAAATCATAGAAAGTTAGAGTGTCAGTCCTCTTGTACTTAAGTAGGCATTGTTCCTATTGTATTAAATTCGGATGCAATTTCAGTGCTTCATCGCCAATAAGTAGGTCCAAGGTATACAGTAACCTGAAGTGAAGCGTCGGAATCTAAAACTGGACTCACAGGAGAGGTTCAAATCATAGAAAGTTAGAGTGTCAGTCCTCTTGTACTTAAGTCGACATTGTGCCTTTTGAATTTAATTCCGATGCAATGTCTGTGTTTCATCGTCAATAAGAAGGTCCAAGGGATACAGTTAATCTGAAGTGAAGCATCGGAATCTAAAACTGGACTCACAGGAGAGGTTCAAAACATAGAAAGTTAGAGGGTGAGTCCTCTTGTACTTAAGTCGGCATTGTGCCTTTAGTATTAAATTCGGATGGAATTTCTTTGTTTCATCGTCAATAAGAAGTTCCAAGGGATTCAGTAAACCCGAAGTGAAGCACTGGAATCTAAAACTGGACTCACAGGAGACGTTCAAATCATAGAAAGTTAGAGTGTCAGTTCTCTTGTACTTAAGTCGGAATTGTGCCTTTTGTATTAAATTCGGATGCAATTTCTGTGTTTCATCGTCAATAAGAAGGACCAAGGGATACAGTAAACCTGAAGTGAAGCATCGGAATCTAAAACTGGACTCACAGGAGAGGTTCAAATCATAGAAAGTTAGAGTGTCAGTCCTCTTGTACTTAAGTCGGCATTGTGCTTTTGTATTAAATTCGGATGCAATTTCTGTGTTTCATCACTAATAAGAAGGTCCAAGGGATACAGTAAACCCGACGTGAAGCATCGGAATCTAAAACTGGACTCACAGGAGAGGATCAAATCATAGAAAGTTAGAGTGTCAGTCCTCTTGTACTTAAGTCGGCATTGTGCTTTTGTATTAAATTCGGATGCAATTTCTACGTTTCATCACTAATAAGAAGGTCCAAGGGATACAGTAAACCTGACGTGAAGCATCGGAATCTAAAACTGGACTCACAGGAGAGGTTCGAATCATAGAAAGTTAGAGTGTCAGTCCTCTTGTACTTAAGTCGGCGTTGTGCCTTTTGTATTAAATTCGGATGCAATTTCTGTGTTTCTTCATCAATAAGAAGGTCCAAGGGATACAGTAAACCTGAAGAGAAGCATCGGAATCTAAAACTGGACTCACAGGAGAGGTTCAAATCATAGAAAGTTAAAGAGTCAGTCCTCTTGTACATAAGTCGGCATTGTGCCTTTTGAATTTAATTCCGATGCAATTTCTGTGTTTCATCGTCAATAAGAGGGTCCAAGGGATACAGTAAACCTGAAGTGTAGCATCGGAATCTAAAACTGGACTCACGGGAGAAGTTTAAATCATAGAAAGTTAGAGTGTCAGTCCTCTTGTACTTAAGTCGGCATTGTGCCTTTTGTATTAAATTCGGATGTAATTTTTGTGTTTCATCGTCAATAGGAAGGTCCAAGGTATACAGTAAACCTGAAGTGAAGCATCGGAATCTAAAATTGGACTCACAGGAGAGGTTCAAAGCATAGAAAGTTAAAGTGTCAGTCCTCTTGTACTTAAGTCGGCATTGTGCCTTTTGTATTAAATTTGGATGCAATTTTTGTGTTTCATCGTCAATAAGAAGGTCCAAGGGATACAGTAAACCTGAAGTGAAGCATCAGAATCCAAAACTGGATTCACAGGAGAGCTTCAAAACATAGAAAGTTAGAGTGTCAGTCCTCTTGTACTTAAGACGGCATTGTGCCTTTTGTATTAAATTTTTATGCAATTTCTGTGCTTCATCGTCAATAAGAAGGTCCAAGGTATACAGTAAACCTGAAGTGAAGTAACGGAATCTAAAACTGGACTCACAGGAGAGGTTCAAAACATAGAAAGTTAGAGTGTCAGCACTCTTGTATTTAAGTCGGCATTGTGCCTTTTGTATTAAATTCGGATTGAATTTCTGTGTTTCATCGTCAATAAGAAGGTCCAAGGGATACAGTAAACCTGAAGTGAAGCAACGGAATCTAAAACTGGACTCACAGGAGAGGTTCAAATCATAGAAAGTTAGAGTGTCAGTCCTCTTGTACTTAAGTCGGCTTTGTGCGTTTTGAATTTAATTCCGATGCAATTTCTGTGTTTCATCGTCAATAAGAAGGTCCAAGGGATACAGTAAACCTGAAGGGACGCATCGGAAACTAAAACTGGACTCACAAGTAAGGTTCAAATCATACAAAGTTAGAGTTTTAGTCCTATTGTAATTAAGTCTTCATTGTGCCTTTTGTATTTAATTCGGATGCAATTTCTCTCTTTCATCGTCAATAAAAATGTCCGAGGGATACAGTAAACCTGAAGTGAAGCATCGGAATCTAAAACTGGACTCACAGCAGAGGTTCAAAACATAGAAAGTTAGAGGGTGAGTCCTCTTGTACTTAAGTCGGCATTGTGCCTTTAGTATTAAATTCGGATGGAATTTCTGTGTTTCATCGTCAATAAGAAGTTCCAAGGGATTCAGTAAACCCGAAGTGAAGCACAGGAATCTAAAACTGGACTCACAGGAGACGTTCAAATCATAGAAAGTTAGAGTGTCAGTTCTCTTGTACTTAAGTCGGCATTGTGCCTTTTGTATTAAATTCGGATGCAATTTCTGTGTTTCATCGTCAATAAGAAGGACCAAGGGATACAGTAAACCTGAAGTGAAGCATCGGAATCTAAAACTGGACTCACAGGAGAGGTTCGAATCATAGAAAGTTAGAGTGTCAGTCCTCTTGTACTTAAGTCGGCATTGTGCTTTTGTATTAAATTCGGATGCAATTTCTGTGTTTCATCATTAATAAGAAGGTCCAAGGGATACAGTAAACCTGACGTGAAGCATCGGAATCTAAAACTCGACTCACAGGAGAGGTTCGAATCATAGAAAGTTAGAGTGTCAGTCCTCTTGTACTTAAGTCGGCGTTGTGCCTTTTGTATTAAATTCGGATGCAATTTCTGTGTTACATCGTCAATAAGAAGGTCCAAGGGATACAGTAAACCTGAAGAGAAGCATCGGAATCTAAAACTGGACTCACAGGTGAAGTTCAAATCATAGAAAGTTAAAGAGTCAGTCCTCTTGTACACAATTCGGCATTGTGCCTTTTGAATTTAATTCCGATGCAATTTCTGTGTTTCATCGTCAATAAGAGGGTCCAAGGGATACAGTAAACCTGAAGTGTAGCATCGGAATCTAAAACTGGACTCACAGGAGAGGTTTAAATCATAGAAAGTTAGAGTGTCAGTCCTCTTGTACTTCAGTCAGCATTATGCCTTTTGTATTAATTTCGGATGTAATTTCTGTGTTTCATCGTCAATAGGAAGGTCCAAGGTATACAGTAAACCTGAAGTGAAGCATCGGAATCTAAAATTGGACTCACAGGAGAGGTTCAAATCATAGAAAGTTAGAGTGTCAGTCCTATTGTAATTAAGTCGGCATTGTGCCTTTTGTATTAAATTCGGATGCAATTTCTGTGTTTCATCGTCAATAAGAAGGGCCAAGGGATACAGTAAACCTGAAGTGAAGCATCGGAATCTAAAACTGGACTCACAGGAGAGGTTCAAATCATAGAAAGTTAGAGTGTCAGTCCTCATGTACTTAAGTCGGCATTGTGCCTTTTGTATTAAATTCGGATGCAATTTCTGTGTTTCATCATTAATAAGAAGGTCCAAGGGATACAGTAAACCTGACGTGAAACATCGGAACCTAAAACTGGACTCACAGGAGAGGTTCGAATCATAGAAAGTTAGAGTGTCAGTCCTCTTGTCCTTAAGTCGGCGTTGTGCGTTTTGTATTAAATTCGGATGCAATTTCTGTGTTTCATCGTCAATAAGAAGGTCCAAGGGATACAGTAAACCTGAAGAGAAGCATCGGAATCTAAAACTGGACTCACAGGTGAGGTTCAAATCATAGAAAGTTAAAGAGTCAGTCCTCTTGTACACAAGTCGGCATTGTGCCTTTTGAATTTAATTCCGATGCAATTTCTGAGTTTCATCGTCAATAAGAGGGTCCAAGGGATACAGTAAACCTGAAGTGTAGCATCGGAATCTAAGACTGGACTCACAGGAGAGGTTTAAATCATAGAAAGTTAGAGTGTCAGTCCTCTTGTACTTCAGTCAGCATTGTGCCTTTTGTATTAAATTCGGATGTAAATTCTGTGTTTCATCGTCAATAGGAAGGTCCAAGGTATACAGTAAACCTGAAGTGAAGCATCGGAATCTAAAATTGGACTCACAGGAGAGGTTCAAAACATAGAAAGTTAGAGTGTCAGTCCTCTTGTATTTAAGTCGGCATTGTGCCTTTTGTATTAAATTCGGATGGAATTTCTGTGTTTCATTGTCAATAAGAAGGTCCAAGGGATACAGTAAACCTGAAGTGAAGCATCGGAATCTAAAACTGGACTCACAGGAAAGGTTCAAATCATACAAAGTTAGAGTGTCAGTCCTATTGTAATTAAGTCGGCATTGTGCCTATTGTATTAAATTCGGATGCAATTTCTGTGTTTCATCGTCAATAAGAAGGGCCAAGGGATACAGTAAACCTGAAGTGAAGCATCGGAATCTAAAACTGGACTCACAGGAGGGGTTCAAATCATAGAAAGTTAGAGTGTCAGTCCTCTTGTACTTAAGTCGGCATTGTGCCTTTTGTATTAAATTCGGATGCAATTTCTGTGTTTCATCATTAATAAGAAGGGCCAAGGGATACATTAAACCTGACGTGAAACATCGGAATCTAAAACTGGACTCACAGGAGAGGTTCGAATCATAGAAAGTTAGAGTGTCAGTGCTCTTGTACTTAAGTCGGCGTTGTGCCTTTTGTATTAAATTCGGATGCAATTTCTGTGTTTCATCGTCAATAAGAAGGTCCAAGGGATACAGTAAACCTGAAGAGAAGCATCGGAATATAAAACTGGACTCACAGGAGAGGTTCGAATCATAGAAAGTTAGAGTGTCAGTCCTCTTGTACTTAAGTCGGCTTTGTGCGTTTTGAATTTAATTCCGATGCAATTTCTGTGTTTCATCGTCAATAAGAAGGTCCAAGGGATACAGTAAACCTGAAGGGACGCATCGGAAACTAAAACTGGACTCACAAGTAAGGTTCAAATCATACAAAGTTAGAGTTTTAGTCCTATTGTAATTAAGTCTTCATTGTGCCTTTTGTATTAAATTCGGATGCAATTTCTCTCTTTCATCGTCAATAAAAATGTCCGAGGGATACAGTAAACCTGAAGTGAAGCATCGGAATCTAAAACTGGACTCACAGCAGAGGTTCAAAACATAGAAAGTTAGAGGGTGAGTCCTCTTGTACTTAAGTCGGCATTGTGCCTTTAGTATTAAATTCGGATGGAATTTCTGTGTTTCATCGTCAATAAGAAGTTCCAAGGGATTCAGTAAACCCGAAGTGAAGCACAGGAATCTAAAACTGGACTCACAGGAGACGTTCAAATCATAGAAAGTTAGAGTGTCAGTTCTCTTGTACTTAAGTCGGCATTGTGCCTTTTGTATTAAATTCGGATGCAATTTCTGTGTTTCATCGTCAATAAGAAGGACCAAGGGATACAGTAAACCTGAAGTGAAGCATCGGAATCTAAAACTGGACTCACAGGAGAGGTTCGAATCATAGAAAGTTAGAGTGTCAGTCCTCTTGTACTTAAGTCGGCATTGTGCTTTTGTATTAAATTCGGATGCAATTTCTGTGTTTCATCATTAATAAGAAGGTCCAAGGGATACAGTAAACCTGACGTGAAGCATCGGAATCTAAAACTCGACTCACAGGAGAGGTTCGAATCATAGAAAGTTAGAGTGTCAGTCCTCTTGTACTTAAGTCGGCGTTGTGCCTTTTGTATTAAATTCGGATGCAATTTCTGTGTTACATCGTCAATAAGAAGGTCCAAGGGATACAGTAAACCTGAAGAGAAGCATCGGAATCTAAAACTGGACTCACAGGTGAAGTTCAAATCATAGAAAGTTAAAGAGTCAGTCCTCTTGTACACAATTCGGCATTGTGCCTTTTGAATTTAATTCCGATGCAATTTCTGTGTTTCATCGTCAATAAGAGGGTCCAAGGGATACAGTAAACCTGAAGTGTAGCATCGGAATCTAAAACTGGACTCACAGGAGAGGTTTAAATCATAGAAAGTTAGAGTGTCAGTCCTCTTGTACTTCAGTCAGCATTATGCCTTTTGTATTAATTTCGGATGTAATTTCTGTGTTTCATCGTCAATAGGAAGGTCCAAGGTATACAGTAAACCTGAAGTGAAGCATCGGAATCTAAAATTGGACTCACAGGAGAGGTTCAAATCATAGAAAGTTAGAGTGTCAGTCCTATTGTAATTAAGTCGGCATTGTGCCTTTTGTATTAAATTCGGATGCAATTTCTGTGTTTCATCGTCAATAAGAAGGGCCAAGGGATACAGTAAACCTGAAGTGAAGCATCGGAATCTAAAACTGGACTCACAGGAGAGGTTCAAATCATAGAAAGTTAGAGTGTCAGTCCTCATGTACTTAAGTCGGCATTGTGCCTTTTGTATTAAATTCGGATGCAATTTCTGTGTTTCATCATTAATAAGAAGGTCCAAGGGATACAGTAAACCTGACGTGAAACATCGGAACCTAAAACTGGACTCACAGGAGAGGTTCGAATCATAGAAAGTTAGAGTGTCAGTCCTCTTGTCCTTAAGTCGGCGTTGTGCGTTTTGTATTAAATTCGGATGCAATTTCTGTGTTTCATCGTCAATAAGAAGGTCCAAGGGATACAGTAAACCTGAAGAGAAGCATCGGAATCTAAAACTGGACTCACAGGTGAGGTTCAAATCATAGAAAGTTAAAGAGTCAGTCCTCTTGTACACAAGTCGGCATTGTGCCTTTTGAATTTAATTCCGATGCAATTTCTGAGTTTCATCGTCAATAAGAGGGTCCAAGGGATACAGTAAACCTGAAGTGTAGCATCGGAATCTAAGACTGGACTCACAGGAGAGGTTTAAATCATAGAAAGTTAGAGTGTCAGTCCTCTTGTACTTCAGTCAGCATTGTGCCTTTTGTATTAAATTCGGATGTAAATTCTGTGTTTCATCGTCAATAGGAAGGTCCAAGGTATACAGTAAACCTGAAGTGAAGCATCGGAATCTAAAATTGGACTCACAGGAGAGGTTCAAAACATAGAAAGTTAGAGTGTCAGTCCTCTTGTATTTAAGTCGGCATTGTGCCTTTTGTATTAAATTCGGATGGAATTTCTGTGTTTCATTGTCAATAAGAAGGTCCAAGGGATACAGTAAACCTGAAGTGAAGCATCGGAATCTAAAACTGGACTCACAGGAAAGGTTCAAATCATACAAAGTTAGAGTGTCAGTCCTATTGTAATTAAGTCGGCATTGTGCCTATTGTATTAAATTCGGATGCAATTTCTGTGTTTCATCGTCAATAAGAAGGGCCAAGGGATACAGTAAACCTGAAGTGAAGCATCGGAATCTAAAACTGGACTCACAGGAGGGGTTCAAATCATAGAAAGTTAGAGTGTCAGTCCTCTTGTACTTAAGTCGGCATTGTGCCTTTTGTATTAAATTCGGATGCAATTTCTGTGTTTCATCATTAATAAGAAGGGCCAAGGGATACATTAAACCTGACGTGAAACATCGGAATCTAAAACTGGACTCACAGGAGAGGTTCGAATCATAGAAAGTTAGAGTGTCAGTGCTCTTGTACTTAAGTCGGCGTTGTGCCTTTTGTATTAAATTCGGATGCAATTTCTGTGTTTCATCGTCAATAAGAAGGTCCAAGGGATACAGTAAACCTGAAGAGAAGCATCGGAATATAAAACTGGACTCACAGGAGAGGTTCGAATCATAGAAAGTTAGAGTGTCAGTCCTCTTGTACTTAAGTCGGCGTTGTGCCTTTTGTATTAAATTCGGATGTAATTTCTGTGTTTCATCGTCAATAGGAAGGTCCAAGGTATACAGTAAACCTGAAGTGAAGCATCGGAATCTAAAATTGGACTCACAGGAGTGGTTCAAAACATAGAAAGTTAGGTGTCAGTCCACTTGTACTTAAGTCGGCATTGTGCCTTTTGTATTAAATTCGGATGCAATATCTGTGTTTAATCGTCAATAAGAAGGTCCAAGGGATACAGTAAACCTGAAGTGAAGCATCGGAATCTAAAACTGGACTCACAGGAGAGGTTCAAATCATAGAAAGTTAGAGTGTCAGTCCTCTTCTACTTAAGTCGGCATTGTGCTTTTGTATTAAATACGGATGCAATTTCTGTGTTTCATCATTAATAAGAAGGTCCAAGGGATACAGTAAACCTGACGTGAAGCATCGGAATCTAAAACTGGACTCACAGGAGAGGTTCAAATCATTGAAAGTTAGAGTGTCAGTCCTCTTGTACTTAAGTCAGCGTTGTGCCTTTTGCATTAAATTCGGATGCAATTTCTGTGTTACATCGTCAATGAGAAGGTCCAAGGGATACAGTAAACCTGAAGAGAACCATCGGAATCTAAAACTGGACTCACAGGTGAGGTTCAAATCATAGAAAGTTAAAGAGTCAGTCCTCTTGTACACAATTAGGCATTGTGCCTTTTGAATTTAATTCCGATGCAATTTCTGTGATTCATCGTCAATAAGAGGGTCCAAGGGATACAGTAAACCTGAAGTGTAGCATCGGAATCTAAAACTGGACTCACAGGAGAGTTTAAATCATAGAAAGTTAGAGTGTCAGTCCTCTTGTACTTCAGTCAGCATTGTGCCTTTTGTATTAATTTCGGATGTAATTTCTGTGTTTCATCGTCAATAGGAAGGTCCAAGGTATACAGTAAACCTGAAGTGAAGCATCGGAATCTAAAATTGGACTCACAGGAGAGGTTCAAAACATAGAAAGTTAGAGTGTCAGTCCTCTTGTATTTAAGTCGGCATTGTGCCTTTTGTATTAAATTCGGATGGAATTTCTGTGTTTCATCGTCAATAAGAAGGTCCAAGGGATACAGTAAACCTGAAGTGAAGCATCGGAATCTAAAACTGGACTCACAGGAGAGGTTCAGATCATATAAAGTTAGAGTGTCAGTCCTATTGTAATTAAGTCGGCATTGTGCCTTTTGTATTAAATTCGGATGCAATTTCTGTGTTTCATCGTCAATAAGAAGGGCCAAGGGATACAGTAAACCTGAAGTGAAGCATCGGAATCTAAAACTGGACTCACAGGAGAGGTTAAAATAATAGAAAGTTAGAGTGTCAGTCCTCTTGTACTTAAGTCGGCATTGTGCCTTTTGTATTAAATTCGGATGCAATTTCTGTGTTTCATCATTAATAAGAAGGTCCAAGGGATACAGTAAACCTGACGTGTAACATCGGAATCTAAAACTGGACTCACAGGAGAGGTTCGAAACATTGAAAGTTAGAGTGTCAGTCCTCTTGTACTTAAGTCGGCGTTGTGCCTTTTGTATTAAATTCGGATGCAATTTCTGTGTTTCATCGTCAATAAGAAGGTCGAGGGGATACAGTAAACCTGAAGAGAAGCATCGGAATCTAAAACTGGACTCACAGGTGAGGTTCAAATCATAGAAAGTTAAAGAGTCAGTCCTCTTGTACACAAGTCGGCATTGTGCCTTTTGAATTTAATTCCGATGCAATTTCTGAGTTTCATCGTCAATAAGAGGGTCCAAGGGATACAGTAAACCTGAAGTGTAGCATCGGAATCTAAGACTGGACTCACAGGAGAGGTTTAAATCATAGAAAGTTAGAGTGTCAGTCCTCTTGTACTTCAGTCGGCATTGTGCCTTTTGTATTAAATTCGGATGTAATTTCTGTGTTTCATCGTCAATAGGAAGGTCCAAGGTATACAGTAAACCTGAAGTGAAGCATCGGAATCTAAAATTGGACACACAGGAGAGGTTCAAATCATAGAAAGTTAGGTGTCAGTACACTTGTACTTAAGTCGGCATTGTGCCTTTTATATTAAATTCGGATGCAATATCTGTGTTTAATCGTCAATAAGAAGGTCCAAGGGATACAGTAAACCTGAAGTGAAGCATCGGAATCCAAAACTGACCTCACAGGAGAGGTTCAAATCATAGAAAGTTAGAGTGTCAGTCCTCTTGTACTTAAGACGTCATTGTGCCTTTTGTATTAAATTCTTATGCAATTTCTGTGCTTCATCGTCAATAAGAAGGTCAAAGGTATACAGTATACCTGAAGTGAAGTATCGGAATCTAAAACTGGACTCCCAGGAGAGGTTCAAAACATAGAAAGTTAGAGTGTCAGTCCTCTTGTATTTAAGTCGGCATTGTGCCTTTTGTATTCAATTCGGATGGAATTTCTGTGTTTCATCGTCAATAAGAAGGTCCAAGGGATACAGAAAACCTGAAGTGAATATCGGAATCTAAAACTGGACTCACAGGAAAGGTTCTAATCATAGAAAGTTAGAGTGTCAGTCCTATTGTAATTAAGTCGGCATTGTGCCTTTTGTATTAAATTCGGATGCAATTTCTGTGTTTCATCGTCAATAAGAATGTCCAAGGGATACAGTAAACCTGAAGCGAATCATCGGAATCAAAAACTGGACTCACAGGAGAGGAACAAATCATAGAAAGTTAGAGTGTCAGTCCTCTTGTACTTAAGTAGGCATTGTTAATTTTGTATTAAATTCGGATTCAATTTCAGTGCTTTATCGCCAATAAGTAGGTCCAAGGTATACAGTAACCTGAAGTGAAGCGTCGGAATCTAAAACTGGACTCACAGGAGAGGTTCAAATCACAGAAAGTTAGAGTGTCAGTCCTCTTGTACTTATGTCGGCATTGTGCCTTTTGTATAAAATTCGGATGTAATATCTGTGTTTCATCGTCAATAGGAAGGTCCAAGGTATACAGTAAACCTGAAGTGAAGCATCGGAATCTAAAATTGGACTCACAGGAGAGGTTCAAAGCATAGAAAGTTACAGTGTCAGTCCTCTTCTACTTAAGTCGGCATTGTGCCTTTTGTATTAAATTCGGATGCAATATCTGTGTTTCATCGTCAATAAGAAGGTCCAAGGGATACAGTAAACCTGAAGTGATGCATCGGAATCTAAAATTGGACTCACAGGAGTGGTTCAAAACATAGAAATTTAAAGTGTCAGTCCACTTGTACTTAAGTCGGCATTGTGCCTTTTGTATTAAATTCGGATGCAATATCTGTGTTTAATCGTCAATAAGAAGGTCCAAGGGATACAGTAAACCTGAAGTGAAGCTTTGGAATCCAAAACTGACCTCACAGGAGAGGTTCAAATCATAGAAAGTTAGAGTGTCAGTCCTATTGTACTTAAGACGGCATTGTGCCTTTTGTATTAAATTCTTATGCAATTTCTGTGCTTCATCGTCAATAAGAAGGTCCAAGGTATACAGTATACCTGAAGTGAAGTATCGGAATCTAAAACTGGACTCACAGGAGAGGTTCAAAACATAGAAAGTTAGAGTGTCAGTCCTCTTGTATTTAAGTCGTCATTGTTCCTTTTGTATTAAATTCGGATGGAATTTCTGTGTTTCATCGTCAATACGAAGGTCCAAGGGATACAGTAAACCTGAAGTGAAGCATCGGAATCTAAAACTGGACTCACAGGAAAGGTTCTAATCATAGAAAGTTAGAGTGTCAATCCTATTGTAATTAAGTCGGCATTGTGCCTTTTGTTTTAAATTCGGATGCAATTTCTGTGTTTCATCGTCAATAAGAATGTCCAAGGGATACAGTAAACCTGAAGCGAAGCATCGGAATCAAAAACTGGACTCACAGGAGAGGATCAAATCATAGAAAGTTAGAGTGTCAGTCCTCTTGTACTTAAGTAGGCATTGTTCCTTTTGTATTAAATTCGGATGCAATTTCAGTGCTTCATCGCCAATAAGTAGGTCCAAGGTATACAGTAACCTGAAGTGAAGCGTCGGAATCTAAAACTGGGCTCACAGGAGAGGTTCAAATCACAGAAAGTTAGAGTGTCAGTCCTCTTGTACTTATGTCGGCATTGTGCCTTCTGTATTAAATTCGGATGTAATTTCTGTGTTTCATCGTCAATAGGAAGGTCCAAGGTATACAGTAAACCTGAAGTGAAGCATCGGAATCTAAAATTGGACTCACAGGAGAGGTTCAAAGCATAGAAAGTTACAGTGCCAGTCCTCTTCTACTTAAGTCGGCATTGTGCCTTTTGTATTAAATTCGGATGCAATTTCTGTGTTTAATCGACAATAAGAAGGTCCAAGGGATACAGTAAACCTCAAGTGAAGCATCGGAATCCAAAACTGAACTCACAGGAGAGGTTCAAATCATAGAAAGTTAGAGTGGCAGTAATCTTGTACTTAAGACGGCATTGTGCCCTTTGCATTAAATTATTATGCAATTTCTGTGCTTCATCGTCAATAAGAAGGTCCAAGGTATACAGTATATCCGAAGTGAAGTATCGGAATCTAAAACTGGACTCCCAGGAGAGGTTCAAAACATAGAAAGTTAGAGTGTCAGTCCTCTTGTATTTAAGTCGGCATTGTGCCTTTTGTATTAAATTCGGATGGAATTTCTGTGTTTCATCGTCAATAAGAAAGTCCAAGGGATATAGTAAACCTGATGTGAAGCATCGGAATCTAAAACTGGACTCACAGGAGAGGTTCAAATCATAGAAAATTAGAGTGTCAGTCCTCTTGTATTTAAGTCGGCATTGTGCCTTTTGTATTAAATTCGGATGGAATTTCTGTGTTTCATCGTCAATAAGAAGGTCCAAGGGATACAGTAAACCTGAAGTGAAGCATCGGAATCTAAAACTGGACTCACAGGAGAGGTTCAAATCATAGAAAGTTCGAGTGTGAGTCCTATTGTAATTAAGTCGGCATTGTGCGTTTTGTATTAAATTCGGATGCAATTTCTGTGTTTCATCGTCAATAAGAAGGGCCAAGGGATACAGTAAACCTGAAGTGAAGTATCGGAATCTAAAACTGGACTCACAGGAGAGGTTCAAATCACAGAAAGTTAGAGTGTCAGTCCTCTTGTACTTAAGTCGGCATTGTGCCTTTTGTATTAAGTTCGGATGCAATTTCTGTGTTTCATCATTAATACGAAGGTCCAAGGGATACAGTAAACCTGACGTGAAACATCGGAATCTAAAACTGGACTCACAGGAGAGGTTCGAATCATAGAAAGTTAGAGTGTCAGTCCTCTTGTACTTAAGTCGGCGTTGTGCCTTTTGTATTAATTTCGGATGCAATTTCTGTGTTTCATCGTCAATAAGAAGGTCCAAGGGATACAGTAAACCTGAAGAGAAGCATCGGAATCTAAAACTGGACTCACAGGTGAGGTTCAAATCATAGAAAGTTAAAGAGTCAGTCCTCTTGTACACAAGTCGGCATTGTGCCTTTTGAATTTAATTCCGATGCAATTTCTGAGCTTCATCGTCAATAAGAGGGTCCAAGGGATACAGTAAACCTGAAGTGTAGCATCGGAATCTAAGACTGGACTCACAGGAGAGGTTTAAATCATAGAAAGTTAGAGTGACAGTCCTCTTGTACTTCAGTCGGCATTGTGCCTTTTGTATTAAATTCGGATGTAATTTCTGTGTTTCATCGTCAATAGGAAGGTCCAAGGCATACAGTAAACCTGAAGTGAAGCATCGGAATCTAAAATTGGACTCACAGGAGAGGTACAAAACATAGAAAGTTAGGTGTCAGTCCACTTGTACTTAAGTCGGCATTGTGCCTTTTATATTAAATTCGGATGCAATATCTGTGTTTAATCGTCAATAAGAAGGTCCAAGGGATACAGTAAACCTGAAGTGAAGCATCGGAATCCAAAACTGACCTCACAGGAGAGGTTCAAATCATAGAAAGTTAGAGTGTCAGTCCTCTTGTACTTAACACGTCATTGTGCCTTTTGTATTAAATTCTTATGCAATTTCTGTGCTTCATCGTCAATAAGAAGGTCAAAGGTATACAGTATACCTGAAGTGAAGTATCGGAATCTAAAACTGGACTCCCAGGAGAGGTTCAAAACATAGAAATGTAGAGTGTCACTCCTCTTGTATTTAAGTCGGCATTGTGCCTTTTGTATTAAATTCGGATGGAATTTCTGTGTTTCATCGTCAATAAGAAGGTCCAAGGGATACAGAAAACCTGAAGTGAAGCATCGGAATCTAAAACTGGACTCACAGGAAAGGTTCAAATCACAGAAAGTTAGAGTGTCAGTCCTCTTGTACTTATGTCGGCATTGTGCCTTTTGTATTAAATTCGGATGTAATTTCTGTGTTTCATCGTCAATAAGAAGGTCCAAGGTATACAGTATACCTGAAGTGAAGTATCGGAATCTAAAACTGGACTCACAGGAGAGGTTCAAAACATAGAAAGTTAGAGTGTCAGTCCTCTTGTATTTAAGTCGTCATTGTTCCTTTTGTATTAAATTCGGATGGAATTTCTGTGTTTCATCGTCAATACGAAGGTCCAAGGGATACAGTAAACCTGAAGTGAAGCATCGGAATCTAAAACTGGACTCACAGGAAAGGTTCTAATCATAGAAAGTTAGAGTGTCTGTCCTATTGTAATTAAGTCGGCATTGTGCCTTTTGTTTTAAATTCGGATGCAATTTCTGTGTTTCATCGTCAATAAGAATGTCCAAGGGATACAGTAAACCTGAAGCGAAGCATCGGAATCAAAAACTGGACTCACAGGAGAGGATCAAATCATAGAAAGTTAGAGTGTCAGTCCTCTTGTACTTAAGTAGGCATTGTTCCTTTTGTATTAAATTCGGATGCAATTTCAGTGCTTCATCGCCAATAAGTAGGTCCAAGGTATACAGTAACCTGAAGTGAAGCGTCGGAATCTAAAACTGGACTCACAGGAGAGGTACAAATCACAGAAAGTTAGAGTGTCAGTCCTCTTGTACTTATGTCGGCATTGTGCCTTTTGTATTAAATTCGGATGTAATTTCTGTGTTTCATCGTCAATAGGAAGGTCCAAGGTATACAGTAAACCTGAAGTGAAGCATCGGAATCTAAAATTGGACTCACAGGAGAGGTTCAAAGCATAGAAAGTTACAGTGTCAGTCCTCTTCTACTTAAGTCGGCATTGTGCCTTTTGTATTAAATTCGGATGCAATTTCTGTGTTTCATCGTCAATAAGAAGGTCCAAGGGATACAGTAAACCTGAAGTGAAGCATCGGAATCTAAAATTGGTCTCACAGGAGAGGTTCAAAACATAGAAAGCTAAAGTGTCAGTCCACTTGTACTTATGTCGGCATTGTGCCTTTTGTATTAAATTCGGATGCAATTTCTGTGTTTAATCGACAACAAGAAGGTCCAAGGGATACAGTAAACCTCAAGTGAAGCATCGGAATCCAAAACTGAACTCACAGGAGAGGTTCAAATCATAGAAAGTTAGAGTGGCAGTCCTCTTGTACTTAAGACGGCATTGTGCCCTTTGCATTAAATTATTATGCAATTTCTGTGCTTCATCGTCAATAAGAAGGTCCAAGGTATACAGTATATCTGAAGTGAAGTATCGGAATCTAAAACTGGACTCCCAGGAGAGGTTCAAAACATAGAAAGTTAGAGTGTCAGTCCTCTTGTATTTAAGTCGGCATTGTGCCTTTTGTATTAAATTCGGATGGAATTTCTGTGTTTCATCGTCAATAAGGAAGTCCAAGGGATACAGTAAACCTGATGTGAAGCATCGGAATCTAAAACTGGACCCACAGGAGAGGTTCAAATCATAGAAAATTAGAGTGTCAGTCCTCTTGTATTTAAGTCGGCATTGTGCCTTTTGTATTAAATTCGGATGGAATTTCTGTGTTTCATCGTCAATAAGAAGGTCCAAGGGATACAGTAAACCTGAAGTGAAGCATCGGAATCTAAAACTGGACTCACAGGAGAGGTTCAAATCATAGAAAGTTCGAGTGTCAGTCCTATTGTAATTAAGTCGGCATTGTGCCTTTTGTATTAAATTCGGATGCAATTTCTGTGTTTCATCGTCAATAAGAAGGGCCAAGGGATACAGTAAACCTGAAGTGAAGCATCGGAATCTAAAACTGGACTCACAGGAGAGGTTCAAATCATAGAAAGTTAGAGTGTCAGTCCTCTTGTACTTAAGTCGGCATTGTGCCTTTTGTATTAAATTCGGATGCAATTTCTGTGTTTCATCATTAATAAGAAGGTCCAAGGGATACAGTAAACCTTACGTGAAACATCGGAATCTAAAACTGGACTCACAGGAGAGGTTCGAATCATAGAAAGTTAGAGTGTCAGTCCTCTTGTACTTAAGTCGGCGTTGTGCCTTTTGTATTAAATTCGGATGCAATTTCTGTGTTTCATCGTCAATAAGAAGGTCCAAGGGATACAGTAAACCTGAAGAGAAGCATCGGAATCTAAAACTGGACTCACAGGTGAGGTTCAAATCATAGAAAGTTAAAGAGTCAGTCCTCTTGTACACAAGTCGGCATTGTGCTTTTTGAATTTAATTCCGATGCAATTTCTGAGTTTCATCGTCAATAAGAGGGTCCAAGGGATACAGTAAACCTGAAGTGTAGCATCGGAATCTAAGACTGGACTCACAGGAGAGGTTTAAATCATAGAAAGTTAGAGTGACAGTCCTCTTGTACTTCAGTCGGCATTGTGCCTTTTGTATTAAATTCGGATGTAATTTCTGTGTTTCATCGTCAATAGGAAGGTCCAAGGCATACAGTAAACCTGAAGTGAAGCATCGGAATCTAAAATTGGACTCACAGGAGAGGTACAAAACATAGAAAGTTAGGTGTCAGTCCACTTGTACTTAAGTCGGCATTGTGCCTTTTATATTAAATGCGGATGCAATATCTGTGTTTAATCGTCAATAAGAAGGTCCAAGGGATACAGTAAACCTGAAGTGAAGCATCGGAATCCAAAACTGACCTCACAGGAGAGGTTCAAATCATAGAAAGTTAGAGTGTCAGTCCTCTTGTACTTAACACGTCATTGTGCCTTTTGTATTAAATTCTTATGCAATTTCTGTGCTTCATCGTCATTAAGAAGGTCAAAGGTATACAGTATACCTGAAGTGAAGTATCGGAATCTAAAACTGGACTCCCGGGAGAGGTTCAAAACATAGAAATGTAGAGTGTCAGTCCTCTTGTATTTAAGTCGGCATTGTGCCTTTTGTATTAAATTCGGATGGAATTTCTGTGTTTCATCGTCAATAAGAAGGTCCAAGGGATACAGAAAACCTGAAGTGAAGCATCGGAATCTAAAACTGGACTCACAGGAAAGGTTCTAATCATAGAAAGTTAGAGTGTCAGTCCTATTGGAATTAAGTAGGCATTGTGCCTTTTGTATTAAATTCGGATGCAATTTCTGTGTTTCATCGTCAATAAGAATGTCCAAGGGATACAGTAAACCTGAAGCGAAGCATCGGAATCAAAATCTGGACTCACAGGAGAGGAACAAATCATAGAAAGTTAGAGTGTCAGTCCTCTTGTACTTAAGTAGGCATTGTTAATTTTGTATTAAATTCGGATGCAATTTCAGTGCTTTATCGCCAATAAGTAGGTCCAAGGTATACAGTAACCTGAAGTGAAGCGTCGGAATCTAAAACTGGACTCACAGGAGAGGTTCAAATCACAGAAAGTTAGAGTGTCAGTCCTCTTGTACTTATGTCGGCATTGTGCCTTTTGTATTAAATTCGGATGTAATTTCTGTGTTTCATCGTCAATAGGAAGGTCCAAGGTATACAGTAAACCTGAAGTGAAGCATCGGAATCTAAAATTGGACTCACAGGAGAGGTTCAAAGCATAGAAAGTTACAGTGTCAGTCCTCTTCTACTTAAGTCGGCATTGTGCCTTTTGTATTAAATTCGGATGCAATATCTGTGTTTCATCGTCAATAAGAAGGTCCAAGGGATACAGTAAACCTGAAGTGAGGCATCGGAATCTAAAATTGGACTCACAGGAGAGGTTCAAAACATAGAAAGTTAAAGTGTCAGTCCACTTGTACTTAAGTCGGCATTGTGCCTTTTGTATTAAATTCGGATGCAATATCTGTGTTTAATCGTCAATAAGAAGGTCCAAGGGATACAGTAAACCTGAAGTGAAGCATCGGAATCCAAAACTGACCTCACAGGAGAGGTTCAAATCATAGAAAGTTAGAGTGTCAGTCCTCTTGTACTTAAGACGGCATTGTGCCTTTTGTATTAAATTCTTATGCAATTTCTGTGCTTCATCGTCAATAAGAAGGTCCAAGGTATACAGTATACCTGAAGTGAAGTATCGGAATCTAAAACTGGACTCCCAGGAGAGGTTCAAAACATAGAAAGTTAGAGTGTCAGTCCTCTTGTATTTAAGTCGGCATTGTTCCTTTTGTATTAAATTCGGATGGAATTTCTGTGTTTCATCGTCAATAAGAAGGTCCAAGGGATACAGTAAACCTGAAGTGAAGCATCGAAATCTAAAACTGGACTCACAGGAAAGGTTCTAATCATAGAAAATTAGAGTGTCAGTCCTATTGTAATTAAGTCGGCATTGTGCCTTTTGTTTTAAATTCGGATGCAATTTCTGTGTTTCATCGTCAATAAGAATGTCCAAGGGATACAGTAAACCTGAAGCGAAGCATCGGAATCAAAAACTGGACTCACAGGAGAGGATCAAATCATAGAAAGTTAGAGTGTCAGTCCTCTTGTACTTAAGTAGGCATTGTTCCTTTCGTATTAAATTCGGATGCAATTTCAGTGCATCATCGCCAATAAGTAGGTCCAAGGTATACAGTAACCTGAAGTGAAGCGTCGGAATCTAAAACTGGACTCACAGGAGAGGTTCAAATCACAGAAAGTTAGAGTGTCAGTCCTCTTGTACTTATGTCGGCATTGTGCCTTTTGTATTAAATTCGGATGTAATTTCTGTGTTTCATCGTCAATAGGAAGGTCCAAGGTATACAGTAAACCTGAAGGGAAGCATCGGAATCTAAAATTGGACTCACAGGAGAGGTTCAAAGCATAGAAAGTTACAGTGTCAGTCCTCTTCTACTTAAGTCGGCATTGTGCCTTTTGTATTAAATTCGGATGCAATTTCTGTGTTTCATCGTCAATAAGAAGGTCCAAGGGATACAGTAAACCTGAAGTGAAGCATCGGAATCTAAAATTGGACTCACAGGAGAGGTTCAAAACATAGAAAGTTAAAGTGTCAGTCCACTTGTACTTATGTCGGCATTGTGCCTTTTGTATTAAATTCGGATGCAATTTCTGTGTTTAATCGTCAATAAGAAGGTCCAAGGGATACAGTAAACCTCAAGTGAAGCATCGGAATCCAAAACTGAACTCACAGGAGAGGTTCAAATCATAGAAAGTTAGAGTGGCAGTCCTCTTGTACTTAAGACGGCATTGTACCCTTTGCATTAAATTATTATGCAATTTCTGTGCTTCATCGTCAATAAGAAGGTCCAAGGTATACAGTATATCTGAAGTGAAGTATCGGAATCTAAAACTGGACTCCCAGGAGAGGTTCAAAACATAGAAAGTTAGAGTGTCAGTCCTCTTGTATTTAAGTCGGCATTGTGCCTTTTGTATTAAATTCGGATGGAATTTCTGTGTTTCATCGTCAATAAGAAAGTCCAAGGGATACAGTAAACCTGTAGTGAAGCATCGGAATCTAAAACTGGACTCACAGGAGAGGTTCAAATCATAGAAAATTAGAGTGTCAGTCCTATTGTAATTAAGTCGGCATTGTGCCTTTTGTATTACATTCGGATGCAATTTCTGTGTTTCATCGTCAATAAGAATGTCCAAGGGATACAGCAAACCTGAAGTGAAGCATCGGAATCTAAAACTGGACTCACAGGAGAGGTTCAAAAGCATAGGAAGTTAGAGTGTCAGTTCTCTTGTACTTAAGTCGGCATTGTGCCTTTTGTATTAAATTCGGATGCAATTTCTGTGTTTCATCGTCAATAAGAAGGGCCAAGGGATACAGTAAACCTGAAGTGAAGCATCGGAATCTAAAACTGGACTCACAGGAGAGGTTCAAATCATAGAAAGTTAGAGTGTCAGTCCTCTTGTACTTAAGTCGGCATTGTGCCTTTTGTATTAAATTCGGATGCAATTTCTGTGTTTCATCATTAATAAGAAGGTCCAAGGGATACAGTAAACCTGACGCGAAGCATCGGAATCTAAAACTGGACTCACAGGAGAGGTTCGAATCATAGAAAGTTAGAGTGTCAGTCCTCTTGTACTTAAGTCGGCGTTGTGCCTTTTGTATTAAATTCGGATGCAATTTCTGTGTTTCATCGTCAATGAGAAGGTCCAAGGGATACAGTAAACCTGAAGAGAAGCATCGGAATCTAAAACTGGACTCACAGGTGAGGTTCAAATCATAGAAAGTTAAAGAGTCAGTCCTCTTGTACACAAGTCGGCATTGTGCCTTTTGAAGTTAATTCCGATGCAATTTCTGTGTTTCATCGTCAATAAGAGGGTCCAAGGGATACAGTAAACCTGATGTGTAGCATCGGAATCTTAGACTGGACTCACAGGAGAGGTTTAAATCATAGAAAGTTAGAGTGTCAATCCTCTTGTACTTCAGTCGGCATTGTGCCTTTTGTATTAAATTCGGATGTAATTTCTGTGTTTCATCGTCAATAGGAAGGTCCAAGGTATACAGTAAACCTGAAGTGAAGCATCGGAATCTAAAATTGGACACACAGGAGAGGTTAAAAACATAGAAAGTTAAAGTGTCAGTCCACTTGTACTTAAGTCGCCATTGTGCCTTTTGTATTAAATTCGGATGCAATATCTGTGTTTAATCGTCAATAAGACGGTCCAAGGGATACAGTAAACCTGAAGTGAAGCATCGGAATCTAAAACTGGACTCACAGGAGAGGTTCTAATCATAGAAAGTTAGAGTGTCAGTCCTATTGTAATTAAGTCGGCATTGTGCCTTTTGTATTAAATTCGGATGCAATTTCTGTGTTTCATCGTCAATAAGAATGTCCAAGGGATACAGTAAACCTGAAGCGAAGCATCGGAATCAAAAACTGGACTCACAGGAAAGGATCTAATCATAGAAAGTTAGAGTGTCAGTCCTCTTGTACTTAAGTAGGCATTGTTCCTTTTGTATTAAATTCAGATGCAATTTCAGTGCTTCATCGCCAATAAGTAGGTCCAAGGTATACAGTAACCTGAAGTGAAGCGTCGGAATCTAAAACTGGACTCACAGGAGAGGTTCAAATCATAGAAAGTTAGAGTGTCAGTCCTCTTGTACTTATGTCGGCATTGTGACTTTTGTATTAAATTCGGATGCAATTTCAGTGCTTCATCGCCAATAAGTAGGTCCAAGGTATACAGTAACCTGAACTGAAGCGTCGGAATCTAAAACTGGACTCACAGGAGAGGTTCAAATCATTGAACGTTAGAGTGCCAGTCCTCTTGTACTTAAGTCGGCATTGTGCCTGTTGAATTTAATTCCGATGCAATTTCTGTGCTTCATCGCCAATAAGAAGGTCCAAGGGATACAGTAAACCTGAAGTGAAGCATCGGAATCCAAAACTGGACTCACAGGAGAGGTTCAAATCATAGAAAGTTAGAGTGTCAGTCCTCTTGTACTTAAGTGGCATTGTACCTTTTGAATTTAATTCCAATGCAGTTTCTGAGTTTCATCGTCAATAAGAAGGTCCAACGGATACAGTAAACGTGAAGTGAAGCATCGGAATCTAAAACTGGACTCACAGGAGAGATTCAAACCATAGAAAGTTAGAGTGTCAGTCCTCTTGTACTTAAGTCGGCATTGTACCTTGTGTATTTCATTCGGATGCAATTTCTGTGTTTGATCGTCAATAAAAAGGTCCAAGGGATACAGTAAACCTGAAGTGAAGCATCGGTATCTAAAGCTGGACTCACAGGAGAGGTTCAAATCAAAGAAAGTTAGAGTGTCAGTCCTCTTGTACCTAAGACGGCATTGAGCCCTTTGTATTAAATTCGGAAGCAATTTCTGTGTTTTATCGTCAATAAGAAGGTCCAAGGGATACAGTAAACGTGAAGTGAAGCATCCCAATCTAAAACTGGACCCACAGGAGAGGTTCAAATCATAGAAAGTTAGAGTGTCAGTCCTCTTGTACTTAAGTCGGCATTGAGCATTTTGTATTAAATTCGGATGCAATTTCTGTGTTTCATCGTCAATAAGAAGGTCCAAGGGACACAGTAAACATGAAGTGAAGCATCGGAATCTAAAACTGGACTCTCAGGAGAGGCTCAAATCATAGAAAGTTAGAGTGTCTGTCCTCTTGTACATAAGTCGGCATTGTGCCTGTTGTATTAAATTCGGATGCAATTTCTGTGTTTCATCGTCAATAAGAAGGTCCAAGGGACACAGTAAACGTGAAGCGAAGCATCGGAATCTAAAACTGGACTCACAGGAGAGGCTCAAATCACAGAAAGTTAGAGTGTCTGTCCTCTTGTACTTAAGTCGGCATTGTGCCTTTTGTATTAAATTCGGATGCAATTTCTGTGTTTCATCGTCAATGAGAAGGTCCAAGGGATACAGTAAACCTGACGTGAAGCATCGGAATCTAAAACTGGACTCACAGGAGAGGTTCGAATCATAGAAAGTTAGAGTGTCAGTCCTCTTGTACTTATCTCGGCGTTGTGCCTTTTGTATTAAATTCGGATGCAATTTCTGTGTTACATCGTCAATAAGAAGGTCCAAGGGATACAGTAAACCTGAAGAGAAGCATCGGAATCTAAAACTGGACTCACAGGAGAGGTTTAAATCATAGAAAGTTAGAGTGTCAGACCTCTTGTACACAATACGGCATTGTGCCTTTTGAATTTAATTCCGATGCAATTTCTGTGTTTCATCGTCAATAAGAGGGTCCAAGGGATACAGTAAACCTGAAGTGTAGCATCGGAATCTAAAACTTGACTCACAGGAGAGGTTTAAATCATAGAAAGTTAGAGTGTCAGTCCTCTTGTACTTCAGTCGGCATTGTGCCTTTTGTATTAAATTCGGATGTAATTTCTGTGTTTCATCGTCAATAGGAAGGTCCAAGGTATACAGTAAACCTGAAGTGAAGCATCGGAATCTAAAATTGGACTCACAGGAGAGGTTCAAAACATAGAAAGTTAAAGTGTCAGTCCACTTGTACTTAAGTTGGCATTGTGCCTTTTGTATTAAATTCGGATGCAATTTCTGTGTTTAATCGTCAATAACAAGGTCCAAGGGATACAGTAAACCTGAAGTGAAGCATCGGAATCCAAAACTGAACTCACAGGAGAGGTTCAAATCATAGAAAGTTAGAGTGGCAGTCCTCTTGTACTTAAGATGGCATTGTGCCCTTTGCATTAAATTATTATGCAATTTCTGTGCTTCATCGTCAATAAGAAGGTCCTAGGTATACAGTATACCTGAAGTGAAGTATCGGAATCTAAAACTGGACTCCCAGGAGAGGTTCAAAACATAGAAAGTTAGAGTGTCAGTCCTATTGTAATTAAGTCGGCATTGTGCCTTTTGTATTAAATTCGGATGCAATTTCTGTGTTTGATCGTCAATAAGAAGGTCCAAGGGATACAGTAAACCTGAAGTGAAGCATCGGTATCTAGAGCTGGACTCACAGGAGAGGTTCAAATCAAAGAAAGTTAGAGTGTCAGTCCTCTTGTACCTAAGACGGCATTGTGCCCTTTGTATTAAATTTGGAAGCAATTTCTGTGTTTCATTGTCAATAAGAAGGTCCAAGGGATACAGTAAACGTGAAGTGAAGCACCCGTATCTAAAACTGGACCCACAGGAGAGGTTCAAATCATAGAAAGTTAGAGTGTCAGTCCTCTTGTACTTAAGTCGGCATTGAGCATTTTGTATTAAATTCGGATGCAATTTCTGTGTTTCATCGTCAATAAGAAGGTCCAAGGGACACAGTAAACATGAAGTGAAGCATCGGAATCTAAAACTGGACTCACAGGAGAGGCTCAAATCATAGAAAGTTAGAGTGTCTGTCCTCTTGTACTTAAGTCGGCATTGTGCCTGTTGTATTAAATTCGGATGCAATTTCTGTGTTTCATCGTCAATAAGAAGGTCCAAGGGACACAGTAAACGTGAAGTGAAGCATCGGAATCTAAAACTGGACTCACAGGAGAGGCTCAAATCATAGAAAGTTAGAGTGTCTGTCCTCTTGTACATAAGTCGGCATTGTGCCTTTTGTATTAAATTCGGATGCAATTTCTGTGTTTCATCGTCAATAAGAAGGTCCAAGGGATACAGTAAACGTGAAGTGAGGCATCCGAATCTAAAACTGGACCCACAGGAGAGGTTCAAATCATAGAAAGTTAGTGTGTCAGTCCTCTTGTGCTTAAGTCGGCATTGAGCATTTTGTATTAAATTCGGATGTAATTTCTGTGTTTCATCGTCAATAGGAAGGTCCAAGGTATACAGTAAACCTGAAGTGAAGCATCGGAATCTAAAATTGGACTCACAGCAGAGGTTCAAAACATAGAAAGTTAGAGTGGCAGTCCTCTTGTACATAAGACGGCATTGTGCCCTTTGCATTAAATTATTATGCAATTTCTGTGCTTCATCGTCAATAAGAAGGTCCAAGGGACACAGTAAACCTGAAGTGAAGCATCGGAATCTAAAACTGGACTCATTGGAGGGGTTCAAATCATAGAAAGTTAGAGTGTCAATCCTCTTGTACTTAAATCGGCATTGTGCCTTTTGTATTAAATTCGGATGCAATTTCAGTGCTTCATCGCCAATAAGTAGGTCCAAGGTATACAGTAACCTGAAGTGAAGCGTCGGAATCTAAAACTGGACTCACAGGAGAGGTTCAAATCATTGAACGTTACAGTGTCAGTCCTCTTGTACTTCAGTCGGCATTGTGCCTGTTGAATTTAATTCCGATGCAATTTCTGTGCTTCATCGCCAATAAGAAGGTCCAAGGGATACAGTAAACCTGAAGTGAAGCATCGGAATCCAAAACTGGACTCACAGGAGAGGTTCAAATCATAGAAAGTTAGAGTGTCAGTCCTCTTGTACTTAAGTGGCATTGTACCTTTTGAATTTAATTCCGATGCAGTTTCTGTGTTTCATCGTCAATAAGAAGGTCCAAGGGATACAGTAAACGTGAAGTGAAGCATCGGAATCTAAAACTGGACTCACAGGAGAGATTCAAACCATAGAAAGTTAGAGTGTCACTCCTCTTTTACTTAAGTCGGCATTGTGCCCTTTGAACTTAATTCCGATGCAATTTCTGTGCTTCATCGTCAGTAATAAGGTCCAAGGGATACAGTAAACCTGAAGTGAAGCATCGGAATCTAAATTGGACTCACAGGAGAAGTTCAAATCATAGAAAGTTAGAGTGTCAGTCCTCTTGTACTTAAGTCGGCATTGTGCCTTTTGAATTTAATTCGGATGCATTTTCTGTGTTTCATCGTCATTAAGAAGGTCCAAGGGATACATTAAACCTGAAGTGAAGCATTGGAATCTAAAACTGGACTCACAGGAGAGGTTCAAATCATAGAAAGTTAGAGTGTCAGTCCTCTTGTACTTTAGCCGTCATTGTGCCTTTTGTATTAAATTCGGATGCAATTTCTGTGTTTCATCGTCAATGAGAAGGTCCAAGGGATACAGTAAACGTGATGTGAAGCATCGGAATCTAAAACTCGACTCACAGGAATGGTTCAAATCATAGAAAGTTAGAGTGTCAGTCCTCTAGTACTTAAGTCGGCATTGTACCTTGTGTATTACATTCGGATGCAATTACTGTGTTTGATCGTCAATAAGAAGGTCCAAGGGATACAGTAAACCTGAAGTGAAGCATCGGTATCTAAAGCTGGACTCACAGGAGAGGTTCAAATCAACGAAAGTTAGAGTGTCAGTCCTCTTGTACCTAAGACGGCATTGTGCCCTTTGTATTAAATTCGGAGGCAATTTCTGTGTTTCATCGTCAATAAGAAGGTCCAAGGGATACAGTAAACGTGAAGTGAAGCATCCGAATCTAAAACTGGACCCACAGGAGAGGTTCAAATCATAGAAAGTTAGAGTGTCAGTCCTCTTGTACTTAAGTCGGCATTGAGCATTTTGTATTAAATTCGGATGCAATTTCTGTGTTTCATCGTCAATAAGAAGGTCTAAGGGACACAGTAAACATGAAGTAAAGCATCGGAATCTAAAACTGGACTCACAGGAGAGGCTCAAATCATAGAAAGTTAGAGTGTCTGTCCTCTTGTACTTAAGTCGGCATTGTGCCTGTTGTATTAAATTCGGATGCAATTTCTGTGTTTCATCGTCAATAAGAAGGTCCAAGGGACACAGTAAACGTGAAGTGAAGCATCGGAATCTAAAACTGGACTCACAGGAGAGGCTCAAATCATAGAAAGTTAGAGTGTCTGTACTCTTGTACTTAAGTCGGCATTGTGCCTTTTGTATTAAATTCGGATGCAATTTCTGTGTTTCATCGTCAATGAGAAGGTCCAAGAAATACAGTAAACCTGACGTGAAGCATCGGAATCTAAAACTGGACTCACAGGAGAGGTTCGAATCATAGAAAGGTAGAGTGTCAGTCCTCTTGTACTTAAGTCGGCGTTGTGCGTTTTGTATTAAATTCGGATGCAATTTCTGTGTTACATCGTCAATAAGAAGGTCCAAGGGATACAGTAAACCTGAAGAGAAGCATCGGAATCTAAAACTGGACTCACAGGTGAGGTTCAAATCATAGAAAAATAAAGAGTCAGTCCTCTTGTACACAATACGGCATTGTGCCTTTTGAATTTAATTCCGATGCAATTTCTGTGTTTCATCGTCAATAAGAGGGTCAAAGGGATACAGTAAACCTGAATTGTAGCATCGGAATCTAAAACTGGACTCACAGGAGAGGTTTAAATCATAGAAAGTTAGAGTGTCAGTCCTCTTGTACTTCAGTCGGCATTGTGCCTTTTGTATTAAATTCGGATGTAATTTCTGTGTTTCATCGTCAATAGGAAGGTCCAAGGTATACAGTAAACCTGAAGTGAAGCATCGGAATCTGAAATTGGACTCACAGGAGAGGTTCAAAACATAGAAAGTTAAAGTGTCAGTCCACTTGCACTTAAGTCGGCATTGTGCCCTTTGTATTAAATTCGGATGCAATTTCTGTGTTTAATCGTCAATAAGAAGGTCCAAGGGATACAGTAAACCTGAAGTGAAGCATCGGAATCCAAAACTGAACTCACAGGAGAGGTTCAAATCATAGAAAGTTAGAGTGGCAGTCCTCTTGTACTTAAGACGGCATTGTGCCCTTTGCGTTAATTTATTATGCAATTTCTGTGCTTCATCGTCAATAAGAAGGTCCAAGGTATACAGTATACCTGATGTGAAGTATCGGAATCTAAAACTGGACTCCCAGGAGAGGTTCAAAACATAGAAAGTTAGAGTGTCAGTCCTCTTGTATTTAAGTCGGCATTGTGCCTTTTGTATTAAATTCGGATGGAATTTCTGTGTTTCATCGTCAATAAGAAGGTCCAAGGGATACAGTAAACCTGAAGTGAAGCATCGGTATCTAAAACTGGACTCGCAGGAGAGGTTCAAATCATAGAAAGTTAGAGTGTCAGTCCTATTGTAATTAAGTCGGCATTGTGCCTTTTGTATTACATTCGGATGCAATTTCTGTGTTTCATCGTCAATAAGAATGTCCAAGGGATACAGTAAACCTGAAGTGAAGCATCGGAATCTAAAACTGGACTCACAGGAGACGTTCAAATCATGGAAAGTTAGAGTGTCAGTTCTCTTGTACTTAAGTCGGCATTGTGCCTTTTGTATTAAATTCGGATGCAATTTCTGTGTTTCATCGTCAATGAGAAGGTCCAAGGGATACAGTAAACGTGATGTGAAGCATCGGAATCTAAAACTCGACTCACGGGAGTGGTTCAAATCATAGAAAGTTAGAGTGTCAGTCCTCTTGTACTTAAGTCGGCATTGTACCTTGTGTATTACATTCGGATGCAATTTCTGTGTTTGATCGTCAATAAGAAGGTCCAAGGGATACAGTAAACCTGAAGTGAAGCATCGGTATCTAAAGCTGGACTCACAGGAGAGGTTCAAATCAAAGAAAGTTAGAGTGTCAGTCCTCTTGTACCTAAGACGGCATTGTGCCCTTTGTATTAAATTTGGAAGCAATTTCTGTGTTTCATCGTCAATAAGAAGGTCCAAGGGATACAGTAAACGTGAAGTGAAGCATCCGAATCTAAAACTGGACCCACAGGAGAGGTTCAAATCATAGAAAGTTAGAGTGTCAGTCCTCTTGTACTTAAGTTGGCATTGAGCATTTTGTATTAAATTCGGATGCAATTTCTGTGTTTCATCGTCAATACGAAGGTCCAAGGGACACAGTAAACATGAAGTGAAGCATCGGAATCTAAAACTGGACTCACAGGAGAGGCTCAAATCATAGAAAGTTAGAGTGTCTGTCCTCTTGTACTTAAGTCGGCATTGTGCCTGTTGTATTAAATTCGGATGCAATTTCTGTGTTTCATCGTCAATAAGAAGGTCCAAGGGACACAGTAAACGTGAAGTGAAGCAACGGAATCTAAAACTGGACTCACAGGAGAGGCTCAAATCATAGAAAGTTAGAGTGTCTGTCCTCTTGTACTTAAGTCGGCATTGTGCGTTTTGTATTCAATTCGGATGCAATTTCTGTGTTTCATCGTCAATAAGAAGGTCCAAGGGATACAGTAAACGTGAAGTGAAGCATCCGAATCTAAAACTGGACCCACAGGAGCGGTTCAAATCATAGAAAGTTAGTGTGTCAGTCCTCTTGTGCTTAAGTCGGCATTGAGCATTTTGTATTAAATTCGGATGTAACTTCTGTGTTTCATCGACAATAGGAAGGTCCAAGGTATACAGTAAACCTGAAGTGAAGCATCGGAATCTAAAATTGGACTCACAGGAGAGGTTCAAAACATAGAAAGTTAAAGTGTCAGTCCACTTGTACTTAAGTCGGCATTGTGCCTTTTGTATTAAAGTCGGATGCAATTTCTGTGTTTAATCGTCAATAAGAAGGTCCAAGGAATACAGTAAACCTGAAGTGAAGCATCGGAATCCAAAACTGAACTCACAGGAGAGATTCAAAACATAGAAAGTTAGAGTGGCAGTCCTCTTGTACATAAGACGGCATTGTGCCCTTTGCATTAAATTATTATGCAATTTCTGTGCTTCATCGTCAATAAGAAGGTCCAAGGGATACAGTAAACCTGAAGTGAAGCATCGGAATCTAAAACTGGACTCATTGGAGGGGTTCAAATCATAGAAAGTTAGAGTGTCAATCCTCTTGTACTTAAATCGGCGTTGTGCCTTTTGTATTAAATTCGGATGCAATTTCAGTGCTTCATCGCCAATAAGTAGGTCCAAGGTATACAGTAACCTGAAGTGAAGCGTCGGAATCTAAAACTGGACTCACAGGAGAGGTTCACATCATTGAACGTTAGAGTGTCAGTCCTCTTGTACTTAAGTCGGCATTGTGCCTGTTGAATTTAATTCCGATGCAATTTCTGTGCTTCATCGCCAATAAGAAGGTCCAAGGGATACAGTAAACCTGAAGTGAAGCATCGGAATCCAAAACTGGACTCACAGGAGAGGTTCAAATCATAGAAAGTTAGAGTGTCAGTCCTCTTGTACTTAAGTGGCATTGTACCTTTTGAATTTAATTCCGATCCAGTTTCTGTGTTTCATCGTCAATAAGAAGGTCCAAGGGATACAGTAAACGTGAAGTGAAGCATCGGAATCTAAAACTGGACTCACAGGAGAGATTCAAACCATAGAAAGTTAGAGTGTCACTCCTCTTTTACTTAAGTCGGCATTGTGCCCTTTGAACTTAATTCCGATGCAATTTCTGAGCTTCATCGTCAGTAATAAGGTCCAAGGGATACAGTAAACCTGAAGTGAAGCATCGGAATCTAAATTGGACTCACAGGAGAAGTTCAAATCATAGAAAGTTAGAGTGTCAGTCCTCTTGTACTTAAGTCGGCATTGTGCCTTTTGAATTTAATTCGGATGCAATTTCTGTGTTTCATCGTCATTACGAAGGTCCAAGGGATACATTAAACCTGAAGTGAAGCGTCGGAATCTAAAACTGGACTCACAGGAGAGGTTCAAATCATAGAAATTCAGAGTGTCAGTCCTCTTGTACTTTAGCCGTCATTGTGCCTTTTGTATTAAATTCGGATGCAATTTCTGTGTTTCATCGTCAATGAGAAGGTCCAAGGGATACAGTAAACGTGATGTGAAGCATCGGTATCTAAAGCTGGACTCACAGGAGTGGTTCAAATCAAAGAAAGTTAGAGTGTCAGTCCTCTTGTACCTGAGACGGCATTGTGCCCTTTGTATTAAATTCGGAGGCAATTTCTGTGTTTCATCGTCAATAAGAAGGTCCAAGGGATACAGTAAACGTGAAGTGAACCATCCGAATCTAAAACTGGACCCACAGGAGAGGTTCAAATCATAGAAAGTTAGAGTGTCAGTCCTCTTGTACTTAAGTCGGCATTGAGCATTTTGTATTAAATTCGGATGCAATTTCTGTGTTTCATCGTCAATAAGAAGGTCCAAGAGACACAGTAAACATGAAGCGAAGCATCGGAATCTAAAACTGGACTCACAGGAGAGGCTCAAATCATAGAAAGTTAGAGTGTCTGTCCTCTTGTACTTAAGTCGGCATTGTGCCTGTTGTATTAAATTCGGATCCAATTTCTGTGTTTCATCGTCAATAAGAAGGTCCAAGGGACACAGTAAACGTGAAGTGAAGCATCGGAATCTAAAACTGGACTCACAGGAGAGGCTCAAATCATAGAAAGTTAGAGTGTCTGTCCTCTTGTACTTAAGTCGGCATTGTGCCTTTTGTATTAAATTCGGATGCAATTTCTGTGTTTCATCGTCAATGAGAAGGTCCAAGGGATACAGTAAACCTGACGTGAAGCATCGGAATCTAAAACTGGACTCACAGGAGAGGTTCGAATAATAGAAAGGTAGAGTGTCAGTCTTCTTGTACTTAAGTCGGCGTTGTGCGTTTTGTATTAAATTCGGATGCAATTTCTGTGTTACATCGTCAATAAGAAGGTCCAAGGGATACAGTAAACCTGAAGAGAAGCATCGGAATCTAAAACTGGACTCACAGGTGAGGTTCAAATCATAGAAAGTTAAAGAGTCAGTCCTCTTGTACACAATACGGCATTGTGCCTTTTGAATTTAATTCCGATGCAATTTCTGTGTTTCATCGTCAATAAGAGGGTCCAAGGGATACAGTAAACCTGAATTGTACCATCGGAATCTAAAACTGGACTCACAGGAGAGGTTTAAATCATAGAAAGTTAGAGTGTCAGTCCTCTTGTACTTCAGTCGGCATTGTGCCTTTTGTATTAAATTAGGATGTAATTTCTGTGTTTCATCGTCAATAGGAAGGTCCAAGGTATACAGTAAACCTGAAGTGAAGCATCGGAATCTGAAATTGGACTCACAGGAGAGGTTCAAAACATAGAAAGTTAAAGTGTCAGTCCACTTGTACTTAAGTCGGCATTGTGCCTTTTGTATTAAATTCGGATGCAATTTCTGTGTTTAATCGACAATAAGAAGGTCCAAGGGATACAGTAAACATGAAGTGAAGCATCGGAATCCAAAACTGAACTCACAGGAGAGGTTCAAATCATAGAAAGTTAGAGTGGCAGTCCTCTTGTACTTAAGACGGCATTGTGCCCTTTGCGTTAATTTATTATGCAATTTCTGTGTTCATCGTCAATAAGAAGGTCCAAGGTATACAGTATACCTGATGTGAAGTATCGGAATCTAAAACTGGACTCCCAGGAGAGGTTCAAAACATAGAAAGTTAGAGTGTCAGTCCTCTTGTATTTAAGTCGGCATTGTGCCTTTTGTATTAAATTCGGATGGAATTTCTGTGTTTCATCGTCAATAAGAAGGTCCAAGGGATACAGTAAACCTGAAGTGAAGCATCGGAATCTAAAACTGGACTCACAGGAGAGGTTCAAATCATAGAAAGTTAGAGTGTCAGTAATATTGTAATTAAGTCGGCATTGTGCCTTTTGTATTACATTCGGATGCAATTTCTGTGTTTCATCGTCAATAAGAATGTCCAAGGGATACAGTAAACCTGAAGTGAAGCATCGGAATCTAAAACTGGACTCACAGGAGACGTTCAAATCATAGAAAGTTAGAGTGTCAGTTCTCTTGTACTTAAGTCGGCATTGTGCCTTTTGTATTAAATTCGGATGCAATTTCTGTGTTTCATCGTCAATAAGAAAGGCCAAGGGATACAGTAAACCTGAAGTGAAGCATCGGAATCTAAAACTGGACACACAGGAGAGGTTCAAATCATAGAAAGTTAGAGTGTCCGTCCTCTTGTACTTAAGTCGGCATTGTGCCTTTTGTATTAAATTCGGATGCAATTTCTGTGTTTCATCAATTAATAGAAGGTCCAAGGGATACAGTAAACCTGACGTGAAGCATCGGAAACTAAAACTGGACTCACAGGAGAGGTTCGAATCACAGAAAGTTAGAGTGTCAGTCCTCTTGTACTTAAGTCGGCGTTGTGCCTTTTGTATTAAATTCGGATGCAATTGCTGTGTTTCATCGTCAATAAGAAGGTCCAAGGGATACAGTAAACCTGAAGAGAAGCATCGGAATCTAAAACTGGACTCACAGGTGAGGTTCAAATCATAGAAAGTTAAAGAGTCAGTCCTCTTGTACACAAGTCGGCATTGTACCTTTTGAATTTAATTCCGATGCAATTTCTGTGTTTCATAGTCAATAAGAGGGTCCAAGGGATAATGTAAACCTGAAGTGTAGCATCGGAATCTAAGACTGGACTCACAGGAGAGGTTTAAATCATAGAAAGTTAGAGTGTCAGTCCTCTTGTACTTAAGTCGGCATTGTGCCTTTTGAATTTAATTCGGATGCAATTTCTGTGTTTCATCGTCATTACGAAGGTCCAAGGGATACATTAAACCTGAAGTGAAGCATCGGAATCTAAAACTGGACTCACAGGAGAGGTTCAAATCATAGAAAGTTAGAGTGTCAGTCCTCTTGTACTTTAGCCGTCATTGTGCCTTTTGTATTAAATTCGGATGCTATTTCTGTGTTTCATCGTCAATGAGAAGGTCCAAGGGATACAGTAAACGTGATGTGAAGCATCGGAATCTAAAACTCGACTCACAGGAGTGGTTGAAATCATAGAAAGTTAGAGTGTCAGTCCTCTTGTACTTAAGTCGGCATTGTACCTTGTGTATTACATTCGGATGAAATTTCTGTGTTTGATCGTCAATAAGAAGGTCCAAGGAATACAGTAAACCTGAAGTGAAGCATCGCTATCTAAAGCTGGACTCACAGGAGTGGTTCAAATCAAAGAAAGTTAGAGTGTCAGTCCTCTTGTACCTAAGACGGCATTGTGCCCTTTGTATTAAATTCGGAAGCAATTTCTGTGATTCATCGTCAATAAGAAGGTCCAACGGATACAGTAAACGTGAAGTGAAGCATCCGAATCTAAAACTGGACCCACAGGAGACGTTCAAATCATAGAAAGTTAGAGTGTCTGTCCTCTTGTACTTAAGTCGGCATTGTGACTGTTGTATTCAATTCGGATGCAATTTCTGTGTTTCATCGTCAATAAGAAGGTCCAAGGGACACAGTAAACGTGAAGTGAAGCATCGGAATCTGAAACTGGACTCACAGGAGAGGCTCAAATCATAGAAAGTTAGAGTGTCTGTCCTCTTGTACTTAAGTCGGCGTTGTGCCTTTTGTATTAAATTCGGATGCAATTTCTGTGTTTCATAGTCAATAAGAGGGTCCAAGGGATACAGTAAACCTGAAGTGTAGCAACGGAATCTAAGACTGGACTCACAGGAGAGGTTTAAATCATAGAAAGTTAGAGTGTCAGTCCTCTTGTACTTCAGTCGGCATTGTGCCTTTTGTATTAAATTCGGATGTAATTTCTGTGTTTCATCGTCAATAGGAAGGTCCATGGTATACAGTAAACCTGAAGTGCAGCATCGGAATCTAAAATTGGACTCACAGGAGAGGTTCAAAACATAGAAAGTTAAAGTGTCAGTCCGATTGTACTTAAGTCGGCATTGTGCCTTTTGTATTAAATTCGGATGCAATTTCTGTGTTTCATCGTCAATAAGAATGTCCAAGGAATACAGTAAACCTGAAGTGAAGCATCGGAATCTAAAATTGGACTCACAGGAGAGGTTCAAAACATAGAAAGTTAAAGTGTCAGTCCGATTGTACTTAAGTCGGCATTGTGCCTTTTGTATTAAATTCGGATGCAATTTCTGTGTTTAATCGTCAATAAGAAGGTCCAAGGGATACAGTAAACCTGAAGTGAAGCATCGGAATCCAAAACTGAACTCACAGGAGAGGTTCAAATCATAGAAAGTTAGAGTGGCAGTCCTCTTGTACTTAAGACGGCATTGTGCCCTTTGCGTTAATTTATTATGCAATTTCTGTGCTTCATCGTCAATAAGAAGGTCCAAGGTATACAGTATACCTGATGTGAAGTATCGGAATCTAAAACTGGACTCCCAGGAGAGGTTCAAAACATAGAAAGTTAGAGTGTCAGTCCTCTTGTATTTAAGTCGGCATTGTGCCTTTTGTATTAAATTCGGATGGAATTTCTGTGTTTCATCGTCAATAAGAAGGTCCAAGGGATACAGTAAACCTGAAGTGAAGCATCGGTATCTAAAACTGGACTCGCAGGAGAGGTTCAAATCATAGAAAGTTAGAGTGTCAGTCCTATTGTAATTAAGTCGGCATTGTGCCTTTTGTATTACATTCGGATGCAATTTCTGTGTTTCATCGTCAATAAGAATGTCCAAGGGATAGAGTAAACCTGAAGTGAAGCATCGGAATCTAAAACTGGACTCACAGGAGACGTTCAAATCATAGAAAGTTAGAGTGTCAGTTCTCTTGTACTTAAGTCGGCATTGTGCCTTTTGTATTAAATTCGGATGCAATTTCTGTGTTTCATCGTCAATAAGAAAGGCCAAGGGATACAGTAAACCTGAAGTGAAGCATCGGAATCTAAAACTGGACACACAGGAGAGGTTCAAATCATAGAAAGTTAGAGTGTCAGTCCTCTTGTACTTAAGTCGGCATTGTGCCTTTTGTATTAAATTCGGATGCAATTTCTGTGTTTCATCATTAATAAGAAGGTCCAAGGGATACAGTAAACCTGACGTGAAGCATCGGAATCTAAAACTGGACTCACAGGAGAGGTTCAAATCAAAGAAAGTTAGAGTGTCAGTCCTCTTGTACCTAAGACGGCATTGTGCCCTTTGTATTAAATTTGGAAGCAATTTCTGTGTTTCATCGTCAATAAGAAGGTCCAAGGGATACAGTAAACGTGAAGTGAAGCATCCGAATCTAAAACTGGACCCACAGGAGAGGTTCAAATCATAGAAAGTTAGAGTGTCAGTCCTCTTGTACTTAAGTCGGCATTGAGCATTTTGTATTAAATTCGGATGCAATTTCTGTGTTTCATCGTCAATAAGAAGGTCCAAGGGACACAGTAAACATGAAGTGAAGCATCGGAATCTAAAACTGGACTCACAGGAGAGGCTCAAATCATAGAAAGTTAGAGTGTCTGTCCTCTTGTACTTAAGTCGGCATTGTGCCTGTTGCATTAAATTCGGATGCAATTTCTGTGTTTCATCGCCAATAAGAAGGTCCAAGGGACACAGTAAACGTTAAGTGAAGCAACGTAATCTAAAACTGGACTCACAGGAGAGGCTCAAATCATAGAAAGTTGGAGTGTCTGTCCTCTTGTACTTAAGTCGGCATTGTGCGTTTTGTATTCAATTCGGATGCAATTTCTGTGTTTCATCGTCAATAAGAAGGTCCAAGGGATACAGTAAACGTGAAGTGAAGCATCCGAATCTAAAACTGGACCCACAGGAGAGGTTCAAATCATAGAAAGTTAGTGTGTCAGTCCTCTTGTGCTTAAGTCGGCATTGAGCATTTTGTATTAAATTCGGATGTAACTTCTGTGTTTCATCGACAATAGGAAGGTCCAAGGTATACAGTAAACCTGAAGTGAAGCATCGGAATCTAAAATTGGACTCACAGGAGAGGTTCAAAACATAGAAAGTTAAAGTGTCAGTCCACTTGTACTTAAGTCGGCATTGTGCCTTTTGTATTAAAGTCGGATGCAATTTCTGTGTTTAATCGTCAATAAGAAGGTCCAAGGGATACAGTAAACCTGAAGTGAAGCATCGGAATCTAAAACTGGACTCATTGGAGGGGTTCAAATCATAGAAAGTTAGAGTGTCAATCCTCTTGTACTTAAATCGGCGTTGTGCCTTTTGTATTAAATTCGGATGCAATTTCAGTGCTTCATCGCCAAAAAGTAGGTCCAAGGTATACAGTAACCTGAAGTGAAGCGTCGGAATCTAAAACTGGACTCACAGGTGAGGTTCACACCATTGAACGTTAGAGTGTCAGTCCTCTTGTACTTAAGTCGGCATTGTGCCTGTTGAATTTAATTCCGATGCAATTTCTGTGCTTCATCGCCAATAAGAAGGTCCAAGGGATACAGTAAACCTGAAGTGAAGCATCGGAATCCAAAACTGGACTCACAGGAGAGGTTCAAATCATAGAAAGATAGAGTGTCAGTCCTCTTGTACTTAAGTGGCATTGTACCTTTTGAATTTAATTCCGATCCAGTTTCTGTGTTTCATCGTCAATAAGAAGGTCCAAGGGATACAGTAAACGTGAAGTGAAGCATCGGAATCTAAAACTGGACTCACAGGAGAGATTCAAACCATAGAAAGTTAGAGTGTCACTCCTCTTTTACTTAAGTCGGCATTGTGCCCTTTGAACTTAATTCCGATGCAATTTTTGTGCTTCATCGTCAGTAATAAGGTCCAAGGGATACAGTAAACCTGAAGTGAAGCATCGGAATCTAAATTGGACTCACAGGAGAAGTTCAAATCATAGAAAGTTAGAGTGTCAGTCCTCTTGTACTTAAGTCGGCATTGTGCCTTTTGAATTTAATTCGGATGCAATTTCTGTGTTTCATCGTCATTACGAAGGTCCAAGGGATACATTAAACCTGACGTGAAGCGTCGGAATCTAAAACTGGAGTCACAGGAGAGGTTCAAATCATAGAAAGTCAGAGTGTCAGTCCTCTTGTACTTTAGCCGTCATTGTGCCTTTTGTATTAAATTCGGATGCAATTTCTGTGTTTCATCGTCAATGAGAAGGTCCAAGGGATACAGTAAACGTGATGTGAAGCATCGGAATCTAAAACTCGACTCACAGGAGTGGTTCAAATCATAGAAAGTTAGAGTGTCAGTCCTCTTGTACTTAAGTCGGCATTGTACCTTGTGTATTACATTCGGATGCAATTACTGTGTTTGATCGTCAATAAGAAGGTCCAAGGGATACAGTAAACCTGAAGTGAAGCATCGGTATCTAAAGCTGGACTCACAGGAGTGGTTCAAATCAAAGAAAGTTAGAGTGTCAGTCCTCTTGTACCTAAGACGGCATTGTGCCCTTTGTATTAAATTCGGAGGCAATTTCTGTGTTTCATCGTCAATAAGAAGGTCCAAGGGATACAGTAAACGTGAAGTGAAGCATCCGAATCTAAAACTGGACCCACAGGAGAGGATCAAATCATAGAAAGTTAGAGTGTCAGTCCTCTTGTACTTAAGTCGGCATTGAGCATTTTGTATTAAATTCGGATGCAATTTCTGTGTTTCATCGTCAATAAGAAGGTCCAAGGGACACAGTAAACATGAAGTGAAGCATCGGAATCTAAAACTGGACTCACAGGAGAGGCTCAAATCATAGAAAGTTAGAGTGTCTGTCCTCTTGTACTTAAGTCGGCATTGTGCCTGTTGTATTAAATTCGGATCCAATTTCTGTGTTTCATCGTCAATAAGAAGGTCCAAGGGACACAGTAAACGTGAAGTGAAGCATCGGAATCTAAAACTGGACTCACAGGAGAGGCTCAAATCATAGAAAGTTAGAGTGTCTGTCCTCTTGTACTTAAGTCGGCATTGTGCCTTTTGTATTAAATTCGGATGCAATTTCTGTGTTTCATCGTCAATGAGAAGGTCCAAGAGATACAGTAAACCTGACGTGAAGCATCGGAATCTAAAACTGGACTCACAGGAGAGGTTCGAATAATAGAAAGGTAGAGTGTCAGTCCTCTTGTACTTAAGTCGGCGTTGTGCGTTTTGTATTAAATTCGGATGCAATTTCTGTGTTACATCGTCAATAAGAAGGTCCAAGGGATACAGTAAACCTGAAGAGAAGCATCGGAATCTAAAACTGGACTCACAGGTGAGGTTCAAATCATAGAAAGTTAAAGAGTCAGTCCTCTTGTACACAATACGGCATTGTGCCTTTTGAATTTAATTCCGATGCAATTTCTGTGTTTCATCGTCAATAAGAGGGTCCAAGGGATACAGTAAACCTGAATTGTAGCATCGGAATCTAAAACTGGACTCACAGGAGAGGTTTAAATCATAGAAAGTTAGAGTGTCAGTCCTCTTGTACTTCAGTCGGCATTGTGCCTTTTGTATTAAATTCGGATGTAATTTCTGTGTTTCATCGTCAATAGGAAGGTCCAAGGTATACAGTAAACCTGAAGTGAAGCATCGGAATCTGAAATTGGACTCACAGGAGAGGTTCAAAACATAGAAAGTTAAAGTGTCAGTCCACTTGTACTTAAGTCGGCATTGTGCCTTTTGTATTAAATTCGGATGCAATTTCTGTGTTTAATCGACAATAAGAAGGTCCAAGGGATACAGTAAACATGAAGTGAAGCATCGGAATCCAAAACTGAACTCACAGGAGAGGTTCAAATCATAGAAAGTTAGAGTGGCAGTCCTCTTGTACTTAAGACGGCATTGTGCCCTTTGCGTTAATTTATTATGCAATTTCTGTGCTTCATCGTCAATAAGAAGGTCCAAGGTATACAGTATACCTGATGTGAAGTATCGGAATCTAAAACTGGACTCCCAGGAGAGGTTCAAAACATAGAAAGTTAGAGTGTCAGTCCTCTTGTATTTAAGTCGGCATTGTGCCTTTTGTATTAAATTCGGATGGAATTTCTGTGTTTCATCGTCAATAAGAAGGTCCAAGGGATACAGTAAACCTGAAGTGAAGCATCGGAATCTAAAACTGGACTCACAGGAGAGGTTCAAATCGTAGAAAGTTAGAGTGTCAGTAATATTGTAATTAAGTCGGCATTGTGCCTTTTGTATTACATTCGGATGCAATTTCTGTGTTTCATCGTCAATAAGAATGTCCAAGGGATACAGTAAACCTGAAGTGAAGCATCGGAATCTAAAACTGGACTCACAGGAGACGTTCAAATCATAGAAAGTTAGAGTGTCAGTTCTCTTGTACTTAAGTCGGCATTGTGCCTTTTGTATTAAATTCGGATGCAATTTCTGTGTTTCATCGTCAATAAGAAAGGCCAAGGGATACAGTAAACCTGAAGTGAAGCATCGGAATCTAAAACTGGACACACAGGAGAGGTTCAAATCATAGAAAGTTAGAGTGTCAGTCCTCTTGTACTTAAGTCGGCATTGTGCCTTTTGTATTAAATTCGGATGCAATTTCTGTGTTTCATCAATTATAAGAAGGTCCAAGGGATACAGTAAACCTGACGTGAAGCATCGGAAACTAAAACTGGACTCACAGGAGAGGTTCGAATCACAGAAAGTTAGAGTGTCAGTCCTCTTGTACTTAAGTCGGCGTTGTGCCTTTTGTATTAAATTCGGATGCAATTGCTGTGTTTCAACGTCAATAAGAAGGTCCAAGGGATACAGTAAACCTGAAGAGAAGCATCGGAATCTAAAACTGGACTCACAGGTGAGGTTCAAATCATAGAAAGTTAAAGAGTCAGTCCTCTTGTACACAAGTCGGCATTGTACCTTTTGAATTTAATTCCGATGCAATTTCTGTGTTTCATAGTCAATAAGAGGGTCCAAGGGATAATGTAAACCTGAAGTGTAGCATCGGAATCTAAGACTGGACTCACAGGAGAGGTTTAAATCATAGAAAGTTAGAGTGTCAGTCCTCTTGTACTTAAGTCGGCATTGTGCCTTTTGAATTTAATTCGGATGCAATTTCTGTGTTTCATCGTCATTACGAAGGTCCAAGGGATACATTAAACCTGAAGTGAAGCATCGGAATCTAAAACTGGACTCACAGGAGAGGTTCAAATCATAGAAAGTTAGAGTGTCAGTCCTCTTGTACTTTAGCCGTCATTGTGCCTTTTGTATTAAATTCGGATGCTATTTCTGTGTTTCATTGTCAATGAGAAGGTCCAAGGGATACAGTAAACGTGATGTGAAGCATCGGAATCTAAAACTCGACTCACAGGAGTGGTTGAAATCATAGAAAGTTAGAGTGTCAGTCCTCTTGTACTTAAGTCGGCATTGTACCTTGTGTATTACATTCGGATGCAATTTCTGTGTTTGATCGTCAATAAGAAGGTCCAAGGGATACAGTAAACCTGAAGTGAAGCATCGCTATCTAAAGCTGGACTCACAGGAGTGGTTCAAATCAAAGAAAGTTAGAGTGTCAGTCCTCTTGTACCTAAGACGGCATTGTGCCCTTTGTATTAAATTCGGAGGCAATTTCTGTGTTTCATCGTCAATAAGAAGGTCCAAGGGATACAGTAAACGTGAAGTGAAGCATCCGAATCTAAAACTGGACCCACAGGAGAGGTTCAAATCATAGAAAGTTAGAGTGACAGTCCTCTTGTACTTAAGTCGGCATTGAGCATTTTGTATTAAATTCGGATGCAATTTCTGTGTTTCATCGTCAATAAGAAGGTCCAAGGGACACAGTAAACATGAAGTGAAGCATCGGAATCTAAAACTGGACTCACAGGAGAGGCTCAAATCATAGAAAGTTAGAGTGTCTGTCCTCTTGTACTTAAGTCGGCATTGTGCCTGTTGCATTAAATTCGGATCCAATTTCTGTGTTTCATCGTCAATAAGAAGGTCCAAGGGACACAGTAAACGTGAAGTGAAGCATCGGAATCTAAAACTGGACTCACAGGAGAGGCTCAAATCATAGAAAGTTAGAGTGTCTGTCCTCTTGTACTTAAGTCGGCATTGTGCCTTTTGTATTAAATTCGGATGCAATTTCTGTGTTTCATCGTCAATGAGAAGGTCCAAGAGATACAGTAAACCTGACGTGAAGCATCGGAATCTAAAACTGGACTCACAGGAGAGGTTCGAATAATAGAAAGGTAGAGTGTCAGTCCTCTTGTACTTAAGTCGGCGTTGTGCGTTTTGTATTAAATTCGGATGCAATTTCTGTGTTACATCGTCAATAAGAAGGTCCAAGGGATACAGTAAACCTGAAGAGAAGCATCGGAATCTAAAACTGGACTCACAGGTGAGGTTCAAATCATAGAAAGTTAAAGAGTCAGTCCTCTTGTACACAATACGGCATTGTGCCTTTTGAATTTAATTCCGATGCAATTTCTGTGTTTCATCGTCAATAAGAGGGTCCAAGGGATACAGTAAACCTGAATTGTAGCATCGGAATCTAAAACTGGACTCACAGGAGACGTTTAAATCATAGAAAGTTAGAGTGTCAGTCCTCTTGTACTTCAGTCGGCATTGTGCCTTTTGTATTAAATTCGGATGTAATTTCTGTGTTTCATCGTCAATAGGAAGGTCCAAGGTATACAGTAAACCTGAAGTGAAGCATCGGAATCTGAAATTGGACTCACAGGAGAGGTTCAAAACATAGAAAGTTAAAGTGTCAGTCCACTTGTACTTAAGTCGGCATTGTGCCTTTTGTATTAAATTCGGATGCAATTTCTGTGTTTAATCGACAATAAGAAGGTCCAAGGGATACAGTAAACATGAAGTGAAGCATCGGAATCCAAAACTGAACTCACAGGAGAGGTTCAAATCATAGAAAGTTAGAGTGGCAGTCCTCTTGTACTTAAGACGGCATTGTGCCCTTTGCGTTAATTTATTATGCAATTTCTGTGCTTCATCGTCAATAAGAAGGTCCAAGGTATACAGTATACCTGATGTGAAGTATCGGAATCTAAAACTGGACTCCCAGGAGAGGTTCAAAACATAGAAAGTTAGAGTGTCAGTCCTCTTGTATTTAAGTCGGCATTGTGCCTTTTGTATTAAATTCGGATGGAATTTCTGTGTTTCATCGTCAATAAGAAGGTCCAAGGGATACAGTAAACCTGAAGTGAAGCATCGGAATCTAAAACTGGACTCACAGGAGAGGTTCAAATCATAGAAAGTTAGAGTGTCAGTAATATTGTAATTAAGTCGGCATTGTGCCTTTTGTATTACATTCGGATGCAATTTCTGTGTTTCATCGTCAATAAGAATGTCCAAGGGATACAGTAAACCTGAAGTGAAGCATCGGAATCTAAAACTGGACTCACAGGAGACGTTCAAATCATAGAAAGTTAGAGTGTCAGTTCTCTTGTACTTAAGTCGGCATTGTGCCTTTTGTATTAAATTCGGATGCAATTTCTGTGTTTCATCGTCAATAAGAAAGGCCAAGGGATACAGTAAACCTGAAGTGAAGCATCGGAATCTAAAACTGGACACACAGGAGAGGTTCAAATCATAGAAAGTTAGAGTGTCAGTCCTCTTGTACTTATGTCGGCATTGTGCCTTTTGTATTAAATTCGGATGCAATTTCTGTGTTTCATCAATTATAAGAAGGTCCAAGGGATACAGTAAACCTGACGTGAAGCATCGGAAACTAAAACTGGACTCACAGGAGAGGTTCGAATCACAGAAAGTTAGAGTGTCAGTCCTCTTGTACTTAAGTCGGCGTTGTGCCTTTTGTATTAAATTCGGATGCAATTGCTGTGTTTCAACGTCAATAAGAAGGTCAAAGGGATACAGTAAACCTGAAGAGAAGCATCGGAATCTAAAACTGGACTCACAGGTGAGGTTCAAATCATAGAAAGTTAAAGAGTCAGTCCTCTTGTACACAAGTCGGCATTGTACCTTTTGAATTTAATTCCGATGCAATTTCTGTGTTTCATAGTCAATAAGAGGGTCCAAGGGATAATGTAAACCTGAAGTGTAGCATCGGAATCTAAGACTGGACTCACAGGAGAGGTTTAAATCATAGAAAGTTAGAGTGTCAGTCCTCTTGTACTTAAGTCGGCATTGTGCCTTTTGAATTTAATTCGGATGCAATTTCTGTGTTTCATCGTCATTACGAAGGTCCAAGGGATACATTAAACCTGAAGTGAAGCATCGGAATCTAAAACTGGACTCACAGGAGAGGTTCAAATCATAGAAAGTTAGAGTGTCGGTCCTCTTGTACTTTAGCCGTCATTGTGCCTTTTGTATTAAATTCGGATGCTATTTCTGTGTTTCATTGTCAATGAGAAGGTCCAAGGGATACAGTAAACGTGATGTGAAGCATCGGAATCTAAAACTCGACTCACAGGAGTGGTTGAAATCATAGAAAGTTAGAGTGTCAGTCCTCTTGTACTTAAGTCGGCATTGTACCTTGTGTATTACATTCGGATGCAATTTCTGTGTTTGATCGTCAATAAGAAGGTCCAAGGGATACAGTAAACCTGAAGTGAAGCATCGCTATCTAAAGCTGGACTCACAGGAGTGGTTCAAATCAAAGAAAGTTAGAGTGTCAGTCCTCTTGTACCTAAGACGGCATTGTGCCCTTTGTATTAAATTCGGAAGCAATTTCTGTGATTCATCGTCAATAAGAAGGTCCAAGGGATACAGTAAACGTGAAGTGAAGCATCCGAATCTAAAACTGGACCCACAGGAGACGTTCAAATCATAGAAAGTTAGAGTGTCTGTCCTCTTGTACTTAAGTCGGCATTGTGACTGTTGTATTAAATTCGGATGCAATTTCTGTGTTTCATCGTCAATAAGAAGGTCCAAGGGACACAGTAAACGTGAAGTGAAGCATCGGAATCTGAAACTGGACTCACAGGAGAGGCTCAAATCATAGAAAGTTAGAGTGTCTGTCCTCTTGTACTTAAGTCGGCGTTGTGCCTTTTGTATTAAATTCGGATGCAATTTCTGTGTTTCATCGTCAATAAGAGGGTCCAAGGGATACAGTAAACCTGAAGAGAAGCATCGGAATCTAAAACTGGACTCACAGGTGAGGTTCAAATCATAGAAAGTTAAAGAGTCAGTCCTCTTGTACACAAGTCGGCATTGTGCCTTTTGATTTTAATTCCGATGCAACTTCTGTGTTTCATAGTCAATAAGAGGGTCCAAGGGATACAGTAAACCTGAAGTGTAGCAACGGAATCTAAGACTGGACTCACAGGAGAGGTTTAAATCATAGAAAGTTAGAGTGTCAGTCCTCTTGTACTTCAGTCGGCATTGTGCCTTTTGTATTAAATTCGGATGTAATTTCTGTGTTTCATCGTCAATAGGAAGGTCCATGGTATACAGTAAACCTGAAGTGCAGCATCGGAATCTAAAATTGGACTCACAGGAGAGGTTCAAAACATAGAAAGTTAAAGTGTCAGTCCGATTGTACTTAAGTCGGCATTGTGCCTTTTGTATTAAATTCGGATGCAATTTCTGTGTTTCATCGTCAATAAGAATGTCCAAGGAATACAGTAAACCTGAAGTGAAGCATCGGAATCTAAAACTGGACTCACAGGAGAGGTTCAAATCATAGTAAGTTAGAGTGTCAGTCCTCTTGTACTTAAGTCGGCTTTGTGCGTTTTGAATTTAATTCCGATGCAATTTCTGTGTTTCATCGTCAATATGAAGGTCCAAGGGATACAGTAAACCTGAATTGAAGCATCGGAATCTAAAACTGGACTCATTGGAGGGGTTCAAATCATAGAAAGTTAGAGTGTCAATCCTCTTGTACTTAAATCGGCATTATGCCTTCTGTATTAAATTCGGATGCAATTTCAGTGCTTCATCGCCAATAAGTAGGTCCAAGGTATACAGTAACATGAAGTGAAGCGTTGGAATCTAAAACTGGACTCACAGGAGAGGTTCAAATCATTGAACGTTAGAGTGTCAGTCCTCTTGTACTTAAGTCGGCATTGTGCCTGTTGAATTTCATTCCGATGCAATTTCTGTGCTTCATCGCCAATAAGAAGGTCCAAGGGATACAGTAAACCTGAACTGAAGCATCGGAATCCAAAACTGGACTCACAGGAGAGGTTCAAATCATAGAAAGTTAGAGTGTCAGTCCTCTTGTACTTAAGTAGCATTGTACCTTTTGAATTTAATTCCGATGCAGTTTCTGTGTTTCATCGTCAATAAGAAGGTCCAAGGGATACAGTAAACGTGAAGTGAAGCATCGGAATCTAAAACTGGACTCACAGGAGAGATTCAAACCATAGAAAGTTAGAGTGTCACTCCTCTTTTATTTAAGTCGGCATTGTGCCCTTTGAACTTAATTCCGATGCAATTTCTGTGCTTCATCGTCAGTAATACGGTCCAAGGGATACAGTAAACCTGAAGAGAAGCATCGGAATCTAAATTGGACTCACAGGAGAGGTTCAAATCATAGAAAGTTAGAGTGTCAGTCCTCTTGTACTTAAGTCGGCATTGTGCCTTTTGAATTTAATTCGGATGCAATTTCTGTGTTTCATCGTCATTGCGAAGGTCCAAGGGATACATTAAACCTGAAGTGAAGCATCGGAATCTAAAACTGGACTCACAGGAGAGGTTCAAATCATAGAAAGTTAGAGTGTCAGTCCTCTTGTACTTTAGCCGGCATTGTGCCTTTTGTATTAAATTCGGATGCAATTTCTGTGTTTCATCGTCAATGAGAAGGTCCAAGGGATACAGTAAACGTGATGTGAAGCATCGGAAATTAAAACTCGACTCACAGGAGTGGTTCAAATCATAGAAAGTTAGAGTGTCAGTCCTCTTGTACTTAAGTCGGCATTGTACCTTGTGTATTACATTCGGATGCAATTTCTGTGTTTGATCGTCAATAAGAAGGTCCAAGGGATACAGTAAACCTGAAGTGAAGCATCGGAATCTGAAGCTGGACTCACAGGAGAGGTTCAAATCAAAGAAAGTTTGAGTGTCAGTCCTCTTGTACTTAAGTCGGCATTGAGCATTTTCTATTAAATTCGGATGCAATTTCTGTGCTTCATCGACAATAAGAAGGTCCAAGGGACTCAGTAAACATGAAGTGAAGCAGTGGAATCTAAAACTGGACTCACAGGAGAGGCTCAAATCATAGAGAGTTAGAGTGTCTGTCCTCTTGTACTTAAGTCGGCATTGTGCCTGTTGTATTATATTCGGATGCAATTTCTGTGTTTCATCGTCAATATAAAGGTCCAAGGGACACAGTAAACATGAAGTGAAGCTTCGGAATCTAAAACTGGACTCACAGGAGTGGCTCAAATCATAGAAAGTTAGAGTGTCTGTCCTCTTGTACTTATGTCGGCATTGTGCCTTTTGTATTAAATTCGGATGCAATTTCTGTGTTTCATCGTCAATGAGAAGGTCCAAGGGATACAGTAAACCTGACGTGAAGCATCGGAATCTAAAACTGGACTCACAGGAGAGGTTCGAATCCTAGAAAGTTAGAGTGTCAGTCCTCTTGTACTTAAGTCGGCGTTGTGCCTTTTGTATTAAATTCGGATGCAATTTCTGTGTTACATCGTCAATAAGAAGGTCCAAGGGATACAGTAACCCTGAAGAGAAGCATCGGAATCTAAAACTGGACTCACAGGTGAGGTTCAAATCATAGAAAGTTAAAGAGTCAGTCCTCTTGTACACAATTCGGCATTGTGCCTTTTGAATTTAATTCCGATGCAATTTCTGTGTTTAATCGTCAATAAGAGGGTCCAAGGGATACAGTAAACCTGAAGTGTAGCATCGGAATCTAAAACTGGACTCACAGGAGAGGTTTAAATCATAGAAAGTTAGAGTGTCAGTCCTCTTGTACTTCAGTCGGCATTGTGCCTTTTGTATTAAATTCGGATGTAATTTCTGTGTTTCATCGTCAATAGGAAGGTCCAAGTTATACAGTAAACCTGAAGTGAAGCATCGGAATCTACAATTGGACTCACAGGAGAGGTTCAAAACATAGAAATTTAAAGTGTCAGTCCACTTGTACTTAAGTCGGCATTGTGCCTTTTGTATTAAATTCGGATGCAATTTCTGTGTTTAATCGTCAATAAGAAGGTCCAAGGGATACAGTAAACCTGAAGTGAAGCATCGGAATCCAAAACTGAACTCACAGGACAGGTTCAAATCATAGAAAGTTAGAGTGGCAGTCCTCTTGTACTTAAGACGGCATTGTGCCCTTTGCATTAAATTATTATGCAATTTCTGTGCTTCATCGTCAATAAGAAGGTCCAAGGTATACAGTATACCTGAGGTGAAGTATCGGAATCTAAAACTGGACTCCCAGGAGAGGTTGAAACCATAGAAAGTTAGAGTGTCAGTCCTCTTGTATTTAAGTCGGCATTGTGCCTTTTGTATTAAATTCGGATGGAATTTCTGTGTTTCATCGTCAATAAGAAGGTCCAAGGGATACAGTAAACCTGAAGTGAAGCATCGGAATCTTAAACTGGACTCACAGGAGAGGTTCAAATCATAGAAAGTTAGAGTGTCAGTCCTATTGTAATTAAGTCGGCATTGTGCCTTATGTATTACGTTCGGATGCAATTTCTGTGTTTCATCGTCAATAAGAATGTCCAAGGGATACAGTAAACCTGAAGTGAAGCATCGGAATCTAAAACTGGACTCACAGGAGACGTTCAAATCATAGAAAGTTAGAGTGTCAGTTCTCTTGTACTTAAGTCGGCATTGTGCCTTTTGTATTAAATTCGGATGCAATTTCTGTGTTTCATCGTCAATAAGAAGGTCCAAGGGACACAGTAAACATGAAGTGAAGCATCGGAATCTAACACTGGACTCACAGGAGAGGCTCAAATCATAGAAAGTTAGAGTGTCTGTCCTCTTGTACTTAAGTCGGCATTGTGCCTGTTGTATTAAATTCGGATGCAATTTCTGTGTTTCATCGTCAATAAGAAGGTCCAAGGGACACAGTAAACGTGAAGTGAAGCATCGGAATCTAAAACTGGACTCACAGGAGAGGCTCAAATCATAGAAAGTTAGAGTGTCTGTCCTCTTGTACTTATGTCGGCGTTGTGCCTTTTGTATTAAATTCGGATGCAATTTCTGTGTTTCATCGTCAATAAGAAGGTCCAAGGGATACAGTAAACCTGAAGAGAAGCATCGGAATCTAAAACTGGACTCACAGGTGAGGTTCAAATCATAGAAAGTTAAAGAGTCAGTGCTCTTGTACACAAGTCGGCATTGTGCCTTTTGAATTTAATTCCGATGCAACTTCTGTGTTTCATAGTCAATAAGAGGGTCCAAGGGATACAGTAAAACTGAAGTGTAGCATCGGAATCTAAGACTGGACTCACAGGAGAGGTTTAAATCATAGAAAGTTAGAGTGTCAGTCCTCTTGTACTTCAGTCGGCATTGTGCCTTTTGTATTAAATTCGGATGTAATTTCTGTGTTTCATCGTCAATAGGAAGGTCCAAGGTATACAGTAAACCTGAAGTGCAGCATCGGAATCTAAAATTGGACTCACAGGAGAGGTTCAAACTATAGAAAGTTAAAGTGTCAGTCCACTTGTACTTAAGTCGGCATTGTGCCTTTTGTAATAAATTCGGATGCAATTTCTGTGTTTCATCGTCAATAAGAATGTCCAAGGAATACAGTAAACCTGAAGTGAAGCATCGGAATCTAAAACTGGACTCACAGGAGAGGTTCAACTCATAGTAAGTTAGAGTGTCAGTCCTCTTGTACTTAAGTCGGCTTTGTGCGTTTTGAATTTAATTCCGATGCAATTTCTGTGTTTCATCGTCAATAAGAAGGTCCAAGGGATACAGTAAACCTGAAGTGAAGCATCGGAATCTAAAACTGGACTCATTGGAGGGGTTCAAATCATAGAAAGTTAGAGTGTCAATCCTCTTGTACTTAAATCGGCGTTGTGCCTTTTGTATTAAATTCGGATGCAATATCAGTGCTTCATCGCCAATAAGTAGGTCCAAGGTATACAGTAACCTGAAGTGAAGCGTCGGAATCTAAAACTGGACTCACAGGAGAGGTTCACATCATTGAACGTTAGAGTGTCAGTCCTCTTGTACTTAAGTCGGCATTGTGCCTGTTGAATTTAATTCCGATGCAATTTTTGTGCTTCATCGCCAATAAGAAGGTCCAAGGGATACAGTAAACCTGAAGTGAAGCATCGGAATCCAAAACTGGACTCACAGGAGAGGTTCAAATCATAGAAAGTTAGAGTGTCAGTCCTCTTGTACTTAAGCGGCATTGTACCTTTTGAATTTAATTCCGATCCAGTTTCTGTGTTTCATCGTCAATAAGAAGGTCCAAGGGATACAGTAAACGTGAAGTGAAGCATCGGAATCTAAAACTGGACTCACAGGAGAGATTCAAACCATAGAAAGTTAGAGTGTCACTCCTCTTTTACTTAAGTCGGCATTGTGCCCTTTGAACTTAATTCCGATGCAATTTCTGTGCTTCATCGTCAGTAATAAGGTCCAAGGGATACAGTAAACCTGAAGTGAAGCATCGGAATCTAAATTGGACTCAGAGGAGAAGTTCAAATCATAGAAAGTTAGAGTGTCAGTCCTCTTGTACTTAAGTCGGCATTGTGCCTTTTGAATTTAATTCGGATGCAATTTCTGTGTTTCATCGTCATTACGAAGGTCCAAGGGATACATTAAACCTGAAGTGAAGCGTCGGAATCTAAAACTGGACTCACAGGAGAGGTTCAAATCATAGAATGTTAGAGTGTCAGTCCTCTTGTACTTTAGCCGTCATTGTGCCTTTTGTATTAAATTCGGATGCAATTTCTGTGTTTCATCGTCAATGAGAAGGTCCAAGGGATACAGTAAACGTGATGTGAAGCATCGGAATCTAAAACTCGACTCACAGGAGTGGTTCAAATCATAGAAAGTTAGAGTGTCAGTCCTCTTGTACTTAAGTCGGCATTGTACCTTGTGTATTACATTCGGATGCAATTACTGTGTTTGATCGTCAATAAGAAGGTCCAAGGGATACAGTAAACCTGAAGTGAAGCATCGGTATCTAAAGCTGGACTCACAGGAGAGGTTCAAATCAAAGAAAGTTAGAGTGTCTGTCCTCTTGTACTTAAGTCGGCATTGTGCCTGTTGTATTAAATTCGGATCCAATTTCTGTGTTTCATCGTCAATAAGAAGGTCCAAGGGACACAGTAAACGTGAAGTGAAGCATCGGAATCTAAAACTGGACTCACAGGAGAGGCTCAAATCATAGAAAGTTAGAGTGTCTGTCCTCTTGTACTTAAGTCGGCATTGTGCCTTTTGTATTAAATTCGGATGCAATTTCTGTGTTTCATCGTCAATGAGAATGTCCAAGGGACACAGTAAACATGAAGTGAAGCATCGGAATCTAAAACTGGACTCACAGGAGAGGCTCAAATCATAGAAAGTTAGAGTGTCTGTCCTCTTGTACTTAAGTCGGCATTGTGCCTGTTGTATTAAATTCGGATCCAATTTCTGTGTTTCATCGTCAATAAGAAGGTCCAAGGGACACAGTAAACGTGAAGTGAAGCATCGGAATCTAAAACTGGACTCACAGGAGAGGCTCAAATCATAGAAAGTTAGAGTGTCTGTCCTCTTGTACTTAAGTCGGCATTGTGCCTTTTGTATTAAATTCGGATGCAATTTCTGTGTTTCATCGTCAATGAGAATGTCCAAGGGATACAGTAAACCTGACGTGAAGCATCGGAATCTAAAACTGGACTCACAGGAGAGGTTCGAATAATAGAAAGGTAGAGTGTCAGTCCTCTTGTACTTAAGTCGGCGTTGTGCGTTTTGTATTAAATTCGGATGCAATTTCTGTGTTACATCGTCAATAAGAAGGTCCAAGGGATACAGTAAACATGAAGAGAAGCATCGGAATCTAAAACTGGACTCACAGGTGAGGTTCAAATCATAGAAAGTTAAAGAGTCAGTCCTCTTGTACACAATACGGCATTGTGCCTTTTGAATTTAATTCCGATGCAATTTCTGTGTTTCATCGTCAATAAGAGGGTCCAAGGGATACAGTAAACCTGAATTGTAGCATCGGAATCTAAAACTGGACTCACAGGAGAGGTTTAAATCATAGAAAGTTAGAGTGTCAGTCCTCTTGTACTTCAGTCGGCATTGTGCCTTTTGTATTAAATTCGGATGTAATTTCTGTGTTTCATCGTCAATAGGAAGGTCCAAGGTATACAGTAAACCTGAAGTGAAGCATCGGAATCTGAAATTGGACTCACAGGAGAGGTTCAAAGCATAGAAAGTTAAAGTGTCAGTCCACTTGTACTTAAGTCGGCATTGTGCCTTTTGTATTAAATTCGGATGCAATTTCTGTGTTTAATCGTCAATAAGAAGGTCCAAGGGATACAGTAAACATGAAGTGAAGCATCGGAATCCAAAACTGAACTCACAGGAGAGGTTCAAATCATAGAAAGTTAGAGTGGCAGTCCTCTCGTACTTAAGACGGCATTGTGCACTTTGCGTTAATTTATTATGCAATTTCTGTGCTTCATCGTCAATAAGAAGGTCCAAGGTATACAGTATACCTGATGTGAAGTATCGGAATCTAAAACTGGACTCCCAGGAGAGGTTCAAAACATAGAAAGTTAGAGTGTCAGTCCTCTTGTATTTAAGTCGGCATTGTGCCTTTTGTATTAAATTCGGATGGAATTTCTGTGTTTCATCGTCAATAAGAAGGTCCAAGGGATACAGTAAACCTGAAGTGAAGCATCGGAATCTAAAACTGGACTCACAGGAGAGGTTCAAATCATAGAAAGTTAGAGTGTCAGTCCTATTGTAATTAAGTCGGCATTGTGCCTTTTGTATTACATTCCTATGCAATTTCTGTGTTTCATCGTCAATAAGAATGTCCAAGGGATACAGTAAACCTGAAGTGAAGCATCGGAATCTAAAACTGGACTCACAGGAGACGTTCAAATCATAGAAAGTTAGAGTGTCAGTTCTCTTGTACTTAAGTCGGCATTGTGCCTTTTGTATTAAATTCGGATGCAATTTCTGTGTTTCATCGTCAATAAGAAAGGCCAAGGGATACAGTAAACCTGAAGTGAAGCATCGGAATCTAAAACTGGACACACAGGAGAGGTACAAATCATAGAAAGTTAGAGTGTCAGTCCTCTTGTACTTAAGTCGGCATTGTGCCTTTTGTATTAAATTCGGATGCAATTTCTGTGTTTCATCAATTATAAGAAGGTCCAAGGGATACAGTAAATCTGACGTGAAGCATCGGAATCTAAAACTGGACTCACAGGAGAGGTTCGAATCACAGGAAGTTAGAGTGTCAGTCCTCTTGTACTTAAGTCGGCGTTGTGCCTTTTGTATTAAATTCGGATGCAATTGCTGTGTTTCATCGTCAATAAGAAGGTCCAAGGGATACAGTAAACCTTAAGAGAAGCATCGGAATCTAAAACTGGACTCACAGGTGAGGTTCAAATCATAGAAAGTTAAAGAGTCAGTCCTCTTGTACACAAGTCGGCATTGTACCTTTTGAATTTAATTCCGATGCAATTTCTGTGTTTCATAGTCAATAAGAGGGTCCAAGGGATACAGTAAACCTGAAGTGTAGCATCGGAATCTAAGACTGGACTCACAGGAGAGGTTTAAATCATAGAAAGTTTGAGTGTCAGTCCTCTTGTACTTAAGTCGGCATTGTGCCTTTTGAATTTAATTCGGATGCAATTTCTGTGTTTCATCGTCATTACGAAGGTCCAAGGGATATATTAAACCTGAAGTGAAGCATCGGAATCTAAAACTGGACTCACAGGAGAGGTTCAAATCATAGAAAGTTAGAGTGTCAGTCCTCTTGCACTTTAGCCGTCATTGTGCCTTTTGTATTAAATTCGGATGCAATTTCTGTGTTTCATCGTCAATGAGAAGGTCCAAGGGATACAGTAAACGTGATGTGAAGCATCGGAATCTAAAACTCGACTCACAGGAGTGGTTCAAATCATAGAAAGTTAGAGAGTCAGTCCTCTTGTACTTAAGTCGGCATTGTACCTTGTGTATTACATTCGGATGCAATTTCTGTGTTTGATCGTCAATAAGAAGGTCCAAGGGATACAGTAAACCTGAAGTGAAGCATCGCTATCTAAAGCTGGACTCACAGGAGTGGTTCAAATCAAAGAAAGTTAGAGTGTCAGTCCTCTTGTACCTAAGACGGCATTGTGCCCTTTGTATTAAATTCGGAAGCAATTTCTGTGTTTCATCGTCAATAAGAAGGTCCAAGGGATACAGTAAACGTGAAGTGAAGCATCCGAATCTAAAACTGGACCCACAGGAGAGGTTCAAATCATAGAAAGTTAGAGTGTCTGTCCTCTTGTACTTAAGTCGGCATTGTGCCTGTTGTATTAAATTCGGATGGAATTTCTGTGTTTCATCGTCAATAAGAAGGTCCAAGGGACACAGTAAACGTGAAGTGAAGCATCGGAATCTGAAACTGGACTCACAGGAGAGGCTCAAATGATAGAAAGTTAGAGTGTCTGTCCTCTTGTACTTAAGTCGGCGTTGTGCCTTTTGTATTAAATTCGGATGCAATTTCTGTGTTTCATCGTCAATAAGAAGGTCCAAGGGATACAGTAAACCTGAAGAGAAGCATCGGAATCTAAAACTGGACTCACAGGTGAGGTTCAAATCATAGAAAGTTAAAGAGTCAGTCCTCTTGTACACAAGTCGGCATTGTGCCTTTTGATTTTAATTCCGATGCAACTTCTGTGTTTCATAGTTATAAGAGGGTCCAAGGGATACAGTAAACCTGAAGTGTAGCATCGGAATCTAAGACTGGACTCACAGGAGAGGTTTAAATCATAGAAAGTTAGAGTGTCAGTCCTCTTGTACTTCAGTCGGCATTGTGCCTTTTGTATTAAATTCGGATGTAATTTCTGTGTTTCATCGTCAATAGGAAGGTCCATGGTATACAGTAAACCTGAAGTGCAGCATCGGAATCCAAAACTGGACTCACAGGAGAGGTTCAAATCATAGAAAGTTAGAGTGTCAGTCCTCTTGTACTTAAGTGGCATTGTACCTTTTGAATTTAATTCCGATGCAGTTTCTGTGTTTCATCGTCAATAAGAAGGTCCAAGGGATACAGTAAACGTGAAGTGAAGCATCGGAATCTAAAACTGGACTCACAGGAGAGATTCAAACCATAGAAAGTTAGAGTGTCACTCCTCTTTTATTTAAGTCGGCATTGTGCCCTTTGAACTTAATTCCGATGCAATTTCTGTGCTTCATCGTCAGTAATAAGGTCCAAGGGATACAGTAAACCTGAAGAGAAGCATCGGAATCTAAGTTGGACTCACAGGAGAGGTTCAAATCATAGTAAGTTAGAGTGTCAGTCCTCTTGTACTTAAGTCGGCATTGTGCCTTTTGAATTTAATTCGGATGCAATTTCTGTGTTTCATCGTCATTGCGAAGGTCCAAGGGATACATTAAACCTGAAGTGAAGCATCGGAATCTAAAACTGGACTCACAGGAGAGGCTCAAATCATAGAAAGTTAGAGTGTCTGTCCTCTTGTACTTAAGTCGGCGTTGTGCCTTTTGTATTACATTCGGATGCAATTTCTGTGTTTCATCGTCAATAAGAAGGTCCAAGGGACACAGTAAACGTGAAGTGAAGCATCGGAATCTGAAACTGGACTCACAGGAGAGGTTCAAAACATAGAAAGTTAAAGTGTCAGTCCGATTGTACTTAAATCGGCATTGTGCCTTCTGTATTAAATTCGGATGCAATTTCAGTGCTTCATCGCCAATAAGTAGGTCCAAGGTATACAGTAACCTGAAGTGAAGCGTTGGAATCTAAAACTGGACTCACAGGAGAGGTTCAAATCATTGAACGTTAGAGTGTCAGTCCTCTTGTACTTAAGTCGGCATTGTGCCTGTTGAATTTCATTCCGATGCAATTTCTGTGCTTCATCGCCAATAAGAAGGTCCAAGGGATACAGTAAACCTGAACTGAAGCATCGGAATCCAAAACTGGACTCACAGGAGAGGTTCAAATCATAGAAAGTTAGAGTGTCAGTCCTCTTGTACTTAAGTGGCATTGTACCTTTTGAATTAATTTCCGATGCAGTTTCTGTGTTTCATCGTCAATAAGAAGGTCCAAGGGATACAGTAAACGTGAAGTGAAGCATCGGAATCTAAAACTGGACTCACAGGAGAGATTCAAACCATAGAAAGTTAGAGTGTCACTCCTCTTTTATTTAAGTCGGCATTGTGCCCTTTGAACTTAATTCCGATGCAATTTCTGTGCTTCATCGTCAGTAATAAGGTCCAAGGGATACAGTAAACCTGAAGAGAAGCATCGGAATCTAAGTTGGACTCACAGGAGAGGTTCAAATCATAGTAAGTTAGAGTGTCAGTCCTCTTGTACTTAAGTCGGCATTGTGCCTTTTGAATTTAATTCGGATGCAATTTCTGTGTTTCATCGTCATTGCGAAGGTCCAAGGGATACATTAAACCTGAAGTGAAGCATCGGAATCTAAAACTGGACTCACAGGAGAGGCTCAAATCATAGAAAGTTAGAGTGTCTGTCCTCTTGTACTTAAGTCGGCATTGTGCCTGTTGTATTAAATTCGGATCCAATTTCTGTGTTTCATCGTCAATAAGAAGGTCCAAGGGACACAGTAAACGTGAAGTGAAGCATCGGAATCTAAAACTGGACTCACAGGAGAGGCTCAAATCATAGAAAGTTAGAGTGTCTGTCCTCTTGTACTTAAGTCGGCATTGTGCCTTTTGTATTAAATTCGGATGCAATTTCTGTGTTTCATCGTCAATGAGAAGGTCCAAGGGATACAGTAAACCTGACGTGAAGCATCGGAATCTAAAACTGGACTCACAGGAGAGGTTCGAATAATAGAAAGGTAGAGTGTCAGTCCTCTTGTACTTAAGTCGGCGTTGTGCGTTTTGTATTAAATTCGGATGCAATTTCTGTGTTACATCGTCAATAAGAAGGTCCAAGGGATACAGTAAACCTGAAGAGAATCATCGGAATCTAAAACTGGACTCACAGGTGAGATTCAAATCATAGAAAGTTAAAGAGTCAGTCCTCTTGTACACAATACGGCATTGTGCCTTTTGAATTTAATTCCGATGCAATTTCTGTGTTTCATCGCCAATAAGAGGGTCCAAGGGATACAGTAAACCTGAATTGTAGCATCGGAATCTAAAACTGGACTCACAGGAGAGGTTTAAATCATAGAAAGTTAGAGTGTCAGTCCTCTTGTACTTCAGTTGGCATTGTGCCTTTTGTATTAAATTCGGATGTAACTTCTGTGTTTCATCGTCAATAGGAAGGTCCAAGGTATACAGTAAACCTGAAGTGAAGCATCGGAATCTGAAATTGGACTCACAGGAGAGGTTCAAAACATAGAAAGTTAAAGTGTCAGTCCACTTGTACTTAAGTCGGCATTGTGCCTTTTGTATTAAATTCGGATGCAATTTCTGTGTTTAATCGTCAATAAGAAGGTCCAAGGGATACAGTAAACATGAAGTGAAGCATCGGAATCCAAAACTGAACTCACAGGAGAGGTTCAAATCATAGAAAGTTAGAGTGGCAGTCCTCTTGTACTTAAGACGGCATTGTGCCCTTTGCGTAATTTATTATGCAATTTCTGTGCTTCATCGTCAGTAAGAAGGTCCAAGGTATACAGTATACCTGATGTGAAGTATCGGAATCTAAAACTGGACTCCCAGGAGAGGTTCAAAACATAGAAAGTTAGAGTGTCAGTCCTCTTGTATTTAAGTCGGCATTGTGCCTTTTGTATTAAATTCGGATGGAATTTCTGTGTTTCATCGTCAATAAGAAGGTCCAAGGGATACAGTAAACCTGAAGTGAAGCATCGGAATCTAAAACTGGACTCACAGGAGAGGTTCAAATCATAGAAAGTTGGAGTGTCAGTCCTATTGTAATTAAGTCGGCATTGTGCCTTTTGTATTACATTCCTATGCAATTTCTGTGTTTCATCGTCAATAAGAATGTCCAAGGGATACAGTAAACCTGAAGTGAAGCATCGGAATCTAAAACTGGACTCACAGGAGACGTTCAAATCATAGAAAGTTAGAGTGTCAGTTCTCTTGTACTTAAGTCGGCATTGTGCCTTTTGTATTAAATTCGGATGCAATTTCTGTGTTTCATCGTCAATAAGAAAGGCCAAGGGATACAGTAAACCTGAAGTGAAGCATCGGTATCTAAAACTGGACACACAGGAGAGGTTCAAATCATAGAAAGTTAGAGGGTCAGTCCTCTTGTACTTAAGTCGGAATTGTGCCTTTTGTATTAAATTCGGATGCAATTTCTGTGTTTCATCAATTATAAGAAGGTCCAAGGGATACAGTAAACCTGACGTGAAGCATCGGTATCTAAAACTGGACTCACAGGAGAGGTTCGAATCACAGAAAGTTAGAGTGTCAGTCCTCTTGTACTTAAGTCGGCGTTGTGCCTTTTGTATTACATTCGGATGCAATTGCTGTGTTTCATCGTCAATAAGAAGGTCCAAGGGATACAGTAAACCTGAAGAGAAGCATCGGAATCTAAAACTGGACTCACAGGTGAGGTTCAAATCATAGAAAGTTAAAGAGTCAGTCCTCTTGTACACAAGTCGGCATTGTACCATTTGAATTTAATTCCGATGCAATTTCTGTGTTTCATAGTCAATAAGAGGGTCCAAGGGATACAGTAAACCTGAAGTGTAGCATCGGAATCTAAGACTGGACTCACAGGAGAGGTTTAAATCATAGAAAGTTAGAGTGTCAGTCCTCTTGTACTTAAGTCGGCACTGTGCCTTTTGAATTTAATTCGGATGCAATTTCTGTGTTTCATCGTCATTACGAAGGTCCAAGGGATACATTAAACCTGAAGGGAAGCATCGGAATCTAAAACTGGACTCACAGGAGAGGTTCAAATCATAGAAAGTTAGAGTGTCAGTCCTCTTGTACTTTAGCCGTCATTGTGCCTTTTGTATTAAATTCGGATGCAATTTCTGTGTTTCATCGTCAATGAGAAGGTCCAAGGGATACAGTAAACGTGATGTGAAGCATCGGAATCTAAAACTCGACTCACAGGAGTGGTTCAAATCATAGAAAGTTAGAGTGTCAGTCCTCTTGTACTTAAGTCGGCATTGTACCTTGTGTATTACATTCGGATGCAATTTCTGTGTTTGATCGTCAATAAGAAGGTCCAAGGGATACAGTAAACCTGAAGTGAAGCATCGCTATCTAAAGCTGTACTCACAGGAGTGGTTCAAATCAAAGAAAGTTAGAGTGTCAGTCCTCTTGTACCTAAGACGGCATTGTGCCCTTTGTATTAAATTCGGAAGCAATTTCTGTGTTTCATCGTCAATAAGAAGGTCCAAGGGATACAGTTAACGTGAAGTGAAGCATCCGAATCTAAAACTGGACCCACAGGAGAGGTTCAAATCATAGAAAGTTAGAGTGTCTGTCCTCTTGTACTTAAGTCGTCATTGTGCCTGTTGTATTAAATTCGGATGCAATTTCTGTGTTTCATCGTCAATAAGAAGGTCCAAGGGACACAGTAAACGTGAAGTGAAGCATCGGAATCTGAAACTGGACTCACAGGAGAGGCTCAAATCATAGAAAGTTAGAGTGTCTGTCCTCTTGTACTTAAGTCGGCGTTGTGCCTTTTGTATTAAATTCGGATGCAATTTCTGTGTTTCATCGTCAATAAGAAGGTCCAAGGGATACAGTAAACCTGAAGAGAAGCATCGGAATCTAAAACTGGACTCACAGGTGAGGTTCAAATCATAGAAAGTTAAAGAGTCAGTCCTCTTGTACACAAGTCGGCATTGTGCCTTTTGATTTTAATTCCGATGCAACTTCTGTGTTTCATAGTTATAAGAGGGTCCAAGGGATACAGTAAACCTGAAGTGTAGCATCGGAATCTAAGACTGGACTCACAGGAGAGGTTTAAATCATAGAAAGTTAGAGTGTCAGTCCTCTTGTACTTCAGTCGGCATTGTGCCTTTTGTATTAAATTCGGATGTAATTTCTGTGTTTCATCGTCAATAGGAAGGTCCATGGTATACAGTAAACCTGAAGTGCAGCATCGGAATCTAAAATTGGACTCACAGGAGAGGTTCAAAACATAGAAAGTTAAAGTGTCAGTCCGATTGTACTTAAGTCGGCATTGTGCCTTTTGTATTAAATTCGGATGCAATATCTGTGTTTCATCGTCAATAAGAATGTCGAAGGAATACAGTAAACCTGAAGTGAAGCATCGGAATCTAAAACTGGACTCACAGGAGAGGTTCAAATCATAGTAAGTTAGAGTGTCAGTCCTCTTGTACTTAAGTCGGCTTTGTGCGTTTTGAATTTAATTCCGATGCAATTTCTGTGTTTCATCGTCAATAAGAAGGTCCAAGGGATACAGTAAACCTGAAGTGAAGCATCGGAATCTAAAACTGGACTCATTGGAGGGGTTCAAATCATAGAAAGTTAGAGTGTCAATCCTCTTGTACTTATATCGGCATTGTGCCTTCTGTATTAAATTCGGATGCAATTTCAGTGCTTCATCGCCAATAAGTAGGTCCAAGGTATACAGTAACCTGAAGTGAAGCGTTGGAATCTAAAACTGGACTCACAGGAGAGGTTCAAATCATTGAACGTTAGAGTGTCAGTCCTCTTGTACTTAAGTCGGCATTGTGCCTGTTGAATTTCATTCCGATGCAATTTCTGTGCTTCATCGCCAATAAGAAGGTCCAAGGGATACAGTAAACCTGAACTGAAGCATCGGAATCCAAAACTGGACTCACAGGAGAGGTTCAAATCATAGAAAGTTAGAGTGTCAGTCCTCTTGTACTTAAGTGGCATTGTACCTTTTGAATTTAATTCCGATGCAGTTTCTGTGTTTCATCGTCAATAAGAAGGTCCAAGGGATACAGTAAACGTGAAGTGAAGCATCGGAATCTAAAACTGGACTCACAGGAGAGATTCAAACCATAGAAAGTTAGAGTGTCACTCGTCTTTTATTTGAGTCGGCATTGTGCCCTTTGAACTTAATTCCGATGCAATTTCTGTGCTTCATCGTCAGTAATAAGGTCCAAGGGATACAGTAAACCTGAAGAGAAGCATCGGAATCTAAATTGGACTCACAGGAGAGGTTCAAATCATAGAAAGTTAGAGTGTCAGTCCTCTTGTACTTAAGTCGGCATTGTGCCTTTTGAATTTAATTCGGATGCTATTTCTGTGTTTCATCGTCATTGCGAAGGTCCAAGGGATACATTAAACCTGAAGTGAAGCATCGGAATCTAAAACTGGCCTCACAGGAGAGGTTCAAATCATAGAAAGTTAGAGTGTCAGTCCTCTTGTACTTTAGCCGGCATTGTGCCTTTTGTATTAAATTCGGATGCAATTTCTGTGTTTCATCGTCAATGAGAAGGTCCAAGGGATACAGTAAACGTGATGTGAAGCATCGGAATCTAAAACTCGACTCACAGGAGTGGTTCAAATCATAGAAAGTTAGAGTGTCAGTCCTCTTGTACTTAAGTCGGCATTGTACCTTGTGTATTACATTCGGATGCAATTTCTGTGTTTGATCGTCAATAAGAAGGTCCAAGGGATGCAGTAAACCTGAAGTGAAGCATCGGAATCTGAAGCTGGACTCACAGGAGAGGTTCAAATCAAAGAAAGTTAGAGTGTCAGTCCTCTTGTACTTAAGTCGGCATTGAGCATTTTCTATTAAATTCGGATGCAATTTCTGTGTTTCATCGTCAATAAGAAGGTCCAAGGGACTCAGTAAACATGAAGTGAAGCATTGGAATCTAAAACTGGACTCACAGGAGAGGCTCAAATCATAGAGAGTTAGAGTGTCTGTCCTCTTGTACTTAAGTCGGCATTGTGCCTGTTGTATTAAATTCGGATGCAATTTCTGTGTTTCATCGTCAATAAGAAGGTCCAAGGGACACAGTAAACATGAAGTGAAGCATCGGAATCTAAAACTGGACTCACAGGAGAGGCTCAAATCATAGAAAGTTAGAGTGTCTGTCCTCTTGTACTTATGTCGGCATTGTGCCTTTTGTATTAAATTCGGATGCAATTTCTGTGTTTCATCGTCAATGAGAAGGTCCAAGGGATACAGTAAACCTGACGTGAAGCATCGGAATCTAAAACTGGACTCACAGGAGAGGTACGAATCATAGAAAGTTAGAGTGTCAGTCCTCTTGTACTTAAGTCGGCGTTGTGCCTTTTGTATTAAATTCGGATGCAATTTCTGTGTTACATCGTCAATAAGAAGGTCCAAGGGATACAGTAACCCTGAAGAGAAGCATCGGAATCTAAAACTGGACTCACAGGTGAGGTTCAAATCATAGAAAGTTAAAGAGTCAGTCCTCTTGTACACAATTCGGCATTGTGCCTTTTGAATTTAATTCCGATGCAATTTCTGTGTTTAATCGTCAATAAGAGGGTCCAAGGGATACAGTAAACCTGAAGTGTAGCATCGGAATCTAAAACTGTACTCACAGGAGAGGTTTAAATCATAGAAAGTTAGAGTGTCAGTCCTCTTGTACTTCAGTCGGCATTGTGCCTTTTGTATTAAATTCGGATGTAATATCTGTGTTTCATCGTCAATAGGAAGGTCCAAGGTATACAGTAAACCTGAAGTGAAGCATCGGAATCTACAATTGGACTCACAGGAGAGGTTCAAAACATTGAAATTTAAAGTGTCAGTCCACTTGTACTTAAGACGGCACTGTGCCTTTTGTATTAAATTCGGATGCAATTTCTGTGTTTAATCGTCAATAAGAAGGTCCAAGGGATACAGTAAACCTGAAGTGAAGCATCGGAATCCAAAACTGAACCCACAGGAGAGGTTCAAATCATAGAAAGTTAGAGTGGCAGTCCTCTTGTACTTAAGACGGCATTGTGCCCTTTGCATTAAATTATTATGCAATTTCTGTGCTTCATCGTCAATAAGAAGGTCCAAGGTATACAGTATACCTGAAGTGAAGTATCGGAATCTAAAAGTGGACTCCCAGGAGAGGTTCAAACCATAGAAAGTTAGAGTGTCAGTCCTCTTGTATTTAAGTCGGCATTGTGCCTTTTGTATTAAATTCGGATGGAATTTCTGTGTTTCATCGTCAATAAGAAGGTCCAAGGGATACAGTAAACCTGAAGTGAAGCATCGGAATCTAAAACTGGACTCACAGGAGAGGTTCAAATCATAGAAAGTTAGAGTGTCAGTCCTATTGTAATTAAGTCGGCATTGTGCCTTCTGTATTAAATTCGGATGCAATTTCAGTGCTTCATCGCCAATAAGTAGGTCCAAGGTATACAGTAACCTGAAGTGAAGCGTTGGAATCTAAAACTGGACTCACAGGAGAGGTTCAAATCATTGAACGTTAGAGTGTCAGTCCTCTTGTACTTAAGTCGGCATTGTGCCTGTTGAATTTCATTCCGATGCAATTTCTGTGCTTCATCGCCAATAAGAAGGTCCAAGGGATACAGTAAACCTGAACTGAAGCATCGGAATCCAAAACTGGACTCACAGGAGAGGTTCAAATCATAGAAAGTTAGAGTGTCAGTCCTCTTGTACTTAAGTGGCATTGTACCTTTTGAATTTAATTCCGATGCAGTTTCTGTGTTTCATCGTCAATAAGAAGGTCCAAGGGATACAGTAAACGTGAAGTGAAGCATCGGAATCTAAAACTGGACTCACAGGAGAGATTCAAACCATAGAAAGTTAGAGTGTCACTCGTCTTTTATTTAAGTCGGCATTGTGCCCTTTGAACTTAATTCCGATGCAATTTCTGTGCTTCATCGTCAGTAATAAGGTCCAAGGGATACAGTAAACCTGAAGAGAAGCATCGGAATCTAAATTGGACTCACAGGAGAGGTTCAAATCATAGAAAGTTAGAGTGTCAGTCCTCTTGTACTTAAGTCGGCATTGTGCCTTTTGAATTTAATTCGGATGCTATTTCTGTGTTTCATCGTCATTGCGAAGGTCCAAGGGATACATTAAACCTGAAGTGAAGCATCGGAATCTAAAACTGGCCTCACAGGAGAGGTTCAAATCATAGAAAGTTAGAGTGTCAGTCCTCTTGTACTTTAGCCGGCATTGTGCCTTTTGTATTAAATTCGGATGCAATTTCTGTGTTTCATCGTCAATGAGAAGGTCCAAGGGATACAGTAAACGTGATGTGAAGCATCGGAATCTAAAACTCGACTCACAGGAGTGGTTCAAATCATAGAAAGTTAGAGTGTCAGTCCTCTTGTACTTAAGTCGGCATTGTACCTTGTGTATTACATTCGGATGCAATTTCTGTGTTTGATCGTCAATAAGAAGGTCCAAGGGATGCAGTAAACCTGAAGTGAAGCATCGGAATCTGAAGCTGGACTCACAGGAGAGGTTCAAATCAAAGAAAGTTAGAGTGTCAGTCCTCTTGTACTTAAGTCGGCATTGAGCATTTTCTATTAAATTCGGATGCAATTTCTGTGCTTCATCGTCAATAAGAAGGTCCAAGGGACTCAGTAAACATGAAGTGAAGCATTGGAATCTAAAACTGGACTCACAGGAGAGGCTCAAATCATAGAGAGTTAGAGTGTCTGTCCTCTTGTACTTAAGTCGGCATTGTGCCTGTTGTATTAAATTCGGATGCAATTTCTGTGTTTCATCGTCAATAAGAAGGTCCAAGGGACACAGTAAACATGAAGTGAAGCATCGGAATCTAAAACTGGACTCACAGGAGAGGCTCAAATCATAGAAAGTTAGAGTGTCTGTCCTCTTGTACTTATGTCGGCATTGTGCCTTTTGTATTAAATTCGGATGCAATTTCTGTGTTTCATCGTCAATGAGAAGGTCCAAGGGATACAGTAAACCTGACGTGAAGCATCGGAATCTAAAACTGGACTCACAGGAGAGGTACGAATCATAGAAAGTTAGAGTGTCAGTCCTCTTGTACTTAAGTCGGCGTTGTGCCTTTTGTATTAAATTCGGATGCAATTTCTGTGTTACATCGTCAATAAGAAGGTCCAAGGGATACAGTAACCCTGAAGAGAAGCATCGGAATCTAAAACTGGACTCACAGGTGAGGTTCAAATCATAGAAAGTTAAAGAGTCAGTCCTCTTGTACACAATTCGGCATTGTGCCTTTTGAATTTAATTCCGATGCAATTTCTGTGTTTAATCGTCAATAAGAGGGTCCAAGGGATACAGTAAACCTGAAGTGTAGCATCGGAATCTAAAACTGTACTCACAGGAGAGGTTTAAATCATAGAAAGTTAGAGTGTCAGTCCTCTTGTACTTCAGTCGGCATTGTGCCTTTTGTATTAAATTCGGATGTAATATCTGTGTTTCATCGTCAATAGGAAGGTCCAAGGTATACAGTAAACCTGAAGTGAAGCATCGGAATCTACAATTGGACTCACAGGAGAGGTTCAAAACATAGAAATTTAAAGTGTCAGTCCACTTGTACTTAAGACGGCACTGTGCCTTTTGTATTAAATTCGGATGCAATTTCTGTGTTTAATCGTCAATAAGAAGGTCCAAGGGATACAGTAAACCTGAAGTGAAGCATCGGAATCCAAAACTGAACCCACAGGAGAGGTTCAAATCATAGAAAGTTAGAGTGGCAGTCCTCTTGTACTTAAGACGGCATTGTGCCCTTTGCATTAAATTATTATGCAATTTCTGTGCTTCATCGTCAATAAGAAGGTCCAAGGTATACAGTATACCTGAAGTGAAGTATCGGAATCTAAAACTGGACTCCCAGGAGAGGTTCAAACCATAGAAAGTTAGAGTGTCAGTCCTCTTGTATTTAAGTCGGCATTGTGCCTTTTGTATTAAATTCGGATGGAATTTCTGTGTTTCATCGTCAATAAGAAGGTCCAAGGGATACAGTAAACCTGAAGTGAAGCATCGGAATCTAAAACTGCACTCACAGGAGAGGTTCAAATCATAGAAAGTTAGAGTGTCAGTCCTATTGTAATTAAGTCGGCATTGTGCCTTATGTATTACGTTCGGATGCAATTTCTGTGTTTCATCGTCAATAAGAATGTCCAAGGGATACAGTAAACCTGAAGTGAAGCATCGGAATCTAAAACTGGACTCACAGGAGACGTTCAAATCATAGAAAGTTAGAGTGTCAGTTCTCTTGTACTTAAGTCGGCATTGTGCCTTTTGTATTAAATTCGGATGCAATTTCTGTGTTTCATCGTCAATAAGAAGGTCCAAGGGACACAGTAAACATGAAGTGAAGCATCGGAATCTAAAACTGGACTCACAGGAGAGGCTCAAATCATAGAAAGTTAGAGTGTCTGTCCTCTTGTACTTAAGTCGGCATTGTGCCTGTTGTATTAAATTCGGATGCAATTTCTGTGTTTCATCGTCACTAAGAAGGTCCAAGGGACACAGTAAACGTGAAGTGAAGCATCGGAATCTAAAACTGGACTCACAGGAGAGGCTCAAATCATAGAAAGTTAGAGTGTCCGTCCTCTTGTACTTATGTCGGCGTTGTGCCTTTTGTAATAAATTCGGATGCAATTTCTGTGTTTCATCGTCAATAAGAAGGTCCAAGGGATACAGTAAACCTGAGATGAAGCATCGGAATCTAAAACTGGACTCACAGGTGAGTTTCAAATCATAGAAAGTTAAAGAGTCAGTCCTCTTGTACACAAATCGGCATTGTGCCTTTTGAATTTAATTCCGATGCAACTTCTGTGTTTCATAGTCAATAAGAGGGTCCAAGGGATACAGTAAACCTGAAGTGTAGCATCGGAATCTAAGACTGGACTCACAGGAGAGGTTTAAATCATAGAAAGTTAGAGTGTCAGTCCTCTTGTACTTCAGTCGGCATTGTGCCTTTTGTATTAAATTCGGATGTAATTTCTGTGTTTCATCGTCAATAGGAAGGTCCAAGGTATACAGTAAACCTGAAGTGCAGCATCGGAATCTAAAATTGGACTCACAGGAGAGGTTCAAAACATAGAAAGTTAAAGTGTCAGTCCACTTGTACTTAAGTCGGCATTGTGCGATTTGTATTAAATTCGGATGCAATTTCTGTGTTTCATCGTCAATAAGAATGTCCAAGGAATACAGTAAACCTGAAGTGAAGCATCGGAATCTAAAACTGGACTCACAGGAGAGGTTCAACTCATAGTAAGTTAGAGTGTCAGTCCTCTTGTACTTAAGTCGGCTTTGTGCGTTTTGAATTTAATTCCGATGCAATTTCTGTGTTTCATCGTCAATAAGAAGGTCCAAGGGATACAGTAAACCTGAAGTGAAGCATCGGAATCTAAAACTGGACTCATTGGAGGGGTTCAAATCATAGAAAGTTAGAGTGTCAATCCTCTTGTACTTAAATCGGCATTGTGCCTTTTGTATTAAATTCGGATGCAATTTCAGTGCTTCATCGCCAATAAGTAGGTCCAAGGTATACAGTAACCTGAAGTGAAGCGTTGGAATCTAAAACTGGACTCACAGGAGAGGTTCAAATCATTGAACGTTAGAGTGTCAGTCCTCTTGTACTTAAGTCGGCATTGTGCCTGTTGAATTTCATTCCGATGCAATTTCTGTGCTTCATCGCCAATAAGAAGGTCCAAGGGATACAGTAAACCTGACGTGAAGCATCGGAATCCAAAACTGGACTCACAGGAGAGGTTCAAATCATAGAAAGTTAGAGTGTCAGTCCTCTTGTACTTAAGTGGCATTGTTCCTTTTGAATTTAATTCCGATGCAGTTTCTGTGTTTCATCGTCAATAAGAAGGTCCAAGGGATACAGTAAACGTGAAGTGAAGCATCGGAATCTAAAACTGGACTCACAGGAGAGATTCAAACCATAGAAAGTTAGAGTGTCACTACTCTTTTATTTAAGTCGGCATTGTGCCCTTTGAACTTAATTCCGATGCAGTTTCTGTGCTTCATCGTCAGTAATAAGGTCCAAGGGATACAGTAAACCTGAAGAGAAGCATCGGAATCTTAATTGGACTCACAGGAGAGGTTCAAATCATAGAAAGTTAGAGTGTCAGTCCTCTTGTACTTAAGTCGGCATTGTGGCTTTTGAATTTAATTCGGATGCAATTTCTGTGTTTCATCGTCATTACGAAGGTCCAAGGGATACATTAAACCTGAAGTGAAGCATCGGAATCTAAAACTGGACTCACAGGAGAGGTTCAAATCATAGAAAGTTAGAGTGTCAGTCCTCTTGTACTTTAGCCGGCATTGTGCCTTTTGTATTAAATTCGGATGCAATTTCTGTGTTTCATCGTCAATGAGAAGGTCCAAGGGATACAGTAAACGTGATGTGAAGCATCGGAATCTAAAACTCGACTCACAGGAGTGGTTCAAATCATAGAAAGTTAGAGTGTCAGTCCTCTTGTACTTAAGTCGGCATTGTACCTTGTGTGTTACATTCGGATGCAATTTCTGTGTTTGATCGTCAATAAGAAGGTCCAAGGGATACAGTAAACCTGAAGTGAAGCATCGGAATCTAAAGCTGGACCCACAGGAGAGGTTCAAATCAAAGAAATTTAGAGTGTCAGTCCTCTTGTACTTAAGTCGGCATTGAGCATTTTGTATTAAATTCGGATGCAATTTCTGTGTTTCATCGTCAATAAGAAGGTCCAAGGGACTCAGTAAACATGAAGTGAAGCATTGGAATCTAAAACTGGACTCACAGGAGAGGCTCATATCATAGAGAGTTAGAGTGTCTGTCCTCTTGTATTTAAGTCGGCATTGTGCCTGTTGTATTAAATTCGGATGCAATATCTGTGTTTCATCGTCAATAAGAAGGTCCAAGGGACACAGTAAACATGAAGTGAAGCATCGGAATCTAAAACTGGACTCACAGGAGAGGCTCAAATCATAGAAAGTTAGAGTGTCTGTCCTCATGTACTTAAGTCGGCATTGTGCCTTTTGTATTAAATTCGGATGCAATTTCTGTGTTTCATCGTCAATGAGAAGGTCCAAGGGATACAGTAAACCTGACGTGAAGCATCGGAATCTAAAACTGGACTCACAGGAGAGGTTCGAATCATAGAAAGTTAGAGTGTCAGTCCTCTTGTACTTAAGTTGGCGTTGTGCCTTTTGTATTAAATTCGGATGCAATTTCTGTGTTACATCGTCAATAAGAAGGTCCAAGGGATACAGTAACCCTGAAGAGAAGCATCGGAATCTAAAACTGGACTCACAGGTGAGGTTCAAATCATAGAAAGTTAAAGAGTCAGTCCTCTTGTGCACAATTCGGCATTGTGCCTTTTGAATTTAATTCCGATGCAATTTCTGTGTTTAATCGTCAATTAGAGGGTCCAAGGGATACAGTAAACCTGAAGTGTAGCATCGGAATCTAAAACTGGACTCACAGGAGAGGTTTAAATCATAGAAAGTTAGAGTGTCAGTCCTCTTGTACTTCAGTCGGCATTGTGCCTTTTGTATTAAATTCGGATGTAATTTCTGTGTTTCATCGTCAATAGGAAGGTCCAAGGTATACAGTAAACCTGAAGTGAAGCATCGGAATCTAAAATTGGACTCACAGGAGAGGTTCAAAACATAGAAATTTAAAGTGTCAGTCCACTTGTACTTAAGTCGGCATTGTGCCTTTTTGTATTAATTTCGGATGCAATTTCTGTGTTTAATCGTCAATAAGAATGTCCATGGGATACAGTAAACCTGAAGTGAAGCATCGGAATCCAAAACTGAACTCACAGGAGAGGTTCAAATCATAGAAAGTTAGAGTGGCAGTCCTCTTGTACTTAAGACGGCATTGTGCCCTTTGCTTTAAATTATTATGCAATTTCTGTGCTTCATCGTCAATAAGAAGGTCCAAGGTATACAGTATACCTGAAGTGAAGTATCGGAATCTAAAACTGGACTCGCAGGAGAGGTTCAAAACATAGAAAGTTAGTGTCAGTCCTCTTGTATTTAAGTCGGCATTGTGCCTTTTGTATTAAATTCGGATGGAATTTCTGTGTTTCATCGTCAATAAGAAGGTCCAAGGGATACAGGAAACCTGAAGTGAAGCATCGGAATCTAAAACTGGACTCACAGGAGAGGTTCAAATCATAGAAAGTTAGAGTGTCAGTCCTATTGTAATTAAGTCGGCATTGTGCCTTATGTATTACATTCGGATGCAATTTCTGTGTTTCATCGTCAATAAGAATGTCCAAGGGATACAGTAAACCTGAAGTGAAGATCGGAATCTAAAACTGGACTCACAGGAGACGTTCAAATCAATGAAAGTTAGAGTGTCAGTTCTCTTGTACTTAAGTCGGCATTGTGCCTTTTGTATTAAATTCGGATGCAATTTCTGTGTTTCATCGTCAATGAGAAGGTCCAAGGGAAACAGTAAATCTGACGTGAAGCATCGGAATCTAAAACTGGACTCACAGGAGAGGTTCGAATCATAGAAAGTTAGAGTGTCAGTCCTCTTGTACTTAAGTCGGCGTTGTGCCTTTTGTATTAAATTCGGATGCAATTTCTGTGTTACATCGTCAATAAGAAGGTCCAAGGGATACAGTAAACCTGAAGTGAAGCATCGGAATCTAAAACTGGACTCACAGGTGAGGTTCAAATCATAGAAAGTTAAAGAGTCAGTCCTCTTGTACACAATTCGGCATTGTGCCTTTTGAGTTTAATTCCGATGCAATTTCTGTGTTTCATCGTCAATAAGAGGGTCCAAGGGATACAGTAAACCTGAAGTGTAGCATCGGAATCTAAAACTGGACTCACAGGAGAGGTTTAAATCATAGAAAGTAAGAGTGTCAGTCCTCTTGTACTTAAGTCGGCATTGTGCCTTTTGTATTAAATTCGGATGCAATTTCTGTGTTTAATCGTCAATAAGAAGGTCCAAGGGATACAGTAAACCTGAAGTGAAGCATCGGAATCCAAAACTGAACTCACAGGAGAGGTTCAGATCATAGATAGTTAGAGTGGCAGTCCTCTTGTACTTAAGACGGCATTGTGCCCTTTGCATTAAATTATTATGCAATTTCTGTGCTTCATCGTCAATAAGAAGGTCCAAGGTATACAGTATACCTGAAGTGAAGTATCGGAATCTAAAACTGGACTCCCAGGAGAGGTTCAAAACATAGAAAGTTAGAGTGTCAGTCCTCTTGTATTTAAGTCGGCATTGTGCCTTTTGTATTAAATTCGGATGGAATTTCTGTGTTTCATCGTCAATAAGAAGGTCCAAGGGATACAGTAAACCTGAAGTGAAGCATCGGAATCTAAAACTGGACTCACAGGAGAGGTTCAAATCATAGAAAGTTAGAGTGTCAGTCCTATTGTAATTAAGTCGGCATTGTGCCTTTTGTATTACATTCGGATGCAATTTCTGTGTTTCATCGTCAATAAGAATGTCCAAGGGATACAGTAAACCTGAAGTGAAGCATCGGAATCTAAAACTGGACTCACAGGAGACGTTCAAATCATAGAAAGTTAAAGAGTCAGTCCTCTTGTACACAATTCGGCATTGTGGCTTTTGAATTAAATTCCGATGCAATTTCTGTGTTTAATCGTCAATAAGAGGGTCCAAGGGATACAGTAAACCTGAAGTGTAGCATCGGAATCTAAAACTGGACTCACAGGAGAGGTTTAAATCATAGAAAGTTAGAGTGTCAGTCCTCTTGTACTTCAGTCGGCATTGTGCCTTTTGCTTTAAATTCGGATGTAATTTCTGTGTTTCATCGTCAATAAGAATGTCCAAGGGATACAGTAAACCTGAAGTGAAGCATCGGAATCTAAAACTGGACTCACAGGAGACGTTCAAATCATAGAAAGTTAGAGTGTCAGTTCTCTTGTACTTAAGTCGGCATTGTGATTTTTGTATTAAATTCGGATGCAATATCTGTGTTTCATCGTCAATGAGAAGGTCCAAGGGAAACAGTAAACCTGACGTGAAGCATCGGAATCTAAAACTGGACTCACAGGAGACGTTCAAATCATAGAAAGTTAAAGAGTCAGTCCTCTTGTACACAATTCGGCATTGTGGCTTTTGAATTTAATTCCGATGCAATTTCTGTGTTGAATCGTCAATAAGAGGGTCCAAGGGATACAGTAAACCTGAAGTGTAGCATCGGAATCTAAAACTGGAATCACCGGAGAGGTTTAAATCATAGAAAGTTAGAGTGTCAGTCCTCTTGTACTTCAGTCGGCGTTGTGCCTTTTGTATTAAATTCGGATGTAATTTCTGTGTTTCATCGTCAATAGGAAGGTCCAAGGTATACAGTAAACCTGAAGTGAAGCATCGGAATCTAAAATTGGACTCACAGGAGAGGTTCAAAACATAGAAAGTTAAAGTGTCAGTCCACTTGTACTTAAGTCGGCATTGTGCCTTTTGTATTAAATTCGGATGCAATTTCTGTGTTTAATCGTCAATAAGAAGGTCCAAGGGATACAGTAAACCTGAAGTGAAGCGTGGGAATCTAAAACTGGACTCACAGGAGAGGTTCAAATCATAGAAAGTTAGAGTGTCAGTCCTATTGTAATTAAGTCGGCATTGTGCCTTTTGTATTACATTCGGATGCAATTTCTGTGTTTCATCGACAATAAGAATGTCCAAGGGATACAGTAAACCTGAAGTGAAGCATCGGAATCTAAAACTGGACTCACAGGAGACGTTCAAATCATAGAAAGTTAGAGTGTCAGTTCTCTTGTACTTAAGTCGGCATTGTGCCTTTTGTACTAAATTCGGATGCAATTTCTGTGTTTCATCGTCAATAAGAAGGGCCAAGGGATACAGTAAACCTGAAGTGAAGCATCGGAATCTAAAACTGGACTCACAGGAGAGGTTCAAATCATAGAAAGTTAGAGTGTCAGTCCTCTTGTACTTATGTCGGCATTGTGCCTTTTGTGTTAAATTCGGATGCAATTTCTGTGTTTCATCATTAATAAGAAGGTCCAAGGGATACAGTAAACCTGACGTGAAGCATCGGAATCTAAAACTGGACTCACAGGAGAGGTTCGAATCATAGAAAGTTAGAGTGTCAGTCCCCTTGTACTTAAGTCGGCGTTGTGCCTTTTGTATTAAATTCGGATGCAATTTCTGTGTTTCATCGTCAATAAGAAGGTCCAAGGGATACAGTAAACATGAAGTGAAGCATCGGAATCCAAAACTGGACTCACAGGAGTGGTTCAAATCATAGAAAGGTAGAGTGTCAGTCCTCTTGTACTCAAGACGTCATTGTGCCTTTTGTATTAAATTCTTATGCAATTTCTGTGCTTCATCGTCATAAGAAGGTCCAAGGTATACAGTAAACATGAAGTGAAGTATCGGAATCTAAAACTGGACTCACACGAGAGGTTCAAAACATAGAAAGTTAGAGTGTCAGTCCTCTTGTATTTAAGTCGGCATTGTGCCTTTTGCATTAAATTCGGATGGAATTTCTGTGTTTCAACGTCAATAAGAAGGTCCAAGGGATACAGTAAACTTGAATTGATGCATCGGAATCTAAAACTGGACTCACAGGAGAGGTTCAAATCATAGAAAGTTAGAGTGTCAGTCCTCTTGTACTGAAGTCGGCTTTGTGCGTTTTGAATTTAATTCCGATGCAATTTCTGTGTTTCATCGTCAATAAGAAGGTCCAAGGGATACAGTAAACCTGAAGGGAAGCATCGGAATTTAAAACTGGACTCACAGGAGAGGTTCAAATCATAGAAAATTAGAGTGTCAGTCCTATTGTAATTAAGTCGGCATTGTGCCTTTTGTATTAAATTCGGATGCAATTTCTGTGTTTCATCGTCAATAAGAATGTCCAAGGAATACAGTATACCTGAAGTGAAGCATCGGAATCTAAAACAGGTCTCACAGGAGAGGTTCAAATCATAGTAAGTTAGAGTGTCAGTCCTCTTGTACTTAAGTCGGCTTTGTGCGTTTTGAATTTAATTCCGATGCAATTTCTGTGTTTCATCGTCAATAAGAAGGTCCAAGGGATACAGTAAACCTGAAGTGAAGCATCGGAGTCTAAAACTGGACTCATTGGAAGGGTTCAAATCATAGAAAGTTAGAGTGTCAATCCTCTTGTACTTAAATCGGCATTGTGCCTTTTGTATTAAATTCGGATGCAATTTCAGTGCTTCATCGCCAATAAGTAGGTCCAAGGTATACAGTAACCTGAAGTGAAGCGTCGGAATCTAAAACTGGACTTACAGGAGAGGTTCAAATCATTGAACGTTAGAGTGTCAGTCCTCTTGTACTTAAGTCGGCATTGTGCCTGTTGAATTTAATTCCGATGCAATTTCTGTGCTTCATCGCCAATAAGAAGGTCCAAGGGATACAGTAAACCTGAAGTGAAGCATCGGAATCCAAAACTGGACTCACAGGAGAGGTTCAAATCATAGAAAGTTAGAGTGTCAGTCCTCTTGTACTTAAGTGGCATTGTACCTTTTGAATTTAATTCCGATGCAGTTTCTGTGTTTCATCGTCAATAAGAAGGTCCAAGGGATACAGTAAACCTGAAGTGAAGCATCGGAATCTAAAACTGGACTCACAGGAGAGATTCAAACCATAGAAAGTTAGAGTGTCACTCCTCTTTTACTTAAGACGGCATTGTGCCCTTTGAACTTAATTCCGATGCAATTTCTGTTCTTCATCGTCAGTAATAAGGTCCAAGGTATACAGTAAACCTGAAGTGAAGCATCGGAATCTAAATTGGACTCACAGGAGAGGTTCAAATCATAGAAAGTTAGAGTGTCAGTCCTCTTGTACATAAGTCGGCATTGTGCCTTTTGAATTTAATTCTGATGCAATTTCTGTGTTTCATCGTCATTACGAAGGTCCAAGGGATACAGTAAACCTGAAGTGAAGCATCGGAATCTAAATTGGATTCACAGGAGAGGTTCAAATCATAGAAGGTTAGAGTGTCAGTCCTCTTGTACTTAAGTCGGCATTGTGCCTTTTGAATTTAATTCGGATGCAATTTCTGTGTTTTATCGACATTACGAAGGTCCAAGGGATACATTAAAACTGAAGTGAAGCATCGGAATCTAAAACTGGACTCACAGGAGAGGTTCAAATCATAGAAAGTTAGAGTGGCAGTCCTCTTGTACTTTAGCCGGCATTGTGCCTTTTGTATTAAATTCGGATGCAATTTCTGTGTTTCATCGTCAATGAGAAGGTCCAAGGGATACAGTAAGCCTGAAGTGAAGCATCGGAATCTAAAACTGGACCCACAGGAGAGGTTCATATCATGGAAAGTTAAAGTGTCATTCCTCATGTACTTAAGTCGGCATTTGCCTTTTGTATTTAATTCGGATGCAATTTCTGTGTTTCATCGTCAATAAGAAGGTCCAAGGGATACAGTAAACCTGATGTGAAGCATCGGCATCTAAGACTGGACTCACTGGAGAGGTACTAATCATAGAAAGTTAGAGTGTCAGTCCTCTTGTACGTATGTCGGTACTGTGCCTTTTGTATTAAATTCGGAAGCAATTTCTGTGTTTCATCGTAATAAGAAGGTCCAAGAGATACAGTAAACCTGAAGTGAAGCATCGGAATCTAATACTGGACTCACAGGAGAAGTTCAAATCATAGAAAGTTAGAGTGTCAGTCCTCTTGTACTTAAGTCGGCATTGTGCATTTGTATCAAATTCGGATGCAATTTCTGTGTTTCATCGTAAATAAGCAGGTCTAAGGGATACAGTAAACGTGATGTGAAGCATCGGAATCTAAAACTGGACTCACAGGAGAGGTTCAAATCATAGAAAGTTAGAGTGTCAGTCCTCTTGTACTGAAGTCGGTATTGTGCCTTTTGTATTAAATTCGGATGCAATTTCAGTGTTTCATCGTCAATAAGAAGGTCCAAGGGATACAGTAAACCTGAAGTGAAGCATCGGAATCTAAGACTGGACTCACAGCAGTGGTTCAAATCATAGAAAGTTAGAGTGTCATCCTCTTGTATTTAAGGCGGCATTGTTTCTTTTATATTAAATTCGGAAGCAATTTCTGTGTGTGATCGTCAATAAGATGGTCCAAGGGGTACAGTAAACCTGACGAGAAGCATCGGAATCTAAAACTGGACCCACAGGGGAGGTACAAATCAAAGAAAGTTAGACAGTCAGTCCTATTGTATTTAAGTCGGCATTGTGCCTTTTGTATTAAATTCGGTTGCAATTTCTGTGTTTCATCGTCAATAAGAAGATCCAAGTGATACAGTAAACCTGAAGTGAAGCATCGGAATCTAAAACTGGACTCACAGGAGAGGTTCAAATCATAGAAAGTTAGAGTGTCAGTCCTCTTGTACTTAAGTCGGCATTCAGCATTTTGTATTAAATTCAGATGCAATTTCTGTGTTTCATCGTCAATAAGAAGGGCCAAGGGATACAGTAAACCTGAAGTGACGCATCGGAATCTAAAACTGGACTCACAGGAGGGGCTCAAATCATAGAGAGTTAGAGTGTCAGTCCTCTTGTACCTAAAACGGCATTGTGGCCTTTGTATTAAATTCGGAAGCAATTTATGGGTCTCATCGTCATTAAGAAGGTCCAAGGGATACAGTAAACCTGAAGTGAAGCATCCGAATCTAAAACTGGACTCACAGGAGAGGTTCAAATCATAGAAAGTTAGAGTGTCAGTCCTCTTGTACTTAAGTCGGCATTGTGCCTGTTGTATTAAATTCGAATGCAATTTCTGTGTTTCATCGTCAATTAGAAGGTCCAAGGGATACAGTAAACCTGAAGAGAAGCATCAGAATCTGAAACTGGTCTCTCAGGAGAGGTTCAAATCGTAGAAAGTTAGAGTGTCAGTCCTCTTGTACTTAAGTCGGTATTGTGCATTTTGTATTAAATTCGGATGCAATTTCTGTGTTTCATCGTCAATAAGAAGGTCCAAGGGATACAGTAAACCTGAAGTGAAGCATCGGAATCTAAGACTGGATTCACAGGAGAGGTTCAAATCATAGAAAGTTAGAGTGTCAGTCCTCTCGTACTTAAGTCGGCATTGTGCCTTTTGTATTAAATTCGGATGCAATTTCTGTGTTTCACCGTCAATAAGAAGGTCCAAGGGATACAGTAAACCTGATGTGAAGCATCGGAATCTAAAACTGGACTCATAGGAGAGGTTCAAATCATAGAAAATTAGAGTGTCATTCCTCTTGTACTTATGTCGGCATTGTGCCTTTTGTATTAAAATCGGATGCAATTTCTGTGTTTCATCGTCAATAAGAAGGTCCAAGGGATACAGTAAAAGTGAAGTGAAGCATCGGAATCTAAAACTGGACTCACTGGAGAGGTTGAGTTCATAGTAAGTTAGCGTGTCAGTCCTCTTGTACGTAAGTCGGTATTGTGCCTTTTGTATTAAATTCGGATGCAATTTCTGTGTTTCATCGTAATAAGAAGGTCCAAGGGATACAGTAAACCTGAAGTGAAGCATCGGAATCTAAGACTGGACTCACAGGAGAAGTTCAAATCATAGAAAGTAAGAGTGTCAGTCCTCTTGTACTTAAGTCGGCATTGTGCCTTTTGTATTAAATTCGGATGCAATTTCTGTGTTTCATCGTCAATAAGAAGGTCCAAGGGATACAGTATACGTGATGTGAAGCATCGGAATCTAAAACTGGACTCACAGGAGTGGTTCAAATCATAGAAAGTTAGAGTGTCAGTCCTTTTGTACTTAAGACGGCATTGTACCTTGTGTATTATATTCGGATGCAATTTCTGTGTTTCATCGTCATTAAGAAGGTCAAGGGGATACAGTAAATCTGAAGTGAAGCATCGGAATCTAAAGCTGGACTCACAGGAGAGGTTCAAATCAAAGAAAGTTAGAGTGTCAGTCCTCTTGTATTTAAGTCGGCTTCTTGCCTTTTGAATTAAATTCGGAAGCAATTTCTGTGTTTCATCGTCAATAAGATGGTCCAAGGGGTACAGTAAACCTGAAGTGCCGCATCGGAATCTAGAACTGGACTCACAGGAGGGGTTCAAATCATAGAGAGTTAGTGTGTCAGTCCTCTTGTATCTAAGACGGCATTGTGAACTTTGTATTAAATTCGGAAGCAATTTCTGTGTTTGATCGCCATTAAGAAGGTCTAAGGGATACAGTAAACGTGAAGTGAAGCATCCGAATCTAAAACTGGACTCACAGGAGAGGTTCAAATCATAGAAAGTTAGAGTGTCGGTCCTCTTGTACTTAAGTCGGTATTGTGCATTTTGTATTAAATTCGGATGCAATTTCTGTATTTCATCGTCAATAAGAAGGTCCAAGGGATACAGTAAACCTGAAGTGAAGCATCGGAATCTAAGACTGGATTCACAGGAGAGGTTCAAATCATAGAAAGTTTGAGTGTCAGTCCTCTCGTACTTAAGTCGGCATTGTGCCTTTTGTATTAAATTCGGATGCAATTTCTGTGTTTCACCGTCAATAAGAAGGTCCAAGGGATACAGTAAACCTGATGTGAAGCATCGGAATCTAAAACTGGACTTATAGGAGAGGTTCAAATCATAGAAAATTAGAGTGTCTGTCCTCTTGTACTTAAGTCGGCATTGTGCCTGTTGTATTAAATTCGGATGCAATTTCTGTGTTTCATCGTCAATAAGAAGGTCCAAGGGATACAGTAAACCTGAAGTGAAGCATCGGAATCTAAGACTGGACTCACAGGAGTGGTTCAAATCATAGAAAATTATAGTGTCAGTCCTCTTGTATCTAAGGCGGCATTGTGCCTTTTGTATTAAATTCGGAAGCAATTTCTGTGTGTCATCGTCAATAAGATGGTCCAAGGGGTACAGTAAACCTGACGAGAAGCATCGGAATCTAAAACTGGACCCACAGGGGAGGTTCAAATCAAAGAAAGTTAGACTGTCAGTCCTCTTGTATTTAAGTCGGCATTGTGCCTTTTGTATTAAATTCGGTTGCAATTTCTGTGTTTCATCGTCAATAAGAAGGTCCAAGTGATATAGTAAACCTGAAGTGAAGCATCGGAATCTAAAACTGGACTCACAGGAGAGGTTCAAATCATAGAAAGTTGGAGTGTCAGTCCTCTCGTACTTAAGTCGGCATTGTGCCATTTGTATCAAATTCGGATGCAATTTCTGTGTTTCATCGTCAATAAGAAAGTCCAAGGGATACAGTAAACCTGATGTGAAGCATCGGAATCTAAGACTGGACTCACAGGAGAGGTTCAAATCATAGTAAGTTAGAGTGTCAGTCCTCTTGTACTTAAGTGGCATTGTACCTTTTGAATTTAATTCCGATGCAGTTTCTGTGTTTCATCGTCAATAAGAAGGTCCAAGGGATACAGTAAACGTGAAGTGAAGCATCGGAATCTAAAACTGGACTCACAGGAGAGATTCAAACCATAGAAAGTTAGAGTGTCACTCCTCTTTTACTTAAGTCGGCATTGTGCCCTTTGAACTTAATTCCGATGCAATTTCTGTGCTTCATCGTCAGTAATAAGGTCCAAGGGATACAGTAAACCTGAAGTGAAGCATCGGAATCTAAATTGGACTCACAGGAGAGGTTCAAATCATAGAAAGTCAGAGTGTCAGTCCTCTTGTACTTAAGTCGGCATTGTGCCTTTTGAATTTAATTCGGATGCAATTTCTGTGTTTCATCGTCATTACGAAGGTCCAAGGGATACATTAAACCTGAAGTGAAGCATCGGAATCTAAAACTGGACTCACAGGAGAGGTTCAAATCATAGAAAGGTAGAGTGTCAGTCCTCTTGTACTTATGTCGGCATGGTGCCTTTTGTATTAAATTCGGATGCAATTTCTGTGTTTCATCGTCAATGAGAAGGTCCATGGGATACAGTAGGCCTGAAGTGAAGCATCGGAATCTAAAACTGGACTCACAGGAGAGGTTCATATCATGGAAAGTTAAAGTATCATTCCTCATGTACTTAAGTCGGCATTTGCCTTTTGTATTAAATTCGGATGCAATTTCTGTGTTTCATCGTCAATAAGAAGGTCCAAGTGATACAGTAAACCTGATGTGAAGCATCGGAATCTAAGACTGGACTCACTGGAGAGGTTCTAATCATAGAAAGTTAGAGTGTCAGTCCTCTTGTACTTAAGTCGGCATTGTGCCTTTTGTATTAAATTTGGATGCAATTTCTGTGTTTCATCGTCAATAAGAAGATCCAAGGGATACAGTAAACCTGAAGTGAGGCATCGGAATCTAAAACTGGACTCATAGGAGAGGTTCAAATCATAGAAAATTAGAGTGTCATTCCTCTTGTACTTATGTCGGCATTGTGCCTTTTGTATTAAATTCCGATGCAATATCTGTGTTTCATCGTCAATAAGATGGTCCAAGGGATACAGTAACCCTGAAGTGAAGCATCGGAATCTAAAACTGGACTCACAGGAGAGGTTCAAATCTTAGAAAGTTAGAATGTCAGTTCGCTTGTACTTAAGTCGGCATTGAGCCTTTTGTATTAAAATCGGATGCAATTTCTGTGTTTCATCGTCAATAAGAAGGTCCAAGGGATACAGTAAAAATGAAGTGAAGCATCGGAATCTAAAACTGGACTCACTGGAGAGGTTGAGTTCATAGTAAGTTAGAGTGTCAGTCCTCTTGTACGTAAGTCGGTAATTTGCTTTTTGTATTAAATTCGGAAGCAATTTCTGTGTTTCATAGTAATAAGAAGGTCCAAGCGATACAGTAAACCTGAAGTGAAGCATCGGAATCTAAGACTGGACTCACAGGAGAAGTTCAAATCATAGAAAGTTAGAGTGTCAGTCTTCTTGTACTTAAGTCGGCATTGTGCATTTGTATTAAATTCGGATTCAATTTCTGTGTTTCATCGTCAATAAGCAGGTCCAAGGGATACAGTAAACCTGAAGTGAAGCATCGGAATCTAAAACTGGACTCACAGGAGTGGTTCAAATCATAGAAAGTTAGAGTGTCAGTCCTCTTGTACTTAAGTCGGTATTGTGCCTTTTGTATTAAATTCGGATGCAATTTCTGTGTTTCATCGTCAATAAGAAGGTCCAAGGGATACAGTAAACCTGAAGTGAAGCATCGGAATCTAAGACTGGACTCACAGGAGTGGTTCAAATCATAGAAAGTTAGAGTGTCAGTCCTCTTGTATTTAAGGCGGCATTGTGCCTTTTGTATTAAATTCGGAAGAAATTTCTGTGTGTGATCGTCAATAAGATGGTCCAAGCGGTACAGTAAACCTGACGAGAAGCATCGGAATCTAAAACTGGACCCACAGGGGAGGTACAAATAAAAGAAAGTTAGACTGTCAGTCCTCTTGTATTTAAGTCGGCATTGTGCCTTTTGTATTAAATTCGGTTGCAATTTCTGTGTTTCATCGTCAATAAGAAGGTCCAAGTGATACAGTAAACCTGAAGTGAAGCATCGGAATCTAAAACTGGACTCACAGGAGAGGTTCAAATCATAGAAAGTTAGAGTGTCAGTCCTCTTGTACTTAAGTCGGCATTCAGCATTTTGTATTAAATTCGGATGCAAGTTCTGTGTTTCATCGTCAATAAGAAGGTCTAAGGGATACAGTAAACCTGAAGTGACGCATCGGAATCTAAAACTGGACTCACAGGAAGGGCTCATATCATAGAGAGTTAGAGTGTCAGTCCTCTTGTACCTAAAACGGCATTGTGGCCTTTGTATTAAATTCGGAAGCGATTTCTGGGTCTCATCGTCATTAAGAAGGTCCAAGGGATCCAGTAAACCTGAAGTGAAGCATCCGAATCTAAAACTGGACTCACAGGAGAGGTTCAAATCATAGAAAGTTAGAGTGTCAGTCCTCTTGTGCTTAAGTCGTCATTGTGCCTGTTGTATTAAATTCGAATGCAATTTCTGTGTTTCATCGTCAATAAGAAGGTCCAAGGGATACAGTAAACCTGAAGAGAAGCATCAGAATCTGAAACTGGTCTCTCAGGAGAGGTTCAAATCATAGAAAGTTAGAGTGTCAGTCCTCTTGTACTTAAGTCGGTATTGTGCATTTTGTATTAAATTCGGATGCAATTTCTGTGTTTCATCGTCAATAAGAAGGTCCAAGGGATACAGTAAACCTGAAGTGAAGCATCGGAATCTAAGATTGGATTCACAAGAGAGGTTCAAATCATAGAAAGTTAGAGTGTCAGTCCTCTTGTACTTAAGTCGGCATTGTGCCTTTTGTATTAAATTCGGATGCAATTTCTGTGTTTCATCGTCAATAAGAAGGTCCAAGGGACACAGTAAACCTGAAGTGAAGCATCGGAATCTAATACTGGGCTCACAGGAAAGGTTCAAATCATAGAAAGTTAGAGTGTCAGTCCTCTTGTACTTAAGTCGGCATTGTACCTTGTGTATTATATTCGGATGCAATTTCTGTGTTTCATCGTCATTAAGAAGGTCAAGGGGATACAGTAAATCTGAAGTGAAGCATCGGAATCTAAAGCTGGACTCACAGGAGAGGTTCAAATCATAGAAAATTAGAGTGTCTGTCCTCTTGTACTTAAGTCGGCATTGTGCCTGTTGTATTAAATTCGGATGCAATTTCTGTGTTTCATCGTCAATAAGAAGGTCCAAGGGATACAGTAAACCTGAAGTGAAGCATCGGAATCTAAGACTGGACTCACAGGAGTGGTTCAAATCATAGAAAATTATAGTGTCAGTCCTCTTGTATCTAAGGCGGCATTGTGCCTTTTGTATTAAATTCGGAAGCAATTTCTGTGTGTCATCGTCAATAAGATGGTCCAAGGGGTACAGTAAACCTGACGAGAAGCATCGGAATCTAAAACTGGACCCACAGGGGAGGTTCAAATCAAAGAAAGTTAGACTGTCAGTCCTCTTGTATTTAAGTCGGCATTGTGCCTTTTGTATTAAATTCGGTTGCAATTTCTGTGTTTCATCGTCAATAAGAAGGTCCAAGTGATATAGTAAACCTGAAGTGAAGCATCGGAATCTAAAACTGGACTCACAGGAGAGGTTCAAATCATAGAAAGTTGGAGTGTCAGTCCTCTCGTACTTAAGTCGGCATTGTGCCATTTGTATCAAATTCGGATGCAATTTCTGTGTTTCATCGTCAATAAGAAAGTCCAAGGGATACAGTAAACCTGATGTGAAGCATCGGAATCTAAGACTGGACTCACAGGAGAGGTTCAAATCATAGTAAGTTAGAGTGTCAGTCCTCTTGTACTTAAGTGGCATTGTACCTTTTGAATTTAATTCCGATGCAGTTTCTGTGTTTCATCGTCAATAAGAAGGTCCAAGGGATACAGTAAACGTGAAGTGAAGCATCGGAATCTAAAACTGGACTCACAGGAGAGATTCAAACCATAGAAAGTTAGAGTGTCACTCCTCTTTTACTTAAGTCGGCATTGTGCCCTTTGAACTTAATTCCGATGCAATTTCTGTGCTTCATCGTCAGTAATAAGGTCCAAGGGATACAGTAAACCTGAAGTGAAGCATCGGAATCTAAATTGGACTCACAGGAGAGGTTCAAATCATAGAAAGTCAGAGTGTCAGTCCTCTTGTACTTAAGTCGGCATTGTGCCTTTTGAATTTAATTCGGATGCAATTTCTGTGTTTCATCGTCATTACGAAGGTCCAAGGGATACATTAAACCTGAAGTGAAGCATCGGAATCTAAAACTGGACTCACAGGAGAGGTTCAAATCATAGAAAGGTAGAGTGTCAGTCCTCTTGTACTTATGTCGGCATGGTGCCTTTTGTATTAAATTCGGATGCAATTTCTGTGTTTCATCGTCAATGAGAAGGTCCATGGGATACAGTAGGCCTGAAGTGAAGCATCGGAATCTAAAACTGGACTCACAGGAGAGGTTCATATCATGGAAAGTTAAAGTATCATTCCTCATGTACTTAAGTCGGCATTTGCCTTTTGTATTAAATTCGGATGCAATTTCTGTGTTTCATCGTCAATAAGAAGGTCCAAGTGATACAGTAAACCTGATGTGAAGCATCGGAATCTAAGACTGGACTCACTGGAGAGGTTCTAATCATAGAAAGTTAGAGTGTCAGTCCTCTTGTACTTAAGTCGGCATTGTGCCTTTTGTATTAAATTTGGATGCAATTTCTGTGTTTCATCGTCAATAAGAAGATCCAAGGGATACAGTAAACCTGAAGTGAGGCATCGGAATCTAAAACTGGACTCATAGGAGAGGTTCAAATCATAGAAAATTAGAGTGTCATTCCTCTTGTACTTATGTCGGCATTGTGCCTTTTGTATTAAATTCCGATGCAATATCTGTGTTTCATCGTCAATAAGATGGTCCAAGGGATACAGTAACCCTGAAGTGAAGCATCGGAATCTAAAACTGGACTCACAGGAGAGGTTCAAATCTTAGAAAGTTAGAATGTCAGTTCGCTTGTACTTAAGTCGGCATTGAGCCTTTTGTATTAAAATCGGATGCAATTTCTGTGTTTCATCGTCAATAAGAAGGTCCAAGGGATACAGTAAAAATGAAGTGAAGCATCGGAATCTAAAACTGGACTCACTGGAGAGGTTGAGTTCATAGTAAGTTAGAGTGTCAGTCCTCTTGTACGTAAGTCGGTAATTTGCTTTTTGTATTAAATTCGGAAGCAATTTCTGTGTTTCATAGTAATAAGAAGGTCCAAGCGATACAGTAAACCTGAAGTGAAGCATCGGAATCTAAGACTGGACTCACAGGAGAAGTTCAAATCATAGAAAGTTAGAGTGTCAGTCTTCTTGTACTTAAGTCGGCATTGTGCATTTGTATTAAATTCGGATTCAATTTCTGTGTTTCATCGTCAATAAGCAGGTCCAAGGGATACAGTAAACCTGAAGTGAAGCATCGGAATCTAAAACTGGACTCACAGGAGTGGTTCAAATCATAGAAAGTTAGAGTGTCAGTCCTCTTGTACTTAAGTCGGTATTGTGCCTTTTGTATTAAATTCGGATGCAATTTCTGTGTTTCATCGTCAATAAGAAGGTCCAAGGGATACAGTAAACCTGAAGTGAAGCATCGGAATCTAAGACTGGACTCACAGGAGTGGTTCAAATCATAGAAAGTTAGAGTGTCAGTCCTCTTGTATTTAAGGCGGCATTGTGCCTTTTGTATTAAATTCGGAAGAAATTTCTGTGTGTGATCGTCAATAAGATGGTCCAAGCGGTACAGTAAACCTGACGAGAAGCATCGGAATCTAAAACTGGACCCACAGGGGAGGTACAAATAAAAGAAAGTTAGACTGTCAGTCCTCTTGTATTTAAGTCGGCATTGTGCCTTTTGTATTAAATTCGGTTGCAATTTCTGTGTTTCATCGTCAATAAGAAGGTCCAAGTGATACAGTAAACCTGAAGTGAAGCATCGGAATCTAAAACTGGACTCACAGGAGAGGTTCAAATCATAGAAAGTTAGAGTGTCAGTCCTCTTGTACTTAAGTCGGCATTCAGCATTTTGTATTAAATTCGGATGCAAGTTCTGTGTTTCATCGTCAATAAGAAGGTCTAAGGGATACAGTAAACCTGAAGTGACGCATCGGAATCTAAAACTGGACTCACAGGAAGGGCTCATATCATAGAGAGTTAGAGTGTCAGTCCTCTTGTACCTAAAACGGCATTGTGGCCTTTGTATTAAATTCGGAAGCGATTTCTGGGTCTCATCGTCATTAAGAAGGTCCAAGGGATCCAGTAAACCTGAAGTGAAGCATCCGAATCTAAAACTGGACTCACAGGAGAGGTTCAAATCATAGAAAGTTAGAGTGTCAGTCCTCTTGTGCTTAAGTCGTCATTGTGCCTGTTGTATTAAATTCGAATGCAATTTCTGTGTTTCATCGTCAATAAGAAGGTCCAAGGGATACAGTAAACCTGAAGAGAAGCATCAGAATCTGAAACTGGTCTCTCAGGAGAGGTTCAAATCATAGAAAGTTAGAGTGTCAGTCCTCTTGTACTTAAGTCGGTATTGTGCATTTTGTATTAAATTCGGATGCAATTTCTGTGTTTCATCGTCAATAAGAAGGTCCAAGGGATACAGTAAACCTGAAGTGAAGCATCGGAATCTAAGATTGGATTCACAAGAGAGGTTCAAATCATAGAAAGTTAGAGTGTCAGTCCTCTCGTACTTAAGTCGGCATTGTGCCTTTTGTATTAAATTCGGATGCAATTTCTGTGTTTCATCGTCAATAAGAAGGTCCAAGGGATACAGTAAACCTGATGTGAAGCATCGGAATCTAAGACTGGACTCACTGGAGAGGTTGAGTTCATTGAAAGTTAGAGTGTGTGTCCTCTTTTACTTAAGTCGGTATTGTGCCTTTTGTATTAAATTCGGATGCAATTTCTGTGTTTCATCGTCAATAAGAAGGTCCAAGGGATACAGTAAACCTGAAGTGAAGCATCGGAATCTAAGACTGGACTCACAGGAGTGGTTCAAATCATAGGAAATTAGAGTGTCAGTCCTCTTGTATCTAAGGCGGCATTGTGCATTTTGTATTAAATTCGGAAGCAATTTCTGTGTGTCATCGTCAATAAGATGGTCCAAGTGATATAGTAAACCTGAATGGAAGCATCGGAATCTAAAACTGGACTCACAGGAGAGGTTCAAATCATAGAAATTTGGAGTGTCAGTCCTCTTGTACTTAAGTCGGCATTGTGCCTTTTGTATTAAATTCGGATGCAATTTCTGTGTTTCATCGTCAATAAGAAGGTCCAAGGGATACAGTAAACCTGATGTGAAGCATCGGAATCTAAGACTGGACGAACTGGAGAGGTTCTAATCATAGAAAGTTAGAGTGTCAGTCCTCTTGTACTTAAGTCGGCATTGTACCATGTGTATTACATTCGGATGCAATTTCTGTGTTTCATCGTCATTAGGAAGGTCCAAGGGATACAGTACACCTGAAGTGAAGCATCGGAATCTAAAGCTGGACTCACAGGAGAGGTTCAAATCAAAGAAAGTTAGAGTGTCAGTCCTCTTGTATTTAAGTCGGTTTTGTGCCTTTTGAATTAAATTCGGAAGCAATTTCTGTGTTTCATCGTCATTAAGAAGGTCTAAGGGATACAGTAAACGTGAAGTGAAGCATCCGAATCTAAAACTGGACTCACAGGAGAGGTTCAAATCATAGAAAGTTAGAGTGTCAGTCCTCTTGTACTTAAGTCGGCATTGAGCATTTTGTATTAAATTCGGATGCAAGTTCTGTGCTTCATCGTCAATAAGAAAGTCCAAGGGACACAGTAAACATGAAGTGAAGCATCGGAATCAAAAACTGGGCTCACAGGAGAGGTCCAAATCACAGAAAGTTAGAGTGTCTGTCCTCTTGTACTTAAGTCGGCATTGTGCCTGTTGTATTAAATTCAGATGCAATTTCTGTGTTTCATCGTCGATAAGAAGGTCCAAGGGATACAGTAAACCTGAAGAGAAGCATCAGATTCTAAAACTGGTCTCTCAGGAGAGGTTCAAATCATAGAAATTTAGAGTGTCAGTCCTCTTGTACTTATGTCGGCATTGTGCCCTTTGTATTAAATACGGATGCAATTTCTGTGTTACATCTTCAATAAGAAGGTCCAAAGGATACAGCAAACCTGAAGTGAAGCATCGGAATCTAAAACTGGACTCACTGGAGAGGTTGAGTTCATTGAAAGTTAGAGTGTCAGTCCTCTTGTACTTAAGTCGGTATTGTGCCTCTTGTATTAAATTCGGATGCAATTTCAGTGTTTCATCGTCAATAAGAAGGTCAAATTGATACAGTAAACCTGAAGTGAAGCATCGGAATGTAAGACTGGACTCACAGGAGTGGTTCAAATCACAGAAAGTTAGAGTGTCAGTCCTGTTGTATTTAAGGCGGCATTGTATCTTTTGTATTAAATTCGGAAGCAATTTCTGTGTGTCATCGTCAATAAGATGGTCCAAGGGGTACAGTAAACCTGACGAGAAGCATCGGAATCTAAAACTGGACCCACAGGGGAGGTTCAAATCATAGAAAGCTAGAGTGTCAGTCCTCTTGTACTTAAGTAGGCATTCAGCATTTTGTATTAAATTCGGATGCAATTTCTATGTTTCATCGTCAATAAGAAGGTCCAAGGGATACAGTAAACCTGAAGTGACGCATCGGATTCTAAAACTGGACTCACAGGAAGGGTTCAAATCATAGAGAGTTAGAGCGTCAGTCCTCTTGTACCTAAAACGGCGTTGTGCCCTTTGTATTAAATTCGGAAGCAATTTCTGTGTCTCATCGTCAATAAGAAGGTCCAAGGGATACAGTAAACCTGAAGTGAAGCATCCGAATCTAAAACTGGACTCACAGGAGAGGTTCAAATCATAGAAAGTTAGAGTGTCAGTCCTCGTGTACTTAAGTCGGCATTGTGCCTGTTGTATTAAATTCGAATGTAATTTCTGTGTTTCATCGTCAATAAGAAGGTCCAAGTGATACAGTAAACCTGAAGAGAAGCATCAGAATCTGAAACTGGTCTCTCAGAAGAGGTTCAAATCATAGAAAGTTAGAGTGTCAGTCCTCTTGTACTTATGTCGGCATTGTGCCTATTGTATTAAATACGGATGCAATTTCTGTGTTACATCTTCAATTAGAAGGTCCAAAGGATACAGTTAACCTGAAGTGAAGCATCGGAATCTAAAACTGGACTCACTGGAGAGGTTGAGTTCATTGAAAGTTAGAGTGTCAGTCCTCTTGTACTTAAGTCGGTATTGTGCCTCTTGTATTAAATTCGGATGCAATTTCAGTGTTTCATCGTCAATAAGAAGGTCTAAGGGATACAGTAAACCTGAAGTGAAGCAGCGGAATCTAAGACTGGACTCACAGGAGTGGTTCAAATCACAGAAAGTTAGAGTGTCAGTCCTGTTGTATTTAAGGCGGCATTGTGGCTTTTGTATTAAATTCGGAAGCAATTTCTGTGTGTCATCGTCAATAAGATGGTCCAAGGGGTACAGTAAACCTGACGAGAAGCATCGGAAACTAAAACTGGACCCACAGGGGAGGTTCAAATCATAGAAAGTTAGAGTGTCAGTCCTCTTGTACTTAAGTAGGCATTCAGCATTTTGTATTAAATTCGGATGCAATTTCTGTGTTTCATCGTCAATAAGAAGGTCCAAGGGATACAGTAAACCTGAAGTGACGCATCGGATTCTAAAACTGGACTCACAGGAAGGGTTCAAATCATAGAGAGTTAGAGCGTCAGTCCTCTTGTACCTAAAACGGCATTGTGCCCTTTGTATTAAATTCGGAAGCAATTTCTGTGTCTCATCGTCAATAAGAAGGTCCAAGGGATACAGTAAACCTCAAGTGAAGCATCCGAATCTAAAACTGGACTCACAGGAGAGGTTCAAATCATAGAAAGTTAGAGTGTCAGTCCTCGTGTACTTAAGTCGGCATTGTGCCTGTTGTATTAAATTCGAATGTAATTTCTGTGTTTCATCGTCAATAAGAAGGTCCAAGGGATACAGTAAACCTGAAGAGAAGCATCAGAATCTGAAACTGGTCTCTCAGAAGAGGTTCAAATCATAGAAAGTTAGAGTGTCAGTCCTCTTGTACTTAAGTCGGTATTGTGCATTTTGTATTAAATTCGGATGCAATTTCTGTGTTTCATCGTCAATAAGAAGGTCCAAGGGATACAGTAAACCTGAAGTGAAGCATCGGAATCTAAAACTGGACTCACAGTAGAGGTTCAAATCATAGAAAGAGTGTCAGTCCTATTGTACTTAAGTCGGCATTTTGCCTTTTGTATTAAATTCGGATGCAATTTCTGTGTTTCATCGTCAATAAGAAGGTCCAAGGGATACAGTAAACCTGAAGTGAAACATCGGAATCTAAAACAGGACTCACAGGAGAGGTTCAAATCATAGAAAGTTAGAGTGTCAGTCCTCTTGTCCTGAAGTCGGCATTGTGCCTTTAGTATTTAATTCCGATGGAATTTCTGTGTTTCATCGTTAAAAAGAAGGTCCAAGGGATACAGTAAACCTGAAGTGAAGCATCGGAATCTGAAACTGAAATCACAGACGAGGTTGAGTTCATAGAAAGTTAGAGTGTCAGTCCTCTTGTACTTAAGTCGGCATTGTGCCTTTTGTATTAAATTCGGATGCAATTTCTGTGTTTCATCGTCAATAAGAAGGTCCAAGGGAAACAGTAAACCTGAAGTGAAGCATCAGAATCTAAAACTGGACTCACAGGATAGTTTCAAATCTTAGTAAGTTAAAGTGTCAGTCCCTTTATACTTAAGTCGGCATTGTGCCTTTTGTATTAAATTCGGATGCAATTTCTGTATTTCATCGTCAATAAGAAGGTGCAAGGAATACAGTATACCTGAAGTGAAGCATCGGAATCTAGAACTGGACCCACAGGAGGGGTTCAAGTCATAGAAAGTTAGAGTGTCAGTCCTCTTGTACTTAAGTTGGCCTTGTGCCTGTTGTATTAAATTCGGATGCAATATGTGTGTTTCATCGTCAATAAGAAGGTCCAAGGGACACAGTAAACCTGAAGTGAAGCATCTGAATCTAAAACTGGACTCACAGGAGAGGTTCAAATCATAGAAAGTTAGAGTGTCTGTCCTCTTGTGCTTAAGTCGTCATTGTGCCTGTTGTATTAAATTCGAATGCAATTTCTGTGTTTCATCGTCAATAAGAAGGTCCAAGGGATACAGTAAACCTGAAGAGAACAATCAGAATCTGAAACTGGTCTCTCAGGAGAGGTTCAAATCATAGAAAGTTAGAGTGTCAGTCCTCTTATACTTAAGTCGGTATTGTGCATTTTGTATTAAATTCGGATGCAATTTCTGTGTTTCATCGTCAATAAGAAGGTCCAAGGGATACAGTAAACCTGAAGAGAAGCATCGGAATCTAAAACTGGACTCACAGTAGAGGTTCAAATCATAGAAAGAGTGTCAGTCCTATTGTACTTAAGTTGGCATTGTGCCTTTTGTATTAAATTCGGATGCAATTTCTGTGTTTCATCGTCAGTAAGAAGGTCCAAGGGATACAGTAAACCTGAAGTGAAACATCGGAATCTAAAACAGGACTCACAGGAGAGGTTCAAATCATAGAAAGTTAGAGTGTCAGTCCTCTTGTACTGAAGTCGGCATTGTGCCTTTAGTATTTAATTCCGATGGAATTTCTGTGTTTCATCGTTAATAAGAAGGTCCAAGGGATACAGTAAACCTGAAGTGAAGCATCGGAATCTGAAACTGAAATCACAGACGAGGTTGAGTTCAAAGAAAGTTAGAGTGTCAGTCCTCTTGTACCTAAATGGCATTGTGGCCTTTGTATTAAATTCGGAAGCGATTTCTGGGTCTCATCGTCATTAAGAAGGTCCAAGGGATACAGTAAACCTGAAGTGAAGCATCCGAATCTAAAACTGGACTCACAGGAGAGGTTCAAATCACAGAAAGTTAGAGTGTCAGTCCTCTTGTGCTTAAGTCGTCATTGTGCCTGTTGTATTAAATTCGAATGCAATTTCTGTGTTTCATCGTCAATAAGAAGGTCCAAGGGATACAGTAAACCTGAAGAGAAGCATCAGAATCTGAAACTGGTCTCTCAGGAGAGGTTCAAATCATAGAAAGTTAGAATGTCAGTCCTCTTGTACTTAAGTCGGTAATGTGCATTTTGTATTAAATTCGGATGCAATTTCTGTGTTTCATCGTCAATAAGAAGGTCCAAGGGATACAGTAAACCTGAAGTGAAGCATCGGAATCTAAGATTGGATTCACAAGAGAGGTTCAAATCATAGAAAGTTAGAGTGTCAGTCCTCTCGTACTTAAGTCGGCATTGTGCCTTTTGTATTAAATTCGGATGCAATTTCTGTGTTTCATCGTCAATAAGAAGGTCCAAGGGATACAGTAAACCAGATGTGAAGCATCGGAATCTAAGACTTGACTCACTGGTGAGGTTGAGTTCATTAAAAGTTAGAGTGTGTGTCCTCTTTTACTTAAGTCGGCATTGTGCCTTTTGTATTAAATTCGGAAGCAATTTCTGTGTGTCATCGTCAATAAGATGGTCCAAGTGATATAGTAAACCTGAAGTGAAGCATCGGAATCTAAAACTGGACTCACAGGAGACGTTCAAATCATAGAAATTTGGAGTGTCAGTCCTCTTGTACTTAAGTCGGCATTGAGCCTTTTGTATTAAATTCGGATGCAATTTCTGTGTTTCATCGTCAATAAGAAGGTCCAAGGGATACAGTAAACCTGATGTGAAGCATCGGAATCTAAGACTGGACTCACTGGAGAGGTTCTAATCATAGAAAGTTAGAGTGTCAGTCCTCTTGTACTTAAGTCGGCATTGTGCCTTTTGTATTGAATTCGGATGCAATTTCTGTGTTTCATCGTCAATAAGAAGGTCCAAGGGATACAGTAAACCTGAAGTGAAGCATCGGAATCTAAAACTGGACTCATAGGAGAGGTTCAAATCATAGAAAATTAGAGTGTCATTCCTCTTGTACTTATGTCGGCATTGTGCCTTTTGTATTAAAATCGGATGCAATTTCTGTGTTTCATCGTCAATAAGAAGGTCCAAGGGATACAGTAAAAATGAAGTGAAGCATCGGAATCTAAAACTGGACTCACAGGAGAGGTTGAGTTCATAGTAAGTTAGAGTGTCAGTCCTCTTGTACGTAAGTCGGTATTGTGCCTTTTGTATTAAATTCGGGTGCAATTTCTGTGTTTCATCGTAATAAGAAGGTCCAAGCGATACAGTAAACCTGAAGTGAAGCATCGGAATCTAAGACTGGACTCACAGGAGAAGTTCAAATCATAGAAAGTTAGAGTGTCAGTCCTCTTGTACTTAAGTCGGCATTGTGCCTTTTGTATTAAATTCGGATGCAATTTCTGTGTTTCATCGTCAATAAGAAGGTCCAAGGGATACAGTAAACGTGATGTGAAGCATCGGAATCTAAAACTGGACTCACAGGAGAGGTTCAAATCAAAGAAAGTTAGAGTGTCAGTCCTCTTGTATTTAAGTCGGCTTTGTGCCTTTTGAATTAAATTCGGAAGCAATTTCTGTGTTTCATCGTCAATAAGATGGTCCAAGGGGTACGGTAAACCTGAAGTGCCGCATCGGAATCTAGAACTGGACTCACAGGAGGGGTTCAAATCATAGAGAGTTAGAGTGTCAGTATTCTTGTACCTAAGACGGCATCGTGAACTTTGTATTAATTTCGGAAGCAATATCTGTGTTTCATCGTCATTAAGAAGGTCTAAGGGATACAGTAAACGTGAAGTGAAGCATCCGAATCTAAAACTGGACTCACAGGAGAGGTTCAAATCATAGAAAGTTAGAGTCTCAGTCCTCTTGTACTTAAGTCGGCATTGAGCATTTTGTATTAAATTCGGATGCAATTTCTGTGCTTCATCGTCAATAAGAAAGTCCAAGGGACACAGTAAACATGAAGTGAAGCATCGGAATCTAAAACTGGGCTCACAGGAGAGGTCCAAATCATAGAAAGTTAGAGTGTCTGTCCTCTTGTACTTAAGTCGGCATTGTGCCTGTTGTATTAAATTCGGATGCAATTTCTGTGTTTCATCGTCAATAAGAAGGTCCAAGGGATACAGTAAACCTGAAGAGAAGCATCAGATTCTAAAACTGGTCTCTCAGGAGAGGTTCAAATCATAGAAATTTAGAGTGTCAGTCTCCTTGTACTTATGTCGGCATTGTGCCTTTTGTATTAAATACGGATGCAATTTCTGTGTTACATCTTCAATAAGAAGGTCCAAAGGAGACAGTAAACCTGAAGTGAAGCATCGGAATCTAAAACTGGACTCACTGGAGAGGTTGAGTTCATTGAAAGTTAGAGTGTCAGTCCTCTTGTACTTAAGTCGGTATTGTGCCTCTTGTATTAAATTCGGATGCAATTTCAGTGTTTCATCGTCAATAAGAAGGTCAAAGGGATACAGTAAACCTGAAGTGAAGCATCGGAATCTAAGACTGGACTCACAGGAGTGGTTCAAATCACAGAAAGTTAGAGTGTCAGTCCTGTTGTATTTAAGGCGGCATTGTGGCTTTTGTATTAAATTCGGAAGCAATTTCTGTGTGTCATCGTCAATAAGATGGTCCAAGGGGTACAGTAAACCTGACGAGAAGCATCGGAATCTAAAACTGGACCCACAGGGGAGGTTCAAATCAAAGAAAGTTAGACTGTCAGTCCTCTTGTATTTAAGTCGGCATTGTGCCTTTTGTATTAAATTCGGTTGCAATTTCTGTGTTTCATCGTCAATAAGAAGGTCCAACTGTTACAGTAAACCTGAAGTGAAGCATCGGAATCTAAAACTGGACTCACAGGAGAGGTTCAAATCATAGAAAGTTAGAGTGTCAGTCCTCTTGTACTTAAGTAGGCATTCAGCATTATGTATCAAATTCGGATGCAATTTCTGCGTTTCATCGTCAATAAGAAGGTCCAAGGGATACAGTAAACCTGAAGTGACGCATCGGATTCTAAAACTGGACTCACAGGAAGGGTTCAAATCATAGAGAGTTAGAGCGTCAGTCCTCTTGTACCTAAAACGGCATTGTGCCCTTTGTATTAAATTCGGAAGCAATTTCTGTGTCTCATCGTCAATAAGAAGGTCCAAGGGATACAGTAAACCTGAAGTGAAGCATCCGAATCTAAAAGTGGACTCACAGGAGAGGTTCAAATCATAGAAAGTTAGAGTGTCAGTCCTCGTGTACTTAAGTCGGCATTGTGCCTGTTGTATTAAATTCGAATGTAATTTCTGTGTTTCATCGTCAATAAGAAGGTCCAAGGGATACAGTAAACCTGAAGAGAAGCATCAGAATCTGAAACTGGTCTCTCAGGAGAGGTTCAAATCATAGAAAGTTAGAGTGTCAGTCCTCTTGTACTTAAGTCGGTATTGTGCATTTTGTATTAAATTCGGATGTAATTTCTGTGTTTCATCGTCAATAAGAAGGTCCAAGGGATACAGTAAACCTGAAGTGAAGCATCGGAATCTAAAACTGGACTCAGAGTAGAGGTTCAAATCATAGAAACAGTGTCAGTCCTATTGTACTTAAGTCGGCATTGTGCCTTTTGTATTAAATTCGGATGCAATTTCTGTGTTTCATCGTCAATAAGAAGGTCCAAGGGATACAGTAAACCTGAAGTGAAACATCGGAATCTAAAACAGGACTCACAGGAGAGGTTCAAATCGTAGAAAGTTAGAGTGTCAGTCCTCTTGTACTGAAGTCGGCATTGTGCCTTTAGTATTTAATTCCGATGGAATTTCTGTGTTTCATCGTTAATAAGAAGGTCCAAGGGATACAGTAAACCTGAAGTGAAGCATCGGAATCTGAAACTGAAATCACAGACGAGGTTGAGTTCATAGAAAGTTAGAGTGTCAGTACTCTTGTACTTAAGTCGGCATTGTGCCTTTTGTATTAAATTCGGATGCAATTTCTGTGTTTCATCGTCAATAAGAAGGTCCAAGGGAAACAGTAAACCTGAAGTGAAGCATCAGAATCTAAAACTGGACTCACAGGATAGTTTCAAATCATAGTAAGTTAAAGTGTCAGTCCCTTTATACTTAAGTCGGCATTGTGCCTTTTGTATTAAATTCGGATGCAATTTCTGTATTTCATCGTCAATAAGAAGGTGCAAGGAATACAGTAGACCTGAAGTGAAGCATCGGAATCTAGAACTGGACCCACAGGAGGGGTTCAAGTCATAGAAAGTTAGAGTGTCAGTCCTCTTGTACTTAAGTTGGCCTTGTGCCTGTTGTATTAAATTCGGATGCAATATCTGTGTTTCATCGTCAATAAGAAGGTCCAAGGGACAAAGTAAACCTGAAGTGAAGCATCTGAATCTAAAACTGGACTTACAGGAGAGGTTCAAATCATAGAAAGTTAGAGTGTCTGTCCCCTTGTACTTAAGTCGGCATTGTGCCTTTAGTATTTATTCCGATGGAATTTCTGTGTTTCATCGTTAATAAGAAGGTCCAAGGGATACAGTACACCTGAAGTGAAGCATCGGAATCTAAAACTGAACTCACAGACGTGGTTGAGTTCATAGAAAATTAGAGTGTCAGTCCTCTTGCACTTAAGTCGGTATTGTGCATTTTGTATTAAATTCGGATGCAATTTCTGTGTATCATCGTCAATAAGAAGGTCCAAGGGATACAGTAAACCTGAAGTGAAGCATCAGAATCAAAGACTGGACTCACAGGAGAGGTTCAAATCATAGAAAGTTAGAGTGTCAGTCCTCTTGTACTTAAGTCGGCATTGTGCCTTTTGTATTAAATTTGGATGCAATTTCTGTGTTTCATCGTCAATAAGAAGGTCCAAGGGATACAGTAAACTTGAAGTGAAACATCGGAATCTAAAACTGGACTCATAGGAGAGGTTCAAATCATAGAAAATTAGAGTGTCAGTCCTCTTGTACTTATGTCGGCATTGTGCCTTTTGTATTAAATTCGGATGCAATTTCTGTGTTTCATCGTCAATAAGTAGGTCCAAGGTATACAGTAAACCTGAAGTGCAGCATCGGAATCTAAAACTGGACTCACTGGAGAGGTTGAGCTCAATGAAAGTTAGAGTGTCAGTCCTCTTGTACTTAAGTCGGTATTGTGCCTTTTGTATTAATTTCGGATGCAACATCTGTGTTTCATCGTCAATAAGAAGGTCCAAGGGATACAGTAAACCTGAAGTGAAGCATCGGAATCTAAGACTGGACTCACAGGAGAGGTTCAAATCATAGAAAGTTAGAGTGTCAGTCCTCTTGTACTTAAGTCGGCATTGTGCCTTTTGTATTAAATTCGGATGCAACTTCTGTGTTTCATCGTCAATAAGAATGTCCAAGGGATACAGTAAACGTGATGTGAATCATCGGAATCTAAAACTGGACTCACAGGAGTGGTTCAAATCATAGAAAGTTTAAGTGTTAGTCCTCATGTACTTAAGTCGCCATTGTGCCTTGTGTATTACATTCGGATGCAATTTCTGTGTTTCATCGTCAATAAGAAGGTCCAAGGGATACTTTAAACCTGAAGTGAAGCATCGGAATCCAAAGCTGGACTCACAGGAGAGGTTCAAATCATAGAAAGTTAGAGTGTCAGTCCTCTTGTATTTAAGTCGGCATTGTGCCTTTTGTATTAAATTCGGAAGCAATTTCTGTGCTTCATCGTCAATAAGATGGTCCAAGGGGTACAGTAAACCTGACGAGAAGCATCGGAATCTAAAACTGGACCTACAGGGGAGGTTCAAATCAAAGAAAGTTAGAGTGTCAGTCCTCTTGTACATAAGTCGGCATTGTGCCTTTTGTATTAAATTCGAATGCAATTTCTGTGTTTCATCGTCAATAAGAAGGTCCAAGGGATACAGTGAACCTGAAGTGAAGCATCGGAATCTAAGACTGGACTCACTGGAGAGGTTGTAATCATAGAAAATTAGAGTGTCAGTCCTCTTGTATTTAAGTCGGCTTTGTGCCTTTTGAATTAAATTCGGAAGCAATTTCTGTGTTTCATCGTCAATAAGATGGTCCAAGGGGTACAGTAAACCTGAAGTGCCGCATCGGAATCTAGAACTGGACTCACAGGAGGGGTTCAAATCATAGAGAGTTAGAGTGTCAGTCCTCTTGTACCTAGGACGGCATTGTGAACTTTGTATTAAATTCGGAAGCAATTTCTGTGTTTGATCGTCATTAAGAAGGTCTAAGGGATACAGTAAACGTGAAGTGAAGCATCCGAATCTAAAACTGGACTCACAGGAGAGGTTCAAATCATAGAAAGTTAGAGTGTCAGTCCTCTTGTACTTAAGTCGGCATTGAGCATTTTGTATTAAATTCGGATGCAATTTCTGTGTTTCATCGTCAATAAGAAGGTCCAAGGGACACAGTAAACATGAAGTGAAGCACCGGAATCTAAAACTGGGCTCACAGGAGAGGTTCAAATCATAGAAAGTTAGAGTGTCTGTCCTCTTGTACTTAAGTCGGCATCGTGCCTGTTGTATTAAATTCGGATGCAATTTCTGTGTTTCATCGTCAATAAGAAGGTCCAAGGGATACAGTAAACCTGAAGAGAAGCATCAGAATCTAAAACTGGCTCTCAGGAGAGGTTCAAATCATAGAAATTTAGAGTGTCAGTCCTCTTGTACTTATGTCGGCATTGTGCCTTTTGTATTAAATACGGATGCAATTTCTGTGTTACATCGTCAATATGAAGGTCCAAAGGATACAGTAAACCTGAAGTGAAGCATCGGAATCTAAAACTGGACTCACTGGAGAGGTTGAGTTCATTGAAAGTTAGAGTGTGTGTCCTCTTTTACTTAAGTCGGTATTGTGCCTTTTGTATTAAATTCGGATGCAATTTCTGTGTTTCATCGTCAATAAGAAGGTCCAAGGGACACAGTAAACCTGAAGTGAAGCATCGGAATCTAAGACTGGACTCACAGGAGTGGTTCAAATCATAGGAAATTAGAGTGTCAGTCCTCTTGTATCTAAGGCGGCATTGTGGCTTTTGTATTAAATTCGGAAGCAATTTCTGTGTGTCATCGTCAATAAGATGGTCCAAGTGATATAGTAAACCTGAAGTGAAGCATCGGAATCTAAAACTGGACTCACAGGAGAGGTTCAAATCATAAAAAATTTGGAGTGTCAGTCCTCTTGTACTTAAGTCGGCATTGTGCCTTTTGTATTAAATTCGATGCAATTTCTGTGTTTCATCGTCAATAAGAAGGTCCAAGGGATACAGTAAACCTGATGTGAAGCATCGGAATCTAAGACTGGACTCACTGGAGAGGTTCTAATCATAGAAAGTTAGAGTGTCAGTCCTCTTGTACTTAAGTCGGCATTGTGCCTTTTGTATTAAATTCGGATGCAATTTCTGTGTTTCATCGTCAATAAGAAGGTCCAAGGGATACAGTAAACCTGAAGTGAAGCATCGGAATCTAAAACTGGACTCATAGGAGAGGTTCAAATCATAGAAAACTAGAGTGTCATTCCTCTTGTACTTATGTCGGCATTGTGCCTTTTGTATTAAAATCGGATGCAATTTCTGTGTTTCATCGTCAATAAGAAGGTCCAAGGGATACAGTAAAAATGAAGTGAAGCATCGGAATCTAAAACTGGACTCACTGGAGAGGTTGAGTTCATAGTAAGTTAGAGTGTCAGTCCTCTTGTACGTAAGTCGGTATTGTGCCTTTTGTATTAAATTCGGGTGCAATTTCTGTGTTTCATCGTAATAAGAAGGTCCAAGCGATACAGTAAACCTGAAGTGAAGCATCGGAATCTAAGACTGGACTCACAGGAGAAGTTCAAATCATAGAAAGTTAGAGTGTCAGTCCTCTTGTACTTCAGTCGGCATTGTGCCTTTTGTATTAAATTCGGATGCAATTTCTGTGTTTCATCGTCAATAAGAAGGTCCAAGGGATACAGTAAACGTGATGTGAAGCATCGGAATCTAAAACTGGACTCACAGGAGTGGTTCAAATCATAGAAAGTTAGAGTGTCAGTCCTCTTGTACTTAAGTCGGCATTGCCCCATGTGTATTACATTCGGATGCAATTTCTGTGTTTCATCGTCATTAAGAAGGTCCAAGGGATACAGTAAACCTGAAGTGAAGCATCGGAATCTAAAGCTGGACTCACAGGAGAGGTTCAAATCAAAGAAAGTTAGAGTGTCAGTCCTCTTGTATTTAAGTCGGCTTTGTGCCTTTTGTATTAAATTCGGAAGCAATTTCTGTGTTTCATCGTCAATAAGATGGTCCAAGGGGTACAGTAAACCTGAAGTGCCGCATCGGAATCTAGAACTGGACTCACAGGAGGGGTTCAAATCATAGAGAGTTAGAGTGTCAGTCCTCTTGTACCTAAGACGGCATCGTGAACTTTGTATTAAATTCGGAAGCAATATCTGTGTTTCATCGTCATTAAGAAGGTCTAAGGGATACAGTAAACGTGAAGTGAAGCATCCGAATCTAAAACTGGACTCACAGGAGAGGTTCAAATCATAGAAAGTTAGAGTGTCAGTCCTCTTGTACTTAGGCCGGCATTGAGCATTTTGTATTAAATTCGGATGCAATTTCTGTGCTTCATCGGCAATAAGAAAGTCCAAGGGACACAGTAAACATGAAGTGAAGCATCGGAATCTAAAACTGGGCTCACAGGAGAGGTCCAAATCATAGAAAGTTAGAGTGTCTGTCCTCTTGTACTTAAGTCGGCATTGTGCCTGTTGTATTAAATTCGGATGCAATTTCTGTGTTTCATCGTCAATAAGAAGGTCCAAGGGATACAGTAAACCTGAAGAGAAGCATCAGAATCTAAAACTGGTCTCTCAGGAGAGGTTCAAATCATATAAATTTAGAGTGTCAGTCCTCTTGTACTTATGTCGGCATTGTGCCTTTTGTATTAAATTCGGATGCAATTTCTGTGTTTCATCGTCAATAAGTAGGTCCAAGGTATACAGTAAACCTGAAGTGCAGCATCGGAATCTAAAACTGGACTCACTGGTGAGGTTGAGCTCATTGAATGTTAGAGTGTCAGTCCTCTTGTACTTAAGTCGGTATTGTGCCTTTTGTATTAATTTCGGATGCAATTTCTGTGTTTCATCGTCAATAAGAAGGTCCAAGTGATACAGTAAACCTGAAGTGAAGCATCGGAATCTAAGACTGGACTCACAGGAGTGGTTCAAATCATAGGAAATTAGAGTGTCAGTCCTCTTGTATCTAAGGCGGCATTGTGCCTTTTGTATTAAATTCGGAAGCAATTTCTGTGTGTCATCGTCAATAAGATGGTCCAAGTGATATAGTAAACCTGAAGTGAAGCATCGGAATCTAAAACTGGACTCACAGGAGAGGTTCAAATCATAGAAATTTGGAGTGTCAGTCCTCTTGTACTTAAGTCGGCATTGTGCCTTTTGTATTAAATTCGGATGCAATTTCTGTGTTTCATCGTCAATAAGAAGGTCCAAGGGATACAGTAAACCTGAAGTGAAGCATCGGAATCTAAAGCTGGACTCACAGGAGAGGTTCAAATCAAAGAAAGTTAGAGTGTCAGTCCTCTTGTATTTAAGTCGGCTTTGTGCCTTTTGAATTAAATTCGGAAGCAATTTCTGTGTTTCATCGTTTATAAGATGGTCCAAGGGGTACAGTAAACCTGAAGTGCCGCATCGGAATCTAGAACTGGACTCACAGGAGGGGTTCAAATCATAGAGAGTTAGAGTGTCAGTCCTCTTGTACCTAAGACGGCATCTTGAACTTTGTATTAAATTCGGAAGCAATATCTGTGTTTCATCGTCATTAAGAAGGTCTAAGGGATACAGTAAACGTGATGTGAAGCATCCGAATCTAAAACTGGACTCACAGGAGAGGTTCAAATCATAGAAAGTTAGAGTGTCAGTCCTCTTGTACTTAAGTTGGCCTTGTGCCTGTTGTATTAAATTCGGATGCAATATCTGTGTTTCATCGTCAATAAGAAGGTCCAAGGGACAAAGTAAACCTGAAGTGAAGCATCTGAATCTAAAACTGGACTCACAGGAGAGGTTCAAATCATAGAAAGTTAGAGTGTCTGTCCTCTTGTACTTAAGTCGGCATTGTGCCTTTAGTATTTATTCCGATGGAATTTCTGTGTTTCATCGTTAATAAGAAGGTCCAAGGGATACAGTACACCTGAAGTGAAGCATCGGAATCTAAAACTGAACTCACAGACGTGGTTGAGTTCATAGAAAATTAGAGTGTCAGTCCTCTTGTACTTAAGTCGGTATTGTGCATTTTGATTTAAATTCGGATGCAATTTCTGTGTATCATCGTCAATAAGAAGGTCCAAGGGATACAGTAAACCTGAAGTGAAGCATCAGAATCAAAGACTGGACTCACAGGAGAGGTTCAAATCATAGAAAGTTAGAGTGTCAGTCCTCTTGTACTTAAGTCGGCATTGTGCCTTTTGTATTAAATTTGGATGCAATTTCTGTGTTTCATCGTCAATAAGAAGGTCCAAGGGATACAGTAAACTTGAAGTGAAACATCGGAATCTAAAACTGGACTCATAGGAGAGGTTCAAATCATAGAAAATTAGAGTGTCAGTCCTCTTGTACTTATGTCGTTATTGTGCCTTTTGTATTGAATTCGGATGCAATTTCTGTGTTTCATCGTCAATAAGTAGGTCCAAGGTATACAGTAAACCTGAAGTGCAGCATCGGAATCTAAAACTGGACTCACTGGAGAGGTTGAGCTCAATGAAAGTTAGAGTGTCAGTCCTCTTGTACTTAAGTCGGTATTGTGCCTTTTGTATTAATTTCGGATGCAATTTCTGTGTTTCATCGTCAATAAGAAGGTCCAAGGGATACAGTAAACCTGAAGTGAAGCATCGGAATCTAAGACTGGTCTCACAGGAGAGGTTCAAATCATAGAAAGTTAGAGTGTCAGTCCTCATGTACTTAAGTCGGCATTGTGCCTTTTGTATTAAATTCGGAAGCAACCTCTGTGTTTCATCGTCAATAAGAATGTCCAACGGATACAGTAAACGTGATGTGAATCATCGGAATCTAATACTGGACTCACAGGAGTGGTTCAAATCATAGAAAGTTTAAGTGTCAGTCCTCTTGTACTTAAGTCGGCATTGTGCCTTGTGTATTACATTCGGATGCAATTTCTGTGTTTCATCGTCAATAAGAAGGTCCAAGGGATACTTTAAACCTGAAGTGAAGCATCGGAATCCAAAGCTGGACTCACAGGAGAGGTTCAAATCATAGAAAGTTAGAGTGTCAGTCCTCTTGTATTTAAGTCGGCATTGTGCCTTTTGTATTAAATTCGGAAGCAATTTCTGTGTTTTCAACGTCAATAAGATGGTCCAAGGGGTACAGTAAACCTGACGAGAAGCATCGGAATCTAAAACTGGACCTACAGGGGAGGTTCAAATCAAAGAAAGTTAGAGTGTCAGTCCTCTTGTACATAAGTCGGCATTGTGCCTTTTGTATTAAATTCGAATGCAATTTCTGTGTTTCATCGTCAATAAGAAGGTCCAAGGGATACAGTAAACCTGAAGTGAAGCATCGGAATCTAAGACAGGATTCACTGGAGAGGTTGTAATCATAGAAAATTAGAGTGTCAGTCCTCTTGTATTTAAGTCGGCTTTGTGCCTTTTGAATTAAATTCGGAAGCAATTTCTGTGTTTCATCGTCAATAAGATGGTCCAAGGGGTACAGTAAACCTGAAGTGCCGCATCGGAATCTAGAACTGGACTCACAGGAGGGGTTCAAATCATAGAGAGTTAGAGTGTCAGTCCTCTTGTACCTAGGACGGCATTGTGAACTTTGTATTAAATTCGGAAGCAATTTCTGTGTTTGATCGTCATTAAGAAGGTCTAAGGGATACAGTAAACGTGAAGTGAAGCATCCGAATCTAAAACTGGACTCACAGGAGAGGTTCAAATCATAGAAAGTTAGAGTGTCAGTCCTCTTGTACTTAAGTCGGCATTGTGCCTTTTGTATTAAATTCGGATGCAATTTCTGTGTTTCATCGTCAATAAGAAGGTCCAAGGGATACAGTAAACCTGAAGTGAAGCATCGGAATCTAAAACTGGACTCATAGGAGAGGTTCAAATCATAGAAAACTAGAGTGTCATTCCTCTTGTACTTATGTCGGCATTGTGCCTTTTGTATTAAAATCGGATGCAATTTCTGTGTTTCATCGTCAATAAGAAGGTCCAAGGGATACAGTAAAAATGAAGTGAAGCATCGGAATCTAAAACTGGACTCACTGGAGAGGTTGAGTTCATAGTAAGTTAGAGTGTCAGTCCTCTTGTACGTAAGTCGGTATTGTGCCTTTTGTATTAAATTCGGGTGCAATTTCTGTGTTTCATCGTAATAAGAAGGTCCAAGCGATACAGTAAACCTGAAGTGAAGCATCGGAATCTAAGACTGGACTCACAGGAGAAGTTCAAATCATAGAAAGTTAGAGTGTCAGTCCTCTTGTATTTCAGTCGGCATTGTGCCTTTTGTATTAAATTCGGATGCAATTTCTGTGTTTCATCGTCAATAAGAAGGTCCAAGGGATACAGTAAACGTGATGTGAAGCATCGGAATCTAAAACTGGACTCACAGGAGTGGTTCAAATCATAGAAAGTTAGAGTGTCAGTCCTCTTGTACTTAAGTCGGCATTGCACCATGTGTATTACATTCGGATGCAATTTCTGTGTTTCATCGTCATTAAGAAGGTCCAAGGGATACAGTAAACCTGAAGTGAAGCATCGGAATCTAAAGCTGGACTCACAGGAGAGGTTCAAATCAAAGAAAGTTAGAGTGTCAGTCCTCTTGTATTTAAGTCGGCTTTGTGCCTTTTGTATTAAATTCGGAAGCAATTTCTGTGTTTCATCGTCAATAAGATGGTCCAAGGGGTACAGTAAACCTGAAGTGCCGCATCGGAATCTAGAACTGGACTCACAGGAGGGGTTCAAATCATAGAGAGTTAGAGTGTCAGTCCTCTTGTACCTAAGACGGCATCGTGAACTTTGTATTAAATTCGGAAGCAATATCTGTGTTTCATCGTCATTAAGAAGGTCTAAGGGATACAGTAAACGTGAAGTGAAGCATCCGAATCTAAAACTGGACTCACAGGAGAGGTTCAAATCATAGAAAGTTAGAGTGTCAGTCCTCTTGTACTTAAGTCGGCATTGAGCATTTTGTATTAAATTCGGAGCAATTTCTGTGTTTCATCGTCATTAAGAAGGTCTAAGGGATACAGTAAACGTGAAGTGAAGCATCCGAATCTAAAACTGGACTCACAGGAGAGGTTCAAATCATAGAAAGTTAGAGTGTCAGTCCTCTTGTACTTAAGTCGGCATTGAGCATTTTGTATTAAATTCGGATGCAATTTCTGTGCTTCATCGGCAATAAGAAAGTCCAAGGGACACAGTAAACATGAAGTGAAGCATCGGAATCTAAAACTGGGCTCACAGGAGAGGTCCAAATCATAGAAAGTTAGAGTGTCTGTCCTCTTGTACTTAAGTCGGCATTGTGCCTGTTGTATTAAATTCGGATGCAATTTCTGTGTTTCATCGTCAATAAGAAGGTCCAAGGGATACAGTAAACCTGAAGAGAAGCATCAGAATCTAAAACTGGTCTCTCAGGAGAGGTTCAAATCATATAAATTTAGAGTGTCAGTCCTCTTGTACTTATGTCGGCATTGTGCCTTTTGTATTAAATTCGGATGCAATTTCTGTGTTTCATCGTCAATAAGTAGGTCCAAGGTATACAGTAAACCTGAAGTGCAGCATCGGAATCTAAAACTGGACTCACTGGAGAGGTTGAGCTCATTGAATGTTAGAGTGTCAGTCCTCTTGTACTTAAGTCGGTATTGTGCCTTTTGTATTAATTTCGGATGCAATTTCTGTGTTTCATCGTCAATAAGAAGGTCCAAGGGATACAGTAAACCTGAAGTGAAGCATCGGAATCTAAGACTGGACTCACAGGAGTGGTTCAAATCATAGGAAATTAGAATGTCAGTCCTCTTGTATCTAAGGCGGCATTGTGCCTTTTGTATTAAATTCGGAAGCAATTTCTGTGTGTCATCGTCAATAAGATGGTCCAAGTGATATAGTAAACCTGAAGTGAAGCATCGGAATCTAAAACTGGACTCACAGGAGAGGTTCAAATCATAGAAATTTGGAGTGTCAGTCCTCTTGTACTTAAGTCGGCATTGTGCCTTTTGTATTAAATTCGGATGCAATTTCTGTGTTTCATCGTCAATAAGAAGGTCCAAGGGATACAGTAAACCTGATGTGAAGCATCGGAATCTAAGACTGGACTCACTGGAGAGGTTCTAATCATAGAAAGTTAGAGTGTCAGTCCTCTTGTACTTAAGTCGGCATTGTGCCTTTTGTATTAAATTCGGATGCAATTTCTGTGTTTCATCGTCAATAAGAAGGTCCAAGGGATACTGTAAACCTGAAGTGAAGCATCGGAATCTAAAGCTGGACTCACAGGAGAGGTTCAAATCAAAGAAAGTTAGAGTGTCTGTCCTCTTGTACTTAAGTCGGCATTGTGCCTTTAGTATTTATTCCGATGGAATTTCTGTGTTTCATCGTTAATAAGAAGGTCCAAGGGATACAGTACACCTGAAGTGAAGCATCGGAATCTAAAACTGAACTCACAGACGTGGTTGAGTTCATAGAAAATTAGAGTGTCAGTCCTCTTGTACTTAAGTCGGTATTGTGCATTTTGTATTAAATTCGGATGCAATTTCTGTGTATCATCGTCAATAAGAAGGTCCAAAGGATACAGTAAACCTGAAGTGAAGCATCAGAATCAAAGACTGGACTCACAGGAGAGGTTCAAGTCATAGAAAGTAAGAGTGTCAGTCCTCTTGTACTTAAGTCGGCATTGTGCCTTTTGTATTAAATTTGGATGCAATTTCTGTGTTTCATCGTCAATAAGAAGGTCCAAGGGATACAGTAAACTTGAAGTGAAACATCGGAATCTAAAACTGGACTCATAGGAGAGGTTCAAATCATAGAAAATTAGAGTGTCAGTCCTCTTGTACTTATGTCGTTATTGTGCCTTTTGTATTGAATTCGGATGCAATTTCTGTGTTTCATCGTCAATAAGTAGGTCCAAGGTATACAGTAAACCTGAAGTGCAGCATCGGAATCTAAAACTGGACTCACTGGAGAGGTTGAGCTCAATGAAAGTTAGAGTGTCAGTCCTCTTGTACTTAAGTCGGCATTGCACCATGTGTATTACATTCGGATGCAATTTCTGTGTTTCATCGTCATTAAGAGGGTCCAAGGGATACAGTAAACCTGAAGTGAAGCATCGGAATCTAAAGCTGGACTCACAGGAGAGGTTCAAATCAAAGAAAGTTAGAGTGTCAGTCCTCTTGTATTTAAGTCGGCTTTGTGCCTTTTGTATTAAATTCGGAAGCAATTTCTGTGTTTCATCGTCAATAAGATGGTCCAAGGGGTACAGTAAACCTGAAGTGCCGCATCGGAATCTAGAACTGGACTCACAGGAGGGGTTCAAATCATAGAGAGTTAGAGTGTCAGTCCTCTTGTACCTAAGACGGCATCGTGAACTTTGTATTAAATTCGGAAGCAATATCTGTGTTTCATCGTCATTAAGAAGGTCTAAGGGATACAGTAAACGTGAAGTGAAGCATCCGAATCTAAAACTGGACTCACAGGAGAGGTTCAAATCATAGAAAGTTAGAGTGTCAGTCCTCTTGTACTTAAGTCGGCATTGAGCATTTTGTATTAAATTCGGATGCAATTTCTGTGCTTCATCGGCAATAAGAAAGTCCAAGGGACACAGTAAACATGAAGTGAAGCATCGGAATCTAAAACTGGGCTCACAGGAGAGGTCCAAATCATAGAAAGTTAGAGTGTCTGTCCTCTTGTACTTAAGTCGGCATTGTGCCTGTTGTATTAAATTCGGATGCAATTTCTGTGTTTCATCGTCAATAAGAAGGTCCAAGGGATACAGTAAACCTGAAGAGAAGCATCAGAATCTAAAACTGGTCTCTCAGGAGAGGTTCAAATCATATAAATTTAGAGTGTCAGTCCTCTTGTACTTATGTCGGCATTGTGCCTTTTGTATTAAATTCGGATGCAATTTCTGTGTTTCATCGTCAATAAGTAGGTCCAAGGTATACAGTAAACCTGAAGTGCAGCATCGGAATCTAAAACTGGACTCACTGGAGAGGTTGAGCTCATTGTATGTTAGAGTGTCAGTCCTCTTGTACTTAAGTCGGTATTGTGCCTTTTGTATTAATTTCGGATGCAATTTCTGTGTTTCATCGTCAATAAGAAGGTCCAAGGGATACAGTAAACCTGAAGTGAAGCATCGGAATCTAAGACTGGACTCACAGGAGTGGTTCAAATCATAGGAAATTAGAATGTCAGTCCTCTTGTATCTAAGGCGGCATTGTGCCTTTTGTATTAAATTCGGAAGCAATTTCTGTGTGTCATCGTCAATAAGATGGTCCAAGTGATATAGTAAACCTGAAGTGAAGCATCGGAATCTAAAACTGGACTCACAGGAGAGGTTCAAATCATAGAAATTTGGAGTGTCAGTCCTCTTGTACTTAAGTCGGCATTGTGCCTTTTGTATTAAATTCGGATGCAATTTCTGTGTTTCATCGTCAATAAGAAGGTCCAAGGGATACAGTAAACCTGATGTGAAGCATCGGAATCTAAGACTGGACTCACTGGAGAGGTTCTAATCATAGAAAGTTAGAGTGTCAGTCCTCTTGTACTTAAGTCGGCATTGTGCCTTTTGTATTAAATTCGGATGCAATTTCTGTGTTTCATCGTCAATAAGAAGGTCCAAGGGATACTGTAAACCTGAAGTGAAGCATCGGAATCTAAAGCTGGACTCACAGGAGAGGTTCAAATCAAAGAAAGTTAGAGTGTCTGTCCTCTTGTACTTAAGTCGGCATTGTGCCTTTAGTATTTATTCCGATGGAATTTCTGTGTTTCATCGTTAATAAGAAGGTCCAAGGGATACAGTACACCTGAAGTGAAGCATCGGAATCTAAAACTGAACTCACAGACGTGGTTGAGTTCATAGAAAATTAGAGTGTCAGTCCTCTTGTACTTAAGTCGGTATTGTGCATTTTGTATTAAATTCGGATGCAATTTCTGTGTATCATCGTCAATAAGAAGGTCCAAAGGATACAGTAAACCTGAAGTGAAGCATCAGAATCAAAGACTGGACTCACAGGAGAGGTTCAAGTCATAGAAAGTAAGAGTGTCAGTCCTCTTGTACTTAAGTCGGCATTGTGCCTTTTGTATTAAATTTGGATGCAATTTCTGTGTTTCATCGTCAATAAGAAGGTCCAAGGGATACAGTAAACTTGAAGTGAAACATCGGAATCTAAAACTGGACTCATAGGAGAGGTTCAAATCATAGAAAATTAGAGTGTCAGTCCTCTTGTACTTATGTCGTTATTGTGCCTTTTGTATTGAATTCGGATGCAATTTCTGTGTTTCATCGTCAATAAGTAGGTCCAAGGTATACAGTAAACCTGAAGTGCAGCATCGGAATCTAAAACTGGACTCACTGGAGAGGTTGAGCTCAATGAAAGTTAGAGTGTCAGTCCTCTTGTACTTAAGTCGGTATTGTGCCTTTTGTATTAATTTCGGATGCAATTTCTGTGTTTCATCGTCAATAAGAAGGTCCAAGGGATACAGTAAACCTGAAGTGAAGCATCGGAATCTAAGACTGGTCTCACAGGAGAGGTTCAAATCATAGAAAGTTAGAGTGTCAGTCCTCATGTACTTAAGTCGGCATTGTGCCTTTTGTATTAAATTCGGATGCAACTTCTGTGTTTCATCGTCAATAAGAATGTCCAACGGATACAGTAAACGTGATGTGAATCATCGGAATCTAAAACTGGACTCACAGGAGTGGTTCAAATCATAGAAAGTTTAAGTGTCAGTCCTCTTGTACTTAAGTCGGCATTGTGCCTTGTGTATTACATTCGGATGCAATTTCTGTGTTTCATCGTCAATAAGAAGGTCCAAGGGATACTTTAAACCTGAAGTGAAGCATCGGAATCCAAAGCTGGACTCACAGGAGAGGTTCAAATCATAGAAAGTTAGAGTGTCAGTCCTCTTGTATTTAAGTCGGCATTGTGCCTTTTGTATTAAATTCGGAAGCAATTTCTGTGTTTCAACGTCAATAAGATGGTCCAAGGGGTACAGTAAACCTGACGAGAAGCATCGGAATCTAAAACTGGACCTACAGGGGAGGTTCAAATCAAAGAAAGTTAGAGTGTCAGTCCTCTTGTACATAAGTCGGCATTGTGCCTTTTGTATTAAATTCGAATGCAATTTCTGTGTTTCATCGTCAATAAGAAGGTCCAAGGGATACAGTAAACCTGAAGTGAAGCATCGGAATCTAAGACAGGATTCACTGGAGAGGTTGTAATCATAGAAAATTAGAGTGTCAGTCCTCTTGTATTTAAGTCGGCTTTGTGCCTTTTGAATTAAATTCGGAAGCAATTTCTGTGTTTCATCGTCAATAAGATGGTCCAAGGGGTACAGTAAACCTGAAGTGCCGCATCGGAATCTAGAACTGGACTCACAGGAGGGGTTCAAATCATAGAGAGTTAGAGTGTCAGTCCTCTTGTACCTAGGACGGCATTGTGAACTTTGTATTAAATTCGGAAGCAATTTCTGTGTTTGATCGTCATTAAGAAGGTCTAAGGGATACAGTAAACGTGAAGTGAAGCATCCGAATCTAAAACTGGACTCACAAGAGAGGTTCAAATCATAGAAAGTTAGAGTGTCAGTCCTCTTGTACTTAAGTCGGCATTGAGCATTTTGTATTAAATTCGGATGCAATTTCTGTGTTTCATCGTCAATAAGAAGGTCCAAGGGACACAGTAAACATGAAGTGAAGCATCGGAATCTAAAACTGGGCTCACAGGAGAGGTTCAAATCATAGAAAGTTAGAGTGTCTGTCCTCTTGTACTTAAGTCGGCATCGTTCCTGTTGTATTAAATTCGGATGCTATTTCTGTGTTTCATCGTCAATAAGAAGGTCCAAGGGATACAGTAAACCTGAAGAGAAGCATCAGAATCTAAAACTGGTCTCTCAGGAGAGGTTCAAATCATAGAAATTTAGAGTGTCAGTACTCTTGTACTTATGTCGGCATTGTGCCTTTTGTATTAAATACGGATGCAATTTCTGTGTTACATCGTCAGTAAGAAGGTCCAAGGGATACAGTAAACCTGAAGTGAAGCATCGGAATCTAAAACTGGACTCACAGGAGAGGTTCAAATCATAGAAAGTTAGAGTGTCCGTCCTCTTGTACTTAAGTTGGCCTTGTGCCTGTTGTATTAAATTCGGATGCAATATCTGTGTTTCATCGTCAATAAGAAGGTCCAAGGGACAAAGTAAACCTGAAGTGAAGCATCTGAATCTAAAACTGGACTCACAGGAGAGGTTCAAATCATAGAAAGTTAGAGTGTCTGTCCTCTTGTACTTAAGTCGGCATTGTGCCTTTAGTATTTATTCCGATGGAATTTCTGTGTTTCATCGTTAATAAGAAGGTCCAAGGGATACAGTACACCTGAAGTGAAGCATCGGAATCTAAAACTGAACTCACAGACGTGGTTGAGTTCATAGAAAATTAGAGTGTCAGTCCTCTTGTACTTAAGTCGGTATTGTGCATTTTGTATTAAATTCGGATGCAATTTCTGTGTATCATCGTCAATAAGAAGGTCCAAGGGATACAGTAAACCTGAAGTGAAGCATCAGAATCAAAGACTGGACTCACAGGAGAGGTTCAAGTCATAGAAAGTAAGAGTGTCAGTCCTCTTGTACTTAAGTCGGCATTGTGCCTTTTGTATTAAATTTGGATGCAATTTCTGTGTTTCATCGTCAATAAGAAGGTCCAAGGGATACAGTAAACTTGAAGTGAAACATCGGAATCTAAAACTGGACTCATAGGAGAGGTTCAAATCATAGAAAATTAGAGTGTCAGTCCTCTTGTACTTATGTCGTTATTGTGCCTTTTGTATTGAATTCGGATGCAATTTCTGTGTTTCATCGTCAATAAGTAGGTCCAAGGTATACAGTAAACCTGAAGTGCAGCATCGGAATCTAAAACTGGACTCACTGGAGAGGTTGAGCTCAATGAAAGTTAGAGTGTCAGTCCTCTTGTACTTAAGTCGGTATTGTGCCTTTTGTATTAATTTCGGATGCAATTTCTGTGTTTCATCGTCAATAAGAAGGTCCATGGGATACAGTAAACCTGAAGTGAAGCATCGGAATCTAAGACTGGTCTCACAGGAGAGGTTCAAATCATAGAAAGTTAGAGTGTCAGTCCTCATGTACTTAAGTCGGCATTGTGCCTTTTGTATTAAATTCGGATGCAACTTCTGTGTTTCATCGTCAATAAGAATGTCCAACGGATACAGTAAACGTGATGTGAATCATCGGAATCTAAAACTGGACTCACAGGAGTGGTTCAAATCATAGAAAGTTTAAGTGTCAGTCCTCTTGTACTTAAGTCGGCATTGTGCCTTGTGTATTACATTCGGATGCAATTTCTGTGTTTCATCGTCAATAAGAAGGTCCAAGGGATACTTTAAACCTGAAGTGAAGCATCGGAATCCAAAGCTGGACTCACAGGAGAGGTTCAAATCATAGAAAGTTAGAGTGTCAGTCCTCTTGTATTTAAGTCGGCATTGTGCCTTTTGTATTAAATTCGGAAGCAATTTCTGTGTTTCAACGTCAATAAGATGGTCCAAGGGGTACAGTAAACCTGACGAGAAGCATCGGAATCTAAAACTGGACCTACAGGGGAGGTTCAAATCAAAGAAAGTTAGAGTGTCAGTCCTCTTGTACATAAGTCGGCATTGTGCCTTTTGTATTAAATTCGAATGCAATTTCTGTGTTTCATCGTCAATAAGAAGGTCCAAGGGATACAGTAAACCTGAAGTGAAGCATCGGAATCTAAGACAGGATTCACTGGAGAGGTTGTAATCATAGAAAATTAGAGTGTCAGTCCTCTTGTATTTAAGTCGGCTTTGTGCCTTTTGAATTAAATTCGGAAGCAATTTCTGTGTTTCATCGTCAATAAGATGGTCCAAGGGGTACAGTAAACCTGAAGTGCCGCATCGGAATCTAGAACTGGACTCACAGGAGGGGTTCAAATCATAGAGAGTTAGAGTGTCAGTCCTCTTGTACCTAGGACGGCATTGTGAACTTTGTATTAAATTCGGAAGCAATTTCTGTGTTTGATCGTCATTAAGAAGGTCTAAGGGATACAGTAAACGTGAAGTGAAGCATCCGAATCTAAAACTGGACTCACAGGAGAGGTTCAAATCATAGAAAGTTAGAGTGTCAGTCCTCTTGTACTTAAGTCGGCATTGAGCATTTTGTATTAAATTCGGATGCAATTTCTGTGTTTCATCGTCAATAAGAAGGTCCAAGGGACACAGTAAACATGAAGTGAAGCATCGGAATCTAAAACTGGGCTCACAGGAGAGGTTCAAATCATAGAAAGTTAGAGTGTCTGTCCTCTTGTACTTAAGTCGGCATCGTGCCTGTTGTATTAAATTCGGATGCTATTTCTGTGTTTCATCGTCAATAAGAAGGTCCAAGGGATACAGTAAACCTGAAGAGAAGCATCAGAATCTAAAACTGGTCTCTCAGGAGAGGTTCAAATCATAGAAATTTAGAGTGTCAGTACTCTTGTACTTATGTCGGCATTGTGCCTTTTGTATTAAATACGGATGCAATTTCTGTGTTACATCGTCAGTAAGAAGGTCCAAGGGATACAGTAAACCTGAAGTGAAGCATCGGAATCTAAAACTGGACTCACAGGAGAGGTTCAAATCATAGAAAGTTAGAGTGTCTGTCCTCTTGTACTTAAGTCGGCATTGTGCCTTTAGTATTTATTCCGATGGAATTTCTGTGTTTCATCGTTAATAAGAAGGTCCAAGGGATACAGTACACCTGAAGTGAAGCATCGGAATCTAAAACTGAACTCACAGACGTGGTTGAGTTCATAGAAAATTAGAGTGTCAGTCCTCTTGTACTTAAGTCGGTATTGTGCATTTTGTATTAAATTCGGATGCAATTTCTGTGTATCATCGTCAATAAGAAGGTCCAAGGGATACAGTAAACCTGAAGTGAAGCATCAGAATCAAAGACTGGACTCACAGGAGAGGTTTAAATCATAGAGAGTTAGAGTGTCAGTCCTCTTGTACTTAAGTCGGCATTGTGCCTTTTGTATTAAATTTGGATGCAATTTCTGTGTTTCATCGTCAATAAGAAGGTCCAAGGGATACAGTAAACTTGAAGTGAAACATCGGAATCTAAAACTGGACTCATAGGAGAGGTTCAAATCATAGAAAATTAGAGTGTCAGTCCTCTTGTACTTATGTCGGCATTGTGCCTTTTGTATTAAATTCGGATCCAATTTCTGTGTTTCATCGTCAATAAGTAGGTCCAAGGTATACAGTAAACCTGAAGTGCAGCATCGGAATCTAAAACTGGACTCACTGGAGAGGTTGAGCTCAATGAAAGTTAGAGTGTCAGTCCTCTTGTACTTAAGTCGGTATTGTGCCTTTTGTATTAATTTCGGATGCAATTTCTGTGTTTCATCGTCAATAAGAAGGTCCAAGGGATACAGTAAACCTGAAGTGAAGCATCGGAATCTAAGACTGGTCTCACAGGAGAGGTTCAAATCATAGAAAGTTAGAGTGTCAGTCCTCTTGTACTTAAGTCGTCATTGTGCCTTTTGTATTAAATTCGGATGCAACTTCTGTGTTTCATCGTCAATAAGAATGTCCAAGGGATACAGTAAACGTGATGTGAATCATCGGAATCTAAAACTGGACTCACAGGAGTGGTTCAAATCATAGAAAGTTTAAGTGTCAGTCCTCTTGTACTTAAGTCGGCATTGTGCCTTGTGTATTACATTCGGATGCAATTTCTGTGTTTCATCGTCAATAAGAAGGTCCAAGGGATACTTTAAACCTGAAGTGAAGCATCGGAATCCAAAGCTGGACTCACAGGAGAGGTTCAAATCATAGAAAGTTAGAGTGTCAGTCCTCTTGTATTTAAGTCGGCATTGTGCCTTTTGTATTAAATTCGGAAGCAATATCTGTGTTTCAACGTCAATAAGATGGTCCAAGGGGTACAGTAAACCTGACGAGAAGCATCGGAATCTAAAACTGGACCTGCAGGGGAGGTTCAAATCAAAGAAAGTTAGAGTGTCAGTCCTCTTGTACATAAGTCGGCATTGTGCCTTTTGTATTAAATTCGAATGCAATTTCTGTGTTTCATCGTCAATAAGAAGGTCCAAGGGATACAGTAAACCTGAGGTGAAGCATCGGAATCTAAGACAGGACTCACTGGAGAGATTGTAATCATAGAAAATTAGAGTGTCAGTCCTCTTGTATTTAAGTCGGCTTTGTGCCTTTTGAATTAAATTCGGAAGCAATTTCTGTGTTTCATCGTCAATAAGATGGTCCAAGGGGTACAGTAAACCTGAAGTGCCGCATCGGAATCTAGAACTGGACTCACAGGAGGGGTTCAAATCATAGAGAGTTAGAGTGTCAGTCCTCTTGTACCTAGGACGGCATTGTGAACTTTGTATTAAATTCGGAAGCAATTTCTGTGTTTCATCGTCATTAAGAAGGTCTAAGGGATACAGTAAACGTGAAGTGAAGCATCCGAATCTAAAACTGGACTCACAGGAGAGGTTCAAATCATAGAAAGTTAGAGTGTCAGTCCTCTTGTACTTAAGTCGGCATTGAGCATTTTGTATTAAATTCGGATGCAATTTCTGTGTTTCATCGTCAATAACAAGGTCCAAGGGACACAGTAAACATGAAGTGAAGCATCGGAATCTAAAACTGGGCTCACAGGAGAGGTTCAAATCATAGAAAGTTAGAGTGTCTGTCCTCTTGTACTTAAGTCGGCATCGTGCCTGTTGTATTAAATTCGGATGCAATTTCTGTGTTTCATCGTCAATAAGAAGGTCCAAGGGATACAGTAAACCTGAAGAGAAGCATCAGAATCTAAAACTGGTCTCTCAGGAGAGGTTCAAATCATAGAAATTTAGAGTGTCAGTACTCTTGTACTTATGTCGGCATTGTGCCTTTTGTATTAAATACGGATGCAATTTCTGTGTTACATCGTCAATAAGAAGGTCCAAGGGATACAGTAAACCTGAAGTGAAGCATCGGAATCTAAAACTGGACTCACAGGAGAGGTTCAAATCATAGAAAGTTAGAGTGTCTGTCCTCTTGTACTTAAGTCGGCATTGTGCCTTTAGTATTTATTCCGATGGAATTTCTGTGTTTCATCGTTAATAAGAAGGTCCAAGGGATACAGTACACCTCAAGTGAAGCATCGGAATCTAAAACTGAACTCACAGACGTGGTTGAGTTCATAGAAAATTAGAGTGTCAGTCCTCTTGTACTTAAGTCGGTATTGTGCATTTTGATTTAAATTCGGATGCAATTTCTGTGTATCATCGTCAATAAGAAGGTCCAAGGGATACAGTAAACCTGAAGTGAAGCATCAGAATCAAAGACTGGACTCACAGGAGAGGTTTAAATCATAGAAAGTTAGAGTGTCAGTCCTCTTGTACTTAAGTCGGCATTGTGCCTTTTGTATTAAATTTGGATGCAATTTCTGTGTTTCATCGTCAATAAGAAGGTCCAAGGGATACAGTAAACTTGAAGTGAAACATCGGAATCTAAAACTGGACTCATAGGAGAGGTTCAAATCATAGAAAATTAGAGTGTTAGTCCTCTTGTACTTATGTCGGCATTGTGCCTTTTGTATTAATTTCGGATGCAATTTCTGTGTTTCATCGTCAATAAGTAGGTCCAAGGTATACAGTAAACCTGAAGTGCAGCATCGGAATCTAAAACTGGACTCACTGGAGAGGTTGAGCTCAATGAAAGTTAGAGTGTCAGTCCTCTTGTACTTAAGTCGGTATTGTGCCTTTTGTATTAATTTCGGATGCAATTTCTGTGTTTCATCGTCAAGAAGAAGGTCCAAGGGATACAGTAAACCTGAAGTGAAGCATCGGAATCTAAGACTGGACTCACAGGAGAGGTTCAAATCATAGAAAGTTAGAGTGTCAGTCCTCTTGTACTGAAGTCGGCATTGTGCCTTTTGTATTAAATTCGGATGCAACTTCTGTGTTTCATCGTCAATAAGAATGTCCAAGGGATACAGTAAACGTGATGTGAATCATCGGAATCTAAAACTGGACTCACAGGAGTGGTTCAAATCATAGAAAGTTTAAGTGTCAGTCCTCTTGTACTTAAGTCGGCATTGTGCCTTGTGTATTACATTCGGATGCAATTTCTGTGTTTCATCGTCAATAAGAAGGTCCAAGGGATACTTTAAACCTGAAGTGAAGCATCGGAATCCAAAGCTGGACTCACAGGAGAGGTTCAAATCATAGAAAGTTAGAGTGTCAGTCCTCTTGTATTTAAGTCGGCATTGTGCCTTTTGTATTAAATTCGGAAGCAATTTCTGTGTTTCATCGTCAATAAGATGGTCCAAGGGGTACAGTAAACCTGACGAGAAGCATCGGAATCTAAAACTGGACCTACAGGGGAGGTTCAAATCAAAGAAAGTTAGAGTGTCAGTCCTCTTGTACATAAGTCGGCATTGTGCCTTTTGTATTAAATTCGAATGCAATTTCTGTGTTTCATCGTCAATAAGAAGGTCCAAGGGATACAGTAAACCTGAAGTGAAGCATCGGAATCTAAGACTGGACTCACTGGAGAGGTTGTAATCATAGAAAATTAGAGTGTCAGTCCTCTTGTATTTAAGTCGGCTTTGTGCCTTTTGAATTAAATTCGGAAGCAATTTCTGTGTTTCATCGTCAATAAGATGGTCCAAGGGGTACAGTAAACCTGAAGTGCCGCATCGGAATCTAGAACTGGACTCACAGGAGGGGTTCAAATCATAGAGTGTTAGAGTGTCAGTCCTCTTGTACCTAGGACGGCATTGTGAACTTTGTATTTAATTCGGAAGCAATTTCTGTGTTTGATCGTCATTAAGAAGGTCTAAGGGATACAGTAAACGTGAAGTGAAGCATCCGAATCTAAAACTGGACTCACAGGAGAGGTTCAAATCATAGAAAGTTAGAGTGTCAGTCCTCTTGTACTTAAGTCGGCATTGAGCATTTTGTATTAAATTCGGATGCAATTTCTGTGTTTCATCGTCAATAAGAAGGTCCAAGGGACACAGTAAACATGAAGTGAAGCATCGGAATCTAAAACTGGGCTCACAGGAGAGGTTCAAATCATAGAAAGTTAGAGTGTCTGTCCTCTTGTACTTAAGTCGGCATCGTGCCTGTTGTATTAAATTCGGATGCAATTTCTGTGTTTCATCGTCAATAAGAAGGTCCAAGGGATACAGTAAACCTGAAGAGAAGCATCAGAATCTAAAACTGGTCTCTCAGGAGAGGTTCAAATCATAGAAATTTAGAGTGTCAGTCCTCTTGTACTTATGTCGGCATTGTGCCTTTTGTATTAAATACGGATGCAATTTCTGTGTTACATCGTCAATATGAAGGTCCAAAGGATACAGTAAACCTGAAGTGAAGCATCGGAATCTAAAACTGGACTCACTGGAGAGGTTGAGTTCATTGAAAGTTAGAGTGTGTGTCCTCTTTTACTTAAGTCGGTATTGTGCCTTTTGTATTAAATTCGGATGCAATTTCTGTGTTTCATCGTCAATAAGAAGGTCCAAGGGATACAGTAAACCTGAAGTGAAGCATCGGAATCTAAGACTGGACTCACAGGAGTGGTTCAAATCATAGGAAATTAGAGTGTCAGTCCTCTTGTATCTAAGGCGGCATTGTGCCTTTTGTATTAAATTCGGAAGCAATTTCTGTGTGTCATCGTCAACAAGATGGTCCAAGTGATATAGTAAACCTGAAGTGAAGCATCGGAATCAAAAACTGGACTCACAGGAGAGGTTCAAATCATAGAAATTTGGAGTGTCAGTCCTCTTGTACTTAAGTCGGCATTGTGCCTTTTGTATTAAATTCGGATGCAATTTCTGTGTTTCATCGTCAATAAGAAGGTCCAAGGGATACAGTAAACCTGATGTGAAGCATCGGAATCTAAGACTGGACTCACTGGAGAGGTTCTAATCATAGAAAGTTAGAGTGTCAGTCCTCTTGTACTTAAGTCGGCATTGTGCCTTTTGTATTAAATTCGGATGCAATTTCTGTGTTTCATCGTCAATAAGAAGGTCCAAGGGATACAGTAAACCTGAAGTGAAGCATCGGAATCTAAAACTGGACTTATAGGAGAGGTTCAAATCATAGAAAACTAGAGTGTCATTCCTCTTGTACTTATGTCGGCATTGTGCCTTTTGTATTAAAATCGGATGCAATTTCTGTGTTTCATCGTCAATAAGAAGGTCCAAGGGATACAGTAAAAATGAAGTGAAGCATCGGAATCTAAAACTGGACTCACTGGAGAGGTTGAGTTCATAGTAAGTTAGAGTGTCAGTTATCTTGTACGTAAATCGGTATTGTGCCTTTTGTATTAAATTCGGGTGCAATTTCTGTGTTTCATCGTAATAAGAAGGTCCAAGCGATACAGTAAACCTGAAGTGAAGCATCGGAATCTAAGACTGGACTCACAGGAGAAGTTCAAATCATAGAAAGTTAGAGTGTCAGTCCTCTTGTACTTCAGTCGGCATTGTGCCTTTTGTATTAAATTCGGATGCAATTTCTGTGTTTCATCGTCAATAAGAAGGTCCAAGGGATACAGTAAACGTGATGTGAAGCATCGGAATCTAAAACTGGACTCACAGGAGTGGTTCAAATCATAGAAAGTTAGAGTGTCAGTCCTCTTGTACTTAAGTCGGCATTGCAGCATGTGTATTACATTCGGATGCAATTTCTGTGTTTCATCGTCATTAAGAAGGTCCAAGGGATACAGTAAACCTGAAGTGAAGCATCGGAATCTAAAGCTGGCCTCACAGGAGAGGTTCAAATCAAAGAAAGTTAGAGTGTCAGTCCTCTTGTATTTAAGTCGGCTTTGTGCCTTTTGAATTAAATTCGGAAGCAATTTCTGTGTTTCATCGTCAATAAGATGGTCCAAGGGGTACAGTAAACCTGAAGTGCCGCATCGGAATCTAGAACTGGACTCACAGGAGGGGTTCAAATCATAGAGAGTTAGAGTGTCAGTCCTCTTGTACCTAGGACGGCATTGTGAACTTTGTATTAAATTCGGAAGCAATTTCTGTGTTTGATCGTCATTAAGAAGGTCTAAGGGATACAGTAAACGTGAAGTGAAGCATCCGAATCTAAAACTGGACTCACAGGAGAGGTTCAAATCATAGAAAGTTAGAGTGTCAGTCCTCTTGTACTTAAGTCGGCATTGAGCATTTTGTATTAAATTCGGATGCAATTTCTGTGTTTCATCGTCAATAAGAAGGTCCAAGGGACACAGTAAACATGAAGAGAAGCATCAGAATCTAAAACTGGTCTCTCAGGAGAGGTTCAAATCATAGAAATTTAGAGTGTCAGTCCTCTTGTACTTATGTCGGCATTGTGCCTTTTGTATTAAATATGGATGCTATTTCTGTGTTACATCGTCAATATGAAGGTCCAAAGGATACAGTAAACCTGAAGTGAAGAATCGGAATCTAAAACTGGACTCACTGGAGAGGTTGAGTTCATTGAAAGTTAGAGTGTGTGTCCTCTTTTACTTAAGTCGGTATTGTGCCTTTTGTATTAAATTCGGATGCAATTTCTGTGTTTCATCGTCAATAAGAAGGTCCAAGGGATACAGTAAACCTGAAGTGAAGCATCGGAATCTAAGACTGGACTCACAGGAGTGGTTCAAATCATAGGAAATTAGAGTGTCAGTCCTCTTGTATCTAAGGCGGCATTGTGCCTTTTGTATTAAATTCGGAAGCAATTTCTATGTGTCATCGTCAATAAGATGGTCCAAGTGATATAGTAAACCTGAAGTGAAGCATCGGAATCTAAAACTGGACTCACAGGAGAGGTTCAAATCATAGAAATTTGGAGTGTCAGTCCTCTTGTACTTAAGTCGGCATTGTGCCTTTTGTATTAAATTCGGATGCAATTTCTGTGTTTCATCGTCAATAGGAAGGTCCAAGGGATACAGTAAACCTGATGTGAAGCATCGGAATCTAAGACTGGACTCACTGGAGAGGTTCTACTCATAGAAAGTTAGAGTGTCAGTCCTCTTGTACTTAAGTCGGCATTGTGCCTTTTGTATTAAATTCGGATGCAATTTCTGTGTTTCATCGTCAATAAGAAGGTCCAAGGGATACAGTAAACCTGAAGTGGAGCATCGGAATCTAAAACTGGACTCATAGGAGAGGTTCAAATCATAGAAAATTAGAGTGTCATTCCTCTTGTACTTATGTGGGCATTGTGCCTTTTGTATTAAAATCGGATGCAATTTCTGTGTTTCATCGTCAATAAGAAGGTCCAAGGGATACAGTAAAAATGAAGTGAAGCATCGGAATCTAAAACTGGACTCACTGGAGAGGTTGAGTTCATAGTAAGTTAGAGTGTCAGTCCTCTTGTACGTAAGTCGGTATTGTGCCTTTTGTATTAAATTCGGGTGCAATTTCTGTGTTTCATCGTAATAAGAAGGTCCAAGCGATACAGTAAACCTGAAGTGAAGCATCGGAATCTAAGACTGGACTCACAGGAGAAGTTCAAATCATAGAAAGTTAGAGTGTCAGTCCTCTTGTACTTCAGTCGGCATTGTGCCTTTTGTATTAAATTCGGATGCAATTTCTGTGTTTCATCGTCAATAAGAAGGTCCAAGGGATACAGTAAACGTGATGTGAAGCATCGGAATCTAAAACTGGACTCACAGGAGTGGTTCAAATCATAGAAAGTTAGAGTGTCAGTCCTCTTGTACTTAAGTCGGCATTGCACCATGTGTATTACATTCGGATGCAATTTCTGTGTTTCATCGTCATTAAGAAGGTCCAAGGGATACAGTAAACCTGAAGTGAAGCATCGGAATCTAAAGCTGGACTCACAGGAGAGGTTCAAATCAAAGAAAGTTAGAGTGTCAGTCCTCTTGTATTTAAGTCGGCTTTGTGCCTTTTGAATTAAATTCGGAAGCAATTTCTGTGTTTCATCGTCAATAAGATGGTCCAAGGGGTACAGTAAACCTGAAGTGCCGCATCGGAATCTAGAACTGGACTCACAGGAGGGGTTCAAATCATAGAGAGTTAGAGTGTCAGTCCTCTTGTACCTAAGACGGCATCGTGAACTTTGTATTAAATTCGGAAGCAATATCTGTGTTTCATCGTCATTAAGAAGTTCTAAGGGATACAGTAAACGTGAAGTGAAGCATCCGAATCTAAAACTGGACTCACAGGAGAGGTTCAAATCATAGAAAGTTAGACTGTCAGTCCTCTTGTATTTAAGTCGGCATTGTGCCTTTTGTATTAAATTCGGTTGCAACTTCTGTGTTTCATCGTCAATAAGAAGGTCCAAGGGATACAGTAAACCTGAAGTGAAGCATCGGAATCTAAAACTGGACTCACAGTAGAGGTTCAAATCATAGAAAGAGTGTCAGTCCTATTGTACTTAAGTCGGCATTGTGCCTTTTGTATTAAATTCGGATGCAATTTCTGTGTTTCATCGTCAATAAGAAGGTCCAAGGGATACAGTAAACCTGAAGTGAAACATCGGAATCTAAAACAGGACTCACAGGAGAGGTTCAAATCATAGAAAGTTAGAGAGTCAGTCCTCTTGTACTGAAGTCGGCATTGTGCCTTTAGTATTTAATTCCGATGGAATTTCTGTGTTTCATCGTTAATAAGAAGGTCCAAGGGATACAGTAAACCTGAAGTGAAGCATCGGAATCTAAAACTGGACTCACAGGAGAGGTTCAAATCATAGAAAGTTAGAGTGTCTGTCCTCTTGTACTTAAGTCGGCATTGTGCCTTTAGTATTTATTCCGATGGAATTTCTGTGTTTCATCGTTAATAAGAAGGTCCAAGGGATACAGTACACCTCAAGTGAAGCATCGGAATCTAAAACTGAACTCACAGACGTGGTTGAGTTCATAGAAAATTAGAGTGTCAGTCCTCTTGTACTTAAGTCGGTATTGTGCATTTTGATTTAAATTCGGATGCAATTTCTGTGTATCATCGTCAATAAGAAGGTCCAAGGGATACAGTAAACCTGAAGTGAAGCATCAGAATCAAAGACTGGACTCACAGGAGAGGTTTAAATCATAGAAAGTTAGAGTGTCAGTCCTCTTGTACTTAAGTCGGCATTGTGCCTTTTGTATTAAATTTGGATGCAATTTCTGTGTTTCATCGTCAATAAGAAGGTCCAAGGGATACAGTAAACTTGAAGTGAAACATCGGAATCTAAAACTGGACTCATAGGAGAGGTTCAAATCATAGAAAATTAGAGTGTTAGTCCTCTTGTACTTATGTCGGCATTGTGCCTTTTGTATTAATTTCGGATGCAATTTCTGTGTTTCATCGTCAATAAGTAGGTCCAAGGTATACAGTAAACCTGAAGTGCAGCATCGGAATCTAAAACTGGACTCACTGGAGAGGTTGAGCTCAATGAAAGTTAGAGTGTCAGTCCTCTTGTACTTAAGTCGGTATTGTGCCTTTTGTATTAATTTCGGATGCAATTTCTGTGTTTCATCGTCAAGAAGAAGGTCCAAGGGATACAGTAAACCTGAAGTGAAGCATCGGAATCTAAGACTGGACTCACAGGAGAGGTTCAAATCATAGAAAGTTAGAGTGTCAGTCCTCTTGTACTGAAGTCGGCATTGTGCCTTTTGTATTAAATTCGGATGCAACTTCTGTGTTTCATCGTCAATAAGAATGTCCAAGGGATACAGTAAACGTGATGTGAATCATCGGAATCTAAAACTGGACTCACAGGAGTGGTTCAAATCATAGAAAGTTTAAGTGTCAGTCCTCTTGTACTTAAGTCGGCATTGTGCCTTGTGTATTACATTCGGATGCAATTTCTGTGTTTCATCGTCAATAAGAAGGTCCAAGGGATACTTTAAACCTGAAGTGAAGCATCGGAATCCAAAGCTGGACTCACAGGAGAGGTTCAAATCATAGAAAGTTAGAGTGTCAGTCCTCTTGTATTTAAGTCGGCATTGTGCCTTTTGTATTAAATTCGGAAGCAATTTCTGTGTTTCATCGTCAATAAGATGGTCCAAGGGGTACAGTAAACCTGACGAGAAGCATCGGAATCTAAAACTGGACCTACAGGGGAGGTTCAAATCAAAGAAAGTTAGAGTGTCAGTCCTCTTGTACATAAGTCGGCATTGTGCCTTTTGTATTAAATTCGAATGCAATTTCTGTGTTTCATCGTCAATAAGAAGGTCCAAGGGATACAGTAAACCTGAAGTGAAGCATCGGAATCTAAGACTGGACTCACTGGAGAGGTTGTAATCATAGAAAATTAGAGTGTCAGTCCTCTTGTATTTAAGTCGGCTTTGTGCCTTTTGAATTAAATTCGGAAGCAATTTCTGTGTTTCATCGTCAATAAGATGGTCCAAGGGGTACAGTAAACCTGAAGTGCCGCATCGGAATCTAGAACTGGACTCACAGGAGGGGTTCAAATCATAGAGTGTTAGAGTGTCAGTCCTCTTGTACCTAGGACGGCATTGTGAACTTTGTATTTAATTCGGAAGCAATTTCTGTGTTTGATCGTCATTAAGAAGGTCTAAGGGATACAGTAAACGTGAAGTGAAGCATCCGAATCTAAAACTGGACTCACAGGAGAGGTTCAAATCATAGAAAGTTAGAGTGTCAGTCCTCTTGTACTTAAGTCGGCATTGAGCATTTTGTATTAAATTCGGATGCAATTTCTGTGTTTCATCGTCAATAAGAAGGTCCAAGGGACACAGTAAACATGAAGTGAAGCATCGGAATCTAAAACTGGGCTCACAGGAGAGGTTCAAATCATAGAAAGTTAGAGTGTCTGTCCTCTTGTACTTAAGTCGGCATCGTGCCTGTTGTATTAAATTCGGATGCAATTTCTGTGTTTCATCGTCAATAAGAAGGTCCAAGGGATACAGTAAACCTGAAGAGAAGCATCAGAATCTAAAACTGGTCTCTCAGGAGAGGTTCAAATCATAGAAATTTAGAGTGTCAGTCCTCTTGTACTTATGTCGGCATTGTGCCTTTTGTATTAAATACGGATGCAATTTCTGTGTTACATCGTCAATATGAAGGTCCAAAGGATACAGTAAACCTGAAGTGAAGCATCGGAATCTAAAACTGGACTCACTGGAGAGGTTGAGTTCATTGAAAGTTAGAGTGTGTGTCCTCTTTTACTTAAGTCGGTATTGTGCCTTTTGTATTAAATTCGGATGCAATTTCTGTGTTTCATCGTCAATAAGAAGGTCCAAGGGATACAGTAAACCTGAAGTGAAGCATCGGAATCTAAGACTGGACTCACAGGAGTGGTTCAAATCATAGGAAATTAGAGTGTCAGTCCTCTTGTATCTAAGGCGGCATTGTGCCTTTTGTATTAAATTCGGAAGCAATTTCTGTGTGTCATCGTCAACAAGATGGTCCAAGTGATATAGTAAACCTGAAGTGAAGCATCGGAATCAAAAACTGGACTCACAGGAGAGGTTCAAATCATAGAAATTTGGAGTGTCAGTCCTCTTGTACTTAAGTCGGCATTGTGCCTTTTGTATTAAATTCGGATGCAATTTCTGTGTTTCATCGTCAATAAGAAGGTCCAAGGGATACAGTAAACCTGATGTGAAGCATCGGAATCTAAGACTGGACTCACTGGAGAGGTTCTAATCATAGAAAGTTAGAGTGTCAGTCCTCTTGTACTTAAGTCGGCATTGTGCCTTTTGTATTAAATTCGGATGCAATTTCTGTGTTTCATCGTCAATAAGAAGGTCCAAGGGATACAGTAAACCTGAAGTGAAGCATCGGAATCTAAAACTGGACTTATAGGAGAGGTTCAAATCATAGAAAACTAGAGTGTCATTCCTCTTGTACTTATGTCGGCATTGTGCCTTTTGTATTAAAATCGGATGCAATTTCTGTGTTTCATCGTCAATAAGAAGGTCCAAGGGATACAGTAAAAATGAAGTGAAGCATCGGAATCTAAAACTGGACTCACTGGAGAGGTTGAGTTCATAGTAAGTTAGAGTGTCAGTTATCTTGTACGTAAATCGGTATTGTGCCTTTTGTATTAAATTCGGGTGCAATTTCTGTGTTTCATCGTAATAAGAAGGTCCAAGCGATACAGTAAACCTGAAGTGAAGCATCGGAATCTAAGACTGGACTCACAGGAGAAGTTCAAATCATAGAAAGTTAGAGTGTCAGTCCTCTTGTACTTCAGTCGGCATTGTGCCTTTTGTATTAAATTCGGATGCAATTTCTGTGTTTCATCGTCAATAAGAAGGTCCAAGGGATACAGTAAACGTGATGTGAAGCATCGGAATCTAAAACTGGACTCACAGGAGTGGTTCAAATCATAGAAAGTTAGAGTGTCAGTCCTCTTGTACTTAAGTCGGCATTGCAGCATGTGTATTACATTCGGATGCAATTTCTGTGTTTCATCGTCATTAAGAAGGTCCAAGGGATACAGTAAACCTGAAGTGAAGCATCGGAATCTAAAGCTGGCCTCACAGGAGAGGTTCAAATCAAAGAAAGTTAGAGTGTCAGTCCTCTTGTATTTAAGTCGGCTTTGTGCCTTTTGAATTAAATTCGGAAGCAATTTCTGTGTTTCATCGTCAATAAGATGGTCCAAGGGGTACAGTAAACCTGAAGTGCCGCATCGGAATCTAGAACTGGACTCACAGGAGGGGTTCAAATCATAGAGAGTTAGAGTGTCAGTCCTCTTGTACCTAGGACGGCATTGTGAACTTTGTATTAAATTCGGAAGCAATTTCTGTGTTTGATCGTCATTAAGAAGGTCTAAGGGATACAGTAAACGTGAAGTGAAGCATCCGAATCTAAAACTGGACTCACAGGAGAGGTTCAAATCATAGAAAGTTAGAGTGTCAGTCCTCTTGTACTTAAGTCGGCATTGAGCATTTTGTATTAAATTCGGATGCAATTTCTGTGTTTCATCGTCAATAAGAAGGTCCAAGGGACACAGTAAACATGAAGAGAAGCATCAGAATCTAAAACTGGTCTCTCAGGAGAGGTTCAAATCATAGAAATTTAGAGTGTCAGTCCTCTTGTACTTATGTCGGCATTGTGCCTTTTGTATTAAATATGGATGCTATTTCTGTGTTACATCGTCAATATGAAGGTCCAAAGGATACAGTAAACCTGAAGTGAAGAATCGGAATCTAAAACTGGACTCACTGGAGAGGTTGAGTTCATTGAAAGTTAGAGTGTGTGTCCTCTTTTACTTAAGTCGGTATTGTGCCTTTTGTATTAAATTCGGATGCAATTTCTGTGTTTCATCGTCAATAAGAAGGTCCAAGGGATACAGTAAACCTGAAGTGAAGCATCGGAATCTAAGACTGGACTCACAGGAGTGGTTCAAATCATAGGAAATTAGAGTGTCAGTCCTCTTGTATCTAAGGCGGCATTGTGCCTTTTGTATTAAATTCGGAAGCAATTTCTATGTGTCATCGTCAATAAGATGGTCCAAGTGATATAGTAAACCTGAAGTGAAGCATCGGAATCTAAAACTGGACTCACAGGAGAGGTTCAAATCATAGAAATTTGGAGTGTCAGTCCTCTTGTACTTAAGTCGGCATTGTGCCTTTTGTATTAAATTCGGATGCAATTTCTGTGTTTCATCGTCAATAGGAAGGTCCAAGGGATACAGTAAACCTGATGTGAAGCATCGGAATCTAAGACTGGACTCACTGGAGAGGTTCTACTCATAGAAAGTTAGAGTGTCAGTCCTCTTGTACTTAAGTCGGCATTGTGCCTTTTGTATTAAATTCGGATGCAATTTCTGTGTTTCATCGTCAATAAGAAGGTCCAAGGGATACAGTAAACCTGAAGTGGAGCATCGGAATCTAAAACTGGACTCATAGGAGAGGTTCAAATCATAGAAAATTAGAGTGTCATTCCTCTTGTACTTATGTGGGCATTGTGCCTTTTGTATTAAAATCGGATGCAATTTCTGTGTTTCATCGTCAATAAGAAGGTCCAAGGGATACAGTAAAAATGAAGTGAAGCATCGGAATCTAAAACTGGACTCACTGGAGAGGTTGAGTTCATAGTAAGTTAGAGTGTCAGTCCTCTTGTACGTAAGTCGGTATTGTGCCTTTTGTATTAAATTCGGGTGCAATTTCTGTGTTTCATCGTAATAAGAAGGTCCAAGCGATACAGTAAACCTGAAGTGAAGCATCGGAATCTAAGACTGGACTCACAGGAGAAGTTCAAATCATAGAAAGTTAGAGTGTCAGTCCTCTTGTACTTCAGTCGGCATTGTGCCTTTTGTATTAAATTCGGATGCAATTTCTGTGTTTCATCGTCAATAAGAAGGTCCAAGGGATACAGTAAACGTGATGTGAAGCATCGGAATCTAAAACTGGACTCACAGGAGTGGTTCAAATCATAGAAAGTTAGAGTGTCAGTCCTCTTGTACTTAAGTCGGCATTGCACCATGTGTATTACATTCGGATGCAATTTCTGTGTTTCATCGTCATTAAGAAGGTCCAAGGGATACAGTAAACCTGAAGTGAAGCATCGGAATCTAAAGCTGGACTCACAGGAGAGGTTCAAATCAAAGAAAGTTAGAGTGTCAGTCCTCTTGTATTTAAGTCGGCTTTGTGCCTTTTGAATTAAATTCGGAAGCAATTTCTGTGTTTCATCGTCAATAAGATGGTCCAAGGGGTACAGTAAACCTGAAGTGCCGCATCGGAATCTAGAACTGGACTCACAGGAGGGGTTCAAATCATAGAGAGTTAGAGTGTCAGTCCTCTTGTACCTAAGACGGCATCGTGAACATTGTATTAAATTCGGAAGCAATATCTGTGTTTCATCGTCATTAAGAAGTTCTAAGGGATACAGTAAACGTGAAGTGAAGCATCCGAATCTAAAACTGGACTCACAGGAGAGGTTCAAATCATAGAAAGTTAGACTGTCAGTCCTCTTGTATTTAAGTCGGCATTGTGCCTTTTGTATTAAATTCGGTTGCAACTTCTGTGTTTCATCGTCAATAAGAAGGTCCAAGGGATACAGTAAACCTGAAGTGAAGCATCGGAATCTAAAACTGGACTCACAGTAGAGGTTCAAATCATAGAAAGAGTGTCAGTCCTATTGTACTTAAGTCGGCATTGTGCCTTTTGTATTAAATTCGGATGCAATTTCTGTGTTTCATCGTCAATAAGAAGGTCCAAGGGATACAGTAAACCTGAAGTGAAACATCGGAATCTAAAACAGGACTCACAGGAGAGGTTCAAATCATAGAAAGTTAGAGAGTCAGTCCTCTTGTACTGAAGTCGGCATTGTGCCTTTAGTATTTAATTCCGATGGAATTTCTGTGTTTCATCGTTAATAAGAAGGTCCAAGGGATACAGTAAACCTGAAGTGAAGCATCGGAATCTAAAACTGGACTCACAGGAGAGGATCTGATCATAGAAAGTAAGAGTATCAGTCCTCTTGCATTTAAGTCGGCATTGTGCGTTTTGAATTTAATTCCGAAGCAATTTCTGTGTTTCATCGTCAATAAGAAGATCCAAGGGATACAGTAAACCTGAAGCGAAGCATTGGAATCTAAAACTGGACTCATAAAAGAGATTCAAATCATAGAAAATTAGAATGTCAGTCCTCTTGTACTTATGTCGGCATTGTGCCTTTTGTATTAAATTCGGATGTAATTTCTGTGTTTCATCGTCAATAAGAAGGTCCAAGGGATACAGTAAGCCTGAAGTGAAGCATCGGAATCTAAGACTGGACTCACAGGAGAAGTTCAAATCATAGAAAGTTAGAGTGTCAGTCCTCTTGTACTTAAGTCGGCATTGTGCCTTTTGTATTAAATTCGGTTGCAACTTCTGTGTTTCATCGTCAATAAGAATGTCCAAGGGATACAGTAAACGTGATGTGAAGCATCGGAATCTAAAACTGAACTCACAGGAGTGGTTCAAATCATAGAAAGTTAGAGTGTCAGTCCTTTTGTACTTAAGTCGGCATTGTGCCTTGTGTATTCCATTTAGATGCAATTACTGTGTTTCATCGTCAATAAGAAGGTCCAAGGGATACAGTAAACCTGAAGTGAAGCATCGGAATCCAAAGCTGGACTCACAGGAGAGGTTCAAATCATAGATAGTTAGAGTGTCAGTCCTCTTGTATTTAAGCCGGCATTGTGCCTTTTGTATTAAATTCGGAAGCAATTTCTGTCTTTCATCGTCAATAAGATGGTCCATGGGGTACAGTAAACCTGACGCGAAGCATCGGAATCTAAAACTGGACCTACAGGGAAGGTTCAAATCAAAGAAAGTTAGAGTGTCAGTCCTCTTGTACATAAGTCGGCATTGTGCCTTTTGTATTAAATTCGGATGCAATATCTGTGATTCACCGTCAATAAGAAGGTCCAAGGGATACAGTAAACCTGAAGTGACGCATCGGAATCTATAACAGGACCCACAGGAGGGGTTCAAATCATAGAGAGTTAGTGTGTCACTCCTCTTGTACCTAAGACGGCATTGTGCTATTTGTATTAAATTCGGTAGCAATTTCTGTGTCTCATCGTCAATAAGAAGGTCCAAGGGATACAGTTGACCTGTAGTGAAGCATCCGAATCTAAACCGGACTCACAGAGAGGTTCGAAACATAGATCTTTAGAGTGTCAGTCCTCTTGTACTTAAGTCGGCATTGAGCTCTTTGTATTAAATTCCGATGCAATTTCTGTGTTGCATCGTCAATAAGAAGGTAAAAGGGATACAGTAAACCTGAAGTGAAGCATCGGAATCTAAAACTGGACTCACAGTAGAGGTTCAAATCATAGAAAGAGTGTCAGTCCTGTTGTACTTAAGGCGGCATTGTGCCTTTTATATTAAATTCGGATGCAATTTCTGTGTTTCATCGTCAATAAGAAGGTTCAAGGGATACAGTAAACCTGAAGTGAAGCATCGGAATCTAAAACAGGACTCACAGGAGAGGTTTAAATCATAGAAAGTTAGAGTGTCAGTCCACTTGTACTGAAGTCGGCATTGTGCCTTTAGTATTTAATTCCGATGGAATTTCTGTTTTTTCGGTAATAAGAAGGTCCAAGGGATACAGTAAACTTGAAGTGAAGCATCGGAATCTAAAACTGGACTCATAGGAGAGGTTCAAATCATAGAAAATTAGAGTGTCAGTCCTCTTGTACTTATGTCGGCATTGTGCCTTTTGTATGAAATTCGGATGCAATTTCTGTGTTTCATCGTCAATAAGAAGGTCCAGGGTATACAGTAAACCTGAAGTGAAGCATCTGAATCTAAAACTTGACTCAATGGAGAGGTTGAGCTCATTGAAAGTTAGAGTGTCATTCCACTTGTACTTAAGTCGGTATTGTGCCTTTTGTATTAAATTCGGATGCAATTTCTGTGTTTCATCGTCAAAAAGAAGGTCCAAGGGATACAGTAAGCCTGAAGTGAAGCATCGGAATCTAAGACTGGACTCACAGGAGAGGTTCAAATCATAGAAAGTTAGAGTGTCAGTCCTCTTGTACATAAGTCGGCATTGTGCCTTTTGTATTAAATTCGGATGCAACTTCTGTGTTTCATCGTCAATAAGAATGTCCAAGGGATACAGTAAACGTGATGTGAAGCATCGGAATCTAAAACTGAACTCACAGGAGTGGTTCAAATCATAGAAAATTAGAGTGTCAGTCCTTTTGTACTTAAGTCGGCATTGTGCCTTGTGTATTACATTCGGATGCAATTTCTGTGTTTCATCGTCAATAAGAAGGTCCAAGGGATACAGTAAACCTGATGTGAAGCATCGGAATCCAAAGCTGGACTCACAGGAGAGGTTCAAATCATAGAAAGTTAGAGTGTCAGTCCTCTTGTATTTAAGTCGGCATTGTGCCTTTTGTATTAAATTAGGAAGCAATTTCTGTGTTTCATCGTCAATAAGATGGTCCATGGGGTACAGTAAACCTGACGCGAGGCATCGGAATCTAAAACTGGACCTACAGGGAAGGTTCAAATCAAAGAAAGTTAGAGTGTCAGTCCTCTTGTACATAAGTCGGCATTGTGCCTTTTGTATTAAATTCGGATGCAATTTCTGTGTTTCATCGTCAATAAGAAGGTCCAAGGGATACAGTAAACCTGAAGTGATGCATCGGAATCTATAACTGGACCCCCAGGAGGGGTTCAAATCATAGAGAGTTAGTGTGTCACTCCTCTTGTACCTAAGACGGCATTGTACCCTTTGTCTTAAATTCGGAAGCAATTTCTGTGTCTCATCGTCAATAAGAAGGTCCAAGGGATACAGCAAAACTGAAGTGAAGCATCGGAATCTAAAACTGGACTCAATGGAGAGGTTGAGCTCATTGAAAGTTAGAGTGTCATTCCACTTGTACTTAAGTCGGTATTGTGCCTTTTGTATTAAATTCGGATGCAATTTCTGTGTTTCATCGACAAAAAGAAGGTCCAAGGGATACAGTAAGCCTGAAGTGAAGCATCGGAATCTAAGACTGGACTCACAGGAGAGGTTCAAATCATAGAAAGTTAGAGTGTCAGTCCTCTTGTACATAAGTCGGCATTGTGCCTTTTGTATTAAATTCGGATGCAACTTCTGTGTTTCATCGTCAATAAGAATGTCCAAGGGATACAGTAAACGTGATGTGAAGCATCGGAATCTAAAACTGAACTCACAGGAGTGGTTCAAATCATAGAAAATTAGAGTGTCAGTCCTTTTGTACTTAAGTCGGCATTGTGCCTTGTGTATTACATTCGGATGCAATTTCTGTGTTTCATCGTCAATAAGAAGGTCCAAGGGATACAGTAAACCTGAAGTGAAACATCGGAATCCAAAGCTGGACTCACAGGAGAGGTTCAAATCATAGAAAGTTAGAGTGTCAGTCCTCTTATATTTAAGTCGGCATTGTGCCTTTTGTATTAAATTAGGAAGCAATTTCTGTGTTTCATCGTCAATAAGATGGTCCATGGGGTACAGTAAACCTGACGCGAGGCATCGGAATCTGAAACTGGACCTACAGGGAAGGTTCAAATCAAAGAAAGTTAGAGTGTCAGTCCTCTTGTACATAAGTCGGCATTGTGCCTTTTGTATTAAATTCGGATGCAATTTCTGTGTTTCATCGTCAATAAGAAGGTCCAAGGGATACAGTAAACCTGAAGTGACGCATCGGAATCTATAACTGGACCCACAGGAGGGGTTCAAATCATAGAGAGTTAGTGTGTCACTCCTCTTGTACCTAAGACGGCATTGTGCCCTTTGTCTTAAATTCGGAAGCAATTTCTGTGTCTCATCGTCAATAAGAAGGTCCAAGGGATACAGCAAAACTGAAGTGAAGCATCGGAATCTAAAACTGGACTCACAGGAGAGGTTCAAATCATAGCAAGTTAGAGTGTCTGTCCTCTTGTACTTCAGTCGGCATTGTGCCTTTCGTATTAAATTCTGATGCAATTTCTGTGTTTCATCGTCAATAAGAAGGTCCAAGGGATACAGTAAACCTGAAGTGAAGCATCCGAATCTAAAACTGGACTCACAGGATAGTTTCAAATCATAGTAAGTTAAAGTGTCAGTCCCTTTATACTTAAGTCGGCATTGTGCCTCTTGTATTAAATTCGGATGCAATTTCTGTATTTAATCGTCAATAAGAAGGTGCAAGGGATACAGTAAGACTGAAGTGAGCATCGGAATCTAAAACTGGACCCACAGGAGGGGTTCAAGTCATAGAAAGTTAGAGTGTCAGTCCTCTTGTACTTAAGTCTGCATTGAGCTCTTTGTATTAAATTCCGATGCAATTTCTGTGTTGTATCGTCAATAAGAAGGTAAAAGGGATACAGTAAACCTGAAGTGAAGCATCGGAATCTAAAACTGGACTCACAGTAGAGGTTCAAATCATAGAAAGAGTGTCAGTCCTATTGTACTTAAGTCGGCATTGTGCCTTTTATATTAAATTCGGATGCAATTTCTGTGTTTCATCGTCAATAAGAAGGTCCAAGGGATACAGTAAACCTGAAGTGAAGCATCGGAATCTAAAACAGGACTCACAGGAGTGGTTCAAATCATAGAAAGATAGAGAGTCAGTCCTCTTGTACTGAAGTCGGCATTGTGCCTTTAGTATTTAATTCCGATGGAATTTCTGTGTTTGATCGTTAATAAGAAGGTCCAAGGGATACAGTAAACCTGAAGTGAAGCATCGGAATCTAAAACTGGACTCATAGGAGTGGTTCAAATCATAGAAAATTAAAGTGTCAGTCCACTTGTACTTATGTCGGCATTGTGCCTTTTGTATTAAACTCGGATGAAATTTCTGTGTTTCATCGTCAATAAGAAGGTCCAAGGTATACAGTAAACCTGAAGTGAAGCATCGGAATCTAAAAGTGGACTCACTGAAGAGGTTGAGCTCATTGAAAGTTAGAGTGTCAGTCCTCTTGTACTTAAGTCGGTATTGTGCCTTTTGTATTAAATTCGGATGCAATTTCTGTGTTTCATCGTCAATAAGAAGGTCCAAGGGATACAGTAAACCTGAAGTGAAGCATCGGAATCTAAGACTGGACTCACAGGGGAGGTTCAAATCATAGAAAGTTAGAGTGTCAGTCCTCTTGTACTTAAGTCGGCATTATGCCTTTTGTATTTATTCGGATGCAACTTCTGTGTTTCATCGTCAGTAAGAATGTCCAAGGGATACAGTAAACGTGATGTGAAGCATCGGAATCTAAAACTGGACTCACAGGAGTGGTTCAAAACATAGAAAGTTAGAGTTTCAGTCCTCTTGTACTTAAGTCGGCATTGTGCCTTGTGTATTACATTCGGATGCAATTTCTGTGTTTCATCGTCAAGATGAAGGTCCAAGGGATACGGTAAACCTGAAGTGAAGCATCGGATTCCAAAGCTGGACTCACAGGAGAGGTTCAAATCATAGAAAGTTAGAGTGTCAGTTCTCTTGTATTTAAGTCGGCATTGTGCCTCTTGTATTAAATTCGGAAGCAATTTCTGTGTTTCATCGTCAATAAGAAGGTCCAAGGGATACAGTAAACCTGAAGTGAAGCATCCGAATCTTAAACTGGACTCACAGGATAGTTTCAAATCATAGTAAGTTAAAGTGTCAGTCCCTTTATACTTAAGTCGGCATTGTGCCTCTTGTATTAAATTCGGATGCAATTTCTGTATTTCATCGCCAATAAGAAGGTGCAAGGGATACAGGAAAACTGAAGTGAGCATCGGAATCTAAAACTGGACTCATAGGAGAGGTTCAAATCATAGAAAATTAAAGTGTCAGTCCTCTTGTACTTATGTCGGCATTGTGCCTTTTGTATTAAACTCGGATGAGATTTCTGTGTTTCATCGTCAATAAGAAGGTCCAAGGTATACAGTAAACCTGAAGTGAAGCATCGGAATCTAAAACTGGACTCACTGGAGAGGATGAGCTCATTGAAAGTTAGAGTGTCAGTCCTCTTGTACTTAAGTCGATATTGTGCGTTTTGTACTAAATTCGGATGCAATTTCTGTGTTTCATCATCAATAAGAAGGTCCAAGGGATACACTAACCTGAAGTGAAGCATCGGAATCTAAGACTGGACTCACAGGAGAGGTTCAAATCATAGAAAGTTAGAGTGTCAGTCCTCTTGTACTTAAGTCGGCATTGTGCCTTTTGTATTAAATTCGGATGCAACTTCTGTGTTTCATCGTCAATAAGAAAGTCCAAGGGATACAGTATACGTGATGTGAAGCATCGGAATCTAAAACTGGACTCACAGGAGTGGTTCAAATCATAGAAAGTTAGAGTGTCAGTCCTCTTGTACTTAAGTCGGCATTGTGCCTTGTGTACTACATTCGGATGCAATTTCTGTGTTTCATCGTCAATAAGAAGGTCCAAGGGATACAGTAAAGCTGAAGTGAAGCATCGGAATCCAAAGCTGGACTCACAGGAGAGGTTCAAATCATAGAAAGTTAGAGTGTCAGTCCTCTTGTACATAAGTCGGCATTGTGCCTTTTGTATTAAATTCGGATGCAATTTCTGTGTTTCATCGTCAATAAGAGGGTCCAAGGGATACAGTAAACCTGAAGTGAAGCATCCGAATCTAAAACTGGACTCACAGGATCAAATCATAGAAAATTAGGGTGTCAGTCCTCTTGTACTTAAGTCGGCATTCAGCATTTTGTCTTAAATTCGGATGCAATTTCTGTGTTTCATCGTCAATAAGAAGGTCCAAGGGATAGAGTTAACCTGAAGTGACGCATCGGAATCTATAACTGGACTCACAGGAGAGGTTCAAATCATGGAGAGTTAGAGTGTCAGTCCTCTTGTACCTAAGTTGGCATTGTACCCTTTGTATTAAATTCGGAAGCAATTTCTGTGTCTGATCGTCAATAAGAAGGTCCAAGGGATACAGTAAACATGAAGTGAAGCATCCGAATCTAAAACTGGACTCACAGGAGAGGTTCAAATCATAGAAGGTTAGAGTGTCAGTCCTCTTGTACTTAAGTCGGCATTGAGCATTTTGTATTAAATTCGGATGCAATTTCTGTGTTGCATCGTCCATAAGAAGGTAAAAGGGATACAGAAAACCTGAAGTGAAGCATCGGAATCTAAAACAGGACTCACAGTAGAGGTTCAAATCATAGAAAGAGTGTCAGTCCTATTGTACTTAAGTCGGCATTGTGCCTTTTATATTAAATTCGGAAGCAATTTCTGTGTCTGATCGTCAATAAGATGGTCCAAGGGGTACAGTAAACCTGAAGTGCCGCATCGCAATCTAGAACTGGACTCACAGGAGGGGTTCAAATCATAGAGAGTTAGAGTGTCAGTCCTCTTGTACCTAGGACGGCATTGTGAACTTTGTATTAAATTCGGAAGCAATTTCTGTGTTTGATCGTCATTAAGAAGGTCTAAGGGATACAGTAAACGTGAAGTGAAGCATCCGAATCTAAAACTGGACTCACAGGAGAGGTTCAAATCATAGAAAGTTAGAGTGTCAGTCCTCTTGTACTTAAGTCGGAATTGAGCTTTTTGTATTAAATTCGGATGCAATTTCTGTGTTTCATCGTCAATAAGAAGGTCCAAGGGACACAGTAAACATGAAGTGAAGCATTGGAATCTAAAACTGGGCTCACAGGAGAGGTTCATATCATAGAAAGTTAGAGTGTCTGTCCTCTTGTACTTAAGTCGGCATCGTGCCTGTTGTATTAAATTCGGATGCAATTTCTGTGTTTCATCGTCAATAAGAAGGTCCAAGGGATACAGTAAACCTGAAGAGAAGCATCAGAATCTAAAACTGGTCTCTCAGGAGAGGTTCAAATCATAGAAATTTAGAGTGTCAGTCCTCTTGTACTTATGTCGGCATTGTGCCTTTTGTATTAAGTACGGATGCAATTTCTGTGTTACATCGTCAATAAGAAGGTCCAAAGGATACAGTAAACCTGAAGTGAAGCATCGGAATCTAAAACTGGACTCACTGGAGAGGTTGAGTTCATTGAAAGTTAGAGTGTCAGTCCTCTTGTACTTAAGTCGGTATTGTGCCTTTAGTATTATATTCGGATGCAATTTCTGTGTTTCATCGTCAATAAAAAGGTCCAAGGGATACGGTAAACCTGAAGTGAAGCATCGGAATCTAAGACTGGACTCACAGGAGTGGTTCAAATCATAGAAAATTAGAGTGTCAGTCCTCTTGTATCTAAGGCGGCATTGTGCCTTTTGTATTAAATTCGGAAGCAATTTCTGTGTGTCATCGTCAATAAGATGGTCCAAGGGGTACAGTAAACCTGACGAGAAGCATCGGAATCTAAAACTGGACCCACAGGGGAGGTTCAAATCAAAGAAAGTTAGACTGAAAGTCCTCTTGTATTTAAGTCGGCATTGTGCCTTTTGTATTAAATTCGGGTGGAATTTCTGTGTTTCATCGTCAATAAGAAGGTCCAAGTGATATAGTAAACCTGAAGTGAAGCATCGGAATCTAAAACTGGACTCACAGGAGAGGTTCAAATCATAGAAATTCGGAGTGTCAGTCCTCTTGTACTTAAGTCGGCATTGTGCCTTTTGTATTAAATTCTGATGCAATTTCTGTGTTTCATCGTCAATAAGAAGGTCCAAGGGATACAGTAAACCTGATGTGAAGCATCGGAATCTAAGACTGGACTCACTGGAGAGGTTCTAATCATAGAAAGTTAGAGTGTCAGTCCTCTTGTACTTAAGTCGGCATTGTGCATTTTGTATTAAATTCGGATGCAATTTCTGTGTTTCATCGTCAATAAGAAGGTCCAAGGGATACAGTAAACCTGAAGTGAAGCATCGGAATCTAAAACTGGACTCATAGGAGAGGTTCAAATCATAGAAAATTAGAGTGTCATTCCTCTTGTACATATGTCGGCATTGTGCCTTTTGTATTAAAATCGGATGCAATTTCTGTGTTTCATCGTCAATAAGAAGGTCCAAGGGATACAGTAAAACTGAAGTGAAGCATCGGAATCTAAAACAGGACTCACTGGAGAGGTTGAGTTCATAGTAAGTTAGAGTGTCAGTCCTCTTGTACGTAAGTCGGTATTGTGCCTTTTGTATTAAATTCGGATGCAATTTCTGTGTTTCATCGTAATAAGAAGGTCCAAGCGATACAGTAAACCTGAAGTGAAGCATCGGAATCTAAGACTGGACTCACAGGAGAAGTTCAAATCATAGAAAGTTAGAGTGTCAGTCCTCTTGTACTTAAGTCGGCATTGTGCCTTTTGTATTAAACTCGGATGCAATTTCTGTGTTTCATCGTCAATAAGAAGGTCCAAGGGATACAGTAAACGTGATTTGAAGCATCGGAATCTAAAACTGAACTCACAGGAGTGGTTCAAATCATAGAAAGTTAGAGTGTCAGTCCTCTTGTATTTAAGTCGGCATTGTGCCTTTTGTATTAAATTCGGGTGCAATTTCTGTGTTTCATCGTCAATAAGAAGGTCCAAGTGATATAGTAAACCTGAAGTGAAGCATCGGAATCTAAAACTGGACTCACAGGAGAGGTTCAAATCATAGAAATTCGGAGTTTCAGTCCTCTTGTACTTAAGTCGGCATTGTGCCTTTTGTATTAAATTCGGATGCAATTTCTGTGTTTCATCGTCAATAAGAAGGTCCAAGGGGTACAGTAAACCTGAGGTGCCGCATCGGAATCTAGAACTGGACTCACAGGAGTGGTTCAAATCATAGAGAGTTACAGTGTCAGTCCTCTTGTACCTAAGACGGCATTGTAAACTTTGTATTAAATTCGGAAGCAATATCTGTGTTTCATCGTCATTAAGAAGGTCTAAGGGATACAGTAAACCTGAAGTGAAGCATCGGAATCTAAAACAGGACTCACAGGAGAGGTTCAAATCATAGAAAGTTAGAGAGTCAGTCCTCTTGTACTGAAGTCGGCATTGTGCCTTTAGTATTTAATTCCGATGGAATTTCTGTGTTTGATCGTTAATAAGAAGGTCCAAGGGATACAGTAAACCTGAAGTGAAGCATCGGAATCTAAAACTGGACTCATAGGAGAGGTTCAAATCATAGAAAATTAAAGTGTCAGTCCTCTTGTACTTATGTCGGCATTGTGCCTTTCGTATTAAACTCGGATGAAATTTCTGTGTTTCATCGTCAATAAGAAGGTCCAAGGTATACAGTAAACCTGAAGTGAAGCATCGGAATCTAAAACTGGACTCACTGGAAAGGTTGAGCTCATTGAAAGTTAGAGTGTCAGTCCTCTTGTACTTAAGTCGGTATTGTGCCTTTTGTATTAAATTCGGATGCAATTTCTGTGTTTCATCGTCAATAAGAAGGTCCAAGGGATACAGTAAACCTGAAGTGAAGCATCGGAATCTAAGACTGGACTCACAGGGGAGGTTCAAATCATAGAAAGTTAGAGTGTCAGTCCTCTTGTACTTAAGTCGGCATTGTGCCTTTTGTATTAAATTCGGATGCAACTTCTGTGTTTCATCGTCAGTAAGAATGTCCAAGGGATACAGTAAACGTGATGTGAAGCATCGGAATCTAAAACTGGACTCACAGGAGTGGTTCAAATCATAGAAAGTTAGAGTGTCAGTCCTCTTGTACTTAAGTCGGCATTGTGCCTTGTGTATTACATTCGGATGCAATTTCTGTGTTTCATCGTCAATATGAAGGTCCAAGGGATACAGTAAACCTGAAGTGAAGCATCGGAATCCAAAGCTGGACTCACAGGAGAGGTTCAAATCATAGAAAGTTAGAGTGTCAGTCCTCTTGTATTTAAGTCGGCATTGTGCCTCTTGTATTAAATTCGGAAGCAATTTCTGTGTTTCATCGTCAATAAGAAGGTCCAAGGGATACAGTAAACCTGAAGTGAAGCATCCGAATCTAAAACTGGACTCACAGGATAGTTTCACATCATAGTAAGTTAAAGTGTCAGTCCCTTTATACTTAAGTCGGCATTGTGCCTCTTGTATTAAATTCGGATGCAATTTCTGTATTTCATCGTCAATAAGAAGGTGCAAGGGATACAGTAAAACTGAAGTGAGCATCGGAATCTAAAACTGGACCCACAGGAGGGGTTCAAGTCATAGAAAGTTAGAGTGTCAGTCCTCTTGTACTTAAGTCTCCATTGAGCTCTTTGTATTAAATTCCGATGCAATTTCTGTGTTGTATCGTCAATAAGAAGGTAAAAGGGATACAGTAAACCTGAAGTGAAGCATCGGAATCTAAAACTGGACTCACAGTAGTGGTTCAAATCATAGAAAGAGTGTCAGTCCTATTGTACTTAAGTCGGCATTGTGCCTTTTATATTAAATTCGGATGCAATTTCTGTGTTTCATCGTCAATAAGAAGGTCCAAGGGATACAGTAATCCTGAAGTGAAGCATCGGAATCTAAAACAGGACTCACAGGAGAGGTTCAAATCATAGAAAGTTAGAGAGTCAGTCCTCTTGTACTGAAGTCGGCATTGTGCCTTTAGTATTTAATTCCGATGGAATTTCTGTGTTTGATCGTTAATAAGAAGGTCCAAGGGATACAGTAAACCTGAAGTGAAGCATCGGAATCTAAAACTGGACTCATAGGAGAGGTTCAAATCATAGAAAATTAAAGTGTCAGTCCTCTTGTACTTATGTCGGCATTGTGCCTTTTGTATTAAACTCGGATGAAATTTCTGTGTTTCATCGTCAATAAGAAGGACCAAGGTATACAGTAAACCTGAAGTGAAGCATCAGAATCTAAAACTGGACTCACTGGAGAGGTTGAGCTCATTGAAAGTTAGAGTGTCAGTACTCTTGTACTTAAGTCGATATTGTGCCTTTTGTATTAAATTCGGATGCAATTTCTGTGTTTCATCATCAATAAGAAGGTCCAAGGGATACAGTAAACCTGAAGTGAAGCATCGGAATCTAAGACTGGACTCACAGGAGAGGTTCAAATCATAGAAAGTTAGAGTGTCAGTCCTCTTGTACTTAAGTCGGCATTGTGCCATTTGTATTAAATTCGGATGCAACTTCTGTGTTTCATCGTCAATAAGAATGTCCAAGGGATACAGTAAACGTGATGTGAAGCATCGGAATCTAAAACTGGACTCACAGGAGTGGTTCAAATCATAGAAAGTTAGAGTGTCAGTCCTCTTGTACTTAAGTCGGCATTGTGCCTTGTGTATTACATTCGGATGCAATTTCTGTGTTTCATCGTCAATAAGAAGGTCCAAGGGATACAGTAAAGCTGAAGTGAAGCATCGGAATCCAAAGCTGGACTCACAGGAGAGGTTCAAATCATAGAAAGTTAGAGTGTCAGTCCTCTTGTACATAAGTCGGCATTGTGCATTTTGTATTAAATTCGGATGCAATTTCTGTGTTTCATCGTCAATAAGAGGGTCCAAGGGATACAGTAAACCTGATGTGAAGCATCGGAATCTAAGACTGGACTCACTGGAGAGGTTCTAATCATAGAAAGTTAGAGTGTCAGTCCTCTTGTACTTAAGTCGGCATTGTGCCTTTTGTATTAAATTCGGATGCAATTTCTGTGTTTCATCGTCAATAAGAAGGTCCAAGGGATACAGTAAACCTTAAGTGAAGCTTCGGAATCTAAAACTGGACTCATAGGAGAGGTTCAAATCATAGAAAATTAGAGTGTCATTCCTCTTGTACTTATGTCGGCATTGTGCCTTTTGTATTAAAATCGGATGCAATTTCTGTGTTTCATCGTCAATAAGAAGGTCCAAGGGATACAGTAAAACTGAAGTGAAGCATCGGAATCTAAAACTGGACTCACTGGAGAGGTTGAGTTCATAGTAAGTTAGAGTGTCAGTCCTCTTGTACGTAAGTCGGTATTGTGCCTTTTGTATTAAATTCGGATGCAATTTCTGTGTTTCATCGTAATAAGAAGGTCCAAGCGATACAGTAAACCTGAAGTGAAGCATCGGAATCTAAGACTGGACTCACAGGAGAAGTTCAAATCATAGAAAGTTAGAGTGTCAGTCCTCTTGTACTTAAGTCGGCATTGTGCCTTTTGTATTAAATTCGGGTGCAATTTCTGTGTTTCATCGTCAATAAGGAGGTCCAAGTGATATAGTAAACCTGAAGTGAAGCATCGGAATCTAAAACTGGACTCACAGGAGAGGTTCAAATCATAGAAATTCGGAGTGTTAGTCCTCTTGTACTTAAGTCGGCATTGTGCCTTTTGTATTAAATTCGGATGCAATTTCTGTGTTTCATCGTCAATAAGAAGGTCCAAGGGGTACAGTAAACCTGAAGTGAAGCATCGGAATCTAAAACTGGACTCATAGGAGAGGTTCAAATCATAGAAAATTAAAGTGTCAGTCCTCTTGTACTTATGTCGGCATTGTGCCTTTTGTATTAAATTCGGATGCAATTTCTGTGTTTCATCGTCAATAAGAAGGTCCAAGGGATACAGTAAACGTGATGTGAAGCATCGGAATCTAGAACTGGACTCACAGGAGTGGTTCAAATCATAGAGAGTTACAGTGTCAGTCCTCTTGTACCTAAGACGGCATTGTAAACTTTGTATTAAATTCGGAAGCAATATCTGTGTTTCATCGTCATTAAGAAGGTCAAAGGGATACAGTAAACCTGAAGTGAAGCATCGGAATCTAAAACAGGACTCACAGGAGAGGTTCAAATCATAGAAAGTTAGAGAGTCAGTCCTCTTGTACTGAAGTCGGCATTGTGCCTTTAGTATTTAATTCCGATGGAATTTCTGTGTTTGATCGTTAATAAGAAGGTCCAAGGGATACAGTAAACCTGAAGTGAAGCATCGGAATCTAAAACTGGACTCATAGGAGAGGTTCAAATCATAGAAAATTAAAGTGTCAGTCCTCTTGTACTTATGTCGGCATTGTGCCTTTCGTATTAAACTCGGATGAAATTTCTGTGTTTCATCGTCAATAAGAAGGTCCAAGGTATACAGTAAACCTGAAGTGAAGCATCGGAATCTAAAACTGGACTCACTGGAGAGGTTGAGCTCATTGAAAGTTAGAGTGTCAGTCCTCTTGTACTTAAGTCGGTATTGTGCCTTTTGTATTAAATTCGGATGCAATTTCTGTGTTTCATCGTCAATAAGAAGGTCCAGGGGATACAGTAAACCTGAAGTGAAGCATCGGAATCTAAGACTGGACTCACAGGGGAGGTTCAAATCATAGAAAGTTAGAGTGTCAGTCCCCTTGTACTTAAGTCGGCATTGTGCCTTTTGTATTAAATTCGGATCCAACTTCTGTGTTTCATCGTCAGTAAGAATGTCCAAGGGATACAGTAAACGTGATGTGAAGCATCGGAATCTAAAACTGGACTCACAGGAGTGGTTCAAATCATAGAAAGTTAGAGTGTCAGTCCTCTTGTACTTAAGTCGGCATTGTGCCTTGTGTATTACATTCGGATGCAATTTCTGTGTTTCATCGTCAATATGAAGGTCCAAGGGATACAGTAAACCTGAAGTGAAGCATCGGAATCCAAAGCTGGACTCACAGGAGAGGTTCAAATCATAGAAAGTTAGAGTGTCAGTCCTCTTGTATTTAAGTCGGCATTGTGCCTCTTGTATTAAATTCGGAAGCAATTTCTGTGTTTCATCGTCAATAAGAAGGTCCAAGGGATACAGTAAACCTGAAGTGAAGCATACGAATCTAAAACTGGACTCACAGGATAGTTTCACATCATAGTAAGTTAAAGTGTCAGTCCCTTTATACTTAAGTCGGCATTGTGCCTCTTGTATTAAATTCGGATGCAATTTCTGTATTTCATCGTCAATAAGAAGGTGCAAGGGATACAGTAAAACTGAAGTGAGCATCGGAATCTAAAACTGGACCCACAGGAGGGGTTCAAGTCATAGAAAGTTAGAGTGCCAGTCCTCTTGTACTTAAGTCTGCATTGAGCTCTTTGTATTAAATTCCGATGCAATTTCTGTGTTGTATCGTCAATAAGAAGGTAAAAGGGATACAGTAAACCTGAAGTGAAGCATCGGAATCTAAAACTGGACTCACAGTAGAGGTTCAAATCATAGAAAGAGTGTCAGTCCTATTGTACTTAAGTCGGCATTGTGCCTTTTATATTAAATTCGGATGCAATTTCTGTGTTTCATCGTCAATAAGAAGGTCCAAGGGATACAGTAATCCTGAAGTGAAGCATCGGAATCTAAAACCGGACTCACAGGAGAGGTTCAAATCATAGAAAGTTAGAGAGTCAGTCCTCTTGTACTGAAGTCGGCATTGTGCCTTTAGTATTTAATTCCGATGGAATTTCTGTGTTTGATCGTTAATAAGAAGACCAAGGGATACAGTAAACCTGAAGTGAAGCATCGGAATCTAAAAGTGGACTCATAGGAGAGGTTCAAATCATAGAAAATTAAAGTGTCAGTCCTCTTGTACTTATGTCGGCATTGTGCCTTTTGTATTAAACTCGGATGAAATTTCTGTGTTTCATCGTCAATAAGAAGGACCAAGGTATACAGTAAACCTGAAGTGAAGCATCGGAATCTAAAACTGGACTCACTGGAGAGGTTGAGCTCATTGAAAGTTAGAGTGTCAGTCCTCTTGTACTTAAGTCGGCATTGTGCCATTTGTATTAAATTCGGATGCAACTTCTGTGTTTCATCGTCAATAAGAATGTCCAAGGGATACAGTAAAGCTGAAGTGAAGCATCGGAATCCAAAGCTGGACTCACAGAAGAGGTTCAAATCATAGAAAGTTAGAGTGTCAGTCCTCTTGTACATAAGTCGGCATTGTGCATTTTGTATTAAATTCGGATGCAATTTCTGTGTTTCATCGTCAATAAGAGGGTCCAAGGGATACAGTAAACCTGAAGTGAAGCATCCGAATCTAAAACTGGACTCACAGGATCAAATCATAGAAAATTAGAGTGTCAGTCCTCTTGTACTTAAGTCGGCATTCAGCATTTTGTCTTAAATTCGGATGCAATTTCTGTGTTTCATCGTCAATAAGAAGGTCCAAGGGATAGAGTTAACCTAAAGTGACGCATCGGAATCTATAACTGGACTCACAGGAGGGGTTCAAATCATGGAGAGTTAGAGTGTCAGTCCTCTTGTACCTAAGACGGCATTGTACGATTTGTATTAAATTCGGAAGCAATTTCTATGTCTCATCGTCAATAAGAAGGTCCAAGGGATACAGTAAACCTGTAGTGAAGCATCCGAATCTAAAACTGGACTCACAGGAGAGGTTCAAATCATAGAAAGTTAGAGTGTCAGTCCTCTTGTACGTAAGTCGGCATTGAGCATTTTGTATTAAATTCGGATGCAATTTCTGTGTTGCATCGTCCATAAGAAGGTAAAAGGGATACAGAAAACCTGAAGTGAAGCATCGGAATCTAAAACTGGACTCACAGTAGAGGTTCAAATCATAGAAAGAGTGTCAGTCCTATTGTACTTAAGTCGGCATTGTGCCTTTTATATTAAATTCGGATGCAATTTCTGTGTTTCATCGTCAATAAGAAGGTCCAAGGGATACAGTAAACCTGGAGTGACGCATCGGAATCTAAAACTGGACTCATAGGAGAGGTTCAAATCATAGAAAATTAGAGTGTCATTCCTCTTGTACTTATGTCGGCATTGTGCCTTTTGTATTAAAATCGGATGCAATTTCTGTGTTTCATCGTCAATAAGAAGGTCCAAGGGATACAGTAAAAATGAAGTGAAGCATCGGAATCTAAAACTGGACTCACTGGAGAGGTTGAGTTCATAGTAAGTTAGAGTGTCAGTCCTCTTGTACGTAAGTCGGTATTGTGCCTTTTGTATTAAATTCGGATGCAATTTCTGTGTTTCATCGTAATAAGAAGGTCCAAGCGATACAGTAAACCTGAAGTGAAGCATCGGAATCTAAGACTGGCCTCACAGGAGAAGTTCAAATCATAGAAAGTTAGAGTGTCAGTCCTCTTGTACTTAAGTCGGCATTGTGCGTTTTGTATTAAATTCGGATGCAATTTCTGTGTTTCATCGTCAATAAGAAGGTCCAAGGGATACAGTAAACGTGATGTGAAGCATCGGAATCTAAAACTGGACTCACAGGAGTGGTTCAAATCAAAGAAAGTTAGAGTGTCAGTCCTCTTGTACTTTAGTCGGCATTGTACCATGTGTATTACATTCGGATGCAATTTCTGTGTTTCATCGTCATTAAGAAGGTCCAAGGGATACAGTAAACCTGAAGTGAAGCATCGGAATCTAAAGCTGGACTCACAGGAGAGGTTCAAATAAAAGAAAGTTAGAGTGTCAGTCCTCTTGTATTTAAGTCGGCTTTGTGCCTTTTGAATTAAATTCGGAAGCAATTTCTGTGTTTCATCGTCAATAAGATGGTCCAAGGGGTACAGTAAACCTGAAGTGCCGCATCGGAATCTAGAACTGGACTCACAGGAGGGGTTCAAATCATAGAGAGTTAAAGTGTCAGTCCTCTTGTACCTAAGACGGCATCGTAAACTTTGTATTAAATTCGGAAGCAATATCTGTGTTTCATCGTCATTAAGAAGGTCTAAGGGATACAGTAAACGTGAAGTGAAGCATCCGAATCTAAAACTGGACTCACAGGAGAGGTTCAAATCATAGAAAGTTAGAGTGTCAGTCCTCTTGTACTTAAGTCGGCATTGAGCATTTTGTATTAAATTCGGATGCAATTTCTGTGCTTCATCGTCAATAAGAAAGTCCAAGGGACACAGTAAACATGAAGTGAAGCAGCGGAATCTAAAACTGGGCTCACAGGAGAGGTCCAAATCATAGAAAGTTAGAGTGCCTGTCCTCTTGTACTTAAGTCGGCATTGTGCCTGTTGTATTAAATTCGGATGCAATTTCTGTGTTTCATCGCCAATAAGAAGGTCCAAGGGATACAGTAAACCTGAAGAGAAGCATCAGATTCTAAAACTAGTCTCTCAGGAGAGGTTCAAATCATAGAAATTTAGAGTGTCAGTCCTCTTGTACTTATGTCGGCATTGTGCCTTTTGTATTAAATACGGATGCAATTTCTGTGTTTCATCTTCAATAAGAAGGTCCAAAGGATACAGTAAACCTGAAGTGAAGCATCGGAATCTAAAACTGGACTCACTGGAGAGGTTGAGTTCATTGAAAGTTAGAGTGTCAGTCCTCTTGTACTTAAGTCGGTATTGTGCCTTTTGTATTAAATTCGGATGCAATTTCAGTGTTTCATCGCCAATAAGAAGGTCAAAGGGATACAGTAAACCTGAAGTGAAGCATCGGAATCTAAGACTGGACTCACAGGAGTGGTTCAAATCACAGAAAGTTAGAGTGTCAGTCCTCTTGTATTTAAGGCGGCATTGTGGCTTTTGTATTAAATTCAGAAGCAATTTCTGTGTGTCATCGTCATTAAGAAGGTCTAAGGGATACAGTACACGTGAAGTGAAGCATCCGAATCTAAAACTGGACTCACAGGAGAGGTTCAAATCATAGAAAGTTAGAGTGTCAGTCCTCTTGTACTTAAGTCGGCATTGAGCATTTTGTATTAAATTCGGATGCAATTTCTGTGCTTCATCGTCAATAAGAAAGTCCAAGGGACACAGTAAACCTGAAGTGACGCATCGGATTCTAAAACTGGACTCACAGGAAGGGTTCAAATCATAGAGAGTTAGAGCGTCAGACCTCTTGTACCTAAAACGGCATTGTGCCTTTTGTATTAAATTCGGACGCAATTTCTGTATTTCATCGTCAATAAGAAGGTGCAAGGAATACAGTAGACCTGAAGTGAAGCATCGGAATCTAAAACTGGACCCACAGGAGGGGTTCAAGTCATAGAAAGTTAGAGTGTCAGTCCTCTTGTACTTAAGTCGGCCTTGTGCCTGTTGTATTAAATTCGGATGCAATTTCTGTGTTTCATCGTCAATAAGAAGGTCCAAGGGATACAGTAAACCTGAAGTGAAGCATCAGAATCAAAGACTGGACTCACAGGAGAGGTTCAAATCATAGAAAGTTAGAGTGTCAGTCCTCTTGTACTTAAGTCGGCATTGTGCCTTTAGTATTTAATTCCGATGGAATTTCTGTGTTTCATCGTTAATAAGAAGGTCCAAGGGATACAGTAAACCTGAAGTGAAGCATCAGAATCTAAAACTGAACTCACAGACGTGGTTGAGTTCATAGAAAATTAGAGTGTCAGTCCTCTTGTACTTAAGTCGGTATTGTGCATTTTGTATTAAATTCGGATGCAATTTCTGTGTTTCATCGTCAATAAGAAGGTCCAAGGGATACAGTAAACCTGAAGTGAAGCATCAGAATCAAAGACTGGACTCACAGGAGAGGTTCAAATCATAGAAAGTTAGAGTGTCAGTCCTCTTGTACTTAAGTCGGCATTGTGCCTTTTGTATTAAATTTGGATGCAATTTCTGTGTTTCATCGTCAATAAGAAGGTCCAAGGGATACAGTAAACTTGAAGTGAAACATCGGAATCTAAAACTGGACTCATAGGAGAGGTTCAAATCATAGAAAATTAGAGTGTCAGTCCTCTTGTACTTATGTCGGCATTGTGCCTTTTGTATTAAATTCGGATGCAATTTCTGTGTTTCATCGTCAATAAGTAGGTCCAAGGTATACTGTAGACCTGAAGTGCAGCATCGGAATCTAAAACTGGACTCACTGGAGAGGTTGAGCTCATTGAAAGTTAGAGTGTCAGTCCTCTTGTACTTAAGTCGGTATTGTGCCTTTTGTATTAATTTCGGATGCAATTTCTGTGTTTCATCGTCAATAAGAAGGTCCAAGGGATACAGTAAACCTGAAGTGAAGCATCGGAATCTAAGACTGGACTCACAGGAGAGGTTCAAATCATAGAAAGTTAGAGTGTCAGTCCTCTTGTACTTAAGTCGGCATTGTGCCTTTTGTATTAAATTCGGATGCAACTTCTGTGTTTCATCGTCAATAAGAATGTCCAAGGGATACAGTAAACGTGATGTGAAGCATCGGAATCTAAAACTGGACTCACAGGAGTGGTTCAAATCTTAGAAAGTTAGAGTGTCAGTCCTCTTGTATTTAAGTCGGCATTGTGCCTTGTGTATTACATTCGGATGCAATTTCTGTGTTTCATCGTCAATAAGAAGGTCCAAGGGATACAGTAAACCTGAAGTGAAGCATCGGAATCCAAAGCTGGACTCACAGGAGAGGTTCAAATCATAGAAAGTTAGAGTGTCAGTCCTCTTGTATTTAAGTCGGCATTGTGCCTTTTGTATTAAATTCGGAAGCAATTTCTGTGTTTCATCGTCAATAAGATGGTCCAAGGGGTACAGTAAACCAGACGAGAAGCATCGGAATCTAAAACTGGACCTACAGGGGAGGTTCAAATCAAAGAAAGTTAGAGAGTCAGTCCTCTTGTACATAAGTCGGCATTGTGCCTTTTGTATTAAATTCGGATGCAATTTCTGTGTTTCATCGTCAATAAGAAGGTCCAAGGGATACAGTAAACCTGAAGTGAAGCATCGGAATCTAAAACTGGACTCACTGGAGAGGTTGAGTTCATTGAAAGTTAGAGTGTCAGTCCTCTTGTACTTAAGTCGGCCTTGTGCCTGTTGTATTAAATTCGGATGCAATTTCTGTGTTTCATCGTCAATAAGAAGGTCCAAGGGACACAGTAAACCTGAAGTGAAGCATCTGAATCTAAAACTGGACTCACAGGAGAGGTTCAAATCATAGAAAGTTAGAGTGTCTGTCCTCTTGTACTTAAGTCGGCATTGTGCCTTTAGTATTTAATTCCGATGGAATTTCTGTGTTTCATCGTTAATAAGAAGGTCCAAGGGATACAGTAAACCTGAAGTGAAGCATCAGAATCTAAAACTGAACTCACAGACGTGGTTGAGTTCATAGAAAATTAGAGTGTCAGTCCTCTTGTACTTAAGTCGGTATTGTGCATTTTGTATTAAATTCGGATGCAATTTCTGTGTTTCATCGTCAATAAGAAGGTCCAAGGGATACAGTAAACCTGAAGTGAAGCATCAGAATCAAAGACTGGACTCACAGGAGAGGTTCAAATCATAGAAAGTTAGAGTGTCAGTCCTCTTGTACTTAAGTCGGCATTGTGCCTTTTGTATTAAATTTGGATGCAATTTCTGTGTTTCATCGTCAATAAGAAGGTCCAAGGGATACAGTAAACTTGAAGTGAAACATCGGAATCTAAAACTGGACTCATAGGAGAAGTTCAAATCATAGAAAATTAGAGTGTCAGTCCTCTTGTACTTATGTCGGCATTGTGCCTTTTGTATTAAATTCGGATGCAATTTCTGTGTTTCATCGTCAATAAGTAGGTCCAAGGTATACTGTAGACCTGAAGTGCAGCATCGGAATCTAAAACTGGACTCACTGGAGAGGTTGAGCTCATTGAAAGTTAGAGTGTCAGTCCTCTTGTACTTAAGTCGGTATTGTGCCTTTTGTATTAATTTCGGATGCAATTTCTGTGTTTCATCGTCAATAAGAAGGTCCAAGGGATACAGTAAACCTGAAGTGAAGCATCGGAATCTAAGACTGGACTCACAGGAGAGGTTCAAATCATAGAAAGTTAGAGTGTCAGTCCTCTTGTACTTAAGTCGGCATTGTGCCTTTTGTATTAAATTCGGATGCAACTTCTGTGTTTCATCGTCAATAAGAATGTCCAAGGGATACAGTAAACGTGATGTGAAGCATCGGAATCTAAAACTGGACTCACAGGAGTGGTTCAAATCTTAGAAAGTTAGAGTGTCAGTCCTCTTGTATTTAAGTCGGCATTGTGCCTTGTGTATTACATTCGGATGCAATTTCTGTGTTTCATCGTCAATAAGAAGGTCCAAGGGATACAGTAAACCTGAAGTGAAGCATCGGAATCCAAAGCTGGACTCACAGGAGAGGTTCAAATCATAGAAAGTTAGAGTGTCAGTCCTCTTGTATTTAAGTCGGCATTGTGCCTTTTGTATTAAATTCGGAAGCAATTTCTGTGTTTCATCGTCAATAAGATGGTCCAAGGGGTACAGTAAACCAGACGAGAAGCATCGGAATCTAAAACTGGACCTACAGGGGAGGTTCAAATCAAAGAAAGTTAGAGAGTCAGTCCTCTTGTACATAAGTCGGCATTGTGCCTTTTGTATTAAATTCGGATGCAATTTCTGTGTTTCATCGTCAATAAGAAGGTCCAAGGGATACAGTAAACCTGAAGTGAAGCATCGGAATCTAAAACTGGACTCACTGGAGAGGTTGAGTTCATTGAAAGTTAGAGTGTCAGTCCTCTTGTACTTAAGTCGGCCTTGTGCCTGTTGTATTAAATTCGGATGCAATTTCTGTGTTTCATCGTCAATAAGAAGGTCCAAGGGACACAGTAAACCTGAAGTGAAGCATCTGAATCTAAAACTGGACTCACAGGAGAGGTTCAAATCATAGAAAGTTAGAGTGTCTGTCCTCTTGTACTTAAGTCGGCATTGTGCCTTTAGTATTTCATTCCGATGGAATTTCTGTGTTTCATCGTTAATAAGAAGGTCCAAGGGATACAGTAAACCTGAAGTGAAGCATCAGAATCTAAAACTGAACTCACAGACGTGGTTGAGTTCATAGAAAATTAGAGTGTCAGTCCTCTTGTACTTAAGTCGGTATTGTGCATTTTGTATTAAATTCGGATGCAATTTCTGTGTTTCATCGTCAATAAGAAGGTCCAAGGGATACAGTAAACCTGAAGTGAAGCATCAGAATCAAAGACTGGACTCACAGGAGAGGTTCAAATCATAGAAAGTTAGAGTGTCAGTCCTCTTGTACTTAAGTCGGCATTGTGCCTTTTGTATTAAATTTGGATGCAATTTCTGTGTTTCATCGTCAATAAGAAGGTCCAAGGGATACAGTAAACTTGAAGTGAAACATCGGAATCTAAAACTGGACTCATAGGAGAGGTTCAAATCATAGAAAATTAGAGTGTCAGTCCTCTTGTACTTATGTCGGCATAGTGCCTTTTGTATTAAATTCGGATGCAATTTCTGTGTTTCATCGTCAATAAGTAGGTCCAAGGTATACTGTAAACCTGAAGTGCAGCATCGGAATCTAAAACTGGACTCACTGGAGAGGTTGAGCTCATTGAAAGTTAGAGTGTCAGTCCTCTTGTACTTAAGTCGGTATTGTGCCTTTTGTATTAATTTCGGATGCAATTTCTGTGTTTCATCGTCAATAAGAAGGTCCAAGGGATACAGTAAACCTGAAGTGAAGCATCGGAATCTAAGACTGGACTCACAGGAGAGGTTCAAATCATAGAAAGTTAGAGTGTCAGTCCTCTTGTACTTAAGTCGGCATTGTGCCTTTTGTATTAAATTCGGATGCAACTTCTGTGTTTCATCGTCAATAAGAATGTCCAAGGGATACAGTAAACGTGATGTGAAGCATCGGAATCTAAAACTGGACTCACAGGAGTGGTTCAAATCTTAGAAAGTTAGAGTGTCAGTCCTCTTGTATTTAAGTCGGCATTGTGCCTTTTGTATTAAATACGGAAGCAATTTCTGTGTTTCATCGTCAATAAGATGGTCCAAGGGGTACAGTAAACCAGACGAGAAGCATCGGAATCTAAAACTGGACCTACAGGGGAGGTTCAAATCAAAGAAAGTTAGAGAGTCAGTCCTCTTGTACATAAGTCGGCATTGTGCCTTTTGTATTAAATTCGGATGCAATTTCTGTGTTTCATCGTCAATAAGAAGGTCCAAGGGATACAGTAAACCTGAAGTGAAGCATCCGAATCTAAAACTGGACTCACAGGAGAGGTTCAAATCATAGAAAGTTAGAGTCTCAGTCCTCTTGTACTTAAGTCGTCTTTGAGCATTTTGTACTAAATTCGGATGCAATTTCTGTGTTGCATCGTCAATAAGAAGGTAAAAGAGATACAGAAAACCTGAAGTGAAGCATCGGAATCTAAAACTGGACTCACAGTAGAGGTTCAAATCATAGAAAGAGTGTCACTCCTCTTGTACTTAAGTCGGCATTGTACCTTTTGTATTAATTTCGGATGCAATTTCTGTGTTTCATCGTCAATGAGAAGGTCCAAGGGATACAGTAAACCTGAAGTGAAGCATCGGAATCTAAAACCGGACTCACAGGAGAGGTTCAATTCATAGAAAGTTAGAGTGTCAGTCCTCTTGTACTGAAGTCGGCATTGTGCCTTTAATATTTAATTCCAATGGAATTTCTGTGTTTCATCGTTAATAAGAAGGTCCAAGGGATACAGTAAACCTGAAGTGAAGCATCGGAATCTAAAACTGGACTCACAGGAGAGGATCAGATCATAGAAAGTAAGAGTGTCAGTCCTCTTGCACTTAAGTCGGCATTGTGCGTTTTGAATTTAATTCCGATGCAATTTCTGTGTTTCATCGTCAATAAGGAGTTCCAAGGGATACAGTAAACCTGAAGTGAAGCATCGGAATCTAAAACTGGACTCATGAAAGAGGTTCAAATCATAGATCTTTAGAGTGTCAGTCCTCTTGTACTTAAGTCGGCATTGAGCATTTTGTATTAAATTCGGTTGCAATTTCTGTGTTTCATCGTCAATAAGGAGGGCCAAGGGACACAGTAAACATGAAGTGAAGCATCAGAATCTAAAACTGGACTCACAGGAGAGGTTCAAATCATAGCAAGTTAGAGTGTCAGTCCTTTTTTACTTAAGTCGGCATTGTGCCTTTCGTATTAAATTCTGATGCAATTTCTGTGTTTATCGTCAATAAGAAGGTCCAAGGGATACAGCAAAACTGAAGTGAAGCATCGGAATCTAAAACTGGACTCACAGGAGAGGTTCAAATCATAGAAAGTTAGAGTGTCAGTCCTCTTGTACTTAAGTCGGCATTGTGCCTTTTGTATTAAATTCGGATGCACTTTCTGTGTTTCATCGTCAATAAGAAGGTCCATGGTATACAGTAAACCTGAAGTGAAGCATCGGAATCTAAAACTGGACTCACTGGAGAGGTTGAGTTCATAGAAAGTTAGAGTGTCAGTCCTCTTGTACTTAAGTCGGCATTGTGCCTTTTGTATTAAATTCGGATGTAATTTCTGTGTTTCATCGTCAATAAGAAGGTCCAAGGGATACAGTAAACCTGAAGTGAAGCATCAGAATCTAAAACTGGACTCACAGGATAGTTTCAAATCATAGCAAGTTAATGTGTCAGTCCCTTTATACTTAATTCGGCATTGTGCTTTTGTATTAAATTCTTATGCAATTTCTGTACTTCATCGTCAATAAGAAGGTGCAAGGGATACAGTAAACCTGAAGTGAAGCATCGGAATCTAAAACTGGACCCACAGGAGGGGTTCAAGTCATAGAAAGTTAGAGTGTCAGTCCTCTTGTACTTAAGTCTGCATTGAGCTCTTTGTATTAAATTCCGATGCAATTTCTGTGTTGCATCGTCAATAAGAAGGTAAAAGGGATACAGTAAACCTGAAGTGAAGCATCGGAATCTAAAACTGGACTCACAGTAGAGGTTCAAATCATAGAAAGTGTGTCAGTCCTATTGTACTTAAGCCGGCATTGTGCCTTTTATATTAAATTCAGATGCAATTTCTGTGTTTAATCGTCAATAAGAAGGTCCAAGGGATACAGTAAACCTGAAGTGAAGCATCGGAATCTAAAACAGGACTCACAGGAGAGGTTCAAATCATAAAAAGTTAGAGTGTCAGTCCTCTTGTACTGAAGTCGGCATTGTGCCTTTAGTATTTAATTCCGATGGAATTTCTGTGTTTTCGTTAATAAGAAGGTCAAAGGGATACAGTAAACTTGAAGTGAAGCATCGGAATCCAAAACTGGACTCATAGGAGAGGTTCAAATCATAGAAAATTAGAGTGTCTGTCCTCTTGTACTTATGTCGGCATTGTGCCTTTTGTATGAAATTCGGATGCAATTTCTGTGTTTCATCGTCAATAAGAAGGTCCAGGGTATACAGTAAACCTGAAGTGAAGCATCTGAATCTAAAACTGGACTCAATGGAGAGGTTGAGCTCATTGAAAGTTAGAGTGTCATTCCACTTGTACTTAAGCCGGTATTGTGCCTTTTGCATTAAATTCGGATGCAATTTCTGTGTTTCATCGTCAAAAAGAAGGACCAAGGAATACAGTAAGCCTGAAGTGAAGCATCGGAATCTAAGACTGGACTCACAGGAGAGGTTCAAATCATAGAAAGTTAGAGTGTCAGTCCTCCTGTACATAAGTCGGCATTGTGCCTTTTGTATTAAATTCGGATGCAACTTCTGTGTTTCATCGTCAATAAGAATGTCCAAGGGATACAGTAAACGTGATGTGAAGCATCGGAATCTAAAACTGAACTCACAGGAGTGGTTCAAATCATAGAAAATTAGAGTGTCAGTCCTTCTGTACTTAAGTCGGCATTGTGCCTTGTGTATTACATTCAGATGCAATTTCTGTGTTTCATCGTCAATAAGAAGGTCCAAGGGATACAGTAAACCTGAAGTGAAGCATCGGAATCCAAAGCTGGACTCACAGGAGAGGTTCAAATCATAGAAAGTTAGAGTGTCAGTCCTCTTGTATTTAAGTCGGCATTGTGCCTTTTGTATTAAATTCGGAAGCAATTTCTGTGTTTCATTGTCAATAAGATGGTCCATGGGGTACAGTAAACCTGACGCGAAGCATCGGAATCTAAAACTGGACCTACAGGGAAGGTTCAAATCAAAGAAAGTTAGAGTGTCAGTCCTCTTGTACATAAGTCGGCATTGTGCCTTTTGTATTAAATTCGGATGCAATTTCTGTGTTTCATCGTCAATAAGAAGGTCCAAGGGATACAGTAAACCTGAAGTGACGCATCGGAATCTATAACTGGACCCACAGGAGGGGTTCAAATCATAGAGAGTTAGTGTGTCACTCCTCTTGTACCTAAGACGGCATTGTGCCCTTTGTCTTAAATTCGGAAGCAATTTCTGTGTCTCATCGTCAATAAGAAGGTCCAAGGGATACAGCAAAACTGAAGTGAAGCATCGGAATCTAAAACTGGACTCACAGGAGAGGTTCAAATCATAGCAAATTAGAGTGTCTGTCCTCTTGTACTTAAGTCGGCATTGTGCCTTTCGTATTAAATTCTGATGCAATTTCTGTGTTTCATCGTCAATAAGAAGGTCCAAGGGATACAGCAAAACTGAAGTGAAGTATCGGAATCTAAAACTGGACTCACAGGAGAGGTTCAAATCATAGAAAGTTAGAGTGTCAGTCCTCTTGTACTTAAGTCGGCATTGTGCCTTCTGTATTAAATTCGGATGCAATTTCTGTGTTTCATCTTCAATAAGAAGGTCCAAGGGATACAGTAAACCTGAAGTGAAGCATCCGAATCTAAAACTGGACTCACAGGATAGTTTCAAATCATAGTAAGTTAAAGTGTCAGTCCCTTTATACTTAAGTCGGCATTGTGCCTCTTGTATTAAATTCGGATGCAATTTCTGTATTTAATCGTCAATAAGAAGGTGCAAGGGATCCAGTAAAACTGAAGTGAGCATCGGAATCTAAAACTGGACCCACAGGAGGGGTTCAAGTCATAGAAAGTTAGAGAGTCAGTCCTCTTGTACTGAAGTCGGCATTGTGCCTTTAGTATTTAATTCCGATGGAATTTCTGTGTTTGATCGTTAATAAGAAGGTCCAAGGGATACAGTAAACGTGATGTGAAGCATCGGAATCTAAAACTCGACTCAAAGGAGTGGTTCAAATCATAGAAAGTTAGAGTGTCAGTCCTCTTGTGTTTAAGTCGGCATTGTGCCTTGTGTATTACATTCGGATGCAATTTCTGTGTTTCATCGGCAATATGAAGGTCCAAGGGATACAGTAAACCTGAAGTGAAGCATCGGAATCCAAAGCTGGACTCACAGGAGAGGTTCAAATCATAGAAAGTTAGTGTGTCAGTCCTCTTGTATTTAAGTCGGCATTGTGCCTCTTGTATTAAATTCGGAAGCAATTTCTGTGTTTCATCGTCAATAAGAAGGTCCAAGGGATACAGTAAACCTGAAGTGAAGCATCGGAATCTAAGACAGGACTCACAGGAGAGGTTCAAATCATAGAAAGTTAGAGTGTCAGTCCTCTTGTACTTAAGTCGGCATTGTGCCTTTTGTATTAAATTCGGATGCAACTTCTGTGTTTCATCGTCAATATGAATGTCCAAGGGATACAGTAAACGTGATGTGAAGCATCGGAATCTATAACTGGACTCACAGGAGTGGTTCAAATCATAGAAAGTTAGAGTGTCAGTCCTCTTGTACTTAAGTCGGCATTGTGCCTTGTGTATTACATTCGGATGCAATTTCTGTGTTTCATCGTCAATAAGAAGGTCCAAGGGATACAGTAGACCTGAAGTGAAGCATCGGAATCCAAAGCTGGACTCACAGGAGAGGTTCAAATCATAGAAAGTTAGAGTGTCAGTCCTCTTGTAATTAAGTCGGCATTGTGCCTTTTGTATTAAACTCGGAAGCAATTTCTGTGTTTCATCGTCAATTAGATGGTCCAAAGGGTACAGTAAACCTGACGAGAAGCATCGGAATCTAAAACTGGACCTACAGGGGAGGTTCAAATCAAAGAAAGTTAGAGTGTCAGTCCTCTTGTACATAAGTCGGCATTCAGCATTTTGTCTTAAATTCGGATGCAATTTCTGTGTTTCATCGTCAATAAGAAGGTCCAAGGGATAGAGTTAACCTGAAGTGACGCATCGGAATCTATAACTGGACTCACAGGAGGGGTTCAAATCATGGAGAGTTAGAGTGTCAGTCCTCTTGTACCTAAGACGGCATTGTGCCCTTTGTATTAACTTCGGAAGCAATTTCTGTGTCTCATCGTCAATAAGAACGTCCAATGGATACAGTAAACCTGTAGTGAAGCATCCGAATCAAAAACTGGACTCACAGGAGAGGTTCAAATCATAGAAAGTTAGAGTGTCAGTCCTCTTGTACTTAAGTCGGCATTGAGCATTTTGTATTAAATTCGGATGCAATTTCTGTGTTGCATCGTCAATAAGAAGGTAAAAGGGATACAGAAAACCTGAAGTGAAGCATCGGAATCTAAAACTGGACTCACAGTAGAGGTTCAAATCATAGAAAGTGTGTCAGTCATCTTGTACTTAAGTCGGCATTGTGCCATTTATATTAAATTCGGATGCAATTTCTGTGTTTCATCGTCAATAAGAAGGTCCAAGGGATACAGTAAACCTGAAGTGAAGCATCGGAATCTAAAACAGGACTCACAAGAGAGGTTCATATCATAGAAAGTTAGAGAGTCAGTCCTCTTGTACTGAAGTCGGCATTGTGCCTTTAGTATTTAATTCCGATGGAATTTCTGTGTTTGATCGTTAATAAGAAGGCCCAAGGGATACAGTAAACCTGAAGTGAAGCATCGGAATCTAAAACTGGACTCATAGGAGAGGTTCAAATCATAGAAAATTAAAGTGTCAGTCCTCTTGTACTTATGTCGGCATTGTGCCTTTTGTATTAAACTCGGATGAAATTTCTGTGTTTCATCGTCAATAAGAAGGTCTAAGGTATACAGTAAACCTGAAGTGAAGCATCGGAATCAAAAACTGGACTCACTGGAGAGGTTGAGCTCATTGAAAGTTAGAGTGTCAGTCCTCTTGTACTTAAGACGGTATTGTGCCTTTTGTATTAAATTCGGATGCAATTTCTGTGTTTCATCGTCAATAAGAAGGTCCAAGGGATACAGTAAACCTGAAGTGAAGCATCGGAATCTAAGACTGGACTCACAGGGGAGGTTCAAATCATAGAAAGTTAGAGTGTCAGTCCTCTTGTACTTAAGTCGGCATTGTGCCTTTTGTATTAAATTCGGATGCAACTTCTGTGTTTCATCGTCAATAAGAATGTCCAAGGGATACAGTAAAAGTGATGTGAAGCATCGGAATCTAAAACTGGACTCACAGGAGTGGTTCAAATCATAGAAAGTTATAGTGTCAGTCCTCTTGTACTTAAGTCGGCATTGTGCCTTGTGTATTACATTCGGATGCAATTTCTGTGTTTCATCGTCAATATGAAGGTCCAAGGGATACAGTAAACCTGAAGTGAAGCATCGGAATCCAAAGCTGGACTCACAGGAGAGGTTGAAATCATAGAAAGTTAGTGTGTCAGTCCTCTTGTATTTAAGTCGGCATTGTGCCTCCTGTATTAAATTCGGAAGCAATTTCTGTGTTTCATCGTCAATAAGAAGGTCCAAGGGATACAGTAAACCTGAAGTGAAGCATCCGAATCTAAAACTGTACTCACAGGATCAAATCATAGAAAATTAGAGGGTCAGTCCTCTTGTACTTAAGTCGGCATTCAGCATTTTGTCTTAAATTCGGATGCAATTTCTGTGTTTCATCGTCAATAAGAAGGTCCAAGGGATAGAGTTAACCTGAAGTGACGCATCGGAATCTATAACTGGACTCACAGGAGGGGTTCAAATCATGGAGAGTTAGAGTGTCAGTCCTCTTGTACCTAAGACGGCATTGTACCCTTTGTATTAAATTCGGAAGCAACTTCTGTGTCTCATCGTCAATAAGAAGGTCCAAGGGATGCAGTAAACCTGTAGTGAAGCATCCGAATCTAAAACTGGACTGACAGGAGAGGTTCAAATCATAGAAAGTTAGAGTGTCAGTCCTCTTGTACTTAAGTCGGCATTGAGCATTTTGTATTAAATTCGGATGCAATTTCTGTGTTGCATCGTCCATAAGAAGGTAAAAGGGATACAGAAAACCTGAAGTGAAGCATCGGAATCTAAAACTGGACTCACAGTAGAGGTTCAAATCATAGAAAGAGTGTCAGTCCTATTGTACTTAAGTCGGCATTGTGCCTTTTATATTAAATTCGGATGCAATTTCTGTGTTTCATCGTCAATAAGAAGGTCCAAGGGATACAGTAAACCTGAAGTGAAGCATCGGAATCTAAAACACGACTCACAGGAGAGGTTCAAATCATAGAAAGTTAGAGAGTCAGTCCTCTTGTACTGAAGTCGGCATTGTGCATATAGTATTTAATTCCGATGGAATTTCTGTGTTTCATCGTTAATAAGAAGGTCCAAGGGATACAGTAAACCTGAAGTGAAGCATCGGAATCTAAAACTGGACTCATAGGAGAGGTTCAAATCATAGGAAATTAAAGTGTCAGTCCTCTTGTACTTATGTCGGCATTGTGCCTTTTCTATTAAACTCGGATGAAATTTCTGTGTTTCATCGTCAATAAGAAGGTCCAAGGTATACAGTAAACCCTTAAGTGAAGCATCGGAATCTAAAACTGGACTCACTGGAGAGGTTGAGCTCATTGAATGTTAGAGTGTCAGTCCTCATGTACTTAAGTCGGTATTGTGCCTTTTGTATTAAATTCGGATGCAATTTCTGTGTTTCATCGTCAATAAGAAGGTCCAAGGGATACAGTAAACCTGAAGTGAAGCATCGGAATCTAAGACTGGACTCACAGGAGAGGTTCAAATCATAGAAAGTTAGAGTGTCAGTCCTCTTGTACTTAAGTCGGCATTGTGCCTTTTGTATTAAATTCGGAAGCAACTTCTGTGTTTCATCGTCAATAAGAATGTCCAAGGGATACAGTAAACGTGATGTGAAGCATCGGAATCTATAACTGGACTCACAGGAGTGGTTCAAATCATAGAAAGTTAGAGTGTCAGTCCTCTTGTACTTAAGTCGGCATTGTGCCTTGTGTATTACATTCGGATGCAATTTCTGTGTTTCATCGACAATAAGAAGGTCCAAGGGATACAGTAGACCTGAAGTGAAGCATCGGAATCCAAAGCTGGACTCACAGGAGAGGTTCAAATCATAGAAAGTTAGAGTGTCAGTCCTCTTGTATTTAAGTCGGCATTGTGCCTTTTGTATTAATTTCGGAAGCAATTTTTCATGTTTCATCGTCAATTAGATGGTCCAAAGGGTACAGTAAACCTGACGAGAAGCATCGGAATCTAAAACTGGACCTACAGGGGAGGTTCAAATCAAAGAAAGTTAGAGTGTCAGTCCTCATGTACATAAGTCGGCATTGTGCCTTTTGTATTAAATTCGGATGCAATTTCTGTGTTTCATCGTCAATAAGAGGGTCCAAGGGATACAGTAAACCTGAAGTGAAGCATCCGAATCTAAAACTGGACTCACAGGTTCAAATCATAGAAAATTAGAGTGTCAGTCCTCTTGTACTTAAGTCGGCATTCAGCATTTTGTCTTAAATTCGGATGCAATTTCTGTGTTTCAACGTCAATAAGAAGGTCCAAGGGATAGAGTTAACCTGAAGTGACGCATCGGAATCTATAACTGGACTCACAGGAGGGGTTCAAATCATGGAGAGTTAGAGTGTCAGTCCTCTTGTACCTAAGACGGCATTGTGCCCTTTGTATTAACTTCGGAAGCAATTTCTGTGTCTCATCGTCAATAAGAAGGTCCAAGGGATACAGTAAACCTGTAGTGAAGCATCCGAATCAAAAACTGGACTCACAGGAGAGGTTCAAATCATAGAAAGTTAGAGTGTCAGTCCTCTTGTACTTAAGTCGGCATTGAGCATTTTGTATTAAATTCGGATGCAATTTCTGTGTTGCATCGTCAATAAGAAGGTAAAAGGGATACAGAAAACCTGAAGTGAAGCATCGGAATCTAAAACTGGACTCACAGTAGGGGTTCAAATCATAGAAAGTGTGTCAGTCCTCTTGTACTTAAGTCGGCATTGTGCCTTTTGTATTAAATTCGGATGCAACTTCTGTGCTTCATCGTCAATAAGAAGGCCCAAGGGATACAGTAAACGTGATGTGAAGCATCGGAATCTAAAACTGGACTCACAGGAGTGGTTCAAATCATAGAAAGTTATAGTGTCAGTCCTCTTGTACTTAAGTCGGCATTGTGCCTTGTGTATTACATTCGGATGCAATTTCTGTGTTTCATCGTCAATATGAAGGTCCAAGGGATACAGTAAACCTGAAGTGAAGCATCGGAATCCAAAGCTGGACTCACAGGAGAGGTTGAAATCATAGAAAGTTAGTGTGTCAGTCCTCTTGTATTTAAGTCGGCATTGTGCCTCTTGTATTAAATTCGGAAGCAATTTCTGTGTTTCATCGTCAATAAGAAGGTCCAAGGGATACAGTAAACCTGAAGTGAAGCATCCGAATCTAAAACTGTACTCACAGGATCAAATCATAGAAAATTAGAGGGTCAGTCCTCTTGTACTTAAGTCGGCATTCAGCATTTTGTCTTAAATTCGGATGCAATTTCTGTGTTTCATCGTCAATAAGAAGGTCCAAGGGATAGAGTTAACCTGAGGTGACGCATCGGAATCTATAACTGGACTCACAGGAGGGGTTCAAATCATGGAGAGTTAGAGTGTCAGTCCTCTTGTACCTAAGACGGCATTGTACCCTTTGTATTAAATTCTTAAGCAATTTCTGTGTCTCATCGTCAATAAGAAGGTCCAAGGGATGCAGTAAACCTGTAGTGAAGCATCCGAATCTAAAACTGGACTGACAGGAGAGGTTCAAATCATAGAAAGTTAGAGTGTCAGTCCTCTTGTACTTAAGTCGGCATTGAGCATTTTGTATTAAATTCGGATGCAATTTCTGTGTTGCATCGTCCATAAGAAGGTAAAAGGGATACAGAAAACCTGAAGTGAAGCATCGGAATCTAAAACTGGACTCACAGTAGAGGTTCAAATCATAGAAAGAGTGTCAGTCCTATTGTACTTAAGTCGGCATTGTGCCTTTTATATTAAATTCGGATGCAATTTCTGTGTTTCATCGTCAATAAGAAGGTCCAAGGGATACAGTAAACCTGAAGTGAAGCATCGGAATCTAAAACACGACTCACAGGAGAGGTTCAAATCATAGAAAGTTAGAGAGTCAGTCCTCTTGTACTGAAGTCGGCATTGTGCATATAGTATTTAATTCGGATGCAATTTCTGTGTTTCATCGTTAATAAGAAGGTTCAAGGGATACAGTAAACCTGAAGTGAAGCATCGGAATCTAAAACTGGACTCATAGGAGAGGTTCAAATCATAGGAAATTAATGTGTCAGTCCTCTTGTACTTATGTCGGCATTGTGCCTTTTGTATTAGACTCGGATGAAATTTCTGTGTTTCATCGTCAATAAGAAGGTCCAAGGTATACAGTAAACCTGAAGTGAAGCATCGGAATCTAAAACTGGACTCACTGGAGAGGTTGAGCTCATTGAAAGTTAGAGTGTCAGTCCTCATGTACTTAAGTCGGTATTGTGCCTTTTGTATTAAATTCGGATGCAATTTCTGTGTTTCATCGTCAATAAGAAGGTCCAAGGGATACAGTAAACCTGAAGTGAAGCATCGGAATCTAAGACTGGACTCACAGGAGAGGTTCAAATCATAGAAAGTTAGAATGTCAGTCCTCTTGTACTTAAGTCGGCATTGTGCCTTTTGTATAAAATTCGGAAGCAACTTCTGTGTTTCATCGTCAATAAGAATGTCCAAGGGATACAGTAAACGTGATGTGAAGCATCGGAATCTATAACTGGACTCACAGGAGTGGTTCAAATCATAGAAAGTTAGAGTGTCAGTCCTCTTGTACTTAAGTCGGCATTTTGCCTTGTGTATTACATTCGGATGCAATTTCTGTGTTTCATCGTCAATAAGAAGGTCCACGGGATACAGGAGACCTGAAGTGAAGCATCGGAATCCAAAGCTGGACTCACAGGAGAGGTTCAAATCATACAAAGTTAGAGTGTCAGTCCTCTTGTATTTAAGTCGGCATTGTGCCTTTTGTATTAAATTCGGAAGCAATTTCTGTGTTTCATCGTCAATTAGATGGTCCAAAGGGTACAGTAAACCTGACGAGAAGCATCGGAATCTAAAACTGGACCTACAGGGGAGGTTCAAATCAAAGAAAGCTAGAGTGTCTGTCCTCTTGTACATAAGTCGGCATTGTGCCTTTTGTATTAAATTCGGATGCAATTTCTGTGTTTCATCGTCAATAAGAGGGTCCAAGGGATACAGTAAACCTGAAGTGAAGCATCCGAATCTAAAACTGGACTCACAGGTTCAAATCATAGAAAATCAGAGGGTCAGTCCTCTTGTACTTAAGTCGGCATTCAGCATTTTGTCTTAAATTCGGATGCAATTTCTGTGTTTCATCGTCAATAAGAAGGTCCAAGGGATAGAGTTAACCTGAAGTGACGCATCGGAATCTATAACTGGACTCACAGGAGGGGTTCAAATCATGGAGAGTTAGAGTGTCAGTCCTCTTGTACCTAAGACGGCATTGTACCCTTTGTATTAAATTCGGAAGCAACTTCTGTGTCTCATCGTCAATAAGAAGGTCCAAGGGATGCAGTAAACCTGTAGTGAAGCATCCGAATCTAAAACTGGACTGACAGGAGAGGTTCAAATCATAGAAAGTTAGAGTGTCAGTCCTCTTGTACTTAAGTCGGCATTGAGCATTTTGTATTAAATTCGGATGTAATTTCTGTGTTGCATCGTCCATAAGAAGGTAAAAGGGATACAGAAAACCTGAAGAGAAGCATCGGAATCTAAAACTGGACTCACAGTAGAGGTTCAAATCATAGAAAGAGTGTCAGTCCTATTGTACTTAAGTCGGCATTTTGCCTTTTATATTAAATTCGGATGCAATTTCTGTGTTTCATCGTCAATAAGAAGGTCCAAGGGATACAGTAAACCTGAAGTGAAGCATCGGAATCTAAAACACGACTCACAGGAGAGGTTCAAATCATAGAAAGTTAGAGAGTCAGTCCTCTTGTACTGAAGTGGGCATTGTGCATATAGTATTTAATTCTGATGGAATTTCTGTGTTTCATCGTTAATAAGAAGGTCCAAGGGATACAGTAAACCTGAAGTGAAGCATCGGAATCTAAAACTGGACTCATAGGAGAGGTTCAAATCATAGGAAATTAAAGTGTCAGTCCTCTTGTACTTATGTCGGCATTGTGCCTTTTCTATTAAACTCGGATGAAATTTCTGTGTTTCATCGTCAATAAGAAGGTCCAAGGTATACAGTAAACCTGAAGTGAAGCATCGGAATCTAAAACTGGACTCACTGGAGAGGTTGAGCTCATTGAATGTTAGAGTGTCAGTCCTCATGTACTTAAGTCGGTATTGTGCCTTTTGTATTAAATTTGGATGCAATTTCTGTGTTTCATCGTCAATAAGAAGGTCCAAGGGATACAGTAAACCTGAAGTGAAGCATCGGAATCTAAGTCTGGACTCACAGGAGAGGTTCAAATCATAGAAAGTTAGAGTGTCAGTCCTCTTGTACTTAAGTCGGCATTGTGCCTTTTGTATTAAATTCGGAAGCAACTTCTGTGTTTCATCGTCAATAAGAATGTCCAAGGGATACAGTAAACGTGATGTGAAGCATCGGAATCTATAACTGGACTCACAGGAGTGGTTCAAATCATAGAAAGTTAGAGTGTCAGTCCTCTTGTACTTAAGTCGGCATTGTGCCTTGTGTATTACATTCGGATGCAATTTCTGTGTTTCATCGTCACTAAGAAGGTCCAAGGGATACAGTAGACCTGAAGTGAAGCATCGGAATCCAAAGCTGGACTCACAGGAGAGGTTCAAATCATAGAAAGTTAGAGTGTCAGTCCTCTTGTATTTAAGTCGGCATTGTGCCTTTTGTATTAATTTCGGAAGCAATTTCTGTGTTTCATCGTCAATTAGATGGTCCAAAGGGTACAGTAAACCTGACGAGAAGCATCGGAATCTAAAACTGGACCTACAGGGGAGGTTCAAATCAAAGAAAGTTAGAGTGTCAGTCCTCATGTACATAAGTCGGCATTGTGCCTTTTGTATTAAATTCGGATGCAATTTCTGTGTTTCATCGTCAATAAGAGGGTCCAAGGGATACAGTAAACCTGAAGTGAAGCATCCGAATCTAAAACTGGACTCACAGGTTCAAATCATAGAAAATTAGAGTGTCAGTCCTCTTGTACTTAAGTCGGCATTCAGCATTTTGTCTTAAATTCGGATGCAATTTCGGTGTTTCATCGTCAATAAGAAGGTCCAAGGGATAGAGTTAACCTGAAGTGACGCATCGGAATCTATAACTGGACTCACAGGAGGGGTTCAAATCATGGAGAGTTAGAGTGTCAGTCCTCTTGTACCTAAGACGGCATTGTGCCCTTTGTATTAACTTCGGAAGCAATTTCTGTGTCTCATCGTCAATAAGAAGGTCCAAGGGATACAGTAAACCTGTAGTGAAGCATCCGAATCAAAAACTGGACTCACAGGAGAGGTTCAAATCATAGAAAGTTAGAGTGTCAGTCCTCTTGTACTTAAGTCGGCATTGAGCATTTTGTATTAAATTCGGATGCAATTTCTGTGTTGCATCGTCAATAAGAAGGTAAAATGGATACAGAAAACCTGAAGTGAAGCATCGGAATCTGAAACTGGACTCACAGTAGGGGTTCAAATCATAGAAAGTGTGTCAGTCCTCTTGTACTTAAGTCGGCATTGTGCCTTTTGTAATAAATTCGGATGCAACTTCTGTGTTTCATCGTCAATAAGAAGGTCCAAGGGATACAGTAAACGTGATGTGAAGCATCGGAATCTAAAACTGGACTCACAGTAGAGGTTCAAATCATAGAAAGAGTGTCAGTCCTATTGTACTTAAGTCGGCATTGTGCCTTTTATATTAAATTCGGATGCAATTTCTGTGTTTCATCGTCAATAAGAAGGTCCAAGGGATACAGTAAACCTGAAGGGAAGCATCGGAATCTAAAACACGACTCACAGGAGAGGTTCAAATCATAGAAAGTTAGAGAGTCAGTCCTCTTGTACTGAAGTCGGCATTGTGCATATAGTATTTAATTCGGATGCAATTTCTGTGTTTCATCGTTAATAAGAAGGTTCAAGGGATACAGTAAACCTGAAGTGAAGCATCGGAATCTAAAACTGGACTCATAGGAGAGGTTCAAATCATAGGAAATTAATGTGTCAGTCCTCTTGTACTTATGTCGGCATTGTGCCTTTTGTATTACACTCGGATGAAATTTCTGTGTTTCATCGTCAATAAGTAGGTCCAAGGTATACAGTAAACCTGAAGTGAAGCATCGGAATCTAAAACTGGACTCACTGGAGAGGTTGAGCTCATTGAAAGTTAGAGTGTCAGTCCTCATGTACTTAAGTCGGTATTGTGCCTTTTGTATTAAATTCGGATGCAATTTCTGTGTTTCATCGTCAATAAGAAGGTCCAAGGGATACAGTAAACCTGAAGTGAAGCATCGGAATCTAAGACTGGACTCACAGGAGAGGTTCAAATCATAGAAAGTTAGAATGTCAGTCCTCTTGTACTTAAGTCGGCATTGTGCCTTTTGTATAAAATTCGGAAGCAACTTCTGTGTTTCATCGTCAATAAGAATGTCCAAGGGATACAGTAAACGTGATGTGAAGCATCGGAATCTATAACTGGACTCACAGGAGTGGTTCAAATCATAGAAAGTTAGAGTGTCAGTCCTCTTGTACTTAAGTCGGCATTTTGCCTTGTGTATTACATTCGGATGCAATTTCTGTGTTTCATCGTCAATAAGAAGGTCCACGGGATACAGGAGACCTGAAGTGAAGCATCGGAATCCAAAGCTGGACTCACAGGAGAGGTTCAAATCATACAAAGTTAGAGTGTCAGTCCTCTTGTATTTAAGTCGGCATTGTGCCTTTTGTATTAAATTCGGAAGCAATTTCTGTGTTTCATCGTCAATTAGATGGTCCAAAGGGTACAGTAAACCTGACGAGAAGCATCGGAATCTAAAACTGGACCTACAGGGGAGGTTCAAATCAAAGAAAGCTAGAGTGTCTGTCCTCTTGTACATAAGTCGGCATTCTGCCTTTTGTATTAAATTCGGATGCAATTTCTGTGTTTCATCGTCAATAAGAGGGTCCAAGGGATACAGTAAACCTGAAGTGAAGCATCCGAATCTAAAACTGGACTCACAGGTTCAAATCATAGAAAATTAGAGGGTCAGTCCTCTTGTGCTTAAGTCGGCATTCAGCATTTTGTCTTAAATTCGGATGCAATTTCTGTGTTTCATCGTCAATAAGAAGGTCCAAGGGATAGAGTTAACCTGAAGTGACGCATCGGAATCTATAACTGGACTCACAGGAGGGGTTCAAATCATAGAGAGTTAGAGTGTCAGTCCTCTTGTACCTAAGACGGCATTGTACCCTTTGTATTAAATTCGGAAGCAACTTCTGTGTCTCATCGTCAATAAGAAGGTCCAAGGGATGCAGTAAACCTGTAGTGAAGCATCCGAATCTAAAACTGGACTGACAGGAGAGGTTCAAATCATAGAAAGTTAGAGTGTCAGTCCTCTTGTACTTAAGTCGGCATTGAGCATTTTGTATTAAATTCGGATGTAATTTCTGTGTTGCATCGTCCATAAGAAGGTAAAAGGGATACAGAAAACCTGAAGTGAAGCATCGGAATCTAAAACTGGACTCACAGTAGAGGTTCAAATCATAGAAAGAGTGTCAGTCCTATTGTACTTAAGTCGGCATTGTGCCTTTTATATTAAATTCGGATGCAATTTCTGTGTTTCATCGTCAATAAGAAGGTCCAAGGGATACAGTAAACCTGAAGTGAAGCATCGGAATCTAAAACACGACTCACAGGAGAGATTCAAATCATAGAAAGTTAGAGAGTCAGTCCTCTTGTACTGAAGTCGGCATTGTGCATAAAGTATTTAATTCTGATGGAATTTCTGTGTTTCATCGTTAATAAGAAGGTCCAAGGGATACAGTAAACCTGAAGTGAAGCATCGGAATCTAAAACTGGACTCATAGGAGAGGTTCAAATCATAGGAAATTAAAGTGTCAGTCCTCTTGTACTTATGTCGGCATTGTGCCTTTTCTATTAAACTCGGATGAAATTTCTGTGTTTCATCGTCAATAAGAAGGTCCAAGGTATACAGTAAACCTGAAGTGAAGCATCGGAATCTAAAACTGGACTCACTGGAGAGGTTGAGCTCATTGAATGTTAGAGTGTCAGTCCTCATGTACTTAAGTCGGTATTGTGCCTTTTGTATTAAATTCGGATGCAATTTCTGTGTTTCATCGTCAATAAGAAGGTCCAAGGGATACAGTAAACCTGAAGTGAAGCATCGGAATCTAAGACTGGACTCACAGGAGAGGTTCAAATCATAGAAAGTTAGAGTGTCAGTCCTCTTGTACTTAAGTCGGCATTGTGCCTTTTGTATTAAATTCGGAAGCAACTTCTGTGTTTCATCGTCAATAAGAATGTCCAAGGGATACAGTAAACGTGATGTGAAGCATCGGAATCTATAACTGGACTCACAGGAGTGGTTCAAATCATAGAAAGTTAGAGTGTCAGTCCTCTTGTACTTAAGTCGGCATTGTGCCTTGTGTATTACATTCGGATGCAATTTCTGTGTTTCATCGTCACTAAGAAGGTCCAAGGGATACAGTAGACCTGAAGTGAAGCATCGGAATCCAAAGCTGGACTCACAGGAGAGGTTCAAATCATAGAAAGTTAGAGTGTCAGTCCTCTTGTATTTAAGTCGGCATTGTGCCTTTTGTATTAATTTCGGAAGCAATTTCTGTTTCATCGTCAATTAGATGGTCCAAAGGGTACAGTAAACCTGACGAGAAGCATCGGAATCTAAAACTGGACCTACAGGGGAGGTTCAAATCAAAGAAAGTTAGAGTGTCAGTCCTCATGTACATAAGTCGGCATTGTGCCTTTTGTATTAAATTCGGATGCAATTTCTGTGTTTCATCGTCAATAAGAGGGTCCAAGGGATACAGTAAACCTGAAGTGAAGCATCCGAATCTAAAACTGGACTCACAGGTTCAAATCATAGAAAATTAGAGTGTCAGTCCTCTTGTACTTAAGTCGGCATTCAGCATTTTGTCTTAAATTCGGATGCAATTTCTGTGTTTCATCGTCAATAAGAAGGTCCAAGGGATAGAGTTAACCTGAAGTGACGCATCGGAATCTATAACTGGACTCACAGGAGGGGTTCAAATCATGGAGAGTTAGAGTGTCAGTCCTCTTGTACCTAAGACGGCATTATGCCCTTTGTATTAACTTCGGAAGCAATTTCTGTGTCTCATCGTCAATAAGAAGGTCCAAGGGATACAGTAAACCTGTAGTGAAGCATCCGAATCAAAAACTGGACTCACAGGAGAGGTTCAAATCATAGAAAGTTAGAGTGTCAGTCCTCTTGTACTTAAGTCGGCATTGAGGATTTTGTATTAAATTCGGATGCAATTTCTGTGTTGCATCGTCAATAAGAAGGTAAAAGGGATACAGAAAACCTGAAGTGAAGCATCGGAATCTAAAACTGGACTCACAGTAGGGGTTCAAATCATAGAAAGTGTGTCAGTCCTCTTGTACTTAAGTCGGCATTGTGCCTTTTGTATTAAATTCGGATGCAACTTCTGTGTTTCATCGTCAATAAGAAGGTCCAAGGGATACAGTAAACGTCATGTGAAGCATCGGAATCTAAAACTGGACTCACAGTAGAGGTTCAAATCATAGAAAGAGTGTCAGTCCTATAGTACTTAAGTCGGCATTGTGCCTTTTATATTAAATTCGGATGCAATTTCTGTGTTTCATCGTCAATAAGAAGGTCCAAGGGATACAGTAAACCTGAAGTGAAGCATCGGAATCTAAAACACGACTCACAGGAGAGGTTCAAATCATAGAAAGTTAGAGAGTCAGTCCTCTTGTACTGAAGTCGGCATTGTGCATATAGTATTTAATTCGGATGCAATTTCTGTGTTTCATCGTTAATAAGAAGGTTCAAGGGATACAGTAAACCTGAAGTGAAGCATCGGAATCTAAAACTGGACTCATAGGAGAGGTTCAAATCATAGGAAATTAACGTGTCAGTCCTCTTGTACTTATGTCGGCATTGTACCTTTTGTATTACACTCGGATGAAATTTCTGTGTTTCATCGTCAATAAGAAGGTCCAAGGTATACAGTAAACCTGAAGTGAAGCATCGGAATCTAAAACTGGACTCACTGGAGAGGTTGAGCTCATTGAAAGTTAGAGTGTCAGTCCTCATGTACTTAAGTCGGCATTGTGCCTTTTGTATAAAATTCGGAAGCAACTTCTGTGTTTCATCGTCAATAAGAATGTCCAAGGGATACAGTAAACGTGATGTGAAGCATCGGAATCTATAACTGGACTCACAGGAGTGGTTCAAATCATAGAAAGTTAGAGTGTCAGTCCTCTTGTACTTAAGTCGGCATTGTGCCTTGTGTATTACATTCGGATGCAATTTCTGTGTTTCATCGTCAATAAGAAGGTCCAAGGGATACAGGAGACCTGAAGTGAAGCATCGGAATCCAAAGCTGGACTCACAGGAGAGGTTCAAATCATACAAAGTTAGAGTGTCAGTCCTCTTGTATTTAAGTCGGCATTGTGCCTTTTGTATTAAATTCGGAAGCAATTTCTGTGTTTCATCGTCAATTAGATGGTCCAAAGGGTACAGTAAACCTGACGAGAAGCATCGGAATCTAAAACTGGACCTACAGGGGAGGTTCAAATCAAAGAAAGCTAGAGTGTCTGTCCTCTTGTACATAAGTCGGCATTGTGCCTTTTGTATTAAATTCGGATGCAATTTCTGTGTTTCATCGTCAATAAGAGGGTCCAAGGGATACAGTAAACCTGAAGTGAAGCATCCGAATCTAAAACTGGACTCACAGGTTCAAATCATAGAAAATTAGAGGGTCAGTCCTCTTGTACTTAAGTCGGCATTCAGCATTTTGTCTTAAATTCGGATGCAATTTCTGTGTTTCATCGTCAATAAGAAGGTCCAAGGGATAGAGTTAACCTGAAGTGACGCATCGGAATCTATAACTGGACTCACAGGAGGGGATCAAATCATGGAGAGTTAGAGTGTCAGTCCTCTTGTACCTAAGACGGCATTGTACCCTTTGTATTAAATTCGGAAGCAACTTCTGTGTCTCATCGTCAATAAGAAGGTCCAAGGGATGCAGTAAACCTGTAGTGAAGCATCCGAATCTAAAACTGGACTGACATTAGAGGTTCAAATAATAGAAAGTTAGAGTGTCAGTCCTCTTGTACTTAAGTCGGCATTGAGCATTTTGTATTAAATTCGGATGCAATTTCTGTGTTGCATCGTCCATAAGAAGGTAAAAGGGATACAGAAAACCTGAAGTGAAGCATCGGAATCTAAAACTGGACTCACAGTAGAGGTTCAAATCATAGAAAGAGTGTCAGTCCTATTGTACTTAAGTCGGCATTGTGCCTTTTATATTAAATTCGGATGCAATTTCTGTGTTTCATCGTCAATAAGAAGGTCCAGGGGATACAGTAAACCTGAAGTGAAGCATCGGAATCTAAAACAGGACTCACAGGAGAGGTTCATATCATAGGAAGTTAGAGAGTCAGTCCTCTTGTACTGAGGTCGGCATTGTGCCTTTAGTATTTAATTCCGATGGAATTTCTGTGTTTGATCGTTAATAAGAAGGTCCAAGGTATACAGTAAACCTGAAGTGAAGCATCGGAATCTAAAACTGGACTCATAGGAGAGGTTCAAATCATAGAAAATTAAAGTGTCAGTCCTCTTGTACTTATGTCGACATTGTGCCTTTTGTATTAAACTCGGATGAAATTTCTGTGTTTCATCGTCAATAAGAAGGTCCAAGGTATACAGTAAACCTGAAGTGAAGCATCGGAATCTAAAACTGGACTCACTGGAGAAGTTGAGCTCATTAAAAGTTAGAGTGTCAGTCCTCTTGTATTTAAGACGGTATTGTGCCTTTTGTATTAAATTCGGATGCAATTTCTGTGTTTCATCGTCAATAAGAAGGTCCAAGGGATACAGTAAACCTGAAGTGAAGCATCGGAATCTAAGACTGGACTCACAGGGGAGGTTCAAATCATAGAAAGTTAGAGTGTCAGTCCTCTTGTACTTAAGTCGGCATTGTGCCTTTTGTATTAAATTCGGATGCAACTTCTGTGTTTCATCGTCAATAAGAATGTCCAAGGGATACAGTAAACGTGATGTGAAGCATCGGAATCTAAAACTGGACTCACAGGAGTGGTTCAAATCATAGAAAGTTATAGTGTCAGTCCTCTTGTACTTAAGTCGCCATTGTGCCTTGTGTATTACATTCGGATGCAATTTCTGTGTTTCATCGTCAATATGAAGGTCCAAGGGATACAGTAAACCTGAAGTGAAGCATCGGAATCCAAAGCTGGACTCACAGGAGAGGTTCAAATCATAGAAAGTTAGTGTGTCAGTCCTCTTGTATTTAAGTCGGCATTCAGCATTTTGTCTTAAATTCGGATGCAATTTCTGTGTTTCATCGTCAATAAGAAGGTCCAAGGGATAGAGTTAATCTGAAGTGACGCATCGGAATCTATAACTGGACTCACAGGAGGGGTTCAAATCATGGAGAGTTAGAGTGTCAGTCCTCTTGTACCTAAGACGGCATTGTACCCTTTGTATTAAATTCGGATGCAATTTCTATGTCTCATCGTCAATAAGAAGGTCCAAGGGATACAGTAAACCTGTAGTGAAGCATCCGAATCTAAAACTGGACTGACAGGAGAGGTTCAAATCATAGAAAGTTAGAGTGTCAGTCCTCTTGTACTTAAGTCGGCATTGAGCATTTTGTATTAAATTCGGATGCAATTTCTGTGTTGCATCGTCCATAAGAAGGTAAAAGGGATACAGAAAACCTGAAGTGAAGCATCGGAATCTAAAACTGGACTCACAGTAGAGGTTCAAATCATAGAAAGAGTGTCAGTCCTATTGTACTTAAGTCGGCATTGTGCCTTTTATATTAAATTCGGATGCAATTTCTGTGTTTCATCGTCAATAAGAAGGTCCAAGGGATACAGTAAACCTGAAGTGAAGCATCGGAATCTAAAACTGGACTCACAGGAGAGGTTCAAATCATAGAAAGTTAGAGAGTCAGTCCTCTTGTACTGAAGTCGGCATTGTGCATATAGTATTTAATTCCGATGGAATTTCTGTGTTTCATCGTTAATAAGAAGGTACAAGGGATACAGTAAACCTGAAGTGAAGCATCGGAATCTAAAACTGGACTCATAGGAGAGGTTCAAATCATAGGAAATTAAAGTGTCAGTCCTCTTGTACTTATGTCGGCATTGTGCCTTTTGTATTAAACTCGGATGAAATTTCTGTGTTTCATCGTCAATAAGAAGGTCCAAGGTATACAGTAAACCTGAAGTGAAGCATCGGAATCTAAAACTGGACTCACTGGAGAGGCTGAGCTCATTGAAAGTTAGAGTGTCAGTCCTCATGTACTTAAGTCGGTATTGTGCCTTTTGTATTAAATTCGGAAGCAATTTCTGTGTTTCATCGTCAATTAGATGGTCCAATGTGTACAGTAAACCTGACGAGAAGCATCGGAATCTAAAACTGGACCTACAGGGGAGGTTCAAATCAAAGAATGTTAGAGTGTCAGTCCTCTTGTACATAAGTCGGCATTGTGCCTTTTGTATTAAATTCGGATGCAATTTCTGTGTTTCATCGCCAATAAGAGGGTCCAAGGGATACAGTAAACCTGAAGTGAAGCATCCGAATCTAAAACTGGACTCACAGGTTCAAATCATAGAAAATTAGAGTGTCAGTCCTCTTGTACTTAAGTCGGCATTCAGCATTTTGTCTTAAATTCGGATGCAATTTCTGTGTTTCATCGTCAATAAGAAGGTCCAAGGGATAGAGTTAACCTGAAGTGACGCATCGGAATCTATAACTGGACTCACAGGAGGGGTTCAAATCATGGAGAGTTAGAGTGTCAGTCCTATTGTACCTAAGACGTCATTGTGCCCTTTGTATTAACTTCGGAAGCAATTTCTGTGTCTCATCGTCAATAAGAAGGTCCAAGGGATACAGTAAACCTGTAGTGAAGCATCCGAATCAAAAACTGGACTCACAGGAGAGGTTCAAATCATAGAAAGTTAGAGTGTCAGTCCTCTTGTACTTAAGTCGGCATTGAGCATTTTGTATTAAATTCGGATGCCATTTCTGTGTTGCATCGTCAATAAGAAGGTAAAAGGGATAAAGAAAACCTGAAGTGAAGCATCGGAATCTAAAACTGGACTCACAGTAGAGGTTCAAATCATAGAAAGTGTGTCAGTCCTCTTGTACTTAAGTCGGCATTGTGCCTTTTGTAATAAATTCCAATGCAATTTCTGATTTTCATCGTCAATAAGAAGGTCCAAGGGATACAGTAAACCTGAAGTGAAGCATCGGAATCTAAAACAGGACTCACAGGAGAGGTTCAAATCATAGAAAGTTAGAGTGTCAGTCCTCTTGTACTGAAGTCGGCATTGTGCCTTTAGTATTTAATTCCAAAGGAATATCTGTGTTTCATCGTTAATAAGAAGGTCCAAAGGATACAGTTAACCTGAAGTGAAGCATCGGAATCTAAAACTGGACTCACAGGAGAGGTTCAGATCATAGAAAGTAAGAGTGTCAGTCCTCTTGTACTTAAGTCGGCATTGTGCGTTTTGAATTTAATTCCGATGCAATTTCTGTGTTTCATCGTCAATAAGAAGGTCCAAGGGATACAGTGAACCTTAAGCGAAGCATCGGAATCTAAAACTGGACTCATAAAAGAGGTTCAAATCATAGAAAATTAGAGTGTCAGTCCTCTTGTACTTATGTCGGCATTGTGCCTTTTGTATTAAATTCGGATGCAATTTCTGTGTTTCATCGTCAATAAGAAGGTCCAAGGGATACAGTAAACCTGAAGTGAAGCATCGGAATCTAAGACTGGACTCACAGGAGAGGTTCAAATCATAGAAAGTTAGAGTGTCAGTCCTCTTGTACTTAAGTCGGCATTGTGCCTTTTGTATTAAATTCGGATGCAACTTCTGTGTTTCATATTCAATAAGAATGTCCAAGGGATACAGTAAACGTGATGTGAAGCATCGAAATCTAAAACTGGACCCACTGGAGAGTTTGAGCTCATTGAAAGTTAGAGTGTCAGTCCTCATGTACTTAAGTCGGTATTGTGCCTTTTGTATTAAATTCGGATGCAATTTCTGTGTTTCATCGTCAATAAGAAGGTCCAAGGGATACAGTAAACCTGAAGTGAAGCATCGGAATCTAAGACTGGACTCACAGGAGAGGTTCAAATCATAAAAAGTTAGAGTGTCAGTCCTCTTGTACTTAAGTCGGCATTGTGCCTTTTGTATTAAATTCGGATGCAACTTCTGTGTTTCATCGTCAATAAGAATGTCCAAGGGATACAGTAAACGTGATGTGAAGCATCGGAATCTATAACTGGACTCACAGGAGTGGTTCAAATCATAGAAAGTTAGAGTGTCAGTCCTCTTGTACTTAAGTCGGCATTGTGCCTTGTGTATTACATTCGGATGCAATTTCTGTGTTTCATCGTCAATAAGAAGGTCCAAGGGATACAGTAAACCTGAAGTGAAGCATCGTAATCCAAAGCTGGACTCACAGGAGAGGTTCAAATCATAGAAAGTTAGAGTGTCAGTCCTCTTGTATTTAAGTCGGCATTGTGCCTTTTGTATTAAATTCGGAAGCAATTTCTGTGTTTCATCGTCAATTAGATGGTCCAAAGGGTACAGTAAACCTGACGAGAAGCATCGGAATCTAAAACTGGACCTACAGGGGAGGTTCAAATCAAAGAAAGTTAGAGTGTCAGTCCTCTTGTACATAAGTCGGCATTGTGCCTTTTGTATTAAATTCGGATGCAATTTCTGTGTTTCATCGTCAATAAGAGGGTCCAAGGGATACAGTAAACCTGAAGTGAAGCATCCGAATCTAAAACTGGACTCACAGGTTCATATCATAGAAAATTAGAGTGTCAGTCCTCTTGTACTTAAGTCGGCATTCAGCATTTTGTCTTAAATTCGGATGCAATTTCTGTGTTTCATCGTCAATAAGAAGGCCCAAGGGATAGAGTTAACCTGAAGTGACGCATCGGAATCTATAACTGGACTCACAAGAGGGGTTCAAATCATGGAGAGTTAGAGTGTCTGTCCTCTTGTACCTAAGACGGCATTGTGCCCTTTGTATTAACTTCGGAAGCAATTTCTGTGTCTCATCGTCAATAAGAAGGTCCAAGGGATACAGTAAACCTGTAGTGAAGCATCCAAATCAAAAACTGGACTCACAGGAGAGGTTCAAATCATAGAAAGTTAGAGTGTCAGTCCTCTCGTACTTAAGTCGGCATTGTGCCTTTTGTATTAAATTCGGATGCAACTTCTGTGTTTCATCGTCAATAAGAATGTCCAAGGGATACAGTAAACGTGATGTGAAGCATCGGAATCTAAAACTGGACTCATAAAAGAGGTTCAAATCATAGAAAATTAGAGTGTCAGTCCTCTTGTACTTATGTCGGCATTGTGCCTTTTGTATTAAATTCGGATGCAATTTCTGTGTTTCATCGTCAATAAGAAGGTCCAAGGGATACAGTAAACCTGAAGTGAAGCATCCGAATCTAAGACTGGACTCACAGGAGAGGTTCAAATCGTAGAAAGTTAGAGTGTCAGTCCTCTAGTACTTAAGTCGGCATTGTGCCTTTTGTATTAAATTCGGATGCAACTTCTGTGTTTTATCGTCAATAAGAATGTCCAAGGGATACAGTAAACATGCTGTGAAGCATCGGAATCTAAAACTGGACTCACAGGAGAGGTTCAAATCATAGAAAGTTAGAGTGTCAGTCCTCTTGTACTTAAGTCGGCATTGTGCCTTTTCTATTAAATTCTGATGCAATTTCTGTATTTCATCGTCAATAAGAAGGTGCAAGGGATACAGTAAACCTGAAGTGAAGCATCGGAATCTAAAACTGGACTCATAGGAGAGGTTCAAATCATAGCAAATTAAAGTGTCAGTCCTCTTGTACTTATGTCGGCATTGTGCCTTTTGTATTAAACTCGGATGAAATTTCTGTGTTTCATCGTCAATAAGAAGGTCCAAGGTATACAGTAAACCTGAAGTGAAGCATCGGAATCTAAAACTGGACTCACTGGAGAGGTTGAGCTCATTGAAAGTTAGAGTGTCAGTCGTCTTGTACTTAAGTCGGTATTGTGCCTTTTGTATGAAATTCGGATGCAATTTCTGTGTTTCATCGTCAATAAGAAGGTCCAAGGGATACAGTAAACCTGAAGTGAAGCATCGGAATCTAAGACTGGACTCACAGGAGAGGTTCAAAACATAGAAAGTTAGAGTGTCAGTCCTCTTGTACTTAAGTCGGCATTGTGCCTTTCGTATTATATTCGGAAGCAACTTCTGTGTTTCATCGTCAATAAGAATGTCCAAGGGATACAGTAAACGTGATGTGAAGCATCGGAATCTAAAACTGGACTCACAGGAGTGGTTCAAATCATAGAAAGTTAGAGTGTCAGTCCTCTTGTACTTAAGTCGGCATTGTGCCTTGTGTATTAAATTCGGATGCAATTTCTGTGTTTCATCGTCAATAAGAAGGTCCAAGGGATACAGTAAACCTGAAGTGAAGCATCGGAATCCAAAGCTGGACTCACAGGAGAGGTTCAAATCATAGAAAGTTAGAGTGTCAGTCCTCTTGTACTTAAGTCGGCATTGTGCCTTTTGTATTAAATTCGGATGCAACTTCTGTGTTTCATCGTCAATAAGAATGTCCAAGGGATACAGTAAACGTGATGTGGAGCATCGGAATCTATAACTGGACTCACAGGAGTGGTTCAAATCATAGAAAGTTAGAGTGTCAGTCCTCTTGTACTTAAGTCGGCATTGTGCCTTGTGTATTACATTCGGATGCAATTTCTGTGTTTCATCGTCAATAAGAAGGTCCAAGGGATACAGTAAACCTGAAGTGAAGCATCGGAATCCAAAGCTGGACTCACAGGAGAGGTTCAAATCATAGAAAGTTAGAGTGTCAGTCCTCTTGTATTTAAGTCGGAATTGTGCCTTTTGTATTAAATTCGGAAGCAATTTCTGTGTTTCATCGTCAATTAGATGGTCCAAAGGGTACAGTACACCTGACGAGAAGCATCGGAATCTAAAACTGGACCTACAGGGGAGGTTCAAATCAAAGAAAGTTAGAGTGTCAGTCCTCTTGTACATAAGTCGGCATTGTGCCTTTTGTATTAAGTTCGGATGCAATTTCTGTGTTTCATCGTCAATAAGAGGGTCCAAGGGATACAGTAAACCTGAAGTGAAGCATCCGAATCTAAAACTGGACTTACAGGTTCAAATCATAGAAAATTAGAGTGTCAGTCCTCTTGTACTTAAGTCGGCATTCAGCATTTTGTCTTAAATTCGGATGCAATTTCTGTGTTTCATCGTCAATAAGAAGGTCCAAGGGATAGAGTTAACCTGAAGTGACGCATCGGAATCTATAACTGGACTCACAGGAGGGGTTCAAATCATGGAGAGTTAGAGTGTCAGTCCTCTTGTACCTAAGACGGCATTGTGCCCTTTGTATTAACATCGGAAGCAATTTCTGTGTCTCATCGTCTATAAGAAGGTCCAAGGGATACAGTAAACCTGTAGTGAAGCATCCGAATCAAAAACTGGACTCACAGGAGAGGTTCAAATCATAGAAAGTTAGAGTGTCAGTCCTCTTGTACTTAAGTCGGCATTGAGCATTTTGTATTAAATTCGGATGCAATTTCTGTGTTGCATCGTCAATAAGAAGGTAAAAGGGATACAGAAAACCTGAAGTGAAGCATCGGAATCTAAAACTGGACTCACAGTAGAGGTTCAAATTATAGAAAGTGTGTCAGTCCTCTTGTACTTAAGTCAGCATTGTGCCTTTTGTAATAAATTCCAATGCAATTTCTGATTTTCATCGTCAATAAGAATGTCCAAGGGATACAGTAAACGTGATGTGGAGCATCGGAATCTATAACTGGACTCACAGGAGTGGTTCAAATCATAGAAAGTTAGAGTGTCAGTCCTCTTGTACTTAAGTCGGCATTGTGCCTTGTGTATTACATTCGGATGCAATTTCTGTGTTTCATCGTCAATAAGAAGGTCCAAGGGATACAGTAAACCTGAAGTGAAGCATCGGAATCCAAAGCTGGACTCACAGGAGAGGTTCAAATCATAGAAAGATAGAGTGTCAGTCCTCTTGTACTTAAGTCGGCATTGTGCCTTTTGTATTAAATTCGGATGCAACTTCTGTGTTTCATCGTCAACAAGAATGTCCAAGGGATACAGTATACGTGATGTGAAGCATCGGAATCTAAAACTGGACCCACAGGAGTGGTTCAAATCATAGAAAGTTTGAGTGTCAGTCCTCTTGTACATAGGTCGGCATTGTGCCTTTTGTATTAAATTCGGATGCAATTTCTGTGTTTCATCGTCAATAAGAAGGTCCAAGGGATGCAGTAAACCTGAAGTGAAACATCCGAATCTAAAACTGGACTCAAAGGAGAGGTTCTAATCATAGAAAATTAGAGTGTCAGTCCTCTTGTACTTAAGTCGGCATTCAGCATTTTGTATTAAATTCGGATGCAATTTCTGTGTTTCATCGTCAATAAGAAGGTCCAAGGGATACAGTAAACCTGAAGTGACGCATCGGAATCTAAAACTGGACTCACAGGAGAGGTTCAAATCATAGAAAGCTAGAGTGTCAGTCCTCTTGTACTTAAGTCGGCATTGTGCCTTTTGTAATAAATTCGGATTCAATTTCTGTGTTTCATCGTCAATAAGAAGGTCCAAGGGATACAGTAAACCTGAAGTGAAGCATCAGAATCTAAAACTGGACTCACAGGATGGTTTCAAATCATAGTAAGTTAATATGTCAGTCCCTTTATACTTAAGTCGGCATTGTGCCTTTTGTATTAAATTCGGATGCAATTTCTGTATTTCATCGTCAATAAGTAGGTTCAAGGGATACAGTAAACCTGAAGTAAAGCATCGGAATCTAAAACTGCACCCACAGGAGGGGTTCAAGTCTTAGAAAGTTAGAGTGTCAGTCCTCTTGTACTTAAGTCTGCATTGAGCTCTTTGTATTAAATTCCGATGCAATTTCAGTGTTGTATCGTCAGTAAGAAGGTAAATGATATACAGTAAACCTGAAGTGAAGCATCGGAATCTAAAACTGGACTCACAGTAGAGGTTCAAATCATAGAAAGAGTGTCAGTCCTATTGTACTTAAGTCGGCATTGTGCCTTTTATATTAAATTCGGATTCTATTTCTGTGTTTCATCGTCAATAAGAAGGTCCATGGGATACAGTAAACCTGAAGTGAAGCATCGGAATCTAAAACAGGACTCACAGGAGAGGTTCAAATCATAGAAATTTAGAGTGTCAGTCCTCTTGTACAGAAGTCGGCATTGTGCCTTTAGTATATAATTCCGATGGATTTTCTGTGTTTCATCGTTAATAAGAAGGTCCAAGGGATACAGTAAACCTGAAGTGAAGCATCGGAATCTAAAACTGAACTCACAGACGAGGTTTAGTTCATAGAAAGTTAGAGTGTCAGTCCTCTTGTACTTAAGTCAGTATTGTGCATTTTGTATTAAATTCGGATGCAATTTCTGTGTTTCATCGTCAATAAGAAGGTCCAAGGGATACAGTAAACCTTAAGTGAAGCATCGGAATCTAAGACTGGACTCACAGGAGAGGTTCAAATCATAGAAAGTTAGAGTGTCAGTCCTCTTGTACTTAAGTCGGCATTGTGCCTTTGGTATTAAATTCGGATGCAATTTCTGTGTTTCATCGTCAATAAGAAGGTCCAAGGGATACAGTAAACTTGAAGTGAAGCATCGGAATCTAAAACTGGACTCATAGGAGAGGTTCAAATCATAGAAAATTAGAGTGTCAGTCCACTTGTACTTATGTCGGCATTGTGCCTTTTGTATTAAATTCGGATGCAATATCTGTGTTTCATCGTCAATAAGAAGGTCCAAGGTATACAGTAAACCTGAAGTGAAGCATCGGAATCTAAAACTGGACTCACTGGAGAGGTTGAGCTCATTGAAAGTTAGAGTGTCAGTCCTCTTGTACTTAAGTCGGTATTGTGCCTTTTGTATTAAATTCGGTTGCAATTTCTGTGTTTCATCGTCAATAAGAAGGTCCAAGGGATACAGTAAACCTGAAGTGAAGCATCGGAATCCAAAGCTGGACTCACAGGAGCGGTTCAAATCATAGAAAGTTAGAGTGTCAGTCTTCTTGTACATAAGTCGGCATTGTGCCTTTTGTATTAAATTCGGATGCAATTTCTGTGTTTCATCGTCAATAAGAAGTTCCAAGGGATACAGTAAACCTCAAGTGAAGCATCCGAATCAAAAACTGGACTCACAGGAGAGGTTCAAATCATAGAATATTAGAGTGTCAGTCCTCTTGTACTTAAGACGGCATTCAGCATTTTGTATTAAATTCGGATGCAATTTCTGTGTTTCATCGTCAATAAGAAGGTCCAAGGGATAGAGTTAACCTGAAGTGACGCATCGGAATCTATAACTGGACTCGCAGGAGGGGTTCAAATAATAGAGAGTTAGAGTGTCAGTCCTCTTGTACCTAAGACGGCATTGTGCACTTTGTATTAAATTTGGAAGCAATTTCTGTGTCTCATCGTTAATAAGAATGTCCAAGGGATACAGTAAACCTGTAGTGAAGCATCCGAATCTAAAACTGGACTCAGAGGAGAGGTTCAAATCATAGAAAGTTAGAGTGTCAGTCCTCTTGTACTTAAGTCGGCATTGACCATTTTGTATTAAATTCGGATGCAATTTCTGTGTTGCATCGTCAATAAGAAGGTAAAAGGGATACAGAGAACCTGAAGTGAAGCATCGGAATCTAAAACTGGACTCACAGTAGAGGTTCAAATCATAGAAAGAGTGTCAGTCCTCTTGTACTTAAGTCGGCATTGTGCCTTTTGTAATAAATTCGGATGCAATTTCTGATTTTCATCGTCAATAAGAAGGTCCAAGGGATACAGTAAACCTGAAGTTAAGCATCGGAATCTAAAACAGGACTCACAGGAGAGGTTAAATCATAGAAAATTAGAGTGTGAGTCCTCTTGTACTGAAGTCGGCATTGTGCCTTTAGTATTTAATTCCAAAGGAATTTCTGTGTTTCATCGTTAATAAGAAGGTCCAAGGGATACACTAATCCTGAAGTGAAGCATCGGAATCTAAAACTGGACTCACAAGAGAGGTACAGATCATAGAAAGTAAGAGTGTCAGTCCTCTTGTACTTAAGTTGGCATTGTGAGTTTTGAATTTAATTCCGATCCAAATTCTGTGTTTCATCGTCAATAAGAAGGTCCAAGGGATACAGTAAACGTGATGTGAAGCATCGGAATCTAAAACTGAACTCACAGGAGTGGTTCAAATCACAGAAAGTTAGAGTGTCAGTCCTCTTGTACTTAAGTCGGCATTGTGCCTTTTGTATTACATTCGGATGCAATTTCTGTGTTTCATCGTCAATAAGAAGGTCCAAGGGATACAGTAAGCCGGAAGTGAAGCATCGGAATCTAAAACTGGACTCACTGGAGAGGTTGAGCTCATTGAAAGTTAGAGTGTCAGTCCTCTTGTACTTAAGTCGGTATTGTGCCTTTTGTATTAATTTCGGATGCAATTTCTGTGTTTCATCGTCAATAAGAAGGTCCAAGGGATACAGTAAATCTGAAGTGAAGCATCGGAATCTAAGACTGGACTCACAGGAGAGGTTCAAATCATAGAATGTTAGAGTGTCAGTCCTCTTGTACTTAAGTCGGCACTGTGCCTTTTGTATTAAATTCGGATGCAACTTCTGTGTTTCATCGTCACTAAGAATGTCCAAGGGATACAGTAAACGTGATGTGAAGCATCGGAATCTAAAACTGAACTCACAGGAGTGGTTCAAATCACAGAAAGTTAGAGTGTCAGTCCTCTTGTACTTAAGTCGGCATTGTGCCTTGTGTATTACATTCGGATGCAATTTCTGTGTTTCATCGTCAATAAGAAGGTCCAAGGGATACAGTAAACCTGAAGTGAAGCATCGGAATCCAAAGCTGGACTCACAGGAGAGGTTCAAATCATAGAAAGTTAGAGTGTCAGTCCTCTTGTATTTAAGTCGGCATTGTGCCTTTTGTATTAAATTCGGAAGCAATTTCTGTGTTTCATCGTCAATAAGATGGTCCATGGGGTACAGTAAACCTGACGCAAAGCATCGGAATCTAAAACTGGACCTGCAGGGGAGGTTCAAATCAAAGAAAGTTAGAGTGTCAGTCCTCTTGTACATAAGTCGGCATTGTGCCTTTTGTATCAAATTCGGATGCAATTTCTATGTTTCATCGTCAATAAGAAGGTCCAAGGGATACAGTAAACCTGAAGTGAAGCATCCGAATCTAAAACTGGACTCACAGGAGAGGTTCAGTCATAGAAAATTAGAGTGTCAGTCCTCTTGTACTTAAGTCGGCATTCAGCATTTTGTATTAAATTCGGATGCAATTTCTGTGTTTCATCGTCAATAATAAGGTCCAAGGGATACAGTAAACCTGAAGTGACGCATCGGAATCTATAACTGGACTCACAGAAGGGGTTCAAATCATAGAGAGTTAGTGTGTCAGTCCTCTTGTACCTAAGACGGCATTGTGCCCTTTGTATTAAATTCGGAAGCAATTTCTGTGTCTCATCGTCAATAAGAAGGTCCAAAAGATACAGTAAACCTGAAGTGAAGCATCGGAATCTAAAACTGGACCCACAGGAGGGGTTCAAGTCATAGAAAGTTAGAGTGTCAGTCCTCTTGTACTTAAGTCTGCATTGAGCTCTTCGTATTAAATTCCGATGCAATTTCTGTGTTGTATCGTCAATAAGAAGGTTAAAAGGGATAAAGTAAACCTAAAGTGAAGCATCGGAATCTAAAACTGGACTCACAGTAGAGGTTCAAATCATAGAAATGGTGTCAGTCCTATTGTACTTAAGTCGGCATTGTGCCTTGTGTATTACATTCGGATGCAATTTCTGTGTTTCATCGTCAATAAGAAGGTCCAAGGGATACAGTAAACCTGAAGTGAAGCACCGGAATCCAAAGCTGGACTCACAGGAGAGGTTCAAATCATAGAAAGTTAGAGTGTCAGTAATCTAGTAGTTAAGTCGGCATTGTGCCTTTTGTATTAAATTCGGAAGCAATTTCTGCGTTTCATCGTCAATAAGATGGTCCATGGGGTACAGTAAACCTGACGCGAAGCATCGGAATCTAAAACTGGACCTACAGGGGAGGTTCAAATCAAAGAAAGTTAGAGTGTCAGTCCTCTTGTACCTAAGACGGCATTGTGCCCTTTGTATTAAATTCGGATGCAATTTCTGTGTTTCATCGTAAATAAGAAGGTCCAAGGGGTACAGTAATCCTGAAGTGAAGCATCGGAATCTAAAACTGGACTCACAGGAGAGGTTCAAATCATAGAAAGTTAGAGTGTCAGTCCTCTTGTACTTAAGTCGGCATTGTGCCTTTTGTATTAAATTCGGATGCAACTTCTGTGTTTCATCGTCAATAAGAATGTCCAAGGGATACAGTAAACGTGATTTGAAGCATCGGAATCTAAAACTGGACTCACAGGTGTCGTTCAAATCATAGAAAGATAGAGTGTCAGTCCTCTTGTACTTAAGTCGGCATTGTGCCTTTAGTATTTAATTCCGATGGAATTTCTGTGTTTCATCGTTAATAAGAAGGTCCAAGGGATACAGTAAACCTGAAGTGAAGCATCGGAATCTAAAACGGAACTCACCGACGAGGTTGAGTTCATAGAAAGTTAGAGTGTCAGTCCTCTTGTAGTTAAGTCGGTATTGTGCATTTTCTATTAAATTCGGATGCAATTTCTGTGTTACATCGTCAATAAGAGGGTCCAAGGGATACAGTAATCCTGAAGTTAAGCATCGGAATCTAAAACTGGACTCACAGGAGAGGTTCAAATCATAGAAAATTAGAGTCTCAGTCCTCTTGTACTTATGTCGGCATTGTGCCTTTTGTATTAAATTCGGATGCAATTTCTGTGTTTCATCGTCAATAAGAAGGTCCAAGGTATACAGTAAACCTGAAGTGAAGCTTCGGAATCTAAAACTGGACTCACTGGAGAGGTTGAGCTCATTGAAAGTTAGGGTGTCAGTCCTCTTGTACTTAAGTCGGTATTGTGCCTTTTGTATTAAATTCGGATGCAATTTCTGTGTTTCATCGTCAATAAGAAGGTCCAAGGGATACAGTAATCCTGAAGTTAAGCATCGGAATCTAAAACTGAACTCACAGGAGAGGTTCAAATCATAGAAAGTTAGAGAGTCAGTCCTCTTGTACTTATCTCGGCATTGTGCCTTTTGTATTAAATTCGGATGCAACTTCTGTGTTTCATCGTCAATAAGAATGTCCAAGGGATACAGTAAACATGGTGTGAAGCATCGGAATCTAAAACTGGACTCACAGGAGTGGTCAAATCATAGACAGTTAGAGTGTCAGTCCTCTTGTACTTAAGTCGGCATTGTGCCTTGTGTATTACATTCGGATGCAATTTTTGTGTTTCATCGTCAATACGAAGGTCCAAGGGATACAGTAAACCTGAAGTGAAGCATTGGAATCCAAAGCTGGACTAACAGGAGAGGTTCAAATCATAGAAAGTTAGAGTGTCAGTCCTCTTGTATTTAAGTCGGCATTGTGATTTTTGTATTGAATTCGGAAGCAATTTCTGTGTTTCATCGTCAATAAGTTGGTCCAAGGGGTACAGTAAACCTGACGAGAAGCATCGGAATCTAAAACTGTACCTACAGGGGAGGTTCAAATCAAAGAAAGTTAGAGTGTCAGTCCTCTTGTACATAAGTCGGCATTGTGCCTTTGGTATTAAATTCGGATGCAATTTCTGTGTTTCATCGTCAATAAGAAGGTCCAAGGGATACAGTAAACCCGAAGTGAAGCATCCGAATCTAAAACTGGACTCACAGGAGAGGTTCAAATCACAGAAAATTAGAGTGTCAGTCCTCTTGTACTTAAGTCGGCATTCAGCATTTTGTATTAAATTCGGATGCAATTTCAGTGTTTCATCGGCAATAAGAAGGTCCAAGGGATAGAGTTAAACTGAAGTGACTCATCATAATCTATAACTGGACTCACAGGAGGGGTTCAAATCATAGAGAGTTAGAGTGTCAGTCCTCTTGTACCTAAGACGGCATTGTGCCCTTTGTATTAAATTCGAAAGCAATTTCTGTGTCTCATCGTCAATAAGAAGGTCCAAGGGATACAGTAAACTTGTAGTGTAGCATCCGAATCTAAAACTGGACTCACAGGAGAGGTTCAAATCATAGAAAGTTAGAGTGTCAGTCCTCTTGTACTTAAGTCGGCATTGAGCATTTTGAATTAAATTCGGATGCAATTTCTGTTTTGCATCGTCAATAAGAAGGTAAAAGGGATACAGAAAACCTGAAGTGAGGCATCGGAATCTAAAACTGGACTCACAGTAGAGGTTCAAATCATAGAAAGAGTGTCAGTCCTCTTGTACTGAAGTCGGCATTGTGCCTTTAGTATTTAATTCCAAAGGAATTTCTGTGTTTCATCGTTAATAAGAAGGTCCAAGGGATACAGTAAACCTGAAGTGAAGCATCGGAATCTAAAACTGGACTCACAGGAGAGGTTCAGATCATAGAAAGTAAGAGTGTCAGTCCTCTTGTACTTAAGTCGGCATTGTGTGTTTTCAATTTAATTCCGATGCAATTTCCGTGTTTCATCGTCAACAAGAAGGTCCAAGGGATACAGTAAACCTGAAGCGAAGCATCGGAATCTAAAACTGGACTCATAAAAGAGGTTCAAATCATAGAAAATTAGAGTGTCAGTCCTCTTGTACTTATGTCGGCATTGTGCCTTTTGTATTAAATTTGGATGCAATTTCTGTGTTTCATCGTCAATAAGAAGGTCCAAAGGATACAGTAAACCTGAAGTGAAGCATCGGAATCTAAAACTGGACTCACTGGAGAGGTTGAGCTCATTGAAAGTTAGAGTGTCAGTCCTCTTGTACTTAAGTCGGTATTGTGCCTTTTGTATTAAATTCCGATGCAATTTCTGTGTTTCATCGTCAATAAGAAGGTCCAAGGGATACAGTAAAGCTGAAGTGAAGCATCGGAATCTAAGACTGGACTCACAGGAGAGGTTCAAATCATAGAAAGTTAGAGTGTCAGTCCTCTTGTACTTAAGTGGGCATTGTGCCTTGTGTATTACATTCTAATGCAATTTCTGTGTTTCATCGTCATTAAGATGGTCCTTGGGGGACAGTAAACCTGACGCGAAGCATCGGAATCTAAAACTGGACCTACAGGGGAGGTTCAAATCAAAGACAGTTAGAGTGTCAGTTCTCTTGTACTTAAGTCGGCATTGTGCCTTTTGTATTAAATTCGGATGCAATTTCTGTATTTCATCGTCAATAAGAAGGTGCAAGGGATACAGTAAACCTGAAGTTAAGCATCCGAATCTAAAACTGAACTCACAGGAGAGGTTCAAATCATAGAACATTAGAGTGTCAGTCCTCTTGTACTTAAGTCGGCATTCAGCATTTTGTATTAAATTCGAATGCAATTTCTGTGTTTCATCGTCAATAAGAAGGTCCAAGAGATACAGTAAACCTGAAGTGACGCATTGGAATCTATAACTGGACTCACAGGAGGGGTTCAAATCATAGAGAGTTAGTGTGTCAGTCCTCTTGTACCTAAGACGGCATTGTGCCTTTTGTATTAAATTCGGAAGCAATTTCTGTGTCTCATCGTCAATAAGAAGGTCCAAGGGATACAGTAAACCTGTAGTGAAGCATCCGAATCTAAAACTGGACACACAGGACAGGTTCAAATCATAGAAAGTTAGAGTGTCAGTCTTCTTGTACTTAAGTCGGCATTGAGCATTTTGTATTAAATTCGGATGCAATTTCTGTGTTTCATCGTCAATAAGGAGGGCCAAGGGACGCAGTAAACATGAAGTGAAGCATCGGAATCTAAAACTGGACTCACAGGAGAGGTTCAAATCATAGAAAGTTAGAGTGTCAGTCCTCCTGTACTTAAGTCGGCATTGTGCCTTTTGTATTAAATTCTGATGCAATATCTGTGTTTCATCGTCAATAAGAAGGTCCAAGGGATACAGCAAAACTGAAGTGAAGCATCGGAATCTATAACTGGACTCACAGGAGAGGTTCAAATCATAGAAAGTTAGAGTGTCAGTCCTCTTGTACTTAAGTCGGCATTGTGCCTTTTGTATTAAACTCGGATGCAATTTCTGTGTTTCATCGTCAATAAGAGGGTCCAAGGGATACAGTAAACCTGAAGTGAAGCATCAGAATCTAAAACTGGACTCACAGGATAGTTACAAATCATAGTAAGTTAAAGTGTCAGTCCCTTTATACTTAAGTCGGCATTGTGCCGTTTGTATTAAATTCGGATGCAATTTCTGTATTTCATTGTCAATAAGAAGGTGCAAGGGATGCAGTAAACCTGAAGTAAAGCATCGGAATCTAAAACTGGACCCACAGGAGGGATTCAAGTCATGGAGAGTTAGAGTGTCAGTCCTCTTGTACTTAAGTCTGCATTGAGCTCTTTGTATTAAATTACGATGCAATTTCTGAATTGTATCGTCAATAAGAAGGTAAAGGGGATACAGTAAACCTGAAGTGAAGCATCGGAATCTAAAACTGGACTCACTGGAGAGGTTGAGTTCATAGAAAGTTAGAGTGTCAGTCCTCTTGTACTTAGGCTGGTATTGTGCCTTTTGTATTAAATTCGGATGCAATTTCTATGTTTCATCGTCAATAAGAAGGTCCAAGGGATACAGTAAACGTGATGTGAAGCATCGGAATCTAAAACTGGACTCACAGGAGTGGTTCAAATCATAGAAAGTAAGAGTGTCGGTCATCTTGTACTCAAGCCGGCATCGTGCCTTTGTATTAAATTCGGAAGCAATTTCTGTGTTTCATAGTCAATAAGATGGTCCAAGGGGTACAGTAGACCTGACGAGAAGCATCGGAATCTAAAAATGGACCCACAGGGGAGGTTCAAATCAAAGAAAGTTAGAGTTTCAGTCCTCTTGTACTGAAGTCGGAATTGTGCCTTTTGCATTAAATTCGGATGCAATTTCTGTGTTTCATCGTCAATCGCAAGGTCCAAGGGATGCAGTAAACCTGAAGTGAAGCATCGGAATCTAAAACTGGACTAACAGGAGAGGTTCAAATCATAGAAAGTTAGTGTGTCAGTCCTCTTGTACTTCAGTCGGCATTGTGCCTTTTGTATTAAATTCAGATGCAATTTCTGTGTTTCATCGTCAATAAGAAGGTCCAAGGGATACAGTAAACCTGAAGTGAAGCATCGGAATCCAAAACTGGACTCACAGGAGAGGTTCAAATCATAGAAAGTATGAGTGGCAGTCCTCTTGTACTTAAGTGGCATTGTACCTTTTGAATTTAAATCCGATGCAGTTTCTGTGTTTCATCGTCAATAAGAGGGTCCAAGGGATACAGTAAACGTGAAGTGAAGCATCGGAATCTAAAACTCGACTCACAGGAGAGATTCAAACCATAGAAAGTTAGAGTATCAGTCCTCTTTTGCTTCAGGCGGTATTGTGCATTTTGAATTTAATTCCGATGCAATTTCTGTGTTTCATCGTCAGTAAGAAGGTCCAAGGGATATAGTAAAGCTGAAGTGAAGCATCGGAATCTAAGTTGGACTCACAGGAGCGGTTCAAATCATAGAAAGTTAGAGTGTCACTCCTCTTGTACTTAAGTCGGCATTGTGCCTTTTGAATTTAAATCCGATGCAATTTCTGTGTATCATCGTCAATACGAAGGTCCAAGGGATACATTAAACCTGAAGTGAAGCATCGGAATGTAAAACTGGACTCACAGGAGAGGTTCAAATCATAGAAAGAGTGTCAGTCCTCTTGTACTTAAGTCGGCATTGTGCCTTTTGTATCAAATTCGGATGCAATTTCTGTGTTTCATCGTCATTAATAAGGTCCAAGGGATACAGTAAGCCTGAAGTGAAGCATCGGAATCTAAAACAGGACTCACAGGAGAGGTGTCTAATCATGGAAAGTTAGAGTGTCATTCCTCTTGTACTTAAGTCGGCATTGTTTCTTTTGTGTTAAATTCGGATGCAATTTCTGTGTTTCATCGTCAATAAGAAGGTCCAAGGGATACAGTAAACCTGAAGTGATGCATCGAAATCTAAATCTGGACTCACAGGAGAGGTTCAAATCATAGAAAGTTAGAGTGTCAGTCCTCTTGTACTTAAGTCGGCATTGTGCCTTTTGTACTAAATTCGGATGCAATTTCTGTGTTCCATCGTCAATAAGAAGGTCCAAGGGATACAGTAAACCTGAAGTGAAGCATCGGAATCTAAAACTGGACACACAGGAGAGATTCAAATCATAGAATGTTAGAGTGTCAGTCCTCTTGTACTTAAGTCGGCATTGTGCCTTTTGTATTGAATTCGGATGCAATTTCTGAGTTTCATCGTCAATAAGAAGGTCCAAGGTATACAGTAAACATGAAGTGAAGCATCGGAATCCAAAACTGGACTCACAGGAGAGGTTCAAATCATAGAAAGTTAGAGTGTCAGTCCTCTTGTACTTAAGTCTGCATTGTGCCTTTTGTATTAAATTCTGATGCAATTTCTGTGTTTCATCGTCAATAAGAAGGTCCTAGGGATACAGTAAACCTGACGTGAAGCATCGGAATCTAAAACTGGACTCACAGGAGAGGTTCAAATCATAGAAAGAGTGTCAGTCCTCTTGTACTTAAGTCGGCATTGTGCTTTTCGTATTAAATAATGATGCATTTCTGTGTTTCATCGACAATAAGAAAGTCCAAGGGATACATTAAACCCGAAGTGAAGCATCGGAATCTAAAACTGGACTCACAGGAGAGACTCAAATCATAGAAAGTTAGAGTGTCAGTCCACTTGAACTTAAATCCGAATTGTGCCGTTTGTATTAAATGCGGATGCTATTTCTGTGTTTCATCGCCAATAAGATGGTCCAAGGGGTACAGTAAACCTGACGAGAAGCATCGGAATGTAAACGTGGACCTACAGGGGAGGTTCAAATCAAAGAAAGTTAGAGTGTCAGTCCTCTTGTACTTAAGTCGGCAATGGGCCTTCTGTATTAAATTCGGATGCAATTTCTGTGTTTTTTCGTCAATAAGAAGGTCCAAAGGATACTGTAAACCTAAAGTGAAGCATCGGAATCTAAAACTGGACTCACAGGAGAGGTTCAAATCATAGAATGTTAGTGTGTCAGTCCTCTTGTACTTAAGTCGGCATTGTGCCTTTTGTATTAAATTCAGATGCACTTTCTGTGTTTCATCGTCAATAAGAAGGCCCAAGGCATACAGTAAACCTGAAGTGAAGCATCGGATCTAACTGGACTCACAGGAGAGGTTCAAATCATAGAAAGTTAGAGTGTCATTCCTCTTGTACTTAAGCCGGCATTGTGCCTTTTGTAATAAATTCGGATGGAATTTCTGTTTTTCATCGTCAATAAGAAGGTCGAGGGGATTCAGTAAACCTGAAGTGAAGCATTGGAATCTAAAACTGGACTCACAGGAGAGGTTCAGCTCATAGAAAGTTAGAGTGTCAGTTCTCTTGTACTTAAGTCGGCATTGTGCCTTTTGTATTAAATTCGGTTGCAATTTCTGTGTTTCATCGTCAATAAGAAGGACCAAGGGATACAGTAAACCTGAAGTGAAGCATCGGAATCTGAAACTGGACTCACAGGAGAGGTTCGAATCACAGAAAGTTAAAGTGTCAGTCCTCTTGTACTTAATTCGGCATTGTGCCTTTTGTATTAAATTCGGATGCAATATCTGTGTTTTATCGTCAATAAGAAAGTCTAAGGGATACAGTAAACCTGAAGTGAAGCATCGTAATCTAAAACTGGACTCACAGGAGAGGATCAAATCATTGAAAGTTAGAGTGTCAGTCCTCTTGTACTTTAGTCGGCTTTGTGCGTTTTGAATTTAATTCCGATGCTATTTCTGTGTTTCATCGCCAATAAGAAGGTCCAAGGGATACAGTAAACCTGACGTGAAGCATCAGAATCTAAGACTGGACTCACAGGAGAGGTTCAAATCATAGAAAGTTAGAGTGTCAGTCCTCTTGTACTTAAGTGGCATTGTACCTTTTGAATTTAATTCCGATGCAGTTTCTGTGTTTCATCGTCAATCAGAAGGTCCAGGGGATACAGTAAACGTGAAGTGAAGCATCGGAATCTAAAACTGGACTCACAGGAGAGATTCAAACCATAGAAAGTTAAAGTGTCAGTCCTCTTTTACTTAAGTCGGCATTGTGCCTTTTGAATTTAATTCCGATGCAATTTCTGTGCTTCACCGTCAGTAAGAAGGTCCAAGGGAAACAGTAAACCTGAAGTGAAGCATCTTAATCTAAAACCGGACTCACAGGAGAGGTTCAAATCATAGAAAGATAGAATGTTAGTTCTCTTGTAGTTGAGTCGCCATTGTGCCTTTTGTATTAAATTCGGATGCAATTTCTGTGTTTCATCGTCAATAGGAAGGTCCAAGGTATACAGTAAGCCTGAAGTGAAGCATCGGAATATAAAACTGGACTCACAAGAGATGTTGAAATCATGGAAACTTAGAGTGCCATTCGTCTTGTACTTAAGTCGGAATTGTACCCTTTGTATTAAATTCGGAAGCAATTTCTATGTTTCATCGTCAATAAGAAGGTCCAAGGGATACAGTTAGCCTGAATTGAAGCATCGAAATCTAAAACTGGACTCACAGGAGAGGTTCAAATCATGGAAAGTTAAAGTGCCTTTCCTCTTGTACTTAATTCGGCATTGTGCCTTTTGTATTAAATTCGGATGCAATATCTGTGTTTTATCGTCAATAAGAAAGTCTAAGGGATACAGTAAACCTGAAGTGAAGCATCGTAATCTAAAACTGGACTCACAGGAGAGGATCAAATCATTGAAAGTTAGAGTGTCAGTCCTCTTGAACTTTAGTCGGCTTTGTGCGTTTTGAATTTAATTCCGATGCTATTTCTGTGTTTCATCGCCAATAAGAAGGTCCAAGGGATACAGTAAACCTGAAGTGAAGCATCGGAATCTAAACCTGGACTCACAGGAGAGGATCAAATAATAGAAAGTTAGAGTGTCTGTCCTCTTGTACTTAAGTCGGCATTGTGCCTTTTGTATTAAATTTAGGAGAAATTTCAGTGCTTCATCGCCAATAAGTAGGTCCAAGGTATACAGTAACCTGAAGTGAAGCGTCGAAATCTAAAACTGGACTCACAGGAGAGGGTCAAATCATAGAAAGTTAGAGTGTCAGTCCTCTTGTACTTAAGTCGGCATTGTGCCTTTTGAATTTAATTCAGATGCAATTTCTGTGTTTCATCGTCAACAAGAAGGTCCAAGGGATACTGTAAACCTGAAGTGAACCATCGGAATCCAAAACGGGACTCACAGGAGAGGTTCAAATCATAGAAAGTTAGAGTGTCAGTCCTCTTGTACTTAAATCGGCATTGTGCCTTTTGTATTAAATTCGGATGCAATTTCTGTGCTTCATCACCAATGAGAAGGTCCAAGGGATACAGTAAACCTGAAGTGAAGCACCGAAATCTGAAACTGGACTCACAAGAGAGGTTCAAATCATAGAAAGTTAGAGTGTCAGTCCTCTTGTACTTAAGTCGGCATTGTGCCTTTTGAATTTAATTCAGATGCAATTTCTGTGTTTCATCGTCAACAAGAAGGTCCAAGGGATACAGTAAACCTGAAGTGAAGCATCGGAATCTAAAACTGGACCCTCAGGAGAGGTTTAAATCATAGAAAGTTAGAGTGTCAGTCCTCTTGTACTTAAGTGGCATTGTACCTTTTGAATTTAATTCCGATGCTATTTCTGTGTTTCATCGTCAATAAGAAGGTCCAAGGGATACAGTAAACCTGAAGTGAAGCATCGGAATCTAAAACTGAACTCACAGGAGAGGTTCAAATCATAGAAAGTTAGAGTGTCAGTCCTCTTGTACTTAAATCGGCATTGTGCCTTTTGTATTAAATTCGGATGCAATTTCTGTGCTTCATCACCAATGAGAAGGTCCAAGGGATACAGTAAACCTGAAGTGAAGCACCGAAATCTGAAACTGGACTCACAGGAGAGGTTCAAATCATCGAAAGTTAGTGTGTCAAATCTCAAGTACTTAAGTCGGCATTGTGCCTTTCGTATTAAATTCCTATGCAATTTCTGTGTTTCATCGTCAATAAGAAGGTCCAAGGGATACAGTAAACCTGAAGTGAAGCATCGGAATCTAAAACTGGACTCACAGGAGAGGATCAAATCATAGAAAGTTAGAGTGTCAGTCCTCTTGTACTTAAGTCGGCATTGTGCCTTTTGTATTAAATTCGGGGGAAATTTCAGTGCTTCATCGCCAATAAGTAGGTCCAAGGTATACAGTAACCAGAAGTGAAGCGTCGGAATCTAAAACTGGACTCACAGGAGAGGGTCAAATCATAGAAAGTTAGAGTGTCAGTCCTCTTGTACTTAAGTCGGCATTGTGCCTTTTGAATTTAATTCAGATGCTATTTCTGTGTTTCATCGTCAATACGAAGGTCCAAGGGATACAGTAAACTTGAAGTGAAGCATCGGAATCTAAAACTGGACCCTCAGGAGAGGTTTAAATCATATAAAGTTAGAGTGTCAGTCCTCTTGTACTTAAGGTGCATTGTACCTTTTGAATTTAGTTGCGATGCAGTTTCTGTCTTTTATCGTAAACAAGAAGGTCCAAGGGATACAGTAAACGTGAAGTGAAGCATCGGAATCTAAAACTGGACTCACAAGAGAGATTCAAACCATAGAAACTTAGAGTGTCAGTCCTCTTTTACTTAAGTCGGCATTGTGCCTTTTGAATTTAATTCCGATGCAATTTCTGTGTTTCATCGTCAATACGTAGGCCCAAGGGATACATTAAACCTAAAGTGAAGCATCGGAATGTAAAACTGGACTCACAGGAGAGGTTCAAATCATAGAAACTTAGAGTGTCAGTCCTCTTGTACTTAAGCCGGCATTGTGCCTTTTGGATGAAATTCGGATGCAATTTCTGTGTTTCATCGTCAATAAGAAGGTCCAAGGGATACAGTAAGCCTGAAGTGAAGCATCGGAATCTAAAACTGGACTCACAGGAGAGGTTCAAATCATGGAAAGTTAAAGTGTCTTTCCTCTTGTACTTAATTCGGCATTTGCCTTTTGTATTAAATTCGGATGCAATTTCTGTGTTTCATCGTCAATAAGAAGGTCCAAGGGATACAGTAACCCTGAAGTGAAGCATCGGAATCAAAAACTGGACTCACGGGAGAGGTTCAAATATTATAAAGTTAGAATGTCAGTCCTCTTGTTCTTAAGTCGGCATTGTGCCTTTTGTATTAAATTCGGATGCAATTTCTGTGTTTCATCGTCAATAAGATGGTCCAAGGGATACAGTAACCCTGAAGTGAAGCATCGGAATCTAAAACTGGACTCACAGGAGAGGTTCAAATCTTAGAAAGTTAGAATGTCAGTTCGCTTGTACTTAAGTCGGCATTGAGCCTTTTGTATTAAATTCGGATGCAATTTCTGTATTACATCGTCAATAAGAAGGTCCAAGGGATACAGTAAACCTGACGTGAAGCATCAGAATCTAAGACTGGACTCACAGGAGAGGTTCAAATCATAGAAAGTTAGAGTGTCAGTCCTCTTGTACTTAAGTGGCATTGTACCTTTTGAATTTAATTCCGATGCAGTTTCTGTGTTTCATCGTCAATAAGAAGGTCCAGGGGATACAGTAAACGTGAAGTGAAGCATCGGAATCTAAAACTGGACTCACAGGAGAGATTCAAACCATAGAAAGTTAAAGTGTCAGTCCTCTTTTACTTAAGTCGGCATTGTGCCTTTTGAATTTAATTCCGATGCAATTTCTGTGCTTCATCGTCAGTAAGAAGGTCCAAGGGAAACAATAACCTGAAGTGAAGCATCTTAATCTAAAACCGGACTCATAGGAGAGGTTCAAATCATAGAAAGATAGAATGTTAGTTCTCTTGTAGTTGAGTCGCCATTGTGCCTTTTGTATTAAATTCGGATGCAATTTCTGTGTTTCATCGTCAATAGGAAGGTCCAAGGGATACAGTTAGCCTGAACTGAAGCATCGGAATCTAAAACTGAAATCACAGGAGCGGTTCAAATCATAGAAAGTTAGAGTGTCAGTCCTCTTGTACTTAAATCGGCATTGTGCCTTTTGTATTAAATTCGGATGCAATTTCTGTGCTTCATCACCAATGAGAAGGTCCAAGGGATACAGTAAACCTGAAGTGAAGCACCGATATCTGAAACTGGACTCACAGGAGAGGTTCAAATCATCGAAAGTTAGGGTGTCAGTCCACTTGTACTTAAGTCGGCATTGTGCCTTTTGTATTAAATTCGGATGCAATATCTGTGTTTCATCGTCAATAAGAAGGTCTAAGGGATACAGTAAACCTGAAGTGAAGCATCGGAATCTAAAACTGGACTCACAGGAGAGGTTCAAATCATAGAAAGTTAGCGTGTCAATGAACTTGCTCTTATTTCGGCGTTGTGCCTTTTGTATCAAATTCGGAAGCAATTTCTGTTTTTCATCGACAGTATGAAGGTCCAAGGGATACAGTAACCCTGACGTGAAGCATCGGAATCTGAATCTGGACTCACAGGAGAGGTTTAAATCGTAGAAAAATAGAATGTCAGTCCTCTTGTACTTAAGTCGGCATTGAGCCTTTTGTATTAAATTCGGATGCAATTTCTGTATTTCATCGTCAATAAGAAGGTCCAAGGGATACTGTAAACCTGAAGTGAAGCATCGGAATCTAAAACTGGACTCACAGGAGAGGTTCAAATCATAGAATTTTAGAGTGTCAGTCCTCTTGTACTTAAGCCGGCATTGTGCCTTTTGTATTAAATTCGGATGCAATTTCTGTGTTTCATCGTCTATAAGAAGGTCCAAGGGATACAGTAAGCCTGAAGTGAAGCATCGGAATCTAAAACTGGACTCACAGGAGAGGTTCAAATCATGGAATGTTAAAGTGTCATTCCTCTTGTACTTAAGTCGGCATTTGCCTTTTGTATTAAATTCGGATGCAATTTCTGTGTTTCATCGCCAATAAGAAGGTCCAAAGGATACAGTAACCCTGAAGTGTAGCATCGGAATCTAAAACTGGACTCACATGAGAGGTTCAAATCTTAGAAAGTTAGAATGTCAGTCCTCTTGTACTTAAGTCGGTATTGTGCCTTTTGTATTAAATTCGGATGCAATTTCTGTATTTCATCGTCAATAAGAATGTCCAAGGGATACAGTAAACCTGAAGTGAAGCATCGGAATCTAAAACTGGACTCACAGGAGAGGTCCAAATCATAGAAAGTTACAGTGTCAGTCCTCTTCTACTTAAGTTGCATTGTACCTTTTGAATTTAATTCCGATGCAGTTTCTGTGTTTCATCGTCAATAAGAAGGTCCCACGGATACAGTAAACGTGAAGTGAGGCATCGGAATCTAAAACTGGACTCACAGGAGAGATTCAAACCATAGAAACTTAGAGTTTCAGTCCTCTTTTACTTAAGCCGGCATTGTGCCTTTTGAATTTAATTCCGATGCAATTTCTGTGCTTCATCGTCAGTAAGAAAGGTCCAAGGGATACAGTAAACCTGAAGTGAAGCATCGGAATCTAAAACCGGACTCACAGGAGAGGTTCAAATCATAGGAAGTTAGAATGCCAGTCCTCTTGTAGTTCAGTCGGCATTGTGCCTTTTGTATTAAATTCGAACGCAATTTCTGTGTTTCATCATCAATAGGAAGGTCCAAGGTATACAGTAAACCTGAAGTGAAGCATCGGAATCTAAAACTGGACTCACAGGAGAGGTTCAAATCATAGAAAGTTAGAGTGTCAGTCCTATTGTACTTCGGTCGGCATTGTGCCTTTTGTATTAAATTCGGATGCAATAAATCTGTGTTTCATCGTCAGTAAGAAGGTCCAAGAGATACAGTAAGCCTGAAGTGAAGCATCGGAATATAAAACTGGACTCACAGGAGAGATTGAAATGATGGAAAGTTAGAGTGTCATTCCTCCTGTACTTAAGTCGGCATTGTGCCTTTTGTATTAAATTCGGAAGCAATTTCTGTGTTTCATCGTCAATAAGAAGGTCCAAGGGATACAGTAAACCTGAAGTGAAACATCGAAATCTACAACTGGACTCACAGGAGAGGTTCATATCGTAGAAATTTAGGGTGTCAGTCCACTTGTACTTAAGTCGGCATTGTGCCTATTGTATTAAATTCGGATGCCATATCTGTGTTTCATCGTCAATAAGAAGTTCTAAGGGATACAGTAAACCTGAAGTGTAGCATCGGAATCTAAATCTGGACTCACAGGAGAGGTTCGAATCATAGAAAGTTAGAGTGTCAGTCCTCTTGTACTTAAGTCGGCGTTGTGCTTTTTGTATTAAAATCAGATGCAATTTCTGTGTTTCATCGTCAATAAGAAGGTCCAAGGGATACAGTAAACTTGTAGTGAAGCATCGGAATCTAAAACTGGAGCCTCAGGAGAGGTTTAAATCATATAAAGTTAGAGTGTCAGTCCTCTTGTACTTAAGTCGGCATTGTGCCTTTTGTATTAAATTCGGATGCAATTTCTGTGGTTCATCGCCAATAAGAAGGTCCAAGGGATACAGCAAACCTGAAGTGAACCACTGGAATCCAAAACTGAATTCACAGGAGAGGTTCAAATCATAGAAAGTTAGAGTGTCAGTCCTCTTCTTCTTAAGTGGCATTGTAATTTTTGAATTTAATTCCGATGTAGTTTCTGTGTTTCATCGTCAATAAGAAGGTCCAAGGGATACAGTAAACGTGAAGTGAAGCATCGGAATCTAAAACTGGACTCACAGGAGAGATTCAAACCATAGAACGTTAGAACGGCAGTCCTATTGTACTTAAGTCGTCATTGTGCCTTTCGTATTAAATTAGGATGCAATAAATCTGTGTTTCATCGTCAATAAGAAGGTCCAAGAGATACAGTAAGCCTGAAGTGAAGCATCGGAATATAAAACTGGAATCACAGGAGAGGTTGAAATCATGGAAAGTTAGAGTGTCATTCCTCTCTTACTTAAGTCGGCATTGTGCCTTTTGTATTAAATTTGGAAGCAATTTCTGTGTTTCATCGTCATTAGGAAGGTCCAAGGGATACAGTAAACATGAAGTGAAGCATCGAAATCTAAAACTGGACTCACAGGAGAGGTTCAAATCGTAGAAAGTTAGGGTGTCAGTCCACTTGTACTTAAGTCGGCATTGTGCCTTTTGTATTAAATTCGGATGCAATATCTGTGTTTCATCGTCAATAAGAAGGTCTAAGGGATACAGTAAACCTGAAGTGAAGTATCGGAATCTAAAACTGGACTCACAGGAGAGGTTCAAATCATAGAAAGTTAGCGTGTCAATCAACTTGCTCTTATTTCGGCGTTGTGCCTTTTGTATCTAATTCGGAAGCAATTTCTGTGTTTTATCGACAGTATGAAGGTCCAAGGGATACAGTAACCCTGACGTGAAACATCGGAATCTGAATCTGGACTCACAGGAGAGGTTTAAATCTTAGAAAAATAGAATGTCAGTCCTCTTGTACTTAGGTCGGCATTGAGCCTTTTGTATTAAATTCGGATGCAATTTCTGTATTTCATCGTCAATAAGAAGGTCCAAGGGATACTGTAAACCTGAAGTGAAGCATCGGAATCTAAAACTGGACTCACAGGAGAGGTTCAAATCATAGAAAGTTAGAGTGTCAGTCCTCTTGTACTTAAGCCGGCATTGTGCCTTTTGTATTAAATTCGGATGCAATTTCTGTGTTTCATCGTCTATAAGAAGGTCCAAGGGATACAGTAAGCCTGAAGTGAAGCATCGGAATCTAAAACTGGACTCACAGGAGAGGTTCAAATCATGGAATGTTAAAGTGTCATTCCTCTTGTACTTAAGTCGGCATTTGCCTTTTGTATTAAATTCGGATGCAATTTCTGTGTTTCATCGCCAATAAGAAGGTCCAAAGGATACAGTAACCCTGAAGTGTAGCATCGGAATCTAAAACTGGACTCACATGAGAGGTTCAAATCTTAGAAAGTTAGAATGTCAGTCCTCTTGTACTTAAGTCGGTATTGTGCCTTTTGTATTACATTCGGATGCAATTTCTGTATTTCATCGTCAATAAGAATGTCCAAGGGATACAGTAAACCTGAAGTGAAGCATCGGAATCTAAAACTGGACTCACAGGAGAGGTCCAAATCATAGAAAGTTACAGTGTCAGTCCTCTTCTACTTAAGTTGCATTGTACCTTTTGAATTTAATTCCGATGCAGTTTCTGTGTTTCATCGTCAATAAGAAGGTCCCACGGATACAGTAAACGTGAAGTGAGGCATCGGAATCTAAAACTGGACTCACAGGAGAGATTCAAACCATAGAAACTTAGAGTTTCAGTCCTCTTTTACTTAAGTCGGCATTGTGCCTTTTGAATTTAATTCCGATGCAATTTCTGTGCTTCATCGTCAGTAAGAAAGGTCCAAGGGATACAGTAAACCTGAAGTGAAGCATCGGAATCTAAAACCGGACTCACAGGAGAGGTTCAAATCATAGGAAGTTAGAATGCCAGTCCTCTTGTAGTTCAGTCGGCATTGTGCCTTTTGTATTAAATTCGGACGCAATTTCTGTGTTTCATCATCAATAGGAAGGTCCAAGGTATACAGTAAACCTGAAGTGAAGCATCGGAATCTAAAACTGGACTCACAGGAGAGGTTCAAATCATAGAAAGTTAGAGTGTCAGTCCTATTGTACTTCGGTCGGCATTGTGCCTTTTGTATTAAATTCGGATGCAATAAATCTGTGTTTCATCGTCAATAAGAAGGTCCAAGAGATACAGTAAGCCTGAAGTGAAGCATCGGAATATAAAACTGGACTCACAGGAGAGATTGAAATGATGGAAAGTTAGAGTGTCATTCCTCCTGTACTTAAGTCGGCATTGTGCCTTTTGTATTAAATTCGGAAGCAATTTCTGTGTTTCATCGTCAATAAGAAGGTCCAAGGGATACAGTAAACCTGAAGTGAAACATCGAAATCTAAAACTGGACTCACAGGAGAGGTTCATATCGTAGAAATTTAGGGTGTCAGTCCACTTGTACTTAAGTCGGCATTGTGCCTATTGTATTAAATTCGGATGCAATATCTGTGTTTCATCGTCAATAAGAAGTTCTAAGGGATACAGTAAACCTGAAGTGTAGCATCGGAATCTAAATCTGGACTCACAGGAGAGGTTCAAATCATAGAAAGTTAGAGTGCCAGTCCTCTTGTACTTAAGTCGGCATTGTGCCTTTTGTTCTAAATTCGGATGCAATTTCTGTGTTTCATCGTCAATAAGGAGGTCCAAGGGATTCAGTAAACCTGAAGTGAAGCATTGGAACCTAAAACTGGACTCACAGGAGAGGTTCGAATCATAGAAAGTTAGAGTGTCAGTCCTCTTGTACTTAAGTCGGCATTGTGCCTATTGTATTAAATTCGGATGCAATATCTGTGTTTCATCGTCAATAAGAAGTTCTAAGGGATACAGTAAACCTGAAGTGTAGCATCGGAATCTAAATCTGGACTCACAGGAGAGGTTTAAATCATATAAAGTTAGATTGTCAGTCCTCTTGTACTTAAGTCGGCATTGTGCCTTTTGTATTAAATTCGGATGCAATTTCTGTGGTTCATCGCCAATAAGAAGGTCCAAGGGATACAGCAAACCTGAAGTGAACCACTGGAATCCAAAACTGAATTCACAGGAGAGGTTCAAATCATAGAAAGTTAGAGTGTCAGTCCTCTTCTTCTTAAGTGGCATTGTAATTTTTGTATTTAATTCCGATGTAGTTTCTGTGTTTCATCGTCAATAAGAAGGTCCAAGGGATACAGTAAACGTGAAGTGAAGCATCGGAATCTAAAACTGGACTCACAGGAGAGATTCAAACCATAGAACGTTAGAACGGCAGTCCTATTGTACTTAAGTCGTCATAGTGCCTTTCGTATTAAATTAGGATGCAATAAATCTGTGTTTCATCGTCAATAAGAAGGTCCAAGAGATACAGTAAGCCTGAAGTGAAGCATCGGAATATAAAACTGGACTCACAGGAGAGGTTGAAATCATGGAAAGTTAGAGTGTCATTCCTCTCTTACTTAAGTCGGCATTGTGCCTTTTGTATTAAATTTGGAAGCAATTTCTGTGTTTCATCGTCATTAGGAAGGTCCAAGGGATACAGTAAACATGAAGTGAAGCATCGAAATCTAAAACTGGACTCACAGGAGAGGTTCAAATCGTAGAAAGTTAGGGTGTCAGTCCACTTGTACTTAAGTCGGCATTGTGCCTTTTGTATTAAATTCGGATGCAATATCTGTGTTTCATCGTCAATAAGAAGGTCTAAGGGATACAGTAAACCTGAAGTGAAGTATCGGAATCAAAAACTGGACTCACAGGAGAGGTTCAAATCATAGAAAGTTAGCGTGTCAATCAACTTGCTCTTATTTCGGCGTTGTGCCTTTTGTATCTAATTCGGAAGCAATTTCTGTGTTTTATCGACAGTATGAAGGTCCAAGGGATACAGTAACCCTGACGTGAAACATCGGAATCTGAATCTGGACTCACAGGAGAGGTTTAAATCTTAGAAAAATAGAATGTCAGTCCTCTTGTACGTAGGTCGGCATTGAGCCTTTTGTATTAAATTCGGATGCAATTTCTGTATTTCATCGTCAATAAGAAGGTCCAAGGAAGACAGTAAAACTGAAGTGAAGCATCGGAATCTAAAACTGGACTCACAGGAGAGGTTCAAATCATAGAAAGTTAGAGTGTCAGTCCTCTTGTACTTAAGCCGGCATTGTGCCTTTTGTATTAAATTCGGATGCAATTTCTGTGATTCATCGTCTATAAGAAGGTCCAAGGGATACAGTAAGCCTGAAGTGAAGCATCGGAATCTAAAACTGGACTCACAGGAGAGGTTCAAATCATTAAATGTTAAAGTGTCATTCCTCTTGTACTTAAGTCGGCATTTGCCTTTTGTATTAAATTCGGATGCAATTTCTGTGTTTCATCGCCAATAAGAAGGTCCAAGGGATACAGTAACCCTGAAGTGTAGCATCGGAATCTAAAACTGGACTCACATGAGAGGTTCAAAGCTTAGAAAGTTAGAATGTCAGTCCTCGTGTACTTAAGTCGGCATTGTGCCTTTTGTATTACATTCGGATGCAATTTCTGTGTTTCATTGTCAATAAGATGGTCCAAGGGGTACAGTAAACCTGACGAAAAGCATCAGAATCTAAAACTGGAACCACAGGAGAGGTTTAACTCAAAGAAAGTTAGAGTGTCAGTCCACTTGTACTTAAGTCGGCATTGAGCTTTTTGTATTCAATTCGGATGTAATTTCTGTATTTCATCGTCAATAAGAAGGTCCAAGGGATACAGTAAACCTGAAGTGAAGCATCGGAATCTAAAACTGGACTCACAGGAGAGGTTCAAATCATAGAAAGTTACAGTGTCAGTCCTCTTCTACTTAAGTTGCATTGTACCTTTTGAATTTAATTCCGATGCAGTTTGTCTGTATCATCGTCAATAACAAGGTCCCACGGTTACAGTAAACGTGAAGTGAAGCATCGGAATCTAAAACTGGACTCACAGGAGAGATTCAAACCATAGAAACTTAGTGTTTCAGTCCTCTTTTACTTAAGTCGACATTGTGCCTTTTGAATTTAATTCCGATGCAATTTCTGTGCTTCATCGTCAGTAAGAAAAGTCCAAGGGATACAGTAAACCTGAAGTGAAGCATCGGAATCTAAAACCGGACTCACAGGAGAGGTTCAAATCATAGGAAGTTAGAATGTCAGTCCTCTTGTAGTTCAGTCGGCATTGTGCCTTTTGTATTAAATTCGGATGCAAATTCTGTGATTCATCATCAATAGGAAGGTCCAAGGTATACAGTAAACCTGAAGTGAAGCATCGGAATCTAAAATTGGACTCACAGGAGAGGTTCAAATCATAGAAAGTTAGAGTGTCTGTACTATTGTACTTCGGTCGGCATTGTGCCTTTTGTATTAAATTCGGATGCAATAAATCTGTGTTTCATCGTCAATAAGAAGGTCCAAGAGATACAGTAAGGCTGAAGTGAAGCATCGGAATATAAAACTGGACTCACAGGAGAGGTTGAAATGATGGAAAGTTAGGGTGTCATTCCTCCTGTACTTAAGTCGGCATTGTGCCTTTTGTATTAAATTCGGAAGCAATTTCTGTGTTTCATCGTCAATAAGAAGGTCCAAGGGATACAGTAAACCTGAAGTGAAACATCGAAATCTAAAACTGGACTCACAGGAGAGGTTCATATCGTAGAAATTTAGGGTGTCAGTCCACTTGTACTTAAGTCGGCATTGTGCCTATTGTATTAAATTCGAATGCAATATCTGTGTTTCATCGTCAATAAGAAGTTCTAAGGGATACAGTAAACCTGAAGTGTAGCATCGGAATCTAAATCTGGACTCACAGGAGAGGTTCAAATCATAGAAAGTTAGAGTGCCAGTCCTCTTGTACTTAAGTCGGCATTGTGCCTTTTGTATTACATTCGGATGCTATTTCTGTGTTTCATCGTCAATAAGGAGGTCCAAGGGATTCCGTAAACCTGAAGTGAAGCATTGGAACCTAAAACTGGACTCACAGGAGATGTTCGAATCATAGAAAGTAAGAGTGTCAGTCCTCTTGTACTTAAGTCGGCATTTTGGCTTTTGGATTAAATTCGGATTCAATTTCTGTGTTTCAGCGCCACTAAGAAGTTCCAAGGGATAAAGTAAACCTGAAGTGAAGCATCGGAATCTAAAACCGGACTCACAGGAGAGGTTCAAATCATAGAAAGTTAGAATGTCAGTCCTCTTGTAGTTCAGTCGGCATTGTGCCTGTTGTATTAAATTGGGATGCAATTTCTGTGTTTCATTGTCAATAGGAAGGTCCAAGGTATACAGTACACCTGAAGTGAAGCATCGGAATCTAAAAGTGGACTCACAGGAGAGGTTCAAATCATAGAAAGTTAGAGTGCCAGTCCTCTTGTACTTAAGTCGGCATTGTGCCTTTTGTATTAAATTCGGATGCAATTTCTGTGTTTCATCGTCAATAATGAAAGGTCCAAGGGATTCAGTAAACCTGAAGTGAAGCATTGGAACCTAAAACTGGACTCACAGGAGAGGTTCGAATCATAGAAAGTTAGTGTGTCAGTCCTCTTGTACTTAAGTCGGCGTTGTGCTTTTTGTATTAAATTCGGATGCAATTTCTGTGTTCCATCGTCAATAAGAAGGTCAAGGGATACAGTAAACCTGAAGAGAAGCATCGGAATCTAAAACTGGACTCACAGGATAGGTTCAAATCATAGAAAGTTAAAGAGTCAGTCCTTTTGTACATAAGTCGGCAATATGCCTTTTGAATTTAATTCCTATGCAATTTCTGTGTTTCATCGTCAAAAAGAGGGTCCAAGGGATACAGTAAACCTGAAGTGTAGCATCGGAATCTAAAACTGGACTCACAGGAGAGGTTCAAATCATAGAAAGTTAGAGTGTCAGTCCTCTTGTACTTAAATCGGCATTGTGCCTTTTGTATTAAATTCGGATGCAATTTCTGTGCTTCATCACCAATGAGAAGGTCCAAGGAATACAGTAAACCTGAAGTGAAGCACCGAAATCTGAAACTGGACTCACAGGAGAGGTTCAAATCATAGAAAGTTAGAGTGTCAGTCCTCTTGTACTTAAGTGGCATTGTACCTTTTGAATTTAATTCCGATGCTATTTCTGTGTTTCATCGTCAATAAGAAGGTCCAAGGGATACAGTAAACCTGAAGTGAAGCATCGAAATCTAAAACTGGACTCACAGGAGAGGTTCAAATCGTAGAAAGTTAGGGTGTCAGTCCACTTGTACTTAAGTCGGCATTGTGCCTTTTGTATTAAATTCGGATGCAATATCTGTGTTTCATCGTCAATAAGAAGGTCTAAGGGATACAGTAAACCTGAAGTGAAGCATCGGAATCTAAAACTGGACTCACAGGAGAGGTTCAAATCATAGAAAGTTAGCGTGTCAATCAACTTGCTCTTATTTCGGCGTTGTGCCTTTTGTATCAAATTCGGAAGCAATTTCTGTGTTTCATCGACAGTATGAAGGTCCAAGGGATACAGTAACCCTGACGTGAAACATCGGAATCTGAATCTGGACTCACAGGAGAGGTTTAAATCTTAGAAAAATAGAATGTCAGTCCTCTTGTACTTAGGTCGGCGTTGAGCCTTTTGTATTAAATTCGGATGCAATTTCTGTATTTCATCGTCAATAAGAAGGTCCAAGGAAGACAGTAAACCTGAAGTGAAGCATCGGAATCTAAAACTGGACTCACAGGAGAGGTTCAAATCATAGAAAGTTAGAGTGTCAGTCCTCTTGTACTTAAGCCGGCATTGTGCCTTTTGTATTAAATTCGGATGCAATTTCTGTGTTTCATCGTCTATAAGAAGGTCCAAGGGATACAGTAAGCCTGAAGTGAAGCATCGGAATCTAAAACTGGACTCACAGGAGAGGTTCAAATCATTAAATGTTAAAGTGTCATTCCTCTTGTACTTAAGTCGGCATTCGCCTTTTGTATTAAATTCGGATGCAATTTCTGTGTTTCATCGCCAATAAGAAGGTCCAAGGGATACAGTAACCCTGAAGTGTAGCATCGGAATCTAAATCTGGACTCACATGAGAGGTTCAAATCTTAGAAAGTTAGAATGTCAGTCCTCGTGTACTTAAGTCGGCATTGTGCCTTTTGTATTACATTCGGATGCAGTTTCTGTGTTTCATTGTCAATAAGATGGTCCAAGGGGTACAGTAAACCTGACGAAAAGCATCAGAATCTAAAACTGGAACCACACGAGAATTTTAACTCAAAGAAAGTTAGAGTGTATGTCCACTTGTACTTAAGTCGGCATTGAGCTTTTTGTATTAAATTCGGATGTAATTTCTGTATTTCATCGTCAATAAGAAGGTCCAAGGGATACAGTAAACCTGAAGTGAAGCATCGGAATCTAAAGCTGGACTCACAGGAGAGGTTCAAATCATAGAAAGTTACAGTGTCAGTCCTCTTCTACTTAAGTTGCATTGTACCTTTTGAATTTAATTCCGATGCAGTTTCTCTGTTTCATCGTCAATAACAAGGTCCCACGGATACAGTAAACGTGAAGTGAAGCATCGGAATCTAAAACTGGACTCACAGGAGAGATTCAAACCATAGAAACTTAGTGTTTCAGTCCTCTTTTACTTAAGTCTGCATTGTGCCTTTTGAATTTAATTCCGATGCAATTTCTGTGCTTCATCGTCAGTAAGAAAGGTCCAAGGGATACAGTAAACCTGAAGTGAAGCATCGGAATCTAAAACCGGACTCACAGGAGAGGTTCAAATCATAGGAAGTTAGAATGTCAGTCCTCTTGTAGTTCAGTCGGCATTGTGCCTTTTGTATTAAATTCGGATGCAATTTCTGTGATTCATCATCAATAGGAAGGTCCAAGGTATACAGTAAACCTGAAGTGAAGCATCGGAATCTAAAACTGGACTCACAGGAGAGGTTCAAATCATAGAAAGTTAGAGTGTCTGTACTATTGTACTTCGGTCGGCATTGTGCCTTTTGTATTAAATTCGGATGCAATAAATCTGTGTTTCATCGTCAATAAAAAGGTCCAAGAGATACAGTAAGGCTGAAGTGAAGCATCGGAATATAAAACTGGACTCACAGGAGAGGTTGAAATGATGGAAAGTTAGAGTGTCATTCCTCCTGTACTTAAGTCGGCATTGTGCCTTTTGTATTAAATTCGGAAGCAATTTCTGTGTTTCATCGTCAATAAGAAGGTCCAAGGGATACAGTAAACCTGAAGTGAAACATCGAAATCTAAAACTGGACTCACAGGAGAGGTTCATATCGTAGAAATTTAGGGTGTCAGTCCACTTGTACTTAAGTCGGCATTGTGCCTATTGTATTATATTCGAATGCAATATCTGTGTTTCATCGTCAATAAGAAGTTCTAAGGGATACAGTAAACCTGAAGTGAAGCATCGGAATCTAAAACTGGACTCACAGGAGAGGTTCAAATCATAGAAAGTTAGCGTGTCACTCATCTTGCTCTTATTTCGGCGTTGTGCCTTTTGGATCAAATTCGGAAGCAATTTCTGTGTTTCATCGTCAGTATGAAGGTCCAAGGTATACAGTAAACCTGAAGTGAAACATCGAAATCTAAAACTGGACTCACAGGAGAGGTTCATATCGTAGAAATTTAGGGTGTCAGTCCACTTGTACTTAAGTCGGCATTGTGCCTATTGTATTAATTTCGAATGCAATATCTGTGTTTCATCGTCAATAAGAAGTTCTAAGGGATACAGTAAACCTGAAGTGTAGCATCGGAATCTAAATCTGGACTCACAGGAGAGGTTCAAATCATAGAAAGTTAGAGTGCCAGTCCAATTGTACTTAAGTCGGCATTGTGCCTTTTGTATTAAATTCGGATGCTATTTCTGTGTTTCATCGTCAATAAGGAGGTCCTAGGGATTCAGTAAACCTGAAGTGAAGCATTGGAACCTAAAACTGGACTCACAGGAGAGGTTCGAGTCATAGAAAGTTAGAGTGTCAGTCCTCTTGTACTTAAGTCGGCATTTTGGCTTTTGGATTAAATTCGGATTCAATTTCTGTGTTTCAGCGTCACTAAGAAGTTCCAAGGGATAAAGTAAACCTGAAGTGAAGCATCGGAATCTAAAACCGGACTCACAGGATAGGTTCAAATCATAGAAAGTTAGAATGTCAGTCCTCTTGTAGTTCAGTCGGCATTGTGCCTGTTGTATTAAATTGGGATGCAATTTCTGTGTTTCATTGTCAATAGGAAGGTCCAAGGTATACAGTACACCTGAAGTGAAGCATCGGAATCTAAAAGTGGACTCACAGGAGAGGTTCAAATCATAGAAAGTTAGAGTGCCAGTCCTCTTGTACTTAAGTCGGCATTGTGCCTTTTGTATTAAATTCGGATGCTATTTCTGTGTTTCATCGTCAATAATGAAGGTCCAAGGGATTCAGTAAACCTGAAGTGAAGCATTGGAACCTAAAACTGGACTCACAGGAGAGGTTCGAATCATAGAAAGTTAGAGTGTCAGTCCTCTTGTACTTAAGTCGGCGCTGTGCTTTTTGTATTAAATTCGAATGCAATTTCTGTGTTCCATCGTCAATAAGAAGGTCAAGGGATACAGTAAACCTGAAGAGAAGCATCGGAATCTAAAACTGGACTCACAGGAGAGGTTCAAATCATAGAAAGTTAAAGAGTCAGTCCTTTTGTACATAAGTCGGCAATATGCCTTTTGAATTTAATTCCTATGCAATTTCTGTGTTTCATCGTCAAAAAGAGGGTCCAAGGGATACAGTAAACCTGAAGTGTAGCATCGGAATCTAAAACTGGACTCACAGGAGAGGTTCAAATCATAGAAAGTTAGAGTGCCAGTCCAATTGTACTTAAGTCGGCATTGTGCCTTTTGTATTAAATTCGGATGCTATTTCTGTGTTTCATCGTCAATAAGGAGGTCCTAGGGATTCAGTAAACCTGAAGTGAAGCATTGGAACCTAAAACTGGACTCACAGGAGAGGTTCGAGTCATAGAAAGTTAGAGTGTCAGTCCTCTTGTACTTAAGTCGGCATTTTGGCTTTTGGATTAAATTCGGATTCAATTTCTGTGTTTCAGCGTCACTAAGAAGTTCCAAGGGATAAAGTAAACCTGAAGTGAAGCATCGGAATCTAAAACCGGACTCACAGGATAGGTTCAAATCATAGAAAGTTAGAATGTCAGTCCTCTTGTAGTTCAGTCGGCATTGTGCCTGTTGTATTAAATTGGGATGCAATTTCTGTGTTTCATTGTCAATAGGAAGGTCCAAGGTATACAGTACACCTGAAGTGAAGCATCGGAATCTAAAAGTGGACTCACAGGAGAGGTTCAAATCATAGAAAGTTAGAGTGCCAGTCCTCTTGTACTTAAGTCGGCATTGTGCCTTTTGTATTAAATTCGGATGCTATTTCTGTGTTTCATCGTCAATAATGAAGGTCCAAGGGATTCAGTAAACCTGAAGTGAAGCATTGGAACCTAAAACTGGACTCACAGGAGAGGTTCGAATCATAGAAAGTTAGAGTGTCAGTCCTCTTGTACTTAAGTCGGCGCTGTGCTTTTTGTATTAAATTCGAATGCAATTTCTGTGTTCCATCGTCAATAAGAAGGTCAAGGGATACAGTAAACCTGAAGAGAAGCATCGGAATCTAAAACTGGACTCACAGGAGAGGTTCAAATCATAGAAAGTTAAAGAGTCAGTCCTTTTGTACATAAGTCGGCAATATGCCTTTTGAATTTAATTCCTATGCAATTTCTGTGTTTCATCGTCAAAAAGAGGGTCCAAGGGATACAGTAAACCTGAAGTGTAGCATCGGAATCTAAAACTGGACTCACAGGAGAGGTTCAAATCATAGAAAGTTAGAGTGTCAGTCCTCTTGTACTTAAATCGGCATTGTGCCTTTTGTATTAAATTCGGATGCAGTTTCTGTGCTTCATCACCAATGAGAAGGTCCAAGGGATACAGTAAACCTGAAGTGAAGCACCGAAATCTGAAACTGGACTCACAGGAGAGGTTCAAATCATAGAAAGTTAGAGTGTCAGTCCTCTTGTACTTAAGTGGCATTGTACCTTTTGAATTTAATTCCGACGCTATTTCTGTGTTTCATCGTCAATAAGAAGGTCCAAGGGATACAGTAAACCTGAAGTGAAGCATCGGAATCTAAAACTGAACTCACAGGACTGGTTCAAATCATAGAAAGTTAGAGTGTCAGTCCTCTTGTACTTAAATCGGCATTGTGCCTTTTGTATTAAATTCGGATGCAATTTCTGTGCTTCATCACCAATGAGAAGGTCCAAGGGATACAGTAAACCTGAAGTGAAGCACCGAAATCTGAAACTGGACTCACAGGAGAGGTTCAAATCATCGAAAGTTAGTGTGTCAAATCTCAAGTACTTAAGTCGGCAATGTGCCTTTCGTATTAAATTCCTATGCAATTTCTGTGTTTCATCGTCAATAAGAAGGTCCAAGGGATACAGTAAACCTGAAGTGAAGCATCGGAATCTAAAACTGGACTCACAGGAGAGGATCAAATCATAGAAAGTTAGAGTGTCAGTCCTCTTGTACTTAAGTCGGCATTGTGCCTTTTGTATTAAATTCGGGAGAAATTTCAGTGCTTCATCGCCAATAAGTAGGTCCAAGGTATACAGTAACCTGAAGAGAAGCGTCGGAATCTAAAACTGGACTCACAGGAGAGGGTCAAATCATAGAAAGTTAGAGTGTCAGTCCTCTTGTACTTAAGTCGGCATTGTGCCTTTTGAATTTAATTCAGATGCAATTTCTGTGTTTCATCGTCAATACGAAGGTCCAAGGGATACAGTAAACTTGAAGTGAAGCATCGGAATCTAAAACTGGACCCTCAGGAGAGGTTTAAATCATATAAAGTTAGAGTGTCAGTCCTCTTGTACTTAAGTCGGCATTGTGCCTTTTGTATTAAATTCGGATGCAATTTCTGTGGTTCATCGCCAATAAGAAGGTCCAAGGGATGCAGTAAACCTGAAGAGAACCATTGGAATCCAAAACTGAATTCACAGGAGAGGTTCAAATCATAGAAAGTTAGAGTGTCAGTCCTCTTCTACTTAAGTGGCATTGTAATTTTTGAATTTAATTCCGATGTAGTTTCTGTGTTTCATCGTCAATAAGAAGGTCCAAGGGATACAGTAAACGTGAAGTGAAGCATCGGAATCTAAAACTGGACTCACAGGAGAGATTCAAACCATCGAACGTTAGAACGGCAGTCCTATTGTACTTAAGTCGTCATTGTGCCTTTCGTATTAAATTAGGATGCAATAAATCTGTGTTTCATCGTCAATAAGAAGGTCCAAAAGATACAGTAAGCCTGAAGTGAAGCATCGGAATATAAAACTGGACTCACAGGAGAGGTTGAAATCATGGAAAGTTAGAGTGTCATTCCTCTCATACTTAAGTCGGCATTGTGCCTTTTGTATTAAATTTGGAAGCAATTTCTGTGTTTCATCGTCATTAGGAAGGTCCAAGGGATACAGTAAACCTGATGTGAAGCATCGAAATCTAAAACTGGACTCACAGGAGAGGTTCAAATCGTAGAAAGTTAGGGTGTCAGTCCACTTGTACTTAAGTGGCATTGTAATTTTTGAATTTAATTCCGATGTAGTTTCTGTGTTTCATCGTCAATAAGAAGGTCCAAGGGATACAGTAAACGTGAAGTGAAGCATCGGAATCTAAAACTGGACTCACAGGAGAGATTCAAACCATCGAACGTTAGAACGGCAGTCCTATTGTACTTAAGTCGTCATTGTGCCTTTCGTATTAAATTAGGATGCAACAAATCTGTGTTTCATCGTCAATAAGAAGGTCCAAGAGATACAGTAAGCCTGAAGTGAAGCATCGGAATATAAAACTGGACTCACAGGAGAGGTTGAAATCATGGAAAGTTAGAGTGTCATTCCTCTCATACTTAAGTCGGCATTGTGCCTTTTGTATTAAATTCGGATGCAATATCTGTGTTTCATCGTCAATAAGAAGGTCTAAGGGATATAGTAAACCTGAAGTGAAGCATCGGAATCTAAAACTGGACTCACAGGAGAGGTTCAGATCATAGAAAGTTAGCGTGTCAATGAACTTGCTCTTATTTCGGCGTTGTGCCTTTTGTATCAAATTCGGAAGCAATTTCTGTGTTTCATCGACAGTATGAAGGTCCAAGGGATACAGTAACCCTGACGTGAAGCATCGGAATCTGAATCTGGACTCACAGGAGAGGTTTAAATCGTTGAAAAATAGAATGTCAGTCCTCTTGTACTTAAGTCGGCATTGAGCCTTTTGTATTAAATTCGGATGCAATTTCTGTATTTCATCGTCAATAAGAAGGTCCAAGGGATACTGTAAACCTGAAGTGAAGCATCGGAATCTAAAACTGGACTTACAGGAGAGGTTCAAATCATGGAAAGTAAGAGTGTCAGTCCTCTTGTACTTAAGCCGGCATTGTGCCTTTTGTATTAAATTCGGATGAAATTTCTGTGTTTCATCGTCTATAAGAAGGACCAAGGGATACAGTAAACCTGAAGTGAAGCATCGGAATCTAAAACTGGACTCACAGGAGCGGTTCAAATCATGGAATGTTAAAGTGTCATTCCTCTTGTACTTAAGTCGGCATTTGCCTTTTGTATTAAATTCGGATGCAATTTCTGTGTTTCATCGCCAATAAGAAGGTCCAAGGGATACAGTAACCCTGAAGTGTAGCATCGGAATCTAAAACTGGACTCACATGAGAGGTTCAAATCTTAGAAAGTTAGAATGTCAGTCCTCTTGTACTTAAGTCGGCATTGTGCCTTTTGGTTTACATTCGGATGCAATTTCTGTGTTTCATCGTCATTAAGATGGTCCAAGGGGTACAGTAAACCTGACGAAAAGCATCAGAATCTAAAACTGGACCCACAGGAGAGGTTTAACTCAAAGAAAGTTAGAGTGTCAGTCCACTTGTACTTAAGTCGGCATTGAGCCTTTTGTATTAAATTCGGATGTAATTTCTGTATTTCATCGTCAATAAGAAGGTCCAAGGGATACAGTAAACCTGAAGTGAAGCATCGGAATCTAAAACTGGACTCACAGGAGAGGTTCAAATCATAGAAAGTTACAGTGTCAGTCCTCTTCTACTTAAGTTGCATTGTACCTTTTGAATTTAATTCCGATGCAGTTTCTGTGTTTCATCGTCAATAAGAAGGTCCCACGGATACAGTAAACGTGAAGTGAGGCATCGGAATCTGAAACTGGACTCGCAGGAGAGATTCAAACCATAGAAACTTAGAGTTTCAGTCCTCTTTTACTCAAGTCGGCATTGTGCCATTTGAATTTAATTCCGATGCAATTTCTGTGCTTCATCGTCAGTAAGAAAGGTCCAAGGGATACAGTAAACCTGAAGTGAAGCATCGGAATCTAAAACCGGACTCACAGGAGAGGTTCAAATCATAGGAAGTTAGAATGTCAGTCCTCTTGTAGTTCAGTCGGCATTGTGCCTTTTCGTATTAAATTCGGATGCAATTTCTGTGTTTCATCATCAATAGGAATGTCCAAGGTATACAGTAAACCTGAAGTGAAGCATCGGAATCTAAAACTGGACTCACAGGAGAGGTTCAAATCATAGAAAGTTAGAGTGTCAGACCTATTGTACTTCGGTCGGCATTGTGCCTTTTGTATTAAATTCGGATGCAATAAATCTGTGTTTCATCGTCAATAAGAAGGTCCAAGAGATACAGTAAGCCTGAAGTGAAGCATCGGAATATAAAACTGGACTCACAGGAGAGATTGAAATGATGGAAAGTTAGAGTGTCATTCCTCCTGTACTTAAGTCGGCATTGTGCCTTTTGTAATAAATTCGGAAGCAGTTTCTGTTTCATCGTCAATAAGAAGGTCCAAGGGAAACAGTAAACCTGAAGTGAAACATCGAAATCTAAAACTGGACTCACAGGAGAGATTCATATCGTAGAAATTTAGGGTGTCAGTCCACTTGTACTTAAGTCGGCATTGTGCCTATTGTATTAAATTTGGATGCAATATCTGTGTTTCATCGTCAATAAGAAGTTCTAAGGGATACAGTAAACCTGAAGTGTAGCATCGGAATCTAAATCTGGACTCACAGGAGAGGTTCAAATCATAGAAAGTTAGAGTGCCAGTCCTCTTGTACTTAAGTCGGCATTGTGCCTTTTGTATTAAATTCGGATGCAATTTCTGTGTTTCATCGTCAATAAGGAGGTCCAAGGGATTCAGTAAACCTGAAGTGAAGCATTGGAACCTAAAACTGGACTCACAGGAGAGGTTCGAATCATAGAAAGTTAGAGTGTCAGTCCTCTTGTACTTAAGTCGGCGTTGTGCTTTTTGTATTAAATTCAGATGCAATTTCTGTGTTTCATCGTCAATAAGAAGGTCCAAGGGATACAGTAAACTTGTAGTGAAGCATCGGAATCTAAAACTGGACCCTCAGGAGAGGTTTAAATCATATAAAGTTAGAATGTCAGTCCTCTTGTAGTTCAGTTGGCACTGTGCCTGTTGTATTAAATTCGGATGCAATTTCTGTGGTTCATCGCCAATAAGAAGGTCCAAGGGATACAGTAAACCTGAAGTGAACCATTGGAATCCAAAACTGAATTCACAGGAGAGGTTCAAATCATAGAAAGTTAGAGTGTCAGTCCTCTTCTACTTAAGTGCCATTGTAATTTTTGAATTTAATTCCGATGTAGTTTCTGTGTTTCATCGTCAATAAGAAGGTCCAAGGGATACAGTAAACGTGAAGCGAAGCATCGGAATCTAAAACTGGACTCACAGGAGAGATTCAAACCATAGAACGTTAGAACGGCAGTCCTATTGTACTTAAGTCGTCATTGTGCCTTTCGTATTAAATTAGGATGCAATAAATCTGTGTTTCATCGTCAATAAGAAGGTCCAAGAGATACAGTAAGCCTGAAGTGAAGTATCGGAATATAAAACAGGACTCACAGGAGAGGTTGAAATCATGGAAAGTTAGAGTGTCATTCCTCTCTTACTTAAGTCGGCATTGTGCCTTTTGTATTAAATTTGGAAGCAATTTCTGTGTTTCATCGTCATTAGGAAGGTCCAAGGGATACAGTAAACATGAAGTGAAGCATCGAAATCTAAAACTGGACTCACAGGAGAGGTTCAAATCGTAGAAAGTTAGGGTGTCAGTCCACTAGTACTTAAGTCGGCATTGTGCCTTTTGTATTAAATTCGGATGCAATATCTGTGTTTCATCGTCAATAAGAAGGTCTAAGGGATACAGTAAACATGAAGTGAAGCATCGGAATCTAAAACTGGACTCACAGGAGAGGTTCAAATCATAGAAAGTTAGCGTGTCAATCAACTTGCTCTTATTTCGGCGTTGTGCCTTTTGTATCAAATTCGGAAGCAATTTCTGTGTTTCCTCGACATTATGAAGGTCCAAGGGATACAGTAACCCTGACGTGAAGCATCGGAATCTGAATCTGGACTCACAGGAGAGGTTTAAATCTTAGAAAAATAGAATGTCAGTCCTCTTGTACTTAAGTCGGCATTGAGCCTTTTGTATTAAATTCGGATGCAATTTCTGTATTTCATCGTCAATAAGAAGGTCCAAGGAAAACAGTAAACCTGAAGTGAAGCATCGGAATCTAAAACTGGACTCACAGGATAGGTTCAAATCATAGAAAATTAGAGTGTCAGTCCTCTTGTACTTAAGCCGGCATTGTGCCTTTTGTATGAAATTCGGATGTAATTTCTGTGTTTCATCGTCTATAAGAAGGTCCAAGGGATACAGTAAGCCTGAAGTGAAGCATCGGAATCTAAAACTGGACTCACAGGAGAGGTTCAAATCATTAAATGTTAAAGTGTCATTCCTCTTTTACTTAAGTCGGCATTCGCCTTTTGTATTAAATTCGGATGCAATTTCTGTGTTTCATCACCAATAAGAAGGTCCAAGGGATACAGTAACCCTGAAGTGTAGCATCGGAATCTAAAACTGGACTCACATGAGAGGTCCAAATCTTAGAAAGTTAGAATGTCAGTCCTCTTGTACTTAAGTCGGAATTGTGCCTTTTGTATTTCATTCGGATGCAATTTCTGTGTTTCATCGTCAATAAGATGGTCCAAGGGGTACAGTAAACCTGACGAAAAGCATCAGAATCTAAAACTGGACCCACAGGAGAGGTTTAACTCAAAGAAAGTTAGAGTGTCAGTCCACTTGTAGTTAAGTCGGCATTGAGCTTTTTGTATTAAATTCGGATGTAATTTCTGTATTTCATCGTCAATATGAAGGTCCAAGGGATACAGTAAACCTGAAGTGAAGCATCGGAATCTAAAACTGGACTCACAGGAGAGGTTCAAATCATAGAAAGTTACAGTGTCAGTCCTCTTCTACTTAAGTTGCATTGTACCTTTTGAATTTAATTCCGATGCAGTTTCTGTGTTTCATCGTCAATAACAAGGTCCCACGGATACAGTAAACGTGAAGTGAAGCATCGGAATCTAAAACTGGACTCACAGGAGAGATTCAAACCATAGAAACTTAGAGTTTCAGTCCTCTTTTACTTAAGTCGGCATTGTGCCTTTTGAATTTAATTCCGATGCAATTTCTGTGCCTCATCGTCAGTAAGAAAGGTCCAAGGGATACAGTAAACCTGAAGTGAAGCATCGGAATCTAAAACCGGACTCACAGGAGAGGTTCAAGTCATAGGAAGTTAGAATGTCAGTCCTCTTGTAGTTCAGTCGGCATTGTGCCTTTTGTATTAAATTCGGATGCAATTTCTGTGTTTCATCATCAATAGGAAGGTCCAAGGTATACAGTAAACCTGAAGTGAAGCATCGGAATCTAAAACTGGACTCACAGGAGAGGTTCAAATCATAGAAAGTTAGAGTGTCTGTACTATTGTACTTCGGTCGGCATTGTGCCTTTTGTATTAAATTCGGATGCAATAAATCTGTGTTTCATCGTCAATAAGAAGGTCCAAGAGATACAGTAAGCCTGAAGTGAAGCATCGGAATATAAAACTGGACTCACAGGAGAGGTTGAAATGATGGAGAGTTAGAGTGTCATTCCTCCTGTACTTAAGTCGGCATTGTGCTATTTGTATTAAATTCGGAAGCAATTTCTGTGTTTCATCGTCAATAAGAAGGTCCAAGGGATACAGTAAACCTGAAGTGAAACATCGAAATCTAAAACTGGACTCACAGGAGAGGTTCATATTGTAGAAATTTAGGGTGTCAGTCCACTTGTACTTAAGTCGGCATTGTGCCTATTGTATTAAATTCGGATGCAATATCTGTGTTTCATCGTCAATAAGAAGTTCTAAGGGATACAGTAAACCTGAAGTGAAGCATCGGAATCTAAAACTGGACTCACAGGAGAGGTTCAAATCATAGAAAGTTAGCGTGTCACTCATCTTGCTCTTATTTCGGCGTTGTGCCTTTTGGATCAAATTTGGAAGCAATTTCTGTGTTTCATCGTCAGTATGAAGGTCCAAGGGATACAGTAAGCCTGAAGTGAAGCATCGGAATCTAAAACTGGGCTCACAGGAAAGGTTAAAAGCATACAAACTTAGAGTGTCAGTCCTCTTGTACTTAAGTCGGCATTTTGGGTTTTGGATTAAATTCGGATTCAATTTCTGTGTTTCAGCGTCACTAAGAAGTTCCAAGGGATAAAGTAAACCTGAAGTGAAGCATCGGAATCTAAAACCGGACTCACAGGAGAGGTTCAAATCATAGAAAGTTAGAATGTCAGTCCTCTTGTAGTTCAGTTGGCATTGTGCCTGTTGTATTAAATCGGGATGCAATTTCTGTGTTTCATTGTCAATAGGAAGGTCCAAGGTATACAGTACACCTGAAGTGAAGCATCGGAATCTAAAAGTGGACTCACAGGAGAGGTTCAAATCATAGAAAGTTAGAGTGCCAGTCCTCTTGTACTTAAGTCGGCATTGTGCCTTTTGTATTAAATTCGGATGCAATTTCTGTGTTTCATCGTCCATAAGGAAGTGCAAGGGATTCAGTAAACCTGAAGTGAAGCATTGGAACCTAAAACTGGACTCACAGGAGAGGTTCGAATCATAGAAAGTTAGAGTGTCAGTCCTCTTGTACTTAAGTCGGCGTTGTGCTTTTTGTATTAAATTCGGATGCAATTTCTGTGTTCCATCGTCAATAAGAAGGTCAAGGGATACAGTAAACCTGAAGAGAAGCATCGAAATCTAAAACTGGACTCACAGGAGAGGTTCAAATCATAGAAAGTTAAAGAGTCAGTCCTTTTGTACATAAGTCGGCAATATGCCTTTTGAATTTAATTCCGATGCAATTTCTGTGTTTCATCGTCAAAAAGAGTTTCCAAGGGATACAGTAAACCTGAAGTGTAGCATCGGAATCTAAAACTGGACTCACAGGAGAGGTTCAAATCATAGAAAGTTAGAGTGTCAGTCCTCTTGTACTTAAGTCGGCATTGTGCCTTTTGTATTAAATTCGGATGCAATTACTGTGTTTCATCATTAACAAGAAGGTGCAAGGGATACAGTAAACCTGTCGTGAAGCATCGGAATCTAAAACTGGACTCACAGGAGAGGTTCGAATCATAGAAAGTTAGAGTGTCAGTCCTCTTGTACTTAAGTCGGCGTTGTGCCTTTTATATTAAATTCGGATGCAATTTCTGTGTTTCATCGTCAATAAGAAGGTCCAAGGGATACAGTAAACCTGAAGAGAAGCATCGGAATCTAAAACTGGACTCACAGGAGAGGTTCAAATCATAGATTGTTAGAATGTCAGTCCTCTTTTACTTAAGTCGGCTTTGTGCGTTTTGAATTTAATTCCGATGCTATTTCTGTGTTTCATCGTCAATAATAAGGTCCAAGGGATACAGTAAACCTGAAGGGAAGCATCGGAATCTAAAACTGGACACACAGATAAGGTTCAAATCATAGAAAGTTAGAGTGTCAGTCCTATTGTAATTAAGTCGGCATTGTGCCTTTTGTATTAAAGTCGGACGCAATTTCTGTGTTTCATCGACAATAAGAATGTCCAAGGGATACAGTAAACATGAAGTGAAGCATCGGAATCTAAAACTGGACTCACAGGAGAGGATCAAATGATAGAAAGTTAGAGTGTCAGTCCTCTTGTACTTAAGTAGGCATTGTTCCTTTTGTATTAAATTCGGATGCAATTTCAGTGCTTCATCGCCAATAAGTAGGTCCAAGCTATACAGTAACCTGAAGTGAAGCGTCGGAATCTAAAACTGGACTCACAGGAGAGGTTCAAATCATAGAAAGTTAGAGTGTCAGTCCTCTTGTACTTATGTCGGCATTGTGCCTTTTGTATTAAATTCGGATGTAATTTCTGTGTTTCATCGTCAATACGAAGGTCCAAGGTATACAGTAAACCTGAAGTGAAGCATCGGAATCTAAAATTGGACTCACAGGAGAGGTTCAAAACATAGAAAGTTAAAGTGTCAGTCCTCTTGTACTTAAGTCGGCATTGTGCCTTTTGCATTAAATTCGGATGCAATTTCTGTATTTCGTCGTCAATAAGAAGGTCCAAGGGATACAATAAACCTGAAGGGAAGCATCGGAATCTAAAACTGGACTCACAGGAGAGGTTTAAATCATAAAACGTTAGAGAATCAGTCCTCTTGTACTTAAGTCGGCTTTGTGCGTTTTGAATTTAATTCCGATGCTATTTCTGTGTTTCATCGTCAATAAGAAGGTCCAAGGGATACAGTAAACCTGAAGTGAAGCATCGGAATCTAAAACTGGACTCACTGGAGAGGTTCAAATCATAGAAAGTTAGAGTTTCAATCCTCTTGTACTTAAATCGGCATTGTGCCTTTTGTATTAAATTCGGATGCAATTTCTGTGCTTCATCACCAATGAGAAGGTCCAAGGGATACAGTAAACCCGAAGTGAAGCACCGGAATCTAAAACTGGACTCACAGGAGAGGTTCAAATCATCGAAAGTTAGAGTGTCAGTTCTCATGTACTTAAGTCGGCATTGTGCCTTTCGTATAAAATTCGTATTCAATTTCTGTGTTTCATCGTCAATAAGAAGGTCCAAGGGATACAGTAAACCTGAAGTGAAGCATCGGAATCTAAAACTGGACTCACAGGAGAGGATCAAATCATAGAAAGTTAGAGTGTCAGTCCTCTTGTACTTAAGTCGGCATTGTTCCTTTTGTATTAAATTCGGATGCAATTTCAGTGCTTCATCGCCAATAAGTAGGTAAAAGGTATACAGTAACCTGAAGTGAAGCGTCGGAATCTAAAACTGGACTCACAGGAGAGGTTCAAATCATAGAAAGTTAGAGTCACAGTCCTCTTGTACTTAAGTCGGCATTGTGCCTTTTGAATTTGATTCCGATGCAATTTCTGTGTTTCATTGTCAATAAGAAGGTCCAAGGGATGCAGTAAACCTGAAGTGAAGTATCGGAATCTAAAACTGGACTCACAGGAGAGGTTTAAATCATAGAAAGTTAGAGTGTCAGTCCTCTTGTACTTAAGTCGGCATTGTGCCTTTTGTATTAAATTCAGATGAAATTTCTGTGCTTCATCGCCAATAAGAAGGTCCAAGGGATACAGTAAACCTGAAGTGAAGTATCGGAATCCAAAACTGGACTCACAGGAGAGGTTCAAATCATAGCAAGTTAGAGTGTCAGTCTTCTTGTACTTAGGTGGCATTGTACCTTTTGAATTTAATTCCGATGCAGTTTCTGTGTTTCATCGTCAATACGAAGGTCCAAGGGATACAGTAAACGTGAAGTGAAGCATCGGAATCTAAAACTGGACTCACAGGAGAGATTCAAACCATAGAAAGTTAGAGTGTCAGTCCTATTTTACTTAAGTCGGCATTGTGCCCTTTGAACTTAGTTCCGATGCAATTTCTGTGCTTCATCGTCAGTAAGAAGGTGCAAAGGCTACAGTAAACCTGACGTGAAGCATCGGAATCTAAAACTGGACCCACAGGAGAGGTTCAAATCATGGAAAGTTAAAGTGTCATTCCTCTTGTACTTCAGTCATCATTTGCCTTTTGTATTAAATTCGGATGCAATTTCTGTGTTTCATCGTCAATAAGATGGTCCAAGGGATACAGTAACCCTGAAGTGAAGCATCGACATCTTAAACTGGACTCACAGGAGGGGTTCAAATCTTAGAAAATTAGAATGTCTGTCCTCTTGTACTTCAGTCGGCATTGTGCCTTTTGTATTTCATTCGGATGCAATTTCTGTGTTTCATCGTCAATAAGATGGTCCAAGGGGTACAGTAAACCTGACGAAAAGCATAGCAATCTAAAACTGGACCCACAGGAGAGGTTCAAATCAAAGAAAGTTAGAGTGTCAGTCCTCTTGTAGTTAAGTCGGCATAGAGCCTTTTGTATTAAATTTGGATGCAATTTCTGTGTTTCATCACCAATAGGAAGGTCCAAGGGATACAGTAAAACTGAAGTGAAGCATCGGAATCTAAAACTGGACTCACAGGAGAGGTCAAATCATGGAAAGTTAAAGTGTCATTCCTCTTGTACTTAAGTCATCATTTGCCTTTTGTATTAAATTCGGATGCAATTTCTGTGTTTCATCGTCAATAAGAAGGTCCAAGGGATACAGTAACCCTGAAGTGAAGCATCGAAATCTAAAACTGGACTCACAGGAGAGGTTCAAATCTTAGAAAATTAGAATGTCAGTCCTCTTGGACTTAAATCGGCATTGTGCCTTTTGTATTAAGTTCGGATGCAATTTCTGTGTTTCATCGGCAATAAGAAGGTCCAAGGGATACAGTAAACGTGAAGTGAGGCATCGGAATCTAAAACTGGACTCACAGGAGAGGCTGAAATCATAGAAAGTTAGAGTTTCAGTCCTCTTGTACTTAAGTCGGCATTGTGCCTTTTGTATTAAATTCGGATGTAATTTCTGTGTTTCATCGTCAATAGGAAGGTCCAAGGTATCCAGTAAACCTGAAGTAAGGCATCGTAATCTAAAATTGGACTCACAGGAGAGGTTCAAATCATAGAAAGTTAGAGTGTCAGTCCTCTTGTACTTAAGTCGGCTTTGTGCGTTTTGAATTTAATTCCGATGCTATTTCTGTGTTTCATCGTTAATAATAAGGTCCAAGGGATACAGTAAACCTGAAGGGAAGCATCGGAATCTAAAACTGGACTCACAGATAAGGTTCAAAGCATAGAAAGTTAGAGTGTCAGTCCTATTGTAATTAAGTCGGCATTGTGCCTTTTGTATTAAATTCTGATGCAATTTCTGTGTTTCATCGACAATAAGAATGTCCAAGGGATACAGTAAACATGAAGTGAAGCATCGGAATGTAAAACTGGACTCACAGGAGAGGATCAAATCATAGAAAGTTAGAGTGTCAGTCCTCTTGTACTTAAGTAGGCATTGTTCCTTTTGTATTAAATTCGGATGCAATTTCAGTGCTTCATCGCCTAGGTCCAAGCTATAGAGTAACCTGAAGTGATGCGTCGGAATCTAAAACTGGACTCACAGGAGAGGTTCAAATCATAGAAAGTTAGAGTGTCAGTCCTCTTGTACTTATGTCGGCATTGTGCCTTTTGTATTAAATTCGGATGTAATTTCTGTGTTTCATCGTCAATACGAAGGTCCAAGGTATACAGTAAACCTGAAGTGAAGCATCGGAATCTAAAATTGGACTCACAGGAGAGGTTCAAATCATCGAAAATTAGAGTGTCAGTTCTCATGTACTTAAGTCGGCATTGTGCCTTTCGTATTAAATTCGTATTCAATTTCTGTGTTTCATCGTCAATAAGAAGGTCCAAGGGATACAGTAAACCTGAAGTGAAGCATCGGAATCTAAAACTGGACTCACAGGAGAGCTTCAAATCATAGAAAGTTAGAGTGTCAGTCCTCTTGTACTTAAGTCGGCATTATGCCTTTTGAAGTTAATTCCGATGCAATTACTGTGTTTCATCGTCAATAAGAAGGTCCAAGGGATACAGTAAACCTGTAGTGAAGCATCGGAATCTAAAACTGGACTCACAGGAGAGGTTTAAATCATAGAAAGTTAGAGTGTCAGTCCTCTTGTACTTAAGTCGGCATTTTGCCTTTTGTATTAAATTCGGATGCAATTTCAGTGCTTCATCACCAATAAGTAGGTCCAAGGTATACAGTAACCTGAAGTGAAGCGTCGGAATCTAAAACTGGACTCACAGGAGAGCTTCAAATCATAGAAAGTTAGAGTGTCAGTCCTCTTGTACTTAAGTCGGCATTATGCCTTTTGAAGTTAATTCCGATGCAATTACTGTGTTTCATCGTCAATAAGAAGGTCCAAGGGATACAGTAAACCTGTAGTGAAGCATCGGAATCTAAAACTGGACTCAAAGGAGAGGTTTAAATCATAGAAAGTTAGAGTGTCAGTCCTCTTGTACTTAAGTCGGCATTTTGCCTTTTGTATTAAATTCGGATGCAATTTCTGTGTTTCATCGTCAATAAGAAGGTCCAAGGGATACAGTAAACCTGAAGTGAAGCATCGGAATCCAAAACTGGACTCACAGGAGAGGTTGAAATCATAGCAAAATAGAGTGTCAGTCCTCTTGTACTTAAGTGGCATTGTACCTTTTGAATTTAATTCCGATGCAGTTTCTGTGTTTCATCGTCAATAAGAAGGTCCAAGGGATACAGTAATCGTGAAGAGAAGCATCGGAATCTAAAACTGGACTCACAGGAGAGATTCAAACCATAGAAAGTTACAGTGTCAGTCCTATTTTACTTAAGTCGGCATTGTGTCCTTTGAACTTAATTCCGATGCAATTTCTGTGCGTCATCGTCAGTAAGAAGGTCCAAAGGCTACAGTAAACCTGACGTGAAGCATCGGAATCTATATTGGACTCACAGGAGAGGTTCAAATCATAGAAAGTTAGAGTGTCAGTCCTCTTGCACTTAAGTCGGCATTGTGCATTTTGTATTTCATTCAGATGCAATCTCGGTGTTTCATCGTCAATAAGATGGTCCAAGGGGTACAGTAAACCTGACGAAAAGCATAAGAATCTAAAACTGGACCCACAGGAGAGGTTCAATTTAAAGAAAGTTAGAGTGTCAGTCCTCTTGTAGTTAAGTCGGCATAGAGCCTTTTGTATTAAATTTGGATGCAATTTCTGTGTTTCATCACGAATAGGAAGGTCCAAGGGATACAGTAAAACTGAAGTGAAGCATCGGAATCTAAAACTGGACTCACAGGAGAGGTCAAATCATGGAAAGTTAAAGTGTCATTCCACTTGTACTTAAGTCATCATTTGCCTTTTGTATTAAATTCGGATGCAATTTCTGTGTTTCATCGTCAATAAGAAGGTCCAAGGGATACAGTAACCCTGAAGTGAAGCATCGAAATCTAAAACTGGACTCACAGGAGAGGTTCAAATCTTAGAAAATTAGAATGTCAGTCCTCTTGGACTTAAGTCGGCATTGTGCCTTTTGTATTAAGTTCGGATGCAATTTCTGTGTTTCATCGTCAATAAGAAGGTCCAAGGGATACAGTAAACGTGAAGTGAGGCATCGGAATCTAAAACTGGACTCACAGGAGAGGTTGAAATCATAGAAAGTTAGAGTGTCAGTCCTCTTGTACTTATGTCGGCATTGTATTTTTTTTATTAAATTCGGATGCAATTTCTGTGTTTCATCACCAATAAGAAGGTCCAAGGGATACAGTAAAACTGAAGTGAAGCATCGGAATCTAAAACTGGACACACAGGAAAGGTTCAAATCATAGAAGGTTAGAGTGTCAGTCCTCTTGTACTTAAGTCGGCTTTGTGCGTTTTGAATTTAATTCCGATGCTATTTCTGTGTTTCATCGTCAATAAGAAGGTCCAAGGGATACAGTAAACCTGAAGGGAAGCATCGGAATCTAAAACTGGACTCACAGGAGAGGTTCAAATCATAGAAAGTTAGAGTGTCACTCCTCTTGCACTTAAGTCGGCACTGTGCCTTTTCAATTTAATTCCGATGCAATTTCTGTGCTTCATCGTCAATAAGAAGGTCCAAGGTATACAGTAAACCTGAAGTGAAGCATCGGAATCTAAAACTGGACTCACAGGAGAGGTTCAAATCATAGAAAGTTAAAGTGTCAGTCCTCTTGTACTTAAGTCGGCATTGTGCTTTTTGAATTTAATTCCGATGCAATTTCTGTGTTTCATCGCCAATAAGAATGTCGAAGGGATACAGTAAACCTTAAGTGAAGCATCGGAATCTAAAACTGGACTCACAGGAGAGATTCAAATCATAGAAAGTTTGAGTGTCAGTCCTCTTGTACTTAAGTCGGCATTGTGCCTATTGAATTTAATTCCGATGCAATTTCTGTGTTTCATCGTCAATAAGAAGGTCCAAGGGATACAGTAAACGTGAAGTGAAGCATCGGAATCTAAAACTGGACTCACAGGAGACGTTCAAATCATAGAAAGTGAGAGTGTCAGTCTTCTTGTACTTAAGTCGGCATTGTGCCTTTTGTATTAAATTCCAATGCAATTTCTGTGTTTCATCGTCAATAAGAAGGTCCAACGGATACAGTAAACCTGTAGTGAAACATCGGAATCTAAAACTGGACTCACAGGAGAGGTTCAAATCATAGAAAGTTAGAGTGTCACTCCTCTTGCACTTAAGTCGGCACTGTGCCTTTTCAATTTAATTCCGATGCAATGTCTGTGCTTCATCGTCAATAAGAAGGTCCAAGGTATACAGTAAACCTGAAGTGAAGCATCGGAATCTAAAACTGGACTCACAGGAGAGGTTCAAATCATAGAAAGTGAGAGTGTCAGTCATCTTGTACTTAAGTCGGCATTGTGCCTTTTGTATTAAATTCGGATGCAATTTCTGTGTTTCATCGTCAATAAGAAGGTCCAACGGAAACAGTAAACCTGTAGTGAAACATCGGAATCGAAAACTGGACTCACAGGAGAGGTTCAAATCATAGAAAGTTAGAGTGTCTGTCCTCTTGTACTGAAGTGACCATTGTGCCTTATGTATTAAATTCGGATGCAATTTCTGTGCTTCATCGTCAATAAGAAGGTCCAAGGGATACAGTAGACCTGAAGTGAAGCATCGGAATCTAAAACTGGACTCACAGGAGAGGTTCAAATCATAGAAAGTGAGAGTGTCAGTCCTCTTAAACTTAAGTCGGCATTGTGCCTTTTGAATTTAATTCCGATTCAATTTCTGTGCCTCATCGTCAATAAGAAGGTCCAAGGTATACAGTAAACCTGAGTTGAAGCATCCGAATCTAAAACTGGATTCACAGGAGAGATTCAAATCATAAAAAGTAAGAGAGTCAGTCCTCTTCTACTTAAGTCGGCATTGTGCCTTTTGAATTTAATTCGGATGAAATTTCTGTGTTTCATCGTCAATAAGAAGGTCCTAGGTTTACAGGAAACCTGAAGTGAAGCATCGGAATCTAAAACTGGACTCACATGAGAGGTTCAAATCATAGAACGTGAGAGTGTCAGTTCTCTTGTACTTAAGTCGGCATTTTGCCTTTTGTATTTAATTCAGATGCAATTTCTGTGTTTCATCGTCAATAAGAAGGTCCAAGGGATGCAGTAAACCTGAAGTGAAGCATCGGAATCTAAAACTGGACTCACAGTGGAGGTTCAAATCATAGAAAGTTAGAGTGTCAGTCCTCTGCTACTTAAGTCGGCATTGTGCCTTTTCATTTTAATTCCGAAGCAATTTCTGTGCTTCATTGTCAATAAGAAGGTCCAAGGTATACAGTAAACCTGAAGTGAAGCATCGGAATCTAAAACTGGACTCACAGGAGCGGTTCATATCACAGAAAGTTAGAGTGTCAGTCCTCTTGTACTTAAGTCGGCATTGTGGCTTTTGAATTTAATTCCGATGCAATATCTGTGTTTCATCGTCAATATGAAGGACCAAGGTATACAGTGAACCTGAGGTGAAGCATCGGAATCTAAAACTGCACTCACAGGAGAGGTTCAAATCACAGAAAGTTAGAGTGTCAGTCCATTTGTACTTAAGTCGTCATTGTGCGTTTTGTATTAAATTCGGATGCAATTTCTGTGTTTCATCGTCAATAAGAAGTTCCAAGGGATACAGTAAACCTGAAGTGAAGCATCGGAATCTAAATCTGGACTCACAGGAGAGGTTCAAATCATAGAAAGTTAGAGTGTCAGTCCTCTTGTACTTAAGTCGGCATTGTGCCTTTTGAAAATAATTCCGAATCAATTTCTGTGCTTCATCGTCAATACGAAGGTCCAAGGTATACAGTGAAACTGAAGCGAGGCATCGGAATCTAAACCTGGACTCACAGGAGAGGTTCAAATTATAGAAAGTTAGGGTGTCAGTCCTCTTGTACTTAAGTCTGCATTGTGACTTTTGAATTTAATTCCGATGCAATTTCTGTGTTTCATCGTCAATAAGAATGTCCAAGGGATACAGTAAGCCTGAAGTGAAGCATCGGAATCTAAAGCTGGACACACAGGAGATGTTCAAATCATAGAAAGTTAGAGTGTAAGTCCTCTTGTACTTAAGTCGGAATTGTGCCTTTTGTGTTAAATTCGGGTGCAATTTCTGGGCTTCATCGCCAATAAGAAGGTCCAAGGGATACAGTAAACCTGAAGTGAAGCATCGGAATCTAAAACTGGGCTCACAGGAGGGGTTCAATTCATAGAAAGTTAGAGTGTCAGTCCGTTTTGTACTTAAGTCGACAATGTGCCTTTTGAATTTAAATCCGATGCAATTTCTGTGTTTCATCGTCAATAAGAAGTTCCCAGGGATACAGTAAACCTGAAGTGAAGCATCAGAATCTAAAACTGGACTCACAGGAGAGGTTCAATTCATAGAAAGTTAGAGTGTCAGTCCTCATGTACTTAAGTCGGCATTGTGCCTTTTGAATTTAATTTCGATGCAATTTCTGTGTTTTACCGTCAATAAGAAGGTCGAAGGGAAACAGTAAACCTGAAGTGAAGAATCGTAATTCAAAACTGGAAACACAGGAGAGGTTCAAATCATGGACAGTTAGAGTGTCAGTCCTCTTGTACTTAAGTCGGCATTGTGCCTTTTGTATTAAATTCGGATGCAATTTCTGTGCTTCATCGCCAATAAGAACGTCCAAGCTATACAGTAAACCTGAAGTGAAGCATCGGAATCTAAATCTAGACTCACAAGAAAGGTTCAAATCACAGAAATTTAGTGTCAGTCCTCTTGTACTTAAGACGGCATTGTGAATTTTGTATTAATTTCGGATGCAATTTCTGTGTTTCATCGTCAATAAGAATGTCCAAGGGATACAGTAAACCTGAAGTGAAGCATTGGAATCTAAAACTGGACTCACAGGAGAGGATCAAATCATAGAAAGTTAGAGTGTCAGTCCTCTTGTACTTAAGTAGGCATTGTTCCTTTTGTATTAAATTCGGATGCAATTTCAGTGCTTCATCGCCAATAAGTAGGTCCAAGGTATACAGTAACCTGAAGTGAAGCGTCGGAATCTAAAACTGGACTCAGAGGAGAGGTTCAAATCATAGAAAGTTAGAGTTTCAATCCTCTTGTACTTAAATCGGCATTGTGCCTTTTGTATTAAATTCGGATGCAATTTCTGTGCTTCATCACCAATGAGAAGGTCCAAGGGATACAGTAAACCTGAAGTGAAGCACCGGAATCTAAAACTGGACTCACAGGAGAGGTTCAAATCATCGAAAATTAGAGTGTCAGTCCTCTTGTACTTAAGTCGGCATTTTTCCTTTTGTATTAAATTCGGATGCAATTTCAGTGCTTCATCACCAATAAGTAGTTCAAAGGTATACAGTAACCTGAAGTGAAGCGTCGGAATCTAAAACTGGACTCACAGGAGAGCTTCAAATCATAGAAAGTTAGAGTGTCAGTCCGCTTGTACTTAAGTCGGCATTGTGCGTTTTGAATTTAATTCCGATGCAATTTCTGTGTTTCATCGTCAATAAGAAGGTCCAAGGGATACAGTAAACCTGTAGTGAAGCATCGGAATCTAAAACTGGACTCAAAGGAGAGGTTTAAATCATAGAAAGTTAGAGTGTCAGTCCTCTTGTACTTAAGTCGGCATTGTGCCTTTTGTATTAAATTCGGATGAAATTTCTGTGCTTCATCGCCAATAAGAAGGTCCAAGGGATACAGTAAACCTGAAGTGAAGCATCGGAATCCAAAAGTGGACTCACAGGAGAGGTTCAAATCATAGCAAGTTAGAGAGTCAGTCCTCTTGTACTTAAGTGGCATTGTACCTTTTGAATTTAATTCCGATGCAGTTTCTGTGTTTCATCGTCAATAAGAAGGTCCAAGGGATACAGTAATCGTGAAGTGAAGCATCGGAATCTAAAACTGGACTCACAGGAGAGATTCAAACCATAGAAAGTTACAGTGTCAGTCCTATTTTACTTAAGTCGGCATTGTGCCCTTTGAACTTAATTCCGATGCAATTTCTGTGCTTCATCGTCAGTAATAAGGTCCAAGGGATACAGTAAAACTGACGTGAAGCATCGGAATCTAAATTGGACTCACAGGAGAGGTTCAAATCATAGAAAGTTAGAGTGTCAGTCCTCTTGCACTTAAGTCGGCATGTAGCCTTTTGAATTTAATTCCGATGCAATTTCTGTGTTTCATCGTCAATACGAAGGTCCAAGGGATACATTAAACCTGAAGTGAAGCATCGGAATCTAAAACTGGACTCACAAGAGAGGTTCAAATCATAGAAAGTTAGAGTGTCAGTCCTGTTGTACTTAAGCCGGCATTGTGCCTTTTGTATTAAATTCGGATGCAATTTCTGTGTTTCATCGTCAATAAGATGGTCCAAGGGGTACAGTAAACCTGACGAAAAGCATCGGAATCTAAAACTGGACCCACAGGAGAGGTTCAAATCAAAGAAAGTTAGAGTGTCAGTCCTCTTGTAGTTAAGTCGGCATTGAGCCTTTTGAATTAAATTTGGATGCAATTTCTGTGTTTCATCACCAATAAGAAGGTCCAAGGGATACAGTAAAACTGAAGTGAAGCATGGGAATCTAAAACTGGACTCACAGGAGAGGTTCAAATCATGGAAAGTTAAAGTGTCATTCCTCTTGTACTTAAGTCATCATTTGCCTTTTGTATTAAATTCGGATGCAATTTCTGTGTTTCATCGTCAATACGAAGGTCCAAGGGATACAGTAACCCTGAAGTGAAGCATCGAAATCTAAAACTGGACTCACAGGAGAGGTTGAAATCATAGAAAGTTAGAGTGTCAGTCCTCTTGTACTTATGTCGGCATTGTATTTTTTGTATTAAATTCGGATGCAATTTCTGTGTTTCATCACCAATAGGAAGGTCCAAGGGATACAGAATAACTGAAGTGAAGCATCGGAATCTAAAACTGGACACACAGGAAAAGTTCAAATCATAGAAAGTTAGAGTGTCAGTCCTCTTGTACTTAAGTCGGCTTTGTGCGTTTTGAATTTAATTCCGATGCAATTTCTGTGTTTCATCGTCAATAAGAAGGTCCAAGGGATACAGTAAACCTGAAGTGAAGCATCGGAATCTAAAACTGGACTCACAGGAGCGGTTCAAATCATAGAAAGTTAAAGTGTCAGTCCTCTTGTACTTAAATCGGCATTGTGCCTTATGTATTACATTCGGATGCAATTTCTGTGTATCATCATCTATAAGAAGGTCCAAGGGATACAGTAAACCTGAAGTGAAGCATCGGAATCTAAAACTGGACTCACAGGAGAGGTTCAAATCATAGAAAGTTAGAGTGTCAGTCCTCTTGTACTTAAGTCGCCATTGTGCCTTTTGAATTTAATTCCGATGCAGTTTCTGTGTTTCATCGTCAATAAGAAGGTCCAAGGGATACAGTTAACGTGAAGTGACGCATCGGAATCTAAAACTGGACTCACAGGAGAGATTCAAACCATAGAAAGGTAGAGTGTCAGTCCTCTTGTACTTAAGTCGGCATTGTGCCTTTTGAATTTAATTCGGATGCAATTTCTATGTTTCATCGTCAATAAAAGGTCCAAGGGATACAGTAAACCTGACGTGAAGCATCGGAATCTAATTTGGACTCACAAGAGAGGTTTAATTCATAGAAAGTTAGAGTGTCAGTCCTCTTGTACTTAAGTCGGCATTGTGCCTTTTGCAATTAGTTCCGATGCAATTTCTGTGTTTCATCGTCAATACGAAGGTCCAAGGGATACAGTAAGCCTGAAGTGAAGCATCGGAATCTAAAACTGGACTCACAGGAGAGGTTCAAATCATGGAAATTAAAGTGTCATTCCTCTTGTACTTATTCGGCATTTGCCTTTTGTATTAATTTCTGATGCAATTTCTGTGTTTCATCGTCAATAAGAAGGTCCAAGGGATACAGTAAACCTGAAGTGAAGCATCGGAATCTAAAACTGGACTCACAGGAGAGGTTCAAATCATAGAAAGTGAGAGTGTCAGTCATCTTGTACTTAAGTCGGCATTGTGCCTTTTGTATTAAATTCGGATGCAATTTCTGTGTTTCATCGTCAATAAGAAGGTCCAACGGAAACAGTAAACCTGTAGTGAAACATCGGAATCGAAAACTGGACTCACAGGAGAGGTTCAAATCATAGAAAGTTAGAGTGTCTGTCCTCTTGTACTGAAGTGACCATTGTGCCTTATGTATTAAATTCGGATGCAATTTCTGTGCTTCATCGTCAATAAGAAGGTCCAAGGGATACAGTAGACCTGAAGTGAAGCATCGGAATCTAAAACTGGACTCACAGGAGAGGTTCAAATCATAGTAAGTGAGAGTGTCAGTCCTCTTAAACTTAAGTCGGCATTGTGCCTTTTGAATTTAATTCCGATTCAATTTCTGTGCCTCATCGTCAATAAGAAGGTCCAAGGTATACAGTAAACCTGAGTTGAAGCATCCGAATCTAAAACTGCATTCACAGGAGAGATTCAAATCATAAAAAGTAAGAGAGTCAGTCCTCTTCTACTTAAGTCGGCATTGTGCCTTTTGAATTTAATTCGGATGAAATTTCTGTGTTTCATCGTCAATAAGAAGGTCCTAGGTTTACAGGAAACCTGAAGTGAAGCATCGGAATCTAAAACTGGACTCACATGAGAGGTTCAAATCATAGAACGTGAGAGTGTCAGTCCTCTGCTACTTAAGTCGGCATTGTGCCTTTTCATTTTAATTCCGAAGCAATTTCTGTGCTTCATTGTCAATAAGAAGGTCCAAGGCATACAGTAAACCTGAAGTGAAGCATCGGAATCTAAAACTGGACTCACAGGAGCGGTTCATATCACAGAAAGTTAGAGTGTCAGTCCTCTTGTACTTAAGTCGGCATTGTGGCTTTTGAATTTAATTCCGATGCAATATCTGTGTTTCATCGTCAATATGAAGGACCAAGGTATACAGTGAACCTGAGGTGAAGCATCGGAATCTAAAACTGCACTCACAGGAGAGGTTCAAATCACAGAAAGTTAGAGTGTCAGTCCATTTGTACTTAAGTCGTCATTGTGCGTTTTGTATTAAATTCGGATGCAATTTCTGTGTTTCATCGTCAATAAGAAGTTCCAAGGGATACAGTAAACCTGAAGTGAAGCATCGGAATCTAAATCTGGACTCACAGGAGAGGTTCAAATCATAGAAAGTTAGAGTGTCAGTCCTCTTGTACTTAAGTCGGCATTGTGCCTTTTGAAAATAATTCCGAATCAATTTCTGTGCTTCATCGTCAACACGAAGGTCCAAGGTATACAGTGAAACTGAAGCGAGGCATCGGAATCTAAACCTGGACTCACAGGAGAGGTTCAAATTATAGAAAGTTAGGGTGTCAGTCCTCTTGTACTTAAGTCTGCATTGTGACTTTTGAATTTAATTCCGATGCAATTTCTGTGTTTCATCGTCAATAAGAATGTCCAAGGGATACAGTAAGCCTGAAGTGAAGCATCGGAATCTAAAGCTGGACACACAGGAGATGTTCAAATCATAGAAAGTTAGAGTGTAAGTCCTCTTGTACTTAAGTCGGAATTGTGCCTTTTGTGTTAAATTCGGGTGCAATTTCTGGGCTTCATCGCCAATAAGAAGGTCCAAGGGATACAGTAAACCTGAAGTGAAGCATCGGAATCTAAAACTGGGCTCACAGGAGGGGTTCAATTCATAGAAAGTTAGAGTGTCAGTCCGTTTTGTACTTAAGTCGACAATGTGCCTTTTGAATTTAAATCCGATGCAATTTCTGTGTTTCATCGTCAATAAGAAGTTCCCAGGGATACAGTAAACCTGAAGTGAAGCATCAGAATCTAAAACTGGACTCACAGGAGAGGTTCAATTCATAGAAAGTTAGAGTGTCAGTCCTCATGTACTTAAGTCGGCATTGTGCCTTTTGAATTTAATTTCGATGCAATTTCTGTGTTTTACCGTCAATAAGAAGGTCGAAGGGAAACAGTAAACCTGAAGTGAAGAATCGTAATTCAAAACTGGAAACACAGGAGAGGTTCAAATCATGGACAGTTAGAGTGTCAGTCCTCTTGTACTTAAGTCAGCATTGTGCCTTTTGTATTAAATTCGGATGCAATTTCTGTGCTTCATCGCCAATAAGAACGTCCAAGCTATACAGTAAACCTGAAGTGAAGCATCGGAATCTAAATCTAGACTCACAAGAAAGGTTCAAATCACAGAAATTTAGTGTCAGTCCTCTTGTACTTAAGACGGCATTGTGCCTTTTGTATTAATTTCGGATGCAATTTCTGTGTTTCATCGTCAATACGAATGTCCAAGGTATACAGTAAACCTGAAGTGAAGCATTGGAATCTAAAACTGGACTCACAGGAGAGGATCAAATCATAGAAAGTTAGAGTGTCAGTCCTCTTGTACTTAAGTAGGCATTGTTCCTTTTGTATTAAATTCGGATGCAATTTCAGTGCTTCATCGCCAATAAGTAGGTCCAAGGTATACAGTAACCTGAAGTGAAGCGTCGGAATCTAAAACTGGACTCAGAGGAGAGGTTCAAATCATAGAAAGTTAGAGTTTCAATCCTCTTGTACTTAAATCGGCATTGTGCCTTTTGTATTAAATTCGGATGCAATTTCTGTGCTTCATCACCAATGAGAAGGTCCAAGGGATACAGTAAACCTGAAGTGAAGCACCGGAATCTAAAACTGGACTCACAGGAGAGGTTCAAATCATCGAAAATTAGAGTGTCAGTCCTCTTGTACTTAAGTCGGCATTTTTCCTTTTGTATTAAATTCGGATGCAATTTCAGTGCTTCATCACCAATAAGTAGTTCAAAGGTATACAGTAACCTGAAGTGAAGCGTCGGAATCTAAAACTGGACTCACAGGAGAGCTTCAAATCATAGAAAGTTAGAGTGTCAGTCCGCTTGTACTTAAGTCGGCATTGTGCGTTTTGAATTTAATTCCGATGCAATTTCTGTGTTTCATCGTCAATAAGAAGGTCCAAGGGATACAGTAAACCTGTAGTGAAGCATCGGAATCTAAAACTGGACTCAAAGGAGAGGTTTAAATCATAGAAAGTTAGAGTGTCAGTCCTCTTGTACTTAAGTCGGCATTGTGCCTTTTGTATTAAATTCGGATGAAATTTCTGTGCTTCATCGCCAATAAGAAGGTCCAAGGGATACAGTAAACCTGAAGTGAAGCATCGGAATCCAAAACTGGACTCACAGGAGAGGTTCAAATCATAGCAAGTTAGAGAGTCAGTCCTCTTGTACTTAAGTGGCATTGTACCTTTTGAATTTAATTCCGATGCAGTTTCTGTGTTTCATCGTCAATAAGAAGGTCCAAGGGATACAGTAATCGTGAAGTGAAGCATCGGAATCTAAAACTGGACTCACAGGAGAGATTCAAACCATAGAAAGTTACAGTGTCAGTCCTATTTTACTTAAGTCGGCATTGTGCCCTTTGAACTTAATTCCGATGCAATTTCTGTGCTTCATCGTCAGTAATAAGGTCCAAGGGATACAGTAAAACTGACGTGAAGCATCGGAATCTAAATTGGACTCACAGGAGAGGTTCAAATCATAGAAAGTTAGAGTGTCAGTCCTCTTGCACTTAAGTCGGCATGTAGCCTTTTGAATTTAATTCCGATGCAATTTCTGTGTTTCATCGTCAATACGAAGGTCCAAGGGATACATTAAACCTGAAGTGAAGCATCGGAATCTAAAACTGGACTCACAAGAGAGGTTCAAATCATTGAAAGTTAGAGTGTCAGTCCTGTTGTACTTAAGCCGGCATTGTGCCTTTTGTATTAAATTCGGATGCAATTTCTGTGTTTCATCGTCAATGAGTAGGTCCAAGGTATACAGTAAGCCTGAAGTGAGGCATCGGAATCTAAAACTGGACTCACAGGAGAGGTTCAAATCAACGAAAGTTAAAGTGTCATTCCTCTTGTACTTAAGTCATCATTTGCCTTTTGTATTAAATTCGGATGCAATTTCTGTGTTTCATCGTCAATAAGAAGTTCCAAGGGATACAGTAACTCTGAAGTGAAGCATCGAAATCTAAAACTGGACTCACAGGAGAGGTTCAAATCTTAGAAAATTAGAATGTCAGTCCTCTTGTACTTAAGTCGGCATTGTGCCTTTTCTATTTCATTCGGATGCAATTTCTGTGTTTCATCGTCAATAAGATGGTCCAAGGGGTACAGTAAACCTGACGAAAAGCATCGGAATCTAAAACTGGACCCACAGGAGAGGTTCAAATCAAAGAAAGTTAGAGTGTCAGTCCTCTTGTAGTTAAGTCGGCATTGAGCCTTTTGAATTAAATTTGGATGCAATTTCTGTGTTTCATCACCAATAAGAAGGTCCAAGGGATACAGTAAAACTGAAGTGAAGCATGGGAATCTAAAACTGGACTCACAGGAGAGGTTCAAATCATGGAAAGTTAAAGTGTCATTCCTCTTGTACTTAAGTCATCATTTGCCTTTTGTATTAAATTCGGATGCAATTTCTGTGTTTCATCGTCAATAAGAAGGTCCAAGGGATACAGTAACCCTGAAGTGAAGCATCGAAATCTAAAACTGGACTCACAGGAGAGGTTGAAATCATAGAAAGTTAGAGTGTCAGTCCTCTTGTACTTATGTCGGCATTGTATTTTTTGTATTAAATTCGGATGCAATTTCTGTGTTTCATCACCAATAGGAAGGTCCAAGGGATACAGAATAACTGAAGTGAAGCATCGGAATCTAAAACTGGACACACAGGAAAAGTTCAAATCATAGAAAGTTAGAGTGTCAGTCCTCTTGTACTTAAGTCGGCTTTGTGCGTTTTGAATTTAATTCCGATGCAATTTCTGTGTTTCATCGTCAATAAGAAGGTCCAAGGGATACAGTAAACCTGAAGTGAAGCATCGGAATCTAAAACTGGACTCACAGGAGCGGTTCAAATCATAGAAAGTTAAAGTGTCAGTCCTCTTGTACTTAAATCGGCATTGTGCCTTATGTATTACATTCGGATGCAATTTCTGTGTATCATCATCTATAAGAAGGTCCAAGGGATACAGTAAACCTGAAGTGAAGCATCGGAATCTAAAACTGGACTCACAGGAGAGGTTCAAATCATAGAAAGTTAGAGTGTCAGTCCTCTTGTACTTAAGTCGCCATTGTGCCTTTTGAATTTAATTCCGATGCAGTTTCTGTGTTTCATCGTCAATAAGAAGGTCCAAGGGATACAGTTAACGTGAAGTGACGCATCGGAATCTAAAACTGGACTCACAGGAGAGATTCAAACCATAGAAAGGTATAGTGTCAGTCCTCTTGTACTTAAGTCGGCATTGTGCCTTTTGAATTTAATTCGGATGCAATTTCTATGTTTCATCGTCAATAAAAGGTCCAAGGGATACAGTAAACCTGACGTGAAGCATCGGAATCTAATTTGGACTCACAGGAGAGGTTTAATTCATAGAAAGTTAGAGTGTCAGTCCTCTTGTACTTAAGTCGGCATTGTGCCTTTTGCATTTAGTTCCGATGCAATTTCTGTGTTTCATCGTCAATACGAAGGTCCAAGGGATACAGTAAGCCTGAAGTGAAGCATCGGAATCTAAAACTGGACTCACAGGAGAGGTTCAAATCATGGAAATTAAAGTGTCATTCCTCTTGTACTTATTCGGCATTTGCCTTTTGTATTAAATTCTGATGCAATTTCTGTGTTTCATCGTCAATAAGAAGGTCCAAGGGATACAGTAAACCTGAAGTGAAGCATCGGAATCTAAAACTGGACTCACAGGAGAGGTTCAAATCATAGAAAGTGAGAGTGTCAGTCATCTTGTACTTAAGTCGGCATTGTGCCTTTTGTATTAAATTCGGATGCAATTTCTGTGTTTCATCGTCAATAAGAAGGTCCAACGGAAACAGTAAACCTGTAGTGAAACATCGGAATCGAAAACTGGACTCACAGGAGAGGTTCAAATCATAGAAAGTTAGAGTGTCTGTCCTCTTGTACTGAAGTGACCATTGTGCCTAATGTATTAAATTCGGATGCAATTTCTGTGCTTCATCGTCAATAAGAAGGTCCAAGGGATACAGTAGACCTGAAGTGAAGCATCGGAATCTAAAACTGGACTCACAGGAGAGGTTCAAATCATAGTAAGTGAGAGTGTCAGTCCTCTTAAACTTAAGTCGGCATTGTGCCTTTTGAATTTAATTCCGATTCAATTTCTGTGCCTCATCGTCAATAAGAAGGTCCAAGGTATACAGTAAACCTGAGTTGAAGCATCCGAATCTAAAACTGCATTCACAGGAGAGATTCAAATCATAAAAAGTAAGAGAGTCAGTCCTCTTCTACTTAAGTCGGCATTGTGCCTTTTGAATTTAATTCGGATGAAATTTCTGTGTTTCATCGTCAATAAGAAGGTCCTAGGTTTACAGGAAACCTGAAGTGAAGCATCGGAATCTAAAACTGGACTCACATGAGAGGTTCAAATCATAGAACGTGAGAGTGTCAGTCCTCTGCTACTTAAGTCGGCATTGTGCCTTTTCATTTTAATTCCGAAGCAATTTCTGTGCTTCATTGTCAATAAGAAGGTCCAAGGCATACAGTAAACCTGAAGTGAAGCATCGGAATCTAAAACTGGACTCACAGGAGCGGTTCATATCACAGAAAGTTAGAGTGTCAGTCCTCTTGTACTTAAGTCGGCATTGTGGCTTTTGAATTTAATTCCGATGCAATATCTGTGTTTCATCGTCAATATGAAGGACCAAGGTATACAGTGAACCTGAGGTGAAGCATCGGAATCTAAAACTGCACTCACAGGAGAGGTTCAAATCACAGAAAGTTAGAGTGTCAGTCCATTTGTACTTAAGTCGTCATTGTGCGTTTTGTATTAAATTCGGATGCAATTTCTGTGTTTCATCGTCAATAAGAAGTTCCAAGGGATACAGTAAACCTGAAGTGAAGCATCGGAATCTAAATCTGGACTCACAGGAGAGGTTCAAATCATAGAAAGTTAGAGTGTCAGTCCTCTTGTACTTAAGTCGGCATTGTGCCTTTTGAAAATAATTCCGAATCAATTTCTGTGCTTCATCGTCAATACGAAGGTCCAAGGTATACAGTGAAACTGAAGCGAGGCATCGGAATCTAAACCTGGACTCACAGGAGAGGTTCAAATTATAGAAAGTTAGGGTGTCAGTCCTCTTGTACTTAAGTCTGCATTGTGACTTTTGAATTTAATTCCGATGCAATTTCTGTGTTTCATCGTCAATAAGAATGTCCAAGGGATACAGTAAGCCTGAAGTGAAGCATCGGAATCTAAAGCTGGACACACAGGAGATGTTCAAATCATAGAAAGTTAGAGTGTAAGTCCTCTTGTACTTAAGTCGGAATTGTGCCTTTTGTGTTAAATTCGGGTGCAATTTCTGGGCTTCATCGCCAATAAGAAGGTCCAAGGGATACAGTAAACCTGAAGTGAAGCATCGGAATCTAAAACTGGGCTCACAGGAGGGGTTCAATTCATAGAAAGTTAGAGTGTCAGTCCGTTTTGTACTTAAGTCGACAATGTGCCTTTTGAATTTAAATCCGATGCAATTTCTGTGTTTCATCGTCAATAAGAAGTTCCCAGGGATACAGTAAACCTGAAGTGAAGCATCAGAATCTAAAACTGGACTCACAGGAGAGGTTCAATTCATAGAAAGTTAGAGTGTCAGTCCTCATGTACTTAAGTCGGCATTGTGCCTTTTGAATTTAATTTCGATGCAATTTCTGTGTTTTACCGTCAATAAGAAGGTCGAAGGGAAACAGTAAACCTGAAGTGAAGAATCGTAATTCAAAACTGGAAACACAGGAGAGGTTCAAATCATGGACAGTTAGAGTGTCAGTCCTCTTGTACTTAAGTCAGCATTGTGCCTTTTGTATTAAATTCGGATGCAATTTCTGTGCTTCATCGCCAATAAGAACGTCCAAGCTATACAGTAAACCTGAAGTGAAGCATCGGAATCTAAATCTAGACTCACAAGAAAGGTTCAAATCACAGAAATTTAGTGTCAGTCCTCTTGTACTTAAGACGGCATTGTGCCTTTTGTATTAATTTCGGATGCAATTTCTGTGTTTCATCGTCAATACGAATGTCCAAGGTATACAGTAAACCTGAAGTGAAGCATTGGAATCTAAAACTGGACTCACAGGAGAGGATCAAATCATAGAAAGTTAGAGTGTCAGTCCTCTTGTACTTAAGTAGGCATTGTTCCTTTTGTATTAAATTCGGATGCAATTTCAGTGCTTCATCGCCAATAAGTAGGTCCAAGGTATACAGTAACCTGAAGTGAAGCGTCGGAATCTAAAACTGGACTCAGAGGAGAGGTTCAAATCATAGAAAGTTAGAGTTTCAATCCTCTTGTACTTAAATCGGCATTGTGCCTTTTGTATTAAATTCGGATGCAATTTCTGTGCTTCATCACCAATGAGAAGGTCCAAGGGATACAGTAAACCTGAAGTGAAGCACCGGAATCTAAAACTGGACTCACAGGAGAGGTTCAAATCATCGAAAATTAGAGTGTCAGTCCTCTTGTACTTAAGTCGGCATTTTTCCTTTTGTATTAAATTCGGATGCAATTTCAGTGCTTCATCACCAATAAGTAGTTCAAAGGTATACAGTAACCTGAAGTGAAGCGTCGGAATCTAAAACTGGACTCACAGGAGAGCTTCAAATCATAGAAAGTTAGAGTGTCAGTCCGCTTGTACTTAAGTCGGCATTGTGCGTTTTGAATTTAATTCCGATGCAATTTCTGTGTTTCATCGTCAATAAGAAGGTCCAAGGGATACAGTAAACCTGTAGTGAAGCATCGGAATCTAAAACTGGACTCAAAGGAGAGGTTTAAATCATAGAAAGTTAGAGTGTCAGTCCTCTTGTACTTATGTCGGCATTGTATTTTTTGTATTAAATTCGGATGCAATTTCTGTGTTTCATCACCAATAGGAAGGTCCAAGGGATACAGAATAACTGAAGTGAAGCATCGGAATCTAAAACTGGACACACAGGAAAAGTTCAAATCATAGAAAGTTAGAGTGTCAGTCCTCTTGTACTTAAGTCGGCTTTGTGCGTTTTGAATTTAATTCCGATGCAATTTCTGTGTTTCATCGTCAATAAGAAGGTCCAAGGGATACAGTAAACCTGAAGTGAAGCATCGGAATCTAAAACTGGACTCACAGGAGCGGTTCAAATCATAGAAAGTTAAAGTGTCAGTCCTCTTGTACTTAAATCGGCATTGTGCCTTATGTATTACATTCGGATGCAATTTCTGTGTATCATCATCTATAAGAAGGTCCAAGGGATACAGTAAACCTGAAGTGAAGCATCGGAATCTAAAACTGGACTCACAGGAGAGGTTCAAATCATAGAAAGTTAGAGTGTCAGTCCTCTTGTACTTAAGTCGCCATTGTGCCTTTTGAATTTAATTCCGATGCAGTTTCTGTGTTTCATCGTCAATAAGAAGGTCCAAGGGATACAGTTAACGTGAAGTGACGCATCGGAATCTAAAACTGGACTCACAGGAGAGATTCAAACCATAGAAAGGTATAGTGTCAGTCCTCTTGTACTTAAGTCGGCATTGTGCCTTTTGAATTTAATTCGGATGCAATTTCTATGTTTCATCGTCAATAAAAGGTCCAAGGGATACAGTAAACCTGACGTGAAGCATCGGAATCTAATTTGGACTCACAGGAGAGGTTTAATTCATAGAAAGTTAGAGTGTCAGTCCTCTTGTACTTAAGTCGGCATTGTGCCTTTTGCATTTAGTTCCGATGCAATTTCTGTGTTTCATCGTCAATACGAAGGTCCAAGGGATACAGTAAGCCTGAAGTGAAGCATCGGAATCTAAAACTGGACTCACAGGAGAGGTTCAAATCATGGAAATTAAAGTGTCATTCCTCTTGTACTTATTCGGCATTTGCCTTTTGTATTAAATTCTGATGCAATTTCTGTGTTTCATCGTCAATAAGAAGGTCCAAGGGATACAGTAAACCTGAAGTAAAGCATCGAAATCTAAAACTGGACTCACAGGAGAGGGTCAAATCATAGAAAGTTAGAGTGTCAGACCTCTTGTACTTAAGTCGGCATTGTGCCTTTTGTATTACATTCGAACGCTATTTCTGTGTTTCATCGTCAATAAGAAGGTCCAAGGGATACAGTAAACCTGAAGTGAAGCATCGGAATCTAAAACTGGACTCACTGGAGAGGTTCAAATCATAGAAAGTTAGCGTGTCAATCCTCTTGCTCTTATGTCGGCGTTGTGCCTTTTGTATTAAATTTGGATGCAATTTCTGTGTTTCATCGTCAGTAAGAAGGTCCAAGGGATACAGTAACACTGAAGTGAAGGATCGGAATCTAAAATTGGACTCACAGGAGAGGTTCAAATCTCAGAAAGTTAGAATGTCAGTTCTCTTGTACTTAAGTCGTCATTGTGCCTTTAGTATTAAACTCGGATGCAATTTCTGTGTTTCATCGTCAATAAGAAGGTCCAAGAGATACAGTAAACCTGATGAGAAGCATCGATATCTAAAACTGGACTCACAGGACAGGTTCAAATCATAGAAAGTTAGAGTGTCAGTCCGCTTGTACTTAAGTCGGCATTGTGCCTTTTGTATAATATTCGGATGTAATTTCTGTGTTTCATCGTCAATGAGAAGGCCCAAGGGATACAGTAAACCTGAAGTGAAGTATCGGAATCTAAAACTGGACTCACAGGAGGGGTTCAAATCGTAGAAAGTTAGCGTGTCAATCCTCTTGCTCTTATGTCGGCGTTGTGCCTTTTGTATTAAATTCGGATGCAATTTCTGTGTTTCATCGTCAATAAGAAGGTCCAAGGTATACAGTAAACCTGAAATGAAGCGTCGGAATCTAAAACTGGACTCACAGGAGAGGTTAAAATCATGGAAAGTCAGAGTGTCAGTCCTCTTATACTTTTGTCGGCATTGTGCCTTTTGTATTAAATTCGGATGCAATTTCTATGTTTCGTCATCAATAGGATGGTCCAAGGGGTACAGTAAACCTGACGAGAAGCGTCGGAATCTAGAACTGGACTCACAGGAGAGGTTCAAATCATAGAAAGTTAGAGTGTCATTCCTCTTGTAGTTAAGTCGGCATTGTGTCTTTTGAATTAAATTCGGATGCAATAAATCTGTGTTTCATCGTCAATACGAAGGTCCAAGGGATACAGAAAACCTCAAGTGAAGCATCGGAATCTAAAACTGGACACACAGAAGAGGTTCAAATCATACAAACGTAGGGTGTCAGCCCTCTTGTACTTAAGTCGGCATTGTGGCTTTTGTATTAAAGTCGGATGCAATTTCTGTGTTTCATCGTCGATAAGAAGGTCCAAGGTATACAGTAAACCTGAAGTGAAGCGTCGGAATCTAAAACTGGACTCACAGGAGAGGTTCAAATCATAGAAAATCAGAGTGTCAGTCCTCTTATACTTTTGTCGGCATTGGGCCTGTTGTATTCATTTCGGATGCAATATCTGTGTTTCATTGTCAATAAGGAGGTCCAAGGGATACAGTAAACCTGATGTGAGGCATTGGAATCTAAAACTGGACTCACGGGAGAGGTTCAAATCATAGAAAGTTAGAGTGTCAGTCCTCTTGTACTTAAGTCGGCATTGTGCCTTTTGTATTAAATTCGGATGCAATTTCTGTGCTTCATCGTCAATAAGAAGGTCAAAGTTATACAGTAATCCTGAAGTGAAGCTTCTGTATCTAAAACTGGACTCACAGGAGAGGTTCAAAAGATAGAAAGTTAGAGTGTCAGTCCTCTTGTACTTAAGCCGGCATTGTGACTTTTGTATTAAATTCGGATGCAATTTCTGTGTTTCATCGTCAATAAGAATGTCCAAGGGATTCAGTAAACCTGAAGTGAAGCATTGGAATCTAAAACTGGACTCACAGGAGAGGTTCAAATCATAGAATGTTAGAGTGTCTGTCCTCTTGTACTTAAGTCGGCATTGGGCCTTTTGTATTAAATTCGGATGCAATTTCTGTGTTTCATCGTCAATAACAAGGACCAAGGGATACAGTAAACCTGAAGTGAAGCATTGGAATCTAAAACTGGACTCACAGCAGAGGTTCAAATCATAGAATGATAGAGTGTCAGTCCTCTTGTACTTAAGTCGGAATTGTGCCTTTTGTATTAAATTCGGATGCAATGTCTGTGTTTCATCGTCAATAAGAAGGTCCAAGGTATACAGTATACCTTAAGTGAGGCCTCGGAATCTAAAACTGGACTCAAAGGAGAGGTTCAAATCATTGAAAGTTAGAGTGTCAGTCCACTTGTACTTAAGTCGGCATTGTGCCTTTTGTATAAAATTCGGATGCAATTTCTGTGCTTCATCGTCAATAAGAAGGTCCAATATACACAGTAAACCTGAAGTGAAGTATCGGAATCTATAACTGGACTCACAGGAGAGGTTCAAAACATAGAAAGTTAGAGTGTCAGTCCTCTTGTACTTAAGTCGGCATTGTGCCTTTTGTATTACATTCGGATGGAATTTCTGTGTTTCATCGTCAAGAAGAGGGTCCAAGGGATACAGTAAACCTGATGTGGAGCATCGAAATCTAAAACTGGACTCTGAGGAAAGGTTCAAATCATAGAAAGTTAGAGTGTCGGTCCTCTTGTACTTAAGTCGGCATTGTGCCTTTTGTATTAAATTCGGATGGAATTTCTGTGTTTCATCGTCAATAAGAAGGTCCAAGGGATACAGTAAACCTGAAGTGAAGCATCGGAATCTAAAACTGGAGTCACTGGAGAGGTTCAAATCATAGAAGGTTAGAGTGTCATTCCTCTTCTACTTTAGTCGGAATTGTGCCTTTTGTATTAAATTCGGATGCAATTTAAGTGTTTCATCGTCAATAAGAATGTCCAAGGTATACAGTGAACCGGAAGTGAAGCATCGGAATCTATAACTGGACTCACAGGAGAGGTTCAAATCATAGAAAATTAGAGTGTCATTCCTCTTCTACTTTATTCGGAATTGTGCCTTTTGTATTAAATTCGGATGCAATTTCTGTGTTTCATCGTCAATACGAAGGTCCAAGGGATACAGTAAACCTGAAGTGAAGCATCGAAAACTAAAACTGGACTCAGAGGTGAGCTTCAAATCATAGAAAGTTAGAGTGTCAGTCCTCTTGTACTTAAGTCGGCATTGTGCCTTTTGTATAATATTCGGATGCAATTTCTGTGTTTCATCGTCAATGAGAAGGCCCAAGGGATACAGTAAACCTGAAGTGAAGCGTCGGAATCTAAAACTGGACTCACAGGAGAGGTTCAAATCATAGAAAGTTAGAGTGTCAGTCCTCTTGTACTTCAGTCGGCATTGTGCCTTTTGTATTAAATTCGGAAACTATTTCTTTGTTTCATCGTCAATAAGAAGAACCAAGGGATACAGTAAAACTGAAGTGAAGCATCGGAATCTAAAACTGGACTCACAGGAGCGGTTCAAATCATAGAAAGTTAGAGTGTCAGTCCTCTTGTACTTAAGTCGGCATTGTGCCTTATGTATTACATTCGGATGCAATTTCTGTGTATCATCATCAATAAGAAGGTCCAAGGGATACAGTAAACCTGAAGTGAAGCATCGGAATCTAAAACAGGACTCACAGGAGAGGTTCAAATCATAGAAAGTTATAGTGTCAGTCCTCTTGTACTTAAGTCGCCATTGTGCCTTTTGAATTTAATTCCGATGCGGTTTCTGTGTTTCATCGTCAATAAGAAGGTCCAAGTGATACAGTTAACGTGAAGTGACGCATCGGAATCTAAAACTGGACTCACAGGGGAGATTCAAACCATAGAAAGGTAGAGTGTCAGTCCTCTTGTACTTAAGTCGGCATTGTGCCTTTTGAATTTAATTCGGATGCAATTTCTATGTTTCATCGTCAATAAAAGGTCCAAGGGATACAGTAAACCTGAAGTGAAGCATCGGAATCTAAATTGGACTCACAGGAGAGGTTCAATTCATAGAAAGTTAGAGTGTCAGTCCTCTTGTACTTAAGTCGGCATTGTGCCTTTTGAATTTAGTTCCGATGCAATTTCTGTGTTTCATCGTCAATACGAAGGTCCAAGGGATACATTAAACCTGAAGAGAAGCATTGGAATCTAAAACTGGACTCACAGGAGAGGTTCAAATCATAGAAAGTTAGAGTGTCAGTCCTCTTGTACTTAAGTCGGCATTGTGCCTTTTGTATTAAATTCGGATGCAATATCTGTGTTTCATCGTCACTATGAAGGTCCAAGGGATACAGTAAGCCTGAAGTGAAGCATCGGAATCTAAAACTGGACTCACAGGAGAGGTTCAAATCATGGAAATTAAAGTGTCATTCCTCTTGTACTTAAGTCGGCATTTGCCTTTTGTATTAAATTCGGATGCAATTTCTGTGTTTCATCGTCAATAAGAAGTTCCAAGAGATACAGTAAACCTGATGAGAAGCATCGATATCTAAAACTGGACTCACAGGAGAGGTTCAAATCATAGAAAGTTAGAGTGTCAGTCCTCTTGTACTTCAGTCGGCATTGTGCCTTTTGTATAATATTCGGATGCAATTTCTGTGTTTCATCGTCAATGAGAAGGCCCAAGGGATACAGTGAACCTGAAGTGAAGTATCGGAATCTAAAACTGGACTCACAGGAGAGGTTCAAATCGTAGAAAGTTAGCGTGTCAATCCTCTTGCTCTTATGTCGGCGATGTGCCTTTTGTATTAAATTCGGATGCAATTTCTGTGTTTCATCGTCAATAAGAAGTTCCAAGGTATACAGTAAACCTGAAATGAAGCGTCGGAATCCAAAACTGGACTCACAGGAGAGGTTCAAATCATAGCAAGTTAGAGTGTCAGTCCTCTTGTACTTAAGTGGCATTGTACCTTTTGAATTTAATTCCGATGCAGTTTCTGTGTTTCATCGTCAATAAGAAGGTTCAAGGGATACAGTAATCGTGAAGTGAAGCATCGGAATCTAAAACTGGACTCACAGGAGAGATTCAAACCATAGAAAGTTACAGTGTCAGTCCTATTTTACTTAAGTCGGCATTGTGCCCTTTGAACTTAATTCCGATGCAATTTCTGTGCTTCATCGTCAGTAATAAGGTCCAAGGGATACAGTAAACCTGACGTGAAGCATCGGAATCTAAATTGGACTCACAGGAGAGGTTCAAATCATAGAAAGTTAGAGTGTCAGTCCTCTTGCACTTAAGTCGGCATGTTGCCTTTTGAATTTAATTCCGATGCAATTTCTGTGTTTCATCGTCAATACGAAGGTCCAAGGGATACATTAAACCTGAAGTGAAGCATCGGAATCTAAATCTGGACTCACAAGAGAGGTTCAAATCATAGAAAGTTAGAGTGTCAGTCCTCTTGTACTTAAGCCGGCATTGTGCCTTTTGTATTAAATTCGGATGTAATTTCTGTGTTTCATCGTCAATGAGTAGGTCCAAGGGATACAGTAAGCCTGAAGTGAGGCATCGGAATCTAAAACTGGACTCACAGGAGAGGTTCAAATCATGGAAAGTTAAAATGTCATTCCTCTTGTACTTAAGTCATCATTTGCCTTTAGTATTAAATTCGGATGCAATTTCTGTGTTCCATCGTCAATAAGATGGTCCAAGGGGTACAGTAAACCTGACGAAAAGCATCGGAATCTAAAACTGGACCCACAGGAGAGGTTCAAATCAAAGAAAGTTAGAGTGTCAGTCCTCTTGTAGTTAAGTCGGCATTGAGCCTTTTGAATTAAATTTGGATGCAATTTCTGTGTTTCATCACCAATAAGAAGGTCCAAGGGATACAGTAAAACTGAAGTGAAGCATGGGAATCTAAAACTGGACTCACAGGAGAGGTTCAAATCATGGAAAGTTAAAGTGTCATTCCTCTTGTACTTAAGTCATCATTTGCCTTTTGTATTAAATTCGGATGCAATTTCTGTGTTTCATCGTCAATAAGAAGGTCCAAGGGATACAGTAAACCTGAAGTGAAGCATCGGAATCTAAAACTGGACTCACAGGAGCGGTTCAAATCATAGAAAGTTAAAGTGTCAGTCCTCTTGTACTTAAGTCGGCATTGTGCCTTATGTATTACATTCGGATGCAATTTCTTTGTATCATCATCAATAAGAAGGTCCAAGGGATACAGTAAACCTGAAGTGAACCATCGGAATCTAAAACTGGACTCACAGGAGAGGTTCAAATCATAGAAAGTTAGAGTGTCAGTCCTCTTGTACTTAAGTCGCCATTGTGCCTTTTGAATTTAATTCCGATGCAGTTTCTGTGTTTCATCGTCAATAAGAAGGTCCAAGGGATACAGTTAACGTGAAGTGACGCATCGGAATCTAAAACTGGACTCACAGGAGAGATTCAAACCATAGAAAGGTAGAGTGTCAGTCCTCTTGTACTTAAGTCGGCATTGTGCCTTTTGAATTTAATTCGGATGCAATTTCTATGTTTCATCGTCAATAAAAGGTCCAAGGGATACAGTAAACCTGAAGTAAAGCATCGAAATCTAAAACTGGACTCACAGGAGAGGGTCAAATCATAGAAAGTTAGAGTGTCAGACCTCTTGTACTTAAGTCGGCATTGTGCCTTTTGTATTACATTCGAACGCTATTTCTGTGTTTCATCGTCAATAAGAAGGTCCAAGGGATACAGTAAACCTGAAGTGAAGCATCGGAATCTAAAACTGGACTCACTGGAGAGGTTCAAATCATAGAAAGTTAGCGTGTCAATCCTCTTGCTCTTATGTCGGCGTTGTGCCTTTTGTATTAAACTCGGATGCAATTTCTGTGTTTCATCATCAATAGAATGGTCCAAGGGGTACAGTAAACTTGACGAGAAGCGTCGGAATCTAGAACTGGACTCACAGGAGAGGTTCAAATCATAGAAAGTTAGAGTGTCATTCCACTTGTAGTTAAGTCGGTTTTGTGCCTTTTGAATTAAATTCGGATGCAACAAATCTGTGTTTCATCGTCAATAAGAAGGTCCAAGGGATACAGAAAACCTGAAGTGAAGCATCGGAATCTAAAACTGGACACACAGAAGAGGTTCAAATCATACAAACGTAGGGTGTCAGTCCTCTTGTACTTAAGTCGGCATTGTGGCTTTTGTATTAAATTCGGAAGCAATTTCTGTGTTTCATCGTCAATAAGAAGGTGCAAGGTATACAGTAAACCTGAAGTGAAGCGTCGGAATCTAAAACTGGACTCACAGGAGAGGTTCAAATCATAGAAAGTCAGAGTGTCAGTCCTCTTATACTTTTGTCGGCATTGTGCCTGTTGTATTCAATTCGGATACAATATCTGTGTTTCATTGTCAATAAGGAGGTCCAAGGGATACAGTAAACCTGATGTGAGGCATTGGAATCTAAAACTGGACTCACGGGTGAGGTTCAAATCATAGAAAGTTAGAGTGTCTGTCCTCTTGTACTTAAGTCGGCATTGTGCCTTTTGTATTAAATTCGGATGCAATTTCTGTGCTTCATCGTCAATAAGAAGGTCAAAGTTATGCAGTAATCCTGAAGTGAAGCTTCTGTATCTAAAACTGGACTCACAGGAGAGGTTCAAAAGATAGAAAGTTAGAGTGTCAGTCCTCTTGTACTTAAGCCGGCATTGTGACTTTTGTATTAAATTCGGATGCAATTTCTGTGTTTCATCGTCAATAAGAATGTCCAAGGGATTCAGTAAACCTGAAGTGAAGCATTGGAATCTAAAACTGGACTCACAGGAGAGGTTCAAATCATAGAATGTTAGAGTGTCTGTCCTCTTGTACTTAAGTCGGCATTGGGCCTTTTGTATTAAATTCGGATGCAATTTCTGTGTTTCATCGTCAATAACAAGGACCAAGGGATACAGTAAACCTGAAGCGAAGCAACGGAATCTAAAACCGGACTCACAGGAGAGGTTCAAATCATAGAAAGTTTGAGTATCAGTCCTCTTGTACTTAAGTCGGCATTGTGCCTTTTGTATAAAATTCGGATGCAATTTCTGTGCTTCATCGTCAATAAGAAGGTCCAATATACACAGTAAACCTGAAGTGAAGTATCGGAATCTATAACTGGACTCACAGGAGAGGTTCAAAACATAGAAAGTTAGAGTGTCAGTCCTCTTGTACTTAAGTTGGCATTGTGCCTTTTGTATTAAATTCGGATGGAATTTCTGTGTTTCATCGTCAAGAAGAAGGTCCAAGGGATACAGTAAACCTGAAGTGGAGCATCGAAATCTAAAACTGGACTCTGAGGAAAGGTTCAAATCATAGAAAGTTAGAGTGTCGGTACACTTGTACTTAAGTCGGCATTGTGCCCTTAGTATTAAATTCGGATGGAATTTCTGTGTTTCATCGTCAATAAGAAGGTCCAAGGGATACAGTAAACCTGAAGTGAAGCATCGGAATCTAAAACTGGAGTCACTGGAGAGGTTCAAATCATAGAAAGTTAGAGTTTCAGTCCTCTTGTACTTAAGTCGGCATTGTGCCTTTTGTAGTAAATTCGGATGCAATATCTGTGTTTCATCATCAATAAGAAGGTCTAAGGGATACAGTAAACCTGAAAAGAAGCATCGGATTCTATAACTGGACTCACAGGAGAAGTTCAAATCATAGAATATTAGAGTGTCATTCCTCTTCTACTTTAGTCGGAATTGTGCCTTTTGTATTAAATTCGGATGCAATTTAAGTGTTTCATCGTCAATAAGAATGTCCAAGGTATACAGTGAACCGGAAGTGAAGCATCGGAATCTATAACTGGACTCACAGGAATGGTTCAAATCATAGAAAATTAGAGTGTCATTCCTCTTCTACCTTATTCGGAATTGTGCCTTTTGTATTAAATTCGGATGCAATTTCTGTGTTTCATCGTCAATACGAAGGTCCAAGGGATACAGTAAACCTGAAGTGAAGCATCGAAAACTAAAACTGGACTCAGAGGTGAGGTTCAAATCATAGAAAGTCAGAGTGTCAGTCCTCTTGTACTTAAGTCGGCATTGTGCCTTTTGTATAATATTCGGATCCAATTTCTGTGTTTCATCGTCAATGAGAAGGCCCAAGGGATACAGTAAACCTGAAGTGAAGCGTCGGAATCTAAAACTGGACTCACAGGAGAGGTTCAAATCATAGAAAGTCAGAGTGTCAGTCCTCTTACACTTTTGTCGGCATTGTGCCTGTTGTGTTCAATTCGGATGCAATATCTGTGTTTCATTGTCAATAAGGAGGTCCAAGGGATACAGTAAACCTGATGTGAGGCATTGAAATCTAAAACTGGACTCACAGGAGAAGTTCAAATCATAGAAACTTAGAGTGTCAGTCCTCTTGTACTTAAGTCGGCATTGTGCCATTTAAATTAAATTCGGATGCAATTTCTGTGCTTCATCGTCAATAAGAAGGTCAAAGTTATTCAGTAATCCTGAAGTGAAGCATCGGAATCTAAAACTGGACTCACAGGAGCGGTTCAAATCATAGAATGTTAGAGTGTCTGTCCTCTTGTACGTAAGTCGGCATTGTGCCATTTGTATTAAATTCGGATGCAATTTCTGTGTTTCATCGTCAATAACGAGGACCAAGGGATACAGTAAACCTTAAGTGAAGCAACGGAATCTAAAACTGGACTCACAGGAGAGGTTCAAATCATAGAAAGTTAGAGTGTCAGTCCTTTTGTACTTAAGTCGGCATTGTGCCTTTTGTATTAAATTCGGATGCAATTTCTGTGTTTCATCATCAATAAGAAGGTCCAAGGGATACAGTAAACGTGAAGTGAAGCATCGGAATCTAAAACTGGACTCACAGGAGAGGTTCAAATCAAATGAAGTTAGAGTGTCAGTCCACTTGTACTTAAGTCGGCATTGTGCCTTTTGTATAAAATTCGGATGCAATTTCTGTGCTTCATCGTCAATAAGAAGGTCCAATATACACAGTAAACCTGAAGTGAAGTATCGGAATCTATAACTGGACTCACAGGAGAGGTTCAAAACATAGAAAGTTAGAGTGTCAGACCTCTTGTACTTAAGTTGGCATTGTGCCTTTTGTATTAAATTCGGATGGAATTTCTGTGTTTCATCGTCAAGAAGAAGGTCCAAGGGATACAGTAAACCTGAAGTGGAGCATCGAAATCTAAAACTGGACTCTGAGGAAAGGTTCAAATCATAGAAAGTTAGAGTGTCGGTCCTCTTGTACTTAAGTCGGCATTGTGCCCTTAGTATTAAATTCGGATGGAATTTCTGTGTTTCACCGTCAATAAGAAGGTCCAAGGGATACAGTAAACCTGAAGTGAAGCATTGGAATCTAAAACTGGAGTCACTGGAGAGGTTGAGCTCATAGAAATTTAGAGTGTCAGTCCTCTTGTACTTAAGTCGGCATTGTGCCATTTAAATTAAGTTCGGATGCAATTTCTGTGCTTCATCGTCAATAAGAAGGTCAAAGTTATTCAGTAATCCTGAAGTGAAGCATCGGAATCTAAAACTGGACTCACAGGAGAGGTTCAAATCATAGAATGTTAGAGTGTCTGTCCTCTTGTACGTAAGTCGGCATTGTGCCATTTGTATTAAATTCGGATGCAATTTCTGTGTTTCATCGTCAATAACAAGGACCAAGGGATACATTAAACCTTAAGTGAAGCAACGGAATCTAAAACTGGACTCACAGGAGAGGTTCAAATCATAGAAAGTTAGAGTGTCAGTCCTTTTGTACTTAAGTCGGCATTGTGCCTTTTGTATTAAATTCGGATGCAATTTCTGTGTTTCATCATCAATAAGAAGGTCCAAGGGATACAGTAAACCTAAAGTGAAGCATCGGAATCTAAAACTGGACTCACAGGAGAGGTTCAAATCAAATAAAGGTAGAGTGTCAGTCCTCTTGTACTTAAGTCGGCGTTGTGCCTTTTGTATTAAATTCGGATGCAATTTCTGTGTTTCATCGTCAATAAGATGGTCGAAGGGATACAGTAAACCTGAAGTGAAGCATCGGAATCTAAAACTGGACTGACAGGAGAGGTTCAAATCATAGAAAGTTAGAGTGTCAGTCCTCTTGTACTTAAGTCGGCATTGTGCCTTTTGAATTTAATTCCGATGCAATTTCTGTGTTTCATCGTCAATAAGAAAGTCCTAGGAATGCAGTAAACCTGAAGTGAAGCATCGGAATCTAAAACTGGACTCTCAGGACAGGTTCAAATCACAGAAAGTTAGAGTGTCAGTCCTCTTGTACGTAAGTCGGCATTGTGCCTTTTGTATTAAATTCGGATGCAATTTCTGTGCTTCATCGCCAATATGAAGGTCCAAGGTATACAGTAAACCTGAAGTGAAGTATAGGAATCTATAACTGGACTCACAGGAGAGGTTCAAAGCATAGAAAGTTAGAGTCTCAGTCCTCTTGTACTTAAGTCGGCATTGTGCCCTTTGTATTAAATTCGGATGGAATTTCTGTGTTTCATCGTCAAGAAGAAGGTCCAAGGGATACAGTAAACCTGAAGTGAAGCATCTAAACCTAAAACTGGACTCTGAGGAAAGGTTTAAATCATAGAAGTTAGAGTGTCGGTCCTCTTGTACTTAAGTCGGCATTGTGCCATTTGTATTAAATTCGGATGGAATTTCTGTGTTTCATCGTCAATAAGAAGGTCCAAGGGATACAGTAAACCTGAAGTGAAGAATCGTAATCTAAAAGTGGAGTCACTGGAGAGGTTCAAATCATAGAAAGTTAGAGTGTCAGTCCTCTTGTACTTAAGTCGGCATTGTGCCTTTTGAATTTAATTCCGATGCAATTTCTGTGCTTCATCGTCAATAAGAAGGTCCAATATATACAGTAAACCTTAAGTGAAGTATCGGAATCTACAACTGGACTCACAGGAGAGGTTCAAAACATAGAAAGTTAGAGTGTCAGTCCTCTTGTACTTAAGACGGCATTGTGCGTTTTGTATTAATTACGGATGGAATTTCTGTGTTTCATCGTCAAGAAGTAGGACCAAGGGATACAGTAAACCTGAAGTGAAGCTTCGAAATCTAAAACTGGACTCTGAGGAAAGGTTCAAAACATAGAAAGTTAGAGTGTCGGTCCTCTTGTACTTAAGTCGGCATTGTGCCTTTTGTATTAAATTCGGATGGAATTTCTGTGTTTCATCGTCAATAAGAAGGTCCAAGGGATACAGTAAATCTGTAGTGAAGCATCGGAATCTAAAACTGGAGTCACTGGAGAGGTTCAAATCAAAGAAAGTTAGAGTGTCAGTCCTCTTGTACTTAAGTCGGCATTGTGCCTTGTGTATTAAATTCCGATGCAAATTATGTGTTTCATCGTCAATAAGAATGTCCAAGGTATACAGTGAACCTGAAGTGAAGCATCGTAATCTATAACTGGACTCACAGGAGAGGTTCAAATCGTAGAAAGTTAGAGTGACACTCCTCTTGTACTTAAGTCGGCATTGTGCGTTTTGAAATTAATTCCGATGCAATTTCTGTGTTTCACCGTCAATAAGAAGGTACAAGGGATACAGTAAACTTGAAGTGATGCATCGGAATCTTAAACTGGACTCACAGGAGAAGTTCAAATCATAGAAAGTTAGAGTGTAGGGTCCTCTTGTACTTAAGTCATCATTGTGTCTTTTGTATTAAATTCGGATGCAATTTCTCTGTTTCATCTTCAATAAGAAGGTCCAAGGGATCCAGTAAACCTGAAGTGAAGCATCGGAATCTAAAACTGGACTCTCAGGAGAGGTTCAAATCATAGAAAGTTAGAGTGTCAGTCCTTTAGTTCTTCAGTCGGCATTGAGCCTTTTGTATTAAATTCGGATGCAATTTCTGTGTTACATCGTCAATAAGAAGATCCAAGGGATACAGTAAACCTGAAGTGAAGCTTCGGAATCTAAAACTGGACTCACAGGAGAAGTTCTAATCATAGAAAGTTAGAGTGTAGGGTCCTCTTGTACTTAAGTCGGCATTGTGCCTTTTGTATTAAATTCGGATGCAATTTCTGTGTTTCATCGTCATTAAGAATGACCAAGGGATACACTACACCTAACGTGAAGCATCGGAATCTAAAACTGGACTCACAGGAGAGGTTCAAATCATAGAAAGTTAGAGTATCAGTCCTCTTGTACTTAAATCGCCATTGTGCCTTTTGTATTAAAATCGGATGCAATTTCAGTGCTTCATCGCCAATGAGAAGGTCCAAGGGATACAGTAAACCTGAAGTGAAGCATCGGAATTTAAAACTGGACTCACAGGAGAGGTTCAAATCATCGAAAGTTAGAGTGTGAGTTAACTTGTACTTAAGTCGGCATTGTGCCTTTTGAATTTAATTCCGATGCAATTTCTGTGTTTCATCGTCAATAAGAAAGTCCTAGGAATGCAGTAAACCTGAAGTGAAGCATCGGAATCTAAAACTGGACTCTCAGGACAGGTTCAAATCACAGAAAGTTAGAGTGTCAGTCCTCTTGTACTTAAGTCAACATTGTGCCTTTTGAATTTAATTCCGATGTAACTTCTGTGTTTCATCGTCAATAAGAAGGTCCAAGGGATACAGTAAACCTGAAGTGAAGCAACGGAATCTAAATTGGACTCACAGGAGAGGTTCAATTCATAGAAAGTTAGGGTGTCAGTCCTCTTGTACTTATGTCGGCATGTGCCTTTTGAATTAAATTCCGATGCAATTTCTGTGTTGCGTTGTCAATACGAAGGTCCAAGGAGTACAGTAAACCTGAAGTGAAGCACCGGAATCTAAAACTGGACTCACAGGAGAGGTTCAAATCATAGAAAGTTAGAGTGTCAGTCCTCTTGTACTTAAGTCGGCATTGTGCCTTTTGTATTAAATTCGGATGCAATTTCTGTGCTTCATTGCCAATAAGAAGGTCCAAGGGATACAGTAAACCTGAAGTGAAGCATTGAAATCCAAAACTGGACTCACAGGAGAGGTTCAAATCATAGAAAGTTAGAGTGTCTGTCCTCTTGTACTTAAGTCGGCATTGTGCCTTTTGAATTTCATTCCGATGCAGTTTCTATGTTTTGTCTTCAATAAGAAGGTCCAAGGGATACAGTAAACCTGAAGTGAAGCATCGGAATCTAATACTGGACTCACAGGAGAGGTTCAAACCATAGAAAGTTAGAGTGTTAGTCCTCTTGTACTTAAGTAGGCATTGTGTGTTTTGAATTTGATTCCGATGCAATTTCTGTGCTTCATCGTCAGTAATAAGATCCAAGGGATACAGTAAACCTGAAGTGAAGCAACGGAATCTAAATTGGACTCACAGGAGAGGTTCAAATCATAGAAAGTTAGGGTGTCAGTCCTCTTGTACTTAAGTCGGCATTGTGCCTATTGTATTAAATTCGGATGCAATTTCTCTGTTTCATCTTCAATAAGAAGGTCCAAGGGATACAGTAAACCTGAAGTGAAGCATCGGAATCTAAAACTGGACTCACAGGAGAGGTTCATATCATAGAAAATTAGAGTGCCAGTCCTCTTGTACTTAAGTCGGCATTGTGCCTTTTGTATTAAATTCGGATGCAATTTATGTGTTTCATCGTCAATAAGAATGTCCAAGGTATACAGTGAACCTGAAGTGAAGCATCGTAATCTATAACTGGACTCACAGGAGAGGTTCAAATCGTAGAAAGTTAGAGTGTCAGTCCTCCTGTACTTAAGTCGGCATTGTGCGTTTTGAAATTAATTCCGATGCAATTTCTGTGCTTCACCGTCAATAAGAAGGTACAAGGGATACAGTAAACCTGAAGTAAAACATCGGAATCTCAAAGTGGACTCACAGGAGAAGTTCAAATCATAGAAAGTTAGAGTATAGGGACCTCTTGTACTTAAGTCATCATTGTGTCTTTTGTATTAAATTCGGATGCAATTTCTCTGTTTCATCTTCAATAAGAAGGTCCAAAAGATACAGTAAACCTGAAGTGAAGCATCGGAATCTAAAACTGGACTCACAGGAGAGGTTCAAATCATAGAAAGTTAGAGTGTCAGTCCTTTTGTTCTTCAGTCGGCATTGTTCCTTTTGTATTAAACTCGGATGCAATTTCTGTGTTACATCGTCAATAAGAAGGTCCAAGGGATACAGTAAACCTGAAGTGAAGCATCGGAATCTAAAACTGGACTCACAGGAGAAGTTCAAATCATAGAAAGTTAGAGTGTAGGGTCCTCTTGTACTTAAGTCGGCATTGTGCCTTTTGTATTAAATTCGGATGCAATATCTGTGTTTCATCGTCATTAAGAATGTCCAAGGGATACACTACACCTAACGTGAAGCATCGGAATCTAAAACTGGACTCACAGGAGAGGTTCAAATCATAGAAAGTTAGAGTGTAGGGTCCTCTTGTATTTAAATCGGCATTGTGCGGTTTGAATTTAATTGCGATGCAATTTCTGTGTTTCATCGTCATTAAGAATGTCCAAGGGATACAGTACACCTAAAGTGAAGCATCGGAATCTAAAACTGGACTCACACGAGAGGTTCAAATCATAGAAAGTTAGAGTGTCAGTCCTCTTGTACTTAAGCCGGCATTGTGACTTTTGTATTAAATTCGGATGCAATTTCTGTGTTTCATCGTCAATAAGAATGTCCAAGGGATTCAGTAAACCTGAAGTGAAGCATTGGAATCTAAAACTGGACTCACAGGAGAGGTTCAAATCATAGAATGTTAGAGTGTCTGTCCTCTTGTACTTAAGTCGGCATTGGGCCTTTTGTATTAAATTCGGATGCAATTTCTGTGTTTCATCGTCAATAACAAGGACCAAGGGATACAGTAAACCTGAAGCGAAGCAACGGAATCTAAAACCGGACTCACAGGAGAGGTTCAAATCATAGAAAGTTTGAGTATCAGTCCTCTTGTACTTAAGTCGGCATTGTGCCTTTTGTATAAAATTCGGATGCAATTTCTGTGCTTCATCGTCAATAAGAAGGTCCAATATACACAGTAAACCTGAAGTGAAGTATCGGAATCTATAACTGGACTCACAGGAGAGGTTCAAAACATAGAAAGTTAGAGTGTCAGTCCTCTTGTACTTAAGTTGGCATTGTGCCTTTTGTATTAAATTCGGATGGAATTTCTGTGTTTCATCGTCAAGAAGAAGGTCCAAGGGATACAGTAAACCTGAAGTGGAGCATCGAAATCTAAAACTGGACTCTGAGGAAAGGTTCAAATCATAGAAAGTTAGAGTGTCGGTACACTTGTACTTAAGTCGGCATTGTGCCCTTAGTATTAAATTCGGATGGAATTTCTGTGTTTCATCGTCAATAAGAAGGTCCAAGGGATACAGTAAACCTGAAGTGAAGCATCGGAATCTAAAACTGGAGTCACTGGAGAGGTTCAAATCATAGAAAGTTAGAGTTTCAGTCCTCTTGTACTTAAGTCGGCATTGTGCCTTTTGTAGTAAATTCGGATGCAATATCTGTGTTTCATCATCAATAAGAAGGTCTAAGGGATACAGTAAACCTGAAAAGAAGCATCGAATTCTATAACTGGACTCACAGGAGAAGTTCAAATCATAGAATATTAGAGTGTCATTCCTCTTCTACTTTAGTCGGAATTGTGCCTTTTGTATTAAATTCGGATGCAATTTAAGTGTTTCATCGTCAATAAGAATGTCCAAGGTATACAGTGAACCGGAAGTGAAGCATCGGAATCTATAACTGGACTCACAGGAATGGTTCAAATCATAGAAAATTAGAGTGTCATTCCTCTTCTACCTTATTCGGAATTGTGCCTTTTGTATTAAATTCGGATGCAATTTCTGTGTTTCATCGTCAATACGAAGGTCCAAGGGATACAGTAAACCTGAAGTGAAGCATCGAAAACAAAAACTGGACTCAGAGGTGAGGTTCAAATCATAGAAAGTCAGAGTGTCAGTCCTCTTGTACTTAAGTCGGCATTGTGCCTTTTGTATAATATTCGGATGCAATTTCTGTGTTTCATCGTCAATGAGAAGGCCCAAGGGATACAGTAAACCTGAAGTGAAGCGTCGGAATCTAAAACTGGACTCACAGGAGAGGTTCAAATCATAGAAAGTCAGAGTGTCAGTCCTCTTACACTTTTGTCGGCATTGTGCCTGTTGTGTTCAATTCGGATGCAATATCTGTGTTTCATTGTCAATAAGGAGGTCCAAGGGATACAGTAAACCTGATGTGAGGCATTGAAATCTAAAACTGGACTCACAGGAGAAGTTCAAATCATAGAAACTTAGAGTGTCAGTCCTCTTGTACTTAAGTCGGCATTGTGCCATTTAAATTAAATTCGGATGCAATTTCTGTGCTTCATCGTCAATAAGAAGGTCAAAGTTATTCAGTAATCCTGAAGTGAAGCATCGGAATCTAAAACTGGACTCACAGGAGAGGTTCAAATCATAGAATGTTAGAGTGTCTGTCCTCTTGTACGTAAGTCGGCATTGTGCCATTTGTATTAAATTCGGATGCAATTTCTGTGTTTCATCGTCAATAACGAGGACCAAGGGATACAGTAAACCTTAAGTGAAGCAACGGAATCTAAAACTGGACTCACAGGAGAGGTTCAAATCATAGAAAGTTAGAGTGTCAGTCCTTTTGTACTTAAGTCGGCATTGTGCCTTTTGTATTAAATTCGGATGCAATTTCTGTGTTTCATCATCAATAAGAAGGTCCAAGGGATACAGTAAACGTGAAGTGAAGCATCGGAATCTAAAACTGGACTCACAGGAGAGGTTCAAATCAAATAAAGTTAGAGTGTCAGTCCACTTGTACTTAAGTCGGCATTGTGCCTTTTGTATAAAATTCGGATGCAATTTCTGTGCTTCATCGTCAATAAGAAGGTCCAATATACACAGTAAACCTGAAGTGAAGTATCGGAATCTATAACTGGACTCACAGGAGAGGTTCAAAACATAGAAAGTTAGAGTGTCAGTCCTCTTGTACTTAAGTTGGCATTGTGCCTTTTGTATTAAATTCGGATGGAATTCCTGTGTTTCATCGTCAAGAAGAAGGTCCAAGGGATACAGTAAACCTGAAGTGGAGCATCGAAATCTAAAACTGGACTCTGAGGAAAGGTTCAAATCATAGAAAGTTAGAGTGTCGGTCCTCTTGTACTTAAGTCGGCATTGTGCCCTTAGTATTAAATTCGGATGGAATTTCTGTGTTTCACCGTCAATAAGAAGGTCCAAGGGATACAGTAAACCTGAAGTGAAGCATTGGAATCTAAAACTGGAGTCACTGGAGAGGTTGAGCTCATAGAAATTTAGAGTGTCAGTCCTCTTGTACTTAAGTCGGCATTGTGCCATTTAAATTAAGTTCGGATGCAATTTCTGTGCTTCATCGTCAATAAGAAGGTCAAAGTTATTCAGTAATCCTGAAGTGAAGCATCGGAATCTAAAACTGGACTCACAGGAGAGGTTCAAATCATAGAATGTTAGAGTGTCTGTCCTCTTGTACGTAAGTCGGCATTGTGCCATTTGTATTAAATTCGGATGCAATTTCTGTGTTTCATCGTCAATAACAAGGACCAAGGGATACATTAAACCTTAAGTGAAGCAACGGAATCTAAAACTGGACTCACAGGAGAGGTTCAAATCATAGAAAGTTAGAGTGTCAGTCCTTTTGTACTTAAGTCGGCATTGTGCCTTTTGTATTAAATTCGGATGCAATTTCTGTGTTTCATCATCAATAAGAAGGTCCAAGGGATACAGTAAACCTAAAGTGAAGCATCGGAATCTAAAACTGGACTCACAGGAGAGGTTCAAATCAAATAAAGGTAGAGTGTCAGTCCTCTTGTACTTAAGTCGGCGTTGTGCCTTTTGTATTAAATTCGGATGCAATTTCTGTGTTTCATCGTCAATAAGATGGTCGAAGGGATACAGTAAACCTGAAGTGAAGCATCGGAATCTAAAACTGGACTGACAGGAGAGGTTCAAATCATAGAAAGTTAGAGTGTCAGTCCTCTTGTACTTAAGTCGGCATTGTGCCTTTTGAATTTAATTCCGATGCAATTTCTGTGTTTCATCGTCAATAAGAAAGTCCTAGGAATGCAGTAAACCTGAAGTGAAGCATCGGAATCTAAAACTGGACTCTCAGGACAGGTTCAAATCACAGAAAGTTAGAGTGTCAGTCCTCTTGTACGTAAGTCGGCATTGTGCCTTTTGTATTAAATTCGGATGCAATTTCTGTGCTTCATCGCCAATATGAAGGTCCAAGGTATACAGTAAACCTGAAGTGAAGTATAGGAATCTATAACTGGACTCACAGGAGAGGTTCAAAGCATAGAAAGTTAGAGTCTCAGTCCTCTTGTACTTAAGTCGGCATTGTGCCCTTTGTATTAAATTCGGATGGAATTTCTGTGTTTCATCGTCAAGAAGAAGGTCCAAGGGATACAGTAAACCTGAAGTGAAGCATCTAAACCTAAAACTGGACTCTGAGGAAAGGTTTAAATCATAGAAGTTAGAGTGTCGGTCCTCTTGTACTTAAGTCGGCATTGTGCCATTTGTATTAAATTCGGATGGAATTTCTGTGTTTCATCGTCAATAAGAAGGTCCAAGGGATACAGTAAACCTGAAGTGAAGAATCGTAATCTAAAAGTGGAGTCACTGGAGAGGTTCAAATCATAGAAAGTTAGAGTGTCAGTCCTCTTGTACTTAAGTCGGCATTGTGCCTTTTGAATTTAATTCCGATGCAATTTCTGTGCTTCATCGTCAATAAGAAGGTCCAATATATACAGTAAACCTTAAGTGAAGTATCGGAATCTACAACTGGACTCACAGGAGAGGTTCAAAACATAGAAAGTTAGAGTGTCAGTCCTCTTGTACTTAAGACGGCATTGTGCGTTTTGTATTAATTACGGATGGAATTTCTGTGTTTCATCGTCAAGAAGTAGGACCAAGGGATACAGTAAACCTGAAGTGAAGCTTCGAAATCTAAAACTGGACTCTGAGGAAAGGTTCAAAACATAGAAAGTTAGAGTGTCGGTCCTCTTGTACTTAAGTCGGCATTGTGCCTTTTGTATTAAATTCGGATGGAATTTCTGTGTTTCATCGTCAATAAGAAGGTCCAAGGGATACAGTAAATCTGTAGTGAAGCATCGGAATCTAAAACTGGAGTCACTGGAGAGGTTCAAATCAAAGAATGTTAGAGTGTCAGTCCTCTTGTACTTAAGTCGGCATTGTGCCTTGTGTATTAAATTCCGATGCAATTTATGTGTTTCATCGTCAATAAGAATGTCCAAGGTATACAGTGAACCTGAAGTGAAGCATCGTAATCTATAACTGGACTCACAGGAGAGGTTCAAATCGTAGAAAGTTAGAGTGACACTCCTCTTGTACTTAAGTCGGCATTGTGCGTTTTGAAATTAATTCCGATGCAATTTCTGTGTTTCACCGTCAATAAGAAGGTACAAGGGATACAGTAAACTTGAAGTGATGCATCGGAATCTTAAATTGGACTCACAGGAGAAGTTCAAATCATAGAAAGTTAGAGTGTAGGGTCCTCTTGTACTTAAGTCATCATTGTGTCTTTTGTATTAAATTCGGATGCAATTTCTCTGTTTCATCTTCAATAAGAAGGTCCAAGGGATCCAGTAAACCTGAAGTGAAGCATCGGAATCTAAAACTGGACTCTCAGGAGAGGTTCAAATCATAGAAAGTTAGAGTGTCAGTCCTTTAGTTCTTCAGTCGGCATTGAGCCTTTTGTATTAAATTCGGATGCAATTTCTGTGTTACATCGTCAATAAGAAGATCCAAGGGATACAGTAAACCTGAAGTGAAGCTTCGGAATCTAAAACTGGACTCACAGGAGAAGTTCTAATCATAGAAAGTTAGAGTGTAGGCTCCTCTTGTACTTAAGTCGGCATTGTGCCTTTTGTATTAAATTCGGATGCAATTTCTGTGTTTCATCGTCATTAAGAATGACCAAGGGATACACTACACCTAACGTGAAGCATCGGAATCTAAAACTGGACTCACAGGAGAGGTTCAAATCATAGAAAGTTAGAGTATCAGTCCTCTTGTACTTAAATCGCCATTGTGCCTTTTGTATTAAAATCGGATGCAATTTCAGTGCTTCATCGCCAATGAGAAGGTCCAAGGGATACAGTAAACCTGAAGTGAAGCATCGGAATTTAAAACTGGACTCACAGGAGAGGTTCAAATCATCGAAAGTTAGAGTGTGAGTTAACTTGTACTTAAGTCGGCATTGTGCCTTTTGAATTTAATTCCGATGCAATTTCTGTGTTTCATCGTCAATAAGAAAGTCCTAGGAATGCAGTAAACCTGAAGTGAAGCATCGGAATCTAAAACTGGACTCTCAGGACAGGTTCAAATCACAGAAAGTTAGAGTGTCAGTCCTCTTGTACTTAAGTCAACATTGTGCCTTTTGAATTTAATTCCGATGTAACTTCTGTGTTTCATCGTCAATAAGAAGGTCCAAGGGATACAGTAAACCTGAAGTGAAGCAACGGAATCTAAATTGGACTCACAGGAGAGGTTCAATTCATAGAAAGTTAGGGTGTCAGTCCTCTTGTACTTATGTCGGCATGTGCCTTTTGAATTAAATTCCGATGCAATTTCTGTGTTGCGTTGTCAATACGAAGGTCCAAGGAGTACAGTAAACCTGAAGTGAAGCACCGGAATCTAAAACTGGACTCACAGGAGAGGTTCAAATCATAGAAAGTTAGAGTGTCAGTCCTCTTGTACTTAAGTCGGCATTGTGCCTTTTGTATTAAATTCGGATGCAATTTCTGTGCTTCATTGCCAATAAGAAGGTCCAAGGGATACAGTAAACCTGAAGTGAAGCATTGAAATCCAAAACTGGACTCACAGGAGAGGTTCAAATCATAGAAAGTTAGAGTGTCTGTCCTCTTGTACTTAAGTCGGCATTGTGCCTTTTGAATTTCATTCCGATGCAGTTTCTATGTTTTGTCTTCAATAAGAAGGTCCAAGGGATACAGTAAACCTGAAGTGAAGCATCGGAATCTAATACTGGACTCACAGGAGAGGTTCAAACCATAGAAAGTTAGAGTGTTAGTCCTCTTGTACTTAAGTAGGCATTGTGTGTTTTGAATTTGATTCCGATGCAATTTCTGTGCTTCATCGTCAGTAATAAGATCCAAGGGATACAGTAAACCTGAAGTGAAGCAACGGAATCTAAATTGGACTCACAGGAGAGGTTCAAATCATAGAAAGTTAGGGTGTCAGTCCTCTTGTACTTAAGTCGGCATTGTGCCTATTGTATTAAATTCGGATGCAATTTCTCTGTTTCATCTTCAATAAGAAGGTCCAAGGGATACAGTAAACCTGAAGTGAAGCATCGGAATCTAAAACTGGACACACAGGAGAGGTTCATATCATAGAAAATTAGAGTGCCAGTCCTCTTGTACTTAAGTCGGCATTGTGCCTTTTGTATTAAATTCGGATGCAATTTATGTGTTTCATCGTCAATAAGAATGTCCAAGGTATACAGTGAACCTGAAGTGAAGCATCGTAATCTATAACTGGACTCACAGGAGAGGTTCAAATCGTAGAAAGTTAGAGTGTCAGTCCTCCTGTACTTAAGTCGGCATTGTGCGTTTTGAAATTAATTCCGATGCAATTTCTGTGCTTCACCGTCAATAAGAATGTACAAGGGATACAGTAAACCTGAAGTAAAACATCGGAATCTCAAAGTGGACTCACAGGAGAAGTTCAAATCATAGAAAGTTAGAGTATAGGGACCTCTTGTACTTAAGTCATCATTGTGTCTTTTGTATTAAATTCGGATGCAATTTCTCTGTTTCATCTTCAATAAGAAGGTCCAAAAGATACAGTAAACCTGAAGTGAAGCATCGGAATCTAAAACTGGACTCACAGGAGAGGTTCAAATCATAGAAAGTTAGAGTGTCAGTCCTTTTGTTCTTCAGTCGGCATTGTTCCTTTTGTATTAAATTCGGATGCAATTTCTGTGTTACATCGTCAATAAGAAGGTCCAAGGGATACAGTAAACCTGAAGTGAAGCATCGGAATCTAAAACTGGACTCACAGGAGAAGTTCAAATCATAGAAAGTTAGAGTGTAGGGTCCTCTTGTACTTAAGTCGGCATTGTGCCTTTTGTATTAAATTCGGATGCAATATCTGTGTTTCATCGTCATTAAGAATGTCCAAGGGATACACTACACCTAACGTGAAGCATCGGAATCTAAAACTGGACTCACAGGAGAGGTTCAAATCATAGAAAGTTAGAGTGTAGGGTCCTCTTGTACTTAAATCGGCATTGTGCGGTTTGAATTTAATTGCGATGCAATTTCTGTGTTTCATCGTCATTAAGAATGTCCAAGGGATACAGTACACCTAAAGTGAAGCATCGGAATCTAAAACTGGACTCACACGAGAGGTTCAAATCATAGAAAGTTAGAGTGTCAGTCCTCTTGTACTTAAGTCGGCATTGTGCCTTTTGTATTAAATTCGGATGCAATTTCTGTGCTTCATTGCCAATAAGAAGGTCCAAGGGATACAGTAAACCTGAAGTGAAGCATTGATATCCAAAACTGGACTCACAGGAGAGGTTCAAATCATAGAAAGTTAGAGTGTCTGTCCTCTTGTACTTAAGTCGGCATTGTGCCTTTTGAATTTCATTCCGATGCAGTTTCTGTGTTTTGTCTTCAATAAGAAGGTCCAAGGGATACAGAAAACCTGAAGTGAAGCATCGGAATCTAAAACTGGACTCACAGGAGAGGTTCAAACCATAGAAAGTTAGAGTGTTAGTCCTCTTGTACTTAAGTAGGCATTGTGTGTTTTGAATTAGATTCCGATGCAATTTCTGTGCTTCATCGTCAGTAATAAGATCCAAGGGATACAGTAAACATGAAGTGACGCAACGGAATCTAAACTGGACTCACAGGAGAGGTTCAAATCATAGAAAGTTAGAGTGTCAGTCCTCTTGTACTTATGTCGGCATTGTGCCTTTTGAATTAAATTCCGATGCAATTTCTGTGTTGCGTTGTCAATACGAAGGTCCAAGGGGTACAGTAAACCTGAAGTGAAGCATCGGAATCTAAAACTGGACTCACAGGAGAGGTTCAAGTCATAGAAAGTTAGAGTGTCAGTCCTCTTGTACTTAAGTCGGCATTATGCCTATTGTATTAAATTCGGATGCAATTTCTGTGCTTCATCGTCAATAAGAAGGTCCAAGGCATACAGTACACCTGAAGTGAAGCATCGGAATCTAAAACTGGACTCACAGGAGAGGTTCAAATCATAGTAAGTTAGAGTGTCTGTCCTCTTGTACTTAAGTCATCATTGAGGCATTTGTATTGAATTCGGATGTAATTTCTGTGCTTCATCGTCAATAAGAAGGTCCAAGGCATACAGTAAACCTGAAGTGAAGCATCGGATTCTAAAATTGTACACACAGGAGAGGCTCAAATCGTAGAAAATTAGAGTGTCAGTCCTCTTGTACTTACGTCGGCATTGTGCCTTTTGTATTAAATTCGGATTCAAATTCTGTGTTTCATCGTCATTAAGAATGTCCAAGGGATACAGTACACCTAAAGTGAAGCATCGGATTCTAAAACTGGACTCACAGGAGAGGTTCAAATCATAGAAAGTTAGAGTGTCAGCCCTCTTGTACTTAAGTCGGCATTGTGCGTATTGAATTTAAATCCGATGCAATTTCTGTGCTTCATCGCCAATGAGAAGGTCCAAGGGATACAGTAAACCTGAAGTGAAGCATCGGAATCTAAAACTGGACTCACAGGAGAGGTTCAAATCATCGAAAGTTAGAGTGTGAGTTCTCTTGTACTTAAGTCGGCATTGTGCCTTTTGTATTAAATTCAGATGCAATTTCTGTGCTTCATCGCCACTAAGAAGGTCCAAGGTATACAGTAAACCTGAAGTGAAGCGTCGGAATCTAAAACTGGGCTCACAGGAGAGGTTCAAATCATAGAAAGTTAGAGTGTCAGTCGGCATTGTGCCTTTTGTATTTAATTCCGTCGCAATTTCTGTGTTTCATCGTCAATAAGAAGGTCCAAGGGATACAGTAAACCTGAAGTGAAGCATCGGAATCTAAAACTGGACTCACAGGAGAGGTTTAAATCATAGAAAGTTAGAGTGACAGTCTTCTTGTACTTAAGTCGGCATTGTGCCTTTTGTATTAAATTCGGATTCAATTTCTGTGCTTCATTGCCAATAAGAAGGTCCAAGGGATACAGTAAACCTGAAGTGAATCATTGGAATCCAAAACTGGACTCACAGGAGAGGTACAAATCATAGAAAGTTAGAGTGTCAGTCCTCTTGTACTTAAGTCGTCATTGTTCCTTTTGAATTTAATTCCGATGCAGTTTCTATGTTTCGTCTTCAATAAGAAGGTCCAAGGGATAAAGTAAACCAGAAGTGAAGCATCGGAATGTAAAACTGGACTCACAGGAGAGGTTCAAATCATAGAAAGTTGGAGTGTCAGTCCTCTTGTACTTCAGTCGGCAATGTGCATTTTGAATTAAATTCCGATGCAATTTCTGTGTTGCATCGTCAATACGAAGGTCCAACAGATACAGTAAACCTGAAGTGAAGCATCGGAATCTAAAACTGGACTCACAGGAGAGGTTCAAATCATAGAAAGTTAGAGTGTCAGTCCTCTTGTACTTAAGTCAGCACTGTGCCTTTTGTATTAAATTCGGATGCAGTTTCTGTGCTTCATCGCCAATAAGAAGGTCCAAGGGATACAGTTAATCTGAAGTGAAACATTGGATTCCAAAACTGGACTCTCAGGAGAGGTTCAAATCATAGAAAGTTAGAGTGTCAGACCTCTTGTACTTAAGCCGGCATTGTGCCTTTTAAATTGAATTCCGATGCATTTTCTGTGTTTCGTCGTCAATAAGAAGATCCCAGGGATACAGTAAACCTGAAGTGAAGCATCGGAATCTAAAACTGGACTCACAGGAGAGGTTCAAATCAAAGAAGGTTAGAGTGTCTGTCCTCTTGTACTTAAGTCATCATTGTGGCTTTTGTATTAAATTCGGATGCAATTTCTCTGTTACATCGTCAATAAGAAGGTCCAAGGGATACAGTAAACCTGAAGTGAAGCATCGGAAACTAAAACTGGACTCAAAGGAGAGGTTCAAATCATAGAAAGTCAGAGTGTCAGTCCCCTTGTTCTTCAGTCGGCATTGTGCCTTTTGTATTAAATTCGGATGCAATTTCTGTGTTATTTCGTCAATAAGGAGGTCCAAGGGATACAGTATACCAGAAGTGAAGCATCGGAATCTAAAACTGGACTCACAGGAGAAGTTCAAATCATAGAAAGTTAGAGTGTAGGGTCCTCTTGTACTTAAGTCGGCATTGTGCCTTTTGTATTAAATTCGGATGCAATTTCTGTGTTTCATCGTCATTAAGAATATCCAAGGGATACAGTACACCTAACGTGAAGCATCGGAATCTAAATCTGGACTCACTGGAGAGGTTCAAGTCATAGAAAGTTAGAGTGTCAGTCCTCTTGTACATAAATCGGCATTGTTCGTTTTGAATTTAATTCCGATGTAATTTCTGTGTTTCATCGTCAATAAGAATGTCCAAGGGATACAGTAAACCTGAAGTGAAGCATCGGAATTTAAAACTGGACCCACAGGAGAGGTTCAAATCATAGATACTTAGAGTGTCAGTCCTCTAGTACTTAAGTTGGCATTGAGCCTTTTGTAATATATTCGGATGCAATTTCTGTGTTTCATCATCAATAAGAAGGTCCAAGGGATACAGTAAACCTGAAGTGAAGCATCGGAATCTAAAACTTGACTCACAGGAGAGGTTCAAGTCATAGAAAGTTAGAGTGTCAGTCTTCTTGTACTTAAGTCGGCATTGTGCCTTTTGTATTATATTCGGATGCAAATTCTGTGTTTCATCATCAATAAGAAGGTCCAAGGGATACGGTAAACCTGAAGTGAAGCATCGGAATCTAAAACTGGACTCACAGGTGAGGTTCAAATCATAGAAAGTTAGAGTGTCTGTCCTCTTGTACTTAAGTCATCATTGTGGCTCTTGTATTAAATTCGGATGCAATTTCTGTGTTACATCGTCAATAAGAAGGTACAAGGGATGCAGTAAACCTGAAGTGAAGCATCGGAATCTAAAACTGGACTCACAGGAGAGGTTCAAATCATAGAAAGTTAGACTGTCAGTCCTCTTGAACTTAAGTCGGCACTGTGCCTCTTGAATTAAATTCGGATGCAATTTCTGTGTTTCATCGTCAATAGGAAGGTCCAAGGAATACAGTAAACCTGAAGTGAAGCATCGGAATCTAAAACTGGACTCACAGGAGAGGTTCAAATCATAGAATGTTAGAGTGTCAGTCCTCTTGTTCTTCAGTCGGCATAGTGCATTTTGTATTAAATTCGGATGCAATTTCTGTGTTACATCGTCAATAAGAAGGTCCAAGGGATACAGTAAACCTGAAGTGAAGCATCGGAATCTAAAACTGGACTCACAGGAGAAGTTCAAAACATAGAAAGATAGAGTGTAGAGTCCTCTTGTACTTAAGTCGCCATTGTGCCTTTTGTATTGAATTCGGATGCAATTTCTGTGTTTCATCGTCAATACGTGGGTCCAAGGGATACAGTAAACCTGAAGTGAAGCATCGGATCTTAATACTGGACTCACAGGTGAGGTTCAAATCATAGAAAGTTAGAGTGTCAGTCCTCTTGTACTTAAGTCAGCATTGTGCCTTTTGTATTAAATTCGGATGCAATATCTGTGTGACAACAGCAATAAGAAGGTCCAAGGGATAGAGTAAACCTGAAGTGAAGCATTGGAATCTAAAACTGGACTCACAGCAGAGGTTCAAATCATAGAATGATAGAGTGTCAGTGCTCTTGTACTTAAGTCGGCATTGTGCCTTTTGTATTAATTTCGGATGCAATTTCTGTGCTTTATCGTCAATAAGACGGTCCAAGGTATACAGTAAACCTGACGTGAAGCATCGGAATCTAAAACTGGACTCACTGGAGAGGTTCAAATCATAGATAGTTAGAGTGTCAGGCCTCTTGTTCTTCAGTCGGCATTGTGCCTTTTGTAGTAATTTCGGATGCAATTTCTGTGTTTCATCGTCAATAAGATGGTCCAAGGGATGCAGTAATCCTGAAGTGAAGCATCGGAATCTAAAACTGGACTCACAGGAGAGGTTCAAATCATAGAAAATTAGAGTGTCACTCCTCTTGTACTTAAGTCGGCATTGTTCCTTTTGTATTAAATTCGGATTTAATTTCTGTGTTTCATCGTCATTAAGAAGGTCCAAGGAATACAGTAAACCTGAAGTGAAGCATCGGAATCTGAAACTGGACTCACAGGAGAGGTTTAAATCATAGAAAGTTAGAGTGTCAGTCGTCTTGTACTTAAGTCGGCATTGTGCCTTTTGTATTAAATTCGGATGCAATTTCTGTGCTTCATTGCCAATAAGAAGGTCCAAGGGATACAGTAAACCTGAAGTAAAGCATTGGAATCCAAAACTGGACTCACAGGAGGGGTTCAAATCATAGAAAGTTAGAGTGTCAGTCCTCTTGTACTTAAGTCGGCATTGCTCCTTTTGAATTTAATTCCGATGCAGTTTCTATGTTTCGTCTTCAATAAGAAGGTCCGAGGGATACACTAAACCTGAAGTGAAGCATCGGAATCTAAAACTGGACTCACTGGAGAGGTTCGAACCATAGAGAGTTAGAGTGTCAGTCCTCTTGTACTTAAGTCGGCATTGTGCGTTTTGAATTTGATTCCGATGCAATTTCTGTGCTTCATCGTCAGTAATAAGGTCCAAGAGATACAGTAAACCTGAAGTGAAGCATCGGAATCTAATTTGGACTCTCAGGAGAGGTTCAAATCATAGAAAGTTAGAGTGTCAGTCCTCTTGTACTTAAGTCGGCATTGTGCCTTATGTATTAAATTCGGATGCAATTTCTGTGTTTCTTCGTCAATAAGAAGGTCCAAGGCATACAGTAAACCTTAAGTGAAGCATCGGAATCTAAAACTGGACTCACAGGAGAGGTTCAAATTTTAGATAGTTAGAGTTTCTGTCCTCTTGTACTTAAGTCATCATTGTGGCTTTTGTATAAAATTCGGATGCAATTTCTGTGTTTCATCGTCAATAAGATGGTCCAAGGGATACAGTAAACCTGAAGTGAGGCATCGGAATCTAAAACTGGACTCACAGGAGAGGTTCAAATCATTGAAAGTTAGAGTGTCAGACCTCTTGTTCTTCAGTCGGCATTGTGCCTTTTGTATTAAATTCGGATGAAATTTCTGTGTGTCATCATCAATAAGAAGGTCCAAGGGATACAGTAAACCTGAAGTGAAGCATTGGAATCTAAAACTGGACTCACAGCAGAGGTTCAAATCATAGAATGATAGAGTGTCAGTCCTCTTGTACTTAAGTCGGCATTGTGCCTTTTGTATTAGTTTCGGATGCATATTCTGTTTTTTATCGTCATTAAGACGGTCCGAGGTATACACTAATCCTGAATTGAAGCATCGGAATCTAAAACTGGACTCACAGGAGAGGTTCAAACCATAGAAAGTTAGAGTGTCAGTCCTCTTGTACTTAAGTCGGCATTGTGGGTTTTGAATTTGATTCCGATGCAATTTCTGTGCTTCATCGTCAGTAATAAGGTCCAAGGGATACAGTAAACCTGAAGTGAAGCATCGGAATCTAATTTGGACTCACAGGAGAGGATCAAATCATAGAAAGTTAGAGTGTCAATCCTCTTGTACTTAAGTCGGCATTGTGCATTTTGAATTAAATTCCGATGCAATTTCTGTGTTGCATCGTCTATACGAAGGTCCAAGGGATACAGTAAACCTGAAGTGACGCATCGGAATCTAAAACTGGACTCTCAGGAGAGGTTCAAATCATAGAAAGTTAGAGTGTCAGTCCTCTTGTACTTAAGTCGGCATTGTGCCTTTTGTATTAAATTCGGAAGCAATTTCTGTGTTTCATCGTCAATAAGAAGGTCCAAGGCATACAGTAAACCTGAAGTGAAGCATCGGAATCTAAAACTGGACTCACAGGAGAGGTTCTAATCATAGAAAGTTAGAGTGTCTGTCCTCTTGTACTTAAGTCATCATTGTGGCTTTTGTATTAAATTCGGATGTAATTGCTGTGTTTCATCGTCAATAAGAGGGTCCAAGGGATACAGTAAACCTGAAGTGAAGCATCGGAATCTAAAACTGGACTCACAGGAGAGGTTCAAATCACAGAAAATTAGAGTCTCAGTCCTCTTGTACTTAAGTCGGCATTGTGCCTTTTGTATTAAATTCGGATGCAATTTCTGTGTTTCATCGTCATTAAGAATGTCCAAGGGTTACAGTACACCTAAAGTGAAGCATCGGAATCTAAAACTGGACTCACAGGAGAGGTTCAAATCATAGAAAGTTAGGTGTCAGTACTCTTGTACTTAAGTCGGCATTGTGCGTTTTGAATTTAATTCCGATGCAATTTCTGTGTTTCATCGTCAATAAGAAGGTCCAAGGGATTTAGTAAACCTGAAGTGAAGCATCGGAATCGGAAACTGGACTCACAGGAGAGGTTCAAGACATAGAAAGTTAGAGTGTCAGTCCTCTTGTACTTAAATCGGCATTGTGCCTTTTGTATTAAAATCGGATGCAATTTCTGTGCCTAATCGCCAAAGAGAAGGTCCAAGGGATACAGTACACCTGAAGTGAATCATCGGAATCTAAAACTGGACTCACAGGAGAGGTCCAAATCATAGAAAGTTATAGTGTCAGTCCTCTTGTACTTAAGTCGGTATTGTGCCTTTTTAATTTCATTCCGATGCAATTTCTGTGTTTCATCGTCAATAAGAAGGTCCAAGGGATACAGTAAACCTGAAGTGAGGCATCGGAATATAAAACTGGACTCACAGGAGAGGTTCAAATCATAGAAAGTTGGAGCTTGTGTCCTCTTGTACTTAAGTCATCATTGTGGCTTTTGTATTAAATTCGGATGCAATTTCTGTGTTTCATCGTCAATACGAAGGTCCACGGGATACAGTAAACCTGAAGAGAAGCATCGGAATCTAAAACTGGACTCACAGGAGAGGCTCAAATCATAGAGAGTTAGAGTGTCAGTCCTCTTGTACTTAGGTCGGCATTGTGCCTTATGTATTAAATTCGGATGCAATTTCTGTGTTTCTTCGTCAATAAGAAGGTCCAAGGCATACAGTAAACCTTAAGTGAAGCATCGGAATCTAAAACTGGACTCACAGGAGAGGTTCAAATCATAGAAAGTTAGAGTGTCGGTCCTCTTGTACTTAAGTCGGCATTGTTCCGTTTGTACTAATTTTGGATGCAATTTCTGTGTTTCATCGTCAATAAGAAGGTCCAAGGGATACAGTAAACCAGAAGTCCAGCATCGGAATCTAAAACTGGACTCACAGGAGAGGTTCAAATCATAGAAAGTTAGAGTGTCAGTCCTCTTGTACTTAAGTCGGCATTGTGCATTTTGTATTAAATTCGGATGGAAATCCTGTGGTTCATCGTCAATATGAAGGTCCAAGGGATACAGTAAATCTGAAGTGAAGCATCGGAATCTAAAACTGGACTCACAGGAGAGGTTCAAATCATAGACAGTTAGAGTGTCCGTCCTCCTGTACTTAAGTCGGCAATGTGCCTTTTGTATCAAATTCGGATGCAATTTCTGTGTTTCATCGTCAATAAGAATGTCCAAGGGATACAGTAAACCTGAAGTGAAGCATCGGAATTTAAAACTGGACCCACAGGTGAGGTTTAAATCATAGAAAGTTAGAGTGTCTGTCCACTTGTACTTAAGTCGGCATTGTGCCTTTTGTATTAATTTCGGATGCAATTTCTGTGCTTCATAGCCAATAAGAAGGTCCAAGGGATACAGTTAACCTGAAGTGAAGCATTGGAATCCATAACTGGACTCACAGGTGAGGTTCAGATCATAGAAAGTAAGAGTGTCAGTCCTCTTGTACTTAAGTCGGCATTGTGCCTTTTGTATTAAATTCGGATGCAGTTTCTGTGTTTCATCGTCAATAAGAAGGTCCAAGGCATACAGTAAACCAGAAGTGAAGCATCGGAATCTAAAACTGGACTCACAGGAGAGGTTCTAATCATAGAAAGTAAGAGTGTCTGTCCTCTTGTACTTAAGTCATCATTGTGGCTTTTGTATTAAATTCGGATGTAATTGCTGTGTTTCATCGTCAATAAGAGGGTCCAAGGGATACAGTAAACCTGAAGTGAAGCATCGGAATCTAAAACTGGACTCACAGGAGAGGTTCAAATCACAGAAAATTAGAGTCTCAGTCCTCTTGTACTTAAGTCGGCATTGTGCCTTTTGTATTAAATTCGGATGCAATTTCTGTGTTTCATCGTCATTAAGAATGTCCAAGGGTTACAGTACACCTAACGTGAAGCATCGGAATCTAAAACTGGACTCACAGGAGAGGTTCAAATCATACAAAGTTAGGTGTCAGTACTCTTGTACTTAAGTCGGCATTGTGCGTTTTGAATTTAATTCCGATGCAATTTCTGTGTTTCATCGTCAATAAGAAGGTCCAAGGGATACAGTAAACCTGAAGTGAAGCATCGGAATCGGAAACTGGACTCACAGGAGAGGTTCAAGACATAGAAAGTTAGAGTGTCAGTCCTCTTGTACTTAAATCGGCATTGTGCCTTTTGTATTAAAATCGGATGCAATTTCTGTGCCTAATCGCCAAAGAGAAGGTCCAAGAGATACAGTACACCTGAAGTGAATAATCGGAATCTAAAACTGGACTCACAGGAGAGGTCCAAATCATAGAAAGTTATAGTGTCAGTCCTCTTGCACTTAAGTCGGTATTGTGCCTTTTTAATTTAATTCCGATGCAATTTCTGTGTTTCATCGTCAATAAGAAGGTCCAAGGGATACAGTAAACCTGAAGTGAAGCATCGGAATCTAAAACTGGACTCACAGGAGAGGTTCAAATCATAGAAAGTTAGAGTTTCTGTCCTCTTGTACTTAAGTCATCATTGTGGCTTTTGTATTAAATTCGGATGCAATTTCTGTGTTTCATCGTCAATACGAAGGTCCAAGGGATACAGTAAACCTGAAGAGAAGCATCGGAATCTAAAACTAAACTCACAGGAGAGGTTCAAATCATAGAGAGTTAGAGTGTCAGTCCTCTTGTACTTAGGTCGGCATTGTGAGTTATGTATTAAATTCGGATGCAATTTCTGTGTTTCTTCGTCAATAAGAAGGTCCAAGGCATACAGTAAACCTTAAGTGAAGCATCGGAATCTAAAACTGGACTCACAGGAGAGGTTCAAATCATAGAAAGTTAGAGTGTCGGTCCTCTTGTACTTAAGTCGGCATTGTTCCGTTTGTATTAATTTTGGATGCAATTTCTGTGTTTCATCGTCAATAAGAAGGTCCAAGGGATACAGTAAACCAGAAGTGAAGCATCGGAATCTAAAACTGGACTCACAGGAGAGGTTCAAATCATAGAAAGTTAGAGTGTCAGTCCTCTTGTACTTAAGTCGGCATTGTGCATTTTGTATTAAATTCGGATGGAAATCCTGTGGTTCATCGTCAATATGAAGGTCCAAGGGATACAGTAAATCTGAAGTGAAGCATCGGAATCTAAAACTGGACTCACAGGAGAGGTTCAAATCATAGACAGTTAGAGTGTCCGTCCTCTTGTACTTAAGTCGGCAATGTAACTTTTGTATCAAATTCGGATGCAATTTCTGTGTTTCATCGTCAATAAGAATGTCCAAGGGATACAGTAAACCTGAAGTGAAGCATCGGAATTTAAAACTGGACCCACAGGAGAGGTTTAAATCATAGAAAGTTAGAGTGTCTGTCCACTTGTACTTAAGTCGGCATTGTGCCTTTTGTATTAATTTCGGATGCAATTTCTGTGCTTCATAGCCAATAAGAAGGTCCAAGGGATACAGTTAACCTGAAGTGAAGCATTGGAATCCATAACTGGACTCACAGGTGAGGTTCAGATCATAGAAATTAAGAGTGACAGTCCTCTTGTACTTAAGTCGGCATTGTGCGTTTTGAATTTAATTCTGATGCAATTTCTGTGTTTCATCGTCAGTAAGAAGGTCCAAGGGATACAGTAAACCTGAAGTGAAGCTATGGAATCTAAAACTGGACTCACAGGAGAGGTTCAAACCATAGAAAGTTAGAGTGTCAGTCCTCTTGTACTTAAGTCGGCATTGTGCCTTTTGAATTTAATTCCGATGCAATTTCTTTGCTTCATCGTCAGTAATTAGGTCCAAGGGAAACAGTAACCCTGAAGTGAAGCATCGGAATCTAAATTGGACTCACAGGAGAGGTTCAAATCATAGAAAGTTAGAGTGTCCCTCCTCTTGTACTTAAGTCGGCATTGTGCCTTTTGAGTTAAAATCCAATGCAATTTCTGTGTTTCATCGTCAATACGAAGGTCCAAGGGATACAGTAAACCTGAAGTGAAGCATCGGAATCTAAAACTGGACTCACAGGAGAGGTTCAAATCATAGAAAGTTAGAGTGTCAGTCCTCTAGTACTTAGGTCGGCATTGTGCCTTTTGTATTAAAGTGGATTGCAATTTTTGTGTTTCTTCGTCAATAAGAAGGTCCAAGGCATACAGTAAACCTGAAGTGAAGCATCGGAATCTAAAACTGGACTCACAGGAGAGGTTCAAATCATAGAAAGTTAGAGTGTCTGTCCTCTTGTACTTAAGTCATCATTGTGGCTTTTGTATTAAATTCGAATGCAATTTCTGTGTTTCATCGTCAATAAGTAGGTCCAAATGATACAGTAAACCTGAAGTGAAGCATCGGAATCTAAAACTGGACTCACAGGAGAGGTTCAAATCATAGAAAGAAAGAGTGTCAGACATCTTGTTCTTCAGTCGGCATTGTGCCTTATGCATTAAATTCGGATGAAATTTCTGTGTTTCATCTTCAATAAGAAGGTCCAAGGTATACACTATACCTGAAGTGAAGCTTCGGAATCTAAAACTGGACTCACAGGAGAGGTTCAAATCATAGAAAGTTAGAGTGTCGGTCCTCTTGTACTTAAGTCGGCATTGTGCCTCTTGTATTAAATTCGGATGCAATTTCTGTGTTTCATCGTCAATAAGAAGTTCCAAGGGATACAGTATACCAGAAGTGAAGCATCAGAATTTAAAACTGGACTCACAGGAGAGGTTCAAATCATAGAAAGTTAGAGTGTCAGTCCTCTTGTACTTAAGTCGGCATTGTGCATTTTGTATTAGATTCGGATGGAAATTCTGTGTTTCATCGTCAATAAGAAGGTCAAAGGGATACAGTAAATCTGAAGTGAAGCATCGGAATCTAATACTGTACTCACAGGAGAGGTCCAAATCATAGACAGTTAGAGTGTCCGTCCTCTTGTATTTAAGTCGGCGTTGTGCCTTTTGTATCAAATTCGGATGCAATTTCTGTGTATCATCGTCAATAAGAATGTCCAAGGGATACAGTAAACCTGAAGTGAAGCATCGGAATTTAAAACTGAACCCACAGGAGAGGTTCAAATCATAGATACTTAGAGTGTCAGTCCTCTTGTACTTAAGTTGGCATTGAGCCTTTTGTAATATATTCGGATGCAATTTCTGTGTTTCATCATCAATAAGAAGGTCCAAGGGATACGGTAAACCTGAAGTGAAGCATCGGAATCTGAAAATGGACTCACAGGAGAGGTTCAAATCATAGAATAATTAGTGTGTCAGTCCTTTTGTACTTAAGTCGGCATTGTGCCTTTTGTATTAAATTCGGATGCAATTTCTGCGTTTCATCATCAATAAGAAGGTCCAAGGGATACAGTAAACCTGAAGTGAAGCATCGGAATCTAAAACTGGACTCACAGGTGAGGTTCAAATCATAGAAAGTTAGAGTGTCTGTCCTCTTGTACTTAAGTCATCATTGTGGCTCTTGTATTAAATTCGGATGCAATTTCTGTGTTCCATCGTCAATAAGAAGGTACAAGGGATGCAGTAAACCTGAAGTGAAGCATCGGAATCTAAAACTGGACTCACAGGAGAGGTTCAAATCATAGAAAGTTAGATTGTCAGTCCTCTTGAACTTAAGTCGGCACTGTGCCTTTTGAATTAAATTCGGATGCAATTTCTGTGTTTCATCGTCAATAGGAAGGTCCAAGGAATACAGTAAACCTGAAGTGAAGCATCGGAATCTAAAACTGGACTCACAGGATAGGTTCAAATCATAGAGATTTAGAGTGTCAGTCCTCTTGTACTTAAGTCGGCATTGTGCATTTTGTATTAAATTTGGATGGATATTCTGTGTTTCTTCGTCAATTAGAAGGTCCAAGGGATACAGTAAACTTGAAGTGAAGCATCGGAATCTAAAACTGGACTCACAGGATAGGTAAAAGCATAGAAAGTTAGAGTGTCAGTCCTCTTGTACTTAAGTCGGAATTGTGCCTTTTGTATTATATTCGGATGGAATTTCTGTGTTTCATCATCAATAAGAAGGTCCAAGGGATACAGTAAACCGGAAGTGGAGCATCGGAATCTAAAACTGGACTCACGGGTGAGGTTCAAATCTTAGAAAATTAGAGTGTCAGTCATCTTGTACTTAAGTCGGCATTGTGCCTTTTGTATTAAATTCGGATGCAATTTCTGTGTTTCATCATCAATATGACGGTCTAAGGGATACAGTAAACCTGAAGTGAAGCATCGGATTCTAAAACTGGACTCACAGGAGAGGTTCAAATCATAGGAAATTAGAGTGTCAGTCCTCTTGTACTTAAGTCGGCATTGTGCCTTTTGTATTAAATTCGGATGCAATTTCTGTGTTTCATCGTCAATAAGAATGTCCAAGGGATACAGTAAACCTGAAGTGAAGCATCGGAATCTAAAACTGGACTCACAGGAGAGGTTCAAATCATAGAAAGTTAGAGTGTCAGTCCTCTTGTACTTATGTCGGCATTGTGCCTTTTGAATTTAATTCCGATGCAATTTCTGTGTTTCATCGTCAATAAGAAGGTCCAAGGGATACAGTAAACCTGAAGTGAAGCATCGGAATCTAAAACTGGACTCTCAGGAGAGGTTCAAATCATAGAAAGTTAGAGTGTCAGTCCTCTTGTACTTAAGTCGGCATTGTGCCTTTTGTATTAAATTCGGATGCAATTTCTGTGTTTCATCGTCAATAAGAAGGTCCAAGGCATACAGTAAACCTGAAGTGAAGCATCGGAATCTAAAACTGGACTCACAGGAGAGGTTCTAATCATAGAAAGTTAGAGTGTCTGTCCTCTTGTACTTAAGTCATCATTGTGGCTTTTGTATTAAATTCGGATATAATTGCTGTGTTTCATCGTCAATAAGAGGGTCCAAGGTATACAGTAAACCTGAAGTGAAGCATCGGAATCTAAAACTGGACTCACAGGAGAGGTTCAAATCACAGAAAATTAGAGTCTCAGTCCTCTTGTACTTAAGTCGGCATTGTGCCTTTTGTATTAAAATCGGATGCAATTTCTGTGTTTCATCGTCATTAAGAATGTCCAAGGGATACAGTACACCTAAAGTGAAGCATCGGAATCTAAAACTGGACACACAGGTGAGGTTCAAATCATAGAAAGTTAGGTGTCAGTACGCTTGTACTTAAGTCGGCATTGTGCGTTTTGAATTTAATTCCGATGCAATTTCTGTGTTTCATCGTCAATAAGAAGGTCCAAGGGATACAGTAAACCTGAAGTGAAGCATCGGAATCGGAAACTGGACTCACAGGAGAGGTTCAAGACATAGAAATAAAGAGTGCCAGTCCTCTTGTACTTAAATCGGCATTGTGCCTTTTGTATTAAAATCGGATGCAATTTCTGTGCCTAATCGCCAAAGAGAAGGTCCAAGGGATACAGTACACCTGAAGTGAATCATCGGAATCTAAAACTGGACTCACAGGAGAGGTCCAAATCATAGAAAGTTATGGTGTCAGTCCTCTTGTACTTAAGTCGGTATTGTGCCTTTTTAATTTAATTCCGATGCAATTTCTGTGTTTCATCGTCAATAAGAAGGTCCAAGGGATACAGTAAACCTGAAGTGAAGCATCGGAATCTAAAACTGGACTCACAGGAGAGGTTCAAATCATAGAAAGTTAGAGTTTCTGTCCTCTTGTACTTAAGTCATCATTGTGGCTTTTGTATTAAATTCGGATGCAATTTCTGTGTTTCATCGTCAATACGAAGGTCCAAGGGATACAGTAAACCTGAAGAGAAGCTTCGGAATCTAAAACTGGACTCACAGGAGAGGTTCAAATCATAGAGAGTTAGAGTGTCAGTCCTCTTGTACTTAGGTCGGCATTGTGCCTTATGTATTAAATTCGGATGCAATTTCTGTGTTTCCTCGTCAATAAGAAGGACCAAGGCATACAGTAAACCTTAAGTGAAGCATCGGAATCTAAAACTGGACTCACAGGAGAGGTTCAAATCATAGAAAGTTAGAGTGTCGGTCCTCTTGTACTTAAGTCGGCATTGTTCCGTTTGTATTAATTTTGGATGCAATATCTGCGTTTCATCGTCAATAAGAAGGTCCAAGAGATACAGTAAACCAGAAGTGAAGCATCGGAATCTAAAACTGGACTCACAGGAGAGGTTCAAATCATAGAAAGTTAGAGTGTCAGTCCTCTTGTACTTAAGTCGGCATTGTGCATTTTGTACTAAATTCGGATGGAAATCCTGTGGTTCATCGTCAATATGAAGGTCCAAGGGATACAGTAAACTTGAAGTGAAGCATCGGAATCTAAAACTGGACTCACAGGATAGGTAAAAGCATAGAAAGTTAGAGTGTCAGTCCTCTTGTACTTAAGTCGGAATTGTGCCTTTTGTATTATATTCGGATGGAATTTCTGTGTTTCATCATCAATAAGAAGGTCCAAGGGATACAGTAAACCGGAAGTGGAGCATCGGAATCTAAAACTGGACTCACGGGTGAGGTTCAAATCTTAGAAAATTAGAGTGTCAGTCATCTTGTACTTAAGTCGGCATTGTGCCTTTTGTATTAAATTCGGATGCAATTTCTGTGTTTCATCATCAATATGACGGTCTAAGGGATACAGTAAACCTGAAGTGAAGCATCGGATTCTAAAACTGGACTCACAGGAGAGGTTCAAATCATAGGAAATTAGAGTGTCAGTCCTCTTGTACTTAAGTCGGCATTGTGCCTTTTGTATTAAATTCGGATGCAATTTCTGTGTTTCATCGTCAATAAGAATGTCCAAGGGATACAGTAAACCTGAAGTGAAGCATCGGAATCTAAAACTGGACTCACAGGAGAGGTTCAAATCATAGAAAGTTAGAGTGTCAGTCCTCTTGTACTTATGTCGGCATTGTGCCTTTTGAATTTAATTCCGATGCAATTTCTGTGTTTCATCGTCAATAAGAAGGTCCAAGGGATACAGTAAACCTGAAGTGAAGCATCGGAATCTAAAACTGGACTCTCAGGAGAGGTTCAAATCATAGAAAGTTAGAGTGTCAGTCCTCTTGTACTTAAGTCGGCATTGTGCCTTTTGTATTAAATTCGGATGCAATTTCTGTGTTTCATCGTCAATAAGAAGGTCCAAGGCATACAGTAAACCTGAAGTGAAGCATCGGAATCTAAAACTGGACTCACAGGAGAGGTTCTAATCATAGAAAGTTAGAGTGTCTGTCCTCTTGTACTTAAGTCATCATTGTGGCTTTTGTATTAAATTCGGATATAATTGCTGTGTTTCATCGTCAATAAGAGGGTCCAAGGTATACAGTAAACCTGAAGTGAAGCATCGGAATCTAAAACTGGACTCACAGGAGAGGTTCAAATCACAGAAAATTAGAGTCTCAGTCCTCTTGTACTTAAGTCGGCATTGTGCCTTTTGTATTAAAATCGGATGCAATTTCTGTGTTTCATCGTCATTAAGAATGTCCAAGGGATACAGTACACCTAAAGTGAAGCATCGGAATCTAAAACTGGACACACAGGTGAGGTTCAAATCATAGAAAGTTAGGTGTCAGTACGCTTGTACTTAAGTCGGCATTGTGCGTTTTGAATTTAATTCCGATGCAATTTCTGTGTTTCATCGTCAATAAGAAGGTCCAAGGGATACAGTAAACCTGAAGTGAAGCATCGGAATCGGAAACTGGACTCACAGGAGAGGTTCAAGACATAGAAATAAAGAGTGCCAGTCCTCTTGTACTTAAATCGGCATTGTGCCTTTTGTATTAAAATCGGATGCAATTTCTGTGCCTAATCGCCAAAGAGAAGGTCCAAGGGATACAGTACACCTGAAGTGAATCATCGGAATCTAAAACTGGACTCACAGGAGAGGTCCAAATCATAGAAAGTTATGGTGTCAGTCCTCTTGTACTTAAGTCGGTATTGTGCCTTTTTAATTTAATTCCGATGCAATTTCTGTGTTTCATCGTCAATAAGAAGGTCCAAGGGATACAGTAAACCTGAAGTGAAGCATCGGAATCTAAAACTGGACTCACAGGAGAGGTTCAAATCTTAGAAAGTTAGAGTTTCTGTCCTCTTGTACTTAAGTCATCATTGTGGCTTTTGTATTAAATTCGGATGCAATTTCTGTGTTTCATCGTCAATACGAAGGTCCAAGGGATACAGTAAACCTGAAGAGAAGCTTCGGAATCTAAAACTGGACTCACAGGAGAGGTTCAAATCATAGAGAGTTAGAGTGTCAGTCCTCTTGTACTTAGGTCGGCATTGTGCCTTATGTATTAAATTCGGATGCAATTTCTGTGTTTCCTCGTCAATAAGAAGGACCAAGGCATACAGTAAACCTTAAGTGAAGCATCGGAATCTAAAACTGGACTCACAGGAGAGGTTCAAATCATAGAAAGTTAGAGTGTCGGTCCTCTTGTACTTAAGTCGGCATTGTTCCGTTTGTATTAATTTTGGATGCAATATCTGCGTTTCATCGTCAATAAGAAGGTCCAAGAGATACAGTAAACCAGAAGTGAAGCATCGGAATCTAAAACTGGACTCACAGGAGAGGTTCAAATCATAGAAAGTTAGAGTGTCAGTCCTCTTGTACTTAAGTCGGCATTGTGCATTTTGTACTAAATTCGGATGGAAATCCTGTGGTTCATCGTCAATATGAAGGTCCAAGGGATACAGTTAACCTGAAGTGAAGCATTGGAATCCATAACTGGACTCACAGGTGAGGTTCTGATCATAGAAAGTAAGAGTGACAGTCCTCTTGTACTTAAGTCGGCATTGTGGGTTTTGAATTTAATTCTGATGCCATTTCTGTGTTTCATCGTCAGTAAGAAGGTCCAAGGGATACAGCAAACCTGAAGTGAAGCATCGGAATCGAAAACTGGACTCACAGGAGAGGTTCAACACATAGAAAGTTAGAGAGTCAGTCCTCTTGTACTTAAATCGCCATTGTGCCTTTTGTATTAAAATCGGATGCAATTTCTGTGCTTCATCGCCAATGAGAAGGTGCAATGGGATACAGTAAACCTGAAGTGAAGCATCGGAATCTAAAACTGGACTCACAGGAGAGGTTCAAATCATCGAAAGTTAGAGTGTGAGTTCTCTTGTACTTAAGTCGGCATTGTGCCTTTTGTATTAAATTCGGATGCTATTTCTGTGCTTCATAGCCATTAAGAAGATCCAAGGGATACAGTACACCTAAAGTGAAGCATCGGAATCTAAAACTGGACACACAGGTGAGGTTCAAATCATAGAAAGTTAGGTGTCAGTACGCTTGTACTTAAGTCGGCATTGTGCGTTTTGAATTTAATTCCGATGCAATTTCTGTGTTTCATCGTCAATAAGAAGGTCCAAGGGATACAGTAAACCTGAAGTGAAGCATCGGAATCGGAAACTGGACTCACAGGAGAGGTTCAAGACATAGAAATTGAGAGTGTCAGTCCTCTTGTACTTAAATCGGCATTGTGCCTTTTGTATTAAAATCGGATGCAATTTCTGTGCCTAATCGCCAAAGAGAAGGTCCAAGGGATACAGTACACCTGAAGTGAATCATCGGAATCTAAAACTGGACTCACAGGAGAGGTCCAAATCATAGAAAGTTATGGTGTCAGTCCTCTTGTACTTAAGTCGGTATTGTGCCTTTTTAATTTAATTCCGATGCAATTTCTGTGTTTCATCGTCAATAAGAAGGTCCAAGGGATACAGTAAACCTGAAGTGAAGCATCGGAATCTAAAACTGGACTCACAGGAGAGGTTCAAATCATAGAAAGTTAGAGTTTCTGTCCTCTTGTACTTAAGTCATCATTGTGGCTTTTGTATTAAATTCGGATGCAATTTCTGTGTTTCATCGTCAATACGAAGGTCCAAGGGATACAGTAAACCTGAAGAGAAGCTTCGGAATCTAAAACTGGACTCACAGGAGAGGTTCAAATCATAGAGAGTTAGAGTGTCAGTCCTCTTGTACTTAGGTCGGCATTGTGCCTTATGTATTAAATTGGGATGCAATTTCTGTGTTTCTTCGTCAATAAGAAGGACCAAGGCATACAGTAAACCTTAAGTGAAGCATCGGAATCTAAAACTGGACTCACAGGAGAGGTTCACATCATAGAAAGTTAGAGTGTCGGTCCTCTTGTACTTAAGTCGGCATTGTTCCGTTTGTATTAATTTTGGATGCAATATCTGTGTTTCATCGTCAATAAGAAGGTCCAAGGGATACAGTAAACCAGAAGTGAAGCATCGGAATCTAAAACTGGACTCACAGGAGAGGTTCAAATCATAGAAAGTTAGAGTGTCAGTCCTCTTGTACTTAAGTCGGCATTGTGCATTTTGTATTAAATTCGGATGGAAATCCTGTGGTTCATCGTCAATATGAAGGTCCAAGGGATACAGTTAACCTGAAGTGAAGCATTGGAATCCATAACTGGACTCACAGGTGAGGTTCAGATCATAGAAAGTAAGAGTGACAGTCCTCTTGTACTTAAGTCGGCATTGTGCGTTTTGAATTTAATTCTGATGCCATTTCTGTGTTTCATCGTCAGTAAGAAGGTCCAAGGGATACAGCAAACCTGAAGTGAAGCATCGGAATCGAAAACTGGACTCACAGGAGAGGTTCAACACATAGAAAGTTAGAGAGTCAGTCCTCTTGTACTTAAATCGCCATTGTGCCTTTTGTATTAAAATCGGATGCAATTTCTGTGCTTCATCGCCAATGAGAAGGTGCAATGGGATACAGTAAACCTGAAGTGAAGCATCGGAATCTAAAACTGGACTCACAGGAGAGGTTCAAATCATCGAAAGTTAGAGTGTGAGTTCTCTTGTACTTAAGTCGGCATTGTGCCTTTTGTATTAAATTCGGATGCTATTTCTGTGCTTCATAGCCATTAAGAAGGTCCAAGGGATACAGTAAACCTTAAGTGAGGCATTGGAATCCAAAACTGGACTCACAGGAGAGGTTCAAATCATAGAAAGTTAGAGTGTCAGTCTTCTTGTACTTAAGTCGGCATTGTGCCTTTTGAATTTAATTCCGATGGAGTTTCTATGTTTCGTCGTCAATAAGAAGGTCCAAGGGATACAGTAATCCTGAAGTGAGGCTATGGAATCTAAAACTGGACTCACAGGAGAGGTTCAAACCATAGAAAGTTAGAGTGTCAGTCCTCTTGTACTTAAGTCGGCATTGTGCCTTTTGAATTTAATTCCGATGCAATTTCTGTGCTTCATCGTCAATAATTAGGTCCAAGGGAAACAGTAACCCTGAAGTGAAGCATCGGAATCTAAATTGGACTCACAGGAGAGGTTCAAATCATAGAAAGTTAGAGTGTCCCTCCTCTTGTACTTAAGTCGGCATTGTGCCTTTTGATTTAAAATCCAATGCAAATTCTGTGTTTCATCGTCAATACGAAGGTCCAAGGGATACAGTAAACCTGAAGTGAAGCATCGGAATCTAAAACTGGACTCACAGGAGAGGTTCAAATCATAGAAAGTTAGAGTGTCAGTCCTCTAGTACTTAGGTCGGCATTGTGCCTTTTGTATTAAAGTGGAATGCAATTTTTGTGTTTCTTCGTCAATAAGAAGGTCCAAATGATACAGTAAACCTGAAGTGAAGCATCGGAATCTAAAACTGGACTCACAGGAGAGGTTCAAATCATAGAAAGAAAGAGTGTTAGACATCTTGTTCTTAAGTCGGCATTGTGCCTTATGCATTAAATTCGGATGAAATTTCTGTGTTTCATCATCAATAAGAAGGTCCAAGGTATACACTATACCTGAAGTGAAGCTTCGGAAGCTAAAACTGGACTCACAGGAGAGGTTCAAGTCATAGAAAGTTAGAGTGTCGGTCCTCTTGTACTTAAGTCGGCATTGTGCCTTTTGTATTAAATTCGGATGCAATTTCTGTGTTTCATCGTCAATAAGAAGTTCCAAGGGATACAGTATACCAGAAGTGAAGCATCAGAATTTAAAACTGGACTCACAGGAGAGGTTCAAATCATAGAAAGTTAGAGTGTCAGTCCTCTTGTACTTAAGTCGGCATTGTGCATTTTGTATTACATTCGGATGGAAATTCTGTGTTTCATCGTCAATATGAAGGTCAAAGGGATACAGTAAATCTGAAGTGAAGCGTCGGAATCTAATACTGTACTCACAGGAGAGGTCCAAATCATAGACAGGTAGAGTGTCCGTCCTCTTGTATTTAAGTCGGCATTGTGCCTTTTGTATCAAATTCGGATGCAATTTCTGTGTATCATCGTCAATAAGAATGTCCAAGGGATACAGTAAACCTGAAGTGAAGCATCGGAATTTAAAACTGGACCCACAGGAGAGGTTCAAATCATAGATACTTAGAGTGTCAGTCCTCTTGTACTTAAGTTGGCATTGAGCCTTTTGTAATATATTCGGATGCAATTTCTGTGTTTCATCATCAATAAGAAGGACCAAGGGATACAGTAAACCTGAAGTGAAGCATCGGAATCTAAAACTTGACTCACAGGAGAGGTTCAAATCATAGAAAGTTAGAGTGTCAGTCTTCTTGTACTTAAGTCGGCATTGTGCCTTTTGTATTATATTCGGATGCAAATTCTGTGTTTCATCATCAATAAGAAGGTCCAAGGGATACGGTAAACCTGAAGTGAAGCATCGGAATCTGAAAATGGACTCACAGGAGAGGTTCAAATCATAGAATAATTAGTGTGTCAGTCCTTTTGTACTTAAGTCGGCATTGTGCCTTTTGTATTAAATTCGGATGCAATTTCTGCGTTTCATCATCAATAAGAAGGTCCAAGGGATACAGTAAACCTGAAGTGAAGCATCGGAATCTAAAACTGGACTCACAGGTGAGGTTCAAATCATAGAAAGTTAGAGTGTCTGTCCTCTTGTACTTAAGTCATCATTGTGGCTCTTGTATTAAATTCGGATGCAATTTCTGTGTTCCATCGTCAATAAGAAGGTACAAGGGATGCAGTAAACCTGAAGTGAAGCATCGGAATCTAAAACTGGACTCACAGGAGAGGTTCAAATCATAGAAAGAAAGAGTGTTAGACATCTTGTTCTTAAGTCGGCATTGTGCCTTATGCATTAAATTCGGATGAAATTTCTGTGTTTCATCATCAATAAGAAGGTCCAAGGTATACACTATACCTGAAGTGAAGCTTCGGAAGCTAAAACTGGACTCACAGGAGAGGTTCAAGTCATAGAAAGTTAGAGTGTCGGTCCTCTTGTACTTAAGTCGGCATTGTGCCTTTTGTATTAAATACGGATGCAATTTCTGTGTTTCATCGTCAATAAGAAGTTCCAAGGGATACAGTATACCAGAAGTGAAGCATCAGAATTTAAAACTGGACTCACAGGAGAGGTTCAAATCATAGAAAGTTAGAGTGTCAGTCCTATTGTACTTAAGTCGGCATTGTGCATTTTGTATTACATTCGGATGGAAATTCTGTGTTTCATCGTCAATATGAAGGTCAAAGGGATACAGTAAATCTGAAGTGAAGCGTCGGAATCTAATACTGTACTCACAGGAGAGGTCCAAATCATAGACAGGTAGAGTGTCCGTCCTCTTGTATTTAAGTCGGCATTGTGCCTTTTGTATCAAATTCGGATGCAATTTCTGTGTATCATCGTCAATAAGAATGTCCAAGGGATACAGTAAACCTGAAGTGAAGCATCGGAATTTAAAACTGGACCCACAGGAGAGGTTCAAATCATAGATACTTAGAGTGTCAGTCCTCTTGTACTTAAGTTGGCATTGAGCCTTTTGTAATATATTCGGATGCAATTTCTGTGTTTCATCATCAATAAGAAGGACCAAGGGATACAGTAAACCTGAAGTGAAGCATCGGAATCTAAAACTTGACTCACAGGAGAGGTTCAAATCATAGAAAGTTAGAGTGTCAGTCTTCTTGTACTTAAGTCGGCATTGTGCCTTTTGTATTATATTCGGATGCAAATTCTGTGTTTCATCATCAATAAGAAGGTCCAAGGGATACGGTAAACCTGAAGTGAAGCATCGGAATCTGAAAATGGACTCACAGGAGAGGTTCAAATCATAGAATAATTAGTGTGTCAGTCCTTTTGTACTTAAGTCGGCATTGTGCCTTTTGTATTAAATTCGGATGCAATTTCTGCGTTTCATCATCAATAAGAAGGTCCAAGGGATACAGTAAACCTGAAGTGAAGCATCGGAATCTAAAACTGGACTCACAGGTGAGGTTCAAATCATAGAAAGTTAGAGTGTCTGTCCTCTTGTACTTAAGTCATCATTGTGGCTCTTGTATTAAATTCGGATGCAATTTCTGTGTTCCATCGTCAATAAGAAGGTACAAGGGATGCAGTAAACCTGAAGTGAAGCATCGGAATCTAAAACTGGACTCACAGGAGAGGTTCAAATCATAGAAAGTTAGATTGTCAGTCCTCTTGAACTTAAGTCGGCACTGTGCCTTTTGAATTAAATTCGGATGCAATTTCTGTGTTTCATCGTCAATAGGAAGGTCCAAGGAATACAGTAAACCTGAAGTGAAGCATCGGAATCTAAAACTAGACTCACAGGATAGGTTCAAATCATAGAGATTTAGAGTGTCAGTCCTCTTGTACTTAAGTCGGCATTGTGCATTTTGTATTAAATTTGGATGGATATTCTGTGTTTCTTCGTCAATTAGAAGGTTCAAGGGATACAGTAAACCTGAAGTGAAGCATCGGAATCTAAAACTGGACTGACAGGAGAGGTGAAAGCATAGAAAGTTAGAGTGTCAGTCCTCTTGTACTTAAGTCGGCATTGTGCTTTTTGTATTAAATTCGGATGCAGTTTCTATGTTCCATTGTCAATAAGAATGTCCAAGGGATACAGTAAACCTGAAGTGAAGCATCGGAATATAAAACTGGACTGACAGGAGAGGTGAAAGCATAGAAAGTTAGAGTGTCAGTCCTCTTGTACTTAAGTCGGAATTGTGCCTTTTGTATTATATTCGGATGGAATTTCTGTGTTTCATCATCAATAAGAAGGTCCAAGGGATACAGTAAACCTGAAGTGAAGCATCGGAATCTAAAACTGGACTCACGGGTGAGGTTCAAATCTTAGAAAATTAGAGTGTCAGTCATCTTGTACTTAAGTCGGCATTGTGCCATTTGTATTAAATTCGGATGCAATTTCTGTGTTTCATCATCAATAAGAATGTCCAAGGGATACAGTAAACCTGAAGTGAAGCATCGGAATCTAAAACTGGACTCACAGGAGAGGTTCAAATCATAGAAAGTTAGAGTGTCAGTCCTCTTGTACTTATGTCGGCATTGTGCTTTTTGAATTTAATGCCGATGCAATTTCTGTGTTTCATCGTCAATAAGAAGGTCCAAGGGATACAGTACACCTGAAGTGAAGGATCGGAATCTATAACTGGACTCACAGGAGAGGTTTGAATCATAGAAAGTTAGAGTGCCAGACCTCTTGTACTTAAGTCGGCATTGTGCCTTTTGTATTAAATTCGGATGCAATTTCTGTGCTTCATCGCCAATAAGAAGGTCCAAGGGATACAGTAAACCTGAAGTGAAGCATCGGAATCCAAAACTGGACTCACAGGAGAGGTTCAAATCACAGAAAGTTAGAGTGTCAGTCCTCTTTTTCTTCAGTCGGCATTGTGCCTTTTGTATTAAATTCGGATGCAATTTCTGTGTGTCATCGTCAATAAGAAGGTCCAAGGGCTACAGTAAAGCTGAAGTGAAGCATCGGTATCTAAAACTGGACTCACAGGAGAGGTTCAAATCATAGAAAGTTAGAGTGTAGAGACCTCTTGTACTTATGTCGGGATTGTACCTTTTGTATTAAATTCGGATGCATTTTCTGTGTTTCATCGTCAATAAGAGGGTCCAAGGGATACAGTAAACCTGAAGTGAAGCATCGGATCTTAAAACTGGACTCACAGGTGAGGTTCAAATGATAGAAAGTTAGAGTGTCAGTCCTCTTGTACTTAGGTATGCATTGTGCGTTTTGTATTAAATTCGGATGCAATTTCTGTGTTTCATCGTCAATAAGAAGGTCCAAGGGATACAGTAAACCAGAAGTGAAGCCTCGGAATCTAAAACTGGACTCACAGGAGAGGTTCAAATCATAGAAAGTTAGAGTGTCAGTCCTCTTGTACATAAATCGGCATTGTGCATTTTGTAATAAACTCGGATGGAAATTCTGTGTTTCATCGTCAATAACAAGGTCCAAGGGATACAGTAAATCTGAAGTGAAGCATCGGAATCTAAAACTGGACTCACAGGAGAGGTTTAAATCGTAGAAATTTAGAGTGTCAGTCCTCTTGTGCTTAGGTCGGCATTGTGCCTTTTGTATTAAATTCGGATGCAATTTCTGTGGTTCATTGCCAATAAGAAGGTCCAAGGGATACAGTAAACCTGAAGTGAAGCATTGGAATCCAAAACTGGACTCACAGGAGAGGTTCAAGTCATAGAAAGTTAGAGTGTCAGTCCTCTTGTACTTACGTCGGCATTGTGCCTTTTGTATTAACTTCTGATGCAATTTCTGTGTTCCATCGTCAATAAGAAGGTACAAGGGATGCAGTAAACCTGAAGTGAAGCATCGGAATCTAAAACTGGACTCACAGGAGTGGTTCAAATCATAGAAAGTTAGATTGTCAGTCCTCTTGAACTTAAGTCGGCACTGTGCCTTTTGAATTAAATTCGGATGCAATTTCTGTGTTGCATCGTCAATAGGAAGGTCCAAGGAATACAGTAAACCTGAAGTGAAGCATCGGAATCTAAAACTGGACTCACAGGATAGGTTCAAATCATAGAGATTTAGAGTGTCAGTCCTCTTGTACTTAAGTCGGCATTGTGCATTTTGTATTAAATTTGGATTGATATTCTGTGTTTCTTCGTCAATTAGAAGGTCCAAGGGATACAGTAAACCTGAAGTGAAGCATCGGAATCTAAAACTGGACTGACAGGAGAGGTAAAAGCATAAAAAGTTAGAGTGTCAGTCCTCTTGTACTTAAATCGGAATTGTGCCTTTTGTATTATATTCGGATGGAATTTCTGTGTTTCATCATCAATAAGAAGGTACAAGGGATACAGTAAACCTGAAGTGAAGCATCGGAATCTAAAACTGGACTCACGGGTGAGGTTCAAATCTTAGAAAATTAGAGTGTCAGACATCTTGTACTTAAGTCGGCATTGTGCCATTTGTATTAAATTCGGATGCAATTTCTGTGTTTCATCATCAATATGACGGTCTGAGGGATACAGTAAACCTGAAGTGAAGCATCGGATTCTAAAACTGGACTCACAGGAGAGGTTCAAATCATAGGAAATTAGAGTGTCAGTCCTCTTGTATTTAAGTCGGCATTGTGCCTTTTGTATTAAATTCGGATGCAATTTCTGTGTTTCATCGTCAATAAGAAGGTCCAAGGGATACAGTACACCTGAAGTGAAGGATCGGAATCTATAACTGGACTCACAGGAGAGGTTTAAATCATAGAAAGTTAGAGTGCCAGACCTCTTGTACTTAAGTCGGCATTGTGCCTTTTGTATTAAATTCGGATGCAATTTCTGTGCTTCATCGCCAATAAGAAGGTCCAAGGGATACAGTAAACCTGAAGTGAAGCATCGGAATCCAAAACTGGACTCACAGGAGAGGTTCAAATCACAGAAAGTTAGAGTGTCAGTCCTCTTTTTCTTCAGTCGGCATTGTGCCTTTTGTATTAAATTCGGATGCAATTTCTGTGTGTCATCGTCAATAAGAAGGTCCAAGGGCTACAGTAAAGCTGAAGTGAAGCATCGGTATCTAAAACTGGACTCACAGGAGAGGTTCAAATGATAGAAAGTTAGAGTGTCAGTCCTCTTGTACTTAGGTATGCATTGTGCGTTTTGTATTAAATTCGGATGCAATTTCTGTGTTTCATCGTCAATAAGAAGGTCCAAGGGATACAGTAAACCAGAAGTGAAGCCTCGGAATCTAAAACTGGACTCACAGGAGAAGTTCAAATCATAGAAAGTTAGAGTGTCAGTCCTCTTGTACATAAATCGGCATTGTGCATTTTGTAATAAATTCGGATGGATATTCTGTGTTTCATCGTCAATACCAAGGTCCAAGGGATACAGTATATCTGAAGTGAAGCATCGGAATCTAAAACTGGACTCACAGGAGAGGTTTAAATCGTTGAAATTTAGAGTGTCAGTCCTCTTGTGCTTAGGTCGGCATTGTGCCTTTTGTATTAAATTCGGATGCAATTTCTGTGGTTCATTGCCAATAAGAAGGTCAAAGGGATACAGTAAACCTGAAGTGAAGCATTGGAATCACAAACTGGACTCACAGGAGAGGTTCAAATCATAGAAAGTTAGAGTGTCAGTCCTCTTGTACTTAAGTCGGCATTGTGCCTTTTGTATTAACTTCTGATGCAATTTCTGTGTTTCATCGTCAATAAGAAGATCCAAGGGATACAGTAAACCTGAGGTGGAGCATCGGAATCTAAAACTGGACTCACAGGAGAATTTCAAATCATAGAAAGTTAGAGTGTCAGTCCTCTTTTACTTAAGTCGGCATTGTGCGTTTTGAATTTGATTCCGATGCAATTTTTGTGCTTCATCGTCAGTAATAAGGTCCAAGGGATACAGTAAACCTGAAGTGAAGCATCGGAATCTAATTTGGACTCACAGGAGAAGTTCAAATCATAGAAAGTTAGAGTGTCAGTCCTCTTGTACTTAAGTCGGCAATGTGCATTTTGAATTAAATTCCGATGCAATTTCTGTGTTGCATCGTCAATACGAAGGTCCAAGAGATACAGTAAACCTGAAGTGAAGCATCGGAATCCAAAACTGGACTCAGAGGAGAGGTTCAAATCACAGAAAGTTAGAGTGTCAGTCCTCTTTTTCTTCAGTCGGCATTGTGCCCTTTGTATTAAATTCGGATGCAATTTTTGTGCTTCATCGCCACTAAGAAGGTCCAAGGTATACAGTAAACCTGAAGTGAAGCGTCGGAATCTAAAACTATGCTCTCAGGAGTGGTTCTAATCATTGAAAGTTAGAGTGTCAGTCTTCTTGTACTTAAGTCGGCATTGTGCCTTTTGATTTTAATTCCGATGTAATTTCTCAGTTTCATCGTCAATAAGAAGGTCCAAGGGATACAGTAAACCCGAAGTGAAGCATCGGTTCTAAATCTGGACTCACAGGAGAGGTTCAAATCATAGAAAATTAGAGCGTCAGTCCTCTTGTATTTAAGTCGGCATTGTGCCTTTTGTATTTACTTCCGATGCAGTTTCTATGTTACGTCTTCAATAAGAAGGTCCAAGGGATACAGTAAACCTGAAGTGAAGCATCGGATTCTAAAACTGGACTCACAGGAGAGGTTCAAACCATAGAAAGTTAGTGTGTCAGTCCTCTTGTACTTAAGTCGGCATTGTGCGTTTTGAATTTGTTTCCGATGCAATATCTGTGCTTCATCGTCAGTAATAAGATCCAAGGGATACAGTAAACCTGAAGTGAAGCAACGGAATCTAAATTGGCCCCACAGGAGAGGTTCAAATCATAGAAAGTTAGAGTGTCAGTCCTCTTGTACTTAAGTCGGCATTGTGCCTTTTGTATTAAATTCGGATGCAATTTCTGTGTTTCATCGTCAATAAGAAGGGCCAAGGCATACAGTAAACCTGAAGTGAAGCATCGGAATCTAAATCTGGACTCACAGGAGAGGTTCAAATCATAGAAAATTAGAGCGTCAGTCCTCTTGTACTTAAGTCGGCATTGTGCCTTTTGTATTTACTTCCGATGCAGTTTCTATGTTACGTCTTCAATAAGAAGGGCCAAGGGATACAGTAAACCTTAAGTGAAGCATCATAATCTAAAACTGGACGCACAGGAGAGGTTCAAATCATAGAAAGATAGAGTGTAGAGTCCTCTTGTACTTAAGTCGGCATTGTGCCTTTTGTATTGAATTCGGATGCAATTTCTGAGTTTCATCGTCAATAAGAGGGTCCAAGGGATACAGTAAACCTGAAGTGTAGCATCGGATCGTAATACTGGACTCACAGGTGAGGTTCAAATCATAGAAAGTTAGAGTGTCAGTCCTCTTGTACTTAAGTCGGCATTGTGCCTTTTTTATTAAATTCGGATGCAATTTCTGTGTTTCATCGTCAATAAGAAGGGCCAAGGCATACAGTAAACCTGAAGTGAAGCATCGGAATCTAAAACTGGACTCACAGGAGAGGTTCAAATCATAGAAAGTTAGAGTGTCTGTCCTGTTGTACTTAAGTCATCATTGTGGCTTTTGTATTGAATTCGGATGTAATTTCTGTGTTTCATCGTCAATAAGAAGGTCCATGGGATACAGTAAACCTGAAGTGAATCATCGGAATCTAAAACCGGACTCACAGGAGAGGTTCAAATCATAGAAAGTTAGAGTGTCAGTCCTCTTGTTCTTCAGTCGGCATAGTGCATTTTGTATTAAATTCGGATGCAATTTCTGTGTTACATCGTCAATACGGAGGTCCAAGGGATACAGTAAACCTGAAGTGAAGCATCATAATCTAAAACTGGACGCACAGGAGAGGTTCAAATCATAGAAAGATAGAGTGTAGAGTCCTCTTGTACTTAAGTCGGCATTGTGCCTTTTGTATTGAATTCGGATGCAATTTCTGAGTTTCATCGTCAATAAGAGGGTCCAAGGGATACAGTAAACCTGAAGTGTAGCATCGGACCTTAATACTGGACTCACAGGTGAGGTTCAAATCATAGAAAGTTAGAGTGTCAGTCCTCTTGTACTTAAGTCGGCATTGTGCCTTTTGTATTAAATTCGGATGCAATATCTGTGTTTCAACATCAATAAGAAGGTCCAAGGGATACAGTAAACCTGAAGTGAAGCATTGGAATCTAAAACTGGGCTCACAGCAGAGGTTCAAATCATAGAATGATAGAGTGTCAGTGCTCTTGTACTTAAGTCGGCATTGTGCCTTTTGTATTAAATTCGGATGCATTTTCTGTTTTTCATCGTCAATAAGACGGTCCGAGGTATACACTAAACCTGAAGTGAAGCTTCGGAATCTAAAACTGGACTCACAGGAGTGGTTCAAATCATAGAAAGTTAGAGTGTCGGTCCTCTTGTACTTAACTCGGCATTGTTCCTTTTGTATTAATTTCGGATGCAATTTCTGTGTTTCATCGTCAATAAGAAGGTCCAAGTGATACAGTAAACGAGAAGTGAAGCATCGGAATCTAAAACTGGACTCACAGGACAGGTTCAAATCATAGAAAGTTAGAGTGTCAGTCCTCTTGTACATAAGTCGGCATTGTGCATTTTGTATTAAATTCGGATGGAAATTCTGTGTTTCATCGTCAATATGAAGGTCCAAGGGATACAGTAAATCTGAAGTGAAGCATCGGAATCTAAAACTGGACTCACAGGAGAGGTTCAAATCATAGACAGTTGGAGTGTCCGTCCTCTTGTACTTAAGTCGGAATTGTGCCTTTTGTATCAAATTCGGATGCAATTTCTGTGTTTCATCGTCAATAAGAATGTCCAAGGGATACAGTAAACCTAAAGTGAAGCATCGGAATTAAAAACTGGACCCACAGAAGAGGTTTGAATCATAGAAAGTTAGAGTGTCTGTCCACTTGTACTTAAGTCGGCATTGTGCCTTTTGTATTAAATTCGGATGCAATTTCTGTGCTTCATAGCCAATAAGAAGGTTCAAGGGATACAGTTAACCTGAAGTGAAGCATTGGAATCCAAAACTGGACTCACAGGAGAGGTTCAGATCATAGAAAGTAAGAGTGTCAGTCCTCTTGTACTTAAGTCGGCATTGTGCGTCTTGAATTTTATTCCGATGCAATTTCTGTGTTTCATCGTCAATAAGAAGGTCAAAGGTATACAGTAAACCTGAAGTGAAGCATCGGAATCGAAAACTGGACTCACAGGAAAGGTTCAAGACAATGAAAGTTAGAGTGTCAGTCCTGTTGTACTTAAATCGCCATTGTGCCTTTTGTATTAAAATCGGATGCAATATCTGTGCTTCATCGCCAATGAGAAGGTCCAAGGGGATACAGTAAACCTGAAGTGAAGCGTCGGAATCTAAAACTGGGCTCACAGGAGAGGTTCAAATCATAGAAAGTTAGAGTGTCAGTCCTCTTGTACTTAAGTCGGCATTGTGCCTTTTGAATTTAATTCCGATGCAGTTTCTATATTTCGTCGTCAATAAGAAGGTCCAAGGGATACACTAAACCTGAAGTGAAGCTATGGAATCTAAAACTGGACTCGCAGGAGAGGTTCAGACCATAGAAAGTTAGAGTCTTAGTCCTCTTGTACTTAAGTCGGCATTGTGCCTTTTCATTTTAATTCCGATGCAATTTCTGTGCTTCATCGTCAGTAATTAGGTCCAAGGGAAACAGTAACCCTGAAGTGAAGCATCGGAATCTAAATTGGACTCACAGGAGAGGTACAAATCATAGATAGTTAGAGTGTCTGTCCTCTTGTACTTAAGTCATCATTGTGGCTTTTGTATTAAATTCGGATGCAATTTCTGTGTTCCATCGTCAATACGAAGGTCCAAGGGATACAGTAAACCTGAAGTGAAGCATCGGAATCTAAAACTGGACTCACAGGAGAGGTTCAAATCATAGAAAGTTAGAGTGTCAGTCCTCTTGAACTTAAGTCGGCACTGTGCCTTTCGTATTAAATTCGGATGCTATTTCTGTGTTCCATCGTCAACATGAAGGTCCAAGGGATACAGTAAACCTGAAGTGAAGCATCGGAATCTAAAACTGAACTCACAGGAGAGGTTCAAATCATAGAAATTTAGAGTGTCAGTCCTCTTGTACCTAAGTCGGCATTGTGCATTTTGTATTACATTTGGATGGATATTCTGTGTTTCATCGTCAATAAGAAGGTCCAAGGGATACAGTAAACCTGAAGTGAAGCATCGGAATCTAAAACTGGACTCACAGGAGAGGTTTAAATCGTAGAAAGTTAGAGTGTCAGTCCTCTTGTACTTAAGTCGGCATTGTGCCTTTTGTATTAAATTCGGATGCAATTTCTGAGCTTCATAGCCATTAAGAAGGTCCAAGGGATACAGTAAACCTTAAGTGCAGCATTGGAATCCAAAACTGGACTCACAGGAGTGGCTCAAATCATAGAAAGTTAGAGTGTCAGTCCTCTTGTACTTAAGTCGGCATTGTGCCTTTTGAAATTAATTCCGATGCAATGTCTGTGCTTCATCGTCGGTAATTAGGTCCAAGGGAAACAGTGACCCTGAAGTGAAGCATCGGAATCTAAATTGGACTCACAGGAGAGGTTCAAATCATAGAAAGTTAGAGTGTCAGTCCTCTTGTACTTAGGTCGGCATTTTGCCTTTTGTATTAAATTCGGATGCAATTTCTGTGTTTCTTCGTCAATAAGAAGGTCCAAGGGGTACAGTAAACCTGAAGTGAAGCATCGGAATCTAAAACTGGACTCACAGGTGTGGTTCAAATCATAGATAGTTAGAGTGTCTGTCCTCTTGTACTTAAGTCATCATAGTGGCTTTTGTATTAAATTCGGATGCAATTTCTGTGTTCCATCGTCAATAAGAAGGTCCAAGGGATACAGTAAACCTGAAGTGAAGCATCGGAATCTAAAACTGGACTCACAGGAGAGGTTCAAATCATAGAAAGTTAGAGTGTCAGTCCTCTTGAACTTAAGTCGGCACTGTGCCTTTTGTATTAAGTTCGGATGCAATTTCTGTGTTTCATCGTCAATAGGAAGGTCCAAGGGACACAGTAAACCTGAAGTGAAGCATCGGAATCTAAAACTGGACTCACAGGACAGGTTCAAATCATAGAAATTTAGAGTGTCAGCCCTCTTGTACTTAAGTCGGCATTGTGCTTTTTGTATTAAATTCGGATGCAGTTTCTGTGTTCCATTGTCAATAAGAATGTCCAAGGGATACAGTAAACCTGAAGTGAAGCGTCGGAATCTAAAACTGGACTCACAGGAGAGGTTCAATTCATAGGAAGTTAGAGTGTCAGTCCTCTTGTACTTAAGTCGGAATTGTGCCTTTTGTATTATATTCGGATGGAATTTCTGTGTTTCATCATCAATAAGAAGGTCCAAGGGATACAGTGAACCTGAAGTGAAGCTTCGGAATCTGAAACTGGACTCACAGGAGAGGTTCAAATCATAGAAACTTAGAGTGTCAGTCATCTTGTACTTAAGTCGGCATTGTGCCTTTTGTATTAAATTCGGATGCAATTTCTGTGTTTCTTCGTCAATAAGAAGGTCCAAGGCATACAGTATACCTGAGGTGAAGCATCGGAATCTAAAACTGGACTCACAGGAGAGGTTCAAATCATAGAAAGTTAGAGTGTCTGTCCTCTTGTACTTAAGTCATCATTGTGGCTTTTGTATTACATTCGGATGCAATTTCTGTGTTTCATCGTCAATAAGAAGGTCCAAGGGATACAGTAAACCTGAAGTGAAGCATCGGAATCTAAAACTGGACTCACAGGAGAGGTTCAAATCATAGAAAGTTAGAGTGTCTGTCCTCTTGTACTTAAGTCATCATTGTGGCTTTTGCATTACATTCGGATGCAATTTCTGTGTTTCATCGTCAATAAGTAGGTCCAAGGTATACACTAAACCTGAAGTGAAGCTTCGGAATCTAAAACTGGACTCACAGGAGAGGTTCAAATCATAGAAAGTTAGAGTGTCGGTCCTCTTGTACTTAAGTCGGCATTGTGCCTTTTGTATTAAATTCGGATGCATTGTCTGTGTTTCATCGTCAATAAGAAGGTCCAAGGGATACAGTAAACCAGAGGTGAAGCATCAGAATCTCAAACGGGACTCACAGGAGAGGTTCAAATCATAGAAAGTTAGAGTGTCAGTCCTCTTGTACTTAAGTCGGCATTGTGCATTTTGTATTACATTCGGATGGAAATTCTGTGTTTCATCGTCAATATGAAGGTCCAAAGAATACAGTAAATCTGAAGTGAAGCATCGGAATCTAATACTGGACTCACAGGAGAGGTCCAAATCATAGACAGTTAGAGTGTCCGTCCTCTTGTATTTAAGTCGGCATTGTGCCTTTTGTATCAAATTCGGATGCAATATCTGTGTATCATCGTCAATAAGAATGTCCAAGGGATACAGTAAACCTGAAGTGAAGCATCGGAATTTAAAACTTGACCCACAGGAGAGGTTCAAATCATAGATAGTTAGAGTGTCAGTCCTCTTGTACTTAAGTTGGCATTGAGCCTTTTGTATTTTATTAGGATGCAATTTCTGTGTTTCATCATCAATAAGAAGGTCCAAGGGATACAGTAAACCTGAAGTGAAGCATCGGAATCTAAAACTTGACTCACAGGAGAGGTTCAATTCATAGAAAGTTAGAGTGTCAGTCTTCTTGTACTTAAGTCGGCATTGTGCCTTTTGTATTAAATTCGGATGCAAACTCTGTGTTTCATCATCAATAAGAAGGTCCAAGGGATACAATAAACCTGAAGTGAAGCATCGGAATCTGAAACTGGACTCTCAGGAGAGGTTCAAAACATAGAATAATGAGAGTGTCTGTTCTTTTATACTTAAGTCGGCATTGTGCCTTTTGTATTAAATTCGGATGCAATTTCTGTGTTTCATCATCAATAAGAAGGTCCAAGGGATACAGTAAACCTAAAGTGAAGCATCGGAATCTAAAACTGGACTCACAGTTGAGGTTCAAATCATAGAAAGTTAGAGTGTCTGTCCTCTTGTACTTAAGTCATCATTGTGGCTTTTGTATTAAATTCGGATGCAATTTCTGTGTTCCACCGTCAATAAGAAGGTCCAAGGGATACAGTTAACCTCAAGTGAAGCATCGGAATCTGAAACTGGACTCTCAGGAGAGGTTCAAAACATAGAATAATGAGAGTGTCTGTTCTTTTATACTTAAGTCGGCATTGTGCCTTTTGTATTAAATTCGGATGCAATTTCTGAGTTTCATCGTCAATAGGAAGGTCCAAGGGATACAGTACACCTGGAGTGAAGCATCGGAATCTAAAACTGGACTCACAGGAGAGGTTCAAATCATAGAAATTTAGAGTGTCAGTCCTCTTGTACTTAAGTCGGCATTGTGCATTTTGTATTAAATTTGGATGGATATTCTGTGTTTCATCGTCAATAAGAAGGTCCAAGGGATACAGTAAACCTGAAGTGAAGCATCGGAATCTATAACTGGACCCACAGGAGAGGTTCAAATCATAGAAAGTTAGAGTGTCAGACCTCTTGTACTTAAGTCGGCATTGTGCCTTTTGTATTAAATTCGGATGCAATTTCTGTGCTTCATCGCCAATAAGAAGGTCCAAGGGATACAGTAAACCTGAAGTGAAGCATCGGAATCCAAAACTGGACTCACAGGAGATGTTCAAATCACAGAAAGTTAGAGTGTCAGTCCTCTTGTACTTAAGTCGGCATTGTGCCTTTTGTATTAAATTCGGATTCAATTTCTGTGTTTCATCATCAATAAGAAGGTCCAAGGTATACAGTACACCTGAAGTGAAGCATCGGAATCTAAAACTGGACTCACAGGAGAGGTTCAAATCATAGAAAGTTAGAGTGTCAGTCCTCTTATACTTAAGTCGGCATTGTGCTTATTGTATTATATTTGGATGGAATTTCTGTGTTTCATCATCAATAAGGAGGTCCAAGGGATACAGTAAACCTGAAGTGAAGCATCGGAATCTAAAACTGGACTCACAGGAGAGGTTCAAATCATAGAAAATTTGAGTGACAGTCATCTTGTACTTAAGTCGGCATTGTGCCTTTTGTATTAAATTCGGATGCAATTTCTGTGTTTCATCACCAATAAGAAGGTCTAAGGGATACAGTAAACCTAAAGTGAAGCATCGGATTCTAAAACTGGACTCACAGGAGAGGTTCAAATCATAGGAAATTAGAGTGTCAGTCCTCTTGTACTGAAGTCGGCATTGTGCCTTTTGTATTAAATTCGAATGCAATTTCTGTGTATCATCGTCAATAAGAATGTCCAAGGGATACAGTAATATTGAAGTGAAGCATCGGAATCTAAAACTGGACTCACAGGAGAGGTTCAAATCATAGAAAGTTACAGTGTCAGTCCTCTTGTACTTAAGTCGGCATTGTGCCTTTTGAATTTAATTACGATGCAATTTCTGTGTTTCATCGTCAATAAGAAGGTCGAAGGGATACAGTACACCCGAAGTGAAGCATCGGAATCCATAACTGGACCCACAGGAGAGGTTTAAATCATAGAAAGTTAGAGTGTCAGTCCTCTTGTACTTAAGTCGGCATTGTGCCTTTTGTATTAAATTCGGATGCAATTTATATGTTTCATCGTCAATAAGAAGATACAAGGCATACAGTAAACCTGAAGTGAGGCATCGGAATCTAAAACTGGACTCGCAGGAGTGGTTCAAATCATAGAAAATTAGAGTGTCTGTCCTCTTGTACTTAAGTCATCATTGTGGCTTTTGCATAAAATTCGGATGCAATTTCTGTGTTTCATCGTCAATAAGAAGGTCCAAGGGATACAGTAAACAGGAAGTGAAAAGTCGGAATCAAAAACTGGACTCACAGGAGAGGTTCAAATCATAGATAGTTAGAGTGTCAGTCCTCTTATTCTTCAGTCGGCATTGTGCCTCTTGTATTAAATTCGGATGCAATTTCTGTGTTTCATCGTCAATAAGAAGGTCCAAGGGCTACAGTAAACCTGAAGTGAAGCATCGGTATCTAAAACTGGACTCACAGGAGAGGTTCAAATCATAGAAAGTTATAGTGTCAGATATCTTGTTCTTCAGTCGGCATTGTGCCTTATGTATTAAATTGGGATGAAATTTCTGTGTTTCATCATCAATAAGAAGGTCCAAGGTATACACTAAACCTGAAGTGAAGCTTCGGAATCTAAAACTGGACTCACAGGAGAGGTTCAAATCATAGAAAGTTAGAGTGTCGGTCCTCTTGTACTTAAGTCGGCATTGTGCCTTTTGTATTAAATTCGGATGCATTTTCTGTGTTTCATCGTCAATAAGAAGGTCCAAGAGATACAGTAAACCAGAAGTGAAGCATCAGAATCTAAAACTGGACTCACAGGAGAGGTTCAAATCATAGAAAGTTAGAGTGTCAGTCCTCTTGTACTTATGTCGGCATTGTGCATTTTGTATTACATTCGGATGGGAATTCTGTGTTTCATCGTCAATATGAAGGTCCAAGGGATACAGTAAATCTGAAGTGAAGCATCGGAATCTAATACTGGACTCACAGGAGAGGTCCAAATCATAGACAGTTAGAGTGTCCGTCCTCTTGTATTTAAGTCGGCATTGTGCCTGTTGTATCAAATTTGGATGCAATTTCTGTGTATCATCGTCAATAAGAATGTCCAAGGGTTACAGTAAACCTGAAGTGAAGCATCGGAATTTAAAACTGGACCCACAGGAGAGGTTCAAATCATAGATAGTTAGTGTGTCAGTCCTCTTGTACTTAAGTTGGCATTGAGCCTTTTGTATTATATTAGGATGCAATTTCTGTGTTTCATCATCAATAAGAAGGTCCAAGGGATACAGTAAACCTGAAGTGAAGCATCGGAATCTAAAACTTGACTCACAGGAGAGGTTCAAACCATAGAAAGTTAGAGTGTCAGTCTTCTTGTACTTAAGTCGGCATTGTGCCTTTTGTATTAAATTCGGATGCAAATTCTGTGTTTCATCATCAATAAGAAGGTCCAAGGGATACATTAAACCAGAAGTGAAGCATCGGAATCTGAAACTGGACTCTCAGGAGAGGTTCAAAACATAGAATAATTAGAGTGTCTGTCCTTTTATACTTAAGTCGGCATTGTGCCTTTTGTGTTAAATTCGGATGCAATTTCTGTGTTTCATCATCAATAAGAAGGTCCAAGGGATAAAGTAAACATAAAGTGAAGCATCGGAATCTAAAACTGGACTCACAGTTGAGGTTCAAATCATAGAAAGTTAGAGTGTCTGTCCTCTTGTACTTAATCGTCATTGTGGCTTTTGTATTAAATTCGGATGCAATTTCTGTGTTCCATCGTCAATAAGAAGGTCCAAGGGATACAGTTAACCTGAAGTGAAGCATCGGAATCTAAAACTGGACTCACAGGAGAGGTTCAAATCATATAAAGTTAGAGTGTCAGTCCTCTTGTACTTAAGTCGGAATTGTGCATTTTGTATTAAATTGGGATGCAATTTCTGTGTTTTATCATCAATAAGAAGGTCTATGGGATGCAGTAAACCTGAAGTGAAGCATCGGATTCTAAAACTGGACTCACAGAAGATGTTCAAATCATAGGAAATTAGAGTGTCAGTCCTCTTGTACTTAATTCGGCATTGTGCCTTTTGTATTAAATTCGGATGCAATTTCTGTGTTTCATCGTCAATAAGAATGTCCAAGGGATACAGTAAACCTGAAGTGAAGCATCGGAATCTAAAACTAGACTCACAGGAGAGGTTCAAATCACAGAAAGTTAGAGTGTCGGTCCTCTTGTACTTAAGTCGGCATTGTGCCTTTTGAATTAAATTCCGATGCAATTTCTGTGTTTCATCGTCAATATAAATGTCCAAGGGATACAGTAAACCTGAAGTGAAGCATCGGAATCTAAAACTGGACTCACAGGAGAGGTTCAATTCATAGGAAGTTAGAGTGTCAGTCCTCTTGTACTTAAGTCGGAATTGTGCCTTTTGTATTAAATTCGGATGCAATTTCTGTGTTTCATCATCAATAAGAAGGTCTATGGGTTACAGTAAACCTGAAGTGAAGCATCGGATTCTAAAACTGGACTCACAGGAGATGTTCAAATCATAGGAAATTAGAGTGTCAGTCCTCTTGTACTTAATTCGGCATTGTGCCTTTTGTATTAAATTCGGATGCAATATCTGTGTTTCATCGTCAATAAGAATGTCCAAGGGATACAGTAAACCTGAAGTGAAGCATCGGAATCTAAAACTAGACTCACAGGAGAGGTTCAAATCATAGAAAGTTAGAGTGTCGGTCCTCTTGTACTTAAGTCGGCATTGTGCCTTTTGTATTAAATTCGGATGCAATTTCTGTGTATCATCGTCAATAACAATGTCCAAGGGATACAGTAATATTGAAGTGAAGCATCGGAATCTAAAACTGGACCACAGGAGAGGTTCAAATCATAGAAAGTTACAGTGTCAGTCCTCTTGTACTTAAGTCGGCATTGTGCCTTTTGAATTTAATTCGGATGCAATTTCTGTGTTTCATCGTCAATAAGAAGGTCCAACGGATACAGTACACCCGAAGTGAAGCATCGGAATCTATAACTGGACCCACAGGAGAGGTTTAAAACATAGAAAGTTAGAGTGTCAGACCTCTTGTACTTAAGTCGGCATTGTGCCTTTTGTATTAAATTCGGATGCAATTTCTGTGCTTCATTGCCAATAAGAAGGTCCAAGGGATACAGTAAACCTGAAGTGAAGCATCGGAACCCAACACTGGACTCACAGGAGAGATTCAAATCACAGAAAGTTAGAGTGTCAGTCCTCTTGTACTTAAGTCGGCATTGTGCCTTTTGTATTAAATTCGGATGCAATTTCTGTGTTTCATCGTCAATAAGAAGATACAAGGCATACAGTAAACCTGAAGTGAGGCATCGGAATCTAAAACTGGACTCGCAGGAGTGGTTCAAATCATAGAAAATTAGAGTGTCTGTCCTCTCGTACTTAAGTCATCATTGTGGCTTTTGTATAAAATTCGGATGCAATTTCTGTGTTTCATCGTCAATAAGATCGTCCAAGGGATACAGTAACCCGGAAGTGAAAAGTCGGAATCTAAAACTGGACTCACAGGAGAGGTTCAAATCATAGATAGTTAGAGTGTCAGTCCTCTTGTTCTTCAGTCGGCATTGTGCCTCTTGTATTAAATTCGGATGCAATTTCTGTGTTTCATCGTCAACAAGTAGGTCCAAGGGCTACAGTAAACCTGAAGTGAAGCATCGGTATCTAAAACTGGACTCACAGGAGAGGTTAAAATCATAGGAAGTTAGAGTGTAGAGTCCTCTTGTACTTAAGTCGGCATTGTGCCTTTTGTATTAATTTCGGATGCATTTTCTGTGTTTCATCGTCAATAAGAGGGTCCAAGGGATACAGTAAACCTGAAGTGAAGCGTCGGATCTTAAAACTGGACTCACAGGTCAGGTTCAAATCGTAGAAAGTTAGAGTGTCAGTCCTCTTGTACTTAAGTCGGCATTGTGCCTTTTGTATTAAATTCGGATGCAATTTCTGTGTTTCATCATCAATAAGAAGGTCCAAGGGATACATTAAACCTGAAGTGAAGCATCGGAATCTAAAACTGGATTCACAGGAGAGGTTCAAATCATAGAAAGTTAGAGTGTCAGTCCTCTTGTACTTAAGTATGCATTGTGCCTTTCTTATTATATTCGGATGCAATTTCTGTGTTTCATCGTCAATAAGAAGGTCCAAGGGATACAGTAAACCAGAAGTGAAGCCTCGGAATCTAAAACTGGACTCACAGGAGAGGTTCAAATCATAGAAAGTTAGATTATACAGTCCTCTTGTACTTAAGTCGGCATTGTGCATTTTGTATTAAATTCGGATGGAAATTCTGTGTTTCATCGCCAATAACAAGGTCCAAGGGACACAGTAAATCTGAAGTGAAGCATCGGAATCTAATACAGGACTCACAGGAGAGGTTTAAATCGTAGAAAGTTAGAGTGTCAGTCCTCTAGTGCTTAGGTCGGCATTGTGCCTTTTGTATTAAATTCGGATGCAATTTCTGTGCTTCATAGCCATTAAGAAGGTCGAAGGTATACAGTAAACCTGAAGTGAAGCATTGGAATCCAAAACTGGACTCACAGGAGAGGTTCAAATCATAGAAAGTTAGAGTGTCAGTCCTCTTGTACTTAAGTCGGCATTGTGCCTCTTGAATTTAATTCCGATGCAGTTTCTAAGTTTCCTCGACAATAAGAAGGTCCAAGGGATACGGTAAACCTGAAGTGAAGCTATGGAATGTAAAACTGGACACACAGGAGAGGTTCAAACCATAGAAAGTTAGAGTGCCAGTCCTCTTGTACTTAAGTTGGCATTGTGCCTTTTGAATTAAAATCCGATGCAATTTCTGTGTTTCATCGTCAATACGAAGGTCCAAGGGATACAGTAAACCTGAAGTTAAGGATCGGAATCTAAAACTGGACTCACAGGAGATGTTCAAATCATAGAAAGTTAGAGGGTCAGTCCTCTTGTACTTAGGTCGGCATTGTGCCTGTTGTATTAAATTCGGATGCAATTTCTGTGTTTCATCGTCAATAAGAATGTCCAAGGGATACAGTAAACCTGAAGTGAAGCATCGGAATCTAAAACTAGACTCACAGGAGAGGTTCAAATCATAGAAAGTTAGTGTGTCGGTCCTCTTGTACTTAAGTCGGCATTGTGACTTTTGAATTGAATTCCGATGCAATTTCTGTGTTTCATCGTCAATAAGAAGGTCCAAGGGATACAGTACACCTGAAGTGAAGCATCGGAATCTATAACTGGACCCACAGGAGAGGTTCAAATCATAGAAAGTTAGAGTGTCAGACCTCTTGTACTTAAGTCGGCATTGTGCCTTTTGTATTAAATTCGGATGCAATTTCTGTGCTTCATCGCCAATAAGAAGGTCCAAGGGATACAGTAAACCTGAAGTGAAGCATCGGAATCCAAAACTGGACTCACAGGAGAGGTTCAAATCACAGAAATTTAGAGTGTCAGTCCTCTTGTACTTAAGTCGGCATTGTGCCTTTTGTATTAAATTCGGATGCAATTTCTGTGTTTCATCGTCAATAAGAAGGTCCAAGGCATACAGTAAACCTGAAGTGAAGCATCGGAATCTAAAACTGGTCTCACAGGAGAGGTTCAAATCATTGAAAGTTAGAGTGTCAGTCCTCTTATACTTAAGTCGGCATTGTGCTTTTTGTATTATATTTGGATGGAATATCTGTGTTTCATCATCAATAAGGAGGTCCAAGGGATACAGTAAACCTGAAGTGAAGCATCGGAATCTAAAACTGGACGCACAGGAGAGGTTCAAATCATAGAAAATTAGAGTGTCAGTCATCTTGTACTTAAGTCGGCATTGTGCCTTTTGTATTAAATTCGGATGCAATTTCTGTGTTTCATCATCAGTAAGAAGGTCTAAGGGATACAGTAAACCTAAAGTGAAGCATCGGATTCTAAAACTGGACTCACAGGAGAGGTTCAAATCATAGGAAATTAGAGTGTCAGTCCTCTTGTAGTTAAGTCGGCATTGTGCCTTTTGTATTAAATTCGGATGCAATTTCTGTGTATCATCGTCAATAAGAATGTCCAAGGGATACAGTAATATTGAAGTGAAGCATCGGAATCTAAAACTGGACTCACAGGAGAGGTTCAAATCATAGAAAGTTACAGTGTCAGTCCTCTTGTACTTAAGTCGGCATTGTGCCTTTTGAATTTAATTCCGATGCAATTTCTGTGTTTCATCGTCAATAAGAAGGTCCAAGGGATACAGTACACCCGAAGTGAAGCATCGGAATCTATAACTGGACCCACAGGAGAGGTTTAAATCATAGAAAGTTAGAGTGTCAGACCTCTTGTACTTAAGTCGGCATTGTGCCTTTTGTATTAAATTCGGATGCAATTTCTGTGCTTCATTGCCAATAAGAAGGTCCAAGGGATACAGTAAACCTGAAGTGAAGCATCGGAATCCAAAACTGGACTCACAGGAGAGGTTCAAATCACAGAAAGTTAGAGTGTCAGTCCTCTTGTACTTAAGTCGGCATTGTGCCTTTTGTATTAAATTCGGATGCAATGTCTGTGTTTCATCGTCAATAAGAAGATACAAGGCATACAGTAAACCTGAAGTGAGGCATCGGAATCTAAAACTGGACTCGCAGGAGTGGTTCAAATCATAGAAAATTAGAGTGCCTGTCCTCTTGTACTTAAGTCATCATTGTGGCTTTTGTATAAAATTCGGATGCAATTTCTGTGTTTCATTGTCAATAAGAAGGTCCAAGGGATACAGTAAACCGGAAGTGAAAAGTCGGAATCTAAAACTGGACTCACAGGAGAGGTTCAAATCATAGATAGTTAGAGTGTCAGTCCTCTTGTTCTTCAGTCGGCATTGTGCCTCTTGTATTAAATTCGGATGCAATTTCTGTGTTTCATCGTCAATAAGAAGGTCCAAGGGCTACAGTAAACCTGAAGTGAAGCATCGGTATCTAAAACTGGACTCACAGGAGAGGTTAAAATCATAGAAAGTTAGAGTGTAGAGTCCTCTTGTACTTAAGTCGGCATTGTGCCTTTTGTATTAAATTCGGATGCATTTTCTGTGTTTCGTCGTCAATAAGAGGGTCCAAGGGATACAGTAAACCTGAAGTGAAGCGTCGGATCTTAAAACTGGACTCACAGGTCAGGTTCAAATCGTAGAAAGTTAGAGAGTCAGTCCTCTTGTACTTAAGTCGGCATTGTGCCTTTTGTATTAAATTCGGATGCAATTTCTGTGTTTCATCATCAATAAGAAGGTCCAAGGGATACAGTAAACCTGAAGTGAAGCATCGGAATCTAAAACTGGACTCACAGGAGAGGTTCAAATCATAGAAAGTTAGAGTGTCAGTCCTCTTGCACTTAAGTATGCATTGTGCCTTTCTTATTATATTCGGATGCAATTTCTGTGTTTCATCGTCAATAAGAAGGTCCAAGGGATACAGTAAACCAGAAGTGAAGCCTCGGAATCTAAAACTGGACTCACAGGAGAGGTTCAAATCATAGAAAGTTATAGTATTCAGTCCTCTTGTACTTAAGTCGGCATTGTGCATTTTGTATTAAATTCGGATGGAAATTCTGTGTTTCATCGCCAATAACAAGGTCCAAGGGATACAGTATATCTGAAGTGAAGCATCGGAATCTAATACAGGACTCACAGGAGAGGTTTAAATCGTAGAAAGTTAGAGTGTCAGTACTCTAGTGCTTAGGTCGGCATTGTGCCTTTTGTATTAAATTCGGATGCAATTTCTGTGCTTCATAGCCATTAAGAAGGTCCAAGGTATACAGTAAACCTGAAGTAAAGCATTGGAATCCAAAACTGGACTCACAGGAGAGGTTCAAATCACAGAAAGTTAGAGTGTCAGTCCTCTTGTACTTAAGACGGCATTGTGCCTCTTGAATTTAATTCCGATGCAGTTTCTAAGTTTCGTCGTCAATAAGAAGGTCCAAGGGATACGGTAAACCTGAAGTGAAGCTATGGAATGTAAAACTGGACTCACAGGAGAGGTTCAATCCATAGAAAGTTAGAGTGTCAGTCCTCTTGTACTTAAGTCGGCATTGTGCCTTTTGAATTAAAATCCGATGCAATTTCTGTGTTTCATCGTCAATACGAAGGTCCAAGGGATACAGTAAACCTGAAGTTAAGGATCGGAATCTAAAACTGGACTCACAGGAGATGTTCAAATCATAGAAAGTTAGAGGGTCAGTCCTCTTGTACTTAGGTCGGCATTGTGCCTGTTGTATTAAATTCGGATGCAATTTCTGTGTTTCATCGTCAATAAGAATGTCCAAGGGATACAGTAAACCTGAAGTGAAGCATCAGAATCTAAAACTAGACTCACAGGAGAGGTTCAAATCATAGAAAGTTAGAGTGTCAGACCTCTTGTACTTAAGTCGGCATTGTGCCTTTTGAATTAAATTCCGATGCAATTTCAGTGTTTCATCGTCAATAAGAAGGTCCAACGGATACAGTACACCTGAAGTGAAGCATCGGAATCTATAACTGGACCCACAGGAGAGGTTCAAATCATAGAAAGTTAGAGTGTCAGACCTCTTGTACTTAAGTCGGCATTGTGCCTTTTGTATTAAATTCGGATGCAATTTCTGTGCTTCATCGCCAATAAGAAGGTCCAAGGGATACAGTAAACCTGAAGTGAAGCATCGGAATCCAAAACTGGACTCACAGGAGAGGTTCATATCACAGAAAGTTAGAGTGTCAGTCCTCTTGTACTTAAGTCGGCATTGTGCCTTTTGTATTAAATTCGGATGCAATTTCTGTGTTTCATCGTCAATAAGAAGGTCCAAGGCATACAGTAAACCTGAAGTGAAGCATCGGAATCTAAAACTGGACTCACAGGAGAGGTTCAAATCATAGAAAGTTAGAGTGTCAGTCCTCTTATACTTAAGTCGGCATTGTGCTTTTTGTATTATATTTGGATGGAATTTCTGTGTTTCATCATCAATAAGGAGGTCCAAGGGATACAGTAAACCTGAAGTGAAGCATCGGAATCTAAAACTGGACTCACAGGAGAGGTTCAAATCATAGAAAAATAGAGTGTCAGTCATCTTGTACTTAAGTCGGCATTGTGCCTTTTGTATTAAATTCGGATGCAATTTCTGTGTTTCATCATCAGTAAGAAGGTCTAAGGGATACAGTAACCTAAAGTGTAGCATCGGATTCTAAAACTGGACTCACAGGAGAGGTTCAAATCATAGGAAATTAGAGTGTCAGTCCTCTTGTACTTAAGTCGGCATTGTGCCTTTTGTATTAAATTCGGATGCAATTTCTGTGTATCATCGTCAATAAGAATGTCCAAGGGATACAGTAATATTGAAGTGAAGCATCGGAATCTAAAACTGGACTCACAGGAGAGGTTCAAATCATAGAAAGTTACAGTGTCAGTCCTCTTGTACTTAAGTCGGCATTGTGCCTTTTGTATTAAATTCGGATGCAATTTCTGTGTTTCATCGTCAATAAGAAGATACAAGGCATACAGTAAACCTGAAGTGAGGCATCGGAATCTAAAACTGGACTCGCAGGAGTGGTTCAAATCATAGAAAATTAGAGTGTCTATCCTCTTGTACTTAAGTCATCATTGTGGCTTTTGTATAAAATTCGGATGCAATTTCTGTGTTTCATCGTCAATAAGAAGGTCCAAGGGATACAGTAAACCGGAAGTGAAAAGTCGAAATCTAAAACTGGACTCACAGGAGAGGTTCAAATCATATATAGTTAGAGTGTCAGTCCTCTTGTTCTTCAGTCGGCATTGTGCCTCTTGTATTAAATTCGGATGCAATTTCTGTGTTTCATCGTCAATAAGAAGGTCCAAGGGCTACAGTAAACCTGAAGTGAAGCATCGGAATCCAAAACTGGACTCACAGGAGAGGTTCAAATCATAGAAAGTTAGAGTGTCAGTCCTCTTGTACTTAAGTATGCATTGTGCCTTTCTTATTATATTCAAATGCAATTTCTGTGTTTCATCGTCAATAAGAAGGTCCAAGGGATACAGTAAACCAGAAGTGAAGCCTCGGAATCTAAAACTGGACTCACAGGAGAGGTTCAAACCATAGAAAGTTAGAGTGTCAGTCCTCTTGTACTTAAGTCGGCATTGTGCCTTTTGAATTAAAATCCGATGCAATTTCTGTGTTTCATCGTCAATACGAAGGTCCAAGGAATACAGTAAACCTGAAGTTAAGGATCGGAATCTAAAACTGGACTCACAGGAGATGGTCAAATCATAGAAAGTTAGAGGGTCAGTCCTCTTGTACTTAGGTCGGCATTGTGCCTGTTGTATTAAATTCGGATGCAATTTCTGTGTTTCATCGTCAATAAGAATGTCCAAGGGATACAGTAAACCTGAAGTGAAGCATCGGTATCTAAAACTGGACTCACAGGAGAGGTTAATATCATAGAAAGTTAGAGTGTAGAGTCCTCTTGTACTTAAGTCGGCATTGTGCCTTTTGTATTAAATTCGGATGCATTTTCTGTGTTTCATCGTCAATAAGAGGGTCCAAGGGATACAGTAAACCTGAAGTGAAGCGTCGGATCTTAAAACTGGACTCACAGGTCAGGTTCAAATCGTAGAAGGTTAGAGAGTCAGTCCTCTTGTACTTAAGTCGGCATTGTGCCTTTTGTATTAAATTCGGATGTAATTTCTGTGTTTCATCATCAATAAGAAGGCCCAAGGGATACAGTAAACCTGAAGTGAAGCATCGGAATCCAAAACTGGACTCACAGGAGAGGTTCAAATCATAGAAAGTTAGAGTGTCAGTCCCCTTGTACTTAAGTATGCATTGTGCCTTACTTATTATATTCGAATGCAATTTCTGTGTTTCATCGTCAATAAGAAGGTCCAAGAGATACAGTAAACCAGAAGTGAAGCCTCGGAATCTAAAACTGGACTCACAGGAGAGGTTCAAATCATAGAAAGTTAGATTATTCAGTCCTCTTGTACTTAAGTCGGCATTGTGCATTTTGTATTAAATTCGGATGGAAATTCTGTGTTTCATCGAAAAATAACAAGGTCCAAGGGATACAGTAAATCTGAAGTGAAGCATCGGAATCTAATACAGGACTCACAGGAGAGGTTTAAATCGTAGAAAGTTAGAGTGTCAGTCCTCTAGTGCTTAGGTCGGCATTGTGCCTTTTGTATTAAATTCGGATGCAATTTCTGTGCTTCATAGCCATTAAGAAGGTCCAAGGTATACAGTAAACCTGAAGTGAAGCATTGGAATCCAAAACTGGACTCACAGGAGAGGTTCAAATCATAGATAGTTAGAGTGTCAGTCCTCTTGTACTTAAGTCGGCATTGTGCCTTTAGAATTTAATTCCGATGCAATTTCTGTGTTTCATCGTCAATAAGAAGGTCCAAGGGATACAGTACACCCGAAGTGAAGCATCGGAATCTATAACTGGACCCACAGTAGATGTTTAAATCATAGAAAGTTAGAGTGCCAGACCTCTTGTACTTAAGTCGGCATTGTGCCTTTTGTATTAAATTCGGATGCAATTTCTGTGCTTAATTGCCAATAAGAAGGTCCAAGGGATACAGTAAACCTGAAGTGAAGCATCGGAATCCAAAACTGGACTCACGGGAGAGGTTCAAATCACAGAAAGTTAGAGTGTCAGTCCTCTTGTCCTTAAGTCGGCATTGTGCCTTTTGTATTAAATTCGGATGCAATTTCTGTGTTTCATCGTCAATAAGAAGATACAAGGCATACAGTTAACCTGAAGTGAGGCATCGGAATCTAAAACTGGACTCGCAGGAGTGGTTCAAATCATAGAAATTTAGAGTGTCTGTCCTCTTGTACTTAAGTCATCATTTTGGCTTTTGTATAAAATTCGGATGCAATTTCTGTGTTTCATCGTCAATAAGAAGGTCCAAGGGCTACAGTAAACCTGAAGTGAAGCATCGGTATCTAAAACTGGACTCACAGGAGAGGTTAAAATCATAGAAAGTTAGAGTGTAGAGTCCTCTTGTACTTAAGTCGGCATTGTGCCTTTTGTCTTAAATTCGGATGCATTTTCTGTGTTTCATCGTCAATAAGAGGGTCCAAGGGATACAGTAAACCTGAAGTGAAGCGTCGGATCTTAAAACTGGACTCACAGGACAGGTTCAAATCGTAGAAAGTTAGAGAGTCAGTCCTCTTGTACTTAAGTCGGCATTGTGCCTTTTGTATTATATTCGGATGCAATTTCTGTGTTTCATCATCAATAAGAAGGTCCAAGGAATACAGTAAACCTGAAGTGAAGCATCGGAATCTAAAACTGGACTCACAGGAGAGGTTCAAATCATAGAAAGTTAGAGTGTCAGTCCTCTTGTACTTAAGTCATCATTGTGGCTTTTGTATAAAATTCGGATGCAATTTCTGTGTTTCATCGTCAATAAGATCGTCCAAGGGATACAGTAAACCGGAAGTGAAAAGTCGGAATCTAAAACTGGACTCACAGGAGAGGTTCAAATCATAGATAGTTAGAGTGTCAGTCCTCTTGTTCTTCAGTCGGCATTGTGCCTCTTGTATTAAATTCGGATGCAATTTCTGTGTTTCATCGTCAATAAGAAGGTCCAACGGCTACAGTAAACCTGAAGTGAAGCATCGGTATCTAAAACTGGACTCACAGGAGAGGTTAAAATCATAGGAAGTTAGAGTGTAGAGTCCTCTTGTACTTAAGTCGGCATTGTGCCTTTTGTATTAAATTCGGATGCATTTTCTGTGTTTCATCGTCAATAAGAGGGTCCAAGGGATACAGTAAACCTGAAGTGAAGCGTCGGATCTTAAAACTGGACTCACAGGTCAGGTTCAAATCGTAGAAAGTTAGAGTGTCAGTCCTCTTGTACTTAAGTCGGCATTGTGCCTTTTGTATTAAATTCGGATGCAATTTCTGTGTTTCATCATCAATAAGAAGGTCCAAGGGATACATTAAACCTGAAGTGAAGCATCGGAATCTAAAACTGGACTCACAGGAGAGGTTCAAATCACAGAAAGTTAGAGTGTCAGTCCTCTTGTACTTAAGTATGCATTGTGCCTTTCTTATTATATTCGGATGCAATTTCTGTGTTTCATCGTCAATAAGAAGGTCCAAGGGATACAGTAAACCAGAAGTGAAGCCTCGGAATCTAAAACTGGACTCACAGGAGAGGTTCAAATCATAGAAAGTTAGATTATACAGTCCTCTTGTACTTAAGTCGGCATTGTGCATTTTGTATTAAATTCGGATGGAAATTCTGTGTTTCATCGCCAATAACAAGGTCCAAGGGACACAGTAAATCTGAAGTGAAGCATCGGAATCTAATACAGGACTCACAGGAGAGGTTTAAATCGTAGAAAGTTAGAGTGTCAGTCCTCTAGTGCTTAGGTCGGCATTGTGCCTTTTGTATTAAATTCGGATGCAATTTCTGTGCTTCATAGCCATTAAGAAGGTCCAAGGTATACAGTAAACCTGAAGTGAAGCATTGGAATCCAAAACTGGACTCACAGGAGAGGTTCAAATCATAGAAAGTTAGAGTGTCAGTCCTCTTGTACTTAAGTCGGCATTGTGCCTCTTGAATTTAATTCCGATGCAGTTTCTAAGTTTCCTCGTCAATAAGAAGGTCCAAGGGATACGGTAAACCTGAAGTGAAGCTATGGAATGTAAAACTGGACTCACAGGAGAGGTTCAAACCATAGAAAGTTAGAGTGCCAGTCCTCTTGTACTTAAGTTGGCATTGTGCCTTTTGAATTAAAATCCGATGCAATTTCTGTGTTTCATCGTCAATACGAAGGTCCAAGGGATACAGTAAACCTGAAGTTAAGGATCGGAATCTAAAACTGGACTCACAGGAGATGTTCAAATCATAGAAAGTTGGAGGGTCAGTCCTCTTGTACTTAGGTCGGCATCTTGCCTGTTGTATTAAATTCGGATGCAATTTCTGTGTTTCATCGTCAATAAGAATGTCCAAGGGATACAGTAAACCTGAAGTGAAGCATCGGAATCTAAAACTATACTCACAGGAGAGGTTCAAATCATAGAAAGTTAGAGTGTCGGTCCTCTTGTACTTAAGTCGGCATTGTGACTTTTGAATTGAATTCCGATGCAATTTCTGTGTTTCATCGTCAATAAGAAGGTCCAAGGGATACAGTACACCTGAAGTGAAGCATCGGAATCTATAACTGGACCCACAGGAGAGGTTCAAATCATAGAAAGTTAGAGTGTCAGACCTCTTGTACTTAAGTCGGCATTGTGCCTTTTGTATTAAATTCGGATGCAATTTCTGTGCTTCATCGCCAATAAGAAGGTCCAAGGGATACAGTAAACCTGAAGTGAAGCATCGGAATCCAAAACTGGACTCACAGGAGAGGTTCAAATCACAGAAAGTTAGAGTGTCAGTCCTCTTGTACTTAAGTCGGCATTGTGCCTTTTGTATTAAATTCGGATGCAATTTCTGTGTTTCATCGTCAATAAGAAGGTCCAAGGCATACAGTAAACCTGAAGTGAAGCATCGGAATCTAAAACTGGTCTCACAGGAGAGGTTCAAATCATTGAAAGTTAGAGTGTCAGTCCTCTTATACTTAAGTCGGCATTGTGCTTTTTGTATTATATTTGGATGGAATTTCTGTGTTTCATCATCAATAAGGAGGTCCAAGGGATACAGTAAACCTGAAGTGAAGCATCGGAATCTAAAACTGGACGCACAGGAGAGGTTCAAATCATAGAAAATTAGAGTGTCAGTCATCTTGTACTTAAGTCGGCATTGTGCCTTTTGTATTAAATTCGGATGCAATTTCTGTGTTTCATCATCAGTAAGAAGGCCTAAGGGATACAGTAAACCTAAAGTGAAGCATCGGATTCTAAAACTGGACTCACAGGAGAGGTTCAAATCATAGGAAATTAGAGTGTCAGTCCTCTTGTAGTTAAGTCGGCATTGTGCCTTTTGTATTAAATTCGGATGCAATTTCTGTGTATCATCGTCAATAAGAATGTCCAAGGGATACAGTAATATTGAAGTGAAGCATCGGAATCTAAAACTGGACTCACAGGAGAGGTTCAAATCATAGAAAGTTACAGTGTCAGTCCTCTTGTACTTAAGTCGGCATTGTGCCTTTTGAATTTAATACCGATGCAATTTCTGTGTTTCATCGTCAATAAGAAGGTCCAAGGGATACAGTACACCCGAAGTGAAGCATCGGAATCTATAACTGGACCCACAGGAGAGGTTTAAATCATAGAAAGTTAGAGTGTCAGACCTCTTGTACTTAAGTCGGCATTGTGCCTTTTGTATTAAATTCGGATGCAATTTCTGTGCTTCATTGCCAATAAGAAGGTCCAAGGGATACAGTAAACCTGAAGTGAAGCATCGGAATCCAAAACTGGACTCACAGGAGAGGTTCAAATCACAGAAAGTTAGAGTGTCAGTCCTCTTGTACATAAGTCGGCATTGTGCCTTTTGTATTAAATTCGGATGCAATGTCTGTGTTTCATCGTCAATAAGAAGATACAAGGCATACAGTAAACCTGAAGTGAGGCATCGGAATCTAAAACTGGACTCGCAGGAGTGGTTCAAATCATAGAAAATTAGAGTGCCTGTCCTCTTGTACTTAAGTCATCATTGTGGCTTTTGTATAAAATTCGGATGCAATTTCTGTGTTTCATTGTCAATAAGAAGGTCCAAGGGATACAGTAAACCGGAAGTGAAAAGTCGGAATCTAAAACTGGACTCACAGGAGAGGTTCAAATCATAGATAGTTAGAGTGTCAGTCCTCTTGTTCTTCAGTGGGCATTGTGCCTCTTGTATTAAATTCGGATGCAATTTCTGTGTTTCATCGTCAATAAGAAGGTCCAAGGGCTACAGTAAACCTGAAGTGAAGCATCGGTATCTAAAACTGGACTCACAGGAGAGGTTAAAATCATAGAAAGTTAGAGTGTAGAGTCCTCTTGTACTTAAGTCGGCATTGTGCCTTTTGTATTAAATTCGGATGCATTTTCTGTGTTTCATCGTCAATAAGAGGGTCCAAGGGATACAGTAAACCTGAAGTGAAGCGTCGGATCTTAAAACTGGACTCACAGGTCAGGTTCAAATCGTAGAAAGTTAGAGAGTCAGTCCTCTTGTACTTAAGTCGGCATTGTGCCTTTTGTATTAAATTCGGATGCAATTTCTGTGTTTCATCATCAATAAGAAGGTCCAAGGGATACAGTAAACCTGAAGTGAAGCATCGGAATCTAAAACTGGACTCACAGGAGAGGTTCAAATCATAGAAAGTTAGAGTGTCAGTCCTCTTGTACTTAAGTATGCATTGTGCCTTTCTTATTATATTCGGATGCAATTTCTGTGTTTCATCGTCAATAAGAAGGTCCAAGGGATACAGTAAACCAGAAGTGAAGCCTCGGAATCTAAAACTGGACTCACAGGAGAGGTTCAAATCATAGAAAGTTAGAGTATTCAGTCCTCTTGTACTTAAGTCGGCATTGTGCATTTTGTATTAAATTCGGATGGAAATTCTGTGTTTCATCGCCAATAACAAGGTCCAAGGGATACAGTATATCTGAAGTGAAGCATCGGAATCTAATACAGGACTCACAGGAGAGGTTTAAATCGTAGAAAGTTAGAGTGTCAGTCCTCTAGAGCTTAGGTCGGCATTGTGCCTTTTGTATTAAATTCGGATGCAATTTCTGTGCTTCATAGCCATTAAGAAGGTCCAAGGTATACAGTAAACCTGAAGTAAAGCATTGGAATCCAAAACTGGACTCACAGGAGAGGTTCAAATCATAGAAAGTTAGAGTGTCAGTCCTCTTGTACTTAAGACGGCATTGTGCCTCTTGAATTTAATTCCGATGCAGTTTCTAAGTTTCGTCGTCAATAAGAAGGTCCAAGGGATACGGTAAACCTGAAGTGAAGCTATGGAATGTAAAACTGGACTCACAGGAGAGGTTCAATCCATAGAAAGTTAGAGTGTCAGTCCTCTTGTACTTAAGTCGGCATTGTGCCTTTTGAATTAAAATCCGATGCAATTTCTGTGTTTCATCGTCAATACGAAGGTCCAAGGGATACAGTAAACCTGAAGTTAAGGATCGGAATCTAAAACTGGACTCACAGGAGATGTTCAAATCATAGAAAGTTAGAGGGTCAGTCCTCTTGTACTTAGGTCGGCATTGTGCCTGTTGTATTAAATTCGGATGCAATTTCTGTGTTTCATCGTCAATAAGAATGTCCAAGGGATACAGTAAACCTGAAGTGAAGCATCAGAATCTAAAACTAGACTCACAGGAGAGGTTCAAATCATAGAAAGTTAGAGTGTCAGACCTCTTGTACTTAAGTCGGCATTGTGCCTTTTGAATTAAATTCCGATGCAATTTCTGTGTTTCATCGTCAATAAGAAGGTCCAACGGATACAGTACACCTGAAGTGAAGCATCGGAATCTATAACTGGACCCACAGGAGAGGTTCAAATCATAGAAAGTTAGAGTGTCAGACCTCTTGTACTTAAGTCGGCATTGTGCCTTTTGTATTAAATTCGGATGCAATTTCTGTGCTTCATCGCCAATAAGAAGGTCCAAGGGATACAGTAAACCTGAAGTGAAGCATCGGAATCCAAAACTGGACTCACAGGAGAGGTTCAAATCACAGAAAGTTAGAGTGTCAGTCCTCTTGTACTTAAGTCGGCATTGTGCCTTTTGTATTAAATTCGGATGCAATTTCTGTGTTTCATCGTCAATAAGAAGGTCCAAGGCATACAGTAAACCTGAAGTGAAGCATCGGAATCTAAAACTGGACTCACAGGAGAGGTTCAAATCATAGAAAGTTAGAGTGTCAGTCCTCTTATACTTAAGTCGGCATTGTGCTTTTTGTATTATATTTGGATGGAATTTCTGTGTTTCATCATCAATAAGGAGGTCCAAGGGATACAGTAAACCTGAAGTGAAGCATCGGAATCTAAAACTGGACTCACAGGAGAGGTTCAAATCATAGAAAAATAGAGTGTCAGTCATCTTGCACTTAAGTCGGCATTGTGCCTTTTGTATTAAATTCGGATGCAATTTCTGTGTTTCATCATCAGTAAGAAGGTCTAAGGGATACAGTAACCTAAAGTGTAGCATCGGATTCTAAAACTGGACTCACAGGAGAGGTTCAAATCATAGGAAATTAGAGTGTCAGTCCTCTTGTACTTAAGTCGGCATTGTGCCTTTTGTATTAAATTCGGATGCAATTTCTGTGTATCATCGTCAATAAGAATGTCCAAGGGATACAGTAATATTGAAGTGAAGCATCGGAATCTAAAACTGGACTCACAGGAGAGGTTCAAATCATAGAAAGTTACAGTGTCAGTCCTCTTGTACTTAAGTCGGCATTGTGCCTTTTGTATTAAATTCGGATGCAATTTCTGTGTTTCATCGTCAATAAGAAGATACAAGGCATACAGTAAACCTGAAGTGAGGCATCGGAATCTAAAACTGGACTCGCAGGAGTGGTTCAAATCATAGAAAATTAGAGTGTCTATCCTCTTGTACTTAAGTCATCATTGTGGCTTTTGTATAAAATTCGGATGCAATTTCTGTGTTTCATCGTCAATAAGAAGGTCCAAGGGATACAGTAAACCGGAAGTGAAAAGTCGAAATCTAAAACTGGACTCACAGGAGAGGTTCAAATCATATATAGTTAGAGTGTCAGTCCTCTTGTTCTTCAGTCGGCATTGTGCCTCTTGTATTAAATTCGGATGCAATTTCTGTGTTTCATCGTCAATAAGAAGGTCCAAGGGCTACAGTAAACCTGAAGTGAAGCATCGGAATCCAAAACTGGACTCACAGGAGAGGTTCAAATCATAGAAAGTTAGAGTGTCAGTCCTCTTGTACTTAAGTATGCATTGTGCCTTTCTTATTATATTCAAATGCAATTTCTGTGTTTCATCGTCAATAAGAAGGTCCAAGGGATACAGTAAACCAGAAGTGAAGCCTCGGAATCTAAAACTGGACTCACAGGAGAGGTTCAAACCATAGAAAGTTAGAGTGTCAGTCCTCTTGTACTTAAGTCGGCATTGTGCATTTTGAATTAAAATCCGATGCAATTTCTGTGTTTCATCGTCAATACGAAGGTCCAAGGGATACAGTAAACCTGAAGTTAAGGATCGGAATCTAAAACTGGACTCACAGGAGATGGTCAAATCATAGAAAGTTAGAGGGTCAGTCCTCTTGTACTTAGGTCGGCATTGTGCCTGTTGTATTAAATTCGGATGCAATTTCTGTGTTTCATCGTCAATAAGAGGGTCCAAGGGATACAGTAAACCTGAAGTGAAGCGTCGGATCTTAAAACTGGACTCACAGGTCAGGTTCAAATCGTAGAAGGTTAGAGAGTCAGTCCTCTTGTACTTAAGTCGGCATTGTGCCTTTTGTATTAAATTCGGATGTAATTTCTGTGTTTCATCATCAATAAGAAGGCCCAAGGGATACAGTAAACCTGAAGTGAAGCATCGGAATCCAAAACTGGACTCACAGGAGAGGTTCAAATCATAGAAAGTTAGAGTGTCAGTCCTCTTGTACTTAAGTATGCATTGTGCCTTACTTATTATATTCGAATGCAATTTCTGTGTTTCATCGTCAATAAGAAGGTCCAAGGGATACAGTAAACCAGAAGTGAAGCCTCGGAATCTAAAACTGGACTCACAGGAGAGGTTCAAATCATAGAAAGTTAGATTATTCAGTCCTCTTGTACTTAAGTCGGCATTGTGCATTTTGTATTAAATTCGGATGGAAATTCTGTGTTTCATCGCCAATAACAAGGTCCAAGGGATACAGTAAATCTGAAGTGAAGCATCGGAATCTAATACAGGACTCACAGGAGAGGTTTAAATCGTAGAAAGTTAGAGTGTCAGTCCTCTAGTGCTTAGGTCGGCATTGTGCCTTTTGTATTTAATTCGGATGCAATTTCTGTGCTTCATAGCCATTAAGAAGGTCCAAGGTATACAGTAAACCTGAAGTGAAGCATTGGAATCCAAAACTGGACTCACAGGAGAGGTTCAAATCATAGATAGTTAGAGTGTCAGTCCTCTTGTACTTAAGTCGGCATTGTGCCTTTAGAATTTAATTCCGATGCAATTTCTGTGTTTCATCGTCAATAAGAAGGTCCAAGGGATACAGTACACCCGAAGTGAAGCATCGGAATCTATAACTGGACCCACAGTAGATGTTTAAATCATAGAAAGTTAGAGTGCCAGACCTCTTGTACTTAAGTCGGCATTGTGCCTTTTGTATTAAATTCGGATGCAATTTCTGTGTTTCATCGTCAATAAGAAGATACAAGGCATACAGTTAACCTGAAGTGAGGCATCGGAATCTAAAACTGGACTCGCAGGAGTGGTTCAAATCATAGAAAATTAGAGTGTCTGTCCTCTTGTACTTAAGTCATCATTTTGGCTTTTGTATAAAATTCGGATGCAATTTCTGTGTTTCATCGTCAATAAGAAGGTCCAAGGGCTACAGTAAACCTGAAGTGAAGCATCGGTATCTAAAACTGGACTCACAGGAGAGGTTAAAATCATAGAAAGTTAGAGTGTAGAGTCCTCTTGTACTTAAGTCGGCATTGTGCCTTTTGTCTTAAATTCGGATGCATTTTCTGTGTTTCATCGTCAATAAGAGGGTCCAAGGGATACAGTAAACCTGAAGTGAAGCGTCGGATCTTAAAACTGGACTCACAGGACAGGTTCAAATCGTAGAAAGTTAGAGAGTCAGTCCTCTTGTACTTAAGTCGGCATTGTGCCTTTTGTATTATATTCGGATGCAATTTCTGTGTTTCATCATCAATAAGAAGGTCCAAGGAATACAGTAAACCTGAAGTGAAGCATCGGAATCTAAAACTGGACTCACAGGAGAGGTTCAAATCATAGAAAGTTAGAGTGTCAGTCCTCTTGTACTTAAGTATGCATTGTGCCTTTCTTATTATATTAGGATGCAATTTCTGTGTTTCATCGTAAATAAGAAGGTCCAAGGGATACAGTAAACCAGAAGTGAAGCCTCGGAATCTAAAACTGGACTCACAGGAGAGGTTCAAATCATAGAAAATTAGAGTATTCAGTCCTCTTGTACTTAAGTCGGCATTGTGCATTTTGTATTAAATTCGGAAGGAAATTCAGTGTTTCATCGCCAATAACAAGGTCCAAGGGATACAGTAAATCTGAAGTGAAGCATCGGAATCTAATACAGGACTCACAGGACAGGTTTAAATCGTAGAAAGTTAGAGTGTCAGTCCTCTAGTGCTTAGGTCGGCATTGTGCCTTTTGTATTAAATTCGGATGCAATTTCTGTGCTTCATAGCCATTAAGAAGGTCCAAGGTATACAGTTAACCTGAAGTGAAGCATTGGAATCCAAAACTGGACTCACAGGAGAGGTTCAAATCATAGAAAGTTAGAGTGTCAGTCGTCTTGTACTTAAGTCGGCATTGTGCCTCTTGAATTTAATTCCGATGCAGTTTCTAAGTTTCCTCGTCAATAAGAAGGTCCAAGGGATACGGTAAACCTGAAGTGAAGCTATGGAATGTAAAACTGGACTCACAGGAGAGGTTCAAACCATAGAAAGTTAGAGTGTCAGTCCTCTTGTACTTAAGTCGGCATTGTGCCCTTTGAATTACAATCCGATGCAATTTCTGTGTTTCATCGTCAATATGAAGGTCCAAGGGATACAGTAAACCTGAAGTTAAGGATCGGAATCTAAAACTGGACTCACAGGTGATGTTCAAATTATAGAAAGTTTGAGGGTCAGTCCTCTTGTACTTAGGTCGGCATTGTGCCTGTTGTATTAAATTCGGATGCAATTTCTGAGTTTCTTCGTCAATAAGAAGGTCCAAGGCATACAGTAAACCTGAAGTGAAGCATCGGAATCTAAAACTGGACTCGCAGGAGTGGTTCAAATCATAGAAAATTAGAGTGTCTGTCCTCTTGTACTTAAGTCATCATTGTGGCTTTTGCATAAAATTCGGATGCAATTTCTGTGTTTCATCGTCAATAAGAAGGTCCAAGGGATACAGTAAACCAGAAGTGAAGCCTCGGAATCTAAAACTGGACTCACTGGAGAGGTTCAAATCATAGAAAGTTAGATTATTCAGTCCTCTTGTACTTAAGTCGGCATTGTGCATTTTGTATTAAATTCGGATGGAAATTCTGTGTTTCATCGCCAATAACAAGGTCCAAGGGATACAGTAAATCTGAAGTGAAGCATCGGAATCTAATACAGGACTCACAGGAGAGGTTTAAATCGTAGAAAGTTAGAGTGTCAGTCCTCTAGTGCTTAGGTCGGCATTGCGCCTTTTGTATTAAATTCGGATGCAATTTCTGTGCTTCATAGCCATTAAGAAGTTCCAAGGTATACAGTAAACCTGAAGTGAAGCATTGGAATCCAAAACTGGACTCACAGGAGAGGTTCAAATCATAGAAAGTTAGAGTGTCAGTCGTCTTGTACTTAAGTCGGCATTGTGCCTCTTGAATTTAATTCCGATGCAGTTTCTAAGTTTCGTCGTCAATAAGAAGGTCCAAGGGAAACGGTAAACCTGAAGTGAAGCTATGGAATGTAAAACTGGACTCACAGGAGAGGTTCAAACCATAGAAAGTTACAGTGTCAGTCCTCTTGTACTTAAGTCGGCATTGTGCCTTTTGTATTAAATTCGGATGCAATTTCTGTGCTTCATTGCCAATAAGAAGGTCCAAGGGATACAGTAAACCTGAAGTGAAGCATCGGAATCCAAAACTGGACTCACAGGAGAGGTTCAAATCACAGAAAGTTAGAGTGTCAGTCCTCTTGTACTTAAGTCGGCATGGTGCCTTTTGTATTAAATTCGGATGCAATTTCTGTGTTTCATCGTCAATAAGAAGATACAAGGCATACAGTAAACCTGAAGTGAGGCATCGGAATCTAAAACTGGACTCGCAGGCGTGGTTCAAATCATAGAAAATTAGAGTTTCTGTCCTCTTGTACTTAAGTCATCATTGTGGCTTTTGTATAAAATTCGGATGCAATTTCTGTGTTTCATCGTCAATAAGAAGGTCCAAGGGATACAGTTAACCGGAAGTGAAAAGTCGGAATCAAAAACTGGACTCACAGGAGAGGTTCAAATCATAGATAGTTAAAGTGTCAGTCCTCTTGTTCTTCAGTCTTCATTGTGCCTCTTGTATTAAATTCGGATGCAATTTCTGTGTTTCATCGTCAATAAGAAGGTCCAAGGGCTACAGTAAACCTGAAGTGAAGCATCGGTATCTAAAACTGGACTCACAGGAGAGGTTAAAATCATAGAAAGTTAGAGTGTAGAGTCCTCTTGTACTTAAGTCGGCATTGTGCCTTTTGTATTAAATTCGGATGCATTTTCTGTGTTTCATCGTCAATAAGAGGGTCCAAGGGATACAGTAAACCTGAAGTGAAGCGTCGGATCTTAAAACTGGACTCACAGGTCAGGTTCAAATCGTAGAAAGTTAGAGTGTCAGTCCTCTTGTACTTAAGTATGCATTGTGCCTTTCTTATTATATTCGGATGCAATTTCTGTGTTTCATCGTCAATAAGAAGGTCCAAGGGATACAGTAAACCTGAAGTGAAGCATCGGAATCCAAAACTGGACTCACAGGAGAGGTTCAAATCATAGAAAGTTAGAGTGTCAGTCCTCTTGTACTTAAGTATGCATTGTGCCTTTCTTATTATATTCGGATGCAATTTCTGTGTTTCATCGTCAATAAGAAGGTCCAAGGGATACAGTAAACCAGAAGTGAAGCCTCGGAATCTAAAACTGGACTCACAGGAGAGGTTCAAATCATAGAAAGTTAGATTATTCAGTCCTCTTGTACTTAAGTCGGCATTGTGCATTTTGTATTAAATTCGGATGGAAATTCTGTGTTTCATCGCCAATAACAAGGTCCAAGGGATACAGTAAATCTGAAGTGAAGCATCGGAATCTAATACAGGACTCACTGGAGAGGTTTAAATCGTAGAAAGTTAGAGTGTCAGTCCTCTAGTGCTTAGGTCGGCATTGTGCCTTTTGTATTAAATTCGGATGCAATTTCTGTGCTTCATAGCCATTAAGAAGGTCCAAGGTATACTGTAAACCTGAAGTGAAGCTATGGAATGTAAAACTGGACTCACAGGAGAGGTTCAAACCATAGAAAGTTAGAGTGTCAGTCCTCTTGTACTTAGGTCGGCATTGTGCCTGTTGTATTAAATTCGGATGCAATTTCTGTGTTTCATCGTCAATATGAATGTCCAAGGGATACAGTAAACCTGAAGTGAAGCATCGGAATCTAAAACTAGACTCATAGGAGAGGTTCAAATCATAGAAAATTAGAGGGCCAGTCCTCTTGTACTTAGGTCGGCATTGTGCCTTTTGAATTAAAATCCGATGCAATTTCTGTGTTTCATCGTCAATACGAAGGTCCAAGGGATACAGTAAACCTGAAGTTAAGGATCGGAATCTAAAACTGGACTCACAGGAGATGTTCAAATCATAGAAAATTAGAGGGCCAGTCCTCTTGTACTTAGGTCGGCATTGTGCCTGTTGTATTAAATTCGGTTGCAATTTCTGTGTTTCATCGTCAATAAGAATGTCCAAGGGATACAGTAAACCTGAAGTGAAGCATCGGAATCTAAAACTAGACTCACAGGAGAGGTTCAAATCATAGAAAGTTAGAGTGTCGGTCCTCTTGTACTTAAGTCGGCATTGTGCCTTTTGAATTAAATTCCGATGCAATTTCTGTGTTTCATCGTCAATAAGAAGGTCCAAGGGATACAGTACACCTGAAGTGAAGCATCGGAATCTATAACTGGACCCACAGGAGAGGTTCAAATCATAGAAAGTTAGAGTGTCAGACCTCTTGTACTTAAGTCGGCATTGTGCCTTTTGTATTAAATTCGGATGCAATTTCTGTGCTTCATCGCCAATAAGAAGGTCCAAGGGATACAGTAAACCTGAAGTGAAGCATCGGAATCCAAAACTGGACTCACAGGAGAGGTTCAAATCACAGAAATTTAGAGTGTCAGTCCTCTTGTACTTAAGTCGGCATTGTGCCTTTTGTATTAAATTCGGATGCAATTTCTGTGTTTCATCGTCAATAAGAAGGTCCAAGGCATACAGTAAACCTGAAGTGAAGCATCGGAATCTAAAACTGGACTCACAGGAGAGGTTCAAATCATAGAAAGTTAGAGTGTCAGACCTCTTATACTTAAGTCGGCATTGTGCTTTTTGTATTATATTTGGATGGAATTTCTGTGTTTCATCATCAATAAGGAGGTCCAAGGGATACAGTAAACCTGAAGTGAAGCATCGGAATCTGAAACTGGACTCACAGGAGAGGTTCAAATCATAGAAAATTAGAGTGTCAGTCATCTTGTACTTAAGTCGGCATTGTGCCTTTTGTATTAAATTCGGATGCAATTTCTGTGTTTCATCATCAGTAAGAAGGTCTAAGGGATACAGTAAACCTAAAGTGAAGCATCGGATTCTAAAACTGGACTCACAGGAGAGGTTCAAATCATAGGAAATTAGAGTGTCAGTCCTCTTGTACTTAAGTCGGCATTGTGCCTTTTGTATTAAATTCGGATGCAATTTCTGTGTATCATCGTCAATAAGAATGTCCAAGGGATACAGTAATATTGAAGTGAAGCATCGGAATCTAAAACTGGACTCACAGGAGAGGTTCAAATCATAGAAAGTTACAGTGTCAGTCCTCTTGTACTAAAGTCGGCATTGTGCATTTAGAATTTAATTCCGATGCAATTTCTGTGTTTCATCGTCAATAAGAAGGTCCAAGGGATACAGTACACCCGAAGTGAAGCATCGGAATCTATAACTGGACCCACAGTAGATGTTTAAATCATAGAAAGTTAGAGTGCCAGACCTCTTGTACTTAAGTCGGCATTGTGCCTTTTGTATTAAATTCGGATGCAATTTCTGTGCTTCATTGCCAATAAGAAGGTCCAAGGGATACAGTAAACCTGAAGTGAAGCATCGGAATCCAAAACTGGACTCACAGGAGAGGTTAAAATCACAGAAAGTTAGAGTGTCAGTCCTCTTGTACTTAAGTCGGCATTGTGCCTTTTGTATTAAATTCGGATGCAATTTCTGTGTTTCATCGTCAATAAGAAGATACAAGGCATACAGTAAACCTGAAGTGAGGCATCGGAATCTAAAACTGGACTCGCAGGAGTGGTTCAAATCATAGAAAATTAGAGTGTCTGTCCTCTTGTACTTAAGTCATCATTGTGGCTTTTGTATAAAATTCGGATGCAATTTCTGTGTTTCATCGTCAATAAGAAGGTCCAAGGGCTACAGTAAACCTGAAGTGAAGCATCGGTATCTAAAACTGGACTCACAGGAGAGGTTAAAATCATAGAAAGTTAGAGTGTAGAGTCCTCTTGTACTTAAGTCGGCATTGAGCCTTTTGTCTTAAATTCGGATGCATTTTCTGTGTTTCATCGTCAATAAGAGGGTCCAAGGGATACAGTAAACCTGAAGTGAAGCGTCGGATCTTAAAACTGGACTCACAGGTCAGGTTTAAATCGTAGAAAGTTAGAGAGTCAGTCCTCTTGTACTTAAGTCGGCATTGTGCCTTTTGTATTATATTCGGATGCAATTTCTGTGTTTCATCATCAATAAGAAGGTCCAAGGAATACAGTAAACCTGAAGTGAAGCATCGGAATCTAAAACTGGACTCACAGGAGAGGTTCAAATCATAGAAAGTTAGAGTGTCAGTCCTCTTGTACTTAAGTATGCATTGTGCCTTTCTTATTATATTAGGATGCAATTTCTGTGTTTCATCGTAAATAAGAAGGTCCAAGGGATACAGTAAACCAGAAGTGAAGCCTCGGAATCTAAAACTGGACTCACAGGAGAGGTTCAAATCATAGAAAATTAGAGTATTCAGTCCTCTTGTACTTAAGTCGGCATTGTGCATTTTGTATTAAATTCAGATGGAAATTCAGTGTTTCATCGCCAATAACAAGGTCCAAGGGATACAGTAAATCTGAAGTGAAGCATCGGAATCTAATACAGGACTCACAGGACAGGTTTAAATCGTAGAAAGTTAGAGTGTCAGTCCTCTAGTGCTTAGGTCGGCATTGTGCCTTTTGTATTAAATTCGGATGCAATTTCTGTGCTTCATAGCCATTAAGAAGGTCCAAGGTATACAGTTAACCTGAAGTGAAGCATTGGAATCCAAAACTGGACTCACAGGAGAGGTTCAAATCATAGAAAGTTAGAGTGTCAGTCGTCTTGTACTTAAGTCGGCATTGTGCCTCTTGAATTTAATTCCGATGCGGTTTCTAAGTTTCCTCGTCAATAAGAAGGTCCAAGGGATACGGTAAACCTGAAGTGAAGCTATGGAATGTAAAACTGGACTCACAGGAGAGGTTCAAACCATAGAAAGTTAGAGTGTCAGTCCTCTTGTACTTAAGTCGGCATTGTGCCCTTTGAATTAAAATCCGATGCAATTTCTGTGTTTCATCGTCAATATGAAGGTCCAAGGGATACAGTAAACCTGAAGTTAAGGATCGGAATCTAAAACTGGACTCACAGGTGATGTTCAAATTATAGAAAGTTAGAGGGTCAGTCCTCTTGTACTTAGGTCGGCATTGTGCCTGTTGTATTAAATTCGGATGCAATTTCTGAGTTTCTTCGTCAATAAGAAGGTCCAAGGCATACAGTAAACCTGAAGTGAAGCATCGGAATCTAAAACTGGACTCACAGGACAGGTTCAAATCATAGAAAGTTAGAGTGTCAGACATCTTGTTCTTCAGTCGGCATTGTGCCTTATTTATTAAATTCGGATGAAATTTCTGTGTTTCATCGTCAATAAGAAGATACAAGGCATACAGTAAACCTGAAGTGAGGCATCGGAATCTAAAACTGGACTCGCAGGAGTGGTTCAAATCATAGAAAATTAGAGTGTCTGTCCTCTTGTACTTAAGTCATCATTGTAGCTTTTGTATAAAATTCGGATGCAATTTCTGTGTTTCATCATCAATAAGAAGGTCCAAGGAATACAGTAAACCTGAAGTGAAGCATCGGAATTTAAAACTGGACCCAGAGGAGAGGTTCAAATCGTAGATAGTTAGAGTGTCAGTCCTCTTGTACGTAAGTTGGCATTGTGCCTTTTGTATTAAATTCAGATGCAAATTCTGTGTTTCATCATCAATAAGAAGGTCCAAGGGATACAGTTAACCTGAAGTGAAGCATCGTAATCTAAAACTAGACTCACAGGAGAGGTTCAAATCATAGAATAATTAGAGTGTCAGTCCTTTTGTACTTAAGTCGGCATTGTGCCTTTTGTATTAAATTCGGATGCAATTTCTGTGGTTCATCATCAATAAGAAGGTCCCAGGGATACAGTAAACCTGAAGTGAAGCATCGGAATCTAAAACTGGACTCACAGGAGAGGTTCAAACCATAGAAATGTAGAGTGTCAGTCCTCTTGTACTTAAGACGGAATTGTGCATTTTGTATTAAATTTGGATGGATATTATGTGTTTCATCGTCAATAAGAAGGTCCAAGGGATACAGTAAACCTGAAGTGAAGCACCGGAATCTAAAACTGGACTCACAGGGGAGGTTCAATTCATAGGAAGTTAGAGTGTTAGTCCTCTTGTACTTAAGTCGGCATTGTGCTTTTTGTATTATATTCGGATGCAGTTTCTGTGTTCCATTGTCAATAAGAATGTCCAAGGGATACAGTAAACCTGAAGAGAAGCATCGGAATCTAAAACTGGACACACAGGAGAGGTTCAATTCATAGGAAGTTAGAGTGTCAGTCTTCTTGTACTTAAGTCGGAATTGTGCCTCTTGTATTATATTCGGATGTAATTTCTGTGTTTCATCATCAATAAGAAGGTCCAAGGGATACAGTAAACCTGAAGTGAAGCATCGGAAACAAAATCTGGACTCACAGGAGAGGTTCAAATCATAGAAAGTTAGAGTGTCAGTCCTCTTGTACTTAAGTCGGCATTGTGCCTTTTGAATTTAATTCCCATGCAATTTCTGTGTTTCATCGTAAATAATAAGGTCCAAGAGATACAGTAAACCTGAAGTGAAGCATCGGAATCCAAAGTTGGACTCACAGGAGAGGTTCAAATCATAGAAAGTTAGAGTGTCAGTCCTCTCTTACTTAAGTTGGCATTGTGCCTTTTGTATTAAATTCGGATGCAATTTCTGTGTTTCAGTGTCAATAAGAAGGTCCAAGGCATACAGTAAACCTGAACTGAAGCATCGGAATCTAAAACTGGACTCGCAGGAGAGGTTCAAATCATAGAAAATTAGAGTGTCTGTCCTCTTGTACTTAAGTCGGCATTGTGCCTTTTGTATAAAATTCGGATGCAATTTCGGTGTTTCATCGTCAATAAGAATGTCCAAGGGATACAGTAAACCTGAAATGAAGCATCGGAATATAAAACTGGACTCACAGGAGAGGTTCAAATCATAGATAGTTAGAGTGTCAGTCCTCTTGTTCTTCAGCCGGCATTGTGCCTTTTGTATTAAATTCGGATGCAATTTCTGTGTTTCATCGTCAATAAGAAGGTCCAAGGGCTACAGTAAACCTGAAGTGATGCATCGGTATCTAAAACAGGACTGACAGGAGAGGTTCCAATCATAGAAAGTTAGAGTGTAGAGTCCTCTTGTACTTAAGTCGGCATTGTGCCTTTTGTATTAAATTCGGATGCATTTTCTGTGTTTCATCGTCAATAAGAGGGTCCAAGGGATACAATAAACCGGAAGTGAAGCATCGGATCTTAAAACTGGACTCACAGGTGGGGTTCAAATCATAGATAGTTAGAGTGTCAGTCCTCTTGTACTTAAGTCGGCATTGTGCCTTTTGTATTAAATTCGGATGCAATTTCTGTGTTTCATCATCAATAAGAAGGTCCAAGGGATACAGTAAACCAGAAGTCAAGCATTGGAATCTAAAACTATACCACAGGAGAGGTTCAAATCATGGGAAGTTAGAGTGTCAGTCTTCGTGTACTTAAGTCGGCATTGTGCAATTTGTATTAAATTCGGATGGAAATTCTGTGTTTCATCGTCAATAAGAAGGTCCAAGGGATACAGTGAATCTGAAGTGAAGCATCGGAATCTAAAACTGGACTCACAGGACAGGTTCAAATCATAGAAAGTTAGAGTGTCAGACATCTTGTTCTTCAGTCGGCATTGTGCCTTATTTATTAAATTCGGATGAAATTTCTGTGTTTCATCATCAATAAGAAGGTCCAAGGGATACAGTAAACCTGAAGTGAAGCACTGGAATCTAAAACCGGACTCACAGCAGACGTGCAAATCATAGACAGTTAGAGTGTCTGTCCTCTTGTATTTAAGTCGGCATTGTGCCTTTTGTATCAAATTCGTATGCAATTTCTGTGTTTCATCGTCAATAAGAATGTCCAAGGGATACAGTAAACCTGAAGTGAAGCATCGGAATTTAAAACCGGACCCAGATAAGAGGTTCAAATCGTAGATAGTTAGAGTGTCAGTCGTCTTGTACTTAAGTCGGCATTGTGCCTCTTGAATTTAATTCCGATGCAGTTTCTAAGTTTCCTCGTCAATAAGAAGGTCCAAGGGATACGGTAAACCTGAAGTGAAGCTATGGAATGTAAAACTGGACTCACAGGAGAGGTTCAAACCATAGAAAGTTAGAGTGTCAGTCCTCTTGTACTTATGTCGGCATTGTGCCCTTTGAATTAAAATCCGATGCAATTTCTGTGTTTCATCGTCAATATGAAGGTCCAAGGGATACAGTAAACCTGAAGTTAAGGATCGGAATCTAAAACTGGACTCACAGGTGATGTTCAAATTATAGAAAGTTAGAGGGTCAGTCCTCTTGTACTTAGGTCGGCATTGTGCCTGTTGTATTAAATTCGGATGCAATTTCTGAGTTTCTTCGTCAATAAGAAGGTCCAAGGCATACAGTAAACCTGAAGTGAAGCATCGGAATCCAAAACTGGACTCGCAGGAGTGGTTCAAATCATAGAAAATTAGAGTGTCTGTCCTCTTGTACTTAAGTCATCATTGTGGCTTTTGCATAAAATTCGGATGCAATTTCTGTGTTTCATCGTCAATAAGAAGGTCCAAGGGATACAGTAAACCAGAAGTGAAGCCTCGGAATCTAAAACTGGACTCACAGGAGAGGTTCAAATCATAGAAAGTTAGATTATTCAGTCCTCTTGTACTTAAGTCGGCATTGTGCATTTTGTATTAAATTCGGATGGAAATTCTGTGTTTCATCGCCAATAACAAGGTCCAAGGGATACAGTAAATCTGAAGTGAAGCATCGGAATCTAATACAGGACTCACAGGAGAGGTTTAAATCGTAGAAAGTTAGAGTGTCAGTCCTCTAGTGCTTAGGTCGGCATTGCGACTTTTGTATTAAATTCGGATGCAATTTCTGTGCTTCATAGCCATTAAGAAGTTCCAAGGTATACAGTAAACCTGAAGTGAAGCATTGGAATCCAAAACTGGACTCACAGGAGAGGTTCAAATCATAGAAAGTTAGAGTGTCAGTCGTCTTGTACTTAAGTCGGCATTGTGCCTCTTGAATTTAATTCCGATGCAGTTTCTAAGTTTCGTCGTCAATAAGAATGTCCAAGGGAAACGGTAAACCTGAAGTGAAGCTATGGAATGTAAAACTGGACTCACAGGAGAGGTTCAAACCATAGAAAGTTACAGTGTCAGTCCTCTTGTACTTAAGTCGGCATTGTGCCTTTTGTATTAAATTCGGATGCAATTTCTGTGCTTCATTGCCAATAAGAAGGTCCAAGGGATACAGTAAACCTGAAGTGAAGCATCGGAATCCAAAACTGGACTCACAGGAGAGGTTCAAATCACAGAAAGTTAGAGTGTCAGTCCTCTTGTACTTAAGTCGGCATGGTGCCTTTTGTATTAAATTCGGATGCAATTTCTGTGTTTCATCGTCAATAAGAAGATACAAGGCATACAGTAAACCTGAAGTGAGGCATCGGAATCTAAAACTGGACTCGCAGGCGTGGTTCAAATCATAGAAAATTAGAGTGTCTGTCCTCTTGTACTTAAGTCATCATTGTGGCTTTTGTATAAAATTCGGATGCAATTTCTGTGTTTCATCGTCAATAAGAAGGTCCAAGGGATACAGTAAACCGGAAGTGAAAAGTCGGAATCAAAAACTGGACTCACAGGAGAGGTTCAAATCATAGATAGTTAAAGTGTCAGTCCTCTTGTTCTTCAGTCTTCATTGTGCCTCTTGTATTAAATTCGGATGCAATTTCTGTGTTTCATCGTCAATAAGAAGGTCCAAGGGCTACAGTAAACCTGAAGTGAAGCATCGGTATCTAAAACTGGACTCACAGGAGAGGTTAAAATCATAGAAAGTTAGAGTGTAGAGTCCTCTTGTACTTAAGTCGGCATTGTGCCTTTTGTATTAAATTCGGATGCATTTTCTGTGTTTCATCGTCAATAAGAGGGTCCAAGGGATACAGTAAACCTGAAGCGAAGCGTCGGATCTTAAAACTGGACTCACAGGTCAGGTTCAAATCGTAGAAAGTTAGAGTGTCAGTCCTCTTGTACTTAAGTATGCATTGTGCCTTTCTTATTATATTCGGATGCAATTTCTGTGTTTCATCGTCAATAAGAAGGTCCAAGGGATACAGTAAACCTGAAGTGAAGCATCGGAATCCAAAACTGGACTCACAGGAGAGGTTCAAATCATAGAAAGTTAGAGTGTCAGTCCTCTTGTACTTATGTCGGCATTGTGCCCTTTGAATTAAAATCCGATGCAATTTCTGTGTTTCATCGTCAATATGAAGGTCCAAGGGATACAGTAAACCTGAAGTTAAGGATCGGAATCTAAAACTGGACTCACAGGTGATGTTCTAATTATAGAAAGTTAGAGGGTCAGTCCTCTTGTACTTAGGTCGGCATTGTGCCTGTTGTATTAAATTCGGATGCAATTTCTGAGTTTCTTCGTCAATAAGAAGGTCCAAGGCATACAGTAAACCTGAAGTGAAGCATCGGAATCTAAAACTGGACTCGCAGGAGTGGTTCAAATCATAGAAAATTAGAGTGTCTGTCCTCTTGTACTTAAGTCATCATTGTGGCTTTTGCATAAAATTCGGATGCAATTTCTGTGTTTCATCGTCAATAAGAAGGTCCAAGGGATACAGTAAACCAGAAGTGAAGCCTCGGAATCTAAAACTGGACTCACAGGAGAGGTTCAAATCATAGAAAGTTAGATTATTCAGTCCTCTTGTACTTAAGTCGGCATTGTGCATTTTGTATTAAATTCGGATGGAAATTCTGTGTTTCATCGCCAATAACAAGGTCCAAGGGATACAGTAAATCTGAAGTGAAGCATCGGAATCTAATACAGGACTCACAGGAGAGGTTTAAATCGTAGAAAGTTAGAGTGTCAGTCCTCTAGTGCTTTGGTCGGCATTGCGCCTTTTGTATTAAATTCGGATGCAATTTCTGTGCTTCATAGCCATTAAGAAGTTCCAAGGTATACAGTAAACCTGAAGTGAAGCATTGGAATCCAAAACTGGACTCACAGGAGAGGTTCAAATCATAGAAAGTTAGAGTGTCAGTCGTCTTGTACTTAAGTCGGCATTGTGCCTCTTGAATTTAATTCCGATGCAGTTTCTAAGTTTCGTCGTCAATAAGAAGGTCCAAGGGAAACGGTAAACCTGAAGTGAAGCTATGGAATGTAAAACTGGACTCACAGGAGAGGTTCAAACCATAGAAAGTTACAGTGTCAGTCCTCTTGTACTTAAGTCGGCATTGTGCCTTTTGTATTAAATTCGGGTGCAATTTCTGTGCTTCATTGCCAATAAGAAGGTCCAAGGGATACAGTAAACCTGAAGTGAAGCATCGGAATCCAAAACTGGACTCACAGGAGAGGTTCAAATCACAGAAAGTTAGAGTGTCAGTCCTCTTGTACTTAAGTCGGCATGGTGCCTTTTGTATTAAATTCGGATGCAATTTCTGTGTTTCATCGTCAATAAGAAGATACAAGGCATACAGTAAACCTGAAGTGAGGCATCGGAATCTAAAACTGGACTCGCAGGCGTGGTTCAAATCATTGAAAATTAGAGTGTCTGTCCTCTTGTACTTAAGTCATCATTGTGGCTTTTGTATAAAATTCGGATGCAATTTCTGTGTTTCATCGTCAATAAGAAGGTCCAAGGGATACAGTAAACCGGAAGTGAAAAGTCGGAATCAAAAACTGGACTCACAGGAGAGGTTCAAATCATAGATAGTTAAAGTGTCAGTCCTCTTGTTCTTCAGTCTTCATTGTGCCTCTTGTATTAAATTCGGATGCAATTTCTGTGTTTCATCGTCAATAAGAAGGTCCAAGGGCTACAGTAAACCTGAAGTGAAGCATCGGTATCTAAAACTGGACTCACAGGAGAGGTTAAAATCATAGAAAGTTAGAGTGTAGAGTCCTCTTGTACTTAAGTCGGCATTGTGCCTTTTGTATTAAATTCGGATGCATTTTCTGTGTTTCATCGTCAATAAGAGGGTCCAAGGGATACAGTAAACCTGAAGTGAAGCGTCGGATCTTAAAACTGGACTCACAGGTCAGGTTCAAATCGTAGAAAGTTAGAGTGTCAGTCCTCTTGTACTTAAGTATGCATTGTGCCTTTCTTATTATATTCGGATGCAATTTCTGTGTTTCATCGTCAATAAGAAGGTCCAAGGGATACAGTAAACCTGAAATGAAGCATCGGAATCCAAAACTGGACTCACAGGAGAGGTTCAAATCATAGAAAGTTAGAGTGTCAGTCCTCTTGTACTTAAGTATGCATTGTGCCTTTCTTATTATATTCGGATGCAATTTCTGTGTTTCATCGTCAATAAGAAGGTCCAAGGGATACAGTAAACCAGAAGTGAAGCCTCGGAATCTAAAACTGGACTCACAGGAGAGGTTCAAATCATAGAAAGTTAGATTATTCAGTCCTCTTGTACTTAAGTCGGCATTGTGCATTTTGTATTAAATTCGGATGGAAATTCTGTGTTTCATCGCCAATAACAAGGTCCAAGGGATACAGTAAATCTGAAGTGAAGCATCGGAATCTAATACAGGACTCACTGGAGAGGTTTAAATCGTAGAAAGTTAGAGTGTCAGTCCTCTAGTGCTTAGGTCGGCATTGTGCCTTTTGTATTAAATTCGGATGCAATTTCTGTGCTTCATAGCCATTAAGAAGGTCCAAGGTATACTGTAAACCTGAAGTGAAGCTATGGAATGTAAAACTGGACTCACAGGAGAGGTTCAAACCATAGAAAGTTAGAGTGTCAGTCCTCTTGTACTTAGGTCGGCATTGTGCCTGTTGTATTAAATTCGGATGCAATTTCTGTGTTTCATCGTCAATATGAATGTCCAAGGGATACAGTAAACCTGAAGTGAAGCATCGGAATCTAAAACTAGACTCATAGGAGAGGTTCAAATCATAGAAAATTAGAGGGCCAGTCCTCTTGTACTTAGGTCGGCATTGTGCCTTTTGAATTAAAATCCGATGCAATTTCTGTGTTTCATCGTCAATACGAAGGTCCAAGGGATACAGTAAACCTGAAGTTAAGGATCGGAATCTAAAACTGGACTCACAGGAGATGTTCAAATCATAGAAAATTAGAGGGCCAGTCCTCTTGTACTTAGGTCGGCATTGTGCCTGTTGTATTAAATTCGGTTGCAATTTCTGTGTTTCATCGTCAATAAGAATGTCCAAGGGATACAGTAAACCTGAAGTGAAGCATCGGAATCTAAAACTAGACTCACAGGAGAGGTTCAAATCATAGAAAGTTAGAGTGTCGGTCCTCTTGTACTTAAGTCGGCATTGTGCCTTTTGAATTAAATTCCGATGCAATTTCTGTGTTTCATCGTCAATAAGAAGGTCCAAGGGATACAGTACACCTGAAGTGAAGCATCGGAATCTATAACTGGACCCACAGGAGAGGTTCAAATCATAGAAAGTTAGAGTGTCAGACCTCTTGTACTTAAGTTGGCATTGTGCCTTTTGTATTAAATTCGGATGCAATTTCTGTGCTTCATCGCCAATAAGAAGGTCCAAGGGATACAGTAAACCTGAAGTGAAGCATCGGAATCCAAAACTGGACTCACAGGAGAAATTCAAATCACAGAAATTTAGAGTGTCAGTCCTCTTGTACTTAAGTCGGCATTGTGCCTTTTGTATTAAATTCGGATGCAATTTCTGTGTTTCATCGTCAATAAGAAGGTCCAAGGCATACAGTAAACCTGAAGTGAAGCATCGGAATCTAAAACTGGACTCACAGGAGAGGTTCAAATCATAGAAAGTTAGAGTGTCAGACCTCTTATACTTAAGTCGGCATTGTGCTTTTTGTATTATTTTTGGATGGAATTTCTGTGTTTCATCATCAATAAGGAGGTCCAAGGGATACAGTAAACCTGAAGTGAAGCATCGGAATCTGAAACTGGACTCACAGGAGAGGTTCAAATCATAGAAAATTAGAGTGTCAGTCATCTTGTACTTAAGTCGGCATTGTGCCTTTTGTATTAAATTCGGATGCAATTTCTGTGTTTCATCATCAGTAAGAAGGTCTAAGGGATACAGTAAACCTAAAGTGAAGCATCGGATTCTAAAACTGGACTCACAGGAGAGGTTCAAATCATACGAAATTAGAGTGTCAGTCCTCTTGTACTTAAGTCGGCATTGTGCCTTTTGTATTAAATTCGGATGCAATTTCTGTGTATCATCGTCAATAAGAATGTCCAAGGGATACAGTAATATTGAAGTGAAGCATCGGAATCTAAAACTGGACTCACAGGAGAGGTTCAAATCATAGAAAGTTACAGTGTCAGTCCTCTTGTACTAAAGTCGGCATTGTGCATTTAGAATTTAATTCCGATGCAATTTCTGTGTTTCATCGTCAATAAGAAGGTCCAAGGGATACAGTACACCCGAAGTGAAGCATCGGAATCTATAACTGGACCCACAGTAGATGTTTAAATCATAGAAAGTTAGAGTGCCGGACCTCTTGTACTTAAGTCGGCATTGTGCCTTTTGTATTAAATTCGGATGCAATTTCTGTGCTTCATTGCCAATAAGAAGGTCCAAGGGATACAGTAAACCTGAAGTGAAGCATCGGAATCCAAAACTGGACTCACAGGAGAGGTTCAAATCACAGAAAGTTAGAGTGTCAGTCCTCTTGTACTTAAGTCGGCATTGTGCCTTTTGTATTAAATTCGGATGCAATTTGTGTGTTTCATCGTCAATAAGAAGATACAAGGCATACAGTAAACCTGAAGTGAGGCATCGGAATCTAAAACTGGACTCGCAGGAGTGGTTCAAATCATAGAAAATTAGAGTGTCTGTCCTCTTGTACTTAAGTCATCATTGTGGCTTTTGTATAAAATTCGGATGCAATTTCTGTGTTTCATCGTCAATAAGAAGGTCCAAGGGCTACAGTAAACCTGAAGTGAAGCATCGGTATCTAAAACTGGACTCACAGGAGAGGTTAAAATCATAGAAAGTTAGAGTGTAGAGTCCTCTTGTACTTAAGTCGGCATTGTGCCTTTGGTCTTAAATTCGGATGCATTTTCTGTGTTTCATCGTCAATAAGAGGGTCCAAGAGATACAGTAAACCTGAAGTGAACCGTCGGATCTTAAAACTGGACTCACAGGTCAGGTTCAAATCGTAGAAAGTTAGAGAGTCAGTCCTCTTGTACTTAAGTCGGCATTGTGCCTTTTGCATTATATTCGGATGCAATTTCTGTGTTTCATCATCAATAGGAAGGTCCAAGGAATACAGTAAACCTGAAGTGAAGCATCGGAATCTAAAACTGGACTCACAGGAGAGGTTCAAATCATAGAAAGTTAGAGTGTCAGTCCTCTTGTACTTAAGTATGCATTGTGCCTTTCTTATTATATTAGGATGCAATTTCTGTGTTTCATCGTAAATAAGAAGGTCCAAGGGATACAGTAAACCAGAAGTGAAGCCTCGGAATCTAAAACTGGACTCACAGGAGAGGTTCAAATCATAGAAAATTAGAGTATTCAGTCCTCTTGTACTTAAGTCGGCATTGTGCATTTTGTATTAAATTCGGATGGAAATTCAGTGTTTCATCGCCAATAACAAGGTCCAAGGGATACAGTAAATCTGAAGTGAAGCATCGGAATCTAATACAGGACTCACAGGACAGGTTTAAATCGTAGAAAGTTAGAGTGTCAGTCCTCTAGTGCTTAGGTCGGCATTGTGCCTTTTGTATTAAATTCGGATGCAATTTCTGTGCTTCATAGCCATTAAGAAGGTCCAAGGTATACAGTTAACCTGAAGTGAAGCATTGGAATCCAAAACTGGACTCACAGGAGAGGTTCAAATCATAGAAAGTTAGAGTGTCAGTCGTCTTGTACTTAAGTCGGCATTGTGCCTCTTGAATTTAATTCCGATGCAGTTTCTAAGTTTCCTCGTCAATCTGAAGGTCCAAGGGATACGGTAAACCTGAAGTGAAGCTATGGAATGTAAAACTGGACTCACAGGAGAGGTTCAAACCATAGAAAGTTAGAGTGTCAGTCCTCTTGTACTTAAGTCGGCATTGTGCCCTTTGAATTAAAATCCGATGCAATTTCTGTGTTTCATCGTCAATATGAAGGTCCAAGGGATACAGTAAACCTGAAGTTAAGGATCGGAATCTAAAACTGGACTCACAGGTGATGTTCAAATTATAGAAAGTTAGAGGGTCAGTCCTCTTGTACTTAGGTCGGCATTGTGCCTGTTGTATTAAATTCGGATGCAATTTCTGAGTTTCTTCGTCAATAAGAAGGTCCAAGGCATACAGTAAACCTGAAGTGAAGCATCGGAATCTAAAACTGGACTCACAGGACAGGTTCAAATCATAGAAAGTTAGAGTGTCAGACATCTTGTTCTTCAGTCGGCATTGTGCCTTATTTATTAAATTCGGATGAAATTTCTGTGTTTCATCGTCAATAAGAAGATACAAGGCATACAGTAAACCTGAAGTGAGGCATCGGAATCTAAAACTGGACTCGCAGGAGTGGTTCAAATCATAGAAAATTAGAGTGTCTGTCCTCTTGTACTTAAGTCATCATTGTGGCTTTTGTATAAAATTCGGATGCAATTTCTGTGTTTCATCTTCAATAAGAAGGTCCAAGGAATACAGTAAACCTGAAGTGAAGCATCGGAATTGAAAACTGGACCCAGAGGAGAGGTTCAAATCGTAGATAGTTAGAGTGTCAGTCCTCTTGTACGTAAGTTGGCATTGTGCCTTTTGTATTAAATTCAGATGCAAATTCTGTGTTTCATCATCAATAAGAAGGTCCAAGGGATACAGTTAACCTGAAGTGAAGCATCGTAATCTAAAACTAGACTCACAGGAGAGGTTCAAATCATAGAATAATTAGAGTGTCAGTCCTTTCGTACTTAAGTCGGCATTGTGCCTTTTGTATTAAATTCGGATGCAATTTCTGTGGTTCATCATCAATAAGAAGGTCCCAGGGATACAGTAAACCTGAAGTGAAGCATCGGAATCTAAAACTGGACTCACAGGAGAGGTTCAAACCATAGAAATGTAGAGTGTCAGTCCTCTTGTACTTAAGACGGAATTGTGCATTTTGTATTAAATTTGGATGGATAATATGTGTTTCATCGTCAATAAGAAGGTCCAAGGGATACAGTAAACCTGAAGTGAAGCACCGGAATCTAAAACTGGACTCACAGGAGAGGTTCAATTCATAGGAAGTTAGAATGTTAGTCCTCTTGTACTTAAGTCGGCATTGTGCTTTTTGTATTATATTCGGATGCAGTTTCTGTGTTCCATTGTCAATAAGAATGTCCAAGGGATACAGTAAACCTGAAGAGAAGCATCGGAATCTAAAACTGGACACACAGGAGAGGTTCAATTCATAGGAAGTTAGAGTGTCAGTCTTCTTGTACTTAAGTCGGAATTGTGCCTCTTGTATTATATTCGGATGTAATTTCTGTGTTTCATCATCAATAAGAAGGTCCAAGGGATACAGTAAACCTGAAGTGAAGCATCGGAAACAAAATCTGGACTCACAGGAGAGGTTCAAATCATAGAAAGTTAGAGTGTCAGTCCTCTTGTACTTAAGTCGGCATTGTGCCTTTTGAATTTAATTCCCATGCAATTTCTGTGTTTCATCGTAAATAATAAGGTCCAAGAGATACAGTAAACCTGAAGTGAAGCATCGGAATCCAAAGTTGGACTCACAGGAGAGGTTCAAATCGTAGAAAGTTAGAGTGTCAGTCCTCTCTTACTTAAGTTGGCATTGTGCCTTTTGTATTAAATTCGGATGCAATTTCTGTGTTTCAGTGTCAATAAGAAGGTCCAAGGCATACAGTAAACCTGAACTGAAGCATCGGAATCTAAAACTGGACTCGCAGGAGAGGTTCAAATCATAGAACATTAGAGTGTCTGTCCTCTTGTACTTAAGTCGGCATTGTGCCTTTTGTATAAAATTCGGATGCAATTTCGGTGTTTCATCGTCAATAAGAAGGTCCAAGGGCTACAGTAAACCTGAAGTGAAGCATCGGTATCTAAAACAGGACTGACAGGAGAGGTTCCAATCATAGAAAGTTAGAGTGTAGAGTCCTCTTGTACTTAAGTCGGCATTGTGCCTTTTGTATTAAATTCGGATGCATTTTCTGTGTTTCATCGTCAATAAGAGGGTCCAAGGGATACAATAAACCGGAAGTGAAGCATCGGATCTTAAAACTGGACTCACAGGTGGGGTTCAAATCATAGATAGTTAGAGTGTCAGTCCTCTTGTACTTAAGTCGGCATTGTGCCTTTTGTATTAAATTCGGATGCAATTTCTGTGTTTCATCATCAATAAGAAGGTCCAAGGGATACAGTAAACCAGAAGTCAAGCATTGGAATCTAAAACTATACCACAGGAGAGGTTCAAATCATGGGAAGTTAGAGTGTCAGTCTTCTTGTACTTCAGTCGGCATTGTGCAATTTGTATTAAATTCGGATGGAAATTCTGTGTTTCATCGTCAATAAGAAGGTCCAAGGGATACAGTGAATCTGAAGTGAAGCATCGGAATCTAAAACTGGACTCACAGGAGAGGTTCAAATCATAGAAATGTAGAGTGTCAGTCCTCTTGTACTTAAGTCGGCATTGTGCCCTTTGAATTAAAATCCGATGCAATTTCTGTGTTTCATCGTCAATACGAAGGTCCAAGGGATACAGTAAACCTGAAGTTAAGGATCGGAATCTAAAACTGGACTCACAGGTGATGTTCAAATCATAGAAAGTTAGAGGGTCAGTCCTCTTGTACTTAGGTCGGCATTGTGCCTGTTGTATTAAATTCGGATGCAATTTCTGAGTTTCTTCGTCAATAAGAAGGTCCAAGGCATACAGTAAACCTGAAGTGAAGCATCGGAATCTAAAACTGGACTCACAGGACAGGTTCAAATCATAGAAAGTTAGAGTGTCAGACATCTTGTTCTTCAGTCGGCATTGTGCCTTATTTATTAAATTCGGATGAAATTTCTGTGTTTCATCATCAATAAGAAGGTCCAAGGGATACAGTAAACCTGAAGTGAAGCACTGGAATCTAAAACCGGACTCACAGCAGAGGTGCAAATCATAGACAGTTACAGTGTCTGTCCTCTTGTACTTAAGTCGGCATTGTGCCTTTTGTATCAAATTCGTATGCAATTTCTGTGTTTCATCGTCAATAAGAATGTCCAAGGGATACAGTAAACCTGAAGTGAAGCATCGGAATTTAAAACCGGACCCAGAGGAGAGGTTCAAATCGTAGATAGTTAGAGTGTCAGTCCTCTTGTACGTAAGTTGGCATTGTGCCTTTTGTATTAAATTCAGATGCAAATTCTGTGTTTCATCATCAATAAGAAGGTCCAAGGGATACAGTTAACCTGAAGTGAAGCATCGGAATCTAAAACTAGACTCACAGGAGAGGTTCAAATCATAGAATAATTAGAGTGTCAGTCCTTTTGTACTTAAGTCGGCATTGTGCCTTTTGTATTAAATTCGGATGCAATTTCTGTGTTTCATCGTCAATAAGAATGTCCAAGGGATACAGTAAACCTGAAGTGAAGCATCGGAATCTAAAACTGGACTCACAGGAGAGGTTCAAACCATAGAAATGTAGAGTGTCAGTCCTCTTGTACTTAAGACGGCATTGAGCATTTTGTATTAAATTTGGAAGGATATTATGTGTTTCATCGTCAATAAGAAGGTCCAAGGGATACAGTAAACCTGAAGTGAAGCACCAGAATCTAAAACTGGACTCACAGGAGAGGTTCAATTCATAGGAACTTAGAGTGTCAGTCCTCTTGTACTGAAGTCGGCATTGTGCTTTTTGTATTATATTCGGATGCAGTTTCTGTGTTCCATTGCCAATAAGAATGTCCAAGGGATACAGTAAACCTGAAGAGAAGCATCGGAATCTAAAACTGGACTCACAGGAGAGGTTCAATTCATAGGAAGTTAGAGTGTCAGTCTTCTTGTACTTAAGTCGGAATTGTGCCTCTTGTATTATATTCGGATGTAGTTTCTGTGTTTCATCATCAATAAGAAGGTCCAAGGGATACAGTAAACCTGAAGTGAAGCATCGGAAACTAAATCTGGACTCACAGGAGAGGTTCAAATCGTAGAAAGTTAGAGTGTCAGTCCTCTTGTACTTAAGTCGGCATTGTGCCTTTTGAATTTAATTCCCATGCAATATCTGTGTTTCATCGTAAATAATAAGGTCCAAGAGATACAGTAAACCTGAAGTGAAGCATCGGAATCCAAAGTTGGACTCACAGGAGAGGTTCAAATAATAGAAAGTTAGAGTGTCAGTCCTCTCTTACTTAAGTTGGCATTGTGCCTTTTGTATTAAATTCGGATGCAATTTCTGTGTTTCAGTGTCAATAAGAAGGTCCAAGGCATACAGTAAACCTGAACTGAAGCATCGGAATCTAAAACTGGACTCGCAGGAGAGGTTCAAATCATAGAAAATTAGAGTGTCTGTCCTCTTGTACTTAAGTCGGCATTGTGCCTTTTGTATAAAATTCGGATGCAATTTCGGTGTTTCATCGTCAATAAGAATGTCCAAGGGATACAGTAAACCTGAAATGAAGCATCGGAATATAAAACTGGACTCACAGGAGAGGTTCAAATCATAGATAGTTAGAGTGTCAGTCCTCTTGTTCTTCAGCCGGCATTGTGCCTTTTGTATTAAATTCGGATGCAATTTCTGTGTTTCATCGTCAATAAGAAGGTCCAAGGGCTACAGTAAACCTGAAGTGAAGCATCGGTATCTAAAACAGGACTGACAGGAGAGGTTCCAATCATAGAAAGTAAGAGTGTAGAGTCCTCTTGTACTTAAGTCGGCATTGTGCCTTTTGTATTAAATTCGGATGCATTTTCTGTGTTTCATCGTCAATAAGAGGGTCCAAGGGATACAATAAACCGGAAGTGAAGCATCGGATCTTAAAACTGGACTCACAGGTGGGGTTCAAATCATAGATAGTTAGAGTGTCAGTCCTCTTGTACTTAAGTCGGCATTGTGCCTTTTGTATTAAATTCGGATGCAATTTCTGTGTTTCATCATCAATAAGAAGGTCCAAGGGATACAGTAAACCAGAAGTCAAGCATTGGAATCTAAAACTATACCACAGGAGAGGTTCAAATCATGGGAAGTTAGAGTGTCAGTCTTCTTGTACTTAAGTCGGCATTGTGCAATTTGTATTAAATTCGGATGGAAATTCTGTGTTTCATCGTCAATAAGAAGGTCCAAGGGATACAGTGAAACTGAAGTGAAGCATCGGAATCTAAAACTGGACTCACAGGAGAGGTTCAAATCATAGAAATGTAGAGTGTCAGTCCTCTTGTACTTAAGTCGGCATTGTGCCTTTTGTATTAATTTCGGATGCAATTTCTGTGTTTCATCGTCAATAAGACGGTCCAAGGTATTCACTAAACCTGAAGTGAAGCTTCGGAATCTAAAACTGGACTCACAGAAAAGGTTCAAATCATAGAAAGTTAGAGTGTCAGTCCTCTTGTACTTAAGTCTGCATTGTGCATTTTGTATTAAATTCGGATGCAATTTCTGTGTTTCATCGTCCATAAGAAGGTCCAAGGGATACAGTAAACCTGAAGTGAAGCATCGGAATTTAAAACTGGACCCACAGGAGAGGTTCAAATCATAGAAAGTTAGAGTGTCAGTCCTCTTGTACTTAAGTCGGCATTGTGCCCTATGTATTATATTCGGATGCAATTTCTGTGTTTCATCATCAATAAGAAGGTCCAAGGGATACAGTAAACCTGAAGTGAAGCATCGGAATCTAAAACTGGACTCACAGGTGAGGTTCAAATCTTAGAAAGTTAGAGTGTCTGTCCTCTTGTACTTAAGTCATCATTGTGGCTTTTGTATTAAATTCGGACGCAATTTCTGTGTTTCATCGTCAACAAGAAGGTCCAAGGGATGCAGTAAACCTGAAGTGAAGCATCGGAATCCCAAACTGGACTCACAGGAGAGGTTCAAATCATAGAATGTCAGAGTGTCAGTCCTCTTGTACTTAAGTCGGCATTGTGCCTTTTGTATTAAATTCGGATGCAATTTCTGTGTTTCATCGTCAATATGAAGGCCCAAGGCATACAGTAAACCTAAAGTGAAGCATTGGAATCTAAAACTGGACTCGCAGGAGAGGTTCACATCATAGAAAATTAGAGTGTCTGTCCTCTTGTACTTAAGTCGGCATCGTGCCTTTTGTATTAAATTCGGATGCAATTTCTGTGTTTCATCGTCAATAAGAATGTCCAAGGGATACAGTAAACCTGAAGTGAAGCATCGTAATCTAAAACTGGACTCACAGGAGAGGTTCAAATCATCGAAAGTGTGAGTGTCAGTTCTCTTGTACTTAAGTCGGCATTGTGCCTTTTGTATTAAATTCGGATGCAATTTCTGTGGTTCATCGCCACTAAGAAGGTCCAAGGTATACAGTAAACCTGAAGTGAAGCATCGGAATCCAAAACTGGACTCACAGGTGAGCTTCAATTCATAGAAAGTTAGAGTGTCAGTCCTCTTGTACTTATGTCGGCATTGTGCCTTTTGTATTAAATTCGGATGCAATTTCTGTGCTTCATAGCCATTAAGAAGGTCCAAGGTATACAGTAAACCTGAAGTGAAGCATTGGAATCCAAAACTGGCCTCACAGGAGAGGTTCAAATCATAGAAAGTTAGAGTGTCAGTCCTCATGTACTTAAGTCGGGATTGTGCCTCTTGAATTTAATTCCGATGCAGTTTCTAAGTTTCCTCGTCAATAAGAAGGTCCAAGGGATACGGTAAACCTGAAGTGAAGCTATGGAATGTAAAACTGGACTCACAGGAGAGGTTCAAACCATAGAAAGTTAGAGTGTCAGTCCTCTTGTACTTAAGTCGGCATTGTGCCCTTTGAATTAAAATCCGATGCAATTTCTGTGTTTCATCGTCAATACGAAGGTCCAAGGGATACAGTAAACCTGAAGTGAAGCATCGGAGTTTAAAACTGGACCCAGAGGAGAGGTTCAAATCGTAGATAGTTAGAGTGTCAGTCCTCTTGTACGTAAGTTGGAATTGTGCCTTTTGTATTAAATTCAGATGCAAATTCTGTGTTTCATCATCAATAAGAAGGTCCAAGGGATACAGTTAACCTGAAGTGAAGCATCGGAATCTAAAACTAGACTCACAGGAGAGGCTCAAATCATTGAATAATTAGAGTGTCAGTCCTTTTGTACTTAAGTCGGCATTGTGCCTTTTGTATTAAATTCGGATGCAATTTCTGTGGTTCATCATCAATAAGAAGGTCCCAGGGATACAGTAAACCTGAAGTGAAGCATCGGAATCTAAAACTGGACTCACAGGAGAGGTTCAAACCATAGAAATGTAGAGTGTCAGTCCTCTTGTACTTAAGACGGCATTGTGCATTTTGTATTAAATTTGGATGGATATTATGTGTTTCATCGTCAATAAGAAGGTCCAAGGGATACAGTAAACCTGAAGTGAAGCACCGGAATCTAAAACTGGACTCACAGGAGAGGTTCAATTCATAGGAAGTTAGATTGTCAGTCCTCTTGTACTTAAGTCGGCATTGTGCTTTTTGTATTATATTCGGATGCAGTTTCTGTGTTCCATTGTCAATAAGAATGTCCAAGGGATACAGTAAACCTGAAGAGAAGCATCGGAATCTAAAACTGGACTCACAGGAGAGATTCAATTCATAGGAAGTTAGAGTGTCAGTCTTCTTGTACTTAAGTCGGAATTGTGCCTCTTGTATTATATTCGGATGTAATTTCTGTGTTTCATCATCAATAAGAAGGTCCAAGGGATACAGTAAACCTGAAGTGAAGCATCGGAAACTAAATCTGGACTCACAGGAGAGGTTCAAATCATAGAAAGTTAGAGTGTCAGTCCTCTTGTACTTAAGTCGGCATTGTGCCTTTTGAATTTAATTCCCATGCAATTTCTGTGTATCATCGTAAATAATAAGGTCCAAGAGATACAGTAAACCTGAAGTGAAGCATCGGAATCCAAAGTTGGACTCACAGGAGAGGTTCAAATCATAGAAAGTTAGAGTGTCAGTCCTCTCTTACTTAAGTTGGCATTGTGCCTTTTGTATTAAATTCGGATGCAATTTCTGTGTTTCAGTGTCAATAAGAAGGTCCAAGGCATACAGTAAACCTGAACTGAAGCATCGGAATCTAAAACTGGACTCGCAGGAGAGGTTCAAATCATAGAAAATTAGAGTGTCTGTCCTCTTGTACTTAAGTCGGCATTGTGCCTTTTGTATAAAATTCGGATGCAATTTCGGTGTTTCATCGTCAATAAGAATGTCCAAGGGATACAGTAAACCTGAAATGAAGCATCGGAATATAAAACTGGACTCACAGGAGAGGTTCAAATCATAGATAGTTAGAGTGTCAGTCCTCTTGTTCTTCAGCCGGCATTGTGCCTTTTGTATTAAATTCGGATGCAATTTCTGTGTTTCATCGTCAATAAGAAGGTCCAAGGGCTACAGTAAACCTGAAGTGAAGCATCGGTATCTAAAACAGGACTGACAGGAGAGGTTCCAATCATAGAAAGTAAGAGTGTAGAGTCCTCTTGTACTTAAGTCGGCATTGTGCCTTTTGTATTAAATTCGGATGCATTTTCTGTGTTTCATCGTCAATAAGAGGGTCCAAGGGATACAATAAACCGGAAGTGAAGCATCGGATCTTAAAACTGGACTCACAGGTGGGGTTCAAATCATAGATAGTTAGAGTGTCAGTCCTCTTGTACTTAAGTCGGCATTGTGCCTTTTGTATTAAATTCGGATGCAATTTCTGTGTTTCATCATCAATAAGAAGGTCCAAGGGATACAGTAAACCAGAAGTCAAGCATTGGAATCTAAAACTATACCACAGGAGAGGTTCAAATCATGGGAAGTTAGAGTGTCAGTCTTCTTGTACTTAAGTCGACATTGTGCAATTTGTATTAAATTCGGATGGAAATTCTGTGTTTCATCGTCAATAAGAAGGTCCAAGGGATACAGTGAAACTGAAGTGAAGCATCGGAATCTAAAACTGGACTCACAGGAGAGGTTCAAATCATAGAAATGTAGAGTGTCAGTCCTCTTGTACTTAAGTCGGCATTGTGCCTTTTGTATTAATTTCGGATGCAATTTCTGTGTTTCATCGTCAATAAGACGGTCCAAGGTATTCACTAAACCTGAAGTGAAGCTTCGGAATCTAAAACTGGACTCACAGAAAAGGTTCAAATCATAGAAAGTTAGAGTGTCAGTCCTCTTGTACTTAAGTCTGCATTGTGCATTTTGTATTAAATTCGGATGCAATTTCTGTGTTTCATCGTCCATAAGAAGGTCCAAGGGATACAGTAAACCTGAAGTGAAGCATCGGAATTTAAAACTGGACCCACAGGAGAGGTTCAAATCATAGAAAGTTAGAGTGTCAGTCCTCTTGTACTTAAGTCGGCATTGTGCCCTATGTATTATATTCGGATGCAATTTCTGTGTTTCATCATCAATAAGAAGGTCCAAGGGATACAGTAAACCTGAAGTGAAGCATCGGAATCTAAAACTGGACTCACAGGTGAGGTTCAAATCTTAGAAAGTTAGAGTGTCTGTCCTCTTGTACTTAAGTCATCATTGTGGCTTTTGTATTAAATTCGGACGCAATTTCTGTGTTTCATCGTCAACAAGAAGGTCCAAGGGATGCAGTAAACCTGAAGTGAAGCATCGGAATCCCAAACTGGACTCACAGGAGAGGTTCAAATCATAGAATGTCAGAGTGTCAGTCCTCTTGTACTTAAGTCGGCATTGTGCCTTTTGTATTAAATTCGGATGCAATTTCTGTGTTTCATCGTCAATATGAAGGCCCAAGGCATACAGTAAACCTAAAGTGAAGCATTGGAATCTAAAACTGGACTCGCAGGAGAGGTTCACATCATAGAAAATTAGAGTGTCTGTCCTCTTGTACTTAAGTCGGCATCGTGCCTTTTGTATTAAATTCGGATGCAATTTCTGTGTTTCATCGTCAATAAGAATGTCCAAGGGATACAGTAAACCTGAAGTGAAGCATCGTAATCTAAAACTGGACTCACAGGAGAGGTTCAAATCATCGAAAGTGTGAGTGTCAGTTCTCTTGTACTTAAGTCGGCATTGTGCCTTTTGTATTAAATTCGGATGCAATTTCTGTGGTTCATCGCCACTAAGAAGGTCCAAGGTATACAGTAAACCTGAAGTGAAGCATCGGAATCCAAAACTGGACTCACAGGTGAGCTTCAATTCATAGAAAGTTAGAGTGTCAGTCCTCTTGTACTTATGTCGGCATTGTGCCTTTTGTATTAAATTCGGATGCAATTTCTGTGCTTCATAGCCATTAAGAAGGTCCAAGGTATACAGTAAACCTGAAGTGAAGCATTGGAATCCAAAACTGGCCTCACAGGAGAGGTTCAAATCATAGAAAGTTAGAGTGTCAGTCCTCATGTACTTAAGTCGGGATTGTGCCTCTTGAATTTAATTCCGATGCAGTTTCTAAGTTTCCTCGTCAATAAGAAGGTCCAAGGGATACGGTAAACCTGAAGTGAAGCTATGGAATGTAAAACTGGACTCACAGGAGAGGTTCAAACCATAGAAAGTTAGAGTGTCAGTCCTCTTGTACTTAAGTCGGCATTGTGCCCTTTGAATTAAAATCCGATGCAATTTCTGTGTTTCATCGTCAATACGAAGGTCCAAGGGATACAGTAAACCTGAAGTGAAGCATCGGAGTTTAAAACTGGACCCAGAGGAGAGGTTCAAATCGTAGATAGTTAGAGTGTCAGTCCTCTTGTACGTAAGTTGGAATTGTGCCTTTTGTATAAAATTCGGTTGCAATTTCGGTGTTTCATCGTCAATAAGAATGTCCAAGGGATACAGTAAACCTGAAATGAAGCATCGGAATATAAAACTGGACTCACAGGAGAGGTTCAAATCATAGATAGTTAGAGTGTCAGTCCTCTTGTTCTTCAGCCGGCATTGTGCCTTTTGTATTAAATTCGGATGCAATTTCTGTGTTTCATCGTCAATAAGAAGGTCCAAGGGCTACAGTAAACCTGAAGTGAAGCATCGGTATCTAAAGCAGGACTGACAGGAGAGGTTCCAATCATAGAAAGTTAGAGTGTAGAGTCCTCTTGTACTTATGTCGGCATTGTGCCTTTTGTATTAAATTCGGATGCATTTTCTGTGTTTCATCGTCAATAAGAGGGTCCAAGGGATACAATAAACCGGAAGTGAAGCATCGGATCTTAAAACTGGACTCACAGGTGGGGTTCAAATCATAGATAGTTAGAGTGTCAGTCCTCTTGTACTTAAGTCGGCATTGTGCCTTTTGTATTAAATTCGGATGCAATTTCTTTGTTTCATCATCAATCAGAAGGTCCAAGGGATACAGTAAACCAGAAGTCAAGCATTGGAATCTAAAACTATACCACAGGAGAGGTTCAAATCATGGGAAGTTAGAGTGTCAGTCTTCTTGTACTTAAGTCGGCATTGTGCAATTTGTATTAAATTCGGATGGAAATTCTGTGTTTCATCGTCAATAAGAAGGTCCAAGGGATACAGTGAATCTGAAGTGAAGCATCGGAATCTAAAACTGGACTCACATGAGAGGTTCAAATCATAGAAATGTAGAGTGTCAGTCCTCTTGTACTTAAGTCGCCATTGTGCCTTTTGTATTAATTTCGGATGCAATTTCTGTGCTTCATCGTCAATAAGACGGTCCAAGGTATTCACTAAACCTGAAGTGAAGCTTCGGAATCTAAAACTGGACTCACAGAAAAGGTTCAAATCATAGAAAGTTAGAGGGTCAGTCCTCTTGTACTTAAGTCTGCATTGTGCATTTTGTATTAAATTCGGATGCAATTTCTGTGTTTCATCGTCCATAAGAAGGTCCAAGGGATACAGTAAACCTGAAGTGAAGCATCGGAATTTAAAACTGGACCCAGAGGAGAGGTTCAAATCATAGAAAGTTAGAGTGTCAGACATCTTGTTCTTCAGTCGGCATTGTGCCTTATTTATCAAATTCGGATGAAATTTCTATGTTTCATCATCAATAAGAAGGTCCAAGGGATACAGTAAACCTGAAGTGAAGCACTGGAATCTAAAACCGGACTCACAGCAGAGGTGCAAATCATAGACAGTTAGAGTGTCCGTCCTCTTGTACTTAAGTCGGCATTGTGCCTTTTGTATCAAATTCGTATGCAATTTCTGTGTTTCATCGTCAATAAGAATGTCCAAGGGATACAGTAAACCTGAAGTGAAGCATCGGAATTTAAAACTGGACCCAGAGGAGAGGTTCAAATCGTAGATAGTTAGAGTGTCAGTCCTCTTGTACGTAAGTTGGCATTGTGCCTTTTGCATTAAATTCAGATGCAAATTCTGTGTTTCATCATCAATAAGAAGGTCCAAGGGATACAGTTAACCTGAAGTGAAGCATCGGAATCTAAAACTAGACTCACAGGAGAGGTTCAAATCATAGAATAATTAGAGTGTCAGTCCTTTTGTACTTAAGTCGGCATTGTGCCTTTTGTATTAAATTCAGATGCAATTTCTGTGGTTCATCATCAATAAGAAGGTCCCAGGGATACAGTAAACCTGAAGTGAAGCATCGGAATCTAAAACTGGACTCACAGGAGAGGTTCAAATCATAGAAATGTAGAGTGTCAGTCCTCTTGTACTTAAGACGGCATTGTGCATTTTGTATTTAATTTGGATGGATATTATGTGTTTCATCGTCAATAAAAAGGTCCAAGGGATACAGTAAACCTGAAGTGAAGCACCGGAATCTAAAACTGGACTCACAGGAGAGGTTCAATTCATAGGAAGTTAGAGTGTCAGTCCTCTTGTACTTAAGTCGGCATTGTGCTTTTTGTATTATATTCGGATGCAGTTTCTGTGTTCCATTGTCAATAAGAATGTCCAAGGGATACAGTAAACCTGAAGAGAAGCATCGGAATCTAAAACTGGACTCACAGGAGAGGTTCAATTCATAGGAAGTTAGAGTGTCAGTCTTCTTGTACTTAAGTCGGAATTGTGCCTCTTGTATTATATTCGGATGTAATTTCTGTGTTTCATCATCAATAAGAAGGTCCAAGGGATACAGTAAACCTGAAGTGAAGCATCGGAAACTAAATCTGGACTCACAGGAGAGGTTCAAATCATAGAAAGTTAGAGTGTCAGTCCTCTTGTACTTAAGTCGGCATTGTGCCTTTTGAATTTAATTCCCATGCAATTTCTGTGTTTCATCGTAAATAATAAGGTCCAAGAGATACAGTAAACCTGAAGTGAAGCATCGGAATCCAAAGTTGGACTCACAGGAGAGGTTCAAATCATAGAAAGTTAGAGTGTCAGTCCTCTCTTACTTAAGTTGGCATTGTGCCTTTTGTATTAAATTCGGATGCAATTTCTGTGTTTCAGTGTCAGTAAGAAGGTCCAAGGCATACAGTAAACCTGAACTGAAGCATCGGAATCTAAAACTGGACTCGCAGGAGAGGTTCAAATCATAGAAAATTAGAGTGTCTGTCCTCTTGTACTTAAGTCGGCATTGTGCCTTTTGTATAAAATTCGGATGCAATTTCTGTGTTTCATCGTAAATAATAAGGTCCAAGGGCTACAGTAAACCTGAAGTGAAGCATCGGTATCTAAAACAGGACTGACAGGAGAGGTTCCAATCGTAGAAAGTTAGAGTGTAGAGTCCTCTTGTACTTAAGTCGGCATTGTGCCTTTTGTATTAAATTCGGATGCATTTTCTGTGTTTCATCGTCAACAAGAGGGTCCAAGGGATACAATAAACCGGAAGTGAAGCATCGGATCTTAAAACTGGACTCACAGGTGGGGTTCAAATCATAGATAGTTAGAGTGTCAGTCCTCTTGTACTTAAGTCGGCATTGTGCCTTTTGTATTAAATTCGGATGCAATTTCTGTGTTTCATCATCAATAAGAAGGTCCAAGGGATACAGTAAACCAGAAGTCAAGCATTGGAATCTAAAACTATACCACAGGAGAGGTTCAAATCATGGGAAGTTAGAGTGTCAGTCTTCTTGTACTTAAGTCGGCATTGTGCAATTTGTATTAAATTCGGATGGAAATTCTGTGTTTCATCGTCAATAAGAAGGTCCAAGGGATACAGTGAATCTGAAGTGAAGCATCGGAATCTAAAACTGGACTCACAGGAGAGGTTCAAATCATAGAAATGTAGAGTGTCAGTCCTCTTGTACTTAAGTCGGCATTGTGCCTTTTGTATTAATTTCGGATGCAATTTCTGTGCTTCATCGTCAATAAGACGGTCCAAGGTATTCACTAAACCTGAAGTGAAGCTTCGGAATCTAAAACTGGACTCACAGGTGGGGTTCAAATCATAGATAGTTAGAGTGTCAGTCCTCTTGTACTTAAGTCGGCATTGTGCCCTATGTATTATATTCGGATGCAATTTCTGTGTTTCATCATCAATAAGAAGGTCCAAGGGATACAGTAAACCTGAAGTGAAGCATCGGAATCTAAAACTGGACTCACAGGTGAGGTTCAAATCTTAGAAAGTTAGAGTGGCTGTCCTCTTGTACTTAAGTCATCATTGTGGCTTTTGTATTAAATTCGGACGCAATTTCTGTGTTTCATCGTCAACAAGAAGGTCCAAGGGATGCAGTAAACCTGAAGTGAAGCATCGGAATCCCAAACTGGACTCACAGGAGAGGTTCAATTCATAGAAAGTGTGAGTGTCAGTTCTCTTGTACTTAAGTCGGCATTGTGCCTTTTGTATTAAATTCGGATGCAATTTCTGTGGTTCATCGCCACTAAGATGGTCCAAGGTATACAGTAATCCTGAAGTGAAGCATCGGAATCCAAAACTGGACTCACAATAGAGCTTCAATTCATAGAAAGTTAGAGTGTCAGTCCTCTTGTACTTATGTCGGAATTGTGCCTTTTGTATTAAATTCGGATGCAATTTCTGTGTTTCATCGTCAATAAGAAGGTCCAAGGCATACAGTAAACCTGAAGTGAAGCATCGGAATCTAAAACTGGACTCGCAGGAGAGGTTCAAATCATAGTAAATTAGAGTGTCTGTCCTCTTGTACTTAAGTCATCATTGTGGCTTTTGTGTAAAATTCGGATGCAATTTCTGTGTTTCATCGTCAAAAAGAAGGTGCAAGGGATACAGTAAACCTGAAGTGAAGCATCGGACTCGAAAACTGGACTCACAGGAGAGGTTCAAATCATAGAAAGTTAGAGTGTCAGTCCTCTTGTACATAAGTCGGCATTGTGCCTTATGTATTATATGCGGATGCAATTTCTGTGTTTCATCATCAATAAGAAGGTCCAAGGGATACAGTAAACCTGAAGTGAAGCATCGGAATCTAAAAGTGGACTCACAGGAGAGTTTCAAATCATAGAAAGTTAGAGTGTCAGTCCTCTTGTACTTAAGTCGGCATTGTGCCTTTTGTATAATATTCGGATGCAAATTCTGTGTTTCATCATCAATAAGAAGGTCCAAGGGATACAGTAAACATGAAGTTCAGCATCGGAATCTAAGACTGGACTCACAGGAGAGGTTCAAATTATAGAAAATTTGAGTGTCAGTCCTTCTGTACTTAAGTCGGCATTGTGCCTTTTGTATTAAATTCGGATACAATTTCTGTGTTTCATCATCAATAAGAAGGTCCAAGGGATACAGTAAACCTGAAGTGAAGCATCGGAATCTAAAACTGGAATCACAGGTGAGGTTCAAATCATAGAAAGTTAGAGTGTCATTCCTCTTGTACTTAAGTCATCATTGTGGCTTTTGTATTAAATTCGGATGCAATTTCTGTGTTTCATCGTCAATAAGAATGTCCAAGGGATACAGTAAACCTGAAGTGAAGCATCGGAATCTAAAACTGGACTCACAGGAAAGGTTCAAATCATCGAAAATGAGAGTGTCAGTTCTCTTGTACTTAAGTCGGCATTGTGCCTTTTGTATTAAATTCGGATGCAATTTCTGTGCTTCATCACCACTAAGAAGGTCCAAGGTACACAGTAAACCAGAAGTGAAGCGTCGGAATTTAAAACTGGACTCACAGGGGAGGCTCAAATCATAGAAAGTTAGAGTGACAGTCCTCTTGTACTTAAGTCGGCATTGTGCCTTATGTATTATATTCGGATGCAACTTCTGTGTTTCATCATCAGTAAGAAGGTCCAAGGGATACAGTAAACCTGAAGTGAAGCATCGGAATCTAGAACTGGACTCACAGGAGAGGTTCAAATCATTGAAAGTTAGAGTGTCAGTCCTCTTGTACTTAAGTCGGCATTGTGCCTTTTGTATTAAATTCGGATGCAAATTCTGTGTTTCATCATCAATAAGAAGGTCCAACGGATATAGTAAAACAGAAGTGAAGCATCGGAATCTAAAACTGGACTCACAGGAGAGGTTCAATTCATAAAAAGTTAGAGTGTAGAGTCCCTTGTACTTAAGTCGGCATTGTGCCTTTTGTAATAAATTCGGTTGCAATTTCTGTGTTTCATCGTCAGTAAGAGGGTCCAAGGGATACAGTAAACCTGAAGTGAAGCATCGGAATCTAAATCTGGACTCACAGGAGAGGTTAAAATCATAGAAATTTAGAGTGTCAGTCCTCTTGTACTTAAGTCGGCATTGTGCCTTTTGTATTAAATTCGGATGCGAATTCTGTGTTTCATCATCAATAAGAAGGTCCAAGGGATACAGTAAACCTGAAGTGAAGCATCGGAATCTAAAACTGGACTCACAGGGGAGGCTCAAATCATAGAAAATTAGAGTCTCAGTCCTCTTCTACTTACGTCGGCAGTGTGCCTTTTGTATTAAATTCGGATGCAATTTCTGTGTTTCATCATCAATAAGAAGGTCCAAGGTATACAGTAAACCTGAAGTGGAGTATCGGTATCTAAAACTGGACTCACAGGTGAGGTTCAAATCATAGATAGTTAGAGTGTCAGTCCTCTTGTACTTAAGTCAGCATTGTGCCTTTTGTATTTAATTCGGATGCAATTTCTGTGTTTCATCGTCAATAAGAAGGTCCAAGGGATACAGTAAACCTGAAGTGAACCATCGGAATGTAAAACTGGACTCACAGGAGAGGTTCAAAACAGAGAAAGTTAGAGTGTCAGTCCTCTTGTACTAAAGTCATCATTGTGGCCTTTGTATTACATTCGGATTCAATTTCTGTGCTTCATCGCCAATAAGAAGTTCCAAGGTATACAGTAAACCTAAAGTGAAGCGTCGGAATCTAAAACTGGACTCACAGGAGAGGTTCAAATCATAGGAAGTGAGAGTGTCAGTCCTCTTGTACTTAAGTCGGCATTGTGCCTTTTGAATTTAATTCCGATGCAATTTCTGAGTTTCTTCGTCAATAAGAAGATCCAAGGGATACAGTAAACCTCAAGTGATGCATCGGAATCTAAAACTGGACTAACAGGTGAGGTTCAAATCATGTAAAGTTAGAGTGTCTGTCGTCTTGTACTTAAGTCATCATTGTGGCTTTTGTATTAAATTCGGATGCAATATCTGTGTTCCATCGTCAATAAGATGGTCCAAGGGATACTGTAAACCTGAAGTGAAGCATCGGAATCTAAAACTGGACTTACAGGAGAGGTTCAAATCATAGAAAATTAGAGTATCAGTCCTCTTGTACTTAAGCCGGCATTGTGCCTTTTGTATTAAATTCGGATGAAATTTCTGTGTTTCATCATCAATAAGAAGGTCCAAGGGATACAGTAAACCTGAAGTGAACCATCGGAATCTAAAACTGGACTAACAGGTGAGGTTCAAATCATGGAAAGTTAGAGTGTATGTCCTTTTGTACTTAAGTCGGCATTGTGCCTTTTGTATCAAATTCGGATGCAATTTCTGTGTTTCATCGTCAATACGAATGTCCAAGGGATACAGTAAACCTGAAGTGAAGCATCGGAATCTAAAACTGGACTTACAAGTGAGGTTCAAACCATGCAAAGTTAGAGTGTCTGTCCTCTTGTACCTAAGTCATCATTGTGGCTTTTGTATTAAATTCGGATGCAATTTCTGTGTTTCATCATCAATAAGAAGGTCCAAGGGATACAGTAAACCTGAAGTGAATCATTGGAATCTAAAACTGGACTCACAGCAGAGGCTGAAATCGTAGAATGATAGAGTGTCAGTCCTCTTGTACTTAAGTCGGCATTGTGCCTTTTGTATTAAATTCGGATACAATTTCTGTGCTTCATCGTCAATAAGACAATCCAAGGTATACACTAAACCTGAAGTGAAGCATCGGAAGCTAAAACTGGACTCACAGTAGAGGTTCAAAACATAGAAAGTTAGAGTGTCAGTAATCTTGTACTTACGTCGGCATTGTGCATTTTGTATTTAATTCGGATGGAAACTCTGTGTTTCATCATCAATAAGAAGGTCCAAGGGATACAGTAAACCAGAAGTGATGCATCGGAATCTAAAACTGGACTCACAGGAGAGGTTCAGATCATAGAAAATTAGGGTATCAGTCCTCTTGTACTTAAGCCGGCATTGTGCCTTTTGTATTAAATTCGGATGAAATTTCTGTGTTTCATCATCAAGAAGAAGGTCTAAGGGATACAGTCAACCTGAAGTGAAGCATCGGAATCTAAACTTGGACTTACAGGTGAGGTTCAAATCATGGAAAATTAGAGTGTCTGTCCTCTTGTACTTAAGTCACCATTGTGGCTTTTGTATTAAATTCGGATGCAATATCTGTGTTTCATCGTCAATACGAATGTCCAAGGGATACAGTAAACCTGAAGTGAAGCATCGGAATCTAAAACTGGACTTACAAGTGAGGTTCAAATCATGGAAAGTTAGAGTGTCTGTCCTCTTGTACTTAAGTCATCATTGTGGCTTTTGTATTAAATTCGGATGCAAATTTCTGTGCTTCATCGCCAATAAGAAGTTCCAAGGTATACAGTAAACCTGAAGTGAAGCGTCGGAATCTAAAACTGGACTCACAGGAGAGGTTCAAATCATAGAAAGTGAGAGTGTCAGTCCTCTTGTACTTAAGTCGGCATTGTGCCTTTTGAATTTAATTCCGATGCAATTTCTGTGTTACTTCGTCCATAAGAAGGTCCAAGGGATACATTAAACCTGAAGTGAAGCATCGGAATCTAAAACTGGACTCACAGGAGAGGTTTAAATCATTGAAAGTTAGAGTGTCAGTCCCCTTGTACTTAAGTTGGCATTGTGCCTTTTGTATTAAATTCGGATGCTATTTGTGTGTTTCATCATCAACAAGAAGGTCCAAGGGATACAGTAAACCTGAAGTGAAGCATTGGAATCTAAAACTGGACTCACAGCAGAGGCTAAAATCGTAGAATTATAGAGTGTCAGTCCTCTTGTACTTAAGTCGGCATTGTGCCTTTTGTATAAAATTCGGATGCAATATCTGTGTTTCATCATCAATAAGAAGGTCCAAGGGATACAGTAAACCTGAAGTGAAGCATCGGAATCTAAAACTGGACTCACAGGTGAGGTTCAAATCATAGATAGTTAGAGTGTCATTCCTCTTGTACTTAAGTCAGCATTGTGCCTTTTGTATTTAATTCGGATGCAATTTCTGTGTTTCATCGTCAATAAGAAGGTCCAAGGAATACAGTAAACCTGAAGTGAACCATCGGATTGTAAAACTGGACTCACAGGAGAGGTTCAAAACAGAGAAAGTTAGAGTGTCAGTCCTCTTGTACTTAAGTCATCATTGTGGCCTTTGTATTACATTCGGATTCAATTTCTGTGCTTCATCGCCAATAAGAAGTTCCAAGGTATACAGTAAACCTGAAGTGAAGCGTCGGAATCTAAAACTGGACTCACAGGAGTGGTTCAAATCATAGGAAGTGAGAGTGTCAGTCCTCCTGTACTTAAGTCGGCATTGTGCCTTTTGAATTTAATTCCGATGCAATTTCTGTGTTTCTTCGTCAATAAGAAGGTCCAAGGGATACAGTAAACCTGAAATGATGCATCGGAATCTAAAACTGTACCTACAGGTGAGGTTCAAATCATGTAAAGTTAGAGTGTCTGTCCTCTTGTACTTAAGTCATCATTGTGGCTTTTGTATTAAATTCGGATGCAATATCTGTGATACATCGTCAATAAGATGGTCCAACGGATACTGTAAACCTGAAGTGAAGCATCGGAATCTAAAACTGGACTTACAGGAGAGGTTCAAATCATAGAAAGTTAAAGTGTCAGTCCTCTTGTACTTAAGTCGGCATTGTGCATTTTCAATTAAATTCGGATGGAAACTCTGTGTTTCATCATCAATAAGATGGTCCAAGGGATACAGTAAACGTAAAGTGATGCATCGGAATCTAAAACTGGACTTACAGGAGAGGTTCAAATCATAGAAAATTAGAGTATCAGTCCTCTTGTACTTAAGCCGGCATTGTGCCTTTTGTATTAAATTCGGATGAAATTTCTGTGTTTCATCATCAATAAGAAGGTCCACGGGATACAGTAAACCTGAAGTGAACCATCGGAATCTAAAACTGGACTTACAGGTGAGGTTCAAATCATGGAAAGTTAGAGTGTCTGTCCTTTTGTACTTAAGTCATCATTGTTGTTTTGTATTAAATTCGGATGCAATATCTGCGTTTCATCGTCAATAGTAGGGTCCAAGGGATACAGTAAACCTGAAGTGATGCATCGGAATCTAAAACTGGACTCACAGGAGTGGTTCAAATCATAGAAAGTTAGAGTGTCAGTCCTCTTGTACTTAAGTCGGCATTGTGCATTTTGTATCAAATTCGGATGCAATTTCTGTGTTTCATCGTCAATAGGAATGTCCAAGGGATACAGTAAACCTGAAGTGAAGCATCGGAATCTAAAACTGGACTTACAAGTGAGGTTCAAACCGTGGAAAGTTAGAGTGTCTATCCTCTTGTACTTAAGTCATCATTGTGGCTTTTGTATTAAATTCGGATGCAATGTCTGTGTTTCATCATCAATAAGAAGGTCCAAGGGATACAGTAAACCTGAAGTGAAGCATTGGAATCTAAAACTGGACACACAGCAGAGGCTAAAATCGTAGAATGATAGAGTGTCAGTCTTCTTGTAGTTAAGTCGGCATTGTGCCTTTTGTATTAAATTCGGATACAATTTCTGTGCTTCATCGTCAATAAGACAATCCAAGGTATACACTAAACCTGAAGTGAAGCATCGGAAGCTAAAACTGGACTCACAGTAGAGGTTCAAAACATAGAAAGTTAGAGTGTCAGTCCTTTTGTTCTTCAGTCGGCATTGTGCCTTTTGTATCAAATTCGGATGCAATTTCTGTGTTTCATCGTCAATACGAATGTCCAAGGGATACAGTAAACCTGATGTGAAGCATCGGAATCTAAAACTGGACTTACAAGTGAGGATCAAAACATGGAAAGTTAGAGTGTCAGTCCTCTTGTACTTAAGTCGGCATTGTGCATTTTGTATTAAATTCGGATACAATTTCTGTGCTTCATCGTCAATAAGACAATCCAAGGTATACACTAAACCTGAAGTGAAGCATCGGAAGCTAAAACTGGACTCACAGTAGAGGTTCAAAACATAGAAAATTAGAGTGTCAGTCCTCTTGTACTTACGTCGGCATTGTGCATTTTGTATTAAATTCGGATGGAAACTCTGTGTTTCATCATCAATAAGAAGGTCCAAAGGATACAGTAAACCTGAAGTGATGCATCGGAATCTAAAACTGGTCTCACAGGAGAGGTTCAAATCATAGAAAATTAGAGTATCAGTCCTCTTGTACTTAAGCCGGCATTGTGCCTTTTGTATTAAATTCGGATGAAATCTCTGTGTTCCATCATCAAGAAGAAGGTCCAAGGGATACAGTAAACCTGAAGTGAAGCATCGGAATCTAAACTTGGACTTACAGGTGAGGTTCAAATCATGGAAAGTTAGAGTGTCTGTCCTCTTGTACTTCAGTCATCATTGTGGCTTTTGTATTAAATTCGGATGCAATTTCTGTGTTTCATCGTCAATAAGAAGGTCCAAGGGATACAGTAATCCTGAAGTGAAGCATCGGAATCTAAAACTGGACTCACAGGAGAGGTTCAAAGCATAGAAAATTTGTGTATCAGTCCTCTTGTACTTAAGTCATCATTGTGGCTTTTGTATTAAATTCGGATGCAAATCTCTGTGCTTCATCGCCAATAAGAAGTTCCAAGGTATACAGTAAACCTGAAGTGAAGCGTCGGAACCTAAAACTGGACTCACAGGAGAGGTTCAAATCATAGAAAGTGAGAGTGTCAGTCCTCTTGTACTTAAGTCGGCATTGTGCCCTATGTATGTTATTCGGATGCAATTTCTGTGTTTCATCATCAATAAGAAGGTCCAAGGGATACAGTAAACCTGAAGTGAAGCATCGGAATCTAAAACTGGACTCACAGGTGAGGTTCAAATCTTAGAAAGTTAGAGTGGCTGTCCTCTTGTACTTAAGTCATCATTGTGGCTTTTGTATTAAATTCGGACGCAATTTCTGTGTTTCATCGTCAACAAGAAGGTCCAAGGGATGCAGTAAACCTGAAGTGAAGCATCGGAATCCCAAACTGGACTCACAGGAGAGGTTCAATTCATAGAAAGTGTGAGTGTCAGTTCTCTTGTACTTAAGTCGGCATTGTGCCTTTTGTATTAAATTCGGATGCAATTTCTGTGGTTCATCGCCACTAAGATGGTCCAAGGTATACAGTAAACCTGAAGTGAAGCATCGGAATCCAAAACTGGACTCACAATAGAGCTTCAATTCATAGAAAGTTAGAGTGTCAGTCCTCTTGTACTTATGTCGGCATTGTGCCTTTTGTATTAAATTCGGATGCAATTTCTGTGTTTCATCGTCAATAAGAAGGTCCAAGGCATACAGTAAACCTGAAGTGAAGCATCGGAATCTAAAACTGGACTCGCAGGAGAGGTTCAAATCATAGTAAATTAGAGTGTCTGTCCTCTTGTACTTAAGTCATCATTGTGGCTTTTGTATAAAATTCGGATGCAATTTCTATGTTTCATCGTCAAAAAGAAGGTCCAAGGGATACAGTAAACCTGAAGTGAAGCATCGGACTCGAAAACTGGACTCACAGGAGAGGTTCAAATCATAGAAAGTTAGAGTGTCAGTCCTCTTGTACATAAGTCGGCATTGTGCTTTTTGTATTAAATTCGGATGCAGTTTCTGTGTTCCATTGTCAATAAGAAGGTCCAAGGGATACAGTAAACCTGAAGTGAAGCATTGGTATCTAAAACTGGACCACAGGAGAGGTTCAAATCATAGAAAGTTAGAGTGTCAGTCCTCTTGTACTTAAGTCGGCATTGTGCATTTTTGTATTAATTTCGGATGCAATTTCTGTGCTTCATCGTCAATAAGACGGTCCAAGGTATTCACTAAACCTGAAGTGAAGCTTCGGAATCTTAAACTGGACTCACAGAAAGGGTTCAAATCATAGAAAGTTAGAGTGTCAGTCCTCTTGTACTTAAGTCTGCAATGTGCATTTTTTATTAAATTCGGAAGCAATTTCTGTGTTTCATCGTCAATAAGAAGGTCCAAGGGATACAGTAAACCTGAAGTGAAGCATCGGAATTTAAAACTGGACCCACAGGAGAGGTTGAAATCATAGTAAGTTAGAGTGTCAGTCCCCTTGTACTTAAGTCGGCATTGTGCCTTATGTATTATATGCGGATGCAATTTCTGTGTTTCATCATCAATAAGAAGGTCCAAGGGATACAGTAAACCTGAAGTGAAGCATCGGAATCTAAAAGTGGACTCACAGGAGAGTTTCAAATCATAGAAAGTTAGAGTGTCAGTCCTCTTGTACTTAAGTCGGCATTGTGCCTTTTGTATAATATTCGGATGCAAATTCTGTGTTTCACCATCAATAAGAAGGTCCAAGGGATACAGTAAACATGAAGTTCAGCATCGGAATCTAAGACTGGACTCACAGGAGAGGTTCAAATTATAGAAAATTTGAGTGTCAGTCCTTCTGTACTTAAGTCGGCATTGTGCCTTTTGTATTAAATTCGGATACAATTTCTGTGTTTCATCATCAATAAGAAGGTCCAAGGGATACAGTAAACCTGAAGTGAAGCATCGGAATCTAAAACTGGAATCACAGGTGAGGTTCAAATCATAGAAAGTTAGAGTGTCATTCCTCTTGTACTTAAGTCATCATTGTGGCTTTTGTATTAAATTCGGATGCAATTTCTGTGTTTCATCGTCAATAAGAATGTCCAAGGGATACAGTAAACCTGAAGTGAAGCATCGGAATCTAAAACTGGACTCACAGGAAAGGTTCAAATCATCGAAAATGAGAGTGTCAGTTCTCTTGTACTTAAGTCGGCATTGTGCCTTTTGTATTAAATTCGGATGCAATTTCTGTGCTTCATCACCACTAAGAAGGTCCAAGGTATACAGTAAACCAGAAGTGAAGCGTCGGAATTTAAAACTGGACTCACAGGGGAGGCTCAAATCATAGAAAGTTAGAGTGTCAGTCCTCTTGTACTTAAGTCGGCATTGTGCCTTATGTATTATGTTCGGATGCAACTTCTGTGTTTCATCATCAGTAAGAAGGTCCAAGGGATACAGTAAACCTGAAGTGAAGCATCGGAATCTAGAACTGGACTCACAGGAGAGGTTCAAATCATTGAAAGTTAGAGTGTCAGTCCTCTTGTACTTAAGTCGGCATTGTGCCTTTTGTATTAAATTCGGATGCAAATTCTGTGTTTCATCATCAATAAGAAGGTCCAACGGATATAGTAAAACAGAAGTGAAGCATCGGAATCTAAAACTGGACTCACAGGAGAGGTTCAATTCATAGAAATTTAGAGTGTCAGTCCTCTTGTACTTAAGTCGGCATTGTGCCTTTTGTATTAAATTCGGATGCGAATTCTGTGTTTCATCATCAATAAGAAGGTCCAAGGGATACAGTAAACCTGAAGTGAAGCATCGGAATCTAAAACTGGACTCACAGGGGAGGCTCAAATCATAGAAAATTAGAGTCTCAGTCCTCTTCTACTTACGTCGGCAGTGTGCCTTTTGTATTAAATTCGGATGCAATTTCTGTGTTTCATCATCAATAAGAAGGTCCAAGGTATACAGTAAACCTGAAGTGGAGCATCGGAATCTAAAACTGGACTCACAGGTGAGGTTCAAATCATAGATAGTTAGAGTGTCAGTCCTCTTGTACTTAAGTCAGCATTGTGCCTTTTGTATTTAATTCGGATGCAATTTCTGTGTTTCATCGTCAATAAGAAGGTCCAAGGGATACAGTAAACCTGAAGTGAACCATCGGAATGTAAAACTGGACTCACAGGAGAGGTTCAAAACAGAGAAAGTTAGAGTGTCAGTCCTCTTGTACTAAAGTCATCATTGTGGCCTTTGTATTACATTCGGATTCAATTTCTGTGCTTCATCGCCAATAAGAAGTTCCAAGGTATACAGTAAACCTAAAGTGAAGCGTCGGAATCTAAAACTGGACTCACAGGAGAGGTTCAAATCATAGGAAGTGAGAGTGTCAGTCCTCTTGTACTTAAGTCGGCATTGTGCCTTTTGAATTTAATTCCGATGCAATTTCTGAGTTTCTTCGTCAATAAGAAGATCCAAGGGATACAGTAAACCTCAAGTGATGCATCGGAATCTAAAACTGGACTAACAGGTGAGGTTCAAATCATGTAAAGTTAGAGTATCTGTCGTCTTGTACTTAAGTCATCATTGTGGCTTTTGTATTAAATTCGGATGCAATATCTGTGTTCCATCGTCAATAAGATGGTCCAAGGGATACTGTAAACCTGAAGTGAAGCATCGGAATCTAAAACTGGACTTACAGGAGAGGTTCAAATCATAGAAAATTAGAGTATCAGTCCTCTTGTACTTAAGCCGGCATTGTGCCTTTTGTATTAAATTCGGATGAAATTTCTGTGTTTCATCATCAATAAGAAGGTCCAAGGGATACAGTAAACCTGAAGTGAACCATCGGAATCTAAAACTGGACTTACAGGTGAGGTTCAAATCATGGAAAGTTAGAGTGTCTGTCCTTTTGTACTTAAGTCGGCATTGTGCCTTTTGTATCAAATTCGGATGCAATTTCTGTGTTTCATCGTCAATACGAATGTCCAAGGGATACAGTAAACCTGAAGTGAAGCATCGGAATCTAAAACTGGACTTACAAGTGAGGTTCAAACCATGCAAAGTTAGAGTGTCTGTCCTCTTGTACCTAAGTCATCATTGTGGCTTTTGTATTAAATTCGGATGCAATTTCTGTGTTTCATCATCAATAAGAAGGTCCAAGGGATACAGTAAACCTGAAGTGAATCATTGGAATCTAAAACTGGACTCACAGCAGAGGCTGAAATCGTAGAATGATAGAGTGTCAGTCCTCTTGTACTTAAGTCGGCATTGTGCCTTTTGTATTAAATTCGGATACAATATCTGTGCTTCATCGTCAATAAGACAATCCAAGGTATACACTAAACCTGAAGTGAAGCATCGGAAGCTAAAACTGGACTCACAGTAGAGGTTCAAAACATAGAAAGTTAGAGTGTCAGTCCTCTTGTACTTACGTCGGCATTGTGCATTTTGTATTTAATTCGGATGGAAACTCTGTGTTTCATCATCAATAAGAAGGTCCAAGGGATACAGTAAACCAGAAGTGATGCATCGAAATCTAAAACTGGACTCACAGGAGAGGTTCAGATCATAGAAAATTAGGGTATCAGTCCTCTTGTACTTAAGCCGGCATTGTGCCTTTTGTATTAAATTCGGATGAAATTTCTGTGTTTCATCATCAAGAAGAAAGTCTAAGGGATACAGTCAACCTGAAGTGAAGCATCGGAATCTAAACTTGGACTTACAGGTGAGGTTCAAATCATGGAAAATTAGAGTGTCTGTCCTCTTGTACTTAAGTCACCATTGTGGCTTTTGTATTAAATTCGGATGCAATATCTGTGTTTCATCGTCAATACGAATGTCCAAGGGATACAGTAAACCTGAAGTGAAGCATCGGAATCTAAAACTGGACTTACAAGTGAGGTTCAAATCATGGAAAGTTAGAGTGTCTGTCCTCTTGTACTTAAGTCATCATTGTGGCTTTTGTATTAAATTCGGATGCAAATTTCTGTGCTTCATCGCCAATAAGAAGTTCCAAGGTATACAGTAAACCTGAAGTGAAGCGTCGGAATCTAAAACTGGACTCACAGGAGAGGTTCAAATCATAGAAAGTGAGAGTGTCAGTCCTCTTGTACTTAAGTCGGCATTGTGCCTTTTGAATTTAATTCCGATGCAATTTCTGTGTTACTTCGTCCATAAGAAGGTCCAAGGGATACATTAAACCTGAAGTGAAGCATCGGAATCTAAAACTGGACTCACAGGAGAGGTTTAAATCATTGAAAGTTAGAGTGTCAGTCCCCTTGTACTTAAGTTGGCATTGTGCCTTTTGTATTAAATTCGGATGCTATTTGTGTGTTTCATCATCAACAAGAAGGTCCAAGGGATACAGTAAACCTGAAGTGAAGCATTGGAATCTAAAACTGGACTCACAGCAGAGGCTAAAATCGTAGAATTATAGAGTGTCAGTCCTCTTGTACTTAAGTCGGCATTGTGCCTTTTGTATAAAATTCGGATGCAATATCTGTGTTTCATCATCAATAAGAAGGTCCAAGGGATACAGTAAACCTGAAGTGAAGCATCGGAATCTAAAACTGGACTCACAGGTGAGGTTCAAATCATAGATAGTTAGAGTGTCATTCCTCTTGTACTTAAGTCAGCATTGTGCCTTTTGTATTTAATTCGGATGCAATTTCTGTGTTTCATCGTCAATAAGAAGGTCCAAGGAATACAGTAAACCTGAAGTGAACCATCGGATTGTAAAACTGGACTCACAGGAGAGGTTCAAAACAGAGAAAGTTAGAGTGTCAGTCCTCTTGTACTTAAGTCATCATTGTGGCCTTTGTATTACATTCGGATTCAATTTCTGTGCTTCATCGCCAATAAGAAGTTCCAAGGTATACAGTAAACCTGAAGTGAAGCGTCGGAATCTAAAACTGGACTCACAGGAGTGGTTCAAATCATAGGAAGTGAGAGTGTCAGTCCTCCTGTACTTAAGTCGGCATTGTGCCTTTTGAATTTAATTCCGATGCAATTTCTGTGTTTCTTCGTCAATAAGAAGGTCCAAGGGATACAGTAAACCTGAAATGATGCATCGGAATCTAAAACTGTACCTACAGGTGAGGTTCAAATCATGTAAAGTTAGAGTGTCTGTCCTCTTGTACTTAAGTCACCATTGTGGCTTTTGTATTAAATTCGGATGCAATATCTGTGATACATCGTCAATAAGATGGTCCAACGGATACTGTAAACCTGAAGTGAAGCATCGGAATCTAAAACTGGACTTACAGGAGAGGTTCAAATCATAGAAAGTTAAAGTGTCAGTCCTCTTGTACTTAAGTCGGCATTGTGCATTTTCAATTAAATTCGGATGGAAACTCTGTGTTTCATCATCAATAAGATGGTCCAAGGGATACAGTAAACGTAAAGTGATGCATCGGAATCTAAAACTGGACTTACAGGAGAGGTTCAAATCATAGAAAATTAGAGTATCAGTCCTCTTGTACTTAAGCCGGCATTGTGCCTTTTGTATTAAATTCGGATGAAATTTCTGTGTTTCATCATCAATAAGAAGGTCCACGGGATACAGTAAACCTGAAGTGAACCATCGGAATCTAAAACTGGACTTACAGGTGAGGTTCAAATCATGGAAAGTTAGAGTGTCTGTCCTTTTGTACTTAAGTCATCATTGTTGTTTTGTATTAAATTCGGATGCAATATCTGTGTTTCATCGTCAATAATAGGGTCCAAGGGATACAGTAAACCTGAAGTGAAGCATCGGAATCTAAAACTGGACTCACAGGAGTGGTTCAAATCATAGAAAGTTAGAGTGTCAGTCCTCTTGTACTTAAGTCGGCATTGTGCATTTTGTATCAAATTCGGATGCAATTTCTGTGTTTCATCGTCAATAGGAATGTCCAAGGGATACAGTAAACCTGAAGTGAAGCATCGGAATCTAAAACTGGACTTACAAGTGAGGTTCAAACCGTGGAAAGTTAGAGTGTCTATCCTCTTGTACTTAAGTCATCATTGTGGCTTTTGTATTAAATTCGGATGCAATGTCTGTGTTTCATCATCAATAAGAAGGTCCAAGGGATACAGTAAACCTGAAGTGAAGCATTGGAATCTAAAACTGGACACACAGCAGAGGCTAAAATCGTAGAATGATAGAGTGTCAGTCTTCTTGTAGTTAAGTCGGCATTGTGCCTTTTGTATTAAATTCGGATACAATTTCTGTGCTTCATCGTCAATAAGACAATCCAAGGTATACACTAAACCTGAAGTGAAGCATCGGAAGCTAAAACTGGACTCACAGTAGAGGTTCAAAACATAGAAAGTTAGAGTGTCAGTCCTCTTGTTCTTCAGTCGGCATTGTGCCTTTTGTATCAAATTCGGATGCAATTTCTGTGTTTCATCGTCAATACGAATGTACAAGGGATACAGTAAACCTGATGTGAAGCATCGGAATCTAAAACTGGACTTACAAGTGAGGATCAAAACATGGAAAGTTAGAGTGTCAGTCCTCTTGTACTTAAGTCGGCATTGTGCCTTTTGTATTAAATTCGGATACAATTTCTGTGCTTCATCGTCAATAAGACAATCCAAGGTATACACTAAACCTGAAGTGAAGCATCGGAAGCTAAAACTGGACTCACAGTAGAGGTTCAAAACATAGAAAATTAGAGTGTCAGTCCTCTTGTACTTACGTCGGCATTGTGCATTTTGTATTAAATTCGGATGGAAACTCTGTGTTTCATCATCAATAAGAAGGTCCAAGGGATACAGTAAACCTGAAGTGATGCATCGGAATCTAAAACTGGTCTCACAGGAGAGGTTCAAATCATAGAAAATTAGAGTATCAGTCCTCTTGTACTTAAGCCGGCATTGTGCCTTTTGTATTAAATTCGGATGAAATCTCTGTGTTCCATCATCAAGAAGAAGGTCCAAGGGATACAGTAAACCTGAAGTGAAGCATCGGAATCTAAACTTGGACTTACAGGTGAGGTTCAAATCATGGAAAGTTAGAGTGTCTGTCCTCTTGTACTTCAGTCATCATTGTGGCTTTTGTATTAAATTCGGATGCAATTTCTGTGTTTCATCGTCAATAAGAAGGTCCAAGGGATACAGTAATCCTGAAGTGAAGCATCGGAATCTAAAACTGGACTCACAGGAGAGGTTCAAAGCATAGAAAATTTGTGTATCAGTCCTCTTGTACTTAAGTCATCATTGTGGCTTTTGTATTAAATTCGGATGCAAATCTCTGTGCTTCGTCGCCAATAAGAAGTTCCAAGGTATACAGTAAACCTGAAGTGAAGCGTCGGAACCTAAAACTGGACTCACAGGAGAGGTTCAAATCATAGAAAGTGAGAGTGTCAGTCCTCTTGTACTTAAGTCGGCATTGTGCCTTTTGAATTTAATTCCGATGCAATTTCTATGTTTCTTCGTCAGTAAGAAGGTCCAAGGGATACATTAAACCTGAAGTGAAGCATCGGAATCTAAAACTGGACTCACAGGAGAGGTTTAAATCATTGAAAGTTAGAGTGTCAGTCCTCTTGTACTTAAGTTGGCATTGTGCTTTTTGTATTAAATTCGGATGCTATTTCTGTGATTCATCATCAATAAGAAGGTCCAAGGGATACAGTAAACCTGAAGTGAAGCATTGGAATCTGAAACTGGACTCACAGCAGAAGCTCAAATTGTAGAATGATAGAGTGTCAGTCCTCTTGTACTTAAGTCGGCTTTGTGCCTTTTGTATTAAATTCGGATGCAATTTCTGTGCTTCATCGTCAATAAGACAATCCAAGGTATACACTAAACCTGAAGTGAAGCATCGGAAGCTAAAACTGGACTCACAGGAGAGTTTCAAATCATAGAAAGTTAGAGTGTCAGTCCTCTTGTACTTAAGTCGGCATTGTGCCTTTTGTATTAAATTCGGATGCAATTTCTGTGTTCCATCGTCAATAAGAAGGTCCAAGGGATACAGTAAACCTAGAGTGAAGCATCGGAATCTAAAACTGGACTCACTGGAGTGGTTCAAATCATAGAAAGTTAGAGTGTCAGTCCTCTAGTACTTAAGTCGGCATTGTGCCTTTTGCATCAAATTCGGATGCAATTTCTGTGTTTCATCGTCAATACGAATGTCCAAGGGATACAGTAAACCTGAAGTGAAGCATCGGAATCTAAAACTGGACTCACAGGAAAGGTTCAAATCATAGAAAGTTAGTCTGTCAGTCCCCTTGTACTTAAGTCGCCATTGTGCATTTTGTATTAAATTCAGATGCAAATTCTGTGTTTCATCAACAACGGGAAGGTCCAAGGGATACAGTAAACCTGAAGTGAAGCATCGGAATCTAAAACTGGACTCACAGGAGAGGTTCAAATCATAGAAAACTAGAGTGTCAGTCCTCTTGTACTTAAGTCGGCTTTATGCCTTTTGTATTACATTCGGATGCAATTTCTGTGTTTCATCATCAATAAGAAGGTCCAAGGGATACAGTAAACCTGAAGTGAAGCATCGGAATCTAAAACTGGACTCACAGGTCATGTTCAAATCAAATAAAGTTAGAGTGTCTGTCCTCTTGTACTTAAGTCATCATTGTGGTTTTGTATTAAATTCGGATGCAATTTCTGTGTTTCATCGTCAATAAGAATGTTGAAGGGATACAGTAAACCTGAAGTGAAGCATCGGAATCTAAAACTGGACTCACAGGAGGGGTTCAAATCATAGAAAGTTAGAGTGTCAGTCCTCTTGTTCTTCAGTCGGCATTGTGCCTTTTGTATTAAATTCGGATGCAATTTCTGTGTTTCATCGTCAATAAGATGGTCCAAGTGATACTGTAAACCTGAAGTGAAGCATCGGAATCTAAAACTGGACTCACAGGAGAGGTTCAAATCATAGAAAGTTAAAGTGTCAGTCCTCTTGTACTTAAGACGGCATTGTGCATTTTCAATTAAATTCGGATGGAAACTCTGTGTTTCATCATCAATAAGAAGGTCCAAGGGATACAGTAAACGAGAAGTGATGCATCGGAATCTAAAACAGGACTTACAGGAGAGGTTCAAATCATAGAAAATTAGAGTATCAGTCCTCTTGTACTTAAGCCGGCATTGTGCCTTATGTATTAAATTCGGATGAAATTTCTGTGTTTCATCATCAATAAGAAGGTCCAAGGGATACAGTAAACCTGAAGTGAACCATCGGAATCTAAAACTGGACTTACAGGTGAGGTTCAAATCATGGAAAGTTAGAGTGTCTGTCCTTTTGTACTTAAGTCATCATTGTGGCTTTTGTATTAAATTCGGATGCAATATCTGTGTTTCATCGTCAATAAGAAGCTCCAAGGGATACAGTAAACCTGAAGTGAAGCATCGGAATCTAAAACTGGACTCACAGGAGTGGTTCAAATCATAGAAAGTTAGAGTGTCAGTCCTCTTGTACTTAAGTCGGCATTGTGCCTTTTGTATCAAATTCGGATGCAATTTCTGTGTTTCATCGTCAATTCGAAAATCCAAGGGATACAGTAAACCTGAAGTGAAGCATCGGAATCTAAAACTGGACTTACAAGTGAGGTTCAAACCATGGAAAGTTAGAGTGTCTGTCCTCTTGTACTTAAGTCATCATTGTGGCTTTTGTATTAAATTCGGATGCAATTTCTGTGTTTCATCATCAATAAGAAGGTCCAAGGGATACAGTAAACCTGAAGTGAAGCATTGGAATCCAAAACTGGACTCACAGCAGAGGCTAAAATCGTAGAATGATAGAGTGTCAGTGCTTTTGTAGTTAAGTCGGCATTGTGCCTTTTGTATTAAATTCGGATACAATTTCTGTGCTTCATCGTCAATAAGACAATCCAAGGTATACACGAAACCTGAAGTGAAGCATCGGAAGCTAAAACTGGACTCACAGTAGAGGTTCAAAACATAGAAAGTTAGAGTGTCAGTCCTCTTGTACTTACGTCGGCATTGTGCATTTTGTATTAAATTCGGATGGAAACTCTGTGTTTCATCATCAATAAAACGTCCAAGGGATACAGTAAACCTGAAGTGATGCATCGGAATCTAAAACTGGACTCACAGGAGAGGTTCAAATCATAGAAAATTAGAGTATCAGTCCTCTTGTACTTAAGCCGGCATTGTGCCTTTTGTATTAAATTCGGATGAAATTTCTGTGTTTCACAATCAAGAAGAAGGTCCAAGGGATACAGTAAACCCGAAGTGAAGCATCGGAATCTAAAACTGGACTTACAAGTGAGGTTCAAATCATGGAAAGTTAGAGTGTCTGTCCTCTTGTACTTAAGTCATCATTGTGGCTTTTGTATTAAATTCGGATGCAATATCTGTGTTTCATCGTCAATAAGAAGGTCCAAGGGATACAGTAAACCGGAAGTGAAGCATTGGAATCTAAAATTGGACTCACAGGAGAGGTTCAAAGCATAGAAAATTAGAGTGTGAGTCCTCTTGTACTTAAGTCATCATTGTGGCTTTTGTATTAAATTCGGATGCAAATTTCTGTGCTTTATCGCCAATAAGAAGTTCCAAGGTATACAGTAAACCTGAAGTGAAGCGTCGGAATGTAAAACTGGACTCACAGGAAAGGTTCAAATCATAGAAAGTGAGAGTGTCAGTCCTCTTGTACTTAAGTCGGCATTGTGCGTTTTTGAATTTAATTCCGATGCAATTTCTGTGTTACTTCGTCAATAAGAAGGTCCAAGGGATACATTAAACCTGAAGTGAAGCATCGGAATCTAAAACTGGACTCACAGGAGAGGTTTAAATCATTGAAAGTTAGAGTGTCAGTCCCCTTGTACTTAAGTTGGCATTGTGCCTTTTGTATTAAATTCGGATGCTATTTCTGTGTCTCATCATCAATAAGAAGGTCCAAGGGATACAGTAAACCTGAAGTGAAGCATTGGAATCTAAAACTGGACTCACAGCAGAGGCTAAAATCGTAGAATAATAGAGTGTCAGTCCTCTTGTACTTAAGTCGGCACTGTGCCTTTTGTATAAAATTCGGATGCAATTTCTGTGTTTCATCATCAATAAGAAGGTCCAAGGGATACAGTAAACCTAAAGTGAAGCATCGGAATCTAAAACTGGACTCACAGGTGAGGTTCAAATCATAGATAGTTAGAGTGTCAGTCCTCTTGTACTTAAGTCAGCATTGTGCCTTTTGTATTTAATTCGGATGCAATTTCTGTGTTTCTTCGTCAATAAGAAGGTCCAAGGGATACAGTAAACCTGAAGTGATGCATCGGAATCTAAAACTGGTCTCACAGGAGAGGTTCAAATCATAGAAAATTAGAGTATCAGTCCTCTTGTACTTAAGCCGGCATTCTGCCTTTTGTATTAAATTCGGATGAAATATCTGTGTTTCATCATCAAGAAGAAGGTCCAAGGGATACAGTAAACCAGAAGTGAAGCATCGGAATCTAAACTTGGACTTACAGGTGAGGTTCAAATCATGGAAAGTTAGAGTGTCTGTCCTCTTGTACTTCAGTCATCATTGTGGCTTTTGTATTAAATTCGGATGCAATTTCTGTGTTTCATCGTCAATAAGAAGGTCCAAGGGATACAGTAATCCTGAAGTGAAGCATCGGAATCTAAAACTGGACTCACAGGAGTGGTTCAAAGCATAGAAAATTAGTGTATCAGTCCTCTTGTACTTAAGTCATCATTGTGGCTTTTGTATTAAATTCGGATGCAAATCTCTGTGCTTCATCGCCAATAAGAAGTTCCAAGGTATACAGTAAACCTGAAGTGAAGCGTCGGAACCTAAAACTGGACTCACAGGAGAGGTTCAAATCATAGAAAGTGAGTGTGTCAGTCCTCTTGTACTTAAGTCGGCATTGTGCCTTTTGAATTTATTCCGATGCAATTTCTATGTTTCTTCGTCAGTAAGAAGGTCCAAGGGATACATTAAACCTGAAGTGAAGCATCGGAATCTAAAACTGGACTCACAGGAGAGGTTTAAATCATTGAAAGTTAGAGTGTCAGTCCTCTTGTACTTAAGTTGGCATTGTGCTTTTTGTATTAAATTCGGATGCTATTTCTGTGTTTCATCATCAATAAGAAGGTCCAAGGAATACAGTAAACCTGAAGTGAAGCATTGGAATCTAAATCTGGACTCACAGCAGAAGCTCAAATTGTAGAATGATAGAGTGTCAGTCCTCTTGTACTTAAGTCGGCTTAGTGCCTTTTGTATTAAATTCGGATGCAATTTCTGTGCTTCATCGTCAATAAGACAATCCAAGGTATACACTAAACCTGACGTGAAGCATCGGAAGCTAAAACTGGACTCACAGGAGAGGTTCAAATCATAGAAAGTTAGAGTGTCAGTCCTCTTGTACTTAAGTCGGCATTGTGCCTTTTGTATTAAATTCGGATGCAATTTCTGTGTTCCATCGTCAATAAGAAGGTCCAAGGGATACAGTAAACCTAGAGTGAAGCATCGGAATCTAAAACTGGACTCACTGGAGTGGTTCAAATCATAGAAAGTTAGAGTGTCAGTCCTCTAGTACTTAAGTCGGCATTGTGCCTTTTGCATCAAATTCGGATGCAATTTCTGTGTTTCATCGTCAATACGAATGTCCAAGGGATACAGTAAACCTGAAGTGAAGCATCGGAATCTAAAACTGGACTCACAGGAAAGGTTCAAATCATAGAAAGTTAGTCTGTCAGTCCTCTTGTACTTAAGTCGCCATTGTGCATTTTGTATTAAATTCAGATGCAAATTCTGTGTTTCATCAACAACGGGAAGGTCCAAGGGATACAGTAAACCTGAAGTGAAGCATCGGAATCTAAAATTGGACACACAGGAGAGGTTCAAATCATAGAAAATTAGAGTGTCAGTCCTCTTGTACTTAAGTCGGCTTTGTGCCTTTTGTATTACATTCGGATGCAATTTCTGTGTTTCATCATCAATAAGAAGGTCCAAGGGATACAGTAAACCTGAAGTGAAGCATCGGAATCTAAAACTGGACTCACAGGCCATGTTCAAATCAAATAAAGTTAGAGTGTCTGTCCTCTTGTACTTAAGTCATCATTGTGGTTTTGTATTAAATTCGGATGCAATTTCTGTGTTTCATCGTCAATAAGAATGTTGAAGGGATACAGTAAACCTGAAGTGAAGCATCGGAATCTAAAACTGGACTCACAGGAGGGGTTCAAATCATAGAAAGTTAGAGTGTCAGTCCTCTTGTTCTTCAGTCGGCATTGTGCCTTTTGTATTAAATTCGGATGCAATTTCTGTGTTTCATCGTCAATAAGATGGTCCAAGTGATACTGTTAACCTGAAGTGAAGCATCGGAATCTAAAACTGGACTCACAGGAGAGGTTCAAATCATAGAAAGTTAAAGTGTCAGTCCTCTTGTACTTAAGTCGGCATTGTGCATTTTCAATTAAATTCGGATGGAAACTCTGTGTTTCATCATCAATAAGAAGGTCCAAGGGATACAGTAAACGTGAAGTGATGCTTCGGAATCTAAAACTGGACTTACAGGTGAGGTTCAAATCATAGAAAATTAGAGTATCAGTCCTCTTGTACTTAAGCCGGCATTGTGCCTTTTGTATTAAATTCGGATGAAATTTCTGTGTTTCATCATCAATAAGAAGGTCCAAGGGATACAGTAAACCTGAAGTGAACCATCGGAATCTAAAACTGGACTTACAGGTGAGGTTCAAATCATGGAAAGTTAGAGTGTCTGTCCTTTTGTACTTAAGTCATCATTGTGGCTTTTGTATTAAATTCGGATGCAATATCTGTGTTTCATCGTCAATAAGAAGGTCCAAGGGATACAGTAAACCTGAAGTGAAGCATCGGAATCTAAAACTGGACTCACAGGAGTGGTTCAAATCATAGAAAGTTAGAGTGTCAGTCCTCTTGTACTTAAGTCGGCATTGTGCCTTTTGTATCAAATTCGGATGCAATTTCTGTGTTTCATCGTCAATACGAATGTCCAAGGGATACAGTAAACCTGAAGTGAAGCATCGGAATCTAAAACTGGACTTACAAGTGAGGTTCAAACCATGGAAAGTTAGAGTGTCTGTCCTCTTGTACTTAAGTCATTATTGTGGCTTTTGTATTAAATTCGGATGCAATTTCTGTGTTTCATCATCAATAAGAAGGTCCAAGGGATACAGTAAACCTGAAGTGAAGCATTGGAATCTAAAACTGGACTCACAGCAGAGGCTAAAATCGTAGAATGATAGAGTGTCAGTGCTCTTGTAGTTAAGTCGGCATTGTGCCTTTTGTATTAAATTCGGATACAATTTCTGTGCTTCATCGTCAATAAGACAATCCAAGGTATACACTAAACCTGAAGTGAAGCATCGGAAGCTAAAACTGGACTCACAGTAGAGGTTCAAAACATAGAAAGTTAGAGTGTCAGTCCTCTTGTACTTACGTCGGCATTGTGCATTTTGTATTAAATTCGGATGGAAACTCTGTGTTTCATCATCAATAAGAAGGTCCAAGGGATACAGTAAACCTGAAGTGATGCATCGGAATCTAAAACTGGACTCACAGGAGAGGTTCAAATCATAGAAAATTAGAGTATCAGTCCTCTTGTACTTAAGCCGGCATTGTGCCTTTTGTATTAAATTCGGATGAAATTTCTGTGTTTCACAATCAAGAAGAAGGTCCAAGGGATACAGTAAACCCGAAGTGAAGCATCGGAATCTAAACTTGGACTTACAGGTGAGGTTCAAATCATGGATAATTAGAGTGTCTGTCCTCTTGTACTTAAGTCACCATTCTGGCTTTTGTATTAAATTCGGATGCAATATCTGTGTTTCATCGTCAATAAGAAGGTCCAAGGGATACAGTAAACCTGAAGTGAAGCATCGGAATCTAAAACTGGACTCACAGGAGTGGTTCAAATCATAGAAAGTTAGAGTGTCAGTCCTCTTGTTCTTCAGTCGGCATTGTGCATTTTGTATCAAATTCGGATGCAATTTCTGTGTTTCATCGTCAATACGAATGTCCAAGGGATACAGTAAACCTGAAGTGAAGCATCGGAATCTAAAACTGGACTTACAAGTGAGGTTCAAATCATGGAAAGTTAGAGTGTCTGTCCTCTTGTACTTAAGTCATCATTGTGGCTTTTGTATTAAATTCGGATGCAATTTCTGTGTTTCATCGTCAATAAGAAGGTCCAAGGGATACAGTAAACCTGAAGTGAAGCATCGGAATCTAAAATTGGACTCACAGGAGAGGTTCAAAGCATAGATAATTAGAGTGTGAGTCCTCTTGTACTTAAGTCATCATTGTGGCTTTTGTATTAAATTCGGATGCAAATTTCTGTGCTTCATCGCCAATAAGAAGTTCCAAGGTATACAGTAAACCTGAAGTGAAGCGTCGGAATATAAAACTGGACACACAGGAGAGGTTCAAATCATAGAAAATTAGAGTGTCAGTCCTCTTGTACTTAAGTCGGCTTTGTGCCTTTTGTATTACATTCGGATGCAATTTCTGTGTTTCATCATCAATAAGAAGGTCCAAGGGATACAGTAAACCTGAAGTGAAGCATCGGAATCTAAAACTGGACTCACAGGCCATGTTCAAATCAAATAAAGTTAGAGTGTCTGTCCTCTTGTACTTAAGTCATCATTGTGGTTTTGTATTAAATTCGGATGCAATTTCTGTGTTTCATCGTCAATAAGAATGTTGAAGGGATACAGTAAACCTGAAGTGAAGCATCGGAATCTAAAACTGGACTCACAGGAGGGGTTCAAATCATAGAAAGTTAGAGTGTCAGTCCTCTTGTTCTTCAGTCGGCATTGTGCCTTTTGTATTAAATTCGGATGCAATTTCTGTGTTTCATCGTCAATAAGATGGTCCAAGTGATACTGTTAACCTGAAGTGAAGCATCGGAATCTAAAACTGGACTCACAGCAGAGGCTAAAATCATAGAAAGTTAAAGTGTCAGTCCTCTTGTACTTAAGTCGGCATTGTGCATTTTCAATTAAATTCGGATGGAAACTCTGTGTTTCATCATCAATAAGAAGGTCCAAGGGATACAGTAAATGTGAAGTGATGCTTCGGAATCTAAAACTGGACTTACAGGAGAGGTTGAAATCATAGAAAATTAGAGTATCAGTCCTCTTGTACTTAAGCCGGCATTGTGCCTTTTGTATTAAATTCGGATGAAATTTCTGTGTTTCATCATCAATAAGAAGGTCCAAGGGATACAGTAAACCTGAAGTGAACCATCGGAATCTAAAACTGGACTTACAGGTGAGGTTCAAATCATGGAAAGTTAGAGTGTCTGTCCTTTTGTACTTAAGTCATCATTGTGGCTTTTGTATTAAATTCGGATGCAATATCTGTGTTTCATCGTCAATAAGAAGGTCCAAGGGATACAGTAAACCTGAAGTGAAGCATCGGAATCTAAAACTGGACTCACAGGAGTGGTTCAAATCATAGAAAGTTAGAGTGTCAGTCCTCTTGTACTTAAGTCGGCATTGTGCCTTTTGTATCAAATTCGGATGCAATTTCTGTGTTTCATCGTCAATACGAATGTCCAAGGGATACAGTAAACCTGAAGTGAAGCATCGGAATCTAAAACTGGACTTACAAGTGTGGTTCAAACCATGGAAAGTTAGAGTGTCTGTCCTCTTGTACTTAAGTCATTATTGTGGCTTTTGTATTAAATTCGGATGCAATTTCTGTGTTTCATCATCAATAAGAAGGTCCAAGGGATACAGTAAACCTGAAGTGAAGCATTGGAATCTAAAACTGGACTCACAGCAGAGGCTAAAATCGTAGAATGATAGAGTGTCAGTGCTCTTGTAGTTAAGTCGGCATTGTGCCTTTTGTATTAAATTCGGATACAATTTCTGTGCTTCATCGTCAATAAGACAATCCAAGGTATACACTAAACCTGAAGTGAAGCATCGGAAGCTAAAACTGGACTCACAGTAGAGGTTCAAAACATAGAAAGTTAGAGTGTCAGTCCTCTTGTACTTACGTCGGCATTGTGCATTTTGTATTAAATTCGGATGGAAACTCTGTGTTTCATCATCAATAAGAAGGTCCAAGGGATACAGTAAACCTGAAGTGATTCATCGGAATCTAAAACTGGACTCACAGGAGAGGTTCAAATCATAGAAAATTAGAGTATCAGTCCTCTTGTACTTAAGCCGGCATTGTGCCTTTTGTATTAAATTCGGATGAAATTTCTGTGTTTCACAATCAAGAAGAAGGTCCAAGGGATACAGTAAACCCGAAGTGAAGCATCGGAATCTAAACTTGGACTTACAGGTGAGGTTCAAATCATGGATAATTAGAGTGTCTGTCCTCTTGTACTTAAGTCACCATTCTGGCTTTTGTATTAAATTCGGATGCAATATCTGTGTTTCATCGTCAATAAGAAGGTCCAAGGGATACAGTAAACCTGAAGTGAAGCATCGGAATCTAAAACTGGACTCACAGGAGTGGTTCAAATCATAGAAAGTTAGAGTGTCAGTCCTCTTGTTCTTCAGTCGGCATTGTGCATTTTGTATCAAATTCGGATGCAATTTCTGTGTTTCATCGTCAATACGAATGTCCAAGGGATACAGTAAACCTGAAGTGAAGCATCGGAATCTAAAACTGGACTTACAAGTGAGGTTCAAATCATGGAAAGTTAGAGTGTCTGTCCTCTTGTAGTTAAGTCATCATTGTGGCTTTTGTATTAAATTCGGATGCAATATCTGTGTTTCATCGTCAATAAGAAGGTCCAAGGGATACAGTAAACCTGAAGTGAAGCATCGGAATCTAAAATTGGACTCACAGGAGAGGTTCAAAGCATAGAAAATTAGAGTGTGAGTCCTCTTGTACTTAAGTCATCATTGTGGCTTTTGTATTAAATTCGGATGCAAATTTCTGTGCTTCATCGCCAATAAGAAGTTCCAAGGTATACAGTAAACCTGAAGTGAAGAGTCGGAATATAAAACTGGACTCACAGGAAAGGTTCAAATCATAGAAAGTGAGAGTGTCAGTCCTCTTGTACTTAAGTCGGCATTGTGCGTTTTTGAATTTAATTCCGATGCAATTTCTGTGTTACTTCGTCAATAAGAAGGTCCAAGGGATACATTAAACCTGAAGTGAAGCATCGGAATCTACAACTGGACTCACAGGAGAGGTTTAAATAATTGAAAGTTAGAGTGTCAGTCCCCTTGTACTTAAGTTGGCATTGTGCCTTTTGTATTAAATTCGGATGCTATTTCTGTGTTTCATCATCAATAAGAAGGTCCAAGGGATACAGTAAACCTGAAGTGAAGCATTGGAATCTAAAACTGGACTCACAGCAGAGGCTAAAATCGTAGAATGATAGAGTGTCAGTCCTCTTGTACTTAAGTCGGCATTGTGCCTTTTGTATAAAATTCGGATGCAATTTCTGTGTTTCATCATCAATAAGAAGGTCCAAGGGATACAGTAAACCTGAAGTGAAGCATCGGAATCTAAAACTGGACTCACAGGTGAGGTTCAAATCATAGATAGTTAGAGTGTCAGTCCTCTTGTACTTAAGTCAGCATTGTGCCTTTTGTATTTAATTCGGATGCAATTTCTGTGTTTCATCGTCAATAAGAAGGTCCAAGGGATTCAGTAAACCTGAAGTGAACCATCGGAATGTAAAACTGGACTCACAGGAGAGGTTCAAAAGAGAGAAAGTTAGAGTGTCAGTCCTCTTGTACTTAAGTCATCATTGTGGCCTTTGTATTACATTCGGATTCAATTTCTGTGCTTCATCGCCAATAAGAAGTTCCAAGGTATACAGTAAACCTGAAGTGAAGCGTCGGGATCTAAAACTGGACTTACAGGTGAGGTTCAAATCATGTAAAGTTAGAGTGTCTGTCCTCTTGTACTTAAGTTATCATTGTGGCTTTTGTATTAAATTCGGATGCAATATCTGTGTTCCATCGTCAATAAGATGGTCCAACGGATACTGTGAACCTGAAGTGATGCATCGGAATCTAAAACTGGACTTACAGGAGAGGTTCAAATAATAGAAAATTAGAGTATCAGTCCCCTTGTACTTATGCCGGCATTGTGCCTTTTGTATTAAATTCGGATGACATTTCTGTGTTTCATCATCAATAAGAAAGTCCAAGGGATACAGTAAACCTAAAGTGAACCATCGGAATCTAAAACTGGACTTACAGGTGAGGTTCAAATCATGGAAAATTAGAGTGTCTGTCCTCTTGTACTTAAGTCACCATTGTGGCTTTTGTATTAAATTCGGATGCAATATCTGTGTTTCATCGTCAATAAGAAGGTCCAAGGGATACAGTAAACCTGAAGTGAAGCATCGGAATCTAAAACTGGACTCACAGGAGTGGTTCAAATCATAGAAATTTAGAGTGTCACTCCTCTTGTTCTTCAGTCGGCATTGTGCCTTTTGTATCAAATTCGGATGCAATTTCTGTGTTTCATCGTCAATACGAATGTCCAAGGGATACAGTAAACGTGAAGTGAAGCATCGGAATCTAAAACTGGACTTACAAGTGAGGTTCAAATCATGGAAAGTTAGAGTGTCAGTCCTCTTGCACTTAAGTCGGCATTGTGCCTTTTGTATTAAATTCGGATACAATTTCTGTGCTTCATCGTCAATAAGGCAATCCAAGGTATACACTAAACCTGAAGTGAAGCATCGGAAGCTAAAACTGGACTCACAGTAGAGGTTCAAAACATAGAAAATTAGAGTGTCAGTCCTCTTGTACTTACGTCGGCATTGTGCATTTTGTATTAAATTCGGATGGAAACTCTGTGTTTCATCATCAATAAGAAGGTCCAAGGGATACAGTAAACCTGAAGTGATGCATCGGAATCTAAAACTGGACTCACAGGAGAGGTTCAAATCATAGAAAATTAGGGTATCAGTCCTCTTGTACTTAAGCCGGCACTGTGCCTTTTGTATTAAATTCGGATGAAATTTCCGTGTTTCATCATCAAGAAGAAGGTCCAAGGGATACAGTAAACCTGAAGTGAAGCATCGGAATCTAAACTTGGACTTACAGGTGAGGTTCAAATCATGGAAAGTTAGAGTGTCTGTCCTCTTGTACTTCAGTCATCATTGTGGCTTTTGTATTAAATTCGGATGCAACTTCTGTGTTTCATCGTCAATAAGAAGGTCCAAGGGATACAGTAAACCTGAAGTGAAGCATCGGAATCTAAAACTGGACTCACAGGAGAGGTTCAAAGCATAGAAAATTAGTGTGTCAGTCCTCTTGTACTTAAGTCATCATTGTGGCTTTTGTATTAAATTCGGATGCAAATCTCTGTGCTTCATCGCCAATAAGATGGTCCAAGGGATACATTAAACCTGAAGTGAAGCATCGGAATCTAAAACTGGACTCACAGGTCATGTTCAAATGAAATAAAGTTAGAGTGTCTGTCCTCATGTACTTAAGTCATCATTGGGGTTTTGTATTAAATTCGGATGCAATTTCTGTGTTTCATCGTCAATAAGAATGTTGAAGGGATACAGTAAACCTGAAGTGAAGCATCGGAATCTAAAACTGGACTCACGGGAGGGGTTCAAATCATAGAAAGTTAGAGTGTCAGTCCTCTTGTCCTTCAGTCGACATTGTGCCTTTTGTATTAAATTCGGATTTAATTTCTGTGTTTCATCGTCAATAAGATGGTCCAAGTGATACTGTAAACCTGAAGTGAAGCATCGGAATCTAAAACTGGACTCACAGGAGAGGTTCAAATCATAGAAAGTTAGAGTGTCAGATATCTTGTACTTAAGTCGGCATTGTGCCTTTTGTATTAAATTCGGATGCAATTTCTGTGTTTCATCGTCAATAAGATGGTCCAAGGGATTCAGTAAACCTGAAGTGAAGCATCGGAATCTAAAACTGGACTCACAGGAGAGGTTCAAATCATAGAAAGTTAGAGTGTCAGTTCTCTTGTACTTAAGTCGGCATTATGCATTTTGTATTAAATTCGGATGGAAACTCTGTGTTTCATCAACAACGGGAAGGTCCAAGGGATACAGTAAACCTGAAGTGAAGCATCGGAATCTAAAACTGGACTCACAGGAGAGGTTCAAATCATAGAAAATTAAAGTGTCAGTCCTCTTGTACTTAAGTCGGCTTTGTGCCTTTTGTATTACATTCGGATGCAATTTCTGTGTTTCATCATCAATAAGAAGGTCCAAGGGATACAGTAAACCTGAAATGAAGCATCGGAATCTAAAACTGGACTCACAGGTCATGTTCAAATCAAATAAAGTTAGAGTGTCTGTCCTCTTGTACTTAAGTCATCATTGTGGTTTTGTATTAAATTCGGATGCAATTTCTGTGTTTCATGGTCAATAAGATTGTTGAAGGGATACAGTAAACCTGAAGTGAAGCATCGGAATCTAAAACTGGACTCACAGGAGGGGTTCAAATCATAGAAAGTTAGAGTGTCAGTCCTCTTGTTCTTCAGTCGGCATTGTGCCTTTTGTATTAAATTCGGATGCAATTTCTGTGTTTCATCGTCAATAAGATGGTCCAAGTGATACTGTAAACCTGAAGTGAAGCATCGGAATCTAAAACTGGACTCACAGGAGAGGTTCAAATCATAGAAAGTTAGAGTGTCAGATATCTTGTACTTAAGTCGGCATTGTGCCTTTTGTATTAAATTCGGATGCAATTTCTGTGTTTCATCGTCAATAAGAAGGTCCAACGGATACAGTAAACCTGAAGTGAAGCATCGGAATCTAAAACCGGACTTACAGGTGAGCTTCAAATCATGAAAAGTTAGAGTGTCTGTCCTCTTGTACTTAAGGCATCATTGTGGCTTTTGTATGAAATTCGGATGCAATATCTGTGTTTCATCGTCAATAAGAAGGTCCAAGGGATACAGTAAACCTGAAGTGAAGCATAGGAATCTAAAACTGGCTTCACAGGAGTGGTTCAAATCATAGAAAGTTAGACTATCAGTCCTCTTGTACTTAAGTCGGCATTGTGCCTTTTGTATTAAATTCGGATGCAAATTCTGTGTTTCATCAACAACAAGAAGGTCCAAGGGATACAGTAAACCTGAAGTGAAGCATCGGAATCTAAAACTGGACTCACAGGAAAGGTTCAAATCATAGAAAATTAGAGTGTCAGTCCTCTTGTACATAAGTCGGCATTGTGCCTTTTGTCTTAAATTCGGATGCAATTTATGTGTTTCATCAACAATAAGAAGGTCCAAGGGATACAGTGAACCTGAAGTGAAGCATCGGAATCTAAAACTGGACTTACAGGTGAGGTTCAAATCATAGAAAAATTGAGTGTCTGTCCTCTTGTACTAAACTCATCATTGGGGCTTTCGTATTAAATTCGGATGCAATTTCTGTGTTTCATCGTCAATAAGAAGGTCCAAGGGATTCAGTAAACCTGATGTGAAGCGTCGGAATCTAATACTGGACTCACAGGAGAGGTTCAAATCACAGAAAGTTAGAGTGTCAGTCCTCTTGTACTTAAGTTGGCATTGTGAATTTTGTATTAAATTCGGATGCAATTTCTGTGTTTCATCATCAATAAGAAGGTCCAAGGGATACAGTAAACCTGAAGTGAAGCATTGGAATCTAAAACTGGACTCACAGCAGAGGCTCAAATCGTAGAATGATAGAGTGTCAGTCCTCTTGTACTTAAGTCGGCATTGTGCCTTTTGTATTAAATTCGGATGCAATTTCTGTGCTTCATCGTCAATAAGACAATCCAAGGTATACACTAAACCTGAAGTGAAACATCGGAAGCTAAAACTGGACTCACAGGAGAGGTTCAAATCATAGAAAGTTAGAGTGTCAGTCCGCTTGTACTTAAGTCGGCATTGTGCCTTTTGTATTAAATTCGGATGCAATTTCTGTGTTCCATCGTCAATAAGAAGGTTAGTGGGATACAGTAAACCTAACGTGAAGCATCGGAATCTAAAACTGGACTCACAGGAGTGGTTCCAATCATAGAAAGTTAGAGTGTCAGTCCTCTAGTACTTAAGTCGGCATTGTGCCTTTTGTATCAAATTCGGATGCAATTTCTGTGTTTCATCGTCAATACGAATGTCCAAGGGATACAGTAAACCTGAAGTGAAGCATCGGACTCTAAAGCTGGACTCACAGGAGAGGTTTAAATCATAGAAAGTTAGTCTGTCAGTCCTCTTGTACTTAAGTCGGCATTGTGCATTCTGTAATAAATTCAGATGCAAATTCTGTAATTCATCAACAACAGGAAGGTCCAAGGGATACAGAAAACCTGAAGTGAAGCATCGGAATCTAAAACTGGACTCACAGGAGAGTTTCAAATCATAGAAAATTAGAGTGTCAGTCCTCTTGTACTTAAGTCGGCTTTGTGCCTTTTGTATTACATTCGGATGCAATTTCTGTGTTTCATCATCAATAAGAAGGTCCAAGGGATACAGTAAAAATGAAGTGATGCATCGGAATCTAAAACTGGACTCACAGGAGAGCTTCAAATCATAGAAAATTAGAGTGTCAGTCCTCTTGTACTTAAGTCGGCATTGTGTCTTTTGTATTAAATTCGGATGCAATTTCTGTGTTTCATCATCAATAAGAAGGTCCAAGGGATACAGTAAAAATGAAGTGATGCATCGGAATCTAAAACTGGACTCACAGACGAGGTTCAAATCATAGAAAATTAGAGTGTCAGTCCTCTTGTACTTAAGTCGGCATTGTGCCTTTTGTATTAAATTCGAATGCAAATTCTGTGTTTCATTAACAAAAAGAAGGTCCAAGGGATACAGTAAACCTGAAGTGAAGCATCGGAATCTAAAACTGGACTCACAGGAGAGGTTAAAATCATAGAAAATTAGAGTGTCAGTCCTCTTGTACTTAAGTCGGCATTGTGCCTTTTGTCTTAAATTCGGATGCAATTTCTGTGTTTCATCATCAATAAGAAGGTCCAAGGGATACAGTGAACCTGAAGTGAAGCATCGGAATCTAAAACTGGACTCACAGGTGAGGTTCAAATCATAGAAAGTTAGAGTGTCTGTAATCTTATACTTAAGTCATCATTGTGGCTTTTGTATTAAATTCGGATGCAATTTCTGTGTTTCATCATCAATAGGAAGGTCCAAGAGATACAGTAACCCTGAAGTGAAGCATCGGAATCTAAAACTGGACTCACAGGTCATGTTCAAATCAAATAAAGTTAGAGTGTCTGTCCTCTTGTACTTAAGTCATCATTGTGATTTTGTATTAAATTCGGATGCAATTTCTGTGTTTCATCGTCAATAAGAATGTTGAAGGGATACAGTAAACCTGAATCGAAGCATCGGAATCTAAAACTGGACTCACAGGGGGGTTCAAATCATAGAAAGTTAGAGTGTCAGTCCTCTTGTTCTTCAGTCGGCATTGTGCCTTTTGTATTAAATTCGGATGGAATTTCTGTGTTTCATCGTCAATAAGATGGTCCAAGTGATACTGTAAACCTGAAGTGAAGCATCGGAATCTAAAACTGGACTCACAGGAGAGGTTCAAATCATAGAAAGTTAGAGTGTCAGATATCTTGTACTTAAGTCGGCATTGTGCCTTTTGTATTAAATTCGGATGCAATTTCTGTGTTTCATCGTCAGTAAGATCGTCCAAGGGATTCAGTAAACCTGAAGTGAAGCATCGGAATCTAAAACTGGACTCACAGGAGAAGTTCAAATCATAGAAAATTAGAGTGTCTGTCCTTTTGTACATAAGTCGGCATTGTGCCTTTTGTCTTAAATTCGGATGCAATTTATGTGTTTCGTCATCAATAAGAAGGTCCAAGGGATACAGTGAACCTGAAGTGAAGCATCGGAATCTAAAACTGGACTCACAGGTGAGGTTCAAATCATAGAAAGTTAGAGTGTCTGTCCTCTTGTACTTAAGTCATCATTGTGGCTTTTGTATTAAATTGGGATGCAATTTCTATGTTTCATCGTCAATAAGAAGGTCCAAGGGATTCAGTAAACCTGAAGTGAAGCATCGGAATCTAAAACTGGACTCACAGGAGTGGTTCAAATCATAGAAAGTTAGAGTGTCAGTCCTCTTGTCCTTCAGTCGGCATTGTGCCTTTTGTATTAAATTCGGATGCAATTTCTGTGTTTCATCGTCAATAAGAAGGTCCAAGGGATACAGTAAACCTGAAGTGAAGCATCGGTATCTAAAACTGGACTCACAGGAGACGTTCAAATCATAGAAAATTACAGTATCAGTCCTCATGTACCTAAGCCGGCATTATGCCTTTTGTATTAAATTCGGATGCAATTTCTGTGTTTCATCATCAATAAGAAGGTCCAAGGGATACAGTAAACCTGAAGTAAAGCATCGGAATCTAAAACTGGACTCACATGTGAGGTTCAAATCATAGAAAGTTAGATTGTCTGTCCTCTTGTACTTAAGTCATCATTGTGGATTTTGTATTAAATTCGGATGGAATTTCTGTGCTTCATCGCCAATAAGAAGTTCCAAGGTATACAGTAAACCTGATGTGAAGCGTCGGAATCTAATACTGGACTCACAGGAGAGGTTCAAATCATAGAAAGTTAGAGTGTCAGTCCGCTTGTACTTAAGTCGGCATTGTGCCTTTTGTATTAAATTCGGATGCTATTTCTGTGTTCCATCGTCAATAAGAAGGTCCATGGGATACAGTAAACCTAACGTGAAGCATCGGAATCTAAAACTGGACTCACAGGAGTGGTTCAAATCATAGAAAGTTAGAGTGTCAGTCCTCTAGTACTTAAGTCGGCATTGTGCCTTTTGTATCAAATTCGGATGCAATTTCTGTGTTTCATCGTCAATACGAATGTCCAAGGGATACAGTAAACCTGAAGTGAAGCATCGGACTCTAAAGCTGGACTCACAGGAGAGGTTCAAATCATAGAAAGTTAGTCTGTCAGTCCTCTTGTACTTAAGTCGGCATTGTGCATTCTGTAATAAATTCAGATGCAAATTCTGTAATTCATCAACAACAGGAAGGTCCAAGGGATACAAAAAACCTGAAGTGAAGCATCGGAATCTAAAACTGGACTTACAAGAGAGGTTCAAATCATAGAAAATTAGAGTGTCAGTCCTCTTGTACTTAAGTCGGCTTTGTGCCTTTTGTATTACATTCGGATGCAATTTCTGTGTTTCATCATCAATAACAAGGTCCAAGGGATACAGTAAAAATGAAGTGAAGCATCGGAATCTAAAACTGGACTCACAGACGAGGTTCAAATCATAGAAAGTTAGAGTGGCTGTCCTCCTGTACTTAAGTCATCATTGTGGCTTTTGTATTAAATTCGGATGCAATTTCTGTGTTTCATCGTCAATAAGAAGGTCGAAGGGATACAGTAAACCTGAAGTGAAGCATCGGAATCTAAAACTGGACTCACAGGAGAGCTTCAAATCATAGAAAGTTAGAGTGTCATTCCTCTTGTTCTTCAGTCAGCATTGTGCCTTTTGTATTAAATTCGGATGCAATTTCTGTGTTTCATCGTCAATAAGATGGTCCAAGGGATACTGTAAACCTGAAGTGAAGCATCGGAATCTAAAACTGGACTCACAGGATAGGTTCAAATCATAGAAAGTTAGAGTGTCAGTCCTCTTGTACTTAAGTCGGCATTGTGTCTTTTGTATTAAATTGGGATGCAATTTCTGTGTTTCATCGTCAATAAGAAGGTCCAAGGGATTCAGTAAACCTGAAGTGAAGCATCGAAATCTAAAACTGGACTCACAGGAGAGGTTCAAATCATAGAAAATTAGAGTGTCAGTCCTCTTGTAATTAAGTCGGCATTGTGCATTTTGTATTAAATTCGAATGCAAATTCTGTGTTTCATTAACAACAAGAAGGTCCAAGGGATACAGTAAACCTGAAGTGAAGCATCGGAATCTAAAACAGGACTCACAGGAGAGGTTCAAATCATAGAAAATTAGAGTGTCAGTCCTCTTGTACTTAAGTCGGCATTGTGCCTTTTGTCTTAAATTCGGATGCAATTTCTGTGTTTCATCATCAATAAGAAGGTCCAAGGGATAAAGTAAACCTGAAGTGAAGGATCGGAATCTAACACTGGACTCACAGGTGTGGTTCAAATCGTAGAAAGTTAGAGTGTATGTCCTCTTGTACTTAAGTCATCATTGTGGCTTTTGTATTAAATTCGGATGCAATTTCTGTGTTTCATCATCAATAGGAAGGTCCAAGAGATACAGTAACCCTGAAGTGAAGCATCGGAATCTAAAACTGGACTCACAGGTCATGTTCAAATCAAATAAAGTTAGAGTGTCTGTCCTCTTGTACTTAAGTCATCATTGTGATTTTGTATTAAATTCGGATGCAATTTCTGTGTTTCATCGTCAATAAGAATGTTGAAGGGATACAGTAAACCTGAATCGAAGCATCGGAATCTAAAACTGGACTCACAGGGGGGTTCAAATCATAGAAAGTTAGAGTGTCAGTCCTCTTGTTCTTCAGTCGGCATTGTGCCTTTTGTATTAAATTCGGATGCAATTTCTGTGTTTCATCGTCAATAAGATGGTCCAAGTGATACTGTAAACCTGAAGTGAAGCATCGGAATCTAAAACTGGACTCACAGGAGAGGTTCAAATCATAGAAAGTTAGAGTGTCAGATATCTTGTACTTAAGTCGGCATTGTGCCTTTTGTATTAAATTCGGATGCAATTTCTGTGTTTCATCGTCAATAAGATCGTCCAAGGGATTCAGTAAACCTGAAGTGAAGCATCGGAATCTAAAACTGGACTCACAGGAGAGGTTCAAATCATAGAAAATTAGAGTGTCAGTCCTTTTGTACATAAGTCGGCATTGTGCCTTTTGTCTTAAATTCGGATGCAATTTATGTGTTTCGTCATCAATAAGAAGGTCCAAGGGATACAGTGAACCTGAAGTGAAGCATCGGAATCTAAAACTGGACTCACAGGTGAGGTTCAAATCATAGAAAGTTAGAGTGTCTGTCCTCTTGTACTTAAGTCATCATTGTGGCTTTTGTATTAAATTCGGATGCAATTTCTATGTTTCATCGTCAATAAGAAGGTCCAAGGGATTCAGTAAACCTGAAGTGAAGCATCGGAATCTAAAACTGGACTCACAGGAGTGGTTCAAATCATAGAAAGTTAGAGTGTCAGTCCTCTTGTCCTTCAGTCGGCATTGTGCCTTTTGTATTAAATTCGGATGCAATTTCTGTGTTTCATCGTCAATAAGAAAGTCCAAGGGATACTGTAAACCTGAAGTGAAGCATCGGAATCTAAAACTGGACTTACAGGAGAGGTTCAAATCATAGAAAGTTAGAGTGTCAGTCCTCTTGTACTTAAGCCGGCATTGTGCATTTCGTATTAAAATCGGATGGAAACTCTGTGTTTCATCATCAATAAGAAGGTCCAAGGGATACAGTAAACCTGAAGTGAAGCATCGGTATCTAAAACTGGACTCACAGGAGACGTTCAAATCATAGAAAATTACAGTATCAGTCCTCATGTACCTAAGCCGGCATTATGCCTTTTGTATTAAATTCGGATGCAATTTCTGTGTTTCATCATCAATAAGAAGGTAGAAGGGATACAGTAAACCTGAAGTAAAGCATCGGAATCTAAAACTGGACTCACATGTGAGGTTCAAATCATAGAAAGTTAGATTGTCTGTCCTCTTGTACTTAAGTCATCATTGTGGATTTTGTATTAAATTCGGATGGAATTTCTGTGCTTCATCGCCAATAAGAAGTTCCAAGGTATACAGTAAACCTGATGTGAAGCGTCGGAATCTAATACTGGACTCACAGGAGAGGTTCAAATCATAGAAAGTTAGAGTGTCAGTCCGCTTGTACTTAAGTCGGCATTGTGCCTTTTGTATTAAATTCGGATGCTATTTCTGTGTTCCATCGTCAATAAGAAGGTCCATGGGATACAGTAAACCTAACGTGAAGCATCGGAATCTAAAACTGGACTCACAGGAGTGGTTCAAATCATAGAAAGTTAGAGTGTCAGTCCTCTAGTACTTAAGTCGGCATTGTGCCTTTTGTATCAAATTCGGATGCAATTTCTGTGTTTCATCGTCAATACGAATGTCCAAGGGATACAGTAAACCTGAAGTGAAGCATCGGACTCTAAAGCTGGACTCACAGGAGAGGTTCAAATCATAGAAAGTTAGTCTGTCAGTCCTCTTGTACTTAAGTCGGCATTGTGCATTCTGTAATAAATTCAGATGCAAATTCTGTAATTCATCAACAACAGGAAGGTCCAAGGGATACAAAAAACCTGAAGTGAAGCATCGGAATCTAAAACTGGACTTACAAGAGAGGTTCAAATCATAGAAAATTAGAGTGTCAGTCCTCTTGTACTTAAGTCGGCTTTGTGCCTTTTGTATTACATTCGGATGCAATTTCTGTGTTTCATCATCAATAACAAGGTCCAAGGGATACAGTAAAAATGAAGTGAAGCATCGGAATCTAAAACTGGACTCACAGACGAGGTTCAAATCATAGAAAGTTAGAGTGGCTGTCCTCCTGTACTTAAGTCATCATTGTGGCTTTTGTATTAAATTCGGATGCAATTTCTGTGTTTCATCGTCAATAAGAAGGTCGAAGGGATACAGTAAACCTGAAGTGAAGCATCGGAATCTAAAACTGGACTCACAGGAGAGCTTCAAATCATAGAAAGTTAGAGTGTCATTCCTCTTGTTCTTCAGTCGGCATTGTGCCTTTTGTATTAAATTCGGATGCAATTTCTGTGTTACATCGTCAATAAGATGGTCCAAGGGATACTGTAAACCTGAAGTGAAGCATCGGAATCTAAAACTGGACTCACAGGATAGGTTCAAATCATAGAAAGTTAGAGTGTCAGTCCTCTTGTACTTAAGTCGGCATTGTGTCTTTTGTATTAAATTGGGATGCAATTTCTGTGTTTCATCGTCAATAAGAAGGTCCAAGGGATTCAGTAAACCTGAAGTGAAGCATCGAAATCTAAAACTGGACTCACAGGAGAGGTTCAAATCATAGAAAATTAGAGTGTCAGTCCTCTTGTACTTAAGTCGGCATTGTGCCTTTTGTATTAAATTCGGATGCAATTTCTGTGTTTCATCGTCAATAAGAAGGTCCTAGGGATACAGTAAACCTGAAGTGAAGCAACGGAATCTAAAACTGGACTCACAGGAAAGGTTCAAATCATAGAAAATTAGAGTGTCAGTCCTCTTGTACTTAAGTCAGCATTGTGCCTTTTGTCTTAAATTCGGATGCAATTTCTGTGTTTCATCATCAATAAGAAGGTCCAAGGAATACAGTGAACCTGAAGTGAAGCATCGGAATCTAAAACTGGACTCACAGGTGAGGTTCAAATCGTAGAAAGTTAGAGTGTCTGCCCCTTGTACTTAAGTCATCATTGTGGCTTTTGTATTAAATTCGGATGCAATTTCTGTGTTTCATCGTCAATAAGTAGGTCCAAGGGATACAGTGAACCTGAAGTGAAGCATCGGTATCTAAAACTGGACTCACAGGTGAGGTTCAAATCATAGAAAGTTAGAGTGTCTGTCCTCTTGTACTTAAGTCATCATTGTGGCTTTTGTATTAAATTCGGATGCAATTTCTGTGTTTCATTGTCAATAAGAAGGTCGAAGGGATACAGTAAACCAGAAGTGAAGCATCGGAATCTAAAACTGGACTCACAGGAGAGGTTCAAATCATAGAAAGTTAGAGTGTCAGTCCTCTTGTTCTTCAGTCGGCATTGTGCCTTTTGTATTAAATTCGGATGCAATATCTGTGTTTCATCGTCAATAAGATAGTCCAAGGGATACTGTAAACCTGAAGTGAAGCATCGGAATCTAAAACTGGACTCACAGGAGAGGTTCAATCATAGAAAGTTAGAGTGTCAGTCCTCTTGTACTTAAGTCGGCATTGTGCCTTTTGTATTCAATTCGGATGCATTTTCTGTGTTTCATCGTCAATAAGAAGGTCCAAGGGATACACTAAACCTGAAGTGAAGCATCGGAATCTAAAACTGGACTCACAGGAGAGGTTCAAATCATAGAAAGTTAGACTGTCAGACCTCTGGTACTTAAGTCGACATTGTGCCTTTTGTATTAAATTCGTATGCAAATTCTGTGTTTCATCAACAACAAGGAGGTCCAAGGCATACAGTAAACCTGAAGTGAAGCATTGGAATCTAAAACTGGACTTACGAGAGAGGTTCAAATCATAGAAAATTAGAGTGTCAGTCATCTTGTACTTAAGTCGGCATTGTTCCTTTTGTATTAAATTCGGATGCAATTTCTGTGTTTCATCATCAATAAGAAGGTCCAAGTGATAAAGTAAACCTGAAGTGAAGCATCGGAATCTAAAACTGGACTCACAGGTGTGGTTCAAATCGTAGAAAGTTAGAGTGTCTGTCCTCTTGTACTTAAGTCATCATTGTGGCTTTTGTATTAAATAAGGATGCAATTTCTGTGTTTCATCGTCAAAAAGAAGGTCGAAGGGATACAGTAAACCTGAAGTGAAGCATCGGAATCTAAAACTGGACTCACAGGAGAGGGTCAAATCATAGAAAGTTAGAGTGTCAGTCCTCTTGTTCTTCAGTCGGCGTTGTGCCTTTTGTATTAAATTCGGATGCAATTTCTGTGTGTCATCGTCAATAAGATGGTCCAAGGGATACAGTAAACCTGAAGTGAAGCATCGGAATCTAAAACTGGACTCACAGGAGAGGTTCAAATCATAGAAAGTTAGAGTGTAGAGTCCTCTTGTACTTAAGTCGGCTTTGTGCTTTTTGTATTAAATTCGGATGCAATTTCTGTGTTTCATCGTGAATAAGAGGGTCTAAGAGATACAGTAAAATTGAAGTGAAGCATCGGAACTTAAAACTGGACTCACAGGTGAGGTTCAAATCATAGAAAGTTAGAGTGTCAGTCCTCTTGTACTTAAGTCGGCATTGTGCCTTTTGTATTAAATTCGGATGCACTTTCTGTGTTTCATCATCAATAAGAAGGTCCAAGGGATACAGTTAACCTGAAGTGAAGCATTGGAATCTAAAACTGGACTCACAGCAGAGGTTCAAATCATAGAATGATAGATTGTCAGTCCTCTTGTACTTAAGACGGCATTGTGAATTTAGTATTAAATTCGGATGCAATTTCTGTGATTCATTGTCAATAAGAAGGTCCAAGGTATATTCTAAACCTGAAGTGAAGCATCGGAATCTAAAACTGGACTCACAGGAGAGCTTCAAATCATAGAAAGTTAGAGTGTCAGTCCTCTTGTACTTAAGTCGGCATTGTGCCTTTTGTATTAAATTCGGATGCAATTTCTGTGTTTCATCGTCAATAAGAAGGACCTAGGGATACAGTAAACCAGAAGTGAAGCATCGGAATCTAAAACTGGACTCACAGGAAAGGTTCAAATCATAGAAAATTAGAGTGTCAGTCCTCTTGTACTTAAGTCGGCATTGTGCCTTTTGTCTTAAATTCGGATGCAATTTCTGTGTTTCATCATCAATAAGAAGGTCCAAGGGATACAGTGAACCTGAAGTGAAGCATCGGAATCTAAAACTGGACTCACAGGAGTGGTTCAAATCATAGAAAGTTAGAGTGTCTGTCCCCTTGTACTTAATTCATCATTGTGGCTTTTGTATTATATTCGGATGCAATTTCTGTGTTTCATCGTCAATAAGAGGGTCCAAGGGATACAGTAATCCTGAAGTGAAGCATCGGAATCTAGAACTGGACTCACAGGAGTGGTTCAAATCATAGAAAGTTAGAGTGTCAGTCCTCTTGTTCTTCAGTCGGCATTGTGCCTTTTGTCATAATTTCGGATCCAATTTCTGTGTCTCATCATTAATAAGAAGGTCCAAGGGATACAGTGAACCTGAAGTGAAGCACGGAATCTAAAACTGGACTCACAGGTGGGGTTCAAATCATGGAAAATTAGAGTGTCTGTCCTCTTGTACTTAAGTCATCACTGTGGCTTTTGTATTAAATTCGGATGCAATTTCTGTGTTTTATCGTCAATAAGAAGGTCGAAGGGATACAGTAAACCAGAAGTAAAGCATCGGAATCTAAAACTGGACTCACAGGAGAGATTCAAATCATAGAAAGTTAGAGTGTCAGTCCTCTTGTTCTTCAGTCGGCATTGTGCCTTTTGTATTTAATTCGGATGCAATTTCTGTGTTTCATCGTCAATAAGATAGTCCAAGGGATACTGTAAACCTGAAGTGAAGCATCGGAATCTAAAACTGGACTCACAAGAGAGGTTCAAATCACAGAAAGTTAGAGTGTCAGTCCTCTTGTACTTAAGTCGGCATTGTGCCTTTTGTATTATATTCGGATGCAATTTCTGTGTTTCATCGTCAATAAGAATTTCTAAGGGATACACTAAACCTGAAGTGAAGCATCGGAATATAAACTGGACTCACAGGAGAGGTTCAAATCATAGAAAGTTAGACTGTCAGTCCTCTGGTACTTAAGTCGACATTGTGCCTTTTGTATTAAATTCGTATGCAAATTCTGTGTTTCATCAACAACAAGGAGGTCCAAGGCCTACAGTAAACCTGAAGTGAAGCATCGGAATCTAAAACTGGACTTACAAGAGAGGTTCAAATCATAGAAAATTAGAGTGTCAGTCATCTTGTACTTAAGTCGGCATTGTCCCTTTTGTATTAAATTCGTAGGCAATTTCTGTGTTTCATCATCAATAAGAAGGTCCAAGAGGTAAAGTAAACCTGAAGTGAAGCATCGGAATCTAAAACTGGACTCACAGGTGTGGTTCAAATCGTAGAAAGTTAGAGTGTCTGTCCTCTTGTACTTAAGTCATCAATGTGGCTTTTGTATTAAATAAGGATGCAAATTCTGTGTTTCATCGTCAAAAAGAAGGTCGAGATGATACAGTAAACCTGAAGTGAGGCATCGGAATCTAAAACTGGACTCACAGGAGAGGTTCAAATCATAGAAAGTTAGAGTGTCAGTCCTCTTGTTCTTCAGTCGGCGTTGTGCCTTTTGTATTAAATTCGGATGCAATTTCTGTGTGTCATCGTCAATAAGATTGTCCAAGGGATACAGTAAACCTGAAGTGAAGCATCGGAATCTAAAACTGGACTCACAGGAGAGGTTCAAATCATAGAGAGTTAGAGTGTAGAGTCCTCTTGTACTCAAGTCGGCATTGTGCTTTTTGTATTAAATTCGGATGCAATTTCTGTGTTTCGTCGTGAATAAGAGGGTCCAAGGGATACAGTAAACCTGAAGTGAAGCATCGGAACTTAAAACTGGACGCACAGGTGAGGTTCAAATCATAGAAAGTTAGAGTGTCAGTCCTCTTGTACTTAAGTCGGCATTGTGCCTTTGTATTAAATTCGGATGCAATTTCTGTGTTTCATCATCAATAAGAAGGTCCAAGGGATACAGTAAACCTGAAGTGAAGCATTGGAATCTAAAACTGGACTCACAGCAGAGGTTCAATTCATAGAATGATTGATTGTCAGTCCTCATGTACTTAAGACGGCATTGTGAATTTAGTATTAAATTCGGATGCAATTTCTGTGTTTCATCGTCAATAAGAAGGTCCAAGGGATACAGTAAACCTGAAGTGAGGCATCGGAATCTAAAACTGGACTCACAGGAGCGGTTCAAATCATAGAAAGTTAGAGTGTCAGTCCTCTTGTACTTAAGTCGGCATTGTGCATTTTGTATTAAATTCGGATGGAAACTCTGTGTTTCATCATCAATAAGAAGGTCCAAGGGATACAGTAAACCTGAAGTGAAGCATCGGAATCTAAAACTGGACTCACGGGAGAGGTTCAAATCATAGAAAATTACAGTATCAGTCCTCTTGTACTTAAGCCGGAATTATGCCCTTTGTATTAAATTCGGATGCAATTTCTGTGTTTCATCATCAATAAGAAGGTCCAAGGGATAAAGTAAACCTGAAGTGAAGCATCGGAATCTAAAACTGGACTCACAGGTGAGGTTCAAATCATAGAAAGTTAGATTGTCTGTCCTCTTGTACTTAAGTCATCATTGTGGCTTTTGTATTAAATTCGGATGCAATTTCTGAGCTTCATCGCCAATAAGAAGTTCCAAGGTCTACAGTAAAACTGATGTGAAGCGTCAGAATCTAAAACTGGACTCACAGGAGAGGTTCAAATCATAGAAAGTGAGAGTGTCAGTCCTCTTGTACTTCAGTCGGCATTGTGCCTTTTGAATTTAATTCCGATGCAATTTCTGTGTTTCTTCGTCAATAAGAAGGTCCAAGGGATACATTAAACCTGAAGTGAAGCATCGGAATCTAAAACTGGACTCACAGGAGAGGTTTAAATCATCGAAAGTTAGAGTGTCAGTCCTCTTGTACTTAAGTTGGCATTGTGAATTTTGTATTACATTCGGATGCAATTTCTGTGTTTCATCATCAATAAGAAGGTCCAAGGGATACAGTAAACCTGAAGTGAAGCATCGGAATCTAAACTGGACTCACAGACGAGGTTCAAATCATAGAAAGTTAGAGTGTCTGTCCTCCTGTACTGAAGTCATCATTGTGGCTTTTGTATTAAATTCGGATGCAATTTCTGTGTTTCATCGTCAATAAGAAGGTCGAAGGGACACAGTAAACCTGAAGTGAAGCATCGGAATCTAAAACTGGACTCACAGGAGAGCTTCAAATCATAGAAAGTTAGATCGTCAGTCCTCTTGTACTTAAGTCGGCATTGTGCCTTTTGTATTAAATTCGAATGCAAATTCTGTGTTTCATTAACAACAAGAAGGTCCAAGGGATACAGTAAACCTGAAGTGAGGCATCGGAATCTAAAACTGGACTCACAGGAGAGGTTCAAATCATAGAAAATTAGAGTGTCTGTCCTCTTGTACTTAAGTCATCATTGTGGCTTTTGTATTAAATTCGGATGCAATTTCTGTGTTTCATCGTCAATAAGAAGGTCGAAGGGATACAGTAAACCTGAAGTGAAGCATCGGAATCTAAAACTGGACTCACAGGAGAGGTTTAAATCATAGAAAGTTAGAGTGTCAGTCCTCTTGTTCTTCAGTCGGCATTGTGCCTTTTGTATTAAATTCGGATGCAATTTCTGTGTTTCATCGTCAATACGATGGTCCAAGGGATACTGTAAACCTGAAGTGAAGCATCGGAATCTAAAACTGGACTCACAGGAGAGGTTCAAAAAATTGAAAGTTAGAGTGTCAGTCCTCTTGTTCTTCAGTCGGCGTTGTGCCTTTTGTATTAAATTCGGATGCAATTTCTGTGTGTCATCGTCAATAAGATGGTCCATGGGATACAGTAAACCTGAAGTGAAGCATCGGAATCTAAAACTGGACTCACAGGAGAGGTTCAAATCATAGAAAGTTAGAGTGTAGAGTCCTCTTGTACTTAAGTCGGCATTGTGCTTTTTGTATTAAATTCGGATGCAATTTCTGTGTTTCATCGTGAATAAGAGGGTCTAAGAGATACAGTAAACCTGAAGTGAAGCATCGGAACTTAAAACTGGACTCACAGGTGAGGTTCAAATCATAGAAAGTTAGAGTGTCAGTCCTCTTGTACTTAAGTCGGCATTGTGCCTTTTGTATTAAATTCGGATGCACTTTCTGTGTTTCATCATCAATAAGAAGGTCCAAGGGATACAGTTAACCTGAAGTGAAGCATTGGAATCTAAAACTGGACTCACAGCAGAGGTTCAAATCATAGAATGATAGATTGTCAGTCCTCTTGTACTTAAGACGGCATTGTGAATTTAGTATTAAATTCGGATGCAATTTCTGTGATTCATTGTCAATAAGAAGGTCCAAGGTATATTCTAAACCTGAAGTGAAGCATCGGAATCTAAAACTGGACTCACAGGAGAGCTTCAAATCATAGAAAGTTAGAGTGTCAGTCCTCTTGTACTTAAGTCGGCATTGTGTATTTTTTATTAAATTCGGATGCAATTTCTGTGTTTCATCGTCAATAAGAAGGACCTAGGGATACAGTAAACCTGAAGTGAAGCATCGGAATCTAAAACTGGACTCACAGGAAAGGTTCAAATCATAGAAAATTAGAGTGTCAGTCCTCTTGTACTTAAGTCGGCATTGTGCCTTTTGTCTTAAATTCGGATGCAATTTCTGTGTTTCATCATCAATAAGAAGGTCCAAGGGATACAGTGAACCTAAAGTGAAGCATCGGAATCTATAACTGGACTCACAGGAGTGGTTCAAATCATAGAAAGTTAGAGTGTCTGTCCCCTTGTACTTAAGTCATCATTGTGGCTTTTGTATTAAATTCGGATGCAATTTCTGTGTTTCATCGTCAATAAGAGGGTCCAAGGGATACAGTAATCCTGAAGTGAAGCATCGGAATCTAGAACTGGACTCACAGGAGTGGTTCAAATCATAGAAAGCTAGAGTGTCAGTCCTCTTGTTCTTCAGTCGGCATTGTGCCTTTTGTCATAATTTCGGATGCAATTTCTATGTCTCATCATTAATAAGAAGGTCCAAGGGATACAGTGATCCTGAAGTGAAGCACGGAATCTAAAACTGGACTCACAGGTGGGGTTCAAATCATAGAAAATTAGAGTGTCTGTCCTCTTGTACTTAAGTCATCACTGTGGCTTTTGTATTAAATTCGGATGCAATTTCTGTGTTTTATCGTCAATAAGAAGGTCGAAGGGATACAGTAAACCAGAAGTGAAGCATCGGAATCTAAAACTGGACTCACAGGAGAGATTCAAATCATAGAAAGTTAGAGTGTCAGTCCTCTTGTTCTTCAGTCGGCATTGTGCCTTTTGTATTTAATTCGGATGCAATTTCTGTGTTTCATCGTCAATAAGATAGTCCAAGGGATACTGTAAACCTGAAGTGAAGCATCGGAATCTAAAACTGGACTCACAGGAGAGGTTCAAATCATAGAAAGTTAGAGTGTCAGTCCTCTTGTACTTAAGTCGGCATTGTGCCTTTTGTATTAAATTCGGATGCAATTTCTGTGTTTCATCGTCAATAAGAAGGTCTAAGGGATACACTAAACCTGAAGTGAAGCATCGGAATATAAACTGGACTCACAGGAGAGGTTCAAATCATAGAAAGTTAGACTGTCAGTCCTCTGGTACTTAAGTCGACATTGTGCCTTTTGTATTAAATTCGTATGCAAATTCTGTGTTTCATCAACAACAAGGAGGTCCAAGGCATACAGTAAACCTGAAGTGAAGCATCGGAATCTAAAACTGGACTTACAAGAGAGGTTCAAATCATAGAAAATTAGAGTGTCAGTCGTCTTGTACTTAAGTCGGCATTGTCCCTTTTGTATTAAATTCGTATGCAATTTCTGTGTTTCATCATCAATAAGAAGGTCCAAGGGGTAAAGTAAACCTGAAGTGAAGCATCGGAATCTAAAACTGGACTCACAGGTGTGGTTCAAATCGTAGAAAGTTAGAGTGTCTGTCCTCTTGTACTTAAGTCATCAATGTGGCTTTTGTATTAAATAAGGATGCAAATTCTGTGTTTCATCGTCAAAAAGAAGGTCGAAGGGATACAGTAAACCTGAAGTGAAGCATCGGAATCTAAAACTGGACTCACAGGAGAGGTTCAAATCATAGAAAGTTAGAGTGTCAGTCCTCTTGTTCTTCAGTCGGCGTTGTGCCTTTTGTATTAAATTCGGATGCAATTTCTGTGTGTCATCGTCAATAAGATTGTCCAAGGGATACAGTAAACCTGAAGTGAAGCATCGGAATCTAAAACTGGACTCACAGGAGAGGTTCAAATCATAGAGAGTTAGAGTGTAGAGTCCTCTTGTACTCAAGTCGGCATTGTGCTTTTTGTATTAAATTCGGATGCAATTTCTGTGTTTCGTCGTGAATAAGAGGGTCCAAGGGATACAGTAAACCTGAAGTGAAGCATCGGAACTTAAATCTGGACTCACAGGTGAGGTTCAAATCTTAGAAAGTTAGAGTGTCAGTCCTCTTGTACTTAAGTCGGCATTGTGCCTTTGTATTATATTCGGATGCAATTTCTATGTTTCATCATCAATAAGAAGGTCCAAGGGATACAGTAAACCTGAAGTGAAGCATTGGAATCTAAAACTGGACTCACAGCAGAGGTTCAATTCATAGAATGATTGATTGTCAGTCCTCTTGTACTTAAGACGGCATTGTGAATTTAGTATTAAATTCGGATGCAATTTCTGTGTTTCATCGTCAATAAGAAGGTCCAAGGGATACAGTAAACCTGAAGTGAGGCATCGGAATCTAAAACTGGACTCACAGGAGCGGTTCAAATCATAGAAAGTTAGAGTGTCAGTCCTCTTGTACTTAAGTCAGCATTGTGCATTTTGTATTAAATTCGGATGGAAACTCTGTGTTTCATCATCAATAAGAAGGTCCAAGGGATACAGTAAACCTGAAGTGAAGCATCGGAATCTAAAACTGGACTCACGGGAGAGGTTCAAATCATAGAAAATTACAGTATCAGTCCTCTTGTACTTAAGCCGGAATTATGCCCTTTGTATTAAATTCGGATGCAATTTCTGTGTTTCATCATCAATAAGAAGGTCCAAGGGATACAGTAAACCTGAAGTGAAGCATCGGAATCTAAAACTGGTCTCACAGGTGATGTTCAAATCATAGAAAGTTAGATTGTCGGTCCTCTTGTACTTAAGTCATCATTGTGGCTTTTGTATTAAATTCGGATGCAATTTCTGTGCTTCATCGCCAATAAGAAGTTCCAAGGTCTACAGTAAAACTGATGTGAAGCGTCAGAATCTAAAACTGGACTCACAGGAGTGGTTCAAATCATAGAAAGTGAGAGTGTCAGTCCTCTTGTACTTCAGTCGGCCTTGTGCCTTTTGAATTTAATTCCGATGCAATTTCTGTGTTTCTTCGTCAATAAGAAGGTCCAAGGGATACATTAAACCTGAAGTGAAGCATCGGAATCTAAAACTGGACTCAGAGGAGAGGTTTAAATCATCGAAAGTTAGAGTGTCAGTCCTCTTGTACTTAAGTTGGCATTGTGAATTTTGTATTACATTCGGATGCAATTTCTGTGTTTCATCATCAATAAGAAGGTCCAAGGGATACAGTAAACCTGAAGTGAAGCATCGGAATCTAAACTGGACTCACAGACGAGGTTCAAATCATAGAAAGATAGAGTGTCTGTCCTCCTGTACTGAAGTCATCATTGTGGCTTTTGTATTAAATTCGGATGCAATATCTGTGTTTCATCGTCAATAAGAAGGTCGAAGGGACACAGTAAACCTGAAGTGAAGCATCGGAATCTAAAACTGGACTCACAGGAGAGCTTCAAATCATAGAAAGTTAGATCGTCAGTCCTCTTGTACTTAAGTCGGCATTGTGCCTTTTGTATTAAATTCGAATGCAAATTCTGTGTTTCATTAACAACAAGAAGGTCCAAGGGATACAGTAAACCTGAAGTGAGGCATCGGAATCTAAAACTGGACTCACAGGAGGGGTTCAAATCATAGAAAGTTAGAGTGTCAGTCCTCTTGTACTTAAGTCGGCATTGTGCCTTTTGTATTAAATTCGGATGCAATTTCTGTGTTTCATCGTCAATAAGAAGGTCTAAGGGATACACTAAACCTGAAGTGAAGCATCGGAATATAAACTGGACTCACAGGAGAGGTTCAAATCATAGAAAGTTAGACTGTCAGTCCTCCTGTACTGAAGTCATCATTGTGGCTTTTGTATTAAATTCGGATGCATTTTCTGTGTTTCATCGTCAATAAGAAGGTCGAAGGGACACAGTAAACCTGAAGTGAAGCATCGGAATCTAAAACTGGACTCACAGGAGAGCTTCAAATCATAGAAAGTTAGATCGTCAGTCCTCTTGTACTTAAGTCGGCATTGTGCCTTTTGTATTAAATTCGAATGCAAATTCTGTGTTTCATTAACAACAAGAAGGTCCAAGGGATACAGTAAACCTGAAGTGAGGCATCGGAATCTAAAACTGGACTCACAGGAGAGGTTCAAATCATAGAAAATTAGAGTGTCAGTTCTCTTGTACTTAAGTCGGCATTGTGCCTTTTGTCTTAAATTCGGATGCAATTTCTGTGTTTCATAATCAATAAGAAGGTCCAAGGGATACAGTGAACCTGAAGTGAAGCATCGGAATCTAAAACTGGACTCACAGGTGAGGTTCAAATCATAGAAAGTTAGAGTGTCTGTCCTCTTGTACTTAAGTCTTCATTGTGGCTTTTGTATTAAATTCGGATGCAATTTCTGTGTTTCATCGTCAATAAGAAGGTCGAAGGGATACAGTAAACCTGAAGTGAAGCATCGGAATCTAAACTCTACTCTCAGGAGAGGTTCAAATCATAGAAAGTTAGAGTGTCAGTCCTCTTGTTCTTCAGTCGGCATTGTGCCTTTTGTATTAAATTCGGATGTAATTTCTGTGTTTCATCGTCAATACGATGGTCCAAGGGATACTGTAAACCTGAAGTGAAGCATCGGAATCTAAAACTGGACTCACAGGAGAGGTTCAAATCATAGAAAGTTAGAGTGTCAGTCCTCTTGTACTTAAGTCGGCATTGTGCCTTTTGTATTAAATTCGGATGCAATTTCTGTGTTTCATCGTCAATACGAAGGTCTAAGGGATACACTAAACCTGAAGTGAAGCATCGGAATATAAACTGGACTCACAGGAGAGGTTCAAATCATAGAAAGTTAGACTGTCAGTCCTCTGGTACTTAAGTCGACATTGTGCCTTTTGTATTAAATTCGTATGCAAATTCTGTGTTTCATCAACAACAAGGAGGTCCAAGGCATACAGTAAACCTGAAGTGCAGCATCGGAATCTAAAACTGGACTTACAAGAGAGGTTCAAATCATAGAAAATTAGAGTGTCAGTCATCTTGTACTTAAGTCGGCATTGTCCCTTTTGTATTAAATTCGTATGCAATTTCTGTGTTTCATCATCAATAAGAAGGTCCAAGGGGTAAAGTAAACCTGAAGTGAAGCATCGGAATCTAAAACTGGACTCACAGGTGTGGTTCAAATCGTAGAAAGTTAGAGTGTCTGTCCTCTTGTACTTAAGTCATCAATGTGGCTTTTGTATTAAATAAGGATGCAATTTCTGTGTTTCATCGTCCAAAACAAGGTCGAAGGGATACAGTAAACCTGAAGTGAAGCATCGGAATCTAAAACTGGACTCACAGGAGAGGTTCAAATCATAGAAAGTTAGAGTGTCAGTCCTCTTGTTCTTCAGTCGGCGTTGCGCCTTTTGTATTAAATTCGGATGCAATTTCTGTGTGTCATCGTCAATAAGATGGTCCAAGGGATACAGTAAACCTGAAGTGAAGCATCGGAATCTAAAACTGGACTCACAGGAGAGGTTCAAATCATAGAGAGTTAGAGTGTAGAGTCCTCTTGTACTCAAGTCGGCATTGTGCTTTTTGTATTAAATTCGGATGCAATTTCTGTGTTTCGTCGTGAATAAGAGGGTCCAAGGGATACAGTAAACCTGAAGTGAAGCATCGGAACTTAAAACTGGACTCACAGGTGAGGTTCAAATCATAGAAAGTTAGAGTGTCAGTCCTCTTGTACTTAAGTCGGCATTGTGCCTTTGTATTAAATTCGGATGCAATTTCTGTGTTTCATCATCAATAAGAAGGTCCAAGGGATACAGTAAACCTGAAGTGAAGCATTGGAATCTAAAACTGGACTCACAGCAGAGGTTCAATTCATAGAATGATAGATTGTCAGTCAACTTGTACTTAAGTCGGCATTGTGCCTTTTGTATTAAATTCGGATGCAATTTCTGTGTTTCATCGTCAATAAGAAGGTCTAAGGGATACACTAAACCTGAAGTGAAGCATCGGAATATAAACTGGACTCACAGGAGAGGTTCAAATCATAGAAAGTTAGACTGTCAGTCCTCCTGTACTGAAGTCATCATTGTGGCTTTTGTATTAAATTCGGATGCATTTTCTGTGTTTCATCGTCAATAAGAAGGTCGAAGGGACACAGTAAACCTGAAGTGAAGCATCGGAATCTAAAACTGGACTCACAGGAGAGCTTCAAATCATAGAAAGTTAGATCGTCAGTCCTCTTGTACTTAAGTCGGCATTGTGCCTTTTGTATTAAATTCGAATGCAAATTCTGTGTTTCATTAACAACAAGAAGGTCCAAGGGATACAGTAAACCTGAAGTGAGGCATCGGAATCTAAAACTGGACTCACAGGAGAGGTTCAAATCATAGAAAATTAGAGTGTCAGTTCTCTTGTACTTAAGTCGGCATTGTGCCTTTTGTCTTAAATTCGGATGCAATTTCTGTGTTTCATAATCAATAAGAAGGTCCAAGGGATACAGTGAACCTGAAGTGAAGCATCGGAATCTAAAACTGGACTCACAGGTGAGGTTCAAATCATAGAAAGTTAGAGTGACTGTCCTCTTGTACTTAAGTCTTCATTGAGGCTTTTGTATTAAATTCGGATGCAATTTCTGTGTTTCATCGTCAATAAGAAGGTCGAAGGGATACAGTAAACCTGAAGTGAAGCATCGGAATCTAAACTCTACTCTCAGGAGAGGTTCAAATCATAGAAAGTTAGAGTGTCAGTCCTCTTGTTCTTCAGTCGGCATTGTGCCTTTTGTATTTAATTCGGATGTAATTTCTGTGTTTCATCGTCAATACGATGGTCCAAGGGATACTGTAAACCTGAAGTGAAGCATCGGAATCTAAAACTGGACTCACAGGAGAGGTTCAAATCATAGAAAGTTAGAGTGTCAGTCCTCTTGTACTTAAGTCGGCATTGTGCCTTTTGTATTAAATTCGGATGCAATTTCTGTGTTTCATCGTCAATACGAAGGTCTAAGGGATACACTAAACCTGAAGTGAAGCATCGGAATATAAACTGGACTCACAGGAGAGGTTCAAATCATAGAAAGTTAGACTGTCAGTCCTCTGGTACTTAAGTCGACATTGTGCCTTTTGTATTAAATTCGTATGCAAATTCTGTGTTTCATCAACAACAAGGAGGTCCAAGGCATACAGTAAACCTGAAGTGCAGCATCGGAATCTAAAACTGGACTTACAAGAGAGGTTCAAATCATAGAAAATTAGAGTGTCAGTCATCTTGTACTTAAGTCGGCATTGTCCCTTTTGTATTAAATTCGTATGCAATTTCTGTGTTTCATCATCAATAAGAAGGTCCAAGGGGTAAAGTAAACCTGAAGTGAAGCATCGGAATCTAAAACTGGACTCACAGGTGTGGTTCAAATCGTAGAAAGTTAGAGTGTCTGTCCTCTTGTACTTAAGTCATCAATGTGGCTTTTGTATTAAATAAGGATGCAATTTCTGTGTTTCATCGTCCAAAACAAGGTCGAAGGGATACAGTAAACCTGAAGTGAAGCATCGGAATCTAAAACTGGACTCACAGGAGAGGTTCAAATCATAGAAAGTTAGAGTGTCAGTCCTCTTGTTCTTCAGTCGGCGTTGCGCCTTTTGTATTAAATTCGGATGCAATTTCTGTGTGTCATCGTCAATAAGATGGTCCAAGGGATACAGTAAACCTGAAGTGAAGCATCGGAATCTAAAACTGGACTCACAGGAGAGGTTCAAATCATAGAGAGTTAGAGTGTAGAGTCCTCTTGTACTCAAGTCGGCATTGTGCTTTTTGTATTAAATTCGGATGCAATTTCTGTGTTTCGTCGTGAATAAGAGGGTCCAAGGGATACAGTAAACCTGAAGTGAAGCATCGGAACTTAAAACTGGACTCACTGGTGAGGTTCAAATCATAGAAAGTTAGAGTGTCAGTCCTCTTGTACTTAAGTCGGCATTGTGCCTTTGTATTAAACTCGGATGCAATTTCTGTGTTTCATCATCAATAAGAAGGTCCAAGGGATACAGTAAACCTGAAGTGAAGCATTGGAATCTAAAACTGGACTCACAGCAGAGGTTCAATTCATAGAATGATAGATTGTCAGTCAACTTGTACTTAAGACGGCATTGTGAATTTAGTATTAAATTCGGATGCAATTTCTGTGTTTCATCGTCAATAAGAAGGTCCAAGGGATACAGTAAACCTGAAGTGAGGCATCGGAATCTAAAACTGGACTCACAGGAGCGGTTCAAATCATAGAAAGTTAGAGTGTCAGTCCTCTTGTACTTAAGTCGGCATTGTGCATTTTGTATTAAATTCGGATGGAAACTCTGTGTTTCATCATCAATAAGAAGGTCCAAGGGATACAGTAAACCTGAAGTGAAGCATCGGAATCTAAAACTGGACTCACGGGAGAGGTTCAAATCATAGAAAATTACAGTATCAGTCCTCTTGTACTTAAGCCGGAATTATGCCCTTTGTATTAAATTCGGATGCAATTTCTGTGTTTAATCATCAATAAGAAGGTCCAAGGGATACAGTAAACCTGAAGTGAAGCATCGGAATCTAAAACTGGACTCACAGGTGAGGATCAAATCATAGAAAGTTAGATTGTCTGTCCTCTTGTACTTAAGTCATCATTGTGGCTTTTGTATTAAATTCGGATGCAATTTCTGTGCTTCATCGCCAATAAGAAGTTCCAAGGTCTACAGTAAAACTGATGTGAAGCGTCAGAATCTAAAACTGGACTCACAGGAGAGGTTCAAATCATAGAAAGTGAGAGTGTCAGTCCTCTTGTACTTCAGTCGGCATTGTGCCTTTTGAATTTAATTCCGATGCAATTTCTGTGTTTCTACGTCAATAAGAAGGTCCAAGGGATACATTAAACCTGAAGTGAAGCATCGGAATCTAAAACTGGACTCACAGGAGAGGTTTAAATCATCGAAAGTTAGAGTGTCAGTCCTCTTGTACATAAGTTGGCATTGTGAATTTTGTATTACATTCGGATGCAATTTCTGTGTTTCATCATCAATAAGAAGGTCCAAGGGATACAGTAAACCTGAAGTGAAGCATCGGAATTTAAACTGGACTCACAGACGAGGTTCAAATCATAGAAAGTTAGAGTGTCTGTCCTCTTGTACTGAAGTCACCATTGTGGCTTTTGTATTAAATTCGGATGCAATTTCTGTGTTTCATCGTCAATAAGAAGGTCGAAGGGACACAGTAAACCTGAAGTGAAGCATCGGAATCTAAAACTGGACTCACAGGAGAGCTTCAAATCATAAAAAGTTAGATCGTCAGTCCTCTTGTACTTAAGTCGGCAATGTGCCTTTTGTATTAAATTCGAATGCAAATTCTGTGTTTCATTAACAACAAGAAGGTCCAAGGGATACAGTAAACCTGAAGTGAGGCATCGGAATCTAAAACTGGACTCACAGGAGAGGTTCAAATCATAGAAAATTAGAGTGTCAGTTCTCTTGTACTTAAGTCGGCATTGTGCCTTTTGTCTTAAATTCGGATGCAATTTCTGTGTTTCATAATCAATAAGAAGGTCCAAGGGATACAGTGAACCTGAAGTGAAGCATCGGAATCTAAAACTGGACTCACAGGTGAGGTTCAAATCATAGAAAGTTAGAGTGTCTGTCCTCTTGTACTTAAGTCATCATTGTGGCTTTTGTATTAAATTCGGATGCAATTTCTGTGTTTCATCGTCAATAAGAAGGTCGAAGGGATACAGTAAACCTGAAGTGAAGCATTGGAATCTAAAACTGGACTCACAGGAGAGGTTCAAATCATAGAAAGTTAGAGTGTCAGTCCTCTTGTTCTTCAGTCGGCATTGTGCCTTTTGTATTAAATTCGGATGCAACTTCTGTGTTTCATCGTCAATACGATGGTCCTAGGGATACTGTAAACCTGAAGTGAAGCATCGGAATCTAAAACTGGACTCACAGGAGGGGTTCAAATCATAGAAAGTTAGAGTGTCAGTCCTCTTGTACTTAAGTCGGCATTGTGCCTTTTGTATTAAATTCGGATGCAATTTCTGTGTTTCATCGTCAATAAGAAGGTCCAAGGGATAGTCTAAAACTGAAGTGAAGCATCGGAATCTAAAACTGGACTCACAGGAGAGGTTCTAATCATAGAAAGTTAGACTGTCAGTCCTCTGGTACTTAAGTCGACATTGTGCCTTTTGTATTAAATTCGTATGCAAATTCTGTGTTTCATCAACAACAAGAAGGTCCAAGGGATACAGTAAACCTGAAGTGAAGCATCGGAAACTAAAACTGGATTTACAAGAGAGGTTCAAATCATAGAAAATTAGATTGTCAGTCCTCTTGTACTTAAGTCATCATTGTGGCTTTTGTATTAAATAAGGATGCAATATCTGTGTTTCATCGTCAAAAAGAAGGTCGAAGGGATACAGTAAACCTGAAGTGAAGCATCGGAATCTAAAACTGGACTCACAGGAGAGGTTCAAATCATAGAAAGTTAGAGTGTCAGTCCTCTTGTTCTTCAGTCGGCGTTGTGCCTTTTGTATTAAATTTGGATGCAATTTCTGTGTGTCATCGTCAATACGATGGTCCAAGGGATTCAGTAAACCTGAAGTTAAGCATCGGAATCTAAAACTGGACTCACAGCAGAGGTTCAAATCATAGAATGATAGATTGTCAGTCCTCTTGTACTTAAGACGGCATTGTGAATTGTGTATTAAATTCGGATGCAATTTCTGTGCTTCATCGTCAATAAGAAGGTCCAAGGTATACACTAAACCTGAAGTGAAGCATCGGAATCTAAAACTGGACTCACAGGAGAGGTTCGAATCATAGAAAGTTAGAACGTCAGTCCTCTTGTACTTAAGTCAGCATTGTGCATTTTGTATTAAATTCGGATGGAAATTCTATGTTTCATCATCAATAAGAAGCACCAAGGGATACAGTAAACCCGAAGTGAAGCATCGGAATCTAAAACTGGACTCACAGGAGAGGTTCAAATCGCAGATAAATAGAGTATCAGTCCTCTTGTACTTAAGCCGGCATTGCGCCTTTTGTATTAAATTCGGTTGCAATTTCTGTGTTTCATCATCAATAAGAAGGTCCAAGGGATACAGTAATCCTGAAGTGAAGCATCGGAATCCAAAACAGGACCCACAGGAGAGGTTCAAACCATAGAAAGTTAGAGTGTCAGTCCTCTTGTACTTATGTCGCCATTGTGCCTTTTATATGAAATTCGGATGCAAATTATGTGTTTCATCATCAATAAGAAGGTCCAAGGGATACAGTAAACCTGAAGTGAAGCATCGGAATCTAAAACTGGACTCACAGGAGAGGTTCAAATCATAGATAGGTAGAGTGTCAGTCCTCAAGTTTTTCAGTCGGCATTGTGCCTTTTGTATTAAATTCGGATGCAATTTCTGTGTTTCATCATCAATAAGAAGGTCCAAGGGATACAGTAAACCTGAAGTGAAGCATCGGAATCTAAAACTGGACTCACAGCTGAGGTTTAAATCATAGAAAGTTTGAGTGTCAGTTCTCTTGTACTTCGGTCGGCATTGTGCCTTTTGTATTAAATTCGGATGCAATTTCTGTGTTTCATCATCAATAAGAAGGTCTAAGGGATACAGTAAACCTGAGGTGAAGCATCGGAATCTAAAACTGGACTAACAGGTGAGGTTCAAATCAGAGAAATTAGAGTGTCAGTCCTCTTGTCGGCATTGTGCCTTTTGTATTAACTTCGGATGCAATTTCTGTGTTTCATCGTCAATAAGAAGGTCCAAGGGATACAGTAAACCTGAAGTGAAGCGTCTGAATCTAAAACTGGACTCACAGGATTGTTTCAAATCATAGGTAGTGAGAGTGTCAGTCCTCTTGTACTTAAGTCGGCATTGTGCCTTTTGAATTTAATTCCGATGCAATTTCTGTGTTTCATCGTAAATAAGAAGGTGCAAGGGATACATTAAACCTGAAGTAAAGCATCGGAATCTAAATCTGGACTCACAGGAGAGGTTTAAATCATTGAAAGTTAAAATGTGAGTTCTCTTGTACTTAAGTCGGCATTGTGCCTTTTGTATTAAATTCGGATGCAATTTCTGTGTTTCATCATCAATTAGAATGTCCAAGGGATACAGTAAACCTGAAGTGAAGCATTGGAATCTAAAACTGGACTCACAGCAGAGGCTCAAATCGTAGAACGATAGAGTGTCAGTCCTCTTGTACTTAAGTCGGCATTGTGGCTTTTGTATTAAATTCGGATGCAATTTCTGTGCTTCGTCGTCAATAAGACGGTCCAAGGTATACACTAAACCTGAAGTGAAGCATCGGAATCAAAAACTGGACTCACAGGAGAGGTTCAAATCTTAAATAGTTAGAGTGTCAGTCCTCTTGTTCTTCAGACGGCATTGTTCCTTTTGTAGTAAATTCGGATGCAATTTCTGTGTTTCATCGTCAATAAGAAGGTCCAAGGTATACACTAAACCTGAAGTGAAGCATCGGAATCTAAAACTGGACTCACAGGAGAGGTTCAAACCATAGAAAGTTAGAGTGTCAGTCCTCTTGTACTTAAGTCGGCATTGTGCCTTTTGTATTAAATTCGGATGCAATTTCTGTGTTTCATCGTCAATAAGGAGGTCCAAGGGATACAGTAAACCTGAAGTGAAGCATCGGAATCTAAAACTGGACTCACAGGAGAGGTTCAAATCATAGAAAGTTAGAGTGTCAGTCCTCTTGTACTTATGTCGGCATTGTGCATTTTCTATTAAATTCGGATGGATATTCTGTGTTTCATCATCAATAAGAAGGTCCAAGGGATACAGTAAACCAGAAGTGTAGCATAGGAATCTAAAACTGGACTCACAGGAGAGGTTCAAATCATAGGTAATTAGAGTATCAGACCTCTTGTACTTAAGCCGGCATTGTGCCTTTTGTATTGAAGTCGGATGCAATTTCTCTGATTCATCATCAATAAGAAGGTCCAAGGGATACAGTAAACCTGCGGTGAAGCATCGGAATCAAAAACTGGACTCACAGGAGAGGTTAAAATCATAGATAGTTAGAGTGTCAGTCCTCTTGTCGGCATTGTGCCTTTTGTATTAAGTTCGGATGCAATTTCTGTGTTTCATCGTCAATAAGAAGGTCCAAGGGATACAGTAAACCTGAAGTGAAGCATCGGAATCTAAAACTGGACTCACAGACGAGGTTCAAATCATAGAAAGTTAGAGTGTCTGTCCTCCTGTACTGAAGTCATCATTGTGGCATTTGTATTAAATTCGGATGCAATTTCTGTGTTTCATCGTCAATAAGAAGGTCGAAGGGACACAGTAAACCTGAAGTGAAGCATCGGAATCTAAAACTGGACTCACAGGAGAGCTTCAAATCATAGAAAGTTAGATCGTCAGTCCTCTTGTTCTTCAGTCGGCATTGTGCCTTTTGTATTAAATTCGGATGCAATTTCTGTGTTTCATCGTCAATAAGATGGTCCAAGGGATACTGTAAACATGAAGTGAAGCATCGGAATCTAAAACTAGACTCACAGGAGAATTTTAAATCATAGAAAATTAGAGTGTCAGTCCTCTTGTACTTAAGTCGGCATTGTGCCTTTTGTATTAAATTCGAATGCAAATTCTGTGTTTCATTAACAACAAGAAGGTCCAAGGGATACAGTAAATCTGAAGTGAGGCATCGGAATCTAAAACTGGACTCACAGGAGAGGTTCAAATCATAGAAAATTAGAGTGTCAGTCCTCTTGTACTTAAGTTGGCATTGTGCCTTTTGTCTTAAATTCGGATGCAATTTCTGTGTTTCATAATCAATAAGAAGGTCCAAGGGATACAGTGAACCTGAAGTGAAGCATCGGAATCTAAAACTGGACTCAGAGGTGAGGTTCAAATCATAGAAAGTTAGAGTGTCTGTCCTCTTGTACTTAAGTCATCATTGTGGCTTTTGTATTAAATTCGGATGCAATTTCTGTGTTTCATCGTCAATAAGAAGGTCGAAGGGATACAGTAAACCTGAAGTGAAGCATCGGAATCTAAAACTGGACTCACAGGAGAGGTTCAAATCATAGAAAGTTAGAGTGTCAGTCCTCTTGTTCTTCAGTCGGCATTGTGCCTTTTGTATTAAATTCGGAAGCAATTTCTGTGTATCATCGTCAATACGATGGTCCAAGGGATACTGTAAACCTGAAGTGAAGCATCGGAATCTAAAACTGGACTCACAGGAGAGGTTCAAATCATAGAAAGTTAGAGTGTCAGTCCTCTTGTACTTAAGTCGGCATTGTGCCTTTTGTATTAAATTCGGATGCAATTTCTGTGTTTCATCGTCAATAAGAAGGTCCAAGGTATAGACTAAACCTGAAGTGAAGCATCGGAATCTAAAACTGGACTCACAGGAGAGGTTCTAATCATAGAAAGTTAGACTGTCAGTCCTCTGGTACTTAAGTCGACATTGTGCCTTTTGTATTAAATTCGTATGCAAATTCTGTGTTTCATCAACAACAAGAAGGTCCAAGTGATACAGTAAACCTGAAGTGAAGCATCGGAATCTAAAACTGGATTTACAAGAGAGGTTCAAATCATAGAAAATTAGATTGTCAGTCATCTTGTACTTAAGTCGGCATTGTTCCTTTTGTATTAAATTCGGATGCAATTTCTGTGTTTCATCATCAATAAGAAGGTCCAAGGGATACAGTAAACCTGAAGTGAATCATTGGAATCTAAAACTGGACTCACAGGCGTGGTTCAAATCGTAGAAAGTTAGAGTGTCTGTCCTCTTGTACTTAAGTCATCATTGTGGCTTTTGTATTAAATAAGGATGCAATATCTGTGTTTCATCGTCAAAAAGAAGGTCGTAGGGATACAGTAAACCTGAAGTGAAGCATCGGAATCTAAAACTGGACTCACAGGAGAGGTTCAAATCATAGAGAGTTAGAGTGTCAGTCCTCTTGTTCTTCAGTCGGCGTTGTGCCTTTTGTATTAAATTCGGATGCAATTTCTGTGTGTCATCGTCAATACGATGGTCCAAGGGATTCAGTAAACCTGAAGTTAAGCATCGGAATCTAAAACTGGACTCACAGCAGAGGTTCAAATCATAGAATGATAGATTGTCAGTCCTCTTGTACTTAAGACGGCATTGTGAATTGTGTATTAAATTCGGATGCAGTTTCTGTGCTTCATCGTCAATAAGAAGGTCCAAGGTATACACTAAACCTGAAGTGAAGCATCGGAATCTAAAACTGGACTCACAGGAGAGGTTCAAATCATAGAAAGTTAGAACGTCAGTCCTCTTGTACTTAAGTCGGCATTGTGCATTTTGTATTAAATTCGGATGGAAATTCTATGTTTCATCATCAATAAGAAGCGCCAAGGGATACAGTAAACCCGAAGTGAAGCATCGGAATCTAAAACTGGACTCACAGGAGAGGTTCAAATCGCAGATAATTAGAGTATCAGTCCTCTTGTACTTAAGCCGGCATTGCGCCTTTTGTATTAAATTCGGTTGCAATATCTGTGTTTCATCATCAATAAGAAGGTCCAAGGGATACAGTAAACCTGAAGTGAAGCATCGGAATCCAAAACAGGACCCACAGGAGAGGTTCAAACCATAGAAAGTTAGAGTGTCAGTCCTCTTGTACTTATGTCGGCATTGTGCCTTTTATATGAAATTCGGATGCAAATTATGTGTTTCATCATCAATAAGAAGGTCCAAGGGATACAGTAAACCTGAAGTGAAGCATCGGAATCTAAAACTGGACTCACAGGAGAGGTTCAAATCATAGATAGGTAGAGTGTCAGTCCTCTAGTTTTTCAGTCGGCATTGTGCCTTTTGTATTAAATTCGGATGCAATTTCTGTGTTTCATCATCAATAAGAAGGTCCAAGGGATACAGTAAACCTGAAGTGAAGCATCGGAATCTAAAACTGGACTCACAGCTGAGGTTTATATCATAGAAAGTTTGAGTGTCAGTTCTCTTGTACTTCGGTCGGCATTGTGCCTTTTGTATTAAATTCGGATGCAATTTCTGTGTTTCATCATCAATAAGAAGGTCTAAGGGATACAGTAAACCTGAGGTGAAGCATCGGAATCTAAAACTGGACTAACAGGTGAGGTTCAAATCAGAGAAATTAGAGTGTCAGTCCTCTTGTCGGCATTGTGCCTTTTGTATTAAATTCGGATGCAATTTCTGTGTTTCATCGTCAATAAGAAGGTCCAAGGGATACAGTAAACCTGAAGTGAAGCGTCTGAATCTAAAACTGGACTCACAGGAGAGTTTCAAATCATAGGTAGTGAGAGTGTCAGTCCTCTTGTACTTAAGTCGGCATTGTGCCTTTTGAATTTAATTCCGATGCAATTTCTGTGTTTCATCGTAAATAAGAAGGTCCAAGGGATACATTAAACCTGAAGTGAAGCATCGGAATTTAAATCTGGACTCACAGGAGAGGTTTAAATCATTGAAAGTTAGAATGTGAGTTCTCTTGTACTTAAGTCGGCATTGTGCCTTTTGTATTAAATTCGGATGCAATTTCTGTGTTTCATCATCAATTAGAAGGTCCAAGGGATACAGTAAACCTGAAGTGAAGCATTGGAATCTAAAACTGGACTCACAGCAGAGGCTCAAATCGTAGAACGATAGAGTGTCAGTCCTCTTGTACTTAAGTCGGCATTGTGGCTTTTGTATTAAATTCGGATGCAATTTCTGTGCTTCATCGTCAATAAGACGGTCCAAGGTATACACTAAACCTGAAGTGAAGCATCGGAATCAAAAACTGGACTCACAGGAGAGGTTCAAATCTTAAATAGTTAGAGTGTCAGTCCTCTTGTTCTTCAGACGGCATTGTGCCTTTTGTAGTAAATTCGGATGCTATTTCTGTGTTTCATCGTCAATAAGAAGGTCCAAGGTATACACTAAACCTGAAGTGAAGCATCGGAATCTAAAACTGGACTCACAGGAGAGGTTCAAACCATAGAAAGTTAGAGTGTCAGTCCTCTTGTACTTAAGTCGGCATTGTGCCTTTTGTATTAAATTCGGATGCAATTTCTGTGTTTCATCGTCAATAAGGAGGTCCAAGAGATACAGTAAACCTGAAGTGAAGCATCGGAATCTAAAACTGGACTCACAGGAGGGGTTCAAATCATAGAAAGTTAGAGTGTCAGTCCTCTTGTACTTAAGTCGGCATTGTGCATTTTCTATTAAATTCGGATGGATATTCTATGTTTCATCATCAATAAGAAGCTCCAAGGGATACAGTAAACCAGAAGTGTAGCATAGGAATCTAAAACTGGACTCACAGGAGAGGTTCAAATCATAGAAAATTAGAGTATCAGACCTCTTGTACTTAAGCCGGCATTGTGCCTTTTGTATTAAAGTCGGATGCAATTTCTCTGTTTCATCATCAATAAGATGGTCCAAGGGATACAGTAAACCTGAGGTGAAGCATCGGAATCAAAAACTGGACTCACAGGAGAGGTTCAAATCATAGAAAGTTAGAGTGTCAGTCCTCTTGTCGGCATTGTGCATTTTGTATTAAGTTCGGATGCAATTTCTGTGTTTCATCGTCAATAAGAAGGTCCAAGGGATACAGTAAACCTGAAGTGAAGCATCGGTGTCTAAAACTGGATTCACAGGAGAGGTTCAAATCATAGAAAGTTAGAGTGTCAGTCCTCTTGTACTTAAGACGGCATTGTGCCTTTTGCATTAAATTCGGATGCAATTTCTGTGCTTCATCGCCAATAAGATGGTCCAAGGTATACAGTAAACCTGAAGTGAAGCGTAGGAATCTAAAACTGGACTCACAGGAGAGGTTCAAATCATAGAAAGTGAGAGTGCCAGTCCTCTTGTACTTAAGTCGGCATTGTGCCTTTTAAATTTAATTCCGATGCAATTTCTGTGTTTCATCGCCAATAAGAAGGTCCAAGGTATACATTAAACCTGAAGTGAAGCATCGGAATCTAAATCTGGACCCACAGGAGAGGTTTAAATCATTGAAATTAGAGTGTCAGTCCTCTTGTACTAAAGTCGGCATTGTGCCTTTTGTATTAAATTCGGATGCAATTTCTGTGTTTCATCATCAATAAGAAGGTCCAAGGGATACAGTAAACCTGAAGTGAAGCATTGGAATCTAAAACTGGACTCACAGCAGAGGCTCAAATCGTAGAATGATAGAGTGTCAGTCCTCTTGTACTTAAGTCGGCATTGTGCCTTTTGTATTAAATTCGGATGCAATTTCTGCGCTTCATCGTCAATAAGACGGTCAAAGGAATACACTAAACCTGAAGTGACGCATCGGAAGCTAAAACTGGACTCACAGGAGAGGTTCAAATCATAGAAAGTTAGAGTGTCAGTCCTCTTGTACTTAGGTCGGCATAGTGCCTTTCGTATTAAATTAGGATGCAATTTCTGTGTTTCATCGTCAATAAGAAGGTCCAAGGGATGCAGTAAACCTGAAATGAAGCATCGGAATCTAAAACTGGACTCACAGGAGTGGTTCAAATCATAGAAAATTAGAGTGTCAGTCCCCTTGTACTTACGTCGGCATTGTGCCTTTTGTATCAAATTCGGTTGCAATTTCAGTGTTTCATCGTCAGTAAGAATGTCCAGGGGATACAGGAAACCTGAAATGAAGCATCGGAATCTAAAACTGGACTCACAGGAGAATTTCAAATCATAGAAAATTAGAGTGTCAGTCCTCTTGTACTTAAGTCAGCATTGTGCCTTTTGTATTAAATTCGGATGCAATTTCTGTGTTTCATCGTCAATAAGAATGTCCAGGGGATACAGTAAACCGGAAGTGAAGCATCGGAATCTAAAACTGGACTCACAAGAGTGGTTCAAATCATAGAAAGTTAGAGTGTCAGTCCTCTTGTACTTAAGTCGGCATTGTGCCTTTTGTATTAATTTCGGATGCAAATTCTGTGTTTCATCAACAACAAGAAGGTCCAAGGGATACAGCAAACCTGAAGTGAAGCGTCGGAATCTAAAACTGGACTCACAGGAGAGGTTCAAATCATAGAAAGTTAGAGTGTCAGTCCTCTTGTACTTCAGTCGGCATTGTGCCTTTTGTATTAAATTCGGAAGCAATTTCTGTGTATCATCGTCAATACGATGGTCCAAGGGATACTGTAAACCTGAAGTGAAGCATCGGAATCTAAAACTGGACTCACAGGAGAGGTTCAAATCATAGAAAGTTAGAGTGTCAGTCCTCTTGTACTTAAGTCGGCATTGTGCCTTTTGTATTAAATTCGGATGCAATTTCTGTGTTTCATCGTCAATAAGAAGGTCCAAGGTATAGACTAAACCTGAAGTGAAGCATCGGAATCTAAAACTGGACTCACAGGAGAGGTTCTAATCATAGAAAGTTAGACTGTCAGTCCTCTGGTACTTAAGTCGACATTGTGCCTTTTGTATTAAATTCGTATGCAAATTCTGTGTTTCATCAACAACAAGAAGGTCCAAGTGATACAGTAAACCTGAAGTGAAGCATCGGAATCTAAAACTGGATTTACAAGAGAGGTTCAAATCATAGAAAATTAGATTGTCAGTCATCTTGTACTTAAGTCGGCATTGTTCCTTTTGTATTAAATTCGGATGCAATTTCTGTGTTTCATCATCAATAAGAAGGTCCAAGGGATACAGTAAACCTGAAGTGAATCATTGGAATCTAAAACTGGACTCACAGGCGTGGTTCAAATCGTAGAAAGTTAGAGTGTCTGTCCTCTTGTACTTAAGTCATCATTGTGGCTTTTGTATTAAATAAGGATGCAATATCTGTGTTTCATCGTCAAAAAGAAGGTCGTAGGGATACAGTAAACCTGAAGTGAAGCATCGGAATCTAAAACTGGACTCACAGGAGAGGTTCAAATCATAGAGAGTTAGAGTGTCAGTCCTCTTGTTCTTCAGTCGGCGTTGTGCCTTTTGTATTAAATTCGGATGCAATTTCTGTGTGTCATCGTCAATACGATGGTCCAAGGGATTCAGTAAACCTGAAGTTAAGCATCGGAATCTAAAACTGGACTCACAGCAGAGGTTCAAATCATAGAATGATAGATTGTCAGTCCTCTTGTACTTAAGACGGCATTGTGAATTGTGTATTAAATTCGGATGCAGTTTCTGTGCTTCATCGTCAATAAGAAGGTCCAAGGTATACACTAAACCTGAAGTGAAGCATCGGAATCTAAAACTGGACTCACAGGAGAGGTTCAAATCATAGAAAGTTAGAACGTCAGTCCTCTTGTACTTAAGTCGGCATTGTGCATTTTGTATTAAATTCGGATGGAAATTCTATGTTTCATCATCAATAAGAAGCGCCAAGGGATACAGTAAACCCGAAGTGAAGCATCGGAATCTAAAACTGGACTCACAGGAGAGGTTCAAATCGCAGATAATTAGAGTATCAGTCCTCTTGTACTTAAGCCGGCATTGCGCCTTTTGTATTAAATTCGGTTGCAATATCTGTGTTTCATCATCAATAAGAAGGTCCAAGGGATACAGTAAACCTGAAGTGAAGCATCGGAATCCAAAACAGGACCCACAGGAGAGGTTCAAACCATAGACAGTTAGAGTGTCAGTCCTCTTGTACTTATGTCGGCATTGTGCCTTTTATATGAAATTCGGATGCAAATTATGTGTTTCATCATCAATAAGAAGGTCCAAGGGATACAGTAAACCTGAAGTGAAGCATCGGAATCTAAAACTGGACTCACAGGAGAGGTTCAAATCATAGATAGGTAGAGTGTCAGTCCTCTAGTTTTTCAGTCGGCATTGTGCCTTTTGTATTAAATTCGGATGCAATTTCTGTGTTTCATCATCAATAAGAAGGTCCAAGGGATACAGTAAACCTGAAGTGAAGCATCGGAATCTAAAACTGGACTCACAGCTGAGGTTTATATCATAGAAAGTTTGAGTGTCAGTTCTCTTGTACTTCGGTCGGCATTGTGCCTTTTGTATTAAATTCGGATGCAATTTCTGTGTTTCATCATCAATAAGAAGGTCTAAGGGATACAGTAAACCTGAGGTGAAGCATCGGAATCTAAAACTGGACTAACAGGTGAGGTTCAAATCAGAGAAATTAGAGTGTCAGTCCTCTTGTCGGCATTGTGCCTTTTGTATTAAATTCGGATGCAATTTCTGTGTTTCATCGTCAATAAGAAGGTCCAAGGGATACAGTAAACCTGAAGTGAAGCGTCTGAATCTAAAACTGGACTCACAGGAGAGTTTCAAATCATAGGTAGTGAGAGTGTCAGTCCTCTTGTACTTAAGTCGGCATTGTGCATTTTGAATTTAATTCCGATGCAATTTCTGTGTTTCATCGTAAATAAGAAGGTCCAAGGGATACATTAAACCTGAAGTGAAGCATCGGAATTTAAATCTGGACTCACAGGAGAGGTTTAAATCATTGAAAGTTAGAATGTGAGTTCTCTTGTACTTAAGTCGGCATTGTGCCTTTTGTATTAAATTCGGATGCAATTTCTGTGTTTCATCATCAATTAGAAGGTCCAAGGGATACAGTAAACCTGAAGTGAAGCATTGGAATCTAAAACTGGACTCACAGCAGAGGCTCAAATCGTAGAACGATAGAGTGTCAGTCCTCTTGTACTTAAGTCGGCATTGTGGCTTTTGTATTAAATTCGGATGCAATTTCTGTGCTTCATCGTCAATAAGACGGTCCAAGGTATACACTAAACCTGAAGTGAAGCATCGGAATCAAAAACTGGACTCACAGGAGAGGTTCAAATCTTAAATAGTTAGAGTGTCAGTCCTCTTGTTCTTCAGACGGCATTGTGCCTTTTGTAGTAAATTCGGATGCTATTTCTGTGTTTCATCGTCAATAAGAAGGTCCAAGGTATACACTAAACCTGAAGTGAAGCATCGGAATCTAAAACTGGACTCACAGGAGAGGTTCAAACCATAGAAAGTTAGAGTGTCAGTCCTCTTGTACTTAAGTCGGCATTGTGCCTTTTGTATTAAATTCGGATGCAATTTCTGTGTTTCATCGTCAATAAGGAGGTCCAAGAGATACAGTAAACCTGAAGTGAAGCATCGGAATCTAAAACTGGACTCACAGGAGGGGTTCAAATCATAGAAAGTTAGAGTGTCAGTCCTCTTGTACTTAAGTCGGCATTGTGCATTTTCTATTAAATTCGGATGGATATTCTATGTTTCATCATCAATAAGAAGCTCCAAGGGATACAGTAAACCAGAAGTGTAGCATAGGAATCTAAAACTGGACTCACAGGAGAGGTTCAAATCATAGAAAATTAGAGTATCAGACCTCTTGTACTTAAGCCGGCATTGTGCCTTTTGTATTAAAGTCGGATGCAATTTCTCTGTTTCATCATCAATAAGATGGTCCAAGGGATACAGTAAACCTGAGGTGAAGCATCGGAATCAAAAACTGGACTCACAGGAGAGGTTCAAATCATAGAAAGTTAGAGTGTCAGTCCTCTTGTCGGCATTGTGCATTTTGTATTAAGTTCGGATGCAATTTCTGTGTTTCATCGTCAATAAGAAGGTCCAAGGGATACAGTAAACCTGAAGTGAAGCATCGGTGTCTAAAACTGGATTCACAGGAGAGGTTCAAATCATAGAAAGTTAGAGTGTCAGTCCTCTTGTACTTAAGACGGCATTGTGCCTTTTGCATTAAATTCGGATGCAATTTCTGTGCTTCATCGCCAATAAGATGGTCCAAGGTATACAGTAAACCTGAAGTGAAGCGTAGGAATCTAAAACTGGACTCACAGGAGAGGTTCAAATCATAGAAAGTGAGAGTGCCAGTCCTCTTGTACTTAAGTCGGCATTGTGCCTTTTAAATTTAATTCCGATGCAATTTCTGTGTTTCATCGCCAATAAGAAGGTCCAAGGTATACATTAAACCTGAAGTGAAGCATCGGAATCTAAATCTGGACCCACAGGAGAGGTTTAAATCATTGAAATTAGAGTGTCAGTCCTCTTGTACTAAAGTCGGCATTGTGCCTTTTGTATTAAATTCGGATGCAATTTCTGTGTTTCATCATCAATAAGAAGGTCCAAGGGATACAGTAAACCTGAAGTGAAGCATTGGAATCTAAAACTGGACTCACAGCAGAGGCTCAAATCGTAGAATGATAGAGTGTCAGTCCTCTTGTACTTAAGTCGGCATTGTGCCTTTTGTATTAAATTCGGATGCAATTTCTGCGCTTCATCGTCAATAAGACGGTCAAAGGAATACACTAAACCTGAAGTGACGCATCGGAAGCTAAAACTGGACTCACAGGAGAGGTTCAAATCATAGAAAGTTAGAGTGTCAGTCCTCTTGTACTTAGGTCGGCATAGTGCCTTTCGTATTAAATTAGGATGCAATTTCTGTGTTTCATCGTCAATAAGAAGGTCCAAGGGATGCAGTAAACCTGAAATGAAGCATCGGAATCTAAAACTGGACTCACAGGAGTGGTTCAAATCATAGAAAATTAGAGTGTCAGTCCCCTTGTACTTACGTCGGCATTGTGCCTTTTGTATCAAATTCGGTTGCAATTTCAGTGTTTCATCGTCAGTAAGAATGTCCAGGGGATACAGGAAACCTGAAATGAAGCATCGGAATCTAAAACTGGACTCACAGGAGAATTTCAAATCATAGAAAATTAGAGTGTCAGTCCTCTTGTACTTAAGTCAGCATTGTGCCTTTTGTATTAAATTCGGATGCAATTTCTGTGTTTCATCGTCAATAAGAATGTCCAGGGGATACAGTAAACCGGAAGTGAAGCATCGGAATCTAAAACTGGACTCACAAGAGTGGTTCAAATCATAGAAAGTTAGAGTGTCAGTCCTCTTGTACTTAAGTCGGCATTGTGCCTTTTGTATTAATTTCGGATGCAAATTCTGTGTTTCATCAACAACAAGAAGGTCCAAGGGATACAGCAAACCTGAAGTGAAGCGTCGGAATCTAAAACTGGACTCACAGGAGAGGTTCAAATCATAGAAAATTAGAGTGTCAGTCCTCTTGTACTTAAGTCAGCATTGTGCCTTTTGTATTAAATTCGGATGCAATTTCTGTGTTTCATCATCAATAAGAAGGTCCAAGGGATACAGTAAACCTGAAGTGAAGCATCGGAATCTAAAACTGGACTCATAGGTGAGGTTCAAATCATAGAAAGTAAGAGTGTCAGTCCTTTTGTACTTAAGTCGGCACTGTGCCTTTTGTATTAAATTCGGATGCAATTTCTGTGTTTCATCGTCAATAAGAAGGTCCAAGGGATACAGTAAACCTGAAGTGAAGCATTGGAATCTAAAACTGGACTCACAGCAGAGGTTCAAATCATAGAATGATAGATTGTCAGTCCTCTTAAACTTAAGACGGCATTGTGAATTTTGTATTAAATTCGGATGCTATTTCTGTGCTTCATCGTCAATATGAAGGTCCAAGGTATACACTAAACCTGAAGTGAAGCATCGGAATCTAAAACTGGACTCACAGGAGAGCTTCAAATCATAGAAAATTAGAGTGTCAGTCCTCTTGTACTTAAGTCGGCATTGTGCCTTTTGTATTAAATTCGGATGCAATATCTGTGTTTCATCGTCAATAAGAATGTCCAGGGGATACAGTAAACCTGAAGTGAAGCATCGGAATCTAAAACTGGACTCACAGGAGAGGTTCAAATCATAGAGAGTTAGAGTGTCAGTCGTCTTGTACTTAAGTCGGCATTGTGCCTTTAGTATTATATTCGGATGCAATTTCTGTGTTTCATCTTCAATAAGAGGGTCCAAGGGATCCAGTAAACCTGAAGTGAAGCATCGGAATTTAAAACTAGACTCACAAGAGAGGTTCAAATCATAGAATGTCAGAGTGTCAGTCCTCTTGTACTTAAGTCGGCATTGTGCCTTTTGTATTAATTTCGGATGCAAATTCTGTGTTTCATCAACAACAAGAAGGTCCAAGGGATACAGCAAACCTGAAGTGAAGGATCGGAATCTAAAACTGGACTCACAGGAGAGGTTCAAATCATAGAAAATTAGAGTGTCAGTCCTCTTGTACTTAAGTCGGCATTGTGCCTTTTGTATTAAATTCGGATGTAATTTCTGTGTTTCATCATCAATAAGAAGGTCCAAGGGATACAGTAAATTTGAAATGAAGCATCGGAATCTAAAACTGGACTCACAGGTGAGGTTCAAATCATAGAAAGTTAGAGTGTCAGTCCTCTTGTACTTATGTCGGCATTGTGCCTTTTGTATTAAATTCGGATGCAATTTCTGTGTTTGATCATCAATAAGAAGGTCCAAGGGATACAGTAAACCTGAAGTGAAGCATTGGAATCTAAAACTGGACTCACAGCAGAGGTTCAAATCATAGAATGATAGATTGTCAGTCCTCTTGTACTTAAGACGGCATTGTGAATTTTTTATTAAATTAGGATGCAATTTCTGTGCTTCATCGTCAATAAGAAGGTCCAAGGTATACACTAAACCTGAAGTGAAGCATCGGAATCTAAAACTGGACTCACAGGAGAGCTTCAAATCATAGAAAGTTAGAGTGTCAGTCCTCTTGTACTTAAGTCGGCATTGTGCCTTTTGTATTAAATTCGGATGCAATTTCTGTGTTTCATCGTCAATAAGAATGTCCAGGGGATACAGTAAACCTGAAGTGAAGCATCGGAATCTAAAACTGGACTCACAGGAGAGGTTCAAATCATAGAGAGTTAGAGTGTCAGTCGTCTTGTACTTAAGTCGGCATTGTGCCTTTAGTATTATATTCGGATGCAATTTCTGTGTTTCATCTTCAATAAGAGGGTCCAAGGGATCCAGTAAACCTGAAGTGAAGCATCGGAATTTAAAACTAGACTCACAAGATAGGTTCAAATCATAGAATGTCAGAGTGTCAGACCTCTTGTACTTAAGTCGGCATTGTGCCTTTTGTATTAATTTCGGATGCAAATTCTGTGTTTCATCAACAACAAGAAGGTCCAAGGGATACAGCAAACCTGAAGTGAAGGATCGGAATCTAAAACTGGACTCACAGGAGAGGTTCAAATCATAGAAAATTAGAGTGTCAGTCCTCTTGTACTTAAGTCGGCATTGTGCCTTTTGTATTAAATTAGGATGTAATTTCTGTGTTTCATCATCAGTAAGACGGTCTAAGGGATACAGTAAACCTGAAGTGAAGCATTGGAATCTAAAACTGGACTCACAGCAGAGGCTCAAATCGTAGAACCATAGAGTGTCAGTCCTCTTGTACTTAAGTCGGCATTGTGGCTTTTGTATTAAATTCGGATGCAATTTCTGTGCTTCATCGTCAATAAGACGGTCCAAGGTATACACTAAACCTGAAGTGAAGCATCGGAAGCTAAAACTGGACTCACAGGAGAGGTTCAAATCATAGAAATTTAGAGTGTCAGTCCTCTTGTACTTAAGTCGGCATTGTGCCTTTTGTATTAAATTGGGATGCAATTTCTGTGTTTCATCTTGAATAAGAGGGTTCAAGGGATACAGTAAATCTGAAGTGAACCATCGGAACTTAAAACTGGACTCACAGGTCAGGTTCAAATCATAGAAGTTTAGAGTGTCAGTCCTCTTGTACTTAAGTCGGCATTGAGCCTTTTGTATTAAATTCGGATGCAATTTCTGTGTTTCATCGTCAATAAGAAGATCCAAGGGATAAAGTAAACCTGAAGTGAAGCATCGTAATCAAAAACTGGACTCACAGGAGAGGTTCAAATCTTACATAGTTGGAGTGTCAGTCCTCTTGTTCTTCAGTCGGCATTGTGCCTTTTGTAGTAAATTCGGATGCAATTTCTGTGTTTCATCGTCAATAAGAAGGTCCAAGGTATACACTAAACCTGAAGTGAAGCATCGGAATCTAAAACTGGACTCACAGGAGAGGTTCAAATCATAGAAAGTTAGAGTGTCAGTCCTCTTGTACTTAAGTCGGCATTGTGCCTTTTGTGTTAAATTCGGATGCAATATCTGTGTTTCATCGTCAATAAGAAGGTCCAAGGGATACATTAAACCTGAAGTGAAGCATCAGATTCTAAACCTGGACTCACAGGAGAGGTTCAAATCATAGAAAGTTAGAGTGTCAGTCCTCTTGTACTTAAGTCGGCATTGTACATTTTCTATTAAATTTGGATGGAAATTCTATGTTTCATCATCAATAAGAAGCTCCAAGGGATACAGTAAACCAGAAGTGTAGCATCGGAATCTAAAACTGGACTCACAGGAGAGTTTCAAATCATAGGAAATTAGAGTATCAGACCTCTTGTACTTAAGCCGGCATTGTGCCTTTTGTATTAAAGTCGGATGCAATTTCTCTGTTTCATCATCGATAAGAAGGTCCAAGGGATACAGTAAACCTGAGGTGAAGCATCGGAATCTAAAACTGGACTCACAGGAGAGGTTCAAATCATAGAAAGTTACAGTGTCAGTCCTCTTGTCGGCATTGTGCCTTTTGTATTAAATTCGGATGCAATTTCTGTGTTTCATCGTCAATAAGAAGGTCCAAGGGATACAGTAAACCTGAAGTGAAGCATTGGAATCTAAAACTGGACTCACAGTAGAGGTTCAAATCATAGAATGATAGAGTGTCAGTCCTCTTATACTTAAGTCGGCATTGTGCATTTTGTATTAAATTCGGATGGATATTCTGAGTTTCATCATCAATAAGAAGGTCCAAGGGATACAGGAAACCTGAAGTGAAGCATCGGAATCTAAAACTGGACTCACAGGAGAGGTTCAAGTCATAGAAAATTAGTGTATCAGTCCTCTTGTACTTAAGCCGGCATTGTGCCTTTTGTATTAAATTCGGATGCAATTTCTGTGTTTCATCATCAATAAGAATGTCCAAGGGATACAGTAAAGCTGAAGTGAAGCATCGGAATCTAAAACTGGACTCACAGGAGAGGTTCAAATCATAGAAAGTTACAGTGTCAGTCCTCTTGTCGGCATTGTGCCTTTTGTATTAAATTCGGATGCAATTTCTGTGTTTCATCGTCAATAAGAAGGTCCAAGGGATACAGTAAACCTGAAGTGAAGCATCAGTGTCTAAAACTGGACTCACAGGAGTGGTTCAAATCATAGAAAGTTAGAGTGTCAGTCCTCTTGTACTTGAGACGGCATTGTGCCTTTTGTATTAAATTCGGATGCAATTTCTGTGCTTCATCGCCAATAAGAAGGTCCAAGGTATACAGTAAACCTGAAATGAAGCGTCGGAATCTAAAACTGGACTCACAGGAGAGGTTCAAATCATAGATAGTGAGAGTGTCAGTCCACTTGTACTTAAGTCGGCATTGTGCCTTTTAAATTTAATTCCGATGCAATTTCTGTGTTTCATCGCCAATAGGAAGGTCCAAGGGATACATTAAACCTGAAGTGAAGCATCGGAATCTAAATCTGGACTCACAGGAGAGGTTTAAATCATTGAAAGTTAGAGTGTCAGTCCTCTTCTACTTAAGTCGGCATTGTGCCTTTTGTATTAAATTCGGATGCAATTACTGTGTTTCATCATCAATAAGAAGGTCCAAGGGATACAGTAAACCTGAAGTGAAGCATTGGAATCTAAAACTGGACTCACAGCAGAGGCTCAAATCGCAGAATGATAGTGTGTCAGTCCTCTTGTACTTAAGTCGGCATTGTGCCTTTTGTATAAAATTCGGATGCAATTTCTGCGCTTCATCGTCAATAAGACGGTCCAAGGTATACACTAAACCTGAAGTGAAGCATCGGAAGCTAAAACTGGACTCACAGGAGAGGTTCAAATCATAGAAAGTTAGAGTGTCAGTCCTCTTGTATTTAAGTCGGCATAGTGCCTTTTGTATTTAATTAGGATGCAATTTCTGTGTTTCATCGTAAATAAGAAGGTCCAAGGGATACAGTAAACCTGAAATGAAGCATCAGAATCTAAAACTGGACTCACAGGAGTGGTTCAAATCATAGAAAGTTAGAGTGTCAGTCCTCTTGTACTTACGTCGGCATTGTGCCTTTTGTATTAAATTCGAATGCAATTTCTGTGTTTCATCATCAATAAGAAGGTCCAAGGGATACAGTAAACCTGAAGTGAAGCATTGGAATCTAAAACTGGACTCACAGCAGAGGCTCAAATCGTAGAATGATAGTGTGTCAGTCCTCTTGTACTTAAGTCGGCATTGTGCCTTTTGTATTAAATTCGGATGCAATTTCTGCGCTTCATCGTCAATAAGACGGTCCAAGGTATACACTAAACCTGAAGTGAAGCATCGGAAGCTAAAACTGGACTCACAGGAGAGGTTCAAATCATAGAAAGTTAGAGTGTCAGTCCTCTTGTACTTAAGTCGGCATTGTGCCTTTTGTATTAAATTCGGATGCAATTTCTGTGTTTCATCATCAATAAGAAGGTCCAAGGGATACAGTAAACCTGAAGTGAAGCATCGGAATCTAAAACTGGACTCACAGGTGAGGTTCAAATCATAGAAAGATAGAGTGTCTGTCCTCTTGTACTTAAGTCGGCATTGTGCATTTTGTATTAAATTCGAATGGAAACTCTGTCTTTCATCATCAATAAGAAGGTCCAAGGGATACAGTAAACCTGAAGTGATGCATCGGAATCTCAAACTGGACTCACAGGAGAGGTTCAAATCATATAAAATTAGAGTATCAGTCCTCTTGTACTTAAGCCGGCATTGTGCCTTTTGTATTAAATTCGGATGAAATTTCTGTGTTTCTTCATCAATAAGATGGTCCAAAGGATATAGTAAACCTGAAGTGAAGCATCGGAATCTAAAAGTGGACTCACAGGAGAGGTTCAAATCATATAAAATTTGAGTGTCAGTCCTCTTGTTCTTCAGTCGGCATTGTGACTTTTGTATTAAATTCAGAAGCATATTCTGTGTTTCATCGTCAATGAGATGGTCCAAGAGATACAGTAAACCTGAAGTGAAGCATCAGAATCTAAAACTGGACTCACAGGAGAGGTTCAAATCATAGAAAGTTAGAGTATTAGTCCTCTTGTACTTAAGCCGGCATTGTGCCTTTTGTGTTAAATTCGGATGCAATTTCTGTGTTTCATCATCAATAAGAATGTCCAAGGGATACAGTAAAGCTGAAGTGAAGCATCGGAATCTAAAACTGGACTCACAGGTGAGGTTCAAATCATAGAAAGTTAGAGTATCTGTCCACTTGTACTTAAGTCATCATTGTGGCTTTTGTATTAAATTCGGATGCAATTTCTGTGTTTCATCGTCAATAAGAAGGTCCAAGGGATACAGTAAACCTGAAGTGAAGCATCAGAATCTAAAACTGGACTCACAGGAGAGGTTCAAATCATAGAAAGTTAGAGTGTCAGTCCTCTTGTACTTAACTCGGCTTTGTGCCTTTTGTATTACATTCGGATGCAATTTCTGTGTTTCATCGTCAATAAGAAGGTCCAAGGGATACAGTAAACCTGAAGTGAAGCATCGGAATTTAGACTGTACTCACAGGAGACGTTCAAATCATAGAAAGTTAGAGTGTAAGTCCTCTTGTACTTAAGTCGGCATTGTGCCTTTTGTATTAAGCTCGGATGCAATTTCTGTGTTTCATCGTCAATAAGATGGTCCAAGGGATTCAGTAAACTTGAATTAAAGCATCGGAATCTAAAACTGGACTCACAGGAGAGGTTCTAATCATAGAAAGTTAGAGTGTCAGTCCTCTTGTACTTAACTCGGCTTTGTGCCTTTTGTATTACATTCGGATGCAATTTTTGTGTTTCATCAGCAATAAGAAGGTCCAAGGGATACAGTAAACCTGAAGTGAAGCATTGGAATCTAAAACTGGACTCACAGCAGAGGTTCAAATCATAGAATGATAGAGTGTCAGTCCTCTTGAACTTAAGTCGGCATTGTGCATTTTGTATTAAATTCGGATGGATATTCTGTGTTTCATCGTCAATAAGAAGAACCAAGGGTTACAGTATATCTGAAGTGAAGCATCGGAATCTAAAACTGGACTCACAGGAGACGTTCAAATCATAGAAAGTTTGAGTGTAAGTCCTCTTGTACTGAAGTCGGCATTGTGCCTTTTGTATTAAATTCGGATGCAATTTCTGTGTTTCATCGTCAATAAGTTGGTCCAAGGGATTCAGTAAACCTGAAGTGAAGCATCGGAATCTAAAACTGGACTCACAGGAGAGGTTCAAATCATAGAAAGTTAGAGTGTCAGTCCTCTTGTACTTAAGTCGGCATTGTGCATTTTGTACTAAATTCCAATGGAAACTCTGTCTTTCATCATCAATAAGAAGGTCCAAAGGATACAGTAAACCTGAAGTGATGCATCGGAATCTAAAACTGGACTCACAGGAGAGGTTCAAATCATATAAAATTTGAGTATCAGTCCTCTTGTACTTAAGCCGGCATTGTGCCTTTTGTATTAAATTCGGATGAAATTTCTGTGTTTCATCATCAATAAGAAGGTCCAAGGGATACAGTAAACCTGAAGTGAAGCATCGAAATCTAAAACTGGACTTACAGGTGAGGATCAAATCATGGAAAGTTAGAGTGTCAGTCCTCTTTTACTTAAGTCATCATTGTGGCTTTTGTATTAAATTCGGATGCAATATCTGTGTTTCATCGTCAATAAGAAGGTCCAAGGGATACAGTAAACCTGAAGTGAAGCATCGGAATCTAAAAGTGGACTCACAGGAGAGGTTCAAATCATATAAAATTTGAGTGTCAGTCCTCTTGTTCTTCAGTCGGCATTGTGACTTTTGTATTAAATTCAGAAGCATATTCTGTGTTTCATCGTCAATGAGATGGTCCAAGAGATACAGTAAACCTGAAGTGAAGCATCAGAATCTAAAACTGGACTCACAGGAGAGGTTCAAATCATAGAAAGTTAGAGTATTAGTCCTCTTGTACTTAAGCCGGCATTGTGCCTTTTGTATTAAATTCGGATGCAATTTCTGTGTTTCATCATCAATAAGAATGTCCAAGGGATACAGTAAAGCTGAAGTGAAGCATCGGAATCTAAAACTGGACTCACAGGTGAGGTTCAAATCATAGAAAGTTAGAGTATCTGTCCACTTGTACTTAAGTCATCATTGTGGCTTTTGTATTAAATTCGGATGCAATTTCTGTGTTTTATCGTCAATAAGAAGGTCCAAGGGATACAGTAAACCTGAAGTGAAGCATCAGAATCTAAAACTGGACTCACAGGAGAGGTTCAAATCATAGAAAGTTAGAGTGTCAGTCCTCTTGTACTTAACTCGGCTTTGTGCCTTTTGTATTACATTCGGATGCAATTTCTGTGTTTCATCGTCAATAAGAAGGTCCAAGGGATACAGTAAACCTGAAGTGAAGCATCGGAATTTAGACTGTACTCACAGGAGACGTTCAAATCATAGAAAGTTAGAGTGTAAGTCCTCTTGTACTTAAGTCGGCATTGTGCCTTTTGTATTAAGCTCGGATGCAATTTCTGTGTTTCATCGTCAATAAGATGGTCCAAGGGATTCAGTAAACTTGAATTAAAGCATCGGAATCTAAAACTGGACTCACAGGAGAGGTTCTAATCATAGAAAGTTAGAGTGTCAGTCCTCTTGTACTTAACTCGGCTTTGTGCCTTTTGTATTACATTCGGATGCAATTTTTGTGTTTCATCAGCAATAAGAAGGTCCAAGGGATACAGTAAACCTGAAGTGAAGCATTGGAATCTAAAACTGGACTCACAGCAGAGGTTCAAATCATAGAATGATAGAGTGTCAGTCCTCTTGAACTTAAGTCGGCATTGTGCATTTTGTATTAAATTCGGATGGATATTCTGTGTTTCATCGTCAATAAGAAGAACCAAGGGTTACAGTATATCTGAAGTGAAGCATCGGAATCTAAAACTGGACTCACAGGAGACGTTCAAATCATAGAAAGTTTGAGTGTAAGTCCTCTTGTACTGAAGTCGGCATTGTGCCTTTTGTATTAAATTCGGATGCAATTTCTGTGTTTCATCGTCAATAAGTTGGTCCAAGGGATTCAGTAAACCTGAAGTGAAGCATCGGAATCTAAAACTGGACTCACAGGAGAGGTTCAAATCATAGAAAGTTAGAGTGTCAGTCCTCTTGTACTTAAGTCGGCATTGTGCATTTTGTACTAAATTCCAATGGAAACTCTGTCTTTCATCATCAATAAGAAGGTCCAAAGGATACAGTAAACCTGAAGTGATGCATCGGAATCTAAAACTGGACTCACAGGAGAGGTTCAAATCATATAAAATTTGAGTATCAGTCCTCTTGTACTTAAGCCGGCATTGTGCCTTTTGTATTAAATTCGGATGAAATTTCTGTGTTTCATCATCAATAAGAAGGTCCAAGGGATACAGTAAACCTGAAGTGAAGCATCGAAATCTAAAACTGGACTTACAGGTGAGGATCAAATCATGGAAAGTTAGAGTGTCAGTCCTCTTTTACTTAAGTCATCATTGTGGCTTTTGTATTAAATTCGGATGCAATATCTGTGTTTCATCGTCAATAAGAAGGTCCAAGGGATACAGTAAACCTGAAGTGAAGCATCGGAATCTAAAAGTGGACTCACAGGAGAGGTTCAAATCATATAAAATTTGAGTGTCAGTCCTCTTGTTCTTCAGTCGGCATTGTGACTTTTGTATTAAATTCAGAAGCATATTCTGTGTTTCATCGTCAATGAGATGGTCCAAGAGATACAGTAAACCTGAAGTGAAGCATCAGAATCTAAAACTGGACTCACAGGAGAGGTTCAAATCATAGAAAGTTAGAGTATTAGTCCTCTTGTACTTAAGCCGGCATTGTGCCTTTTGTATTAAATTCGGATGCAATTTCTGTGTTTCATCATCAATAAGAATGTCCAAGGGATACAGTAAAGCTGAAGTGAAGCATCAGAATCTAAAACTGGACTCACAGGAGAGGTTCAAATCATAGAAAGTTAGAGTGTCAGTCCTCTTGTACTTAACTCGGCTTTGTGCCTTTTGTATTACATTCGGATGCAATTTCTGTGTTTCATCGTCAATAAGAAGGTCCAAGGGATACAGTAAACCTGAAGTGAAGCATCGGAATTTAGACTGTACTCACAGGAGACGTTCAAATCATAGAAAGTTAGAGTGTAAGTCCTCTTGTACTTAAGTCGGCATTGTGCCTTTTGTATTAAGCTCGGATGCAATTTCTGTGTTTCATCGTCAATAAGATGGTCCAAGGGATTCAGTAAACTTGAATTAAAGCATCGGAATCTAAAACTGGACTCACAGGAGAGGTTCTAATCATAGAAAGTTAGAGTGTCAGTCCTCTTGTACTTAACTCGGCTTTGTGCCTTTTGTATTACATTCGGATGCAATTTTTGTGTTTCATCAGCAATAAGAAGGTCCAAGGGATACAGTAAACCTGAAGTGAAGCATTGGAATCTAAAACTGGACTCACAGCAGAGGTTCAAATCATAGAATGATAGAGTGTCAGTCCTCTTGAACTTAAGTCGGCATTGTGCATTTTGTATTAAATTCGGATGGATATTCTGTGTTTCATCGTCAATAAGAAGAACCAAGGGTGACAGTATATCTGAAGTGAAGCATCGGAATCTAAAACTGGACTCACAGGAGACGTTCAAATCATAGAAAGTTTGAGTGTAAGTCCTCTTGTACTTAAGTCGGCATTGTGCCTTTTGTATTAAATTCGGATGCAATTTCTGTGTTTCATCGTCAATAAGTTGTCCAAGGGATTCAGTAAACCTGAAGTGAAGCATCGGAATCTAAAACTGGACTCACAGGAGAGGTTCAAATCATAGAAAGTTAGAGTGTCAGTCCTCTTGTACTTAAGTCGGCATTGTGCATTTTGTACTAAATTCCAATGGAAACTCTGTCTTTCATCATCAATAAGAAGGTCCAAAGGATACAGTAAACCTGAAGTGATGCATCGGAATCTAAAACTGGACTCACAGGAGAGGTTCAAATCATATAAAATTTGAGTATCAGTCCTCTTGTACTTAAGCCGGCATTGTGCCTTTTGTATTAAATTCGGATGAAATTTCTGTGTTTCATCATCAATAAGAAGGTCCAAGGGATACAGTAAACCTGAAGTGAAGCATCGAAATCTAAAACTGGACTTACAGGTGAGGATCAAATCATGGAAAGTTAGAGTGTCAGTCCTCTTTTACTTAAGTCATCATTGTGGCTTTTGTATTAAATTCGGATGCAATATCTGTGTTTCATCGTCAATAAGAAGGTCCAAGGGATACAGTAAACCTGAAGTGAAGCATCGGAATCTAAAACTGGACTCACCGGAGTGGTTCAAATCATAGAAAGTTAGAGTGTCAGTCCTCTTGTACTTAAGTCGGCATTGTGCCTTTTGTATCAAATTCGGATGCAATTTCTGTGTTTCATCGTCAATACGAATGTCCAAGGGATACAGTAAACCTGAAGTGAAGCATCGTAATCTAAAACTGGACTCACAGGTGAGGTTCAAATCATTGAAAGTTAGAGTGTCTGTCCTCTTGTACTTAAGTCGGCATTGTGCCTTTTGTATTAAATTCGGATGCAAATTCTGTGTTTCATCAACAACAAGAAGGTCCAAGGGATACAGTGAACCTGAAGTGAAGCATCGGAATCTAAAACTGGACTCACAGGAGAGGTTCAAATCATAGAAAATTAGAGTGTCAGTCCTCTTGTACTTAAGTCGGCATTGTGCCTTTTGTCTTAAATTCGGATGCAAATTCTGTGTTTCATCGTCAATAAGAACTTCCAAGGGATACAGTGAATCTGAAGTGAAGCATCGGAATCTAAAACTGGACTCACAGGTGAGGTTCAAATCGTAGAAAGTTAGAGTGTCTGTCCTCTTGTACTTAAGTCATCATTGTGGCTTTTGTATTAAATTCGGATGCAATTTCTGTGTTTCATCGTCAATAAGAAGGTCCAAGGGATACAGTAAACCTGAAGTGAAGCATCGGAATCCAAAACTGGACTCACAGGAGAGGTTCAAATCATAGAAAGTTAGAGTGTCAGTCCTCTTGTTCTTCAGTCGGCATTGTGCCTTTTGTATTAAATTCGGATGCAATTTCTGTGTTTCATCATCAATAAGATGGTCCAAGGGATATAGTAAACCTGAAGTGAAGCATCGGAATCTAAAACTGGACTCACAGGAGAGGTTCAAATCATATAAAATTAGAGTGTCAGTCCTCTTGTTCTTCAGTCGGCATTGTGCCTTTTGTATTAAATTCAGAAGCATATTCTGTGTTTCATCGTCAATGAGATGGTCCAAGAGATACAGTAAACCTGAAGTGAAGCATCAGAATCTAAAACTGGACTCACAGGAGAGGTTCAAATCATAGAAAGTTAGAGTGTGGAGTCCTCTTGTACTTAAGTCGGCATTGAGCCTTTTGTATTAAATTCGGATGCTTTTTCTGTGTTTCATCGTGAATAAGAGGGTCCAAGGGATACAGTAAACCTGAAGTGAAGCATCGGAACTTAAAACTGGACGCACAGGTGAGGTTCAAAACATAGAACGTTAGAGTGTCAGTCCTCTTGTACTTTACTCGGCTTTGTGCCTTTTGCATTACATTCGCATGCAATTTTAGTATTTCATCAGCAATAAGAAGGTCCAAGGGATACAGTAAACCTGAAGTGAAGCATTGGAATCTAAAACTGGACTCACAGCAGAGGTTCAAATCATAGAATGATAGAGTGTCAGTCCTCTTGTACTTAAGTCGGCATTGTGCATTTTGTATTAAATTCGGATGGATATTCTGAGTTTCATCATCAATAAGAAGGTCCAAGGGATACAGGAAACCTGAAGTGAAGCATCGGAATCTAAAACTGGACTCACAGGAGAGGTTCAAGTCATAGAAAATTAGAGTATCAGTCCTCTTGTACTTAAGCCGGCATTGTGCGTTTTGTATTAAATTCGGATGCAATTTCTGTGTTTCATCATCAATAAGAATGTCCAAGGGATACAGTAAAGCTGAAGTGAAGCATCGGAATCTAAAACTGGACTCACAGGTGAGGTTCAAATCATAGAAAGTTAGAGTATCTGTCCACTTGTACTTAAGTCATCATTGTGGCTTTTGTATTAAATTCGGATGCAATTTCTGTGTTTCATCGTCAATAAGAAGGTCCAAGGGATACAGTAAACCTGAAGTGAAGCATCAGAAGCTAAAACTGGACTCACAGGAGAGGTTCAAATCATAGATATTTAGAGGGTCAGTCCTCTTGTTCTTCAGTCGGCATTGTGCCTTTTGTAGTAAATTCGGATGCAATTTCTGTGTTTCATCGTCAATAAGATGGTCCAAGGGATACAGTAAACCTGAAGTGAAGCATCGGAATTTAGAACTGTACTCACAGGAGACGTTCAAATCATAGAAAGTTAGAGTGTAAGTCCTCTTGTACTTAAGTCGGCATTGTGCCTTTTGTATTAAATTCGGATGCAATTTCTGTGTTTCATCGTCAATAAGATGGTCCAAGGGATTCAGTAAACCTGAATTAAAGCATCGGAATCTAAAACTGGACTCACAGGAGAGGTTCAAATCATAGAAAGTTAGAGTGTCAGTCCTCTTGTACTTAAGTCGGCATTGTGCATTTTATATTAAATTCGGATGGAAACTCTGTCTTTCATCATCAATAAGAAGGTCCAAGGGATACAGTAAACCTGAAGTGATGCATCGGAATCTAAAACTGGACTCACAGGAGAGGTTCAAATCATATAAAATTAGAGTATAAGTCCTCTTGTACTTAAGCCGGCATTGTGCCTTTTGTATTAAATTCGGATGAAATTTCTGTGTTTCATCATCAATAAGATGGTCCAAGGGATATAGTAAACCTGAAGTGAAGCATCGGAATCTAATAGTGGACTCACAGGAGAGGTTCAATTCATATAAAATTAGAGTGTCAGTCCTCTTGTTCTTCAGTCGGCATTGTGCCTTTTGTATTAAATTCAGAAGCATATTCTGTGTTTCATCGTCAATGAGATGGTCCAAGAGATACAGTAAACCTGAAGTGAAGCATCAGAATCTAAAACTGGACTCACAGGAGAGGTTCAAATCATAGAAAGTTAGAGTGTGGAGTCCTCTTGTACTTAAATCGGCATTGAGCCTTTTGTATTAAATTCGGATGCAATTTCTGTGTTTCATCGTGAATAAGAGGGTCCAAGGGATACAGTAAACCTGAAGTCAAGCATCGGAACTTAAAACTGGACGCACAGGTGAGGTTCAAAACATAGAAAGTTAGAGTGTCAGTCCTCTTGTACTTAACTCGGCTTTGTGCCTTTTGTATTACATTCGGAAGCAATTTTTGTGTTTCATCAGCAATAAAAAGGTCCAAGGGATACAGTAAACCTGAAGTGAAGCATTGGAATCTAAAACTGGACTCACAGCAGAGGTTCAAATCATAGAATGATAGAGTGTCAGTCCTCTTGAACTTAAGTCGGCATTGTGCATTTTGTATTAAATTCGGATGGATATTCTGTGTTTCATCGTCAATAAGAAGAACCAAGGGTTACAGTATATCTGAAGTGAAGCATCGGAATCTAAAACTGGACTCACAGGAGACGTTCAAATCATAGAAAGTTTGAGTGTAAGTCCTCTTGTACTTAAGTCGGCATTGTGCCTTTTGTATTAAATTCGGATGCAATTTCTGTGTTTCATCGTCAACAAGATGGTCTAAGGGATTCAGTAAACCTGAAGTGAAGCATCGGAATCTAAAACTGGACTCACAGGAGAGGTTCAAATCATAGAAAGTTAGAGTGTCAGTCCTCTTGTACTTAAGTCGGCATTGTGCATTTTGTACTAAATTCCAATGGAACCTCTGTCTTTCATCATCAATAAGAAGGTCCAAAGGATACAGTAAACCTGAAGTGATGAATCGGAATCTAAAACTGGACTCACAGGAGAGGTTCATATCATATAAAATTTGAGTATCAGTCCTCTTGTACTTAAGCCGGCATTGTGCCTTTTGTATTAAATTCGGAAGAAATTTCTGTGTTTCATCATCAATAAGAAGGCCAAGGGATACAGTAAACCTGAAGTGAAGCATCGAAATCTAAAACTGGACTTACAGGTGAGGATCAAATCATGGAAAGTTAGAGTGTCTGTCCTCTTTTACTTAAGTCATCATTGTGGCTTTTGTATTAATTTCGGATGCAATATCTGTGTTTCATCGTCAATAAGAAGGTCCAAGCGATACAGTAAACCTGAAGTGAAGCATCGGAATCTAAAACTGGACTCACCGGAGTGGTTCAAATCATAGAAAGTTAGAGTGTCAGTCCTCTTGTACTTAAGTCGGCATTGTGCCTTTTGTATCAAATTCGGATGCAATCTCTGTGTTTCATCGTCAATACGAATGTCCAAGGGATACAGTAAACCTGAAGTGAAGCATCGTAATCTAAAACTGGACTTACAGGAGAGGTTCAAATCATAGAAAGTTAGACTGTCAGTCCTCTTGTACTTAAGTCGGCATTGTGCCTTTTGTATTAAATTCGGATGCAAATTCTGTGTTTCATCAACAACAATAAGGTCCAAGGGATACAGCAAACCTGAAGTGAAGCATCGGAATCTAAAACTGGACTCACAGGAGAGGTTCAAATCATAGAAAATTACAGTATCAGTCCTCTTGTACTTAAGCCGGCATTATGCCTTTTGTATTAAATTCGTATGCAATTTCTGTGTTTCATCATCAATAAGAAGGTCCAAGGGATACAGTAAACCTGAAGTGAAGCATCGGAATCTAAAACTGGACTCACAGGTGAGGTTCAAATCATTGAAAGTTAGAGTGTCTGTCCTCTTGTACTTAAGTCATCATTGTGGCTTTGTATTAAATTCGGATGCAGTTTCTGTGTTTCATCGTCAATAAGAAGGTCCAAGGGATACAGTAAACCTGAAGTGAAGCATCGGAATCTAAACCTGGACTCACAGGAGTGGTTCAAATCATAGAAAGTTAGAGTGTCAGTCCTCTTGTACTTAAGTCGGCATTGTGCTTTTTGTATTAAATTCCGATGCAATTTCTGTGTTTCATCTTCGATACGAATGTCCAAGGGATACAGTAAACCTGAAGTGAAGCATCGGAATCTAAAACTGGACTTACAGGAGAGGTTTAAATCATAGAAAGTTAGACTGTCAGTCCTCTTGTACTTATGTCGGCATTGTGCCTTTTGTATTAAATTCGGATGCAAATTCTGTGTTTCATCAACAACAAGAAGGTCCAAGGGATACAGTAAACCTGAAGTGAAGCATCGGAATCTAAAACTGGACTCACAGGAGAGGTTCAAATCATAGAAAATTAGAGTGTCAGTCCTCTTGTACTTAAGTCATCATTGTGGCTTTTGTATTAAATTCGGATGCAATTTCTGTGTTTCATCGTCAATAAGAAGGTCCAAGGGATACAGTAAACCTGAAGTGAAGCATCGGAATCCAAAACTGGACTCACAGGAGAGGTTCAAATCATAGAAAGTTAGAGTGTCAGTCCTCTTGTTCTTCAGTCGGCATTGTGCCTTTTGTATTAAATTCGGATGCAATTTCTGTGTTTCATCGTCAAAAAGATAGTCCAAGGGATACTGTAAACCTGAAGTGAAGCATCGGAATGTAAAACTGGACTCACAGTAGAGGTTCAAATCATAGAAAGTTAGAGTGTCAGTCCTCTTGTACTTAAGTCGGCATTGTGCCTTTTGTCTTAAATTCGGATGCAATTTCTGTGTTTCATCGTCAATAAGAACTTCCAAGGGATACAGTGAACCTGAAGTGAAGCATCGGAATCTAAAACTGGACTCACAGGTGAGGTTCAAATCATAGAAAGTTATAGTGTCTGTCCTCTTGTACTTAAGTCATCATTGTGGCTTTTGTATTAAATTCGGATGCAATTTCTGTGTTTCATCGTCAATAAGGAGGTCCAAGGGATACAGTAAACCTGAAGTGAAGCATCGGAATCTAAAACTGGACTCACAGGAGAGGTTCAAATCATAGAAAGTTAGAGTGTCAGTCCTCTTGTTCTTCAGTCGGCATTGTGCCTTTTGTATTAAATTCGGATGCAATTTCTGTGTTTCATGGTCAATAAGAACGTCCAAGGGATACACTAAACCTGAAGTGAAGCATCGGAATCTAAAACTGGACTCACAGGAGAGGTTCAAATCATAGAAAGTTAGATTGTCAGTCCTCTTGTACTTAAGTCGGCATTGTGCATTTTGTATTAAAATCGGATGGAAACTCTGTGTTTCATCATCAATAAGATGGTCCAAGGGATACAGTAAACCTGAAGTGAAGCATCGGAATCTAAAACTGGACTCACAGGAGAGGTTCAAATCATAGAAAATTACAGTATCGGTCCCCTTGTACTTAAGCCGGCATTATGCCTTTTGTATTAAATTCGGATGCAATTTCTGTGTTTCATCATCAATAAGAAGGTCCAAGGGATACAGTAAACCTGAAGTGAAGCATCGGAATCTAAAACTGGACTCACAGGTGAGGTTCAAATCATTGAAAGTTAGAGTGTCTGTCCCCTTGTACTTAAGTCATCATTGTGGCATTTGTATTAAATTCGGATGCAATTTCTGTTTTTCATCGTCAATAAGAAGGTCCAAGGGATACAGTAAACCTGAAGTGAAGCATCGGAATCTAAAACTGGACTTACAGGAGAGGTTCAAATCATAGAAAGTTAGACTGTCAGTCCTCTTGTACTTAAGTCGGCATTGTGCCTTTTGTATTAAATTCGGATGCAAATTCTGTGTCTCATCAACAACAAGAAGGTCCAAGGGATACAGTAAACCTGAAGTGAAGCATCGGAATCTAAAACTGGACTCACTGGAGAGGTTCAAATCATTTAAAATTAGAGTGTCAGTCCTCTTGTACTTAAGTCGGCATTGTGCCTTTTGTCTTAAATTCGGATGCAATTTCTGTGTTTCATCGTCAATAAGAACTTCCAAGGGATACAGTAAACCTGAAGTGAAGCATCGGAATCTAAAACTGGACTCACAGGAGAGGTTCAAATCATAGAAAGTTAGAGTGTCAGTCATCTTGTACTTAAGTCGGCATTGTTCCTTTTGTATTAAATTCGGATGCAATTTCTGTGTTTCATCATCAATAAGAAGGTCCAATGGATACAATAAACCTGAAGTGCAGCATCGGAATCTAAAACTGGACTCACAGGTGAGGTTCAAATCATAGATAGTTCGAGTGTCAGTCCTCTTGTTCTTCAGACGACATTGTGCCTTTTGTAGTACATTCGGATGCAATTTCTGTGTTTCATCGTCAATAAGAATGTCCAAGGGATACAGTAAACCTGAAGTGAAGCATCGGTATCTAAAACTGGCCTCACAGGAGAGGTTCAAATCATAGAAAGTTAGAAAGTCAGTCCTCTTGTACTTAAGTCGGCATTGTGCCTTTTGTATTATATTCGGATGCAATTTCTGTGTTTCATCATCAATAAGAAGGTCCAAGGGATACAGTAAACGTAAGGTGAAGCATCGGAATCTAAAACTGGTCTCACAGGAGAGGTTCAAAGCATAGAAAGTTAGAGTGTCTGTCCTCTTGTACTTAAGTCGGCATTGTGCCTTTTGTATTAAATTTGGATGCAATGTCTGTGTTTCATCATCAATAAGAAGGTCCAATGGATACAATAAACCTGAAGTGAAGCATCGGAATCCAAAACTGGACTCACAGGAGAGGTTCAAATCATAGAAAGTTAGAGTGTCAGTCCTCTTGTTCTTTAGTCGGCATTGTGCCTTTTGTATTAAATTCGGATGCAATTTCTGTGTTTCATCGTCAATTAGATAGTCCAAGGGATACTGTAAACCTGAAGTAAAGCATCGGAATCTAAAACTGGACTCACAGGAGAGGTTCAAATCATAGAAAGTTAGAGTGTCAGTCCTCTTGTACTTAAGTCGGCATTGTGCCTTTTGTATTAAATTTGGATGCAATGTCTGTGTTTCATCGTCAATAAGGAGGTCCAAGGGATACACTAAACCTGAAGTGAAGCATCGGAATCTAAAAGTGGACTCACAGGAGAGGATCAAATCATAGTAAGTTAGAGTGTCTGTCCTCTTGTACTTAAGTCATTATTGTGGATTTTGTATTAAATTCGGATGCAAATTCTGTGTTTCTTCGTCAATAAGAAGGTCCAAGGGATTTAGTGAACCTGAAGTGAAGCATCGGAGTCTAAAACTGGACTCACAGGTGAGGTTCAAATCATAGAAAGTTAGAGTGTCTGTCCTCTTGTACTTAAGTCATCATTGTGGCTTTTGTATTAAATTCGGATGCAATTTCTGTGTTTCATCGTCAATAAGAAGGTCCAAGGGATACAGTAAACCTGAAGTGAAGCATCGGAATCTAAAACTGGACTCACAGGAGAGGTTCAAATCATAGAAAGTTAGAGTGTCAGTCCTCTTTCTCTTCAGTCGGCATTGTGCCTTTTGTACTAAATTCGGATGCAATTTCTGTGTTTCATCGTCAATAAGATAGTCCAAGGGAAACTGTAAACCTGAAGTGAAGCATCGGAATCTAAAACTGGACTCACAGGAGAGGTTCAAATCATAGAAAGTTGGAGTGTCAGTCCTCTTGTACTTACGTCGGCATTGTGCCTTTTGTATTAAATTCGGATGCAATTTCTGTGTTTCATCGTCAATAAGAACGTCCAAGGGATACACTAAACCTGAAGTGAAGCATCGGAATCTAAAACTGGACTCACAGGAGAGGTTCAAATCATAGAAAGTTAGATTGTCAGTCCTCTTGTACTTAAGTCGGCATTGTGCATTTTGTATTAAAATCGGATGGAAACTCTGTGTTTCATCATCAATAAGAAGGTCCAAGGGATAAAGTAAACCTGAAGTGACGCATCGGAATCTAAAACTGGACTCACAGGAGAGGTTCAAATCATAGAAAATTACAGTATCAATCCCCTTGTACTTAAGCCGGCATTATGCCTTTTGTATTAAATTCGGATGCAATTTCTGTGTTTCATCATCAATAAGAAGGTCCAAGGGATACAGTAAACCTGAAGTGAAGCATCGGAATCTAAAACTGGACTCACAGGTGAGGTTCAAATCATCGAAAGTTAGAGTGTCTGTCCTCTTGTACTTAAGTCATTATTGTGGCTTTGAATTAAATTCGGATGCAATATCTGTGTTCCATCGTCAATAAGAAGGTCCAAGGGATACAATAAACCTGAAGTGAAGCATCGGAATCGAAAACTGGACTCACAGGTGAGGTTCAAATCATAGATAGTTAGAGTGTCAGTCCTCTTGTCCTTCAGACGACATTGTGCCTTTTGTAGTACATTCGGATGCAATTTCTGTGTTTCATCGTCAATAAGAATGTCCAAGGGATACAGTAAACCTGAAGTGAAGCATCGGTTTCTAAAACTGGCCTCGCAGGAGAGGTTCAAATCATAGAAAGTTAGAGTGTCAGTCCTCTTGTACTTAAGTCGGCATTGTGCCTTTTGTATTATATTCGGATGCAATTTCTGTGTTTCATCATCAATAAGAAGGTCCAAGGGATACAGTAAACGTGAGGTGAAGCATCGGAATCTAAAACTAGACTCACAGGAGAGGTTCAAAGCATAGAAAGTTAGAGTGTCAGTCCTCTCGTACTTAAGTCGACATTGTGCCTTTTGTATTAAATTCGTATACTAATTCTGTGTTTCATCAACAACAAGAAGGTCCAAGGGATACACTAAACCTGAAGTGAAGCATCGGAATCTAAAACTGGACTCACAGGAGAGGATCAAATCATAGATAGTTAGAGTGTCTGTCCTCTTGTACTTAAGTCATTATTGTGGATTTTGTATTAAATTCGGATGCAAATTCTGTGTTTCATCGAGAATATGAGGGTCCAAGGGAAACAGTAAACCTGAAGTGAAGCATCGGAACTTAAAACTGGACTCACAGGTGAGGTTCAAATCATAGAAAGTTAGAGTGTCAGTCCTCTTGTACTTAAGCCGGCATTGCGCCTTTTGTATTAAATTCGGTTGCAATTTCTGTGTTTCATCATCAATAAGAAGGTCCAAGGGATACAGTAAACCAGAAGTGAAGCATCGGAATCTAAAACTGGACTCACAGGTGAGGTTCAAATCATAGAAAGTTAGAGTGTCTGTCCTCTTGTACTTAAGTCATCATTGTGCCTTTTGTATTAAATTCGGATGCAATTTCTGTGTGTCATCGTCAATAAGATGATCCAAGGGATACAGTAAACCTGAAGTGAAGCATCGGAATCTAAAACTGGACTCACAGGAGAGGTTCAAATCACAGAAAATTAGAGTATCAGACCTCTTGTACTTAAGCCGGCATTGCGCCTTTTGTATTAAATTCGGTTGCAATTTCTGTGTTTCATTATCAATAAGAAGGTCCAAGGGATACAGTAAACCGGAAGTGAAGCATCGGAATCTCAAACTGGACTCACAGGTGAGGTTCAAATCATAGAAAGTTAGAGTGTCTGTCCTCTTGTACTTAAGTCATCATTGTGCCTATTGTATTAAATTCGGATGCATTATCTGTGTTTAATCGTCAATAAGCAGGTCCAAGGGATACAGTAAACCTGAAGTGGAGCATCGGACTCTAAAACTCGACTCACAGGAGAGGTTCAAATCATAGATAGTTAGAGTGTCAGTCCTCTAGTTTTTCAGTCGGCATTGTGCCTTTTGTATTAAATTCGGATGCAATTTCTGTGCTTCATCGCCAATAAGAAGGTCCAATTTAAACAGTAAACCTGAAGTGAAGCGTCGGAATCTAAAACTGGACTCACAGGAGAGGTTCAAATCATAGAAAGTGAGAGTGTCAGTCCTCTTGTACTTACGTCGGCATTGTGCATTTTGAATTTAATTCCGATGCAATATCTGTGTTTCATCGTAAATAAGAAGGTCCAAGGGATACATTAAACCTGAAGTGAAGCATCGGAATCTAAATCTGGACTCACAGGAGAGGTTTAAATCATTGAAAGTTAGAGTGTCAGTCCTCTTGTACTTAAGTCGGCATTGTGCCTTTTGTATTAAATTCGGATGCAATTTCTGTGTTTCATCATCAATAAGAAGGTCCAAGGGATACAGTAAACCTGAAGTGAAGCATTGGAACCTAAAACTGGACTCACAGCAGAGGCTTAAATCGTAGAACGATAGAGTGTCAGTCCTCTTGTACTTAAGTCGGCATTGTGCCTTTTGTATTAAATTCGGATGCAATTTCTGTGTTTCATCGTGAATAAGAGGGTCCAAGGGATACAGTAAACCTGAAGTGAAGCATCGGAACTTAAAACTGGACTCACAGGTGAGGTTCAAATCATAGAAATTTAGAGTGTCAGTCCTCTTGTACTTAGGTCGGCATTGTGCCATTTGTATTAAATTCGGATGCAATTTCTGTGTTTCATCGTCAATAAGAAGATCCAAGGGATACAGTAAACCTGAAGTGAAGCATCGGAAACAAAAAGTGGACTCACAGGAGAGGTTTAAATCTTAGATAGTTAGAGTGTCAGTCCTCTTGTTCTTCAGTCGGCATTGTGCCTTTTGTAGTAAATTCGGATGGAATTTCTGTGTTTCATCGTCAATAAGAAGGTCCAAGGTATACACTAAACCTGAAGTGAAGCATCGGAATCTAAAACTGGACTCACAGGAGAGGTTCAAATCATAGAAAGTTAGAGTGTCAGTCCTCTTGTACTTAAGTCGGCATTGTGCCTTTTGCATTACATTCGGATGCAATTTCTGTGTTTCATCGTCAATAAGAAGGTCCAAGGGATACAGTAAACCTGAAGTGAAGCATCGGAATCTGAAACTGGGCTCACAGAAGAGGTTCAAATCATAGAAAGTAAGAGTGTCAGTCCTCTTGTACTTACGTCGGCATTGTGCATTTTGTATTAAATTCGGATGGAAATTCTATGTTTCATCATCAATAAGAAGCTCCAAGGGATACAGTAAACCAGAAGTGTAGCATTGGAATCTAAAACTGGACTCACAGGAGAGGTTCAAATCATAGAAAGTTAGAGTGTCAGTCCTCTTGTCGGCATTGTGCCTTTTGTATTAAATTCGGATGCAATTTCTGTGTTTCATCGGCAATAAGAAGGTCCAAGGGATACAGTAAACCTGAAGTGAAGCGTCGGTGTCTAAAACTGGACTCACAGGAGAGGTTCAAATGATAGAAAGTTTGAGTGTCAGTGCTCTTGAACTTGAGACGGCATTGTGCCTTTTGTATTAAATTCGGATGCAATTTCTGTGCTTCATCGCCAATAAGAGGGTCCAAGGTATACAGTAAACCTGAAGTGAAGCGTCCGAATCTAAAACTGGACTCACAGGAGAGGTTCAAATCATAGAAAGTGAGAGTGTCAGTCCACTTGTACTTAAGTCGGCATTGTACCTTTTAAATTCAATTCCGATGCAATTTCTGTGTTTCATCGCCAATAAGAAGGTCCAAGGGATACATTAAACCTGAAGTGAAGCATCGGAATCTAAATCTGGTCTCACAGGAGAGGTTTAAATCATTGAAAGTTAGAGTGTCAGTCCTCTTGTACTTAAGTCGGCATTGTGCCTTTTGTATTAAATTCGGATGCAATTTCTGTGTTTCATCATCAATAAGAAGGTCCAACGGATACAGTAAACCTGAAGTGAAGCATTGGAATCTAAAACTGGACTCACAGCAGAGGCTCCAATCGTAGAATGATAGAGTGTCAGTCCTCTTGTACTTAAGTCGGCATTGTGCCTTTGTATTAAATTCGGATGCAATTTCTGCGCTTCATCGTCAATAAGACGGTCCAAGGTATACACTAAACATGAAGTGAAGCATCGGAAGCTGAAACTGGACTCACAGGAGAGGTTCAAATCATAGAAAGTTAGAGTGTCAGTCCTCTTGTACTTAAGTCGGCATAGTGCCTTTTGTATTAAAGTAGGATGCAATTTCTGTGTTTCATCGTAAATAAGAAGGTCCAAGGGATACAGTAAACCTGAAATGAAGCATCGGAGTCTAAAACTGGACTCACAGGAGTGGTTCAAATCATAGAAAGTTAGAGTGTCAGTCCTCTTGTACTTACGTCGGCATTGTGCCTTTTGTATCAAATTCGGTTGCAATTTCTGTGTTTCATCGTCAATAAGAATGTCCAAGGGATACAGTAAACCTGAAGTGAAGCATCGGAATCTAAAACTGGACTCACAGGAGAGGTTTAAGTCATAGAAAGTGAGAGAGTCACTCCTCTTGTACTTAAGTCGGCATTGTGCCTTTTGTATTAAATTGGGATGCAATTTCTGTGTTTCATCATCAATAAGAAGGTCCAAGGGATACAGTAAACCTGAAGTGAAGCATTGGAATCTAAAACTGGACTCACAGCAGAGGCTCAAATCGTAGAATGATAGAGTGTACGTCCTCTTGTACTTAAGTCGGCATTGTGCCTTTGTATTAAATTCGGATGCAATTTCTGGGCTTCATCGTCAATAAGACGGTCCAAGGTATACACTAAACCTGAAGTGAAGCATCGAAAGCTGAAACTGGACTCACTGGAGAGGTTCATATCTAAGAAAGTTAGAGTGTCAGTCCTCTTGTACTTAAGTCGGCATAGTGCCTTTTGTACTAAATTAGGATGCAATTTCTGTGTTTCATCATCAATAAGAAGGTCCAAGGGATACAGTAAACCTGAAGTGAAGCATCGGAATCTAAAACTGGACTCACAGGTGAGGTTCAAATCATAGAAAGTTAGAGTGTCTGTCCTCTTGTACTTAAGTCATCATTGTGCCTTTTGTATTAAATTCGGATGCAATTTCTGTGTTTCATCGTCAATAAGAAGGTCCTAGGGATACAGTAAACCTGAAGTGAAGCATCGGAATCTAAAAGTGGACTCACAGGAGAGGTTCAAATCATAGAAAGTTAGAGTGTCAGTCCTCTTGTACTTAGGTGGCATTGTGCATTTTGTATTAAATTCGGATGGAAATTCTATGTTTCATCATCAATTAGAAGCACCAAGGGATACAGTAAACCCAAAGTGAAGCATCGGAATCTAAAACTGGACTCACAGGAGAGGTTCAAATCACAGAAAATTAGAGTATCAGTCCTCTTGTACTTAAGCCGGCATTGCGCCTTTTGTATTAAATTCGGTTGCAATTTCTGTGTTTCATCATCAATAAGAAGGTCCAAGGGATACAGTAAACCAGAAGTGAAGCATCGGAATCTAAAACTGGACTCACAGGTGAGGTTCAAATCATAGAAAGTTAGAGTGTCTGTCCTCTTGTACTTAAGTCATCATTGTGCCTTTTGTATTAAATTCGGATGCAATTTCTGTGTGTCATCGTCAATAAGATGGTCCAAGGGATACAGTAAACCTGAAGTGAAGCATCGGAATCTAAAACTGGACTCACAGGTGATGTTCAAATCATAGAAAGTTAGAGTGTAGAGTCCTCTTGTACTTAAGTCGGCATTGTGCTTTTTGAATTAAATACGGATGCAATTTCTGTATTTCATCGAGAGTAAGAGGGTCCAAGGGAAACAGTAAACCTGAAGTGAAGCATCAGAACTTAAAACTGGACTCACAGGTGAGGTTCAAATCATAGAAAGTTAGAGTGTCAGTCCTCTTGTACTTAAGTCGGCATTGTGCCTTTTGTATTAAATTCGGATGCAATTTCTGTGTGTCATCGTCAATAAGATGGTCCAAGGGATACAGTAAACCTGAAGTGAAGCATCGGAATCTAAAACTGGACTCACAGGTGTTGTTCAAATCATAGAAAGTTAGAGTGTAGAGTCCTCTTGTACTTAAGTCGGCATTGTGCCTTTTGTATTAAATTCGGATGCAATTTCTGTGTTTCATCGTGAATAAGAGGGTCCAAGGGATACAGTAAACCTGAAGTGAAGCATCGGAACTTAAAACTGGACTCACAGGTGAGGTTCAAATCATAGAAATTTAGAGTGTCAGTCCTCTTGTACTTAGGTCGGAATTGTGCCTTTTGTATTAAATTCGGATGCAATTTCTGTGTTTCATCGTCAATAAGAAGATCCAAGGGATACAGTAAACCTGAAGTGAAGCATCGGAAACAAAGAGTGGACTCACAGGACAGGTTTAAATCTTAGATAGTTAGAGTGTCAGTCCTCTTGTTCTTCAGTCGGCATTGTGCCTTTTGTAGTAAATTCGGATGGAATTTCTGTGTTTCATCGTCAATAAGAAGGTCCAAGGTATACACTAAACCTGAAGTGAAGCATCGGAATCTAAAACTGGACTCACAGGAGAGGTTCAAATCATAGAAAGTTAGAGTGTCAGTCCTCTTGTACTTAAGTCGGCATTGTGCCTTTTGTATTAAAGTAGGATGCAATTTCTGTGTTTCATCGTAAATAAGAAGGTCCAAGGGATACAGTAAACCTGAAATGAAGCATCGGAGTCTAAAACTGGACTCACAGGAGTGGTTCAAATCATAGAAAGTTAGAGTGGCAGTCCTCTTGTACTTACGTCGGCATTGTGCCTTTTGTATCAAATTCGGTTGCAATTTCTGTGTTTCATCGTCAATAAGAATGTCCAAGGGATACAGTAAACCTGAAGTGAAGCATCGGAATCTAAAACTGGACTCACAGGAGAGGTTTAAGTCATAGAAAGTGAGAGAGTCACTCCTCTTGTACTTAAGCCGGCATTGTGTCTTTTAAATTCAATTCCGATGCAAATTCTGTGTTTCGTCGCCAATAAGAAGGTCCAAGGGATACATTAAACCTGAAGTGAAGCATCGGAATCTAAATCTGGACTCACAGGAGAGGTTTAAATCATTGAAAGTTAGAGTGTCAGTCCTCTTGTACTTAAGTCGGCATTGTGCCTTTTGTATTAAATTAGGATGCAATTTCTGTGTTTCATCATCAATAAGAAGGTCCAAGGGATACAGTAAACCTGAAGTGAAGCATTGGAATCTAAAACTGGACTCACAGCAGAGGCTCAAATCGTAGAATGATAGAGTGTACGTCCTCTTGTACTTAAGTCGGCATTGTGCCTTTGTATTAAATTCGGATGCAATTTCTGCGCTTCATCGTCAATAAGACGGTCCAAGGTATACACTAAACCTGAAGTGAAGCATCGAAAGCTGAAACTGGACTCACTGGAGAGGTTCATATCTAAGAAAGTTAGAGTGTCAGTCCTCTTGTACTTAAGTCGGCATAGTGCCTTTTGTACTAAATTAGGATGCAATTTCTGTGTTTCATCATCAATAAGAAGGTCCAAGGGATACAGTAAACCTGAAGTGAAGCATCGGAATCTAAAACTGGACTCACAGGTGAGGTTCAAATCATAGAAAGTTAAAGTGTCTGTCCTCTTGTACTTAAGTCATCATTGTGCCTTTTGTATTAAATTCGGATGCAATTTCTGTGTTTCATCGTCAATAAGAAGGTCCTAGGGATACAGTAAACCTGATGTGAAGCATCGGAATATAAAAGTGGACTCACAGGAGAGGTTCAAATCATAGAAAGTTAGAGTGTCAGTCCTCTTGTACTTAGGTCGGCATTGTGCATTTTGTATTAAATTCGGATGGAAATTCTATGTTTCATCATCAATTAGAAGCACCAAGGGAATCAGTAAACCCAAAGTGAAGCATCGGAATCTAAAACTGGACTCACAGGAGAGGTTCAAATCACAGAAAATTAGAGTATCAGTCCTCTTGTACTTAAGCCGGCATTGCGCCTTTTGTATTAAATTCGGTTGCAATTTCTGTGTTTCATCATCAATAAGAAGGTCTAAGGGATACAGTAAACCAGAAGTGAAGCATCGGAATCTAAAACTGGACTCACAGGTGAGGTTCAAATCATAGAAAGTTAGAGTGTCTGTCCTCTTGTACTTAAGTCATCATTGTGCCTTTTGTATTAAATTCGGATGCAATTTCTGTGTGTCATCGTCAATAAGATGGTCCAAGGGATACAGTAAACCTGAAGTGAAGCATCGGAATCTAAAACTGGACTCACAGGTGATGTTCAAATCATAGAAAGTTAGAGTGTAGAGTCCTCTTGTACTTAAGTCGGCATTGTGCTTTTTGAATTAAATACGGATGCAATTTCTGTATTTCATCGAGAGTGAGAGGGTCCAAGGGAAACAGTAAACCTGAAGTGAAGCATCGGAACTTAAAACTGGACTCACAGGTGAGGTTCAAATCATAGAAAGTTAGAGTGTCAGTCCTCTTGTACTTAAGTCGGCATTGTGCCTTTTGTATTAAATTCGGATGCAATTTCTGTGTGTCATCGTCAATAAGATGGTCCAAGGGATACAGTAAACCTGAAGTGAAGCATCGGAATCTAAAACTGGACTCACAGGTGATGTTCAAATCATAGAAAGTTAGAGTGTAGAGTACTGTTGTACTTAAGTCGGCATTGTGCCTTTTGTATTAAATTCGGATGCAATTTCTGTGTTTCATCGTGAATAAGAGGGTCCAAGGGATACAGTAAACCTGAAGTGAAGAATCGGAACTTAAAACTGGACTCACAGGTGAGGTTCAAATCATAGAAATTTAGAGTGTCAGTCCTCTTGTACTTAGGTCGGCATTGTGCCTTTTGTATTAAATTCGGATGCAATTTCTGTGTTTCATCGTCAATAAGAAGATCCAAGGGATACAGTAAACCTGAAGTGAAGCATCGGAAACAAAAAGTGGACTCACAGGACAGGTTTAAATCTTAGATAGTTAGAGTGTCAGTCCTCTTGTTCTTCAGTCGGCATTGTGCCTTTTGTAGTAAATTCGGATGGAATTTCTGTGTTTCATCGTCAATAAGAAGGTCCAAGGTATACACTAAACCTGAAGTGAAGCATCGGAATCTAAAACTGGACTCACAGGAGAGGTTCAAATCATAGAAAGTTAGAGTGTCAGTCCTCTTGTACTTAAGTCGGCATTGTGCCTTTTGTATTACATGCGGATGCAATTTCTGTGTTTCATCGTCAATAAGAAGGTCCAAGGGATACAGTAAACCTGAAGTGAAGCATCGGAATCTGAAACTGGGCTCACAGAAGAGGTTCAAATCATAGAAAGTAAGAGTGTCAGTCCTCTTGTACTTACGTCGGCATTGTGCATTTTGTATTAAATTCGGATGGAAATTCTATGTTTCATCATCAATAAGAAGCTCCAAGGGATACAGTAAACCAGAAGTGTAGCATCGGAATCTAAAACTGGATTCACAGGAGAGGTTCAAATCATAGAGAGTTAGAGTGTCAGTCCTCTTGTCGGCATTGTGCCTTTTGTATTAAATTCGGATGCAATTTCTGTGTTTCATCGCCAATAAGAGGGTCCAAGGTATACAGTAAACCTGAAGTGAAGCGTCCGAATCTAAAACTGGACTCACAGGAGAGGTTCAAATCATAGAGAGTTAGAGTGTCAGTCCTCTTGTCGGCATTGTGCCTTTTGTATTAAATTCGGATGCAATTTCTGTGTTTCATCGGCAATAAGAAGGTCCAAGGGATACAGTAAACATGAAGTGAAGCGTCGGTGTCTAAAACTGGACTCACAGGAGAGGTTCAAATGATAGAAAGTTAGAGTGTCAGTGCTCTTGAACTTGAGACGGCATTGTGCCTTTTGTATTAAATTCGGATGCAATTTCTGTGCTTCATCGCCAATAAGAGGGTCCAAGGTATACAGTAAACCTGAAGTGAAGCGTCCGAATCTAAAACTGGACTCACAGGAGAGGTTCAAATCATAGAAAGTGAGAGTGTCAGTCCTCTTGTACTTAAGTCGGCATTGTACCTTTTAAATTCAATTCCGATGCAATTTCTGTGTTTCATCGCCAATAAGAGGGTCCAAGGGATACATTAAACCTGAAATGAAGCATCGGAATCTAAATCTGGTCTCACAGGAGAGGTTTAAATCATTGAAAGTTAGAGTGTCAGTCCTCTTGTACTTAAGTCGGCATTGTGCCTTTTGTATTAAATTCGGATGCAATTTCTGTGTTTCATCATCAATAAGAAGGTCCAACGGATACAGTAAACCTGAAGTGAAGCATTGGAATCTAAAACTGGACTCACAGCAGAGGCTCCAATCGTAGAATGATAGAGTGTCAGTCCTCTTGTACTTAAGTCGGCATTGTGCCTTTGTATTAAATTCGGATGCAATTTCTGCGCTTCGTCGTCAATAAGACGGTCCAAGGTATACACTAAACCTGAAGTGTAGCATCGGAAGCTGAAACTGGACTCACAGGAGAGGTTCAAATCATAGAAAGTTAGAGTGTCAGTCCTCTTGTACTTAAGTCGGCATAGTGACTTTTGTATTAAATTAGGATGCAATTTCTGTGTTTCATCGTAAATAAGAAGGTCCAAGGGATACAGTAAACCTGAAATGAAGCATCGGAGTCTAAAACTGGACTCACAGGAGTGGTTCAAATCATAGAAAGTTAGAGTGTCAGTCCTCTTGTACTTACGTCGGCATTGTGCCTTTTGTATCAAATTCGGTTGCAATTTCTGTGTTTCATCGTCAATAAGAATGTCCAAGGGATACAGTAAACCTGAAGTGAAGCATCGGAATCTAAAACTGGACTCACAGGAGAGGTTTAAGTCATAGAAAGTGAGAGAGTCACTCCTCTTGTACTTAAGCCGGCATTGTGTCTTTTAAATTCAATTCCGATGAAAATTCTGTGTTTCATCGCCAATAAGAAGGTCCAAGGGATACATTAAACCTGAAGTGAAGCATCGGAATCTAAATCTGGACTCACAGGAGAGGTTTAAATCATTGAAAGTAAGAGTGTCAGTCCTCTTGTACTTAAGTCGGCATTGTGCATTTTGTATTAAAATGGGATGCAATTTCTGTGTTTCATCATCAATAAGAAGGTCCAAGGGATACAGTAAACCTGAAGTGAAGCATTGGAATCTAAAACTGGACTCACAGCAGAGGCTCAAATCGTAGAATGATAGAGTGTCCGTCCTCTTGTACTTAAGTCGGCATTGTGCCTTTGTATTAAATTCGGATGAAATGTCTGCGCTTCATCGTCAATAAGACGGTCCAAGGTATACACTAAACCTGAAGTGAAGCATGGAAAGCTGAAACTGGACTCACTGGAGAGGTTCATATCTAAGAAAGTTAGAGTGTCAGTCCTCTTGTACTTAAGTCGGCATAGTGCCTTTTGTACTAAATTAGGATGCAATTTCTGTGTTTCATCATGAATAAGAAGGTCCAAGGGATACAGTAAACCTGAAGTGAAGCATCGGAATCTAAAACTGGACTCACAGGTGAGGTTCAAATCATAGAAAGTTAGAGTGTCTGTCCTCTTGTACTTATGTCATCATTGTGCCTTTTGTATTAAATTCGGATGCAATTTCTGTGTTTCATCGTCAATAAGAAGGTCCTAGGGATACAGTAAACCTGAAGTGAAGCATCGGAATCTAAAAGTGGACTCACAGGAGAGGTTCAAATCATAGAAAGTTAGAGTGTCAGTCCTCTTGTACTTAGGTCGGCATTGTGCATTTTGTATTAAATTCGGATGGAAATTCTATGTTTCATCATCAATTAGAAGCACCAAGGGATACAGTAAACCCAAAGTGAAGCATCGGAATCTAAAACTGGACTCACAGGAGAGGTTCAAATCACAGAAAATTAGAGTATCAGTCCTCTTGTACTTAAGCCGGCATTGCGCCTTTTGTATTAAATTCGGTTGCAATTTCTGTGTTTCATCATCAATAAGAAGGTCCAAGGGATACAGTAAACCAGAACTGAAGCATCGGAATCTAAAACTGAACTCACAGGTGAGGTTCAAATCATAGGAAGTTAGATTGTCTGTCCTCTTGTACTTAAGTCATCATTGTGCCTTTTGTATTAAATTCGGATGCAATTTCTGTGTGTCATCGTCAATAAGATGGTCCAAGGGATACAGTAAACCTGAAGTGAAGCATCGGAATCTAAAACTGGACTCACAGGTGATGTTCAAATCATAGAAAGTTAGAGTGTAGAGTCCTCTTGTACTTAAGTCGGCATTGTGCTTTTTGAATTAAATGCGGATGCAATTTCTGTATTTCATCGAGAGTAAGAGGGTCCAAGGGAAACAGTAAACCTGAAGTGAAACATCGGAACTTAAAACTGGACTCACAGGTGAGGTTCAAATCATAGAAAGTTAGAATGTCAGTCCTCTTGTACGTAAGTCGGCATTGTGCCTTTTGTATGAAATTCGGATGCAACTTCTGTGTTTCATCATCAATAAGAAGGTCTAAGGGATACAGTAAACCTGAAGTGAAGCATTGGAATCTAAAACTGGACTCACAGCAGAGGTTCAAATCATAGAATGATAGATTGTCAGTCCTCTTGTACTTAAGACGGCATTGTACCTTTTGCATTAAATTCGGATGCAATTTCTGTGCTTCATCGTCAATAAGAAGGTCCAAGGTATACACTAAACCTGAAGTGAAGCATCGGAATCTAAAACTGGACTCACAGGAGAGGTTCAAATCATAGAAAGCTAGAGTCTCAGTCCTCTTGTACTTAAGTCGGCATTGTGCCTTTTGTATTAAATTCGGATGCAATTTCTGTGTTTCATCGTCAATAAGAAGGTCCTAGGGATTCAGTAAACCTGAAGTGAAGCATCGGAATCTAAAAGTGGACTCACAGGAGAGGATCAAATCATAGAAAATTAGAGTGTCAGTCCTCTTGTACTTAGGTCGGCATTGTGCATTTTGTATTAAATTCGGATGGAAATTCTATGTTTCATCATCAATAGGAAGCACCAAGGGATACAGTAATCCCAAAGTGAAGCATCGGAATCTAAAACTGGACTCACAGGAGAGGTTCAAATCACAGAAAATTAGAGTATCAGACCTCTTGTACTTAAGCCGGCATTGCGCCTTTTGTATTAAATTCGGTTGCAATTTCTGTGTTTCATCATCAATAAGAAGGTCCAAGGGATACAGTAAACCAGAAGTGAAGCATCGGAATCTCAAACTGGACTCACAGGTGGGGTTCAAATCATAGAAAGTTAGAGTGTCTGTCCTCTTGTACTTAAGTCATCATTGTGCCTTTTGTATTAAATTCGGATGCATTTTCTGTGTTTAATCGTCAATAAGCAGGTCCAAGGGATACAGTAACCTGAAGTGGAGCGTCGGACTCTAAAACTCGACTCACAGGAGAGGTTCAAATCATAGATAGTTAGAGTGTCAGTCCTCTAGTTTTTCAGTCGGCATTGTGCCTTTTGTATTAAATTCGGATGCAATTTCTGCGCTTCATCGCCAATAAGAAGGTCCAATTTAAACAGTAAACCTGAAGTGAAGCGTCGGAATCTAAAACTGGACTCACAGGAGAGGTTCAAATCATAGAAAGTGAGAGTGTCAGTCCTCTTGTACTTACGTCGGCATTGTGCATTTTGAATTTAATTCCGATGCAATATCTGTGTTTCATCGTAAATAAGAAGGTCCAAGGGATACATTAAACCTGAAGTGAAGCATCGGAATCTAAATCTGGACTCACAGGAGAGGTTTAAATCTTAGATAGTTAGAGTGTCAGTCCTCTTGTTCTTCAGTCGGCATTGTACCTTTTGTAGTAAATTCGGATGGAATTTCTGTGTTTCATCGTCAATAAGAAGGTCCAAGGTATACACTAAACCTGAAGTAAAGCATCGGAATCTAAAACTGGACTCACAGGAGAGGTTCAAATCATAGAAAGTTAGAGTGTCAGTCCTCTTGTACTTAAGTCGGCATTGTGCCTTTTGTATTACATTCGGATGCAATTATTGTGTTTCATCGTCAATAAGAAGGTCCAAGGGATACAGTAAACCTGAAGTGAAGCATCGGAATCTGAAACTGGGCTCAAAGAAGAGGTTCAAATCATAGAAAGTAAGAGTGTCAGTCCTCTTGTACTTACGTCGGCATTGTGCATTTTGTATTAAATTCGGATGGAAATTCTATGTTTCATCATCAATAAGAAGCTCCAAGGGATACAGTAAACCAGAAGTGTAGCATCGGAATCTAAAACTGGATTCACAGGAGAGGTTCAAATCATAGAAAATTAGAATATCAGTCCTCTTGTACTTAAGCTGGCATTGTGCCTTTTGTATTAAATTCGGATGCAATTTCTCTGTTTCATCATCAATAAGAAGGTCCAAGGGATACAGTAAACCTGAGGTGAAGCATCGGAATCTAAAACTGGACTCACAGGAGAGGTTCAAATCATAGAAAGTTCGAGTGTCAGTCCTCTTGTCGGCATTGTGCCTTTTGTATTAAATTCGGATGCAATTTCTGTGTTTCATCGGCAATAAGAAGGTCCAAGGGATACAGTAAACCTGAAGTGAAGCGTCGGTGTCTAAAACTGGACTCACAGGAGAGGTTCAAATGATAGAAAGTTAGAGTGTCAGTGCTCTTGAACTTGAGACGGCATTGTGCCTTTTGTATTAAATTCGGATGCAATTTCTGTGCTTCATCGCCAATAAGAGGGTCCAAGGTATACACTAAACCTGAAGTGAAGCGTCCGAATCTAAAACTGGACTCACAGAAGAGGTTCAAATCATAGAAAGTGAGAGTGTCAGTCCTCTTGTACTTAAGTCGGCATTGTACCTTTTAAATTCAATTCCGATGCAATTTCTGTGTTTCATCGCCAATAAGAAGGTCCAAGGGATACATTAAACCTGAAGTGAAGCATCGGAATCTAAATCTGGTCTCACAGGAGAGGATTAAATCATTGAAAGTTAGAGTGTCAGTCCTCTAGTACTTAAGTCGGCATTGTGCCTTTTGTATTAAATTCGGATGCAATTTCTGTGTTTCATCATCAATAAGAAGGTCCAACGGATACAGTAAACCTGAAGTGAAGCATTGGAATCTTAAACTGGACTCACAGCAGAGGCTCCAAACGTAGAATGATAGAGTGTCAGTCCTCTTGTACGTAAGTCGGCATTGTGCCTTTGTATTAAATTCGGATGCAATTTCTGCGCTTCATCGTCAATAAGACGGTCCAAGGTATACACTAAACCTGAAGTGAAGCATCGGAAGCTAAAACTGGACTCACAGGAGAGGTTCAAATCATTGAAAGTTAGAGTGTCAGTCCTCTTGTACTTAAGTCGGCATAGTGCCTTTTGTATTAAATTAGGATGCAATTTCTGTGTTTCATCGTAAATAAGAAGGTCCAAGGGATACAGTAAACCTGAAATGAAGCATCGGAGTCTAAAACTGGACTCACAGGAGTGGTTCAAATCATAGAAAGTTAGAGTGTCAGTCCTCTTGTACTTACGTCGGCATTGTGCCTTTTGTATCAAATTCGGTTGCAATTTCTGTGTTTCATCGTCAATAAGAATGTCCAAGGGATACAGTAAACCTGAAGTGAAGCATCGGAATCTGAAACTGGACTCACAGGAGAGGTTTAAGTCATAGAAAGTGAGAGAGTCACTCCTCTTGTACTTAAGCCGGCATTGTGTCTTTTAAATTCAATTCCGATGCAAATTCTGTGTTTCATCGCCAATAAGAAGGTCCAAGGGATACATTAAACCTGAAGTGAAGCATCGGAATCTAAATCTGGACTCACAGGAGAGGTTTAAATCATTGAAAGTTAGAGTGTCAGTCCTCTTGTACTTAAGTCGGCATTGTGCGTTTTGTATTAAATTGGGATGCAATTTCTGTGTTTCATCATCAATAAGAAGGTCCAAGGGATACAGTAAACCTGAAGTGAAGCATTGGAATCTAAAACTGGACTCACAGCAGAGGCTCAAATCGTAGAATGATAGAGTGTCCGTCCTCTTGTACTTAAGTCGGCATTGTGCCTTTGTATTAAATTCGGATGCAATTTCTGCGCTTCATCGTCAATAAGACGGTCCAAGGTATACACTAAACCTGAAGTGAAGCATCGAAAGCTGAAACTGGACTCACTGGAGAGGTTCATATCTAAGAAAGTTAGAGTGTCAGTCCTCTTGTACTTAAGTCGGCATAGTGCCTTTTGTACTAAATTAGGATGCAATTTCTGTGTTTCATCATCAATAAGAAGGTCCAAGGGATACAGTAAACCTGAAGTGAAGCATCGGAATCTAAAACTGGACTCACAGGTGAGGTTCAAATCATAGAAAGTTAGAGTGTCTGTCCTCTTGTACTTAAGTCATCATTGTGGCTTTTTTATTTAATTCGGATGCAATTTCTGTGTTTCATCGTCAATAAGAAGGTCGAAGGGATACAGTAAACCTGAAGTGTAGCATCGGAATCTAAAACTGGACTCACAGGAGAGGTTCAAATCATAGAAAGTTAGTGTGTCAGTCCTCTTGTCCTTCAGTCGGCATTGTGCCTTTTGTATTAAATTCAGATGCAATTTCTGTGTTTCATCGTCAATGAGATGGTCCAAATGATACAGTAAACCTGATGTGAAGCATCGGAATCTAAAACTGGACACAGAGGAGAGGTTCAAATCATAGAAAGTTAGAGTGTAGAGTCCTCTTGTACTTAAGTCGGCATTGTGCCTTTTGTATTAAATTCAGATGCAATTTCTGTGTTTCATCGTTAATAAGAGGGTCCAAGTTATACAGTAAACCTGAAGTGAAGCATCGGTACTTAAAACTGGACGCACAGGTGAGGTTCAAAACATAGAAAGTTAGAGTGTCAGTCCTCTTGTACTTAAGTCGGCTTTGTACCTTTTGTATTACATTCGGATGCAATTTTTGTGTTTCATCATCAATAAGAAGGTCCAAGGGATACAGTAAACCTGAAGTGAAGCATTGGAATCTAAAACTGGACTCACAGCAGAGGTTCAAATCATAGAATGATAGTGTGTCACTCGTCTTGTACTTAAGTCGGCATTGTGCCTTTTGTATTAAATTCGGATGCAATTTCTGTGCTTCATCGTCAATAAGAAGGTCCAAGGTATACACTAAACCTGAAGTGAAGCATCGGAATCTAAAACTGGACTCACAGGAGAGGTTCAGATCATAGAAAGTTAGAGTGTCAGTCCTCTTGTACTTAAGTCGGCATTGTGCCTTTTGTATTACATTCGGATGCAATTTCTGTGTTTCATCGTCAATAAGAAGGTCCAAGGGATACAGTAAACCTGAAGTGAAACATCGGAATCTGAAACTGGGCTCACAGAAGAGGTTCAAATCATAGAAAGTAAGAGTGTCAGTCCTCTTGTACTTACGTCGGCATTGTGCATTTTGTATTAAATTCGGATGGAAATTCTATGTTTCATCATCAATAAGAAGCTCCAAGGGATACAGTAAACCAGAAGTGTAGCATCGGAATCTAAAACTGGATTCACAGGAGAGGTTCAAATCATAGAAAATTAGAATATCAGTCCTCTTGTACTTAAGCTGGCATTGTGCCTTTTGTATTAAATTCGGATGCAATTTCTCTGTTTCATCATCAATAAGAAGGTCCAAGGGATACAGTAAACCTGAGGTGAAGCATCGGAATCTAAAACTGGACTCACAGGAGAGGTTCAAATCATAGAAAGTTAGAGTGTCAGTCCTCTTGTCGGCATTGTGCCTTTTGTATTAAATTCGGATGCAATTTCTGTGTTTCATCGGCAATAAGAAGGTCCAAGGGATACAGTAAACCTGAAGTGAAGCGTCGGTGTCTAAAACTGCACTCACAGGAGAGGTTCAAATGATAGAAAGTTAGAGTGTCAGTGCTCTTGAACTTGAGACGGCATTGTGCCTTTTGTATTAAATTCGGATGCAATTTCTGTGCTTCATCGCCAATAAGAGGGTCCAAGGTATACAGTAAACCTGAAGTGAAGCGTCCGAATCTAAAACTGGACTCACAGGAGAGGTTCAAATCATAGAAAGTGAGAGTGTCAGTCCTCTTGTACTTAAGTCGGCATTGTACCTTTTAAATTCAATTCCGATGCAATTTCTGTGTTTCATCGCCAATAAGATGGTCCAAGGGATACATTAAAGCTGAAGTGAAGCATCGGAATCTAAATCTGGTCTCACAGGAGAGGTTGAAATCATTGAAAGTTAGAGTGTCAGTCCTCTTGTACTTAAGTCGGCATTGTGCCTTTTGTATTAAATTCGGATGCAATTTCTGTGTTTCATCATCAATAAGAAGGTCCAAGGGATACAGTAAACCTGAAGTGAAGCATTGGAATCTAAAACTGGACTCACAGCAGAGGCTCCAATCGTAGAATGATAGAGTGTCAGTCCTCTTGTACTTAAGTCGGCATTGTGCCTTTGTATTAAATTCGGATGCAATTTCTGCGCTTCATCGTCAATAAGACGGTCCAAGGTATACACTAAACCTGAAGTGAAGCATCGGAAGCTAAAACTGGACTCACAGGAGAGGTTCAAATCATAGAAAGTTAAAGTGTCAGTCCTCTTGTACTTAAGTCGGCATAGTGCCTTTTGTATTAAATTAGGATGCAATTTCTGTGTTTCATCGTAAATAAGAAGGTCCAAGGGATACAGTAAACCTGAAGTGAAGCATCGGAATCTAAAACTGGACTCACAGGAGAGGTTTAAGTCATAGAAAGTGAGAGAATCACTCCTCTTGTACTTAAGCCGGCATTGTGTCTTTTAAATTCAATTCCGATGCAAATTCTGTGTTTCATCGCCAATAAGAAGGTCCAAGGGATACATTAAACCTGAAGTGAAGCATCGGAATCTAAATCTGGACACACAGGAGAGGTTTAAATCATTGAAAGTTAGAGTGTCAGTCCTCTTGTACTTAAGTCGGCATTGTGCCTTTTGTATTAAATTGGGATGCAATTTCTGTGTTTCATCATCAATAAGAAGGTCCAAGGGATACAGTAAACCTGAAGTGAAGCATTGGAATCTAAAACTGGACTCACAGCAGAGGCTCAAATCGTAGAATGATAGAGTGTCCGTCCTCTTGTACTTAAGTCGGCATTGTGCCTTTGTATTAAATTCGGATGCAATTTCTGCGCTTCATCGTCAATAAGACGGTCCAAGGTATACACTAAACCTGAAGTGAAGCATCGAAAGCTGAAACTGGACTCACTGGAGAGGTTCATATCTAAGAACGTTAGAGTGTCAGTCCTCTTGTACTTAAGTCGGCATAGTGCCTTTTGTACTAAATTAGGATGCAATTTCTGTGTTTCATCATCAATAAGAAGGTCCAAGGGATACAGTAAACCTGAAGTGAAGCATCGGAATCTAAAACTGGACTCACAGGTGAGGTTCAAATCATAGAAAGTTAGAGTGTCTGTCCTCTTGTACTTAAGTCATCATTGTGGCTTTTTTATTTAATTCGGATGCAATTTCTGTGTTTCATCGTCAATAAGAAGGTCGAAGGGATACAGTAAACCTGAAGTGTAGCATCGGAATCTAAAACTGGACTCACAGGAGAGGTTCAAATCATAGAAAGTTAGAGTGTCAGTCCTCTTGTCCTTCAGTCGGCATTGTGCCTTTTGTATTAAATTCAGATGCAATTTCTGTGTTTCATCGTCAATGAGATGGTCCAAGGGATACAGTAAACCTGATGTGAAGCATCGGAATCTAAAACTGGACACACAGGAGAGGTTCAAATCATAGAAAGTTAGAGTGTAGAGTCCTCTTGTACTTAAGTCGGCATTGTGCCTTTTGTATTAAATTGAGATGCAATTTCTGTGTTTCATCGTTAATAAGAGGGTCCAAGTTATACAGTAAACCTGAAGTGAAGCATCGGTACTTAAAACTGGACGCACAGGTGAGGTTCAAAACATAGAAAGTTAGAGTGTCAGTCCTCTTGTACTTAAGTCGGCTTTGTGCCTTTTGTATTACATTCGGATGCAATTTTTGTGTTTCATCATCAATAAGAAGGTCCAAGGGATACAGTAAACCTGAAGTGAAACATTGGAATCTAAAACTGGACTCACAGCAGAGGTTCAAATCATAGAATGATAGTGTGTCACTCGTCTTGTACTTAAGTCGGCATTGTGCCTTTTGTATTAAATTCGGATGCAATTTCTGTGCTTCATCGTCAATAAGAAGGTCCAAGGTATACACTAAACCTGAAGTGAAGCTTCGGAATCTAAAACTGGACTCACAGGAGAGGTTCAGATCATAGAAAGTTAGAGTGTCAGTCCTCTTGTACTTAAGTCGGCATTGTGCATTTTGTATTAAATTCGGATGGATATTCTGTGTTTCATCATCAATAAGAAGGTTCAAGGGATACAGGAAACCTGAAGTGAAGCATCAGAATCTAAAACTGGACTCACAGGAGAGGTTCAAATCATAGAAAATTAGAGTATCAGTCCTCTTGTACTTAAGCCGGCATTGTGCCTTTTGTATTAAATTCGGATGCAATTTCTCTGTTTCATCATCAATAAGAAGGTCCAAGGGATACAGTAAACCTGAGGTGAAGCATCGGAATCTAAAACTGGACTCACAGGAGAGCTTCAAATCATAGATAGTTAGAGTGTCAGTCCTCTTGTCGGCATTGTGCCTTTTGTATTAAATTCGGATGCAATTTCTGTGTTTCATCGGCAATAAGAAGGTCCAAGGGATACAGTAAACCTGAAGTGAAGCATCGGTGTCCAAAACTGGACTCACAGGAGAGGTTCAAATGATAGAAAGTTAGAGTGTCAGTGCTCTTGAACTTGAGACGGCATTGTGCCTTTTGTATTAAATTCGGATGCAATTTCTGTGCTTCATCGCCAATAAGAAGGTCCAAGGTATACAGTAAGCCTGAAGTGAAGCGTCCGAATCTAAAACTGGACTCACAGGAGAGGTTCAAATAATAGAAAGTGAGAGTGTCAGTCCTCTTGTACTTAAGTCTGCATTGTACCTTTTAAATTCAATTCCGATGCAATTTCTGTGTTTCATCGCCAATAAGAAGGTCCAAGGAATACATTAAACCTGAAGTGAAGCATCGGAATCTAAATCTGGTCTCACAGGAGAGGTTTAAATCATTGAAAGTTAGAGTGTCAGTCCTCCTGTACTTAAGTCGGCATTGTGCCTTTTGTATTAAATTCGGATGCAATTTCTGTGTTTCATCATCAATAAGAAGGTCCAACGGATACAGTAAACCTGAAGTGAAGCATTGGAATCTAAAACTGGACTCACAGCAGAGGCTCCAATCGTAGAATGATAGAGTGTCAGTCCTCTTGTACTTAAGTCGGCATTGTGCCTTTGTATTAAATTCGGATGCAATTTCTGCGCTTCATCGTCAATAAGACGGTCCAAGGTATACACTAAACCTGAAGTGAAGCATCGGAAGCTAAAACTGGACTCACAGGAGAGGTTCAAATCATAGAAAGTTAGAGTGTCAGTCCTCTTGTACTTAAGTCGGCATAGTGCCTTTTGTATAAAATTAGGATGCAATTTCTGTGTTTCATCGTAAATAAGAAGGTCCAAGGGATACAGTAAACCTGAAATGAAGCATCGGAATCTAAAACTGGACTCACAGGAGTGGTTCAAATCATAGAAAGTTAGAGTGTCAGTCCTCTTGTACTTACGTCGGCATTGTGCCTTTTGTATCAAATTCGGTTGCAATTTCTGTGTTTCATCGTCAATAAGAATGTCCAAGGGATACAGTAAACCTGAAGTGAAGCATCGGAATCTAAAACTGGACTCACAGGAGAGGTTTAAGTCATAGAAAGTGAGAGTGTCAGTCCTCTTGTACTTAAGCCGGCATTGTGTCTTTTAAATTCAATTCGGATGCAAATTCTGTGTTTCATCGCCAATAAGAAGGTCCCAGGGATACATTAAACCTGAAGTGAAGCATCGGAATCTAAATCTGGACTCACAGGAGAGGTTTAAATCATTGAAAGTTAGAGTGTCAGTCCTCTTGTACTTAAGTCGGCATTGTGCCTTTTGTATTAAATTCGGATGCAATTTCTGTGTTTCATCATCAATAAGAAGGTCCAAGGGATACACTAAACCTGAAGTGAAGCATCGGAAGCTAAAACTGGACTCACTGGAGAGGTTCATATCTAAGAAAGTTAGAGTGTCAGTCCTCTTGTACTTAAGTCGGCATAGTGCCTTTTGTACTAAATTAGGATGCAATTTCTGTGTTTCATCGTAAATAAGAAGGTCCAAGGGATACAGTAAACCTGAAATGAAGCATCGGAATCTAAAACTGGACTCACAGGAGTGGTTCAAATCATAGAAAGTTAGAGTGTCAATCCTCTTGTACTTACGTCGGCATTGTGCCTTTTGTATCTAATTCGGTTGCAATTTCTGTGTTTCATAGTCAATAAGAATGTCCAAGGGATACAGTAAACCTGAAGTGAAGCATCGGAATCTAAAACTGGACTCACAGGAGAGGTTCAAATCATAGAGAGTTAGAGTGTCAGTCGTCTTTTACGTAAGTCGGCATTTGCCTTTTGTATTATATTCGGATGCAATTTCTGTGTTTCATCTTCAATAAGAGGGTCCAAGGGATCCAGTAAACCTGAAGTGAAGCATCGGAATCTAAAACTGGACTCACAAGAGAGGTTCAAATCGTAGAAAGTTAGAGTGTCAGTCCTCTTGTACTTAAGTCGGCATTTTGCCTTTTGTATTAATTTCGGATGCAAATTCTGTGTTTCATCAACAACAAGAAGGTCCAAGGGATACAGCAAACCTGAAGTGAAGCATCGGAATCAAAAACTGGACTCACAGGAGAGGTTCAAATCATAGAAAATTAGAGTGTCAGTCCTCTTGTACTTAAGTCGGCATTGTGCCTTTTGTATTAAATTCGGATGCAATTTCTGTGTTTCATCGTCAATAAGAAGGTCCAAGGGATACAGTAAACCTGAAGTGAAGCATCGTAATCTAAAACTGGACTCACAGGTGAGGTTCAAATCATAGAAAGTTAGAGTGTCGGTCCTCTTGTACTTAAGTCATCATTGTGGCTTTTTTATTTAATTCGGATGCAATTTCTGTGTTTCATCGTCAATTAGAAGGTCGAAGGGATACAGTAAACCTGAAGTGTAGCATCGGATCTAAAACTGGACTCACAGGAGAGGTTCAATTCATAGAAAGTTATAGTGTCAGTCGTCTTGTCCTTCGGTCGGCATTGTGCCTTTTGTATTAAATTCAGATGCAATTTCTGTGTTTCATCGTCAATGAGATGGTCCAAGGGATACAGTAAACCTGATGTGAAGCATCGGAATCTAAAACTGGACACACAGGAGAGGTTCAAATCATAGAAATTTAGGGTGTAGAGTCCTCTTGTACCTAAGTCGGCATTGTGCCTTTTGTATTAAATTCAGATGCAATTTCTGTGTTTCATCGTTAATAAGAGGGTCCAAGTTATACAGTAAACCTGAAGTGAAGCATCGAAACTTAAAACTGGACGCACAGGTGAGGTTCAAAACATAGAAAGTTAGAGTGTCAGTCCTCTTGTACTTAAGTCGGCTTTGTGCCTTTTGTATTACATTCGGAAGCAATTTTTGTGTTTCATCATCAATAAGAAGGTCCAAGGGATACAGTAAACCTGAAGTGAAGCATTGGAATCTAAAACTGGACTCACAGCAGAGGTTCAAATCATAGAATGATAGAGTGTCACTCGTCTTGTACTTAAGTCGGCATTGTGCCTTTTGTATTAAATTCGGATGCAATTTCTGTGCTTCATCGTCAATAAGAAGGTCCAAGGTATACACTAAACCTGGAGTGAAGCATCGGAATCTAAAACTGGACTCACAGGAGAGGTTCAGATCATAGAAAGCTAGAGTGTCAGTCCTCTTGTACTTAAGTCGGCATTGTGCCTTTTGTATTAAATTCGGATCCAATTTCTGTGTTTCATCGTCAATAAGAAGGTCCAAGGGATACAGTAAACCTGAAGTGAAGCATCGGAATCTAGAACTGGATTCACAGGAGAGGTTCAAATCATAGAAAGTTTAAGTGTCAGTCCTCTTGTACTTAAGTCGGCATTGTGCATTTTGTATTAAATTCGGATGGATATTCTGTGTTTCATCATCAATAAGAAGGTCCAAGGGATACAGGAAACCTGAAGTGAAGCATCAGAATCTAAAACTGGACTCACAGGAGAGGTTCAAATCATAGAAAGTTAGAGTATCAGTCCTCTTGTACTGAAGCCGGTATTGTGCCTTTTGTATTAAATTCGGATGCAATTTCTGTGTTTCGTCATCAATAAGAATGTCCAAGGGATACAGTAAACCTGAAGTGAAGCATCGGAATCTAAAACTGGACTCACAGGTGAGGTACACATCATAGAAAGTTATATTGTCTGCCCTCTTGTACGTAAGTCATCATTGTGGCTTTTGTATTAAATTCGGATGCAATTTCTGTGTTTCATCTTCATTAAGAAGGTCCAAGGGATACAGTAAACCTGAAGTGAAGCATCGGAATCTGAAACTGGACTCACAGGAGAGGTTCAAATCATAGATAGTTAGAGTGTCAGTCCTCCTGTTCTTCAGTCGGCATTGTTCCTTTTGTAGTAAATTCGGATGCAATTTCTGAGTATCACCGTCAATAAGATGGTCCAAGGGATACAGTAAACCTGAAGTGAAGCATCAGAATCTAAAACTGTACTCACAGGAGAGGTTTACATCATACAAAGTTAGAGTGTAGGGTCCTCTTGTACTTAAGTCGACATTGTGCCTTTTGTATTAAATTCGGATGCAATTTCTGCGTTTTTATCGTGAATAAGTGGGTCCAAGGGATACAGTAAACCTGAAGTGAAGTATCGGAACTTAAAACTGGACGTACTGGTGAGGATCAAATCATAGACAGGTAGAGTGTCAGTCCTCTTGTACTTAAGTCGGCATTATGCCTTTTGTATTAAATTAGGATGCAATTTCTGTGTTTCATCATCAATAAGAAGGTCCAACGGATACAGTAAACCTGAAGTGAAGCATTGGAATCTAAAACTGGACTCACAGCAGAGGCTCCAATCGTAGAATGATAGAGTGTCAGTCCTCTTGTACTTAAGTCGGCATTGTGCCTTTGTATTAAATTCGGATGCAATTTTTGTGTTTCATCGTAAATAAGAAGGTCCAAGGGATACAGTAAACCTGAAATGAAGCATCGGAATCTAAAACTGGACTCACAGGAGTGGTTCAAATCATAGGAAGTTAGAGTGTCAGTCCTCTTGTACTTACGTCGGCATTGTGCCTTTTGTATCAAATTCGGTTGCAATTTCTGTGTTTCATCGTCAATAAGAATGTCCAAGGGATACAGTAAACCTGAAGTGAAGCATCGGAATCTAAAACTGGACTCACAGGAGAGGTTTAAGTCATAGAAAGTGAGAGTGTCAGTCCTCTTGTACTTAAGCCGGCATTGTGTCTTTTAAATTCAATTCCGATGCAAATTCTGTGTTTCATCGCCAATAAGAAGGTCCAAGGGATACATGAAACCTGAAGTGAAGCATCGGAATCTAAATCTGGACTCACAGGAGAGGTTTAAATCATTGAAAGTTAGAGTGTCAGTCCTCTTGTACTTAAGTCGGCATTGTGCCTTTTGTATTAAATTCGGATGCAATTTCTGTGTTTCATCATCAATAAGAAGGTCCAAGGGATACACTAAACCTGAAGTGAAGCATCGGAAGCTAAAACTGGACTCACTGGAGAGGTTCATATCTAAGTAAGTTAGAGTGTCAGTCCTCTTGTACTTAAGTCGGCATAGTGCCTTTTGTACTAAATTAGGATGCAATTTCTGTGTTTCATCGTAAATAAGAAGGTCCAAGGGATACAGTAAACCTGAAATGAAGCATCGGAATCTAAAACTGGACTCACAGGAGTGGTTCAAATCATAGAAATTTAGAGTGTCAATCCTCTTGTACTTACGTCGGCATTGTGCCTTTTGTATCAAATTCGGTTGCAATTTCTGTGTTTCATAGTCAATAAGAATGTCCAAGGGATACAGTAAACCTGAAGTGAAGCGTCGGAATCTAAAACTGGTCTCACAGGAGAGGTTCAAATCATAGATAGTTAGAGTGTCAGTCGTCTTGTACGTAAGTCGGCATTTGGCTTTTGTATTATATTCGGATGCAATTTCTGTCTTTCATCTTCAATAAGAGGGTCCAAGGGATCCAGTAAACCTGAAGTGTAGCATCGGAATCTAAAACTGGACTCACAAGAGAGGTTCAAATCGTAGAAAGTTAGAGTGTCAGTCCTCTTGTACTTAAGTCGGCATTTTGCCTTTTGTATTAATTTCGGATGCAAATTCTGTGTTTCATCAACAACAAGAAGGTCCAAGGGATACAGCAAACCTGAAGTGAAGCATCGGAATCAAAAACTGGACTCACAGGAGAGGTTCAAATCATAGAAAATTAGAGTGTCAGTCCTCTTGTACTTAAGTCATCATTGTGGCTTTTTTATTTAATTCGGATGCAATTTCTGTGTTTCATCGTCAATTAGAAGGTCGAAGGGATACAGTAAACCTGAAGTGTAGCATCGGATCTAAAACTGGACTCACAGGAGAGGTTCAATTCATAGAAAGTTAGAGTGTCAGTCCTCTTGTCCTTCAGTCGGCATTGTGCCTTTTGTATTAAATTCAGATGCAATTTCTGTGTTTCATCGTCAACGAGATGGTCCAAGGGATACAGTAAACCTGATGTGAAGCATCGGAATCTAAAACTGGACACACAGGAGAGGTTCAAATCATAGAAATTTAGGGTGTAGAGTCCTCTTGTACCTAAGTCGGCATTGTGCCTTTTGTATTAAATTCAGATGCAATTTCTGTGTTTCATCGTTAATAAGAGGGTCCAAGTTATACAGTAAACCTGAAGTGAAGCATCGAAACTTAAAACTGGACGCACAGGTGAGGTTCAAAACATAGAAAGTTAGAGTGTCAGTCCTCATGTACTTAAGTCGGCTTTGTGCCTTTTGTATTACATTCGGATGCAATTTTTGTGTGTCATCATCAATAAGAAGGTCCAAGGGATACAGTAAACCTGAAGTGAAGCATTGGAATCTAAAACTGGACTCACAGCAGAGGTTCAAATCATAGAATGATAGAGTGTCACTCGTCTTGTACTTAAGTCGGCATTGTGCCTTTTGTATTAAATTCGGATGCAATTTCTGTGCTTCATCGTCAATAAGAAGGTCCAAGGTATACACTAAACCTGGAGTGAAGCATCGGAATCTAAAACTGGACTCACAGGAGAGGTTCAGATCATAGAAAGTTAGAGTGTCAGTCCTCTTGTACTTAAGTCGGCATTGTGCCTTTTGTATTAATTTCGGATGCAATTTCTGTGTTTCATCGTCAATAAGAAGGTCCAAGGGATACAGTAAACCTGAAGTGAAGCATCGGAATCTAAAACTGGATTCACAGGAGAGGTTCAAATCATAGAAAGTTTAAGTGTCAGTCCTCTTGTACTTAAGTCGGCATTGTGCATTTTGTATTAAATTCGGATGGATATTCTGTGTTTCATCATCAATAAGAAGGTCCAAGGGATACAGGAAACCTGAAGTGAAGCATCAGAATCTAAAACTGGACTCACAGGAGAGGTTCAAATCATAGAAAATTAGAGTATCAGTCCTCTTGTACTTAAGCCGGTATTGTGCCTTTTGTATTAAATTCGGATGCAATTTCTGTGTTTCATCATCAATAAGAATGTCCAAGGGATACAGTAAACCTGAAGTGAAGCATCGGAATCTATAACTGGACTCACAGGTGAGGTACACATCATAGAAAGTTATATTGTCTGCCCTCTTGTACGTAAGTCATCATTGTGGCTTTTGTATTAAATTCGGATGCAATTTCTGTGTTTCATCTTCATTAAGAAGGTCCAAGGGATACAGTAAACCTGAAGTGAAGCATCGGAATCTAAAACTGGACTCACAGGAGAGGTTTAAATCATAGATAGTTAGAGTGTCAGTCCTCCTGTTCTTCAGTCGGCATTGTTCCTTTTGTAGTAAATTCGGATGCAATTTCTGAGTATCACCGTCAATAAGATGGTCCAATGGATACAGTAAACCTGAAGTGAAGCATCAGAATCTAAAACTGTACTCACAGGAGAGGTTTAAATCATAGAAAGTTAGAGTGTAGAGTCCTCTTGTACTTAAGTCGACATTGTGCCTTTTGTATTAAATTCGGATGCAATTTCTGTGTTTTTATCGTGAATAAGTGGGTCCAAGGGATACAGTAAACCTGAAGTGAAGTATCGGAACTTAAAACTGGACGTACTGGTGAGGATCAAATCATAGACAGGTAGAGTGTCAGTCCTCTTGTACTTAAGTCGGCATTATGCCTTTTGTATTAAATTAGGATGCAATTTCTGTGTTTCATCATCAATAAGAAGGTCCAACGGATACAGTAAACCTGAAGTGAAGCATTGGAATCTAAAACTGGACTCACAGCAGAGGCTCCAATCGTAGAATGATAGAGTGTCAGTCCTCTTGTACTTAAGTCGGCATTGTGCCTTTGTATTAAATTCGGATGCAATTTCTGTGTTTCATCGTAAAGAAGAAGGTCCAAGGGATACAGTAAACCTGAAATGAAGCATCGGAATCTAAAACTGGACTCACAGGAGTGGTTCAAATCATAGGAAGTTAGAGTGTCAGTCCTCTTGTACTTACGTCGGCATTGTGCCTTTTGTATCAAATTCGGTTGCAATTTCTGTGTTTCATCGTCAATAAGAATGTCCAAGGGATACAGTAAACCTGAAGTGAAGCATCGGAATCTAAAACTGGACTCACAGGAGAGGTTTAAGTCATAGAAAGTGAGAGTGTCAGTCCTCTTGTACTTAAGCCGGCATTGTGTCTTTTAAATTCAATTCCGATGTAAATTCTGTGTTTCATCGCCAATAAGAAGGTCCAAGGGATACATGAAACCTGAAGTGAAGCATCGGAATCTAAATCTGGACTCACAGGAGAGGTTTAAATCATTGAAAGTTAGAGTGTCAGTCCTCTTGTACTTAAGTCGGCATTGTGCCTTTTGTATTAAATTCGGATGCAATTTCTGTGTTTCATCATCAATAAGAAGGTCCAAGGGATACACTAAACCTGAAGTGAAGCATCGGAAGCTAAAACTGGACTCACTGGAGAGGTTCATATCTAAGAAAGTTAGAGTGTCAGTCCTCTTGTACTTAAGTCGGCATAGTGCCTTTTGTACTAAATTAGGATGCAATTTCTGTGTTTCATCGTAAATAAGAAGGTCCAAGGGATACAGTAAACCTGAAATGAAGCATCGGAATCTAAAACTGGACTCACAGGAGTGGTTCAAATCATAGAAAGTTAGAGTGTCAATCCTCTTGTACTGACGTCGGCATTGTGCCTTTTGTATCAAATTCGGTTGCAATTTCTGTGTTTCATAGTCAGTAAGAATGTCCAAGGGATACAGTAAACCTGAAGTGAAGCGTCGGAATCTAAAACTGGTCTCACAGGAGAGGTTCAAATCATAGATAGTCAGAGTGTCAGTCGTCTTGTACGTAAGTAGGCATTTGCCTTTTGTATTACATTCGGATGCAATTTCTGTCTTTCATCTTCAATAAGAGGGTCCAAGGGATCCAGTAAACCTGAAGTGAAGCATCGGAATCTAAAACTGGACTCACAAGAGAGGTTCAAATCGTAGAAAGTTAGAGTGTCAGTCCTCTTGTAGTTAAGTCGGCATTTTGCCTTTTGTATTAATTTCGGATGCAAATTCTGTGTTTCATCAACAACAAGAAGGTCCAAGGGATACAGCAAACCTGAAGTGAAGCATCGGAATCAAAAACTGGACTCACAGGAGAGGTTCAAATCATAGAAAATTAGAGTGTCAGTCCTCTTGTACTTAAGTTGGCATTGTGCCTTTTGTATTAAATTCGGATGCAATTTCTGTGTTTCATCATCAATAAGAAGGTCCAAGGGATACAGTAAACCTGAAGTGAAGCATCGGAATCTAAAACTGGACTCACAGGTGAGGTTCAAATCATAGAAAGTTAGAGTGTCTGTCCTCTTGTACTTAAGTCATCATTGTGGCTTTTTTATTTAATTCGGATGCAATTTCTGTGTTTCATCGTCAATTAGAAGGTCGAAGGGATACAGTAAACCTGAAGTGTAGCATCGGAATCTAAAACTGGACTCACAGGAGAGGTTCAATTCTTAGAAAGTTAGAGTGTCAGTCCTCTTGTCCTTCAGTCGGCATTGTGCCTTTTGTATTAAATTCAGATGCAATTTCTGTGTTTCATCGTCAATGAGATGGTCCAAGGGATACAGTAAACCTGATGTGAAGCATCGGAATCTAAAACTGGACACACAGGAGAGGTTCAAATCATAGAAATTTAGGGTGTAGAGTCCTCTTGTACTTAAGTCGGCATTGTGCCTTTTGTATTAAATTCAGATGCAATTTCTGTGTTTCATCGTTAATAAGAGGGTCCAAGTTATACAGTAAACCTGAAGTGAAGCATCGGAACTTAAAACTGGACGCACAGGTGAGGTTCAAAACATAGAAAGTTAGAGTGTCAGTCCTCTTGTACTTAAGTCGGCTTTGTGCCTTTTGTATTACATTCGGATGCAATTTTTGTGTTTCATCATCAATAAGAAGGTCCAAGGGATACAGTAAACCTGAAGTGAAGCATTGGAATCTAAAACTGGACTCACAGCAGAGGTTCAAATCATAGAATGATAGAGTGTCACTCGTCTTGTACTTAAGTCGGCATTGTGCCTTTTGTATTAAATTCGGATGCAATTTCTGTGCTTCATCGTCAATAAGAAGGTCCAAGGTATACACTAAACCTGGAGTGAAGCATCGGAATCTAAAACTGGACTCACAGGAGAGGTTCAGATCATAGAAAGTTAGAGTGTCAGTCCTCTTGTACTTAAGTCGGCATTGTGCCTTTTGTATTAAATTCGGATGCAATTTCTGTGTTTCATCGTCAATAAGAAGGTCCAAGGGATACAGTAAACCTGAAGTGAAGCATCGGAATCTAAAACTGGATTCACAGGAGAGGTTCAAATCATGGAAAGTTTAAGTGTCAGTCCTCTTGTACTTAAGTCGGCATTGTGCATTTTGTATTAAATTCGGATGGATATTCTGTGTTTCATCATCAATAAGAAGGTTCAAGGGATACAGGAAACCTGAAGTGAAGCATCAGAATCTAAAACTGGACTCACAGGAGAGGTTCAAATCATAGAAAATTAGAGTATCAGTCCTCTTGTACTTAAGCCGGTATTGTGCCTTTTGTATTAAATTCGGATGCAATTTCTGTGTTTCATCATCAATAAGAATGTCCAAGGGATACAGTAAACCTGAAGTGAAGCATCGGAATCTATAACTGGACTCACAGGTGAGGTACACATCATAGAAAGTTATATTGTCTGCCCTCTTGTACGTAAGTCATCATTGTGGCTTTTGTATTAAATTCGGATGCAATTTCTGTGTTTCATCTTCATTAAGAAGGTCCAAGGGATACAGTAAACCTGAAGTGAAGCATCGGAATCTAAAACTGGACTCACAGGAGAGGTTTAAATCATAGATAGTTAGAGTGTCAGTCCTCCTGTTTTTCAGTCGGCATTGTTCCTTTTGTAGTAAATTCGGATGCAATTTCTGAGTATCACCGTCAATAAGATGGTCCAAGGGATACAGTAAACCTGAAGTGAAGCATCAGAATCTAAAACTGTACTCACAGGAGAGGTTTAAATCATAGAAAGTTAGAGTGTAGAGTCCTCTTGTACTTAAGTCGACATTGTGCCTTTTGTATTAAATTCGGATGCAATTTCTGTGTTTTTATCGTGAATAAGTGGGTCCAAGGGATACAGTAAACCTGAAGTGAAGTATCGGAACTTAAAACTGGACGTACTGGTGAGGATCAAATCATAGACAGGTAGAGTGTCAGTCCTCTTGTACTTAAGTCGGCATTATGCCTTTTGTATTAAATTAGGATGCAATTTCTGTGTTTCATCATCAATAAGAAGGTCCAACGGATACAGTAAACCTGAAGTGAAGCATTGGAATCTAAAACTGGACTCACAGCAGAGGCTCCAATCGTAGAATGATAGAGTGTCAGTCCTCTTGTACTTAAGTCGGCATTGTGCCTTTGTATTAAATTCGGATGCAATTTCTGTGTTTCATCGTAAAGAAGAAGGTCCAAGGGATACAGTAAACCTGAAATGAAGCATCGGAATCCAAAACTGGACTCACAGGAGTGGTTCAAATCATAGGAAGTTAGAGTGTCAGTCCTCTTGTACTTACGTCGGCATTGTGCCTTTTGTATCAAATTCGGTTGCAATTTCTGTGTTTCATCGTCAATAAGAATGTCCAAGGGATACAGTAAACCTGAAGTGAAGCATCGGAATCTAAAACTGGACTCACAGGAGAAGTTTAAGTCATAGAAAGTGAGAGTGTCAGTCCTCTTGTACTTAAGCCGGCATTGTGTCTTTTAAATTCAATTCCGATGTAAATTCTGTGTTTCATCGCCAATAAGAAGGTCCAAGGGATACATGAAACCTGAAGTGAAGCATCGGAATCTAAATCTGGACTCACAGGAGAGGTTTAAATCATTGAAAGTTAGAGTGTCAGTCCTCTTGTACTTAAGTCGGCATTGTGCCTTTTGTATTAAATTCGGATGCAATTTCTGTGTTTCATCATCAATAAGAAGGTCCAAGGGATACACTAAACCTGAAGTGAAGCATCGGAAGCTAAAACTGGACTCACTGGAGAGGTTCATATCTAAGAAAGTTAGAGTGTCAGTCCTCTTGTACTTAAGTCGGCATAGTGCCTTTTGTACTAAATTAGGATGCAATTTCTGTGTTTCATCGTAAATAAGAAGGTCCAAGGGATACAGTAAACCTGAAATGAAGCATCGGAATCTAAAACTGGACTCACAGGAGTGGTTCAAATCATAGAAAGTTAGAGTGTCAATCCTCTTGTACTGACGTCGGCATTGTGCCTTTTGTATCAAATTCGGTTGCAATTTCTGTGTTTCATAGTCAATAAGAATGTCCAAGGGATACAGTAAACCTGAAGTGAAGCGTCGGAATCTAAAACTGGTCTCACAGGAGAGGTTCAAATCATAGATAGTTAGAGTGTCAGTCGTCTTGTACGTAAGTAGGCATTTGCCTTTTGTATTACATTCGGATGCAATTTCTGTCTTTCATCTTCAATAAGAGGGTCCAAGGGATCCAGTAAACCTGAAGTGAAGCATCGGAATCTAAAACTGGACTCACAAGAGAGGTTCAAATCGTAGAAAGTTAGAGTGTCAGTCCTCTTGTAGTTAAGTCGGCATTTTGCCTTTTGTATTAATTTCGGATGCAAATTCTGTGTTTCATCAACAACAAGAAGGTCCAAGGGATACAGCAAACCTGAAGTGAAGCATCGGAATCAAAAACTGGACTCACAGGAGAGGTTCAAATCATAGAAAATTAGAGTGTCAGTCCTCTTGTACTTAAGTCATCATTGTGGCTTTTTTATTTAATTCGGATGCAATTTCTGTGTTTCATCGTCAATTAGAAGGTCGAAGGGATACAGTAAACCTGAAGTGTAGCATCGGAATCTAAAACTGGACTCACAGGAGAGGTTCAATTCTTAGAAAGTTAGAGTGTCAGTCCTCTTGTCCTTCAGTCGGCATTGTGCCTTTTGTATTAAATTCAGATGCAATTTCTGTGTTTCATCGTCAGTGAGATGGTCCAAGGGATACAGTAAACCTGATGTGAAGCATCGGAATCTAAAACTGGACACACAGGAGAGGTTCAAATCATAGAAATTTAGGGTGTAGAGTCCTCTTGTACTTAAGTCGGCATTGTGCCTTTTGTATTAAATTCAGATGCAATTTCTGTGTTTCATCGTTAATAAGAGGGTCCAAGTTATACAGTAAACCTGAAGTGAAGCATCGGAACTTAAAACTGGACGCACAGGTGAGGTTCAAAACATAGAAAGTTAGAGTGTCAGTCCTCTTGTACTTAAGTCGGCTTTGTGCCTTTTGTATTACATTCGGATGCAATTTTTGTGTTTCATCATCAATAAGAAGGTCCAAGGGATACAGTAAACCTGAAGTGAAGCATGGGAATCTAAAACTGGACTCACAGCAGAGGTTCAAATCATAGAATGATAGAGTGTCACTCGTCTTGTACTTAAGTCGGCATTGTGCCTTTTGTATTAAATTCGGATGCAATTTCTGTGCTTCATCGTCAATAAGAAGGTCCAAGGTATACACTAAACCTGGAGTGAAGCATCGGAATCTAAAACTGGACTCACAGGAGAGGTTCAGATCATAGAAAGTTAGAGTGTCAGTCCTCTTGTACTTAAGTCGGCATTGTGCCTTTTGTATTAAATTCGGATGCAATTTCTGTGTTTCATCGTCAATAAGAAGGTCCAAGGGATACAGTAAACCTGAAGTGAAGCATCGGAATCTAAAACTGGATTCACAGGAGAGGTTCAAATCATGGAAAGTTTAAGTGTCAGTCCTCTTGTACTTAAGTCGGCATTGTGCATTTTGTATTAAATTCGGATGGATATTCTGTGTTTCATCATCAATAAGAAGGTTCAAGGGATACAGGAAACCTGAAGTGAAGCATCAGAATCTAAAACTGGACTCACAGGAGAGGTTCAAATCATAGAAAATTAGAGTATCAGTCCTCTTCTACTTAAGCCGGTATTGTGCCTTTCGTATTAAATTCGGATGCAATTTCTGTGTTTCATCTTCAATAAGAATGTCCAAGGGATACAGTAAACCTGAAGTGAATCATCGGAATCTAAAACTGGACTCACAGGTGAGGTACACATCATAGAAAGTTATATTGTCTGCCCTCTTGTACGTAAGTCATCATTGTGGCTTTTGTATTAAATTCGGATGCAATTTCTGTGTTTCATCGTCAATAAGAAGGTCCAAGGGATACAGTAAACCTGAAGTGAAGCATCGGAATCTAAAACTGGACTCACAGGAGAGGTTCAAATCATAGATAGTTAGAGTGTCAGTCCTCCTGTTCTTCAGTCGGCATTGTTCCTTTTGTAGTAAATTCGGATGCAATTTCTGAGTATCATCGTCAATAAGATGGTCCAAGGGATACAGTAAACCTGAAGTGAAGCATCAGAATCTAAAACTGTACTCACAGGAGAGGTTTAAATCATAGAAAGTGAGAGTGTAGAGTCCTCTTGTACTTAAGTCGACATTGTGCCTTTTGTATTAAATTCGGTTGCAATTTCTGTGTTTTTATCGTGAATAAGTGGGTCCAAGGGATACAGTAAACCTGAAGTGAAGTATCGGAACTTAAAACTGGACGTACTGGTGAGGATCAAATCATAGACAGTTAGAGTGTCAGTCCTCTTGTACTTAAGTCGGCATTATGCCTTTTGTATTAAATTAGGATGCAATTTCTGTGTTTCATCTTCAATAAGAAGGTCCAAGGGATACAGTAAACCTGAAGTGAAGCATTGGGATCTAAAACTGAACTCACAGCAGAGGTTCAAATCATAGAATGATAGAGTGTCAGTGCTCTTGTACTTAAGTCGGCATTGTGCCTTTTTTATTAAATTCGGATGTAATATCTGAGCTTCATCGTCAATAAGAAGGTCCAAGGTATACACTAAACCTGAAGTGAAGCATCGGAATCTAAAACTGGACTCACAGGAGAGATTCAAGTTACAGAAAGTTAGAGTGTCAGTCCTCTTGTACTTAAGTCGGCATTGTGCATTCTGTATTAAATTCGGATGCAATTTCTGTGTTTCATCATCAATAAGAAGGTCCAAGGGATACTGTAAACCTGAAGTGATGCATTGGAATCTAAAACTGGACTCACAGCAGAGGTTCAAATCATAGAATGATAGAGTGTCAGTCCTCTTGTACTTAAGTCGGCATTGTGCATTTTGTATTAAATTCGGATTCAATTTCTGTGCTTCATCGTTAATAAGAAGGTCCAAGGTATACACTAAACCTGAAGTGAAGCATCGGATTCTAAAACTCGACTCACAGCAGAGGTTCAAAACATAGAAAGTTAGAGTGACAGTCCTCGTGTACTTGAGACGGCATTGTGCGTTTTGTATGAAATTCGGATGCAATTTCTGTGTTTCATCGTCAATAAGAAGGTCCAAGGGACACAGTAAACCTGAAGTGAAGCATCGGAAACTAAAACTGGACTCACAGGAGAGGTTCAAATCAAAGAAAGTTAGAGTATCAGTCCTCTTGTACTTAAGCCGGCATTGTGCCTTTTGTATTAAATTCGGATGCAATTTCTGTGTTTCATCATCAATAAGAAGGTCCAAGGGCTACAGTAAACCTGAAGTGAAGCATCGGAATCTAAAACTGGACTCACAGGTGAGGTTCACATCATAGAAAGTTAGAGTGTCTGTAATCTTGTACTTAAGTCATCATTGTGGCTTTTGTATTAAATTCGGATGCAATTTCTGTGTTTCATCGTCAATAAGAAGGTCTAAGGGATACAGTAAACCTGAAGTGAAGCATCGCAATCTAAAACTGGAGTCACAGGAGAGGTTCAAAAAATAGATGGTTAGAGTGACAGTCCTCTTGTACATGAGACGGCATTGTGCCTTTTGTATTAAATTCGGATGCAATTTCTGTGCTTCATCGCCAATAAGAAGGTCCAAGGTATACAGCAAACCTGAAGTGAAGCGTCGGAATCTAAAACTGTACTCACAGGAGAGGTTCAAATCATAGAAAGTGAGAGTGTCAGTCCTCTTGTACTTAAGTCGTCATTGTGCCTTTTGAATTTAATTCCGATGCAATTTCTGTGTTTCATCGTCAATAAGAAGGTCCAAGGGATACATTAAACCAGAAGTGAAGCATCGGAATCCAAAACTGGACTCACAGGAGAGGCTTAAATCATTGAAAGTTAGAGTGTCAGTCCTCTTGTACTTAAGTCGGCATTGTGCCTTTTGTATTAAATTCGGATGCAATTTCTGTGTTTCATCATCAGTAAGAAGGTCCAAGTAATACAGTAAACCTGAAGTGAAGCATTGGAATCTAAAACTGGACTCACAGCAGAGGCTCAAATCGTAAAATGATAGAGTGTCAGTCCTCTTGTACTTAAGTCGGCATTGTGCCTTTTGTATTAAATTCGGATGCAATTTCTGTGCTTCATCGTCAATAAGTCGGTCCAAGGTATACACTAAACCTGAAGTGAAGCATCGGAAGCTAAAACTGGACTCACAGCAGAGGTTCAAATCATAGTAAGTGAGAGTGTCAGTCCTCTTTTACTTAAGTCGCCATTGTGCCTTTTGAATTTAATTCCGATGCAATTTCTGTGTTTCATCATCAATAAGAAGGTCCAAGTAATACAGTAAACCTGAAGTGAAGCATCGGAATCTAAAACTGGACTCACAGGAGTGGTTCAAATCACAGGAAGTTAGAGTGTCAGTCCTCTTGTACTTAAGTCGGCATTGTGTCTTTTGTATCAAATTCGGATGCAATTTCTGTGTATCATAGTCAATAAGAATGTCCAAGGGATACAGTAAACCTGAAGTGAAGCATCGGAATCTAAAACAGGACTCACTGGAGAGGTTCAAATAATAGAAAGTTAGAGTGTCAGTCCTCTTGTACTTAAGTCGGCAATGTGCCTATTTTATTAAATTCGGATGCCATTTCTGTGTTTCATCATCAATAAGAAGGTCCAAGGTATACACTAAACCTGAACTGAAGCATCGGAATATAATACTGGACTCACAGGAGAGGTTCAAATAATAGAAAGTTAGAGTCTCAGTCCTCTTGTACTTAAGTCGGCATTGTGCCTTTTGTATTAAATTCGGATGCAAATTCTGTGTTTCATCAACAACAAGAAGGTCCAAGGGATACAGTAAACCTGAAGTGAAGCATCGGAATCTAAAACTGGACTCACAGGAGAGGTTCTAATCATAGAAAATTAGAGTGTCAGTCCTCTTGTACTTAAGTCGGCATTGTGCCTTTTGTATTAAATTCGGATGCAATTTCTGTGTTTCATCGTCAATAAGAAGGTCGAAGGGATACAGTAATCCTGAAGTGAATCATCGGAATCTAAAACTGGACTCACAGGTGAGGTACACATCATAGAAAGTTATATTGTCTGCCCTCTTGTACGTAAGTCATCATTGTGGCTTTTGTATTAAATTCGGATGCAATTTCTGTGTTTCATCGTCAATAAGAAGGTCCAAGGGATACAGTAAACCTGAAGTGAAGCATCGGAATCTAAAACTGGACTCACAGGAGAGGTTCAAATCATAGATAGTTAGAGTGTCAGTCCTCCTGTTCTTCAGTCGGCATTGTTCCTTTTGTAGTAAATTCGGATGCAATTTCTGAGTATCATCGTCAATAAGATGGTCCAAGGGATACAGTAAACCTGAAGTGAAGCATCAGAATCTAAAACTGTACTCACAGGAGAGGTTTAAATCATAGAAAGTGAGAGTGTAGAGTCCTCTTGTACTTAAGTCGACATTGTGCCTTTTGTATTAAATTCGGTTGCAATTTCTGTGTTTTTATCGTGAATAAGTGGGTCCAAGGGATACAGTAAACCTGAAGTGAAGTATCGGAACTTAAAACTGGACGTACTGGTGAGGATCAAATCATAGACAGTTAGAGTGTCAGTCCTCTTGTACTTAAGTCGGCATTATGCCTTTTGTATTAAATTAGGATGCAATTTCTGTGTTTCATCTTCAATAAGAAGGTCCAAGGGATACAGTAAACCTGAAGTGAAGCATTGGGATCTAAAACTGAACTCACAGCAGAGGTTCAAATCATAGAATGGTAGAGTGTCAGTGCTCTTGTACTTAAGTCGGCATTGTGCCTTTTTTATTAAATTCGGATGTAATATCTGAGCTTCATCGTCAATAAGAAGGTCCAAGGTATACACTAAACCTGAAGTGAAGCATCGGAATCTAAAACTGGACTCACAGGAGAGATTCAAGTTACAGAAAGTTAGAGTGTCAGTCCTCTTGTACTTAAGTCGGCATTGTGCATTCTGTATTAAATTCGGATGCAATTTCTGTGTTTCATCATCAATAAGAAGGTCCAAGGGATACTGTAAACCTGAAGTGATGCATTGGAATCTAAAACTGGACTCACAGCAGAGGTTCAAATCATAGAATGATAGAGTGTCAGTCCTCTTGTACTTAAGTCGGCATTGTGCATTTTGTATTAAATTCGGATTCAATTTCTGTGCTTCATCGTTAATAAGAAGGTCCAAGGTATACACTAAACCTGAAGTGAAGCATCGGATTCTAAAACTCGACTCACAGCAGAGGTTCAAAACATAGAAAGTTAGAGTGACAGTCCTCGTGTACTTGAGACGGCATTGTGCGTTTTGTATGAAATTCGGATGCAATTTCTGTGTTTCATCGTCAATAAGAAGGTCCAAGGGACACAGTAAACCTGAAGTGAAGCATCGGAAACTAAAACTGGACTCACAGGAGAGGTTCAAATCAAAGAAAGTTAGAGTATCAGTCCTCTTGTACTTAAGCCGGCATTGTGCCTTTTGTATTAAATTCGGATGCAATTTCTGTGTTTCATCATCAATAAGAAGGTCCAAGGGCTACAGTAAACCTGAAGTGAAGCATCGGAATCTAAAACTGGACTCACAGGTGAGGTTCACATCATAGAAAGTTAGAGTGTCTGTAATCTTGTACTTAAGTCATCATTGTGGCTTTTGTATTAAATTCGGATGCAATTTCTGTGTTTCATCGTCAATAAGAAGGTCTAAGGGATACAGTAAACCTGAAGTGAAGCATCGCAATCTAAAACTGGAGTCACAGGAGAGGTTCAAAAAATAGATGGTTAGAGTGACAGTCCTCTTGTACATGAGACGGCATTGTGCCTTTTGTATTAAATTCGGATGCAATTTCTGTGCTTCATCGCCAATAAGAAGGTCCAAGGTATACAGCAAACCTGAAGTGAAGCGTCGGAATCTAAAACTGTACTCACAGGAGAGGTTCAAATCATAGAAAGTGAGAGTGTCAGTCCTCTTGTACTTAAGTCGTCATTGTGCCTTTTGAATTTAATTCCGATGCAATTTCTGTGTTTCATCGTCAATAAGAAGGTCCAAGGGATACATTAAACCAGAAGTGAAGCATCGGAATCCAAAACTGGACTCACAGGAGAGGCTTAAATCATTGAAAGTTAGAGTGTCAGTCCTCTTGTACTTAAGTCGGCATTGTGCCTTTTGTATTAAATTCGGATGCAATTTCTGTGTTTCATCATCAGTAAGAAGGTCCAAGTAATACAGTAAACCTGAAGTGAAGCATTGGAATCTAAAACTGGACTCACAGCAGAGGCTCAAATCGTAAAATGATAGAGTGTCAGTCCTCTTGTACTTAAGTCGGCATTGTGCCTTTTGTATTAAATTCGGATGCAATTTCTGTGCTTCATCGTCAATAAGTCGGTCCAAGGTATACACTAAACCTGAAGTGAAGCATCGGAAGCTAAAACTGGACTCACAGGAGAGGTTCAAATCATAGTAAGTGAGAGTGTCAGTCCTCTTTTACTTAAGTCGCCATTGTGCCTTTTGAATTTAATTCCGATGCAATTTCTGTGTTTCATCATCAATAAGAAGGTCCAAGTAATACAGTAAACCTGAAGTGAAGCATCGGAATCTAAAACTGGACTCACAGGAGTGGTTCAAATCACAGGAAGTTAGAGTGTCAGTCCTCTTGTACTTAAGTCGGCATTGTGTCTTTTGTATCAAATTCGGATGCAATTTCTGTGTATCATAGTCAATAAGAATGTCCAAGGGATACAGTAAACCTGAAGTGAAGCATCGGAATCTAAAACAGGACTCACTGGAGAGGTTCAAATAATAGAAAGTTAGAGTGTCAGTCCTCTTGTACTTAAGTCGGCAATGTGCCTATTTTATTAAATTCGGATGCCATTTCTGTGTTTCATCATCAATAAGAAGGTCCAAGGTATACACTAAACCTGAACTGAAGCATCGGAATATAATACTGGACTCACAGGAGAGGTTCAAATAATAGAAAGTTAGAGTCTCAGTCCTCTTGTACTTAAGTCGGCATTGTGCCTTTTGTATTAAATTCGGATGCAAATTCTGTGTTTCATCAACAACAAGAAGGTCCAAGGGATACAGTAAACCTGAAGTGAAGCATCGGAATCTAAAACTGGACTCACAGGAGAGGTTCTAATCATAGAAAATTAGAGTGTCAGTCCTCTTGTACTTAAGTCGGCATTGTGCCTTTTGTATTAAATTCGGATGCAATTTCTGTGTTTCATCGTCAATAAGAAGGTCGAAGGGATACAGTAATCCTGAAGTGAAGCATCGGAATCTAAAACTGGACTCACAGGAGAGGTTCAAGTCATAGAAAGTCAGAGTGTCAGTCCTGTTGTACTTAAGTCGGCATTGTGCCTATTGTATGAAATTCGGATGCAATTTCTGTGTTTCATCGTCAATAAGATGGTCCAAGGGATACAGTAAACCTGAAGTGAAGCATCGGAATCTAAAACTGGACTCACAGTAGAGGTTCAAATCATAGGAAGATAGAGTGTCAGTCCTCTTGTGCTTCAGTCGGCTTTGTGCCTTTTTTATTAAATTCGGATGCAATTTCTGTGTTTCATCGTCAATAAGAAGGTCCAAGGGATACAGTAAACCTGAAGTGAAGCATCGGAATCGAAAACTGGACTCACAGGAGAGGTTCAAATCATAGAAAGTTAGAGTGTCAGTCCTCTTGTACTTAAGTCTTCATTGTGCCTTTTGTATTAAATTCGGATGCAATTTCTGTGTTTCATCATCAATAAGAAGGTCCAAGGGATACAGTAAACCTGAAGTGAAGCATTGGAAACTAAAACTGGACTCACAGCAGAGGCTCAAATCGTAGAATGATAGAGTGTCAGTCCTCTTGTACTTAAGTCGGCATTGTGCCTTTTGTATTACATTCGGATGCAATTTCAGTGCTTCATCGTCAATATGACGGTCGAAGGTATACACTAAACCTGAAGTGAAGCATGGGAATGTAAAACTGAACTCACAGGAGTGGTTCAAATCATAGAAAGTTAGAGTGTCAGTCCTCTTGTACTTAAGTCGGCAATTGGCCTTTTTTATTAAATTCGGATGCCATTTCTGTGTTTCATCATCAATAAGAAGGTCCAAGGTATACACTAAACCTGAACTGAAGCATCGGAATATAAAACTGGACTCACAGGTGAGGTTCAAATCATAGAAAGTTAGAGTGTCTGTCCTCTTGTACTTAAGTCATCATTGTGGCTTTAGTATTAAATTCGGATGCAATTTCTGTGTGTCATCGTCAATAAGAAGGTCCAAGGGATACAGTAAACCTGAAGTGAAGCATCGGAATCTAAAACTGGACTCACAGGAGAGGTTCAAATCATAGATAGTTAGAGTGTCAGGCCTCTTGTTCTTCAGTCGGCATTGTGCCTTTTGTAGTAATTTCGGATGCAATTTCTCTGTTTCATCGTCAATAAGATGGTCCAAGGGATGCAGTAATCCTGAAGTGAAGCATCGGAATCTAAAACTGGACTCACAGGAGAGGTTCAAATCATAGAAAGTTAGAGTGTCAGTCCTGTTGTACTTAAGTCGGCATTGTGCCTTTTGTATTAAATTCGGATGCAAATTCTGTGTTTCATCAACAACAAGAAGGTCCAAGGGATACAGTAAACCTGAAGTGAAGCATCGGAATCTAAAACTGGACTCACAGGAGAGGTTCAAATCATAGAAAATTAGAGTGTCAGTCCTCTTGTACTTAAGTCGGCATTGTGCCTTTTGTATCAAATTCGGATGCAATTTCTGTGTTTCATCGTCAATAAGATTGTCCAAGGGATACAGTAAACCTGAAGTGAAGCATCGGAGTCTAAAACTGGACTCACAGGAGAGGTTCAAATCATAGAAAGTTAGAGTGTCAGTCCTCTTGGTCTTAAGTCGGCGTTGTGCCTTTTGTATTATATTCGGATGCAATTTCTGTGTTTCATCATCAATAAGAGGGTCCAAGGGATACAGTAAAATTGATGTGAAGCATCGGAATCGAAAACTGGACTCACAGGAGAGGTTCAAATCATAGAAAGTTAGAGTGTCAGTCCTCTTGTACTTAAGTCTTCATTGTGCCTTTTGTATTAAATTCAGATGCAATTTCTCTGTTTCATCGTCAATGAGATGGTCCAAGGGATACAGTAAACCTGATGTGAAGCATCGGAATCTAAAACTGGACACACAGGAGAGGTTCAAATCATAGAAAGTTAGAGTGTAGAGTCCTCTTGTACTTAAGTCGGCATTGTGCCTTATGTATTAAATTCAGATGCAATTTCTGTGTTTCATCGTTAATAAGAGGGTCCACGTTATACAGTAAACCTGAAGTGAAGCATCGGAACTTAAAACTGGACGCACAGGTGAGGTTCAAAACATAGAAAGTTAGAGTGTCAGTCCTCTTGTACTTAAGTCGGCTTTGTGCCTTTTGTATTACATTCGAATGCAATTTTTGTGTTTCATCATCAATAAGAAGGTCCAAGGGATACAGTAAACCTGAAGTGAAGCATTGGAATCTAAAACTGGACTCACAGCAGAGGTTCAAATCATAGAATGATAGAGTGTCACTCGTCTTGTACTTAAGTCGGCATTGTGCCTTTTGTATTAAATTCGGATGCAATTTCTGTGCTTCATCGTCAATAAGAAGGTCCAAGGTATACACTAAACCTGAAGTGAAGCATCGGAATCTAAAACTGGACTCACAGGAGAGGTTCAGATCATAGAAAGTTAGAGTGTCAGTCCTCTTGTACTTAAGTCGGCATTGTGCCTTTTGTATAAAATTCGGATGCAATTTCTGTGTTTCATCGTCAATAAGAAGGTCCAAGGTATACAGTAAACCTGAAGTGAAGCATCGGAATCTAAAACTGGACGCACAGGAGAGGTTCAAATCATAGAAAGTTTAAGTGTCAGTCCTCTTGTACTTAAGTCGGCATTGTGCATTTTGTATTAAATTCGGATGGATATTCTGTGTTTCATCATCAATAAGAAGGTTCAAGGGATACAGGAAACCTGAAGTGAAGCATCAGAATCTAAAACTGGACTCACAGGAGAGGTTCAAATCATAGAAAATTAGAGTATCAGTCCTCTTGTACTTAAGCCGGTATTGTGCCTTTTGTATTAAATTCGGATGCAATTTCTGTGTTTCATCATCAATAAGAATGTCCAAGGGATACAGTAAACCTGAAGTGAAGCATCAGAATCTAAAACTGTACTCACAGGAGAGGTTTAAATCATAGAAAGTTAGAGTGTAGAGTCCTCTTGTACTTAAGTCGGCATTGTGCCTTTTGTATTAAATTCGGATGCAATTTCTGTGTTTTTATCGTGAATAAGTGGGTCCAAGGGATACAGTAAACCTGAAGTGAAGTATCGGAACTTAAAACTGGACGTCCTGGTGAGGTTCAAATCATAGACAGTTAGAGTGTCAGTCCTCTTGTACTTAAGTCGGCATTGTGCCTTTTGTAATAAATTCGGATGCAATTTCTGTGTTTCATCGTCAATAAGAAGGTCCAAGGGATACAGTAATCCTGAAGTGAAGCATCGGAATGTAAAACTGGACTCACAGGAGAGGTTCAAATCATAGAAAGTTAGAGTGTCAGTCCTCTTGTACTTAAGTCGGCATTGTGCCTTTTGTATTAAATTCGGATGCAAATTCTGTGTTTCATCAACAACAAGAAGGTCCAAGGGATACAGTAAACCTGAGGTGAAGCATCGGAATATAAAACTTTACTCACAGGAGAGGTTCAAAACATAGAAAATTAGAGTGTCAGTCCTCTTGTATTTAAGTCGGATTTGTGCCTTTTGTATTACATTCCGATGCAATTTCTGTGTTTCATCATCAATAAGAAGGTCCAAGGGATACAGTAAATCTGAAGTGAAGCATCGGAATCTAAAACTGGACTCACAGGTGAGGTTCAAATCATAGAATGTTAGAGTGTTAGCCCTCTTGTACTTAAGTCATCATTGTGGCTTTTGTATTTAATTCAGGTGCAATTTGTGTGTTTCATCGTCAATAAGAAGGTCGAAGGGATTCAGTAAATCTGAAGTGAAGCATCGGAATCTAAAACTGTACTCACAGGAGAGGTTCAAATCATAGAAAGTTAGAGTGTAGAGTCCTCTTGTACTTAAGTCGACATTGTGCCTTTTGTATTAAATTCGAATGCAATTTCTGTGTTTCATCGTGAATAAGAGGGTCCAAGGGATACAGTGAACCATAAGTGAAGCATCGGAACTTAAAACTGGACGCACAGTTGAGGTTTAAATCATAGAATGATAGAGTGTCAGTCCTCTTGTACTTAAGTCGGCATTGTGCCTTTTGTATCAAATTCGGATGCAATTTCTGTGTTTCATCATCAATAAGAAGGTCCAAGGGATACTGTAAACCTGAAGTGATGCATTGGAATCTAAAACTGGACTCACAGCAGAGGTTCAAATCATAGAATGATAGAGTGTCAGTCCTCTTGTACTTAAGTCGGCATTGTGCATTTTGTATTAAATTCGGATTCAATTTCTGTGCTTCATCGTCAATAAGAAGGTCCAAGGGATACAGTAAACCTGAAGTGAAGCATCGCAATCTAAAACTGGAGTCACAGGAGAGGTTCAAAAAATAGAAAGTTAGAGTGACAGTCCTCTTGTACATGAGACGGCATTGTGCCTTTTGTATTAAATTCGGATGCAATTTCTGTGCTTCATCGCCAATAAGAAGGTCCAAGGTATACAGCAAACCTGAAGTGAAGCGTCGGAATCTAAAACTGTACTCACAGGAGAGGTTCAAATCATAGAAAGTGAGAGTGTCAGTCCTCTTGTACTTAAGTCGTCATTGTGCCTTTTGAATTTAATTCCGATGCAATTTCTGTGTTTCATCGTCAATACGAAGGTCCAAGGGATACATTAAACCAGAAGTGAAGCAACGGAATCCAAAACTGGACTCACAGGAGAGGCTTAAATCATTGAAAGTTAGAGTGTCAGTCCTCTTGTACTTAAGTCGGCATTGTGCCTTTTGTATTAAATTCGGATGCAATTTCTGTGTTTCATCATCAGTAAGAGTTTCCAAGTAATACAGTAAAACTGAAGTGAAGCATTGGAATCTAAAACTGGACTCACAGCAGAGGCTCAAATCGTAGAATGATAGAGTGTCAGTCCTCTTGTACTTAAGTCGGCATTGTGCCTTTTGTATTAAATTCGGATGCAATTTCTGTGCTTCATCGTCAATAAGTCGGTCCAAGGTATACACTAAACCTGAAGTGAAGCATCGGAAGCTAAAACTGGACTCACAGGAGAGGTTCAAATCATAGAAAGTGAGAGTGTCAGTCCTCTTGTACTTAAGTCGTCATTGTGCCTTTTGAATTTAATTCCGATGCAATTTCTGTGTTTCATCATCAATAAGAAGGTCCAAGTAATACAGTAAACCTGAAGTGAAGCATCGGAATCTAAAACTGGACTCACAGGAGTGGTTCAAATCACAGGAAGTTAGAGTGTCAGTCCTCTTGTACTGAAGTCGGCATTGTGTCTTTTGTATCAAATTCGGATGCAATTTCTGTGTATCATAGTCAATAAGAATGTCCAAGGGATACAGTAAACCTGAAGTGAAGCATCGGAATCTAAAACTGGACTCACTGGAGAGGTTCAAATAATAGAAAGTTAGAGTGTCAGTCCTCTTGTTCTTAAGTCGGCAATGTGCCTTTTTTATTAAATTCGGATGCAAATTCTGTGTTTCATCAACAACAAGAAGGTCCAAGGGATACAGTAAACCTGAGGTGAAGCATCGGAATATAAAACTTTACTCACAGGAGAGGTTCAAAACATAGAAAATTAGAGTGTCAGTCCTCTTGTATTTAAGTCGGCATTGTGCCTTTTGTAATAAATTCCGATGCAATTTCTGTGTTTCATCATCAATAAGAAGGTCCAAGGGATACAGTAAATCTGAAGTGAAGCATCGGAATCTAAAACTGGACTCACAGGTGAGGTTCAAATCATAGAATGTTAGAGTGTTAGTCCTCTTGTACTTAAGTCATCATTGTGGCTTTTGTATTTAATTCAGATGCAATTTCAGTGTTTCATCGTCAATAAGAAGGTCGAAGGGATTCAGTAAATCTGAAGTGAAGCATCGGAATCTAAAACTGTACTCACAGGAGAGGTTCAAATCATAGGAAGTTAGAGTGTAGAGTCCTCTTGTACTTAAGTCGACATTGTGCCTTTTGTATTAAATTCGAATGCAATTTCTGTGTTTCATCGTGAATAAGAGGGTCCAAGGGATACAGTGAACCATAAGTGAAGCATCGGAACTTAAAACTGGACGCACAGTTGAGGTTCAAATCATAGAATGATAGAGTGTCAGTCCTCTTGTACTTAAGTCGGCATTGTGCCTTTTGTATCAAATTCGGATGCAGTTTCTGTGTTTCATCATCAATAAGAAGGTCCAAGGGATACTGTAAACCTGAAGTGATGCATTGGAATCTAAAACTGGACTCACAGCCGAGGTTCAAATCATAGAATGATAGTGTCAGTCCTCTGGTACTTAAGTCGGCATTGTGCATTTTGTATTAAATTCGGATTCAATTTCTGTGCTTCATCGTCAATAAGAAGGTCCAAGGTATACACTAAAACTGAAGTGAAGCATCGGAATCTAAAACTCGACTCACAGCAGAGGTTCAAAACATAGAAAGTTAGAGTGACAGTCCTCGTGTACTTGAGACGGCATTGTGCGTTTTGTATGAAATTCGGATGCAATTTCTGTGTTTCATCGTCAATAAGAAGGTCCAAGGGATACAGTAAACCTGAAGTGAAGCATCGGAATCTAAAACTGTACTCACAGGAGAGGTTCAAAAAATAGAAAGTTAGAGTGACAGTCCTTTTGTACATGAGACGGCATTGTGCCTTTTGTATTAAATTCGGATGCAATTTCTGTGCTTCATCGCCAATAAGAAGGTCCAAGGTATACAGCAAACCTGAAGTGAAGCGACGGAATCTAAAACTGTACTCACAGGAGAGGTTCAAATCATAGAAAGTGAGAGTGTCAGTCCACTTGTACTTAAGTCGTCATTGTGCCTTTTGAATTTAATTCCGATGCAATTTCTGTGTTTCATCGTCAATAAGAAGGTCCAAGGGATACATTAAACCAGAAGTGAAGCATTGGAATCCAAAACTGGACTCACAGGAGAGGCTTAAATCATTGAAAGTTAGAGTGTCAGTCCTCTTGTACTTAAGTCGGCATTGTGCCTGTTGTATTAAATTCGGATGCAATTTCTGTGCTTCATCGTCAATAAGTCGGTCCAAGGTATACACTAAACCTGACGTGAAGCATCGGAAGCTAAAACTGGACTCACAGGAGAGGTTCAAATCATAGAAAGTGAGAGTGTCAGTCCTCTTGTACTTAAGACGTCATTGTGCCTTTTGAATTTAATTCCGATGCAATTTCTGTGTTTCATCATCAATAAGAAGGTCCAAGTAATACAGTAAACCTGAAGTGAAGCATCGGAATCTAAAACTGGACTCACAGGAGTGGTTCAAATCACAGGAAGTTAGAGTGTCAGTCCTCTTGTACTTAAGTCGGCATTGTGTCTTTTGTATCAAATTCGGATGCAATTTCTGTGTATCATTGTCAATAAAAATGTCCAAGGGATACAGTAAACCTGAAGTGAAGCATCGGAATCTAAAACTGGACTCACTGGAGAGGTTCAAATAATAGAAAGTTAGAGTGTCAGTCCTCTTGTACTTAAGTCGGCAATTTGCCTTTTGTATTAAATTCGGATGCCATTTCTGTGTTTCATCATCAATAAGAAGGTCCAAGGTATACACTAAACCTGAACTGAAGCATCGGAATCTAAAACTGGACTCACAGGAGAGGTTCAAATAATAGAAAGTTAGAGTCTCAGTCCTCTTGTACTTAAGTCGGCATTGTGCCTTTTGTATTAAATTCGGATGCAAATTCTGTGTTTCATCAACAACAAGAAGGTCCAAGGGATACAGTAAACCTGAAGTGAAGCATCGGAATCTAAATTTGGACTCACAGGAGAGGTTCAAATCATAGAAAATTAGAGTGTCAGTCCTCTTGTACTTAAGTCGGAATTGTGCCTTTTGTATTAAATTTGGATGCAATTTCTGTGTTTCATCGTCAATAAGAAGGTCGAAGGGATACAGTAATCCTGAAGTGAAGCATCGGAATCTAAAACTGGACTCACAGGAGAGGTTCAAGTCATAGAAAGTCAGAGTGTCTGTCCTGTTGTACTTATCTCGGCATTGTGCCTATTGTATGAAATTCGGATGCAATTTCTGTGTTTCATCGTCAATAAGATGGTCCAAGGGATACAGTAAACCTGAAGTGAAGCATCGGAATCTAAAACTGGACTCACAGGAGAGGTTCAAATCATAGGAAGTTAGAGTGTCAGTCCTCTTGTACTCAAGTCGGCATTGTGCCTTTTGTATCAAATTCGGATGCAATTTCTGTGTTTCATCGTCAATAAGAATGTCCAAGGGATACAGTAAACCTGAAGTGAAGCATCGGAGTCTAAAACTGGACTCACAGGAGAGGTTCAAATCATATAAAGTTAGAGTGTCAGTCCTCTTGGTCTTAAGTCGGCGTTGTGCCTTTTGTATTATATTCGGATGCAATTTCTGTGTTCCATCATCAATAAGAGGGTCCAAGGGATACAGTAAAGTTGATGTGAAGCATCGTAATCTAAAACTAGACTCACAGTAGAGGTTCAAATCATAGAAAGTTAGAGTGTCAGTCCTCTTGTACTTAAGTCGGCAATGTGCCTTTTTTATTAAATTCGGATGCCATTTGTGTGTTTCATCATCAATAATAAGGTCCAAGGTATACACTAAACCTGAACTGAAGCATCGGAATATAAAACTGGACTCACAGGTGAGGTTCAAATCGTAGAAAGTTAGAGTGTCTGTCCTCTTGTACTTAAGTCATCATTGTGGCTTTAGTATTAAATTCGGATGCAATTTCTGTGTGTCATCGTCAATAAAAAGGTCCAAGGGATAAAGTAAACCTGAAGTGAAGCATCGGAATCTAAAACTGGACTCACAGGAGAGGTTCAAATCATAGAAAGTTAGAGTGTCAGTTCTCTTGTACTTAAGTCTTCATTGTGCCTTTTGTATTAATTTCTGATGCAATTTCTGTGTTTCATCATCAATAAGAAGGTCCAAGGGATACAGTAAACCTGAAGTGAAGCATTGGAAACTAAAACTGGACTCACAGCAGAGGCTCAAATCGTAGAATGATAGAGTGTCAGTCCTCTTGTACTTAAGTCGGCATTGTGCCTTTTGTATTACATTCGGATGCAATTTCAGTGCTTCATCGTCAATATGACGGTCCAAGGTATACACTAAACCTGAAGTGAAGCATCGGAATCTGAAACTGAACTCACAGGAGTGGTTAAACACATAGGAAGTTAGAGTGTCAGTCCTCTTGTACTTAAGTCGGCATTGTGCCTTTTGTATCAAATTCGGATGCAATTTCTGTGTTTCATCGTCAATAAGAATGTCCAAGGGATACAGTAAACCTGAAGTGAAGCATCGGAGTCTAAAACTGGACTCACAGGAGAGGTTCAAATCATAGAAAGTTAGAGTGTCAGTCCTCTTGGTCTTAAGTCGGCGTTGTGCCTTTTGTATTATATTCGGATGCAATTTCTGTGTTTCATCATCAATAAGAGGGTCCAAGGGATACAGTAAAATTGATGTGCAGCATCGGAATCTAAAACTAGACTCACAGTAGAGGTTCAAATCATAGAAAGTTAGAGTGTCAGTCCTCTTGTACTTAAGTCGGCATTGTGCCTTTTGTATTAAATTCGGATGCAATTTCTGTGTTTCATCATCAATAAGAAGGTCCAAGTAATACAGTAAACCTGAAGTGAAGCATCGGAATCTAAAACTGGACTCACAGGAGTGGTTCAAATCACAGGAAGTTAGAGTGTCAGTCCTCTTGTACTTAAGTCGGCATTGTGTCTTTAGTATCAAATTCGGATGCAATTTCTGTGTTTCATCGTCAATAAGAATGTCCAAGGGATACAGTAAACCTGAAGTGAAGCATCGGAATCTAAAACTGGACTCACTGGAGAGGTTCAAATCATAGAAAGCTAGAGTGTCAGTCCTCTTGCACTTAAGTCGGCATTGTGCTTTTGTATTAAATTCGGATGCCATTTCTGTGTTTCATCATCAATAAGAAGGTCCATGGTATACACTAAACCTGAAGTGAAGCATCGGAATATAAAACTGGACTCACAGGTGAGGTTCAAATCATAGAAAGTTAGAGTGTCTGTCCTCTTGTACTTAAGTCATCATTGTGGCTTTTGTATTAAATTCGGATGCAATTTCTGTGTGTCATCGTCAATAAGAAGGTCCTAGGGATACAGTAAACCTGAAGTGAAGCATCGGAATCTAAAACTGGACTCACAGGAGACGTTCAAATCATAGATAGTTAGAGTGTCAGTCCTCTTGTTCTTCAGTCGGAATTGTGCCTTTTGTAGTAAATTTGGATGCAATTTCTGTGTTTCATCGTCAATAAGATGGTCCAAGGGATACAGTAATAACTGAAGTGAAGCATCGGAATCTAAAACTGGACTCACAGGAGAGGTTCAAATCATAGAAAGTTAGAGTGTCAGTCCTCTTGTACTTAAGTCGGCATAGTGCGTTTTGTATGAAATTCGGATGCAAATTCTGTGTTTCATCAACAACAAGAAGGTCCAAGGGATACAGTAAACCTGAAGTGAAGCATTGGAAACTAAAACTGGACTCACAGCAGAGGCTCAAATCGTAGAATGATAGAGTGTCAGTCCTCTTGTACTTAAGTCGGCATTGTGCCTTTTGTATTACATTCGGATGCAATTTCAGTGCTTCATCGTCAATATGACGGTCCAAGGTATACACTAAACCTGAAGTGAAGCATCGGAATATAAAACTGAACTCACAGGAGTGGTTCAAATCATAGGAAGTTAGAGTGTCAGTCCACTTGTACTTAAGTCGGCATTGTGCCTTTTGTATCAAATTCGGATGCAATTTCTGTGTTTCATCGTCAATAAGAATGTCCAAGGGATACAGTAAACCTGAGGTGAAGCATCGGAGTCTAAAACTGGACTCACAGGAGAGGTTCGAATCATAGAAAGTTAGAGTGTCAGTCCTCTTGGTCTTAAGTCGGCGTTGTGCCTTTTGTATTATATTCGGATGCAATTTCTGTGTTTCATCATCAATAAGAGGGTTTAAGGGATACAGTAAAATTGATGTGAAGCATCGGAATCTAAAACTAGACTCACAGTAGAGGTTCAAATCATAGAAAGCTAGAGTGTCAGTCCTCTTGTACTTAAGTCGGCAATGTGCCTTTTTTATTAAATTCGGATGCCATTTCTGTGTTTCATCATCAATAAGAAGGTCCAAGGTATACACTAAACCTGTACTGAAGCATCGGAATATAAAACTGGACTCACAGGTGAGGTTCAAATCATAGAAAGTTAGAGTGTCTGTCCTCTTGTACTTAAGTCATCATTGTGGCTTTAGTATTAAATTCGGATGCAATTTCTCTGTGTCATCGTCAATAAGAAGGTCCAAGGGATACAGTAAACCTGAAGTGAAGCATCGGAATCTAAAAAAGGCCTCACAGGTGTGATTCAAATCATAGGAAGTTAGAGTGTCAGTCCTCTTGTGCTTCAGTCGGCATTGTGCCTTTTGTATTAAATTCCGATGCAATTTCTGTGTTTTATCATCAATAAGAAGGTCCAAGGGATACAGTAAACCTGAAGTGAAGCATCGGAATCTAATAATCAACTCACTGGAGAGGTTCAAACCATAGAAAGTTAGAGTGTCGGTCCTCTTGTACTTAAGTCGTCATTGTGCCTTTTGAATTTAATTCCAATGCAATTTCTGTGTTTCATCGTCAATAAGAAAGTCCAAGGGATACATTAAACCTGAAGTGATGCATCGGAATCTAAAACTCGACTCACAGGAGAGGTTTAAATCATTGAAAGTTAGAGTGTCAGTCCTCTTGTACATAAGTCTTCATTGTGCCTTTTGTATTAAATTCGGATGCAATTTCTGTGGTTCATCATCAAAAAGAAGGTCCAAGGGATACAGTAAACCTGAAGTGAAGCATTGGAATCCAAAACTGGACTCACAGCAGAGGCTCAAATCGTAGAATGATAGAGTGTCAGTCCTCTTGTACTTAAGTCGGCACTGTGCCTTTTGTATTACATTCGGATGCAATTTCAGTGCTTCATCGTCAATATGACGGTCCAAGGTATACACTAGACCTGAAGTGAAGCATCGGAATCTAAAACTGAACTCACAGGAGTGGTTCAAATCATAGGAAGTTAGTCAGTCCTCTTGTACTTAAGTCGGCATTGTGCCTTTTGTATCAAATTCGGATGCAATTTCTGTGTTTCATCGTCAATAAGAATGTCCAAGGGATACAGTAAACCTGAAGTGAAGCATCGGAGTCTAAAACTGGACTCACAGGAGAGGTTCAAATCATAGAAAGTTAGAGTGTCAGTCCTCTTGGTCTTAAGTCGGCGTTGTGCCTTTTGTATTATATTCGGATGCAATTTCTGTGTTTCATCATCAATAAGAGGGTCCAAGGGATCAGTAAAATTGATGTGAAGCATCGGAATGTAAAACTAGACTCACAGTAGAGGTTCAAATCATAGAAAGTTAGAGTGTCAGTCCTCTTGTACTTATGTCGGCATTGTGCCTTTTGTATTAAATTCGGATGCAATTTCTGTGTTTCATCATCAATAAGAAGGTCCAAGTAATACAGTAAACCTAAAGTGAAGCATCGGAATCTAAAACTGGACTCACAGGAGTGTTTCAAATCACAGGAAGTTAGAGTGTCAGTCCTCTTGTACTTAAGTCGGCATTGTGTCTTTAGTATCAAATTCGGATGCAATTTCTGTGTTTCATCGTCAATAAGAATGTCCAAGGGATACAGTAAACCTGAAGTGAAGCATCGGAATCTAAAACTGGACTCACAGGAGAGGTTCAAATCATAGAAAGCTAGAGTGTCAGTCCTCTTGTACTTAAGTCGGCATTGTGCCTTTTGTATTAAATTCGGATGCCATTTCTGTGTTTCATCATCAATAAGAAGGTCCAAGGTATACACTAAACCTGAAGTGAAGCATCGGAATATAAAACTGGACTCACAGGTGAGGTTCAAATCATAGAAAGTTAGAGTGTCAGTCCTCTTGTACTTAAGTCATCATTGTGGCTTTTGTATTAAATTCGGATGCAATTTCTGTGTGTCATCGTCAATAAGAAGGTCCTAGGGATACAGTAAACCTGAAGTGAAGCATCGGAATCTAAAACTGGACTCACAGGAGAGGTTCAAATCAATGATAGTTAGAGTGTCAGTCCTCTTGTTCTTCAGTCGGCATTGTGCCTTTTGTAGCAAATTCGGATGCAATTTCTGTGTTTCATCGTCAATAAGATGGTCCAAGGGATACAGTAATCCTGAAGTCAAGCATCGGAATCTAAAACTGGACTTACAGGAGAGGTTCAAATCATAGAAAGTTAGAGTGTCAGTCCTCTTGTACTTAAGTCGGCATTGTGCGTTTTGTATGAAATTCGGATGCAAATTCTGTGTTTCATCAACAACAAGAAGGTCCAAGGGATACAGTAAACCTGAAGTGAAGCATTGGAAACTAAAACTGGACTCACAGCAGAGGCTCAAATCGTAGAATGATAGAGTGTCAGTCCTCTTGTACTTAAGTCGGCATTGTGCCTTTTGTATTACATTCGGATGCAACTTCAGTGCTTCATCGTCAATATGACGGTCCAAGGTATACACTAAACCTGAAGTGCAGCATCGGAATGTAAAACTGAACTCACAATAGTGGTTCAAATCATAGGAAGTTAGAGTGTCAGTCCTCTTGTACTTAAGTCGGCATTGTGCCTTTTGTATCAAATTCGGATGCAATTTCTGTGTTTCATCGTCAATAAGAATGTCAAAGGGATACAGTAAACCTGAAGTGAAGCATCGGAGTCTAAAACTGGACTCACAGGAGAGTTTCAAATCATAGAAAGTTAGAGTGTCAGTCCTCTTGGTCTTAAGTCGGCGTTGTGCCTTTTGTATTATATTCGGATGCAATTTCTGTGTTTCATCATCAACAAGAGGGTCCAAGGGATACAGTAAAATTGATGTGAAGCATCGGAATGTAAAGCTAGACTCACAGTAGAGGTTCAAATCATAGAAAGCTAGAGTGTCAGTCCTCTTGTACTTAAGTCGGCAATGTGCCTTTTTTATTAAATTCGGATGCCATTTCTGTGTTTCATCATCAATAAGAAGGTCCAAGGTATACACTAAACCTGTACTGAAGCATCGGAATATAAAACTGGACTCACAGGTGAGGTTCAAATCATAGAAAGTTAGAGTGTCTGTCCTCTTGTACTTAAGTCATCATTGTGGCTTTAGTATTTAATTCGGATGCAATTTCTGTGTTTCATCGTCAATAAGAATGTCCAAGGGATACAGTAAACCTGAAGTGAAGCATCGGAGTCTAAAACTGGACTCACAGGAGAGGTTCAAATCATAGAAAGTTAGAGTGTCAGTCCTCTTGGTCTTAAGTCGGCGTTGTGCCTTTTGTATTATATTCGGATGCAATTTCTGTGTTTCATCATCAATAAGAGGGTCCAAGGGATACAGTAAAATTGATGTGAAGCATCGGAATGTAAAACTAGACTCACAGTAGAGGTTCAAATCATAGAAAGTTAGAGTGTCAGTCCTCTTGTACTTATGTCGGCATTGTGCCTTTTGTATTAAATTCGGATGCAATTTCTGTGTTTCATCATCAATAAGAAGGTCCAAGTAATACAGTAAACCTAAAGTGAAGCATCGGAATCTAAAACTGGACTCACAGGAGTGTTTCAAATCACAGGAAGTTAGAGTGTCAGTCCTCTTGTACTTAAGTCGGCATTGTGTCTTTAGTATCAAATTCGGATGCAATTTCTGTGTTTCATCGTCAATAAGAATGTCCAAGGGATACAGTAAACCTGAAGTGAAGCATCGGAATCTAAAACTGGACTCACAGGAGAGGTTCAAATCATAGAAAGCTAGAGTGTCAGTCCTCTTGTACTTAAGTCGGCATTGTGCCTTTTGTATTAAATTCGGATGCCATTTCTGTGTTTCATCATCAATAAGAAGGTCCAAGGTATACACTAAACCTGAAGTGAAGCATCGGAATATAAAACTGGACTCACAGGTGAGGTTCAAATCATAGAAAGTTAGAGTGTCAGTCCTCTTGTACTTAAGTCATCATTGTGGCTTTTGTATTAAATTCGGATGCAATTTCTGTGTGTCATCGTCAATAAGAAGGTCCTAGGGATACAGTAAACCTGAAGTGAAGCATCGGAATCTAAAACTGGACTCACAGGAGAGGTTCAAATCAATGATAGTTAGAGTGTCAGTCCTCTTGTTCTTCAGTCGGCATTGTGCCTTTTGTAGCAAATTCGGATGCAATTTCTGTGTTTCATCGTCAATAAGATGGTCCAAGGGATACAGTAATCCTGAAGTCAAGCATCGGAATCTAAAACTGGACTTACAGGAGAGGTTCAAATCATAGAAAGTTAGAGTGTCAGTCCTCTTGTACTTAAGTCGGCATTGTGCGTTTTGTATGAAATTCGGATGCAAATTCTGTGTTTCATCAACAACAAGAAGGTCCAAGGGATACAGTAAACCTGAAGTGAAGCATTGGAAACTAAAACTGGACTCACAGCAGAGGCTCAAATCGTAGAATGATAGAGTGTCAGTCCTCTTGTACTTAAGTCGGCATTGTGCCTTTTGTATTACATTCGGATGCAACTTCAGTGCTTCATCGTCAATATGACGGTCCAAGGTATACACTAAACCTGAAGTGCAGCATCGGAATGTAAAACTGAACTCACAATAGTGGTTCAAATCATAGGAAGTTAGAGTGTCAGTCCTCTTGTACTTAAGTCGGCATTGTGCCTTTTGTATCAAATTCGGATGCAATTTCTGTGTTTCATCGTCAATAAGAATGTCAAAGGGATACGGTAAACCTGAAGTGAAGCATCGGAGTCTAAAACTGGACTCACAGGAGAGTTTCAAATCATAGAAAGTTAGAGTGTCAGTCCTCTTGGTCTTAAGTCGGCGTTGTGCCTTTTGTATTATATTCGGATGCAATTTCTGTGTTTCATCATCAATAAGAGGGTCCAAGGGATACAGTAAAATTGATGTGAAGCATCGGAATCTAAAGCTAGACTCACAGTAGAGGTTCAAATCATAGAAAGCTAGAGTGTCAGTCCTCTTGTACTTAAGTCGGCAATGTGCCTTTTTTATTAAATTCGGATGCCATTTCTGTGTTTCATCATCAATAAGAAGGTCCAAGGTATACACTAAACCTGTACTGAAGCATCGGAATATAAAACTGGACTCACAGGTGAGGTTCAAATCATAGAAAGTTAGAGTGTCTGTCCTCTTGTACTTAAGTCATCATTGTGGCTTTAGTATTTAATTCGGATGCAATTTCTGTGTGTCATCGTCAATAAGAAGGTCCAAGGGATACAGTAAACCTGAAGTGAAGCATCGGAATCTAAAACTGGACTCACAGGAGAGGTTCAAATCATAGATAGATAGAGTGTCAGGCCTCTTGTTCTTCAGTCGGCATTGTGCCTTTTGTAGTAAATTCGGATGCAATTTCTGTGTTTCATCGTCAATAAGATGGTCCATGGGATGCAGTAATCCTGAAGTGAAGCATCGGAATCTAAAACTGGACTCACAGGAGAGGTTCAAATCATAGAAAGTTAGAGTGTCTGTCCTCTTGTACTTCAGTCGGCATTGTGCCTTTTGTATTAAATTCGGATGCAAATTCTGTGTTTCATCAACAACAAGAAGGTCCAAGGGATACAGTAAACCTGAAGTGAAGCATCGGAATCTAAAACTGGACTCACAGGAGAGGTTCAAATCATAGAAAATTAGAGTGTCAGTCCTCTTGTACTTAAGTCGGCATTGTGCCTTTTGTATCAAATTCGGATGCAATTTCTGTGTTTCATCGTCAATAAGAATGTCCAAGGGATACAGTAAACCTGAAGTGAAGCATCGGAGTCTAAAACTGGACTCACAGGAGAGGTTCAAATCATAGAAAGTTAGAGTGTCAGTCCTCTTGGTCTTAAGTCGGCGTTTTGCCTTTTGTATTATATTCGGATGCAATTTCTGTGTTTCATCATCAATAAGAGGGTCCAAGGGATACAGTAAAATTGATGTGAAGCATCGGAATCGAAAACTGGACTCACAGGAGAGGTTCAAAGCATAGAAAGTTAGAGTGTCAGTCCTCTTGTACTTAAGTCTTCATTGTGCCTTTTGTATTAAATTCTGATGCAATTTCTGTGTTTCATCATCAATAAGAAGTTCCAAGGGATACAGTAAACCTGAAGTGAAGCATTGGAAACTAAAACTGGACTCACAGCAGAGGCTCAAATCGTAGAATGATAGAGTGTCAGTCCTCTTGTACTTAAGTCGGCATTGTGCCTTTTGTATTATTTTCAGATGCAATTTCAGTGCTTCATCGTCAATATGACGGTCCAAGGTATACACTAAACCTGAAGTGAAGCATCGGAATCTTAAACTGAACTCACAGGAGTGGTTAAAATCATAGGAAGTTAATGTGTCAGTCCTCTTGTACTTAAGTCGGCATTGTGCCTTTTGTATCAAATTCGGATGCAATTTCTGTGTTTCATCGTCAATAAGAATGTCCAAGGGATACAGTAAACCTGAAGTGAAGCGTCGGAGTCTAAAACTGGACTCACAGGAGAGGTTCAAATCATAGAAAGTTAGAGTGTCAGTCCTCTTGTCTTAAGTCGGCGTTGTGCCTTTTGTATTATATTCGGGTGCAATTTCTGTGTTTCATCATCAATAAGAGGGTCCAAGGGATACAGTAAAATTGATGTGAAGCATCGGAATCTAAAACTAGACTCACAGTAGAGGTTCAAATCATAGAAAGTTAGAGTGTCAGTCCTCTTGTACTTAAGTCGGCATTGTGCGTTTTGTATGAAATTCGGATGCAAATTCTGTGTTTCATCATCAATAAGAAGGTCCAAGGGATACAGTAAACCTGAAGTGAAGCATCGGAATCTAAAAAAGGCCTCACAGGTGTGGTTCAAATCATAGGAAGTTAGAGTGTCAGTCCTCTTGTGCTTCAGTCGGCATTATGCCTTTTGTATTAAATTCCGATGCAATTTCTGTGTTTTATCATCAATAAGAAGGTCCAAGGGATACAGTAAACCTGAAGTGAAGCATCGGAATCTAAAAATCAACTCACTGGAGAGGTTCAAACCATAGAAAGTTAGAGTGTCGGTCCTCTTTCACTTAAGTCGTCATTGTGCCTTTTGAATTTAATTCCAATGCAATTTCTGTGTTTCATCGTCAATAAGAAAGTCCAAGGGATACATTAAACCTGAAGTGAAGCATCGGAATCTAAAACTCGACTCACAGGAGAGGTTTAAATCATTGAAAGTTAGAGTGTCAGTCCTCTTGTACACAAGTCTTCATTGTGCCTTTTGTATTAAATTCGGATGCAATTTCTGTGGTTCATCATCAAAAAGAAGGTCCATGGGATACAGTAAACCTGAAGTGAAGCATTGGAATCCAAAACTGGACTCACAGCAGAGGCTCAAATCGTAGAATGATAGAGTGTCAGTTCTCTTGTACTTAAGTCGGCATTGTGCCTTTTGTATTACATTCCAATGCAATTTCAGTGCTTCATCGTCAATATGACGGTCCAAGGTATACACTAAACCTGAAGTGAAGCATCGGAATCTAAAACTGAACTCACAGGAGTGGTTCAAATCATAGGAAGTTAGTCAGTCCTCTTGTACTTAAGTCGGCATTGTGCCTTTTGTATCAAATTCGGATGCAATTTCTGTGTTTCATCGTCAATAAGAATGTCCAAGGGATACAGTAAACCTGAAGTGAAGCATCGGAGTCTAAAACTGGACTCACAGGTGAGGTTCAAATCACAGAAAGTTAGAGTGTCAGTCCTCTTGGCCTTAAGTCGGCGTTGTGCCTTTTGTATTATATTCGGATGCAATTTCTGTGTTTCATCATCAATAAGAGGGTCCAAGGGATACAGTAAAATTGATGTGAAGCATCGGAATGTAAAACTAGACTCACAGTAGAGGTTCAAATCATAGAAAGTTAGAGTGTCAGTCCTCTTGTACTTATGTCGGCATTGTGCCTTTTGTATTAAATTCGGATGCAATTTCTGTGTTTCATCATCAATAAGAAGGTCCAAGTAATACAGTAAACCTAAAGTGAAGCATCGGAATCTAAAACTGGACTCACAGGAGTGTTTCAAATCACAGGAAGTTAGAGTGTTAGTCCTCTTGTACTTAAGTCGGCATTGTGTCTTTAGTATCAGATTCGGATGCAATTTCTGTGTTTCATCGTCAATAAGAATGTCCAAGTGAGATACAGTAAACCTGAAGTGAAGCATCGGAATCTAAAACTGGACTCACAGGAGAGGTTCAAATCATAGAAAGCTAGAGTGTCAGTCCTCTTGTACTTAAGTCGGCATTGTGCCTTTTGTATTAAATTCGGATGCCATTTCTGTGTTTCATCATCAATAAGAAGGTCCAAGGTATACACTAAACCTGAAGTGAAGCATCGGAAAATAAAACTGGACTCACAGGTGAGGTTCAAATCATAGAAAGTTAGAGTGTCAGTCCTCTTGTACTTAAGTCATCATTGTGGCCTTTGTATTAAATTCGGATGCAATTTCTGTGTGTCATCGTCAATAAGATGGTCCAAGGGATACAGTAATCCTGAAGTGAAGCATCGGAATCTAAAACTGGACTCACAGGAGAGGTTCATATCATAGAAAGTTAGAGTGTCAGTCCTCTTGTACTTAAGTCGGCATTGTGCGTTTTGTATGAAATTCGGATGCAAATTCTGTGTTTCATCATCAATAAGAAGGTCCAAGGGATACAGTAAACCTGAAGTGAAGCATCGGAATCTAAAAAAGGCCTCACAGGTGAGGTTCAAATCATAGGAAGTTAGAGTGTCAGTCGTCTTGTGCTTCAGTCGGCATTGTGCCTTTTGTATTAAATTCCGATGCAATTTCTGTGTTTTATCATCAATAAGAAGGTCCAAGGGATACAGTAAACCTGAAGTGAAGCATCGGAATCTAAAACTGGACTCACAGGAGAGGTTTAAATCATTGAAAGTTAGAGTGTCAGTCCTCTTGTACTTAAGTCTTCATTGTGCCTTTTGTATTAAATTCGGATGCAATTTCTGTGGTTCATCATCAAAAAGAAGGTCCAGGGGATACAGTAAACTTGAAGTGAAGCATTGGAATCCAAAACTGGACTCACAGCAGAGGCTCAAATCGTAGAATGATAGAGTGTCAGTCCTCTTGTACTTAAGTCGGCATTGTGCCTTTTGTATTATATTCGGATGCAATTTCAGTGCTTCATCGTCAATATGACGGTCCAAGGTATACACTAAACCTGAAGTGAAGCATCGGAATCTAAAACTGGACTCACAAGAGTGGTTCAAATCGTAGGAAGTTAGAGTGTCAGTCCTCTTGTACTTAAGTCGGCATTGTGCCTTTTGTATTAAATTCGGATGCAATTTCTGTGTTTCATCATCAATAAGAAGGTCCAAGTAATACAGTAAACCTGAAGTGAAGCATCGGATTCTAAAACTGGACTCACAGGAGTGGTTCAAATCACAGGAAGTTAGAGTGTCAGTCCTCTTGTACTTATGTCGGCATTGTGCCTTTTGTATTACATTCGGATGCAATTTCAGTGCTTCATCGTCAATATGACGGTCCAAGGAATACACTAAACCTGAAGTGAAGCATCGGAATCTAAAACTGGACTCACAGGAGTGGTTCAAATCATAGGATGTTAGAGTGTCAGTCTTCTTGTACTTAAGTCGGCATTGCGCCTTTTGTATTAAATTCGGATGCAATTTCTGTGTGTCATCGTCAATAAGAAGGTCCTAGGGAAACAGTAATCCTGAAGTGAAGCATCGGAATCTAAAACTGGACTCACAGGAGAGGTTCAAATCATAGAAAGTTAGAGTGTCAGTCCTATGTACTTAAGTCGGCTTTGTGCGTTTTGTATGACATTCGGATGCAAATTCTGCGTTTCATCATCAATAAGAAGGTCCAAGGGATACAGTAAACCTGAAGTGAAGCATCGGAATCTAAAAAAGGCCTCACAGGTGAGGTTCAAATCATAGGAAGTTAGAGTGTCACTCCTCTTGTGCTTCAGTCGGCATTGTGCCTTTTGTATTAAATTCCGATGCTATTTCTGTGTTTTATCATCAATAAGAAGGTCCAAGGGATACAGTAAACCTGAAGTGAAGCATCGGAATCTAAAACTCAACTCACTGGAGAGGTTCAAATCATAGAAAGTTAGAGTGTCGGTCCTCTTGTACTTAAGTCGTCATTGTGCCTTTTGAATTTAATTCCAATGCAATTTCTGTGTTTCATCGTCAATAAGAAAGTCCAAGGGATACATAAAACCTGAAGTGAAGCATCGGAATCTAAAACTCGACTCACAGGAGAGGTTTAAATCATTGAAAGTTAGAGTGTCAGTCCTCTTGTACTTAAGTCTTCATTGTGCCTTTTGTATTAAATTCGGATGCAATTTCTGTGTTTCATCATCAAAAAGAAGGTCCAAGGGATACAGTAAACCTGAAGTGAAGCATTGGAATCTAAAACTGCACTCACAGCAGAGGCTCATACCGTAGAATGATAGAGTGTCAGTCTTCTTGTACTAAAGTCGGCATTGTGCCTTTTGTATTACATTCGGATGCAATTTCAGTGCTTCATCGTCAATATGACGGTCCAAGGAATACACTAAACCTGAAGTGAAGCATCGGAATCTAAAAGTGGACTCACAGGAGTGGTTCAAATCATAGGATGTTAGAGTGTCAGTCTTCTTGTACTTAAGTCGGCATTGCGCCTTTTGTATCAAATTCGGATGCAATTTCTGTGCTTCATCGTCAATAAGAATGTCCAAGGGATACAGTAAACCTGACGTGAAGCATCGGAGTCTAAAACTGGACTCACAGGAGAGGTTCAAATCATAGAAAGTTAGAGTGTCAGTCCTCTTGCTCTTAAGTCGGCGTTGTGGATTTTGTATTATATTCGGATGCAATTTCTGTGTTTCATCATCAATAAGAGGGTCCAAGGGATACAGTAAAATTGAAGTGAAGCATCGGAATCTAAAACTAGACTCACAGTAGAGGTTCAAATCATAGAAAGTTAGAGTGTCAGTCCACTTGTACTTAAGTCGGCATTGTGCCTTTTGTTTTAAATTCGGATGCAAATTCTGTGTTTCATCAACAACAAGAAGGTCCAAGGGATACAGTAAACCTGAAGTGAAGCATCGGAATCTAAAACTGGACTCACAGGAGAGGTTCAAATCATAGAAAATTAGAGTGTCAGTCCTCTTGTACTTAAGTCGGCATTGTGCCTTTTGTATTAAATTCGGATGCAATTTCTGTGTTTCATCGTCAATAAGAAGGTCGAAGGGATACAGTAATCCTGAAGTGAAGCATCGGAATCTAAAACTGGACTTACAGGAGAGGTTCAAGTCATAGAAAGTCAGAGTGTCTGTCCTGTTGTACTTAAGTCGGCATTGTGCCTATTGTATGAAATTCGGATGCAATTTCTGTGTTTCATCGTCAATAAGATGTTCCAAGGGATACAGTAAACCTGAAGTGAAGCATCGGAATCTAAAACTGGACTCACAGGAGAGGTTCAAATCATAGAAAGTTAGAGTGTCAGTCCTCTTGTACTTAAGTCGGCATTGTGCCTTTTGTATTAAATTCGGATGCAATTTCTGTGTTTCATCGTCAAAATGATGGTCCAAGAGATACAGTAAACCTGAAGTGAAGCATCGGAATCTAAAACTGGACTCACAGGAGAGGATCAAATCATAGAAAGTTACAGCGTCAGTCCTCTTGTACTTAAGGCGGTATTGTGCATTTGGTATTAAATTCGGATGGAAATTCTGTGTTTCATCGTCAATAAGAAGGTCCAAGGGATACAGTAAACCATAAGTGAAGCATCGGAATCTAAACCTGGACTCACAGGAGAGGTTCAAATCATAGAGGGTTAGAGTGTCAGACCTCTTGTATTTAAGTCGGCATTGTGCCTTTTGTATTAAATTCGGATGCAATTTCTGTGTTTCATTATCATTAAGAATGTCCAAGGGATACAGTAAACCTGAAGTGAATCATCGGAATCTAAAACTGGACCCACAGGAGAGGTTCAAATCATAGAATGTTAGAGTGTCAGTCCTCTTGTACTTAAGTCGGCATCGTGCCTTTTGTATTATATTCGGATGCAAGTTCTGTGTTTCATCATCAATAAGAAGGTGCAAGGGATACAGTAAACCTGAAGTGAAGCATCGGAATCCAAAAGTGGACTCACAGGAGAGGTTCAAATCATAGAAAGTTAGAGTGTCAGTCCTCTTGTTCTTAAGTCGGCATTGTGCCTTTTGTATTAAATTCGGATGCAAATTCTGTGTTTCATCATCAATAAAAAGGTCCAAGGGATACAGTAAACCTGAAGTGAAGCATCGGAACTTAAAACTGGACGCACAGGTGAGGTTCAAAGCATAGAAAGTTAGAGTGTCAGTCGTCTTGTACTTAAGTCGGCATTGTGCCTTTTGTATTAAATTCTGATGCAATTTCTGTGTTTCATCGTCAATAAGAAGGTGTAAGAGATACAGTAAACATGAAGTGAAGCATTGGAAACTAAAACTGGACTCACAGCAGAGGCTCAAATCGTAGAATGATAGAGTGTCAGTCCTCTTGTACTTAAGTCGGCATTGTGCCTTTTGTATTACATTCGGATGCAATTTCAGTGCTTCATCGTCAATATGACGGTCCAAGGTATACACTAAACCTGTAGTGAAGCATCGGAATCTAAAACTGAACTCACAGGAGTGGTTCAAATCATAGGAAGTTAGAGTGTCAGTCCTCTTGTACTTAAGTCGGCATTGTGCCTTTTGTATTAAATTCGGATGCCATTTCTGTGTTTCATCGTCAATAAGAAGGTCCAAGGTATACACTAAACCTGAAGTGAAGCATCGGAATATAAAACTGGACTCACAGGTGAGGTTCAAATCATAGAAAGTTAGAGTGTCTGTCCTCTTGTACTTAAGTCATCATTGTGGCTTTTGTCTTAAATTCGGATGCAATTTCTGTGTCTCATCGTCAATAAGAAGGTCCTAGGGATACAGTAAACCTGAAGTGAAGCATCGGAATCTAAAACTGGACTCACAGGAGGGGTTCAAATCATAGATAGTTAGAGTGTCAGTCCTCTTGTTCTTCAGTCGGCATTGTCCCTTTTGTAGTAAATTCGGATGCAATTTCTGTGTTTCATCGTCAATAAGAAGGTCCTAGGGATACTGTAAACCTGAAGTGAAGCATCGGAATCTAAAACTGGACTCACAGGAGAGGTTCAAATCATAGAAAGTTAGAGTGTCAGTCTTCTTGGTCTTAAGTCGGCGTTGTGCCTTTTGTAATATATTCGGATGCAATTTCTGTGTTTCATCATCAATAAGAGGGTCCAAGGGATACAGTAAAATTGAAGTGAAGCATCGGAATCTAAAACTAGACTCACAGTAGAGGTTCAAATCATAGAAAGTTAGAGTGTCAGTCCTCTTGGTCTTAAGTCGGCGTTGTGCCTTTTGTAATATATTCGGATGCAATTTCTGTGTTTCATCGTCAATAAGATGGTCCAAGGGATACAGTAATCCTGAAGTGAAGCATCGGAATCTAAAACTGGACTCACAGGACAGGTTCAAATCATAGAAAGTTAGAGTGTCAGTCCTCTTGTACTTAAGTCGGCATTGTGCGTTTTGTATGAAATTCGGATGCAAATTCTGTGTTTCATCATCAATAAGAAGGTCCAAGGGATACAGTAAACCTGAAGTGAAGCATCGGAATCTAAAAAAGGCCTCACAGTTGAGGTTCAAATCATACGAAGTTAGAGTGTCAGTCCTCTTGTGCATTAGTCGGCATTGTGCCTTTTGTATTAAATTCCGATGCAATTTCTGTGTTTTATCATCAATAAGAAGGTCCAAGGGATACAGTAAACCTGAAGTGAAGCATCGGAATCTAAAAATCAACTCACTGGAGAGGTTCAAATCATAGAAAGTTAGAGTGTCGGTCCTCTTGTACTTAAGTCCTCATTGTGCCTTTTGAATTTAATTCCAATGCAATTTCTGTGTTTCATCGTCAATAAGAAAGTCCAAGGGGTACACTAAACCTGAAGTGAAGCATCGGAATGTAAAACTGAACTCACAGGAGTGGTTCAAATCATAGGAAGTTAGAGTGTCAGTCCTCTTGTACTTAAGTCGGCATTGTGCCTTTTGTATCAAATTCGGATGCAATTTCTGTGTTTCATCGTCAATAAGAATGTCCAAGGGATACAGTAAACCTGAAGTGAAGAATCGGAGTCTAAAACTGGACTCACAGGAGAGGTTCAAATCATAGAAAGTTAGAGTGTCAGTCCTCTTGGTCTTAAGTCGGCGTTGTGCCTTTTGTAATATATTCGGATGCAATTTCTGTGTTTCATCATCAATAAGAGGGTCCAAGGGATACAGTAAAATTGAAGTGAAGCATCGGAAACTAAAACTAGACTCACAGTAGAGGTTCAAATCATAGAAAGTTAGAGTGTCAGTCCTCTTGTATTTAAGTCGGCATTGTGCCTTTTGTATTAAATTCGGATGCCATTTCTGTGTTTCATCATCAATAAGAAGGTCCAAGGTATACACTAAACCTGAAGTGAAGCATCGGAATGTAAAACTGGACTCACAGGTGAGGTTCAAATCATAAAAAGTTAGAGTGTCAGTCCTCTTGTACTTAAGTCATCATTGTGGCTTTTGTATTAAATTCGGATGCAATTTCTGTGTGTCATCGTCAATAAGAAGGTCCTAGGGAAACAGTAAACCTGAAGTGAAGCATCGGAATCTAAAAGTGGACTCACAGGAGAGGTTCAAATCATAGAAAGTTAGAGTGTCAGTCCTCTTGTTCTTCAGTCGGCATTGTGCCTTTTGTAGTAAATTCGGATGCAATTTCTGTGTTTCATCGTCAATAAGATGGTCCAAGGTATACAGTAATCCTGAAGTGAAGTATCGGAATCTAAAACTGGGCTCACAGGAGAGGTTCAAATCATAGAAAGTTAGAGTGTCAGTCCTCTTGTACTTAAGTCGGCATTGTGCGTTTTGTATGAAATTCGGATGCAAATTCTGTGTTTCATCATCAATAAGAAGGTCCAAGGGATACAGTAAACCTGAAGTGAAGCATCGGAATCTAAAAAATGCCTCACAGGTGAGGTTCAAATCATAGGAAGTTAGAGTGTCAGTCCTCTTGTGCTTGAGTCGGCATTGTGCCTTTTGTATTAAATTCCGATGCAATTTCTGTGTTTTATCATCAATAAGAAGGTCCAAGGGATACAGTAAACCTGAAGTGAAGCATCGGAATCTAAAACTCAACTCACTGGAGAGGTTCAAATCATAGAAAGTTAGAGTGTCGCTCCTCTTGTACTTAAGTCGTCATTGTGCCTTTTGAATTTAATTCCAATGCAATTTCTGTGTTTCATCGTCAATAAGAAAGTCCAAGGGATACATTAAACCTGAAGGGAAGCATCGGAATCTCAAACTGGACTCACAGGAGCGGTTCAAATCATAGGAAGTTAGAGTGTCAGTCTTCTTGTACTTAAGTCGGCATTGTGCCTTTTGTATCAAATTCGGATGCAATTTCTGTGTTTCATCGTCAATAAGAATGTCCAAGGGATACAGTAAACCTGACGTGAAGCATCGGAGTCTAAAACTGGACTCACGGGAGAGATTCAAATCATAGAAAGTTAGAGTGTCAGTCCTCTTGCTCTTAAGTCGGCGTTGTGGATTTTGTATTATATTCGGATGCAATTTCTGTGTTTCATCGTCAAAATGATGGTCCAAGAGATACAGTAAACCTGAAGTGAAGCATCGGAATCTAAAACTGGACTCACAGGAGAGGATCAAATCATAGAAAGTTACAGCGTCAGTCCTCTTGTACTTAAGGCGGTATTGTGCATTTGGTATTAAATTCGGATGGAAATTCTGTGTTTCATCGTCAATAAGAAGGTCCAAGGGATACAGTAAACCATAAGTGAAGCATCGGAATCTAAACCTGGACTCACAGGAGAGGTTCAAATCATAGAAGGTTAGAGTGTCAGACCTCTTGTATTTAAGTCGGCATTGTGCCTTTTGTATTAAATTCGGATGCAATTTCTGTGTTTCATTATCATTAAGAATGTCCAAGGGATACAGTAAACCTGAAGTGAATCATCGGAATCTAAAACTGGACCCACAGGAGAGGTTCAAATCATAGAATGTTAGAGTGTCAGTCCTCTTGTACTTAAGTCGGCATCGTGCCTTTTGTATTATATTCGGATGCAAGTTCTGTGTTTCATCATCAATAAGAAGGTGCAAGGGATACAGTAAACCTGAAGTGAAGCATCGGAATCCAAAAGTGGACTCACAGGAGAGGTTCAAATCATAGAAAGTTAGAGTGTCAGTCCTCTTGTTCTTAAGTCGGCATTGTGCCTTTTGTATTAAATTCGGATGCAAATTCTGTGTTTCATCATCAATAAAAAGGTCCAAGGGATACAGTAAACCTGAAGAGAAGCATCGGAACTTAAAACTGGACGCACAGGTGAGGTTCAAAGCATAGAAAGTTAGAGTGTCAGTCGTCTTGTACTTAAGTCGGCATTGTGCCTTTTGTATTAAATTCTGATGCAATTTCTGTGTTTCATCGTCAATAAGAAGGTGTAAGAGATACAGTAAACCTGAAGTGAAGCATTGGAAACTAAAACTGGACTCACTGCAGAGGCTCAAATCGTAGAATGATAGAGTGTCAGTCCTCTTGTACTTAAGTCGGCATTGTGCCTTTTGTATTACATTCGGATGCAATTTCAGTGCTTCATCGTCAATATGACGGTCCAAGGTATACACTAAACCTGTAGTGAAGCATCGGAATCTAAAACTGAACTCACAGGAGTGGTTCAAATCATAGGAAGTTAGAGTGTCAGTCCTCTTGTACTTAAGTCGGCATTGTGCCTTTTGTATTAAATTCGGATGCCATTTCTGTGTTTCATCGTCAATAAGAAGGTCCAAGGTATACACTAAACCTGAAGTGAAGCATCGGAATATAAAACTGGACTCACAGGTGAGGTTCAAATCATAGAAAGTTAGAGTGTCTGTCCTCTTGTACTTAAGTCATCATTGTGGCTTTTGTATTAAATTCGGATGCAATTTCTGTGTCTCATCGTCAATAAGAAGGTCCTAGGGATACAGTAAACCTGAAGTGAAGCATCGGAATCTAAAACGGGACTCACAGGAGGGGTTCAAATCATAGATAGTTAGAGTGTCAGTCCTCTTGTTCTTCAGTCGGCATTGTCCCTTTTGTAGTAAATTCGGATGCAATTTCTGTGTTTCATCGTCAATAAGAAGGTCCTAGGGATACTGTAAACCTGAAGTGAAGCATCGGAATCTAAAACTGGACTCACAGGAGAGGTTCAAATCATAGAAAGTTAGAGTGTCAGTCCTCTTGGCCTTAAGTCGGCGTTGTGCCTTTTGTAATATATTCGGATGCAATTTCTGTGTTTCATCATCAATAAGAGGGTCCAAGGGATACAGTAAAATTGAAGTGAAGCATCGGAATCTAAAACTAGACTCACAGTAGAGGTTCAAATCATAGAAAGTTAGAGTGTCAGTCCTCTTGGTCTTAAGTCGGCGTTGTGCCTTTTGTAATATATTCGGATGCAATTTCTGTGTTTCATCGTCAACAAGATGGTCCAAGGGATACAGTAATCCTGAAGTGAAGCATCGGAATCTAAAACTGGACTCACAGGACAGGTTCAAATCATAGAAAGTTAGAGTGTCAGTCCTCTTGTACTTAAGTCGGCATTGTGCGTTTTGTATGAAATTCGGATGCAAATTCTGTGTTTCATCATCAATAAGAAGGTCCAAGGGATACAGTAAACCTGAAGTGAAGCATCGGAATCTAAAAAAGGCCTCACAGTTGAGGTTCAAATCATACGAAGTTAGAGTGTCAGTCCTCTTGTGCATTAGTCGGCATTGTGCCTTTTGTATTAAATTCCGATGCAATTTCTGTGTTTTATCATCAATAAGAAGGTCCAAGGGATACAGTAAACCTGAAGTGAAGCATCGGAATCTAAAAATCAACTCACTGGAGAGGTTCAAATCATAGAAAGTTAGAGTGTCGGTCCTCTTGTACTTAAGTCGTCATTGTGCCTTTTGAATTTAATTCCAATGCAATTTCTGTGTTTCATCGTCAATAAGAAAGTCCAAGGGATACACTAAACCTGAAGTGAAGCATCGGAATCTAAAACTGAACTCACAGGAGTGGTTCAAATAGTAGGAAGTTAGAGTGTCAGTCCTCTTGTACTTAAGTCGGCATTGTGCCTTTTGTATCAAATTCGGATGCAATTTCTGTGTTTCATCGTCAATAAGAATGTCCAAGGGATACAGTAAACCTGACGTGAAGCATCGGAGTCTAAAAAATGCCTCACAGGTGAGGTTCAAATCATACGAAGTTAGAGTGTCAGTCCTCTTGTGCATTAGTCGGCATTGTGCCTTTTGTATTAAATTCCGATGCAATTTCTGTGTTTCATCGTCAATAAGATGGTCCAAGGGATACAGTAATCCTGAAGTGAAGCATCGGAATCTAAAACTGGACTCACAGGACAGGTTCAAATCATAGAAAGTTAGAGTGTCAGTCCTCTTGTACTTAAGTCGGCATTGTGCGTTTTGTATGAAATTCGGATGCAAATTCTGTGTTTCATCATCAATAAGAAGGTCCAAGGGATACAGTAAACCTGAAGTGAAGCATCGGAATCTAAAAAATGCCTCACAGGTGGGGTTCAAATCATACGAAGTTAGAGTGTCAGTCCTCTTGTGCTTGAGTCGGCATTGTGCCTTTTGTATTAAATTCCGATGCAATTTCTGTGTTTTATCATCAATAAGAAGGTCCAAGGGATACAGTAAACCTGAAGTGAAGCATCGGAATCTAAAACTCAACTCACTGGAGAGGTTCAAATCATAGAAAGTTAGAGTGTCGCTCCTCTTGTACTTAAGTCGTCATTGTGCCTTTTGAATTTAATTCCAATGCAATTTCTGTGTTTCATCGTCAATAAGAAAGTCCAAGGGATACATTAAACCTGAAGGGAAGCATCGGAATCTAAAACTGGACTCACAGGAGTGGTTCAAATCATAGGAAGTTAGAGTGTCAGTCTTCTTGTACTTAAGTCGGCATTGTGCCTTTTGTATCAAATTCGGATGCAATTTCTGTGTTTCATCGTCAATAAGAATGTCCAAGGGATACAGTAAACCTGACGTGAAGCATCGGAGTCTAAAACTGGACTCACAGGAGAGGTTCAAATCATAGAAAGTTAGAGTGTCAGTCCTCTTGCTCTTAAGTCGGTGTTGTGGATTTTGTATTATATTCGGATGCAATTTCTGTGTTTCATCATCAATAAGAGGGACCAAGGGATACAGTAAAATTGAAGTGAAGCATCGGAATCTAAAACTAGACTCACAGTAGAGGTTCAAATCATAGAAAGTTAGAGTGTCAGTCCACTTGTACTTAAGTCGGCATTGTGCCTTTTGTATTAAATTCGGATGCAAATTCTGTGCTTCATCAACAACAAGAAGGTCCAAGGGATACAGTAAACCTGAAGTGAAGCATCGCAATCTAAAACTGGACTCACAGGAGAGGTTCAAATCATAGAAAATTAGAATGTCAGTCCTCTTGTACTTAAGTCGGCATTGTGCCTTTTGTATTAAATTCGGATGCAATTTCTGTGTTTCATCGTCAATAAGAAGGTCGAAGGAATGCAGTAATCCTGAAGTGAAGCATCGGAATCTAAAACTGGACTCACAGGTGAGGTTCAAGTGATAGAACGTCAGAGTGTCTGTCCTGTTGTACTTAAGTCGGCATTGTGCCTATTGTATGAAATTCGGATGCAATTTCTGTGTTTCATCGTCAATAAGATGGTCCAAGGGATACAGTAAACCTGAAGTGAAGCATCGGAATCTAAAACTGGTCTCACAGGAGAGGTTCAAATCATAGAAAGTTAGAGTGTCAGTCCTCTTGTACTTAAGTCGGCATTGTGCCTTTTGTATTAAATTTGGATGCAATTTCTGTGTTTCATCGTCAAAATGATGGTCCAAGAGATACAGTAATCTTGAAGTGAAGCATCGGAATCTAAAACTGGACTCACAGGAGAGGTTCAAATCATAGAAAGTTACAGCGTCAGTCCTCTTGTACTTAAGGCGGCATTGTGCATTTTGTATTAAATTCGGATGGAAATTCTGTGTTTCATCGTCAATAAGAAGGTCCAAGGGATACAGTAAACCATAAGTGAAGCATCGGAATCGAAACCTGGACTCACAGGAGAGGTTCAAATCATAGACGGTTAGAGTGTCAGACCTCTTATATTTAAGTCGGCATTGTGCCTTTTGTATTAAATTCGGATGCAATTTCTGTGTTTCATTAACATTAAGAATGTCCAAGGGATACAGAAAACCTGAGGTGAAGCATCGGAATCTAAAACTGGACCCACAGGAGAGGTTCAAATCATAGAATGTTAGAGTGTCAGTCCTCTTGTTCTTAAGTCGGCATCGTGCCTTTTGTATTATATTCGGATGCAAGTTCTGTGTTTCATCATCAATAAGAAGGTGCAAGGGATACAGTAAACCTGAAGTGAAGCATCGGAATCTAAAAGTGGACTCACAGGAGAGGTTCAAATCATAGAAAGTTAGAGTGTCAGTCCTCTTGTTCTTAAGTCGTCATTGTGCCTTTTGTATTAAATTCGGATGCAAATTCTGTGTTTCATCATCAATAAAAAGGTCCAAGGGATACAGTAAACCTGAAGTGAAGCATCGGAACTTAAAACTGGACGCACAGGTGAGGTTCAAAGCATAGAAAGTTAGAGTGTCAGTCGTCTTGTACTTCAGTCGGCATTGTGCCTTTTGTATTAAATTCTGATGCAATTTCTGTGTTTCATCGTCAATAAGAAGGTGCAAGGGATACAGTAAACCTGAAGTGAAGCATCGGAATCTGCAACTGAACTCACAGGAGAGTTTCAAATCATAGAAAGTTAGAGTGTCAGTCATTTTGCACTTAAGTCGGCATTGTGCCTTTTGGTTGAAATTCAGATGTTAATTCTGTGTTTCATCATCAATAAGAAGGTCCAAGGGATACAGTAAACCTGAAGTGAAGCATCGGAATCTAAAACTGGACTCACAGGAGAGGTTCAAATCATAGAAAATTGGAGTGTCAGTCCTCTTGTTTTTAAGTCGGCATTGTGCCTCTTGTATTAAATTCGGATGCAATTTCTGTGTTTCATCATCGATAAGAAGGTCCAAGGGATACAGTAAACCTGAAGTGAAGCATCGGAATCTAAAACTGGACTCACAAGTGAGGATCAAATCATAGATAGTTAGAGTGTCAGTCCCCTTGTACTTCAGTCGGCATTGTGCCTTTTGTATTAAATTCGGATGCAATTTCTGTGTTTCATCATCAATATGAAGGTCCAAGTGATACAGTAAACCTGAAGTGAAGCATCGGAATCTAAAACTGGACTCACATGAGAGGTTCAAATCATAGAATGTTAGAGTGTCAGTACTTTTGTACTTAAGTCACCATTGTGCCTTTTGTATTAAATTCGGTTGCAATTTCTGTGTTCCATCGTCAATAAGGAGGTCCAAGGGATACAGTAAACCTGAAGTGAAGCATCGAATGTAAAACTGGACTCACAGGAAAGGTTCAAATCATAGAAAGTTAGAGTGTCAGTCCTTATGTACTTAAGTCGGCATTGTGCCTTTTGTATTAAATTCGGATGCAATTTCTGTGCTTCATCGCCAATAAGAAGGTCCAACGTATACAGTAATCCTGAAGTGAAGCGTCAGAATCTAAAACTGGACTCTCAGGAGAGGTTCAAATCTTAGAAAGTTAGAGTGTCAGTCCTCTTGTACTTAGGTCGGCATTGTGCCTTTTGAATTTAATTCCGATGCAATTTCTGTGTTTCGTTGTCAATAAGAAGGTCCAAGGGAAACATTAAACCTGAAGTGAAGCATCGGAATCTAAAACTGGACTCACAGGAGAGGTTTAAATCATAGAAATTTCTAGTGTCAGTGCTCTTGTACTTAAGTCGGCATTGTGCCTTTTGTATTTAGTTTGGATGCAATTTCTGTGCTTCATCGCCAATAAGATGGTCCAAAGTATACAGTAAACCTGAAGTGAAGCATCGGAATCTAAAACTGGACTCACAGGAGAGGTTCAAATCATACAGAGTTAGAGTGTCAGTTCTCTTGTACTAAAGTCAGCATTGTGCCTTTTGTATTAAATTCGGATGCAATTTCTGTGCTTCCTCGCCAATAAGAAGGTCCAAGGTATACAGTAAACCTGAAGTGAAGCATCGGAATCTAAAACTGGAATCACAGGAGAGGTTCAATTCATAGAAAGTTAGAGTGTCAGTCCTCTTGTACTTAAGTCGGCATTGTGCCTTTTGTATTAAATTCGGATGCAATATCTGTGTTTCATCGTCAATAAGAAGGTCCAAGGGATACAGTAAACCTGAAGTGAAGCATTGGAATCTAAAACTGGACTCACAGGAGAGGTTCAAATCATAGAAAGTTAGAGTGTCAGTAGTCTTGTACTTAAGTCGGCATTGTGCCTTTTGTATTATATTCGGATGCAATTTCTGTGCTTCATCGCCACTAAGAAGGTCCAAGGTATACAGTAAACCAGAAGTGAAGCGTCGGAATCTAATACTGGACTCACAGGAGAGGTTCAAATCATAGGAAATTAGAGTGTCCGTCTTCTTGTACTTAAGTTGGCATTGTGCTTTTGTATTAAATTCGGATGCAATTTCTGTGCTTCATCGCCAATAAGAAGGTCCAAGGTATACAGTAAACCTGAAGTGAAGCATCGGAATCTAACACTGGACTCACAGGAGAGGTTTAAATCATAGGAAGTTAGAGTGTCAGCCTTCTTGTACTTAAGTCGGCATTGTGCCTTTTGTATCAAATTCGGATGCAATTTCTGTGTTTCATCGTCAATAAGAATGTCCAAGGGATACAGTAAACCTGACGTGAAGCATCGGAGTCTAAAACTGGACTCACAGGAGAGGTTCAAATCATAGAAAGTTAGAGTGTCAGTCCTCTTGCTCTTAAGTCGGCGTTGTGGATTTTGTATTATATTCGGATGCAATTTCTGTGTTTCATCATCAATAAGAGGGTCCAAGGGATACAGTAAAATTGAAGTGAAGCATCGGAATCTAAAACTAGACTCACAGTAGAGGTTCAAATCATAAAAAGTTAGAGTGTCAGTCCACTTGTACTTAAGTCGGCATTGTGCCTTTTGTATTAAATTCGGATGCAAATTCTGTGTTTCATCAACAACAAGAAGGTCCAAGGGATACAGTAAACCTGAAGTGAAGCATCGGAATCTAAAACTGGACTCACAGGAGAGGTTCAAATCATAGAAAATTAGAATGTCAGTCCTCTTGTACTTAAGTCGGCGTTGTGCCTTTTGTATTAAATTCGGATGCAATTTCTGTGTTTCATCGTCAATAAGAAGGTCGAAGGGATGCAGTAATCCTGAAGTGAAGCATCGGAATCTAAAACTGGACTCACAGGAGAGGTTCAAGTCATAGAAAGTCAGAGTGTCTGTCCTGTTGTACTTAAGTCGGCATTGTGCCTATTGTATGCAATTCGGATGCAATTTCTCTGTTTCATCGTCAATAAGATGGTCCAAGGGATACAGTAAACCTGAAGTGAAGCATCGGAATCTAAAACTGGACTCACAGGAGAGGTTCAAATCATAGACAGTTAGAGTGTCAGTCCTCTTGTACTTAAGTCGGCATTGTGCCTTTTGTATTAAATTTGGATGCAATTTCTGTGTTTCATCGTCAAAATGATGGTCCAAGAGATACAGTAAACCTGAAGTGAAGCATCGGAATTTAAAACTGGACTCACAGGAGAGGTTCAAATCATAGAAAGTTACAGCGTCAGTCCTCTTGTACTTAAGGCGGCATTGTGCATTTTGTATTAAATTCGGATGGAAATTCTGTGTTTCATCGTCAATAAGAAGGTCCAAGGGATACAGTAAACCATAAGTGAAGCATCGGAATCGAAACCTGGACTCACAGGAGAGTTTCAAATCATAGAAGGTTAGAGTGTCAGACCTCTTATATTTAAGTCGGCATTGTGCCTTTTGTATTACATTCGGATGCAATTTCTGTGTTTCATTATCATTAAGAATGTCCAAGGGATACAGTAAACCCGAGGTGAAGCATCGGAATCTAAAACTGGACCCACAGGAGAGGTTCAAATCATACAGAGTTAGAGTGTCAGTCCTCTTGTACTTAAGTCGGCATCGTGCCTTTTGTATTATATTCGGATGCAAGTTCTGTGTTTCATCATCAATAAGAAGGTGCAAGGGATACAGTAAACCTGAAGTGAAGCATCGGAATCTAAAAGTGGACTCACAGGAGAGGTTCAAATCATAGAAAGTTAGAGTGTCAGTCCTCTTGTTCTTAAGTCGGCATTGTGCCTTTTGTATTAAATTCGGATGCAAATTCTGTGTTTCATCATCAATAAAAAGGTCCAAGGGATACAGTAAACCTGAAGTGAAGCATCGGAACTTAAAACTGGACGCACAGGTGAGGTTCAAAGCATAGAAAGTTAGAGTGTCAGTCGTCTTGTACTTAAGTCGGCATTGTGCCTTTTGTATTAAATTCTGATGCCATTTCTGTGTTTCATCGTCAATAAGAAGGTGCAAGGGATACAGTAAACCTGAAGTGAAGCATCGGAATCTACAACTGGACTCACAGGAGAGTTTCAAATCATAGAAAGTTAGAGTGTCAGTCATTTTGCACTTAAGTCGGCATTGTGCCTTTTGTATGAAATTCAGATGTAAATTCTGTGTTTCATCATCAATACGAAGGTCCAAGGGATACAGTAAACCTGAAGTGAAGCATCGGAATCTAAAACTGGACTCACAGGAGAGGTTCAAATCATAGAAAATTGGAGTGTCAGTCCTCTTGTTTTTAAGTCGGCATTGTGCCTCTTGTATTAAATTCGGATGCAATTTCTGTGTTTCATCATCGATAAGAAGGTCCAAGGGATACAGTAAACCTGAAGTGAAGCATCGGAATCTAAAACTGGACTCACAAGTGAGGATCAAATCATAGAAAGTTAGAGTGTCAGTCCCCTTGTACTTCAGTCGGCATTGTGCCTTTTGTATTAAATTCGGATGCAATTTCTGTGCTTCATCGCCAATAAGAAGGTCCAAGGGATACAGTAAACCTGAAGTGAAGCATCGGATCTAAAACTGGACTCACAGGAGAGGTTCAAATCATAGAAAGTTAGAGTGTCAGTCCTTTTGTACTTAAGTCGCCATTGTGCCTTTTGTATTAAATTCGGTTGCAATTTCTGTGTTTCATCGTAAATAAGGAGGTCCAAGGGATACAGTAAACCTGAAGTGAAGCATCGAATCTAAAACTGGACTCACAGGAAAGGTTCAAATCATAGAAAGTTAGAGTGTCAGTAATTATGTACTTAAGTCGGCATTGTGCCTTTTGTATTAAATTCGGATGCAATTTCTGTGCTTCATCGCCAATAAGAAGGTCCAACGTATACAGTAATCCTGAAGTGAAGCGTCAGAATCTAAAACTGGACTCTCAGGAGAGGTTCAAATCTTAGAAAGTTAGAGTGTCAGTCCTCTTGTACTTAGGTCGGCATTGTGCCTTTTGAATTTAATTCCGATGCAATTTCTGTGTTTCGTTGTCAATAAGAAGGTCGAAGGGAAACATTAAACCTGAAGTGAAGCATCGGAATCTAAAACTGGACTCACAGGAGAGGTTTAAATCATAGAAAGTTCTAGTGTCAGTGCTCTTGTACTTAAGTCGGCATTGTGCCTTTTGTATTTAGTTTGGATGCAATTTCTGTGCTTCATCGCCAATAAGAAGGTCCAAAGTATACAGTAAACCTGAAGTGAAGCATCGGAATCTAAAACTATACTCACAGGAGAGGTTCAAATCATACAGAGTTAAAGTGTCAGTTCTCTTGTACTTAAGTCAGCATTGTGCCTTTTGTAATAAATTCGGATGCAATTTCTGTGCTTCATAGCCAATAAGAAGGTCCAAGGTATACAGTAAACCTGAAGTGAAGCATCGGAATCTAAAACTGGAATCACAGGAGAGGTTCAATTCATAGAAAGTTAGAGTGTCAGTCCTCTTGTACTTAAGTCGGCATTGTGCCTTTTGTATTAAATTCGGATGCAATATCTGTGTTTCATCGTCAATAAGAAGGTCCAAGGGATACAGTAAACCTGAAGTGAAGCATTGGAATCTGAAACTGGACTCACAGGAGAGGTTCAAATCATAGAAAGTTAGAGTGTCAGTAGTCTTGTACTTAAGTCGGCATTGTGCCTTTTGTATTAAATTCGGATGCAATTTCTGTGCTTCATCGCCACTAAGAAGGTCCAAGGTATACAGTAAACCAGAAGTGAAGCATCGGAATCTAACACTGGACTCACAGGAGAAGTTTAAATCATAGGAAGTTAGAGTGTCAGTCTTCTTGTACTTAAGTCGGCATTATGCCTTTTGTATTAAATTTGGATGCAATTTCTGTGTTTCATCGTCAAAATGATGGTCCAAGAGATACAGTAAACCTGAAGTGAAGCATCGGAATCTAAAACTGGACTCACAGGAGAGGTTCAAATCATAGAAAGTTACAGCGTCAGTCCTCTTGTACTTAAGGCGGCATTGTGCATTTTGTATTAAATTCGGATGGAAATTCTGTGTTTCATTACCATTAAGAATGTCCAAGGGATACAGTAAACCTGAGGTGAAGCATCGGAATCTAAAACTGGACCCACAGGAGAGGTTCAAATCATAGAATGTTAGAGTGTCAGTCCTCTTGTACTTAAGTCGGCATCGTGCCTTTTGTATTATATTCGGATGCAAGTTCTGTGTTTCATCATCAATAATAAGGTGCAAGGGATACAGTAAACCTGAAGTGAAGCATCGGAATCTAAAAGTGGACTCACAGGAGAGGTTCAAATCATAGAAAGTTAGAGTGTCAGTCCTCTTGTTCTTAAGTCGGCATTGTGCCTTTTGTATTAAATTCGGATGCAAATTCTGTGTTTCATCATCAATAAAAAGGTCCAAGGGATACAGTAAACCTGAAGTGAAGCATCGGAACTTAAAACTGGACGCACAGGTGAGGTTCAAAGCATAGAAAGTTAGAGTTTCAGTCGTCTTGTACTTAAGTCGGCATTGTGCCTTTTGTATTAAATTCTGATGCAATTTCTGTGTTTCATCGTCAATAAGAAGGTGCAAGGGATACAGTAAACCTGAAGTGAAGCATCGGAATCTACAACTGGACTCACAGGAGAGGTTCAAATCATAGAAAGTTAGAGTGTCAGTCCTTTTGTACTTAAGTCGCCATTGTGCCTTTTGTATTAAATTCGGTTGCAATTTCTGTGTTTCATCGTCAATAAGGAGGTCCAAGGGATACAGTAAACCTGAAGTGAAGCATCGAATCTAAAACTGGACTCACAGGAAAGGTTCAAATCATAGAAAGTTAGAGTGTCAGTCCTTATGTACTTAAGTCGGCATTGTGCCTTTTGTATTAAATTCGGATGCAATTTCTGTGCTTCATCGCCAATCAGAAGGTCCAACGTATACAGTAATCCTGAAGTGAAGCGTCAGAATCTAAAACTGGACTCTCAGGAGAGGTTCAAATCTTAGAAAGTTAGAGTGTCAGTCCTCTTGTACTTAGGTCGGCATTATGCCTTTTGAATTTAATTCCGATGCAATTTCTGTGTTTCGTTGTCAATAAGAAGGTCCAAGGGAAACATTAAACCTGAAGTGAAGCATCGGAATCTAAAACTGGACTCACAGGAGAGGTTTAAATCATAGAAAGTTCTAGTGTCAGTGCTCTTGTACTTAAGTCGGCATTGTGCCTTTTGTATTAAGTTTGGATGCAATTTCTGTGCTTCATCGCCAATAAGAAGGTCCAAAGTATACAGTAAACCTGAAGTGAAGCATCGGAATCTAAAACTGGAATCACAGGAGAGGTTCAATTCATAGAAAGTTAGAGTGTCAGTCCCCTTGTACTTCAGTCGGCATTGTGCCTTTTGTATTAAATTCGGATGCAATTTCTGTGCTTCATCGCCACTAAGAAGGTCCAAGGTATACAGTAAACCAGAAGTGAAGCGTCGGAATCTAAAACTGGACTCACAGGAAAGGTTCAAATCATCGGAAATTGGAGTGTCCGACTTCTTGTACTTAAGTTGGCATTGTGCTTTTGTATTAAATTAGGATGCAAATTCTGTGCTTCATCGCCAATAAGAAGGTCCAAGGTATACAGTAAACCTGAAGTGAAGCATCGGAATCTAACACTGGACTCACAGGAGAGGTTTAAATCATAGAAAGTTAGAGTGTCAGTCCTCTTGTACTTAAGTCGGCATTGTGCCTTTTGTATTAAATTCGGATGCAATTTCTGTGCTTCATCACCAATAAGAAGTTCCGAGGTATACAGTAAACCTGAAGTGAAGCATCGGAATCTAAAACTGGAATCACAGGAGAGGTTCAAATCATAGAAAGTTAGAGTGTCAGTCCTCTTGTACTTAAGTCGGCATTGTGCCTTTTGTATTAAATTCGGATGTAATTTCTGTGCTTCATCACCAATAAGAAGTTCCGAGGAATACAGTAAACCTGAAGTGAAGCATCGGAATCTAAAACTGGAATCACAGGAGAGGTTCAAATCATAGAAAGTTAGAGTGTCAGTCCTCTTGTACTTAAGTCGGCATTGTGCCTTTTGTATTAAATTTGGATGCAATTTCTGTGTTTCATCATCAATAAGTGGGTCCAAGGGATACAGTAAACCTGAAGTGAAGCATCGGAATCTGAAACTGGACTAACAGGTGAGGTTCAAATCATAGAATGTTGGAGTGTCAGTCCTCTTGTACTTCAGTCGGCATTGTGCCTTTTGTATTAAATTCGGATGCAATTTCTGTGTTTCATCATCAATAAGAAGGTCCAAGGGATACAGTAAACCTGAAGTGAAGCATCGGAATCCAAAACTGGACTCACATTAGAGGTTCAAATCATAGAAAGTTAGAGTGTCAGTCCTCTTGTACTTAAGTCGGCCATGTGCCTCTTGTATTAAATTCGGATGCAATTTCTGTGTTTCATCGTCAATGAGAAGGTCCAAGGGATCCAGTAAACATGAAGTGAAGCATCGGAAGCTAAAACTGGACTCACAGGAGAGGTTCAAATCATAGAAAATTAGAGTGTCCGTCTTCTTGTACTTAAGTTGGAATTGTGCCTTTTGTATTGAATTCGGATGCAATTTCTGTGTTTCATCATCAATAAGTGGGTCCAAGGGATACAGTAAACCTGAAGTGAAGCATCGGAATCTAAAACTGGACTAACAGGTGAGGTTCAAATCATAGAATGTTGGAGTGTCTGTCCTCTTGTACTTCAGTCGGCATTGTGCCTTTTGTATTAAATTCGGATGCAATTTCTGTGTTTCATCATCAATAAGAAGGTACAAGGGATACATTAAACCTGAAGTGAAGCATCGGAATCTAAAACTGGACTCACAGGAGATGTTCAAATCATAGAAACTTAGAGTGTTAGTCCTTTTGTACTTAAGTCGGTATTCGGCCTCTTGTATTAAATTCGGATGCGATTTCTGTGTTTCACCGTCAATTAGAAGGTACAACAGATACAGTAAACCTGAAGTGAAGCATCGGAATCTTAAACTGGACCCACAGTAGAGGATCAAATCATAGAAAGCTGGAGTATCAGTCCTCTCGTACTTAAGTCGGCATTGTGCCTTTCGTATTAAATTCGGATGCAATTTCTGTGCATCAAGGCCATAAGAAGGTCCAAGGTATACAGTAAACCTTAAGTGAAGCATCGGAATCTAAAACTGGACTCACAGCAGAGGTTTAAATCATAGAAAGTTAGAGTGTCAGTCCTCTTGTACTTAAGTTGGCCTTGTGCCTTTTGTATTAAATTCAGATGCAATTTCTGTGCTTCATCGCCAATAAGAAGGTCCAAGGTATACAGTAAACCTGAAGTGAAGCATCGGAATCCAAAACTGGACTCACAGGAGAGGTTCAAATCATAGAAAGTTAGAGTGTCAGTCTTCTTGTACTTAAGTCGGCATTGTGCCTTTTGTATTAAATTCGGATGCAATTTCTGTGTTTCATCGTCAATAAGAAGGTCCAAGGGATACAGTAAACCTGAAGTGAAGCATCGGATGCTAAAACTGGACTCACAGGAGAGGTTCAAATCATAGAAAGTTAGAGTGTCAGTCACCTTGTACTTAAGTCGGCACTGTGCCTCTTGAATTTAATTCGGATGCAATTTCTGTGTTTCATCGTCAATAAGAAGGTTCAAGGGATACAGTAAACCTGAAGTGAAGCATCGGAATCTAAAACTGGAATCACAGGATAGGTTCAATTCATAGAAAGTTAGAGTGTCAGCCCCCATGTACTTCAGTCGGCATTGTGCCTTTTGTATTAAATTCGGATGCAATTTCTGTGCTTCATCGCCACTAAGAAGGTCCAAGATATACAGTAAACCAGAAGTGAAGCGTCGGAATCTAAAACTGGACTCACAGGAGAGGTTCAAATCATCGGAAATTGGAGTGTCCGACTTCTTGTACTTAAGTTGGCATTGTGCTTTTGTATTAAATTCGGATGCAAATTCTGTGCTTCATCGCCAATAAGAAGGTCCAAGGTATACAGTAAACCTGAAGTGAAGCATCGGAATCTAACACTGGACTCACAGGAGAGGTTTAAATCATAGAAAGTTAGAGTGTCAGTCCTCTTGTACTTAAGTCGGCATTGTGCCTTTTGTATTAAATTCGGATGCAATTTCTGTGCTTCATCACCAATAAGAAGTTCCGAGGTATACAGTAAACCTGAAGTGAAGCATCGGAATCTAAAACTGGAATCACAGGAGAGGTTCAAATCATAGAAAGTTAGAGTGTCAGTCCTCTTGTACTTAAGTCGGCATTGTGCCTTTTGTATTAAATTCGGATGCAATTTCTGTGCTTCATCACCAATAAGAAGTTCCGAGGAATACAGTAAACCTGAAGTGAAGCATCGGAATCTAAAACTGGAATCACAGGAGAGGTTCAAATCATAGAAAGTTAGAGTGTCAGTCCTCTTGTACTTAAGTCGGCATTGTGCCTTTTGTATTAAATTTGGATGCAATTTCTGTGTTTCATCATCAATAAGTGGGTCCAAGGGATGCAGTAAACCTGAAGTGAAGCATCGGAATCTGAAACTGGACTAACAGGTGAGGTTCAAATCATAGAATGTTGGAGTGTCAGTCCTCTTGTACTTCAGTCGGCATTGTGCCTTTTGTATTAAATTCGGATGCAATTTCTGTGTTTCATCATCTATAAGAAGGTCCAAGGGATACAGTAAACCTGAAGTGAAGCATCGGAATCCAAAACTGGACTCACATTAGAGGTTCAAATCATAGAAAGTTAGAGTGTCAGTCCTCTTGTACTTAAGTCGGCCATGTGCCTCTTGTATTAAATTCGGATGCAATTTCTGTGTTTCACCGTCAATGAGAAGGTCCAAGGGATCCAGTAAACATGAAGTGAAGCATCGGAAGCTAAAACTGGACTCACAGGAGAGGTTCAAATCATAGAAAATTAGAGTGTCCGTCTTCTTGTACTTAAGTTGGAATTGTGCCTTTTGTATTGAATTCGGATGCAATTTCTGTGTTTCATCATCAATAAGTGGGTCCAAGGGATACAGTAAACCTGAAGTGAAGCATCGGAATCTAAAACTGGACTAACAGGTGAGGTTCAAATCATAGAATGTTGGAGTGTCTGTCCTCTTGTACTTCAGTCGGCATTGTGCCTTTTGTATTAAATTCGGATGCAATTTCTGTGTTTCATCATCAATAAGAAGGTACAAGGGATACATTAAACCTGAAGTGAAGCATCGGAATCTAAAACTGGACTCACAGGAGATGTTCAAATCATAGAAACTTAGAGTGTTAGTCCTTTTGTACTTAAGTCGGTATTCGGCCTCTTGTATTAAATTCGGATGCGATTTCTGTGTTTCACCGTCAATTAGAAGGTACAACAGATACAGCAAACCTGAAGTGAAGCATCGGAATCTTAAACTGGACCCACAGTAGAGGATCAAATCATGGAAAGCTGGAGTGTCAGTCCTCTCGTACTTAAGTCGGCATTGTGCCTTTCGTATTAAATTCGGATGCAATTTCTGTGCTTCAAGGCCATAAGAAGGTCCAAGGTATACAGTAAACCTTAAGTGAAGCATCGGAATCTAAAACTGGACTCACAGCAGAGGTTTAAATCATAGAAAGTTAGAGTGTCAGTCCTCTTGTACTTAAGTTGGCCTTGTGCCTTTTGTATTAAATTCAGATGCAATTTCTGTGCTTCATCGCCAATATGAAGGTCCAAGGTATACAGTAAACCTGAAGTGAAGCATCGGAATCCAAAACTGGACTCACAGGAGAGGTTCAAATCATAGAAAGTTAGAGTGTCAGTCTTCTTGTACTTAAGTCGGCATTGTGCCTTTTGTATTAAATTCGGATGCAATTTCTGTGTTTCATCGTCAATAAGAAGGTCCAAGGGATACAGTAAACCTGAAGTGAAGCATCGGATGCTAAAACTGGACTCACAGGAGAGGTTCAAATCATAGAAAGTTAGAGTGTCAGTCACCTTGTACTTAAGTCGGCACTGTGCCTCTTGAATTTAATTCGGATGCAATTTCTGTGTTTCATCGTCAATAAGAAGGTTCAAGGGATACAGTAAACCTGAAGTGAAGCATCGGAATCTAAAACTGTACTCGAAGTAGAGGTTTAAATCATAGAAAGTTAAAGTGTCAGTCCTCTTGTACTGAAGTCGGCATTGTGACATTTGTATTAAATTCGGATGCAATTTCTGTGCTTTATCGCCAATAAGAAGGTCCAAGGGATACAGTAAACCGGAAGTGAAGCATCGGAATCCAAAACTGGACTCACAGGAGAGGTTCAAATCATAGAGTGTTAGAGTGTCAGTCCTCTTGTAGTTATTTCGGCATTGTGCCTTTTGTATTAAATTCGGATGCAATTTCTGTGTTTCATCTTCAATAAGAAGGTCCAAGGGATACAGTAAACCTGAAGTGAAGCATCGGAAGCTAAAACTGGACTCACAGGAGAGGTTCAAATCATAGAAAGTTAGAGTGTCAGTCCACTTGTACTTAAGTCGGCACTGTGCCTCTTGAATTTAATTCCGATGCAATATCTGTGTTTCATCGTCAATAAGAAGGTCCAAGGGATACAGTAAACCTTAGGTGAAGCATCGGAATCTAGTACTGGACTCGAAGTACAGGTTTAAATCATAGAAAGTTAAAGTGTCAGTCCTCTTGTACTTAAGTCGGCATTGTGACTTTTGTATTAAATTCGGATGCAATATCTGTGCTTTATCGCCAATAAGAAGTTCCAAGGGATACAGTAAACCTGAAGTGAAGCATCGGAATCCAAAACTTGACTCACAGGAGAGGTTCAAATCATTATAAGTTAGAGTGTCAGTCCTCTTGTACTTATTTCGGCATTGTGCCTTTTGTATTAAATTCGGATGCAATTTCTGTGCTTTATCGCCAATAAGAAGGTCCAAGGGATACAGTGAACCTGAAGTGAAGCATCGGAATCCAAAACTGGACTCACAGGAGAGGTTCAAATCATAGAAAGTTAGAGTGTCAGTCCTCTTGTACTTATTTCGGCATTGTGCCGTTTGTATTAAATTCGGATGCAATTTCTGTGTTTCATCGTCAATATGAATGTCAAAGGGAAACAGTAAACCTGAAGTGAAGCATCGGAATCTAAAACTGGACTCACAGGAGAGGTTCAAATCATAGAAAGATAGAGTGTAGAGTCCTCTTGTACTTAAATCGACATTGTGCCTTTTGTATTAAATTCGGATGCAATTTCTGTGTTTCATCGTCAATTGGAGGGTCTAAGGGATACAGTAAACCTGAAGTGAAGCATCGGAATCTAAAACTGGACTCACAGGTGAGGTTCAAATCATAGAAAGTTAAAGTGTCAGTCCTCTTGTACTTAAGTCGGCATTGTGCCTTTTGTATAAAATTCGGATGCAATTTCTGTGTTTCATCATCAATAAGAAGGTCCAAGTGTTACAGTAAACCTGAAATGAAGCATTGGAATCTAAAACTGGACTCGCAGGAGAGGTTCAAATCATAGAAAGTTCGAGTGTCAGTACTCTTGTACTTAAGTCGGCATTGTGCCTTTTGTATTAAATTCGATGCAATTTCTGTGCTTCATCGCCACTAAGAAGGTCCAAGGTATACAGTAAACCAGAAGTGAAGCGTCGGAATCTAAAACTGGACTCACAGGAGAGGTTCAAATCATAGAAAATTAGAGTGTCCGTCCTCTTGTACTTAAGTTGGCATTGTGCCTTTTGTATTGAATTCGGATGCAATTTCTGTGTTTCATCATCAATAAGTGGGTCCAAGGGATACAGTAAACCTGAAGTGGAGCATCGGAATCTAAAACTGGACTAACAGGTGAGGTTCAAATCATAGAATGTTGGAGTGTCAGTCCTCTTGTACTTCAGTCGGCATTGTGCCTTTTGTATTAAATTCGGATGCAATTTCTGTGTTTCATCATCAATAAGAAGGTCCAAGGGATACAGTAAACCTGAAGTGAAGCATCGGAATCTAAAACTGGACTCACAGGAGAGGTTTAAATCATAGAAAGTTATAGTTTCAGTCCTCTTGTACTTAAGTTGGCCTTGTGCCTTTTGTATTAAATTCAGATGCAATTTCTGTGCTTCATCGCCAATAAGAAGGTCCAAGGTATACAGTTAACCTGAAGTGAAGCATCGGAATCCAAAACTGGAATCACAGGAGAGGTTCAAATCATAGAAAGTTAGAGTGTCAGTCTTCTTGTACTTACGTCGGCATTGTGCCTTTTGTATTAAATTCGGATGCAATTTCTGTGTTTCATCGTCAATAAGAAGGTCCAAGGGATACAGTAAACCTCAAGTGAAGCATCGGATGCTAAAACTGGACTCACAGGAGAGGTTCAAATCATAGACAGTTAGAGTGTCAGTCACCTTGTACTTAAGTCGGCACTGTGCCCCTTGAATTTAATTCGGATGCAATTTCTGTGTTTCATCGTCAATAAGAAGGTCCAAGGGATACAGTAAACCTGAAGTGAAGCATCGGAATCTAAAACTGTACTCGAAGTAGAGGTTTAAATCATAGAAAGTTGAAGTGTCAGTCCTCTTGTACTTAAGTCGGCATTGTGACTTTTGTATTAAATTCGGATGCAATTTCTGTGCTTTATCGCCAATAAGAAGGTCCAAGGGATACAGTAAACCTGAAGTGAAGCATCGGAATCCAAAACTGGACTCACAGGAGAGGTTCAAATCATAGAAAGTTAGAGTGTCAGTCCTCTTGTAGTTATTTCGGCATTGTGCCTTTTGTATTAAATTCGGATGCAATTTCTGTGTTTCATCTTCAATAAGAAGGTCCAAGGGATACAGTAAACCTGAAGTGAAGCATCGGAATCTAAAACTGGACTCACAGGAGAGGTTCAAATCATAGAAATTTAGAGTGTCAATCCTCTTGTACTTAAGTCGGCCATGTGCCTTTTGTATTAAATTCGGATGCAATTTCTGTTTTTCATCGTCAATAAGAAGGTCCAAGGGATACAGTAAACCTGAAGTGAAGCATCGGAAGCTAAAACTGGACTCACAGGAGAGGTTCAAATCATAGAAAGTTAGAGTGTCAGTCCACTTGTACTTAAGTCGGCACTGTGCCACTTGAATTTAATTCCGATGCAATATCTGTGTTTCATCGTCAATAAGAAGGTCCAAGGGATACAGTAAACCTGAGGTGAAGCATCGGAATCTAGAACTGGACTCGAAGTACAGGTTTAAATCATAGAAAGTTAAAGTGTCAGTCCTCTTGTACTTAAGTCGGCATTGTGACTTTTGTATTAAATTCGGATGCAATTTCTGTGCTTTATCGCCAATAAGAAGTTCCAAGGGATACAGTAAACCTGAAGTGAAGCATCGGAATCCAAAACTGGACTCACAGGAGAGGTTCAAATCATTATAAGTTAGAGTGTCAGTCCTCTTGTACTTATTTCGGCATTGTGCCTTTTGTATTAAATTCGGATGCAATTTCTGTGCTTTATCGCCAATAAGAAGGTCCAAGGGATACAGTAAACCTGAAGTGAAGCATCGGAATCCAAAACTGGACTCACAGGAGAGGTTCAAATCATAGAAAGTTAGAGTGTCAGTCCTCTTGTACTTATTTCGGCATTGTGCCGTTTGTATTAAATTCGGATGCAATTTCTGTGTTTCATCGTCAATATGAATGTCAAAGGGAAACAGTAAACCTGAAGTGAAGCATCGGAATCTAAAACTGGACTCACAGGAGAGGTTCAAATCATAGAAAGATAGAGTGTGGAGTCCTCTTGTACTTAAATCGACATTGTGCCTTTTGTATTAAATTCGGATGCAATTTCTGTGTTTCATCGTCAATTAGAGGGTCTAAGGGATACAGTAAACCTGAAGTGAAGCATCGGAATCTAAAACTGGACTCACAGGTGAGGTTCAAATCATAGAAAGTTAAAGTGTCAGTCCTCTTGTACTTAAGTCGGCATTGTGCCTTTTGTATAAAATTCGGATGCAATTGCTGTGTGTCATCATCAATAAGAAGGTCCAAGGGTTACAGTAAACCTGAAATGAAGCATTGGAATCTAAAACTGGACTCGCAGGAGAGGTTCAAATTATAGAAAGTTCGAGTGTCAGTACTCTTGTACTTAAGTCGGCATTCTGCCTTTTGTATTAAATTCGATGCAATTTCTGTGCTTCATCGCCACTACGAAGGTCCAAGGTATACAGTAAACCAGAAGTGAAGCGTCGGAATCTAAAACTGGACTCACAGGAGAGGTTCAAATCATAGAAAATTAGAGTGTCCGTCCTCTTGTACTTAAGTTGGCATTGTGCCTTTTGTATTGAATTCGGATGCAATTTCTGTGTTTCATCATCAATTAGTGGGTCCAAGGGATACAGTAAACCAGAAGTGGAGCATCGGAATCTAAAACTGGACTAACAGGTGAGGTTCAAATCATAGAATTTTGGAGTGTCAGTCCTCTTGTACTTCAGTCGGCATTGTGCCTTTTGTATTAAATTCGGATGCAATTTCTGTGTTTCATCATCAATAAGAAGGTCCAAGGGATACAGTAAACCTGAAGTGAAGCATCGGAATCTAAAACTGGACTCACAGGAGAGGTTCAAATCATAGAAAGTTAGAGTGTCAGTCCTCTTGTACTTAAGTCGGCCATGTGCCTCTTGTATTAAATTCGGATGCAATTTCTGTGTTTCATCGTCAATGAGAAGGTCCAAGGGATACAGTAAACCTGAAGTGAAGCATCGGAAGCTAAAACTGGTCTCACAGGATAGGTTCAAATCACAGAAAGTTAGAGTGTCAGTCCTCTTGTACTTAAGTCGCCATTGTGCCTTTTGTATTAAATTCGGATGCAATTCCTGTGCTTCAAGGCCATAAGAAGGTCCAAGGTATACAGTAAACCTGAAGTGAAGCATCGGAATCTAAAACTGGACTCACAGCAGAGGTTTAAATCATAGAAAGTTAGAGTGTCAGTCCTCTTGTACTTAAGTTGGCCTTGTGCCTTTTGTATTAAATTCAGATGCAATTTCTGTGCTTCATCGCCAATAAGAAGGTCCAAGGTATACAGTAAACCTGAAGTGAAGCATCGGAATCCAAAACTGGACTCACAGGAGAGGTTCAAATCATAGAAAGTTAGAGTGTCAGTCATCTTGTACTTAAATCGGCACTGTGCCTCTTGAATTTAATTCCGATGCAATTTCTGTGTTTCATCGTCAATAAGAAGGTCCAAGGGATACAGTAAACCTGAAGTGAAGCATCGGAATCTAAAACTGTACTCGAAGTAGAGGTTTAAATCATAGAAAGTTGAAGTGTCAGTCCTCTTGTACGTAAGTCTGCATTGTGCCTTTTGTATTAAATTCGGATGCAATTTTTGTGCTTTATCGCCAATAAGAAGGTCCAAGGGATACAGTAAACCTGAAGTGAAGCATCGGAATCCAAAACTGGACTCTCAGGAGAGGTTCAAATCATAGAAAGTTAGAGTGTCAGTCCTCTTGTACTTACTTCGGCATTGTGCCTTTTGTATTAAATTCGGATGCAATTTCTGTGTTTCATCTTCAATAAGAAGGTCCAAGGGATACAGTAAACCTGAAGTGAAGCATCGGAATCTAAAACTGGACTCACAGGAGAGGTTCAAATCATAGAAATTTAGAGTGTCAGTCCTCTTGTACTTAAGTCGTCCATGTGCCTTTTGTATTAAATTCGGATGCAATTTCTGTGTTTCATCGTCAATAAGAAGGTCCAAGGGATACAGTAAACCTGAAGTGAAGCATCGGAAGCTAAAACTGGACTCACAGGAGAGGTTCAAATCATAGAAAATTAGAGTGTCCGTCACCCTGTACTTAAGTCGGCACTGTGTCTCCTGAATTTAATTCCGATGCAATTTCTGTGTTTCATCGTCAATAAGAAGGTCCAAGGGATACAGTAAACCTGAGGTGAAGCATCGGCATCTAGAACTGGACCCGAAGTACTGGTTTAAATCATAGGAAGTTAAAGTGTCAGTCCTCTTGTACCTAAGTCGGCATTGTGACTTTCGTATTAAATTCGGATGCAATTTCTGTGCTTTATCGCCAATAAGAAGTTCCAAGGGATACAGTAAACCTGAAGTGAAGCATCGGAATCCAAAACTGGACTCACAGGAGAGGTTCAAATCATAGAAAGTTAGAGTGTCAGTCCTCTTGTACTTATTTCGACATTGTGCCTTTTGTATTAAATTCGGATGCAATTTCTGTGTTTAATCGTCAATAAGAAGGTCCAAGCGATACAGTAAACCTGATGTGAAGCATCGGAAGCTAAAACTGGACTCAAAGGAGAGGTTCAAATCAAAAGTTAGAGTGTCAGTCCTCTTGTACTTCAGTCGGCATTGTGCCTTTTGTATTAAATTCGGATGCAATTTCTGTGCTTCATCGTCAATATGAATGTCAAAGGGAAACAGTAAACCTGAGTGAAGCATCGGAATCTAAAACTGGACTCACAGGAGAGGTTCAAATCATAGAAAGATAGAGTGTAGAGTCCTCTTGTACTTAAATCGACATTGTGCCTTTTGTATTAAATTCGGATGCAATTTCTGTGTTTCATCGTCAATTAGAGGGTCTAAGGCATACAGTAAACCTGAAGTGAAGCATCGGAATCTAAAACTGGACCCACAGGTGTGGTTCAAATCATAGAAAGTTAGAGTGTCAGTCCTCTTGTACTTAAGTCGGCATTGTGCCTTTTGTATAAAATTCGGATGCAATTTCTGTGTTTCATCATCAATAAGAAGGTCCAATGGTTACAGTACACCTGAAGTGAAGCATTGGAATCTAAAACTGGACTCACAGCAGAGGTTCAAATCATAGAATGATAGAGTGTCAGTCCTCTTGCACTTAAGTCGGCATCATGCCTTTTGTATTAAATTCAGATGCAATTTCGGTGCTTCATCGTCAATGAGACGGTCCAAGGTATACACTAAACCTGAAGTGAAGCATCGGAATCTAAAACTGGACTCACAGGAGGGGTTCAACCCATAGAAAGTTAGAGTGTCCGTCCTCTTGTACTTTATTCGGCATTGTGCCTTTTGTATTAAATTCGGATTCAACTTCTGTGTTTCATCGTCAATAAGAAGGTCCAAGGTATACAGTAAACCTGAAGTGAAGCATTGGAATCTAAAACTGGACTCACAGGAGTGGTTCAAATCATAGAAAGTTAGGGTGTCAGTGCTCTTTTACTTAAGTCGGCATTGTGCATTTTGTATTAAATTCGAATGGAAATTCTGTGTTTCATCGTCAATAAGACGGTCCAAGGGATACAGTAAACCTGAAGTGAAGCATCGGAATCTAAAACTGGACTCACAGGAGAGGTTCAAATCATAGAAAGTTAGAGTGTCAGTCCTCTTGTACTTAAGTCGGCATTGTGCCTTTTGTATTAAGTTCGGATGCAATTTCTGAGTTTCATCATCAATAAGAAGGTCCAAGGCATACAGTAAACCTGAAGTGAAGCATCGGAATCTAAAACTGGACTCACAGGAGAGGTTCAAATCATAGAAAGTTAGAGTGTCAGTCCGGTCGTACTTAATTCAGCATTGTGCCTTTTGTATTAAATTCGGATGCAATTTCTGTGTTTCATCGTCAACAAGAAGGTCCAAGGGATACAGTAAACCTGAAGTGAAGCATCGGAATCTAAAACTGGACTCAAAGGAGAGGTTCAAATCATAGAAAGTTAGAGAGTCCTCTTGTACTTCAGCCGGCATTGTGCCGTTTGTATTAAATTCGGATGTAATTTCTGTGTTTTATCGTCAATAAAAATGTCCAAGGGAAACAGTAAACCTGAAGTGAAGCATCGGAATCTTAAACTGGACTCACAGGAGAGGTTCAAATCATAGAAAGTTAGAGTGTAGAGTCCTCTTGTACTTAAATCGGCATTGTGCCTTTTGTATTAAATTCGGATGCAATTTCTGTGTTTCATCGTCAATAAGAGGGTCCAAGGGATACAGTAAACATGAAGTGAAGCATCGGAACTTAAAACTGGACTCACAGGTGAGGTTCAAATCATAGAAATTTAGAGTGTCAGTCCTCTTGTACTTAAGTCGGCATTGTGCCTTTTGTATTAAATTCGGATGCAATTTCTGTGCTTCATCGCCAATAAGAAGGTCCAACGTATACAGTAATCCTGAAGTGAAGCGTCAGAATCTAAAACTGGACTCTCAGGAGAGGTTCAAATCTTAGAAACTTAGAGTGTCAGTCCTCTTGTACTTAGGTCGGCATTGTGCCTTTTGAATTTAATTCCGATGCAATTTCTGTGTTTCGTTGTCAATAAGAAGGTCCAAGGGAAACATTAAACCTGAAGTGAAGCATCGGAATCTAAAACTGGACTCACAGGAGAGATTTAAATCATAGAAAGTTCTAGTGTCAGTGCTCTTGTACTTAAGTCGGCATTGTGCCTTTTGTATTAAGTTTGGATGCAATTTCTGTGCTTCATCGCCAATAAGAAGGTCCAAAGTATACAGTAAACCTGAAGTGAAGCATCGGAATCTAAAACTGGACTCACAGGAGAGGTTCAAATCATACAGAGTTAGGGTGTCAGATCTCTTGTACTTAAGTCAGCATTGTGCCTTTTGTATTAAATTCGGATGCAATTTCTGTGTTTCATCGCCAATAAGAAGGTCCAAGGTATACAGTAAACCTGAAGTGAAGCATCGGAATCTAAAACTGGACTCACAGGAGAGGTTCAATTCATAGAAAGTTAGAGTGTCAGTAGTCTTGTACTTAAGTCGGCATTGTGCCTTTTGTATTAAATTCGGATGCAATTTCTGTGCTTCATCGCCACTAAGAAGGTCCAAGGTATACAGTAAACCAGAAGTGAAGCGTCGGAATCTAAAACTGGACTCACAGGAGAGGTTCAAATCATAGGAAATTAGAGTGTCCGTCTTCTTGTACTTAAGTTGGCATTGTGCTTTTGTATTAAATTCGGATGCAATTTCTGTGCTTCATCGCCAATAAGAAGGTCCAAGGTATACAGTAAACCTGAAGTGAAGCATCGGAATCTAACACTGGACTCACAGGAGAGGTTTAAATCATAGAAAGTTAGAGTGTCAGTCCTCTTGTACTTAAGTCGGCATTGTGCCTTTTGTATTAAATTCGGATGCAATTTCTGTGCTTCATCACCAATAAGAAGTTCCGAGGTATACAGTAAACCTGAAGTGAAGCATCGGAATCTAAAACTGGAATCACAGGAGAGGTTCAAATCATAGAAAGTTAGAGTGTCAGTCCTCTTGTACTTAAGTCGGCATTGTGCCTTTTGTATTAAATTTGGATGCAATTTCTGTGTTTCATCATCAATAAGTGGGTCCAAGGGATACAGTAAACCTGAAGTGAAGCATCGGAATCTAAAACTGGACTAACAGGTGAGGTTCAAATCATAGAATGTTGGAGTGTCAGTCCTCTTGTACTTCAGTCGGCATTGTGCCTTTTGTATTAAATTCGGATGCAATTTCTGTGTTTCATCATCAATACGAAGGTCCAAGGGATACAGTAAACCTGAAGTGAAGCATCGGAATCTAAAACTGGACTCACAGGAGAGGTTCAAATCATAGAAAGTTAGAGTGTCAGTCCTCTTGTACTTAAGTCGGCCATGTGCCTCTTGTATTAAATTCGGATGCAATTTCTGTGTTTCATCGTCAATGAGAAGGTCCAAGGGATACAGTAAACATGATGTGAAGCATCAGAAGCTAAAATTGGACTCACAAGAGAGGTTCAAATCATAGAAAATTAGAGTGTCCGTCCTCTTGTACTTAAGTTGGCATTGTGCCTTTTGTATTGAATTCGGATGCAATTTCTGTGTTTCATCATCAATAAGTGGGTCCAAGGGATACAGTAAACCTGAAGTGAAGCATCGGAATCTAAAACTGGACTAACAGGTGAGGTTCAAATCATAGAATGTTGCAGTGTCTGTCCTCTTGTACTTCAGTCGGCATTGTGCCTTTTGTATTAAATTCGGATGCAATTTCTGTGTTTCATCATCAATAAGAAGGTACAAGGGATACATTAAACCTGAAGTGAAGCATCGGAATCTAAAACTGGACTCACAGGAGATGTTCAAATCATAGAAACTTAGAGTGTTAGTCCTTTTGTACTTAAGTCGGTATTCGGCCTCTTGTATTAAATTCGGATGCGATTTCTGTGTTTCACCGTCAATTAGAAGGTACAAGAGATACAGTAAACCTGAAGTGAAGCATCGGAATCTTAAACTGGACCACAGTAGAGGATCAAATCATGGAAAACTGGAGTGTCAGTCCTCTTGTACTTAAGTCGGCATTGTGCCTTTTGTATTAAATTCGGATACAATTTCTGTGCTTCAAGGCCATAAGAAGGTCCAAGGTATACAGTTAACCTTAAGTGAAGCATCGGAATCTAAAACTGGACTCACAGCAGAGGTTTAAATCATAGAAAGTTAGAGTGTCAGTCCTCTTGTACTTAAGTTGGCCTTGTGCCGTTTGTATTAAATTCAGATGCAATTTCTGTGCTTCATCGCCAATAAGAAGGTCCAAGGTATACAGTAAACCTGAAGTGAAGCATCGGAATCCAAAACTGGACTCACAGGAGAGGTTCAAATCATAGAAAGTTATAGTGTCAGTCTTCTTGTACTTAAGTCGGCATTGTGCCTTTTGTATTAAATTCGGATGCAATTTCTGTGTTTCATCGTCAATAAGAAGGTCCAAGGGATTCAGTAAACCTGAAGTCAAGCATCGGATGCTAAAACTGGACTCACAGGAGAGGTTCAAATCATAGAAAGTTAGAGTGTCAGTCACCTTGTACTTAAGTCGGCACTGTGCCTCTTGAATTTAATTCGGATGCAATTTCTGTGTTTCATCGTCAATAAGAAGGTCCAAGAGATACAGTAAACCTGAAGTGAAGCATCGGAATCTAAAACTGTACTCGAAGTAGAGGTTTAAATCATAGAAAGTTGAAGTGTCAGTCCTCTTGTACTTAAGTCGGCATTGTGACTTTTGTATTAAATTCGGATGCAATTTCTGTGCTTTATCGCCAATAAGAAGGTCCAGGGGATACAGTAAACCTGAAGTGAAGCATCGGAATCCAAAACTGGACTCACAGGAGAGGTTCAAGTCATAGAAAGTTAGAGTGTCAGTCCTCTTGTAGTTATTTCGGCATTGTGCCTTTTGTATTAAATTCGGATGCAATTTCTATTTTTCATCGTCAATAAAAAGGTCCAAGGGATACAGTAAACCTGAAGTGAAGCATCGGAAGCTAAAACTGGACTCACAGGAGAGGTTCAAATCATAGAAAGTTAGAGTGTCAGTCCACTTGTACTTAAGTCGGCACTGTGCCTCTCGAATTTAATTCCGATGCAATATCTGTGTTTCATCGTCAATAAGAAGGTCCAAGGGATACAGTAAACCTGAGGTGAAGCATCGGAATCTAGAACTGGACTCGAAGTACAGGTTTAAATCATAGAAAGATAAAGTGTCAGTCCTCTTGTACTTAAGTCGGCATTGTGACTTTTGTATTAAATTCAGATGCAATTTCTGTGCTTTATCGCCAATAAGAAGTTCCAAGGGATACAGTAAACCTGAAGTGAAGCATCGGAATCCAAAACTGGACTCACAGGAGAGGTTCAAATCATTATAAGTTAGAGTGTCAGTCCTCTTGTACTTATTTCGGCATTGTGCCTTTTGTATTAAATTCGGATGCAATTTCTGTCCTTTTTCGCCAATAAGAAGGTCCAAGGGATACAGTAAACCTGAAGTGAAGCATCGGAATCCAAAACTGGACTCACAGGAGAGGTTCAAATCATAGAAAGTTAGAGTGTCAGTCCTCTTGTACTTATTTCGGCATTGTGCCGTTTGTATTAAATTCGGATGCAATTTCTGTGTTTCATCGTCAATATGAATGTCAAAGGGAAACAGTAAACCTGAAGTGAAGCATCGGAATCTAAAACTGGACTCACAGGAGTGGTTCAAATCATAGAAAGATAGAGTGTAGAGTCCTCTTGTACTTAAATCGACATTGTGCCTTTTGTATTAAATTCGGATGCAATTTCTGTGTTTCATCGTCAATTAGAGGGTCTAATGGATACAGTAAACCTGAAGTGAAGCATCGGAATCTAAAACTGGACTCACAGGTGAGGTTCAAATCATAGAAAGTTAAAGTGTCAGTCCTCTTGTACTTAAGTCGGCATTGTGCCTTTTGTATAAAATTCGGATGCAATTTCTGTGTTTCATCATCAATAAGAAGGACCAAGGGTTACAGTAAACCTGAAATGAAGTATTGGAATCCAAAACTGGTCTCGCAGGAGATGTTCAAATCATAGAAAGTTCGAATGTCAGTACTCTTGTACTTAAGTCGGCATTGTGCCTATTGTATTAAATTCGATGCAATTTCTGTGCTTCATCGCCACTAAGAAGGTACAAGGTATACAGTAAACCAGAAGTGAAGCGTCGGAATCTAAAACTGGACTCACAGGAGAGGTTCAAATCATAGATAATTAGAGTGTCCGTCCTCTTGTACTTAAGTTGGCATTGTGCCTTTTGTATTGAATTCGAATGCAATTTCTGTGTTTCATCATCAATAAGTGGGTCCAAGGGATACAGTAAACCTGAAGTTTAGCATCGGAATCTAAAACTGGACTAACAGGTGAGGTTCAAATCATAGAATGTTGGAGTGTCAGTCCTCTTGTACTTCAGTCGGCATTGTGCCTTTTGTATTAAATTCGGATGCAATTTCTGTGTTTCATCATCAATAAGAAGGTCCAAGGGATACAGTAAACCTGAAGTGAAGCATCGGAATCTAAAACTGGACTCACAGGAGTGGTTCAAATCATAGAAAGTTAGAGTGTCAGTCCTCTTGTACTTAAGTCGGCCATGTGCCTCTTGTATTAAATTCGGATTCAATTTCTGTGTTTCATCGTCAATGAGAAGGTCCAAGGGATACAGTAAACCTGAAGTGAAGCATCGGAAGCTAAAACTGGACTCACAGAATAGGTTCAAATCACAGAAAGTTAGAGTGTCAGTCCTCTTGTACTTAAGTCGCCATTGTGCCTTTTGTATTAACTTTGGATGCAATTTCTGTGCTTCATCGCCAATAAGAAGGTCCAAGGCATACAGTAAACCTGAAGTGAAGCATCGGTATCTAAAACTGGACTCACAGCAGAGGTTTAAATCATAGAAAGTTAGAGTGTCAGTCCTCTTGTACTTAAGTTGGCCTTGTGCCTTTTGTATTAAATTCAGATGCAATTTCTGTGCTTCATCGCCAATAAGAAGGTCCAAGGTATACAGTAAACCTGAAGTGAAGCATCGGAATCCAAAACTGGACTCACAGGAGAGGTTCAAATCATAGAAAGTTAGAGTGTCAGTCACCTTGTACTTAAATCGGCACTGCGCCTCTTGAATTTAATTCCGATGCAATTTCTGTGTTTCATCGTCAATAAGAAGGTCCAAGGGATACAGTAAACCTGAAGTGAAGCATCGGAATCTAAAACTGTACTCGAAGTAGAGGTTTAAATCATAGAAAGTTGAAGTGTCAGTCCTCTTGTACGTAAGTCTGCATTGTGCCTTTTGTATTAAATTCGGATGCAATTTCTGTGCTTTATCGAAAATAAGAAGGTCCAAGGGATACAGTAAACCTGAAGTGAAGCATCGGAATCCAAAACTGGACTCTCAGGAGAGGTTCAAATCATAGAAACTTAGAGTGTCAGTCCTCTTGTACTTACTTCGGCATTGTGCCTTTTGTATTAAATTCGGATGCAATTTCTGTGTTTCATCTTCAATAAGATGGTCCAAGGGATACAGTAAACCTGAAGTGAAGCATCGGAATCTAAAACTGGACTCACAGGAGGGATTCAAATCATAGAAATTTAGAGTGTCAGTCCTCTTGTACTTAAGTCGGCCATGTGCCTTTTGTATTAAATTCGGATGCAATTTCTGTGTTTCATCGTCAATAAGAAGGTCCAAGGGATACAGTAAACCTGAAGTGAAGCATCGGAAGCTAAAACTGGACTCACAGGAGAGGTTCAAATCATAGAAAATTAGAGTGTCGGTCACCTTGTACTTTAGTCGGCACTGTGCCTCCTGAATTTAATTCCGATGCAATTTCTGTGTTTCATCGTCAATAAGGAGGTCCAAGGGATACAGTAAACCTGAGGTGAAGCATCGGAATCTAGAACTGGACTCGAAGTACTGGTTTAAATCATAGAAAGTTAAAGTGTCAGTCCTCTTGTACCTAAGTCGGCATTGTGACTTTCGTATTAAATTCGGATGCAATTTCTGTGCTTTATCGCCAATAAGAAGTTCCAAGGGATACAGTAAACCTGAAGTGAAGCATCGGAATCCAAAACTGGACTCACAGGAGATATTCAAATCATAGAAAGTTAGAGTGTCAGTCCTCTTGTACTTATTTCGACATTGTGCCTTTTGTATTAAATTCGGATGCAATTTCTGTGTTTAATCGTCAATATGAATGTCAAAGGGAAACAGTAAACCTGAGTGAAGCATCGGAATCTAAAACTGGACTCACAGGAGAGGTTCAAATCATAGAAAGATAGAGTGTAGAGTCCTCTTGTACTTAAATCGACATTGTGCCTTTTGTATTAAATTCGGATGCAATTTCTGTGTTACATCGTCAATTAGAGGGTCTAAGGGATACAGTAAACCTGAAGTGAAGCATCGGAATCTAAAACTGGACCCACAGGTGAGGTTCAAATCATAGAAAGTTAGAGTGTCAGTCCTCTTGTACTTAAGTTGGCATTGTGCCTTTTGTATAAAATTCGGATGCAATTTCTGTGTTTCATCATCAATAAGAAGGTCCAAGGGTTACAGTAAACCTGAAGTGAAGCATTGGAATCTAAAACTGGACTCACAGCAGAGGTTCAAATCATAGAATGATAGAGTGTCAGTCCTCTTGTACTTCAGTCGGCATTGTGCCTTTTGTATTAAATTCGGATGCAATTTCTGTGTTTCATCATCAGTAAGAAGTTCCAAGGGATACAGTAAACCTGAAGTGAAGCATCGGAATCTAAAACTGGACTCACAGGAGAGGTTCAAATCATAGAAAGTTAGAGTGTCAGTCCTCTTGTACTTAAGTCGGCCATGTGCCACTTGTATTAAATTCGGATGCAATTTCTGTATTTCATCGTCAATGAGAAGGTCCAAGGGATACAGTAAACCTGAAGTGAAGCATCGGAAGGTAAAACTGGACTCACAGGATAGGTTCAAATCACAGAAAGTTAGAGTGTCAGTCCTCTTGTACTTAAGTCGCCATTGTGCCTTTTGTATTAATTTTGGATGCAATTTCTGTGCTTCATCGCCAATACGAAGGTCCAAGGTATACAGTAAACCTGAAGTGAAGCATCGGAATCTAAAACTGGACTCACAGGAGATGTTCAAATCATAGAAACTTAGAGTGTTAGTCCTTTTGTACTTAAGTTGGTATTCGGCCTCTTGTATTAAATTCGGATGCGATTTCTGTGTTTCACCGTTACTTAGAAGGTCCAACAGATACAGTAAACCTGAAGTGAAGCATCGGAATCTAAAACTGGACTCACAGGAGAGGTTCAAATCATAGAAAGTTAGAGTGTCAGTTCTCTTGTACTTAAGTCGGCATTGTGGCTTTCGTATTAAATTCGGATGCAATTTCTGTGTTTCATCGTCAATAAGAAGGTCCAAGGGATACAGTAAATCTGAAGTGAAGCATCGGAATCTAAAACTGGACCCACAGTAGAGGATCAAATCATGGAAAGCTGGAGTGTCTGTCCTCTTGTACTTAAGTCGGCATTGTGCCTTTTGTATTAAATTCGGAAGCAATTTCTGTGCTTCAAGGCCATAAGAAGGTCCAAGGTATACAGTAAACCTGAAGTGAAGCATCGGAATCTAAAACTGGACTCACAGCAGAGGTTTAAATCATAGAAAGTTAGAGTGTCAGTCCTCTTGTACTTAAGTTGGCCTTGTGCCTTTTGTATTAAATTCAGATGCAATTTCTGTGCTTCATCGCCAATAAGAAGGTCCAAGGTATACAGTAAACCTGAAGTGAAGCATCGGAATCCAAAACTGGACTCACAGGTGAGGTTTAAATCATAGAAAGTTAGAGTGTCAGTCCTCTTGTACTTAAGTCGGCATTGTGCCTTTTGTATTAAATTCGGATGCAATTTCTCTGTATCATCGTCAATAAGAAGGTCCAAGGGATACAGTAAACCTGAAGTGAAGCATCGGAAGCAAAAACTGGACTCACAGGAGAGGTTCAAATCATAGAAAGTTAGAGTGTCAGTCACCTTGTACTTAAGTCGGCACTGTGCCTCTTGAATTTAATTACGATGCAATTTCTGTGTTTCATCGTCAATAAGAAGGTCCAAGGGATACAGTAAACCTGAAGTGAAGCATCGGAATCTAAAACTGTACTCGAAGTAGAGGTTCAAATCATAGAAATTTAAAGTGTCAGTCCTCTTTTACTTCAGTCGGCATTGTGCCTTTTGTATTAAATTCGGATGCAATTTCTGTGCTTCATCGTCAATATGAATGTCAAAGGGAAACAGTGAACCTGAGTGAAGCATCGGAATCTACAACTGGACTCACAGGAGAGGTTCAAATCATAGAAAGATAGAGTGTAGAGTCCTCTTGTACTTAAATCGACATTGTGCCTTTTGTATTAAATTCGGATGCAATTTCTGTGGTTCATCGTCAATTAGAGGATCTAAGGGATACAGTAAACCTGAAGTGAAGCATCGGAATCTAAAACTGGACTCACAGGTGAGGTTCAAATCATAGAAAGTTAGAGTGTCAGTCCTCTTGTACTTAAGTCGGCCTTGTGCCTTTTGTATTAAATTCGGATTCAACTTCTGTGTTTCATCGTCAATAAGAAGGTCCAAGGTATACAGTAAACCTGAAGTGAAATATCGGAATCTAAAACTGGACACACAGAAGAGGTTCAAATCATAGAGATTTAGAGTGTCAGTCGTCTTGTACTTAAGTCGGCATTGTGCCTTTTGTATTATATTCGGATCCAATTTCTGTGTTTCATCTTCAATAAGAGGGTCCAAGGGATCCAGTAAACCTGAAGTGAAGCATCGGAATCTAAAACTGGACTCACAAGAGAGGTTCAAATCATAGAAAGTTAGAGAGTCCACTTGTACTTCAGCCGGCATTGTGCCTTTTGTATTAAATTCGGATGCAATTTCTGTGTTTCATCGTCAATAAGAATGTCCAAGGGAAACAGTAAACCTGAAGTGAAGCATCGGAATCTTAAACTGGACTCACAGGAGAGGTTCAAATCATAGAAAGTTAGAGTGTAGAGTCCTCTTGTACTTAAATCGGCATTGTGCCTTTTGTATTAAATTCGGATGCAATTTCTGTGTTTCATCGTCAATAAGAGGGTCCAAGTGATACAGTAAACCTGAAGTGAAGCATCGGAACTTAAATTTGGACTCACAGGTGAGGTTCAAATCATAGAAAGTTAGAGTGTCAGTCCTCTTGTACTTAAGTCGGCATTGTGCCTTTTGTATTAAATTCGGATGCAATTTCTGGGCTTCATCATCAATAAGAAGGTACAAGGGTTACAATAATCCTGAAGTGAAGCATTGGAATCTAAAACTGGACTCACAGCAGAGGTTCAAATCATAGAATGATAGAGTGTCAGTCCTCTTGTACTTAAGTCAGCATTCTGCCTTTTGTATTAAATTCGGATGCAATTTCTGTGCTTCATCGTCAATAAGACGGGCCATGGTAAACACTAAACCTGAAGTGAAGCATCGGAATCTAAAACTGGTCTCACAGGGGAGGTTCAAATCATAGAAAGTTTGAGTGTCTGTCCTCTTGTACTTAAGTCAGCAGTGTGCCTTTTGTATTAAATTCGGATGCAATTTCTGAGTTTCATCGTCAATAAGAATGTCCAAGGGATACAGTAAACCTGAAGTGAAGCATCGGAATCTAAAACTGGACTAAAAGGTGAGGTTCCAATTATAGAAAATTAGAGTGTCCGTCCTCTTGTACTTCAGTCGGCATTGAGCTTTTTATATTAAATTCGGATTCAATTTCTGTGTTTCATCACCAATAAGAAGGTCCAAGGGATACAGTAAACTTGAAGTGAAGCTTCGGAATCTAAATCTGGACTCACAGGAGAGGTTCAAATCGTAGAAAGTTAGAGTGTCAGTCCGCTAGTAATTAAGTCGGCAATGTTTCTTTTGTAATTAATTCGGATGCAATTTCTGTGTTTCATCGTTAATAAGAAGGTCCAAGGGATACAGTAAACCTGAAGTGGAGTATCGGAATCTAAAACTGGACTCACAGGAGTGGTTCAAATCATAGAAATTTAGAGTGTAAGTCCTCTTGTACTTAAGTCGGCATTGTGCATTTTGTATTAATTTCGGATGCAATTTCTGAGTTTCATCAAGAATAAGAAGGTCCAAGGGATACAGTAAAACTGAAGTGAAGCATCGGAATCTAAAACGGGACTCACAGGAGTGGTTCACATCATAGATAGTTAGGGTGTCAGTCCTCTTTTACTTGAGTCGGCATTGTGCATTTTGTATTAAATTCGAATGGAAATTCTGTGTTTCATCGTCAATAAGACGGTCCAAGGGATACAGTAAACCTGAAGTGAAGCATCGGAATCTAAGACTGGTTTCACAGGAGAGGTTCAAAGCATAGAAAGTTAGAGTGTCAGTCCTCTTGTACTTAAGTCGGAATTGTGCCTTTTGTATTAAATTCGGATGCAATTTCTGAGTTTCATCGTCAATAAGAATGTCCAAGGGATACAGTAAACCTGAAGTGAAGCATCGGAATCTAAAACTGGACTCACAGGAGAGGTTCAAATCATAGGAAGTTAGAGTGTCAGTCCTCTTGTACTTAAGTCGGCATTGTGCCTTTTGTATTAAATTCAGATGCAATTTCTGTGCTTCATCGCCAATAAGAAGGTCCAAGGTATACAGTAAACCTGAAGTGAAGCATCGGAATCCAAAACTGGACTCACAGGTGAGGTTTAAATCATAGAAAGTTAGAGTGTCAGTCCTCTTGTACTTAAGTCGGCATTGTGCCTTTTGTATTAAATTCGGATGCAATTTCTGAGTTTCATCGTCAATAACAATGTCCAAGGGATACAGTAAACCTGAAGTGAAGCATCGGAATCTAAAACTGGACTAACAGGTGAGTTTCAAATCATAGAAAGTTAGAGTGCCAGTCCTCTTGTACTTAAGTCGGCATTCTGCCTTTTGTATTAAATTCGGATGCAATTTCTGTGCTTCATGGTCAATAAGACGGTCCAAGGTATAGACTAAACCTGAAGTGAAGCATCGGAAACTAAAACTGGTCTCACCGGAGAGGTTCAAATCATAGAAAGTTAGAGTGTCTGTCCTCTTGTACTTAAGTCGGCATTGTGCCTTTTGTATTAAATTCGGATTCAACTTCTGTGTTTCATCGTCAATAAGAAGGTCCAAGGTATACAGTAAACCTGAAGTCAAGGATCGGAATCTATAACTGGACTAACAGGTGAGGTTCAAATTATAGATAGTTTGGGTGTCAGTCCTCTTGTACCTCAGTCGGCATTGAGCTTTTTATATTAATTTCGGATTCAATTTCTGTGTTTCATCATCAATAAGAAGGTCCAAGGGATACAGTAAACCTGAAGTGAAGCATCGGAATCTAAAACTGGACTCACAGGAGAGGTTCAAATCATAGAGAGTTAGAGTGTCAGTCCTCTAGTAATTAAGTCGGAATTATTTCTTTTGTAATTAATTCGGATGCAATTTCTGTGTCTCATCGTTAATAAGAAGGTCCAAGGGATACAGTAAACCTGAAGTGGAGTATCGGAATCTAAAACTGGACTCTTAGGAGTGGTTCAAATCATAAAAATTTAGAGTGTCAGTCCTCTTGTACTTAAGTCGGCATTGTGCCTTTTGTATTAAAGTCGGATGCAATTTCTGAGTTTCATCATCAATAAGAAGGTCCAAGGGATACAGTAAACCTGAAGTGAAGCATCGGAATATAAAACTGGACTCACAGGAGAGGTTCAAATCATAGAAAGTTAGAGTGTCAGTCCTGTTGTACTTAAGTCGGCATTGTGCCTTTTATACTAAATTCGGATGCAATTTCTGTGTTTCATCGTCAATAAGATGGTCCAAGGGATACAGTAAACCTGAAGTGAAGCATCGGAATCTAAAACTGGAGTCACAGGAGAGGTTCAATTCATAGAAAGTTAGAGTGTCAGTCCTCTTGTACTTAAGTCGGCATTGTCCCTTTTGTGTTAAATTCGGATGCAATTTCTGTGCTTCATCGCCAATAAGATGGTCCAAGGTATACAGTAAACCTGAAGTGAAGCGTCGGAATCTAAAACCCTGACTCACAGGAGAGGTTCAAATCATAGAAACATAGAGTGTCAGTCCTCTTGTACTTAAGTCGGCATTGTGCCTTTTGAATTTAATTCCGATGCAATTTCTGTGTTTCATCGTCAAAAAGAAAGTCCAAGGGATGCATTAAACCTGAAATGAAGCATCGGAATCTAAAACTGGACTCACAGGAGAGGTTTAAATCATAGAAAGTTAGAGTGTCAGTCCTCTTGTACTTAAGTCGGCATTGTGCCTTTTGTATTAAATTCGGATGCAATTTCTGTGCTTCATTGCCAATAAGAAGGTCCAAGGTATACAGTTAACCTGAAGTGAATCATCGGAATCTTAAACTGGACTCACAGGAGAGGTTCAAATCATAGAAAGTTAGAGTTTCAGTCCTCTTGTACTTAAGTCGGCATTGTGCCTTTTGTATTAAATTCGGATGCAATTAATGTGTTTCATCGTCAATAAGAAGGTCCATGGGATACAGTAAACCTGAAGTGAAGCATCGGAATCTAAAACTGGACTCACAGGAGAGGTTCAAATCATAGAAAGTTATAGTGTCAGTTCTCTTGTACTTAAGTCAGCATTGTGCCTTTCGTATTAAATTCGGATGCAATTTCTGTGTTTCATCGTGAATATGAAGGTCCATGAGATACAGTACACCTGAAGTGAAGGATCGGAATCTAAAACTGGACTCACAGGAGAGGATCAAATAATAGAAAGTTAGAGTGTCAGTCCTCTTGTACTTAAGTCGGCATTGTGCCTCTTGTGTTGAATTCGGATGCAATTTCTGTGTTTCATCGTCAATAAGGAGGTCCAAGGGATACAGTAAACCTGAAGTGAAGCATCGGAATCTAAAACTGGACTCACAGGAGAGGGTCAAATCATTGAAAGTTAGAGTGTCAGTCCTCATGTACTTAAGTCGGCAGTATCCCTATTGTATTAAATTCGGATGCAAATTCTGTGTTTCATCATCAATAAGAAGGTCCAAGGGATACAGTAAACCTGAAGTGAAGGATCGGAATCTAAAACTGGACTCACAGGAGAGGATCAAATAATAGAAAGTTAGAGTGTCAGTCCTCTTGTACTTAAGTCGGCATTGTGCCTCTTGTATTGAATTCGGATGCAATTTCTGTGTTTCATCGTCAATAAGGAGGTCCAAGGGATACAGTAAACCTGAAGTGAAGCATCGGAATCTAAAACTGGACTCACAGGAGAGGATCAATTCATTGAAAGTTAGAGTGTCAGTCCTCATGTACTTAAGTCGGCAGTATCCCTATTGTATTAAATTCGGATGCAAATTCTGTGTTTCATCATCAATACGAAGGTCCAAGGGATACAGTAAACCTGATGTGAAGCATCGGAATCTAAAACTGGACTCACAGGAGAGGTTCAAATCATAGAAAGTTAGAGTGTCAGTCCTGTTGTACTTAACTCGGCATTGTGCCTTTTGTATTAAATTCGGATGCAATTTCTGTGTTTCATCGTCAACAAAAAGGTCCAAGGGATTCAGTAAACCTGAAGTGAAGCATCGGAATCTAAAACTGGACTCAAAGGAGAGGTTCAAAACATAGAAAGTAAGAGAGTCCTCTCGTACTTCAGTCGGCATTGTGCCTTTTGTATTAAATTCGGATGCATTTTCTGTGTATCATCGTCAATAAGAATGTCCAAGGGAGACAGTAAACCTGAAGTGAAGCATCGGAATCTAAAACTGGACTCACAGGAGAGGTTCAAATCATAGAAAGTTAGAGTGTAGAGTCCTCTTGTACTTAAATCGGCATTGTGCCTTTTGTATTAAATTCGGATGCAATTTCTGTGTTTCATCGTCAATAAGAGGGTCCAAGATATACAGTAAACCTGAAGTGAAGCATCGGAACTTAAATCTGGACTCACAGGTGAGGTTCAAATCATAGAAAGTTAGAGTGTCAGTCCTCTTGTACTTAAGTCGGCATTGTGCCTTTTGTATTAAATTCGGATGCAATTTCAGGGCTTCATCATCAATAAGAAGGTCCAAGGGTTACAATAAACCTGAAGTGAAGCATTGGAATCTAAAACTGGACTCACAGCAGAGGTTCAAATCATAGAATGATAGAGTGCCAGTCCTCTTGTACTTAAGTCGGCATTCTGCCTTTTGTATTAAATTCGGATGCAATTTCTGTGCTTCATGGTCAATAAGACGGTCCAAGGTATAGACTAAACCTGAAGTGAAGCATCGGAAACTAAAACTGGTCTCACCGGAGAGGTTCAAATCATAGAAAGTTAGAGTGTCTGTCCTCTTGTACTTAAGTCGGCATTGTGCCTTTTGTATTAAATTCGGATTCAACTTCTGTGTTTCATCGTCAATAAGAGGGTCCAAGGTATACAGTAAACCTGAAGTCAAGGATCGGAATCTATAACTGGACTAACAGGTGAGGTTCAAATTATAGATAGTTTGGGTGTCAGTCCTCTTGTACCTCAGTCGGCATTGAGCTTTTTATATTAATTTCGGATTCAATTTCTGTGTTTCATCATCAATAAGAAGGTCCAAGGGATACAGTAAACCTGAAGTGAAGCATCGGAATCTAAAACTGGACTCACAGGAGAGGTTCAAATCATAGAGAGTTAGAGTGTCAGTCCTCTAGTAATTAAGTCGGAATTATTTCTTTTGTAATTAATTCGGATGCAATTTCTGTGTCTCATCGTTAATAAGAAGGTCCAAGGGATACAGTAAACCTGAAGTGGAGTATCGGAATCTAAAACTGGACTCTTAGGAGTGGTTCAAATCATAGAAATTTAGAGTGTCAGTCCTCTTGTACTTAAGTCGGCATTGTGCCTTTTGTATTAAAGTCGGATGCAATTTCTGAGTTTCATCATCAATAAGAAGGTCCAAGGGATACAGTAAACCTGAAGTGAAGCATCGGAATATAAAACTGGACTCACAGGAGAGGTTCAAATCATAGAAAGTTAGAGTGTCAGTCCTGTTGTACTTAAGTCGGCATTGTGCCTTTTATACTAAATTCGGATGCAATTTCTGTGTTTCATCGTCAATAAGATGGTCCAAGGGATACAGTAAACCTGAAGTGAAGCATCGGAAATATAAAACTGGAGTCACAGGAGAGGTTCAATTCATAGAAAGTTAGAGTGTCAGTCCTCTTGTACTTAAGTCGGCATTGTCCCTTTTGTGTTAAATTCGGATGCAATTTCTGTGCTTCATCGCCAATAAGATGGTCCAAGGTATACAGTAAACCTGAAGTGAAGCGTCGGAATCTAAAACCCTGACTCACAGGAGAGGTTCAAATCATAGAAACATAGAGTGTCAGTCCTCTTGTACTTAAGTCGGCATTGTGCCTTTTGAATTTAATTCCGATGCAATTTCTGTGTTCCATCGTCAAAAAGAAAGTCCAAGGGATGCATTAAACCTGAAATGAAGCATCGGAATCTAAAACTGGACTCACAGGAGAGGTTTAAATCATAGAAAGTTAGAGTGTCAGTCCTCTTGTACTTAAGTCGGCATTGTGCCTTTTGTATTAAATTCGGATGCAATTTCTGTGCTTCATTGCCAATAAGAAGGTCCAAGGTATACAGTTAACCTGAAGTGAATCATCGGAATCTAAAACTGGACTCACAGGAGAGGTTCAAATCATAGAAAGTTAGAGTTTCAGTCCTCTTGTACTTAAGTCGGCATTGTGCCTTTTGTATTAAATTCGGATGCAATTAATGTGTTTCATCGTCAATAAGAAGGTCCATGGGATACAGTAAACCTGAAGTGAAGCATCGGAATCTAAAACTGGACTCACAGGAGAGGTTCAAATCATAGAAAGTTATAGTGTCAGTTCTCTTGTACTTAAGTCAGCATTGTGCCTTTCGTATTAAATTCGGATGCAATTTCTGTGTTTCATCGTGAATATGAAGGTCCATGAGATACAGTACACCTGAAGTGAAGGATCGGAATCTAAAACTGGACTCACAGGAGAGGATCAAATAATAGAAAGTTAGAGTGTCAGTCCTCTTGTACTTAAGTCGGCATTGTGCCTCTTGTATTGAATTCGGATGCAATTTCTGTGTTTCATCGTCAATAAGGAGGTCCAAGGGATACAGTAAACCTGAAGTGAAGCATCGGAATCTAAAACTGGACTCACAGGAGAGGGTCAAATCATTGAAAGTTAGAGTGTCAGTCCTCATGTACTTAAGTCGGCAGTATCCCTATTGTATTAAATTCGGATGCAAATTCTGTGTTTCATCATCAATAAGAAGGTCCAAGGGATACAGTAAACCTGAAGTGAAGGATCGGAATCTAAAACTGGACTCACAGGAGAGGATCAAATAATAGAAAGTTAGAGTGTCAGTCCTCTTGTACTTAAGTCGGCATTGTGCCTCTTGTATTGAATTCGGATGCAATTTCTGTGTTTCATCGTCAATAAGGAGGTCCAAGGGATACAGTAAACCTGAAGTGAAGCATCGGAATCTAAAACTGGACTCACAGGAGAGGATCAAATCATTGAAAGTTAGAGTGTCAGTCCTCATGTACTTAAGTCGGCAGTATCCCTATTGTATTAAATTCGGATGCAAATTCTGTGTTTCATCATCAATACGAAGGTCCAAGGGATACAGTAAACCTGATGTGAAGCATCGGAATCTAAAACTGGACTCACAGGAGAGGTTCAAATCATAGAAAGTTAGAGTGTCAGTCCTGTTGTACTTAACTCGGCATTGTGCCTTTTGTATTAAATTCGGATGCAATTTCTGTGTTTCATCGTCAACAAGAAGGTCCAAGGGATTCAGTAAACCTGAAGTGAAGCATCGGAATCTAAAACTGGACTCAAAGGAGAGGTTCAAAACATAGAAAGTAAGAGAGTCCTCTCGTACTTCAGTCGGCATTGTGCCTTTTGTATTAAATTCGGATGCATTTTCTGTGTATCATCGTCAATAAGAATGTCCAAGGGAGACAGTAAACCTGAAGTGAAGCATCGGAATCTAAAACTGGACTCACAGGAGAGGTTCAAATCATAGAAAGTTAGAGTGTAGAGTCCTCTTGTACTTAAATCGGCATTGTGCCTTTTGTATTAAATTCGGATGCAATTTCTGTGTTTCATCGTCAATAAGAGGGTCCAAGATATACAGTAAACCTGAAGTGAAGCATCGGAACTTAAATCTGGACTCACAGGTGAGGTTCAAATCATAGAAAGTTAGAGTGTCAGTCCTCTTGTACTTAAGTCGGCATTGTGCCTTTTGTATTAAATTCGGATGCAATTTCAGGGCTTCATCATCAATAAGAAGGTCCAAGGGTTACAATAAACCTGAAGTGAAGCATTGGAATCTAAAACTGGACTCACAGCAGAGGTTCAAATCATAGAATGATAGAGTGCCAGTCCTCTTGTACTTAAGTCGGCATTCTGCCTTTTGTATTAAATTCGGATGCAATTTCTGTGCTTCATGGTCAATAAGACGGTCCAAGGTATAGACTAAACCTGAAGTGAAGCATCGGAAACTAAAACTGGTCTCACCGGAGAGGTTCAAATCATAGAAAGTTAGAGTGTCTGTCCTCTTGTACTTAAGTCGGCATTGTGCCTTTTGTATTAAATTCGGATTCAACTTCTGTGTTTCATCGTCAATAAGAAGGTCCAAGGTATACAGTAAACCTGAAGTCAAGGATCGGAATCTATAACTGGACTAACAGGTGAGGTTCAAATTATAGATAGTTTGGGTGTCAGTCCTCTTGTACCTCAGTCGGCATTGAGCTTTTTATATTAATTTCGGATTCAATTTCTGTGTTTCATCATCAATAAGGAGGTCCAAGGGATACAGTAAACCTGAAGTGAAGCATCGGAATCTAAAACTGGACTCACAGGAGAGGTTCAAATCATAGAGAGTTAGAGTGTCAGTCCTCTAGTAATTAAGTCGGAATTATTTCTTTTGTAATTAATTCGGATGCAATTTCTGTGTCTCATCCTTAATAAGAAGGTCCAAGGGATACAGTAAACCTGAAGTGGAGTATCGGAATCTAAAACTGGACTCTTAGGAGTGGTTCAAATCATAGAAATTTAGAGTGTCAGTCCTCTTGTACTTAAGTCGGCATTGTGCCTTTTGTATTAAAGTCGGATGCAATTTCTGAGTTTCATCATCAATAAGAAGGTCCAAGGGATACAGTAAACCTGAAGTGAAGCATCGGAATATAAAACAGGACTCACAGGAGAGTTTCAAATCATAGAAAGTTAGAGTGTCAGTCCTGTTGTACTTAAGTCGGCATTGTGCCTTTTATACTAAATTCGGATGCAATTTCTGTGTTTCATCGTCAATAAGATGGTCCAAGGGATACAGTAAACCTGAAGTGAAGCATCGGAATCTAAAACTGGAGTCACAGGAGAGGTTCAATTCATAGAAAGTTAGAGTGTCAGTCCTCTTGTACTTAAGTCGGCATTGTCCCTTTTGTGTTAAATTCGGATGCAATTTCTGTGCTTCATCGCCAATAAGATGGTCCAAGGTATACAGTAAACCTGAAGTGAAGCGTCGGAATCTAAAACCCTCACTCACAGGAGAGGTTCAAATCATAGAAACATAGAGTGTCAGTCCTCTTGTACTTAAGTCGGCATTGTGCCTTTTGAATTTAATTCCGATGCAATTTCTGTGTTTCATCGTCAAAAAGAAAGTCCAAGGGATGCATTAAACCTGAAATGAAGCATCGGAATCTAAAACTGGGCTCACAGGAGAGGTTTAAATCATAGAAAGTTAGATTGTCAGTCCTCTTGTACTTAAGTCGGCATTGTGCCTTTTGTATGAATTTCGGATGCAATTTCTGTGCTTCATTGCCAATAAGAAGGTCCAAGGTATACAGTTAACCTGAAGTGAATCATCGGAATCTAAAACTGGACTCACAGGAGAGGTTCAAATCATAGAAAGTTAGAGTTTCAGTCCTCTTGTACTTAAGTCGGCATTGTGCCTTTTGTATTAAATTCGGATGCAATTAATGTGTTTCATCGTCAATAAGAAGGTCCATGGGATACAGTAAACCTGAAGTGAAGCATCGGAATCTAAAACTGGACTCACAGGAGAGGTTCAAATCATAGAAAGTTATAGTGTCAGTTCTCTTGTACTTAAGTCAGCATTGTGCCTTTCGTATTAAATTCGGATGCAATTTCTGTGTTTCATCGTGAATATGAAGGTCCATGAGATACAGTACACCTGAAGTGAAGGATCGGAATCTAAAACTGGACTCACAGGAGAGGATCAAATAATAGAAAGTTAGAGTGTCAGTCCTCTTGTACTTAAGTCGGCATTGTGCCTCTTGTATTGAATTCGGATGCAATTTCTGTGTTTCATCGTCAATAAGGAGGTCCAAGGGATACAGTAAACCTGAAGTGAAGCATCGGAATCTAAAACTGGACTCACAGGAGAGGATCAAATCATTGAAAGTTAGAGTGTCAGTCCTCATGTACTTAAGTCGGCAGTATCCCTATTGTATTAAATTCGGATGCAAATTCTGTGTTTCATCATCAATAAGAAGGTCCAAGGGATACAGTAAACCTGAAGTGAAGCATCGGAATCTAAAACTGGACTCCCAGGTGAGGTTAAATCATAGAAAGTTTGAGTGTCAGTCCTCTTGTACTTCAGTCGGCATTGTGCCTTTTGTATTAAATTCGGATGCAATTTCTGTGTTTCATCATCAATAAGAAGGTCCAAGGGATACGGTAAACCAGAAGTGAAGCATCGGAATCTAAAACTGGACTCACGGGAGAGGTTCAAATCATAGAAAATTAGAGTGTCAGTCCTCTTGTACTTAAGTCGGCATTGTGCCTTTTATATTAAATTCGGATGCAATTTCTGTGTTTCATCATCAATATGAAGGTCCAAGGGATACAGTAAACCTGAAGTGAAGCATCGGAATCTAAAACTGGACTCACAGGTGAGGTTCAAATCATAGATAGTTAGAGTGTCAGTCCAATTGTACTTAAGTCGGCATTGTGCCATTTGTATTAAATTCGGATGCAATTTCTGTGTGTCATCATCAATAAGAAGGTCCAAGGGATATAGTAAACCTGAAGTGAAGCAGCGGAATCTAAAACTGGACTCACAGCAGAGGCTCAATTCATAGAAAGTTAGAGTGTCAGTCCTCTTGTACCTAAGTCGGCATTGTGCCTCTTGTATTGAATTCGGATGCAATTTCTGTGTTTCATCGTCAATAAGAAGGTCCAAGGGATACAGTAAACCTGAAGTGAAGCATCGGAATCTAAAACTGGACTCACAGGAGAGGATCAAATAATTGAAAGTTAGAGTGTCAGTCCTCTTGTACTTAAGTCGGCATTGTGCCTTTTGTATTAAATTCGGATGCAATTTCTGTGCTTCATCGTCAATAAGAAGGTCCAAGGGACACAGTAAACCTGTAGTGAAGCATCGGAATCTAAAACTGGACTCACAGGAGAGGATCAAATAATTGAAAGTTTGAGTGTCAGTCCTCTTGTACTTAAGTCGGCATTGTCCCTTTTGTATTAAATTCGGATGCAATTTCTGTGCTTCATCGTCAATAAGTAGGTCCAAGGGATACAGCAAACCTAAAGTGAAGCATCGGAATCTAAAACTGGACTCACAGGAGAGGTACAAATTATAGAAAGTTAGAGCATCAGTCCTCTTGTTCTTAAGTCGGCATTGTGCCTTTTGTATTAAATTCGGATGCAATTTCTGTGTTTCATCGTCAATAAGAAGGTCCAAGGGATACAGTAAGCCTGAAGTGAAGCATCGGAATCTAAAACTGGACTCACAGGAGAGGTACAAATTATAGAAAGTTAGAGCATCAGTCCCCTTTTACTTAAGTCGTCATTGTGCCTTTTGTACTAAATTCGGATGCAAATTCTGTGTTTCATCATCAATAAGAAGGTCCAAGGGATACAGTAAACCAGAAGTGAAGCATCGGAATCTAAAACTGGACTAACAGGGGAGGTTAAAATCATAGAAAATTAGAGTGTCAGTCATCTTGTACTAAAGTCGGCATTGTGCCTTTTGTATTAAATTCGGATGCAATTACTGTGCTTCATTGCCAATAAGAAGGTCCAAGGGATACAGTAAGCCTGAATGAAGCATCGGAATCTAAAACTGGACTCACAGGAGAGGTACGAATTATAGAAAGTTAGAGCATCAGTCCTCTTGTACTTAAGTCGGCATTGTGCCTTTTGTATTAAATTCAGATGCAAATTCTGTGTTTCATCATCAATAAGAAGGTCCAAGGGATACAGTAAACCTGAAGTGAAGCATCGGAATCTAAAACTGGACTAAAATGGGAAGGTTAAAATCATAGAAAATTAGAGTGTCAGTCATCTTGTACTTAAGTCGGCATTGTGCCATTTGTATTAAATTCGGATGCAATATCTGTGTTTCATCATCAATAAGAAGGTCCAAGGGATATAGTAAACCTGAAGTGGAGCAGCGGAATCTAAAACTGGACTCGCAGCAGAGGTTCAATTCATAGAAAGTTAGAGTGTCAGTCCTCTTGTACTTAAGTCGGCATTGTGCCTTTTGTATTAAATTCGGATGCAATTTCTGAGTTTCATCATCAATAAGAAGGTCCAAGGGATACAGTAAACCTGACGTGAAGCATCGGAATCTAAAACTGGACTCACAGGAGAGGTTCAAATCATAGAAAGTTAGAGTGTCAGTCCTGTTGTACTTAACTCGGCATTGTGCCTTTTGTATTAAATTCGGATGCAATTTCTGTGTTTCATCGTCAACAAGAAAGTCCAAGGGATTCAGTAAACCTGAAGTGAAGCATCGTAATCTAAAACTGGACTCACAGGAGAGGTTCAAATCATAGAAAGTTATAGTGTCAGTTCTCTTGTACTTAAGTCAGCATTGTGCCTTTCGTATTAAATTCGGATGCAATTTCTGTGTTTCATCGTGAATAAGAAGGTCCATGAGATACAGTACACCTGAAGTGAAGGATCGGAATCTAAAGCTGGACTCACAGGAGAGGATCAAATAATAGAAAGTTAGAGTGTCAGTCCTCTTGTACTTAAGTCGGCATTGTGCCTTTTGTATTGAACTCGGATGCAATTTCTCTGCTTCATCGCCAATAAGAAGGTCCAAGGTATACAGTAAACCTGAAGTGAAGCGTCGGAATCTAAAACTGGACTCACAGGAGAGGTTCAAATCATAGAAAGTTAGAGTGTCAATCCTCTTGTACTTAAGTCGGCATTGTGCCTTTTGTATTAAATTCGGATGCAATTAATGTGTTTCATCGTCAATAAGAAGGTCCAAGGGATACAGTAAACCTGAAGTGAAGCATCGGAATCTAAAACTGGACTCACAGGAGAGGTTCAAATCATAGAAAGTTATAGTGTCAGTTCTCTTGTACTTAAGTCAGCATTGTGCCTTTCGTATTAAATTCGGATGCAATTTCTGTGTTTCATCGTGAATAAGAAGGTCCATGAGATACAGTACACCTGAAGTGAAGGATCGGAATCTAAAACTGGACTCACAGGAGAGGATAAAATAATAGAAAGTTAGAGTGTCAGTCCTCTTGTACTTAAGTCGGCATTGTGCCTTTTGTATTGAACTCGGATGCAATTTCTCTGCTTCATCGCCAATAAGAAGGTCCAATTTATACAGTAAACCTGAAGTGAAGCGTCGGAATCTAAAACTGGACTCACAGGAGAGGTTCAAATCATAGAAAGTTAGAGTGTCAGTATTCTTGTACTTAAGTCGGCATTGTGCCTTTGGAATTTAATTCCGATGCAATTTCTGTGTTTCATCGTCAATAAGGTGGTCCAAGGGATACGGTAAACCAGAAATGAAGCATCGGAATCTAAAACTGGACTACCGGGAGAGGTTCAAATCATAGAAAATTAGAGTGTCAGTCCTCTTGTACTTAAGTCGGCATTGTGCCATTTGTATTAAATTCGGATGCAATTTCTGTGTGTCATCATCAATAAGAAGGTCCAAGGGATATAGTAAACCTGAAGTGAAGCAGCGGAATCTAAAACTGGACTCACAGCAGAGGCTCAATTCATTGATAGTTAGAGTGTCAGTCCTCTTGTACTTAAGTCGGCATTGTGCCTCTTGTATTGAATTCGGATGCAATTTCTGTGTTTCATCGTCAATAAGAAGGTCCAAGGGATACAGTAAACCTGAAGTGAAGCATCGGAATCTAAAACTGGACTCACAGGAGAGGATCAAATCATTGAAAGTTAGAGTGTCAGTCCTCATGTACTTAAGTCGGCAGTATCCCTATTGTATTAAATTCGGATGCAAATTCTGTGTTTCATCATCAATAAGAAGGTCCAAGGGATACAGTAAACCTGAAGTGAAGCATCGGAATCTAAAACTGGACTCCCAGGTGAGGTTAAATCATAGAAAGTTTGAGTGTCAGTCCTCTTGTACTTCAGTCGGCATTGTGCCTTTTGTATTAAATTCGGATGCAATTTCTGTGTTTCATCATCAATAAGAAGGTCCAAGGGATACGGTAAACCAGAAGTGAAGCATCAGAATCTAAAACTGGACTCACGGGAGAGGTTCAAATCATAGAAAATTAGAGTGTTAGTCCTCTTGTACTTAAGTCGGCATTGTGCATTTTGTATTAAATTCGGATGCAATTTCTGTGTTTCATCATCAATATGAAGGTCCAAGGGATACAGTAAACCTGAAGTGAAGCATCGGAATCTAAAACTGGACTCACAGGTGAGGTTCAAATCATAGATAGTTAGAGTGTCAGTCCTCTTGTACTTAAGTCGGCATTGTGCCATTTGTATTAAATTCGGATGCAATTTCTGTGTGTCATCATCAATAAGAAGGTCCAAGGGATATAGTAAACCTGAAGTGAAGCAGCGGAATCTAAAACTGGACTCACAGCAGAGGCTCAATTCATAGAAAGTTAGAGTGTCAGTCCTCTTGTACTTAAGTCGGCATTGTGAATCTTGAATTGAATTCGGATGCAATTTCTGTGTTTCATCGTCAATAAGAAGGTCCAAGGGATACAGTAAACCTGAAGTGAAGCTTCGGAATCTAAAACTGGACTCACAGGAGAGGATCAAATAATTGAAAGTTAGAGTGTCAGTCCTCTTGTACTTAATTCGGCATTGTGCCTTTTGTATTAAATTCGGATGCAATTTCTGTGCTTCATCGTCAATAAGAAGGTCGAAGGGATACAGTAAACCTGTAGTGAAGCATCGGAATCTAAAACTGGACTCACAGGAGAGGATCAAATAATTGAAAGTTAGAGTGTCAGTCCTCTTGTACTTAAGTCGGCATTGTGCCTTTTGTATTAAATTCGGATGCAATTTCTGTGCTTCATCGTCAATAAGTAGGTCCAAGGGATACAGCAAACCTAAAGTGAAGCATCGGAATCTAAAACTGGACTCACAGGAGAGGTACAAATTATAGAAAGTTAGAGCATCAGTCCTCTTGTTCTTAAGTCGGCATTGTGCCTTTTGTATTAAATTCGGATGCAATTTCTGTGTTTCATCGTCAATAAGAAGGTCCAAGGGATACAGTAAGCCTGAAGTGAAGCATCGGAATCTAAAACTGGACTCACAGGAGAGGTACAAATTATAGAAAGTTAGAGCATCAGTCCTCTTTTTCTTAAGTCGGCATTGTGCCTTTTGTATTAAATTCGGATGCAAATTCTGTGTTTCATCATCAATAAGAAGGTCCAAGGGATACAGTAAACCAGAAGTGAAGCATCGGAATCTAAAACTGGACTAACAGGGGAGGTTAAAATCATAGAAAATTAGAGTGTCAGTCATGTTGTACTAAAGTCGGCATTGTGCCTTTTGTATTAAATTCGGATGCAATTACTGTGCTTCATAGCCAATAAGAAAGTCCAAGGGATACAGTAAGCCTGAATGAAGCATCGGAATCTAAAACTGGACTCACAGGAGAGGTACGAATTATAGAAAGTTAGAGCATCAGTCCTCTTGTACTTAAGTCGGCATTGTGCCTTTTGTATTAAATTCGGATGCAAATTCTGTGTTTCATCATCAATAAGAAGGTCCAAGGGATACAGTAAACCTGAAGTGAAGCATCGGAATCTAAAACTGGACTAAAATGGGAAGGTTAAAATCATAGAAAATTAGAGTGTCAGTCATCTTGTACTTAAGTCGCCATTGTGCCATTTGTATTAAATTCGGATGCAATATCTGTGTTTCATCATCAATAAGAAGGTCCAAGGGATATAGTAAACCTGAAGTGGAGCAGCGGAATCTAAAACTGGACTCGCAGCAGAGGTTCAATTCATAGAAAGTTAGAGTGTCAGTCCAATTGTACTTAAGTCGGCATTGTGCCTTTTGTATTAAATTCGGATGCAATTTCTGAGTTTCATCATCAATATGAAGGTCCAAGGGATACAGTAAACCTGAAGTGAAGCATCGGAATCTAAAACTGGACTCACAGGAGAGGTTCAAATCATAGAAAGTTAGACTGTCAGTCCTGTTGTACTTAACTCGGCATTGTGCCTTTTGTATTAAATTCGGATGCAATTTCTGTGTTTCATCGTCAACAAGAAGGTCCAAGGGATTCAGTAAACCTGAAGTGAAGCATCGGAATCTAAAACTGGACTCAAAGGAGAGGTTCAAAACATAGAAAGTTAGAGAGTCCTCTTGTACTTCAGTCGGCATTGTGCCTTTTGTATTAAATTCGGATGCATTTTCTGTGTTTCATCGTCAATAAGAATGTCCAAGGGAAACAGTAAACCTGAAGTGAAGCATCGGAATCTAAAACTGGACTCACAGGAGAGGTTCAAATCATAGAAAGTTAGAGTGTAGAGTCCTCTTGTACTTAAATCGGCATTGTGCCTTTTGTATTAAATTCGGATGCAATTTCTGTGTTTCATCGTCAATAAGAGGGTCCAAGATATACAGTAAACCTGAAGTGAAGCATCGGAACTTAAAACTGGACTCACAGGTGAGGTTCAAATCATAGAAAGTTAGAGTGTCAGTCCTCTTGTACTTATGTCGGCATTGTGCCTTTTGTATTAAATTCGGATGCAATTTCAGGGCTTCATCATCAATAAGAAGGTCCAAGGGTTACAATAAACCTGAAGTGAAGCATTGGAATCTAAAACTGGACTCACAGCAGCGGTTCAAATCATAGAATGATAGAGTGTCAGTCCTCTTGTACTTAAGTCGGCATTCTGCCTTTTGTATTAAATTCGGATGCAATTTCTGTGCTTCATGGTCAATAAGACGGTCCAAGGTATACACTAAACCTGAAGTGAAGCATCGGAATCTAAAACTGGTCTCACAATAGAGGTTCAAATCATAGAAAGTAAGAGTGTCTGTCCTCTTGTACTGAAGTCGGCATTGTGCCTTTTGTATTAAATTCGGATTCAACTTCTGTGTTTCATCGTCAATAAGAAGGTCCAAGGTATACAGTAAACCTGAAGTGAAGCATCGGAATCTACAACTGGACTAACAGGTGAGGTTCAAATTATAGAAAGTTAGGGTGTCAGTCCTCTTGTACTTCAGTCGGCATTGAGCTTTTTATATTAAATTCGGATTCAATTTCTGTGTTTCATCATCAATAAGAAGGTCCAAGGGATACAGTAAACCTGAAGTGAAGCATCGGAATCTAAAACTGGACTCACAGGAGAGGTTCAAATCATAGAGAGTTAGAGTGTCAGTCCTCTAGTAATTAAGTCGGAATTATTTCTTTTGTAATTAATTCGGATGCAATTTCTGTGTCTCATCGTTAATAAGAAGGTCCAAGGGATACAGTAAACCTAAAGTGGAGTATCGGAATCTAAAACTGGACTCACAGGAGTGGTTCAAATCATAGAAATTTAGAGTGTCAGTCCTCTTGTACTTAAGTCGGCATTGTGCCTTTTGTATTAACGTCGGATGCAATTTCTGAGTTTCATCATCAATAAGAAGGTCCAAGGGATACAGTAAACCTGAAGTGAAGCATCGGATTCTAAAACTGGAGTCGCAGGAGAGGTTCAATTCATAGAAAGTTAGAGTGTCAGTCCTCTTGTACTTAAGTCGGCATTGTGCCTTTTGTGTTAAATTCGGATGCAATTTCTGTGCTTCATTGCCAATAAGATGGTCCAAGGTATACAATAAACCTGAAGTGAAGCGTCGGAATCTAAAACCCTGACTCACAGGAGAGGTTCAAATCATAGAAACATAGAGTGTCAGTCCTCTTGTACTTAAGTCGGCATTGTGCCTTTTGAATTTAATTCCGATGCAATTTCTGTGTTTCATCGTCAATAAGAAAGTCCAAGGGATGCATTAAACCTGAAATGAAGCATCGGAATCTAAAACTGGACTCACAGGAGAGGTTTAAATCATAGAAAGTTAGAGTGTCAGTCCTCTTGTACTTAAGTCGGCTTTGTGCCTTTTGTATTAAATTCGGATGCAATTTCTGTGCTTCATTGCCAATAAGAAGGTCCACGGTATACAGTTAGCCTGAAGTGAAACATCGGAATTCTAAACTGGACTCACAGGAGAGGTTCAAATCATAGAAAGTTAGAATTTCAGTCCTCATGTACTTAAGTCGGCATTGTGTCTTTTGTATTAAATTCGGATGCAATTTCTGTGCTTCATCGTCAATAAGAAGGTCCAAGGGATACAGTAAACCTGAAGTGAAGCATCGGAATCTACAACTGGACTCACAGGAGAGGTTCAAATCATAGAAAGTTATAGTGTCAGTTCACTTGTACTTAAGTCAGCATTGTGCCTTTCATATTAAATTCGGATGCATTTTCTGTGTTTCATCGTCAATAAGAATGTCCAAGGGAAACAGTAAACCTGAAGTGAAGCATCGGAATCTAAAACTGGACTCACAGGAGAGGTTCAAATCATAGAAAGTTAGAGTGTAGAGTCCTCTTGTACTTAAATCGGCATTGTGCCTTTTGTATTAAATTCGGATGCAATTTCTGTGTTTCATCGTCAATAAGAGGGTCCAAGATATACAGTAAACCTGAAGTGAAGCATCGGAACTTAAAACTGGACTCACAGGTGAGGTTCAAATCATAGAAAGTTAGAGTGTCAGTCCTCTTGTACTTAAGTCGGCATTGTGCCTTTTGTATTAAATTCGGATGCAATTTCAGGGCTTCATCATCAATAAGAAGGTCCAAGGGTTACAATAAACCTGAAGTGAAGCATTGGAATCTAAAACTGGACTCACAGCAGCGGTTCAAATAATAGAATGATAGAGTGTCAGTCCTCTTGTACTTAAGTCGGCATTCTGCCTTTTGTATTAAATTCGGATGCAATTTCTGTGCTTCATGGTCAATAAGACGGTCCAAGGTATACACTAAACCTGAAGTGAAGCATCCGAATCTAAAACTGGTCTCACAATAGAGGTTCAAATCATAGAAAGGTAGAGTGTCTGTCCTCTTGTACTTAAGTCGGCATTGTGCCTTTTGTATTAAATTCGGATTCAACTTCTGTGTTTCATCGTCAATAAGAAGGTCCAAGGTATACAGTAAACCTGAAGTGAAGCATCGGAATCTATAACTGGACTAACAGGTGAGGTTCAAATTATAGAAAGTTAGGGTGTCAGTCCTCTTGTACTTCAGTCGGCATTGAGCTTTTTATATTAAATTCGGATTCAATTTTTGTGTTCATCATCAATAAGAAGGTCCAAGGGATACAGTAAACCTGAAGTGAGGCATCGGAATCTAAAACTGGACACACAGGAGAGGTTCAAATCATAGAGAGTTAGAGTGTCAGTCCTCTAGTAATTAAGTCGGAATTATTTCTTTTGTAATTAATTCGGATGCAATTTATGTGTCTCATCGTTAATAAGCAGGTACAAGGGATACAGTAAACCTGAAGTGGAGTATCGGAATCTAAAACTGGACTCACAGGAGTGGTTCAAATCATAGAAATTTAGAGTGTCAGTCCTCTTGTACTTAAGTCGGCATTGTGCCTTTTGTATTAAAGTCGGATGCAAATTCTGAGTTTCATCATCAATAAGAAGGTCCAAGGGATACAGTAAACCTGAAGTGAAGCATCGGATTATAAAACTGGACTCACAGGAGAGGTTCAAATCATAGAAAGTTAGAGTGTCAGTCCTGTTGTACTTAAGTCGGCATTGTGCCTTTTATATTGAATTCGGATGCAATTTCTGTGTTTCATCGTCAATAAGATGGTCCAAGGGATACAGTATACCTGAAGTGAAGCATCGGAATCTAAAACTGGAGTCGCAGGAGAGGTTCAATTCATAGAAAGTTAGAGTGTCAGTCCTCTTGTACTTAAGTCGGCATTGTGCCTTTTGTGTTAAATTCGGATGCAATTTCTGTGCTTCATCGCCAATAAGATGGTCCAAGGTATACAGTAAACCTGAAGTGAAGCGTCGGAATCTAAAACCCTGACTCACAGGAGAGGTTCAAATCATAGAAACTTAGAGTGTCAGTCCTCTTGTACTTAAGTCGGCATTGTGCCTTTTGAATTTAATTCCGATGCAATTTCTGTGTTTCATCGTCAATAAGAAAGTCCAAGGGATGCATTAAACCTGAAGTGAAGCATCGGAATCTAAAACTGGACTCACAGGAGAGGTTTAAATCATAGAAAGTTAGAGTGTCAGTCCTCTTGTACTTAAGTCGGCTTTGTGCCTTTTGTATTAAATTCGGATGCAATTTCTGTGCTTCATTGCCAATAAGAAGGTCCACGGTATACAGTTAGCCTGAAGTGAAACATCGGAATCTAAAACTGGACTCACAGGAGAGGTTCAAATCATAGAAAGTTAGAGTTTCAGTCCTCATGTACTTAAGTCGGCATTGTGCCTTTTGTATTAAATTCGGATGCAATTTCTGTGTTTCATCGTCAATAAGAAGGTCCAAGGGATACAGTAAACCTGAAGTGAAGCATCGGAATCTAAAACTGGACTCACAGGAGAGGTTCAAATCATAGAAAGTTATAGTGTCAGTTCTCTTGTACTTAAGTCAGCATTGTGCCTTTCGTATTAAATTCGAATGCAATTTCTGTGTTTCATCGTGAATAAGAAGGTCCATGGGATACAGTACACCTGAAGTGAAGCATCGGAATCTAAAACTGGACTCACAGGAGAGGATCAAATAATAGAAAGTTAGAGTGTCAGTCCTCTTGTACTTAAGTCGGCATTGTGCCTTTTGTATTGAACTCGGATGCAATTTCTCTTCTTCATCGCCAATAAGACGGTCCAAGGTATACGGTAAACCTGAAGTGAAGCATCGGAATCTAAAACTGGACTCACAGGAGAGGATCAAATCATAGAAAGTTAGAGTGTCAGTCCTCTTGTACTTAAGTCGGCATTGTGCCTTTGGAATTTAATTCCGAAGCAATTTCTGTATTTCATCGTCAATATGAAGGTCCAAGGGATACAGTAAACCTGAAGTGAAGCGTCGGAATCTAAAACAGGACTCACAGGAGAGGTTCAAATCATTGAAAGATGGTGTGTCAGTCCTCTTGTACTTAAGTCGGCAGTATCCCTATTGTATTAAATTCGGATGCAAATTCTGTGTTTCATCATCAATAAGAAGGTCCAAGGGATACAGTAAACCTGAAGTGAAGCATCGGAATCTAAAACTGGACTCCCAGGTGAGGATCAAATAATAGAAAGTTTGAGTGTCAGTCCTCTTGTACTTCAGTCGGCATTGTGCCTTTTGTATTAAATTCGGATGCAATTTCTGTGTTTCATCATCAATAAGAAGGTCCAAGGTATACAGTTAACCTGAAGTGAAGCATCGGAATCTAAAACAGGACCCACAGGAGAGGTTCAAATCATTGACAGATGGAGTGTCAGTCCTCTTGAACTTAAGTCGGCAGTATCCCTATTGTATTAAATTCGGATGGAAATTCTGTGTTTCATCATCAATAAGAAGGTCCAAGGGATACAGTAAACCTGAAGTGAAGCATCGGAATCTAAAACTGGACTCCCAGGTGAGGTTAAATCATAGAAAGTCTGAGTGTCAGTCCTCTTGTACTTCAGTCGGCATTGTGCCTTTTGTATTAAATTCGGATGCAATTTCTGTGTTTCATCATCAATAAGAAGGTCCAAGGGATACGGCAAACCAGAAGTGCAGCATCGGAATCTAAAACTGGACTCACGGGAGAGGTTCAAATCATAGAAAATTAGAGTGTCTGTCCTCTTGTACTTAAGTCGGCATTGTGCCTTTTGTATTAAATTCGGATGCAATTTCTGTGTTTCATCATCAATATGAAGGTCCAAGGGATACTGTAAAATTGAAGTGAAGCATCGTAATCTAAAACTGGACTCACAGGTGAGGTTCAAATCATAGATAGTTAGAGTGTCAGTCCTCTTGTACTTAAGTCGGCATTGTGCCATTTGTATTAAATTCGGATGCAATTTCTGTGTGTCATCATCAATAAGAAGGTCCAAGGGATATAGTAAACCTGAAGTGAAGCAACGGAATCTAAAACTGGACTCACAGCAGAGGCTCAATTCATAGAAAGTTAGAGTGTCAGTCCTCTTGTACTTAAGTCGGCATTGTGCCTCTTGTATTGAATTCGGATGCAAGTTCTGTGTTTCATCGTCAATAAGAAGGTCCAAGGGATACAGTAAACCTGAAGTGAAGCATCGGAATCTAAAACTGGACTCACAGGAGAGGATCAAATAATTGAAAGTTAGAGTGTGAGTCCTCTTGTACTTAAGTCGGCATTGTGCCTTTTGTATTAAATTCGGATGCAATTTCTGTGCTTCATCGTCAATAAGAAGGTCCAAGGGATACAGTAAACCTGAAGTGAAGCATCGGAATCTAAAACTGGACTCACAGGAGAGGTACAAATTGTAGAAAGTTAGAGCATCAGTCCTCTTGTACTTAAGTCGGCATTGTGCCTTTTGTATTAAATTCGGATGCAATTTCTGTGTTTCATCGTCAATAAGAAGGTCCAAGGGATACAGTAAACCAGAAGTGAAGCATCGGAATCTAAAACTGGACTAAAATAGGAAGGTTAAAATCATAGAAAATTAGAGTGTCAGTCATCTTGTACTTAAGTCGCCATTGTGCCATTTGTATTAAATTCGGATGCAATATCTGTGTTTCATCATCAATAAGACGGTCCAAGGGATATAGTAAACCTGAAGTGGAGCAGCGGAATCTAAAACTGGACTCGCAGCAGAGGTTCAATTCATAGAAAGTTAGAGAGTCCTCTTGTACTTCAGTCGGCATTGTGCCTTTTGTATTAAATTCGGATGCATTTTCTGTGTTTCATCGTCAATAAGAATGTCCAAGGGAAACAGTAAACCTGAAGTGAAGCATCGGAATCTAAAACTGGACTCACAGGAGAGGTTCAAATCATAGACAGTTAGAGTGTAGAGTCCTCTTGTACTTAAATCGGCATTGTGCCTTTTGTATTAAATTCGGATGCAATTTCTGTGTTTCATCGTCAATAAGGGGGTCCAAGATATACAGTAAACCTGAAGTGAAGCATCGGAACTTAAAACTGGACTCACAGGTGAGGTTCAAATCATAGAAAGTTAGAGTGTCAGTCCTCTTGTACTTAAGTCGGCATTGTGCCTTTTGTATTAAATTCGGATGCAATTTCAGGGCTACATCATCAATAAGAAGGTCCAAGGGTTACAATAAACCTGAAGTGAAGCATTGGAATCTAAAACTGGACTCACAGCAGAGGTTCAAATCATAGAATGATAGAGTGTCAGTCCTCTTGTACTTAAGCCGGCATTCTGCCTTTTGTATTAAATTCGGATGCAATTTCTGTGCTTCATGGTCAATAAGACGGTCCAAGGTATACACTAAACCTGAAGTGAAGCATCGGAATCTAAAACGGGTCTCACAGGAGAGGTTCAAATCATAGAAAGTTAGAGTGTCTGTCCTCTTGTACTTAAGTCGGCATTGAGCTTTTTACATTAAATTCGGATTCAATTTCTGTGTTTCATCATCAATAAGAAGGTCCAAGGGATACAGTAAACCTGAAGTGAAGCATCGGAATCTAAAACTGGACTCACAGGAGAGGTTCAAATCATAGAGAGTAACAGTGTCAGTCCTCTAGTAATTAAGTCGGAATTATTTCTTTTGTAAATAATTCGGATGCAATTTCTGTGTCTCATCGTTAATAAGAAGGTCCAAGGAATACAATAAACCTGAAGTGAAGCATTGGAATCTAAAACTGGACTCACAGCAGAGGTTCAAAACATAGAATGATAGAGTGTCAGTCCTCTTGTACTTAAGCCGGCATTCTGCCTTTTGTATTAAATTCGGATGCAATTTCTGTGCTTCATGGTCAATAAGACGGTCCAAGGTATACACTAAACCTGAAGTGAAGCATCGGAATCTAAAACTGGTCTCACAGGAGAGGTTCAAATCATAGAAATTTAGAGTGTCAGTCCTGTTGTACTTAAGTCGGCATTGTGCCTTTTGTGTTAAATTCGGATGCAATTTCTGTGCTTCATCGCCAATAAGATGGTCCAAGGTATACAGTAAACCTGAAGTGAAGCGTCGGAATCTAAAACCCTGACTCACAGGAGAGGTTCAAATCATAGAAACATAGAGTGTCAGTCCTCTTGTACTTAAGTCGGCATTGTGCCTTTTGAATTTAATTCCGATGCAATTTCTGTGTTTCATCGTCAATAAGAAAGTCCAAGGGATGCATTAAACCTGAAATGAAGCATCGGAATCTAAAACTGGACTCACTGGAGAGGTTTAAATCATAGAAAGTTAGAGTGTCAGTCCTCTTGTACTTAAGTCGGCTTTGTGCCTTTTGTATTAAATTCGGATGCAATTTCTGTGCTTCATTGCCAATAAGAAGGTCCACGGTATACAGTTAGCCTGAAGTGAAACATCGGAATCCTAAACTGGACTCACAGGAGAGGTTCAAATCATAGAAAGTTAGAGTTTCAGTCCTCATGTACTTAAGTCGGCATTGTGTCTTTTGTTTAAAATTCGGATGCAATTTCTGTGTTTCATCGTCAATAAGAAGGTCCAAGGGATACAGTAAACCTGAAGTGAAGCATCGGAATCTACAACTGGACTCACAGGAGAGGTTCAAATCATAGAAAGTTATAGTGTCAGTTCACTTGTACTTAAGTCAGCATTGTGCCTTTCATATTAAATTCGGATGCATTTTCTGTGTTTCATCGTCAATAAGAATGTCCAAGGGAAACAGTAAACCTGAAGTGAAGCATCGGAATCTAAAACTGGACTCACAGGAGAGGTTCAAATCATAGAAAGTTAGAGTGTAGAGTCCTCTTGTACTTAAATCGGCATTGTGCCTTTTGTATTAAATTCGGATGCAATTTCTGTGTTTCATCGTCAATAAGAGGGTCCAAGATATACAGTAAACCTGAAGTGAAGCATCCGAATCTAAAACTGGTCTCACAATAGAGGTTCAAATCATAGAAAGTTAGAGTGTCTGTCCTCTTGTACTTAAGTCGGCATTGTGCCTTTTGTATTAAATTCGGATTCAACTTCTGTGTTTCATCGTCAATAAGAAGGTCCAAGGTATAAAGTAAACCTGAAGTGAAGCATCGGAATCTATAACTGGACTAACAGGTGAGGTTCAAATTATAGAAAGTTAGGGTGTCAGTCCTCTTGTACTTCAGTCGGCATTGAGCTTTTTATATTAAATTCGGATTCAATTTTTGTGTTCATCATCAATAAGAAGGTCCAAGGGATACAGTAAACCTGAAGTGAGGCATCGGAATCTACAACTGGACACACAGGAGAGGTTCAAATCATAGAGAGTTAGAGTGTCAGTCCTCTAGTAATTAAGTCGGAATTATTTCTTTTGTAATTAATTCGGATGCAATTTCTGTGTCTCATCGTTAATAAGAAGGTACAAGGGATACAGTAAACCTGAAGTGGAGTATCGGAATCTAAAACTGGACTCACAGGAGTGGTTCAAATCATAGAAATTTAGAGTGTCAGTCCTCTTGTACTTAAGTCGGCATTGTGCCTTTTGTATTAAAGTCGGATGCAAATTCTGAGTTTCATCATCAATAAGAAGGTCCAAGGGATAAAGTAAACCTGAAGTGAAGCATCGGATTCTAAAACTGGACTCACAGGAGAGGTTCAAATCATAGAAAGTTAGAGTGTCAGTCCTGTTGTACTTAAGTCGGCATTGTGCCTTTTATATTAAATTCGGATGCAATCTCTGTGTTTCATCGTCAATAAGATGGTCCAAGGGATACAGTATACCTGAAGTGAAGCATCGGAATCTAAAACTGGAGTCGCAGGAGAGGTTCAATTCATAGAAAGTTAGAGTGTCAGTCCTCTTGTACTTAAGTCTGCATTGTGCCTTTTGTGTTAAATTCGGATGCAATTTCTGTGCTTCATCGCCAATAAGATGGTCCAAGGTATACAGTAAACCTGAAGTGAAGCGTCGGAATCTAAAACCCTGACTCACAGGAGAGGTTCAAATCATAGAAACTTAGAGTGTCAGTCCTCTTGTACTTAAGTCGGCATTGTGCCTTTTGAATTTAATTCCGATGCAATTTCTGTGTTTCATCGTCAATAAGAAAGTCCAAGGGATGCATTAAACCTGAAGTGAAGCATCGGAATCTAAAACTGGACTCACAGGAGAGGTTTAAATCATAGAAAGTTAGAGTGTCAGTCCTCTTGTACTTAAGTCGGCTTTGTGCCTTTTGTATTAAATTCGGATGCAATTTCTGTGCTTCATTGCCAATAAGAAGGTCCACGGTATACAGTTAGCCTGAAGTGAAACATCGGAATCTAAAACTGGACTCACAGGAGAGGTTCAAATCATAGAAAGTTAGAGTTTCAGTCCTCATGTACTTAAGTCGGCATTGTGCCTTTTGTATTAAATTCGGATGCAATTTCTGTGTTTCATCGTCAATAAGAAGGTCCAAGGGATACAGTAAACCTGAAGTGAAGCATCGGAATCTAAAACTGGACTCACAGGAGAGGTTCAAATCATAGAAAGTTATAGTGTCAGTTCTCTTGTACTTAAGTCAGCATTGTGCCTTTCGTATTAAATTCGAATGCAATTTCTGTGTTTCATCGTGAATAAGAAGGTCCATGGGATACAGTACACCTGAAGTGAAGCATCGGAATCTAAAACTGGACTCACAGGAGAGGATCAAATAATAGAAAGTTAGAGTGTCAGTCCTCTTGTACTTAAGTCGGCATTGTGCCTTTTGTATTGAACTCGGATGCAATTTCTCTTCTTCATCGCCAATAAGAGGGTCCAAGGTATACGGTAAACCTGAAGTGAAGCATCGGAATCTAAAACTGGACTCACAGGAGAGGATCAAATCATAGAAAGTTAGAGTGTCAGTCCTCTTGTACTTAAGTCGGCATTGTGCCTTTGGAATTTAATTCCGAAGCAATTTCTGTATTTCATCGTCAATTTGAAGGTCCAAGGGATACAGTAAACCTGAAGTGAAGCGTCGGAATCTAAAACAGGACTCACAGGAGAGGTTCAAATCATTGAAAGATGGTGTGTCAGTCCTCTTGTACTTAAGTCGGCAGTATCCCTATTGTATTAAATTCGGATGCAAATTCTGTGTTTCATCATCAATAAGAAGGTCCAAGGGATACAGTAAACCTGAAGTGAAGCATCGGAATCTAAAACTGGACTCCCAGGTGAGGATCAAATAATAGAAAGTTTGAGTGTCAGTCCTCTTGTACTTCAGTCGGCATTGTGCCTTTTGTATTAAATTCGGATACAATTTCTGTGTTTCATCATCAATAAGAAGGTCCAAGGTATACAGTTAACCTGAAGTGAAGCATCGGAATCTAAAACAGGACTCACAGGAGAGGTTCAAATCATTGAAAGATGGAGTGTCAGTCCTCTTGTACTTAAGTCGGCAGTATCCCTATTGTATTAAATTCGGATGGAAATTCTGTGTTTCATCATCAATAAGAAGGTCCAAGGGATACAGTAAACCTGAAGTGAAGCATCGGAATCTAAAACTGGACTCCCAGGTGAGGTTAAATCATAGAAAGTCTGAGTGTCAGTCCTCTTGTACTTCAGTCGGCATTGTGCCTTTTGTATTAAATTCGGATGCAATTTCTGTGTTTCATCATCAATAAGAAGGTCCAAGGGATACGGCAAACCAGAAGTGCAGCATCGGAATCTAAAACTGGACTCACGGGAGAGGTTCAAATCATAGAATGATAGAGTGTCAGTCCTCTTGTACTTAAGCCGGCACTCTGCCTTTTGTATTAAATTCGGATGCAATTTCTGTGCTTCATGGTCAATAAGACGGTCCAAGGTATACACTAAACCTGAAGTGAAGCATCGGAATCTAAAACTGGTCTCACGGGAGAGGTTCAAATCATAGAAAGTTAGAGTGTCTGTCCTCTTGTACTTAAGTCGGCATTGAGCTTTTTACATTGAATTTGGATTCAATTTCTGTGTTTCATCATCAATAAGAAGGTCCAAGGGATACAGTAAACCTGAAGTGAAGCATCGGATTCTAAAACTGGACTCACAGGAGAGGTTCAAATCATAGAGAGTAACAGTGTCAGTCCTCTAGTAATTAAGTCGGAATTATTTCTTTTGTAATTAATTCGGATGCAATTTCTGTGTCTCATCGTTAATAAGAAGGTCCAAGGAATACAGTAAACCTGAAGTGGAGTATCGGAATCTAAAACTGGACTCACAGGAGTGGTTCAAATCATAGAAATTTAGAGTGTCAGTCCTCTTGTACTTAAGTCGGCAATGTGCCTTTTGTATTAAAGTCGGATGCTACTTCTGAGTTTCATCATCAATAAGAAGGTCCAAGGGAGACAGTAAACCTGAAGTGAAGCATCGGAATCTAAAACTGGACTCACAAGAGAGGTTCAAATCATAGAAACATAGAGTGTCAGTCCTCTTGTACTTATGTCGGCATTGTGCCTTTTGAATTTAATTCCGATGCAATATCTGTGTTTCATCGTCAATAAGAAAGTCCAAGGGATGCATTAAACCTGAAATGAGGCATCGGAATCTAAAACTGGACTCACAGGAGAGGTTTAAATCATAGAAAGTTAGAGTGTCAGTCCTCTTGTACTTAAGTCGGCATTGTGCCTTTTGTATTAAATTCGGATGCAATTTCTGTGCTTCATTGCCAATAAGAAGGTCCAAGGTATTCAGTTAACCTGAAGTGAAACATCGGAATCTAAAACTGGACTCACAGGAGAGGTTCAAATCGAAGAAAGTTAGAGTTTCAGTCCTCTTGTACTTAAGTCGGCAGTGTGCCTTTTGTATTAAATTCGGATGTAATTTCTGTGTTTCATCGTCAATAAGAAGGTCCAAGGGATACAGTATACCTGAAGTGAAGCATCGGAATCTAAAACTGGACTCACAGGAGAGGTTCAAATCATAGAAAGTTATAGTGTCAGTTCTCTTGTACTTAAGTCAGCATTGTGCCTTTCGTATTAAATTCGGATGCAATTTCTGTGTTTCATCGTGAATAAGAAGGTCCATGGGATACAGTACACCTGAAGTGAAGCATCGGAATCTAAAACTGGACTCACAGGAGAGGATCAAATAATAGAAAGTTAGAGTGTCAGTCCTCTTGTACTTAAGTCGGCATTGTGCCTTTTGTATTGAACTCGGATGCAATTTCTCTGCTTCATCGCCAATAAGAAGGTCCAAGGTATACAGTAAACCTGAAGTGAAGCGTCGGAATCCAAAACAGGACTCACAGGAGAGGTTCAAATCATTGAAAGATGGAGTGTCAGTCATCTTGTACTTAAGTCGGCAGTATCCCTATTGTATTAAATTCGGATGCAAATTCTGCGTTTCATCATCAATAAGAAGGTCCAAGAGATACAGTAAACCTGAAGTGAAGCATCGGAATCTAAAACTGGACTCCCAGGTGAGGTTAAATCACAGAAAGTTTGAGTGTCAGTCCTCTTGTACTTCAGTCGGCATTGTGCCTTTTATATTAAATTCGGATGCAATTTCTGTGTTTCATCATCAATAAGAAGGTCCAAGGGATACGGTAAACCAATAGTGAAGCATCGGAACTTAAAACTGGACTCACAGGTGAGGTTCAAATCATGGAATGATAGAGTGTCAGTCCTCTTGTACTTAATCCGGCATTCTGCCTTTTGTATTAAATTCGGATGCAATTTCTGTGCTTCATGGTCAATAAGACGGTCCAAGGTATACACTAAACCTGAAGTGAAGCACCGGAATCTAAAACTGGACTCACAGGAGAGGATCAAATAATAGAAAGTTAGAGTGTCAGTCCTCTTGTACTTAAGTCGGCATTGTGCCTTTTGTATTGAACTCGGATTCAACTTCTGTGTTTCATCGTCAATAAGAAGGTCCAAAGTATAAAGTAAACCTGAAGTGAAGCATCGGAATCTATAACTGGACTAACAGGTGAGGTTCAAATTATAGAAAGTTAGGGTGTCAGTCCTCTTGTACTTCAGTCGGCATTGAGCTTTTTATATTAAATTCGGATTCAATTTCTGTGTTTCATCATCAATAACAAGGTCCAAGGGATACAGTAAACCTTAAGTGAAGCATCGGAATCTAAACCTGGACTCACAGGAGAGGTTCAAATCATAGAGAGTAAGAGTGTCAGTCCTCTAGTAATTAAGTCGGAATTATTTCTTTTGTAATTAATTTGGATGCAATTTCTGTGTCTCATCGTTAATAAGATGGTCCAAGGAATACAGTAAACCTGAAGTGGAGTATCGGAATCTAAAACTGGACTCACAGGAGTGGTTCAAAGCATAGAAATTTTTGAGTGTCAGTCCTCTTGTACTTAAGTCGGCATTGTGCCTTTTGTATTAAAGTCGGATGCTATTTCTGAGTTTCATCATCAATAAGAAAGTCCAAGGGAGACAGTAAACCTGAAGTGAAGCATCGGAATCTAAAACTGGACTCACAGGAGAGGTTCAAATCATAGAAAGTTAGAGTGTCGGTCCTGTTGTACTTAATTCGGCATTGTGCCTTTTGAATTTAATTCCGATGCAATTTCTGTGTTTCATCGTCAATAAGAAAGTCCAAGGGATGCATTAAACCTGAAATGAAGCATCGGAATCTAAAACTGGACTCACAGGAGAGGTTTAAATCATAGAAAGTTAGAGTGTCAGTCCTCTTGTACTTAAGTCGGCATTGTGCCTTTTGTATTAAATTCGGATGCAATTTCTGTGCTTCATTGCCAAAAAGAAGGTCCAAGGTATACAGTTAACCTGAAGTGAAACATCGGAATCTAAAACTGGACTCACAGGAGAGGTTCAAATCATAGAAAGTTAGAGTTTCAGTCCTCTTGTACTTAAGTCGGCAGTGTGCCTTTTGTATTAAATTCGGATGCAATTTCTGTGTTTCATCGTCAATAAGAAGGTCCAAGGGATACAGTAAACCTGAAGTGAAGCATCGGAATCTAAAACTGGACTCACAGGAGAGGTTCAAATCATAGAATTTTATAGTGTCAGTTCTCTTGTACTTAAGTCAGCATTGTGCCTTTCGTATTAAATTCGGATGCAATTTCTGTGTTTCATCGTGAATAAGAAGGTCCATGGGATACAGTACACCTGAAGTGAAGCATCGAAATCTAAAAGTGGACTCACAGGAGAGGATCAAATAATAGAAAGTTAGAGTGTCAGTCCTCTTGTACTTAAGTCGGCATTGTGCCTTTTGTATTGAACTCGGATGCAATTTCTCTGCTTCATCGCCAATAAGAAGGTCCAAGGTATACAGTAAACCTGAAGTGGAGCGTCGGAATCTAAAACAGGGCTCACAGGAGAGGTTCAAATCATTGAAAGATGGAGTGTCAGTCCTCTTGTACTTAAGTCGGCAGTATCCCTATTGTATTAAATTCGGATGCAAATTCTGTGTTTCATCATCAATAAGAAGGTCCAAGGGATACAGTAAACCTGAAGTGAAGCATCGGAATCTAAAACTGGACTCCCAGGTGAGGTTAAATCATAGAAAGTTTGAGTGTCAGTCCTCTTGTACTTCAGTCGGCATTGTGCCTTTGTATTAAATTCGGATGCAATTTCTGTGTTTCACCATCAATAAGAAGGTCCAAGGGATACGGTAAACCAGTAGTGAAGCATCGGAATCTAAAACTGGACTCACGGGAGAGGTTCAAATCATAGAAAATTAGAGAGTCAGTCCTCTTGTACTTAAGTCGGCATTGTGCCTTTTGTATTAAATTCGGATGCAATTTCTGTGTTTAATCATCAATATGAAAGTCCAAGGGATACAGTAAACCTGAAGTGAAGCATCGGAATCTAAAACTGGACTCACAGGAGAGGTTCAAATCATAGAAAGTTAGAGTTTCAGTCCTCTTGTACTTAAGTCGGCATTGTGCCTTTTGTATTAAATTCGGATGCAATTTCTGTGTTTCATCGTCAATAAGAAGGTCCAAGGGATACAGTAAACCTGAAGTGAAGCATCGGAATCTAAAACTGGACTCACAGGAGAGGTTCAAATCATAGAAAGTTAGAGTGTCAGTCCTCTTGTACTTAAGTCGGCATTGTGCCTTTGGAATTTAATTCCGATGCAATTTCTGTGTTTCATCGTCAATATGAAGGTCCAAGGGATACAGTAAACCTGAAGTGAAGCATCGGAATCTAAAACAGGACTCACAGGAGAGGTTCAAATCATTGAAAGATGGAGTGTCAGTCCTCTTGTACTTAAGTGGGCAGTATCCCTATTGTATTAAATTCGGATGCAATTTCTGTGTTTCATCATCAATAAGAAGGTCCAAGGGATACGGTAAACCAGAAGTGAAGCATCGGAATCTAAAACTGGACTCACGGGAGAGGTCCAAATCATAGAGAATTAGAGTGTCAGTCCTCTTGTACTTAAGTCGGCATTGTGCCTTTTGTATTAAATTCGGATGCAATTTCTGTGTTTCATCATCAATATGAAGGTCCAAGGGATACAGTAAACCTGAAGTGAAGCATTGGAATCTAAAACTGGACTCGCAGGTGAGGTTCAAATCATAGATAGTTAGAGTGTCAGTCCTCTTGTACTTAAGTCGGCATTGTGCCATTTGTATTAAATTCGGATGCAATTGCTTTGTGTCTTCATCAATAAGAAGGTCCAAGGGATATAGTAAACCTGAAGTGAAGCAGCGCAATCTAAAACTGGACTCACAGCAGAGGCTCAATTCATAGAAAGTTAGAGTGTCAGTCCTCTTGTACTTAAGTCGGCATTGTGCCTCTTGTATTGAATTCGGATGCAATTTGTGTGTTTCATCGTCAATAAGAAGGTCCAAGGGATACAGTAAACCTGAAGTGAAGCATCGGAATCTAAAACTGGACTCACAGGAGAGGATCAAATAATTGAAAGTTAGAGTGTCAGTCCTCTTGTACTTAAATCGGCATTGTGCCTTTTGTATTAAATTCGGATGCAATTTCTGTGTTTCATCGTCAATAAGATGGTACAAGAGATACAGTAAACCTGAAATGAAGCATCGGAATCTAAAACTGGACCCACAGGAGAGGTTCAAATCATAGAAAATAAGAGTGTCAGTCCTCTTGTACTTAAGTCGGCTTGGTGCCTTTTGTATTAAATTCGGATGCAATTTCTGTGCCTCATCGCCAATAAGAAGGTCCAAGGTATACAGTAAACCTGAAGTGAAGCGTCGGAATCTAAAACACTGACTCACAGGAGAGGTTCAAATCATAGAAAAATAGAGTGTCAGTCCTCTTGTACTTAAGTCGGCATTGTGCCTTTTGATTTTAAATCCGATGCAATTTCTGTGTTTCATCGTCAATAAGAAGGTTCAAGGGATACATTAAACCTGAAGTGAAGCATCGGAATCTAAAACTGGACTTACAGGAGAGGTTTAAATCATAGAAAGTTAGAATGTCAGTCCTCTTGTACTTAAGTCGGCATTGTGCCTTTTGTATTAAATTCGGATGCAATTTCTGTGCTTCATTGCCAATAAGAAGGTCCAAGGTATACAGTAAACCTGAAGTGAAGCATCGGAATCTAAAACTGGACTCACAGGAGAGGGTCAAACCATAGAAAGTTAGAGTGTCTGTCCTCTTGTACTTAAGTCGGCATTCTGCCTTTTGTATTAAATTAGGACGCAATTTTGTGTTTCATCATGGATAAGAAGGTCCAAGGAATACTGTAAACCTGAAGTAAAGCATCGGATTCTAAAACTGGACTCACAGAAGAGGATCAAATAATAGAAAGTTAGAGTGTCAGACCTCTTGTACTTAAGTCGGCATTCTGCCTTTTGTATTAATTTCGGATGCAATTTCTGTGCTTCATCGCCAATAATAAGGTCCAAGGTATACAGTAAACCTGAAGTGAAGCATCGGAATCTAAATCTGGACTCACAGGAGAGGTTCAAATCATAGAAAGTTGGAATGTCAGTCCTCTTGTACTTAAATCGGCATTGTGCCTTTTGTATTAAATTCGGATGCAAATTCTGTGTTTCATCATCAATAAGAAGGACCAAGGGATACAGTAAACCTGAAGTGAAGCATCGGAATCTAATACTGGACTCACAGGAGAGGATCTATTAATTGAAAGTTAGAGTGTCAGTCCTCTTGTACTTAAGTCGGCGTTGTGCCTTTTGTATTAAATTCGGATGCAATTTCTGTGCTTCACTGTCAATAAGTAGGTCCAAGGGATACAGCAAACCTAAAGTGAAGCATCGGAATCTAAAACTGGACTCACAGGAGAGGTACAAATTATAGAAAGTTAGAGCATCAGTCCTCTTGTACTTAAGTCGGCATTGTGCCTTTTGTAATAAATTCGGATGCAATTTCTGTGTTTCATCGTCAATAAGAAGGTCCAAGGGATTCAGTAAGCCTGAAGTGAAGCATCGGAATCTAAAACTGGACTCACAGGAGAGGTACAAATTATAGAAAGTTAGAGCATCAGTCCTCTTTTACTTAAGTCGGCATTGTGCCTTTTGTATTAAATTCAGATGCAAATTCTGTGTTTCATCATCAATAAGAAGGTCCAAGGGATACAGTAAACCAGAAGTGAAGCATCGGAATCTAAAACTGGACTAACAGGGGAGGTTAAAATCATAGAAAATTAGAGTGTCAGTCATCTTGTACTAAAGTCGGCATTGTGCCTTTTGTATTATATTCGGATGCAATTACTGTGCTTCGTCGCCAATAAGAAGGTCCACGGGATACAGTAAGCCTGAAGTGAAGCATCGGAATCTAAAACTGGACTCACAGGAGACGTACAAATTATAGAAAGTTAGAGCATCAGTCCTCTTGTACTTAAGTCGGCATTGTGACTTTTGTATTAAATTCGGATGCAAATTCTGTGTTTCATCATCAATAAGAAGGTCCAAGGGATACAGTAAACCTGAAGTGAAGCATCGGAATCTAAAACTGGACTAAAATGGGAAGGTTAAAATCATAGAAAATTGGAGTGTCAGTCATCTTGTACTTAAGTCGGCATTGTGCCTTTTGTATTAAATTTGGATGCAATTACTGTGCTTCATCGCCAACAAGAAGGTCCAATGTATACAGTAAACCTGAAGTGAAGCATCGGAATCTAAAGCTGGACTCACAGGAGAGGTTCAAATCATAGAAAGTTAGAGTGTGGAGTCCTCTTGTACTTAAGTCGGCATTGAGCCTTTTGTATTAAATTCGGATGCAATTTCTGTGTTTCATCGTGAATAAGAGGTTCCAAGGGATACAGTAAACCTGAAGTGAAGCATCGGAACTTAAAACTGGACGCACAGGTGAGGTTCAAAACATAGAAAGTTAGAGTGTCAGTCCTCTTGTACTTTACTCGGCTTTGTGCCTTTTGTATTACATTCGGATGCAATTTTTGTGTTTCATCAGCAATACGAAGGTCCAAGGGATACAGTAAACCTGAAGTGAAGCATTGGAATCTAAAACTGGACTCACAGCAGAGGTTCAAATCATAGAATGATAGAGTGTCAGTCCTCTTGTACTTAAGTCGGCATTGTGCATTTTGTATTAAATTCGGATGGATATTCTGAGTTTCATCATCAATAAGAAGGTCCAAGGGATACAGGAAACCTGAAGTGAAGCATCGGAATCTAAAACTGGACTCACAGGAGAGGTTCAAGTCATAGAAAATTAGAGTATCAGTCCTCTTGTACTTAAGCCGGCATTGTGCCTTTTGTATTAAATTCGGATGCAATTTCTGTGTTTCATCATCAATAAGAATGTCCAAGGGATACAGTGAAGCTGAAGTGAAGCATCGGAATCTAAAACTGGACTCACAGGTGAGGTTCAAATCATAGAAAGTTAGAGTATCTGTCCACTTGTACTTAAGTCATCATTGTTGCTTTTGTATTAATTTCGGATGCAATTTCTGTGTTTCATCGTCAATAAGAAGGTCCAAGGGATACAGTAAACCTGAAGTGAAGCATCAGAAGCTAAAACTGGACTCACAGGAGAGGTTCAAATCATAGATATTTAGAGTGTCAGTCCTCTTGTTCTTCAGTCGGCATTGTGCCTTTTGTAGTAAATTCGGATGCAATTTCTGTGTTTCATCGTCAATAAGATGGTCCAAGGGATACAGTAAACCTGAAGTGAAGCATCGGAATTTAGAACTGTACTCACAGGAGACGTTCAAATCATAGAAAGTTAGAGTGTAAGTCCTCTTGTACTTAAGTCGGCATTGTACCTTTTGTATTAAATTCGGATGCAATTTCTGTGTTTCATCGTCAATAAGATGGTCCAAGGGATTCAGTAAGCCTGAAGTGAAGCATCAGAATCTAAAACTGGACTCACAGGAGAGGTTCAAATCATAGAAAGTTAGAGTGTGAAGTCCTCTTGTACTTAAGTCGGCATTGAGCCTTTTGTATTACATTCGGATGCAATTTTTGTGTTTCATCAGCAATAAGAAGGTCCAAGGGATACAGTAAACCTGAAGTGAAGCATTGGAATCTAAAACTGGACTCACAGCAGAGGTTCAAATCATAGAATGAGAGAGTGTCAGTCCTCTTGTACTTAAGTCGGCATTGTGCATTTTGTATTAAATTCGGATGGATATTCTGAGTTTCATCATCAATAAGAAGGTCCAAGGGATACAGGAAACCTGAAGTGAAGCATCGGAATCTAAAACTGGACTCACAGGAGAGGTTCAAGTCATAGAAAATTAGAGTATTAGTCCTCTTGTACTTAAGCCGGCATTGTGCCTTTTGTATTAAATTCGGATGCAATTTCTGTGTTTCATCATCAATAAGAATGTCCAAGGGATACAGTGAAGCTGAAGTGAAGCATCGGAATCTAAAACTGGACTCACAGGTGAGGTTCAAATCATAGAAAGTTAGAGTATCAGTCCTCTTGTACTTAAGTCGGCATTGTGCATTTTATATTAAATTCGGATGGAAACTCTGTCTTTCATCATCAATAAGAAGGTCCAAGGGATACAGTAAACCTGAAGTGAAGCATCAGAATCTAAAACTGGACTCACAGGAGAGGTTCAAATCATAGAAAGTTAGAGTGTGGAGTCCTCTGGTACTTAAGTCGGCATTGAGCCTTTTGTATTAAATTCGGATGCAATTTCTGTGTTTCATCGTGAATAAGAGGGTCCAAGGGATACAGTAAACCTGAAGTCAAGCATCGGAACTTAAAACTGGATGCACAGGTGAGGTTCAAAACATAGAAAGTTAGAGTGTCAGTCCTCTTGTACTTAACTCGGCTTTGTGCCTTTTGTATTACATTCGGATGCAATTTTTGTGTTTCATCAGCAATAAGAAGGTCCAAGGGATACAGTAAACCTGAAGTGAAGCATTGGAATCTAAAACTGGACTCACAGCAGAGGTTCAAATCATAGAATGATAGAGTGTCAGTTCTCTTGAACTTAAGTCGGCATTGTGCATTTTGTACTAAATTCCAATGGAAACTCTGTCTTTCATCATCAATAAGAAGGTCCAAAGGATACAGTAAACCTGAAGTGATGCATCGGAATCTAAAACTGGACTCACAGGAGAGGTTCAAATCATATAAAATTTGAGTATCAGTCCTCTTGTACTTAAGCCGGCATTGTGCCTTTTGTATTAAATTCGGATGAAATTTCTGTGTTTCATCATCAATAAGAAGGTCCAAGGGATACAGTAAACCTGAAGTGAAGCATCGAAACCTAAAACTGGACTTACAGGTGAGGATCAACTCATGGAAAGTTAGAGTGTCTGTCCTCCTTTACTTAAGTCATCATTGTGGCTTTTGTATTAAATTCGGATGCAATATCTGTGTTTCATCGTCAATAAGAAGGTCCAAGGGATACAGTAAACCTGAAGTGAAGCATCGGAATCTAAAACTGGACTCACCGGAGTGGTTCAAATCATAGAAAGTTAGAGTGTCAGTCCTCTTGTACTTAAGTCGGCGTTGTGCCTTTTGTATCAAATTCGGATTCGATTTCTGTGTTTCATCGTCAATACGAATGTCCAAGGGATACAGTAAACCTGAAGTGAAGCATCGGAATCTAAAACTGGACTTACAGGAGCGGTTCAAATCATAGAAAGTTAGACTGTCAGTCCTCTTGTACTTAAGTCGGCATTGTGCCTTTTGTATTAAATTCGGATGCAAATTCTGTGTTTCATCAACAACAATAAGGTCCAAGGGATACAGTAAACCTGAAGTGAAGCATCGGAATCTAAAACTGGACTCACAGGAGAGGTTCAAATCATAGAAAATTACAGTATCAGTCCTCTTGTACTTAAGCCGGCATTATGCCTTTTGTATTAAATTCGTATGCAATTTCTGTGTTTCATCGTCAATAAGAACTTCCAAGGGATACAGTGAACCTGAAGTGAAGCATCGGAATCTAAAACTGGACTCACAGGTGAGGTTCAAATCATAGAAAGTTAGAGTGTCTGTCCTCTTGTACTTAAGTCATCATTGTGGCTTTTGTATTAAATTCGGATGCAATTTCTGTGTTTCATCGTCAATAAGAAGGTCCAAGGGATACAGTAAACCTGAAGTGAAGCATCGGAATCCAAAACTGGACTCACAGGAGAGGTTCAAATCATAGAAAGTTAGAGTGTGAGTCCTCTTGTTCTTCAGTCGGCATTGTGCCTTTTGTATTAAATTCGGATGCAATTTCTGTGTTTCATCGTCAATAAGATAGTCCAAGGGATACTGTAAACCTGAAGTGAAGCATCGGAATCTAAAACTGGACTCACAGGAGAGGTTCAAATCATAGAAAGTTAGAGTGTCAGTCCTCTTGTACTTAAGTCGGCATTGTGCCTTTTGTATTAAATTCGGATGCAATTTCTGTGTTTCATCGTCAATAAGAAGGTCCAAGGGATACATTAAACCTGAAGTGAAGCATCGGAATCTAAAACTGGACTCACAGGAGAGGATCAAATCATAGAAAGTTAGAGTGTCTGTCCTATTGTACTTAAGTCATCTTTGTGGCATTTGTATTAAATTCGGATGCAATTTCTGCGTTTCATCGTCAATAAGAAGGTCCAAGGGATACAGTAAACCTGAAGTGAAGCATCGGAATCTAAAACTGGACTTACAGGAGAGGTTCAAATCATAGAAAATTAGAGTGTCAGTCCTCTTGTACTTAAGTCGGCATTGTGCCTTTTGTCTTAAATTCGGATGCAATTTCTGTGTTTCATCGTCAATAAGAACTTCCAAGTGGATACAGTGAACCTGAAGTGAAGCATCGGAATCTAAAACTGGACTCACAGGTGAGGTTCAAATCATAGAAAGTTATAGTGTCTGTCCTCTTGTACTTAAGCCATCATTGTGGCTTTTGTATTAAATTCGGATGCAATTTCTGTGTTTCATCGTCAATAAGAAGGTCCAAGGGATACAGTAAACCTGAAGTGAAGCATCGGAATCTAAAACTGGACTCACAGGAGAGGTTCAAATCATAGAAAGTTAGAGTGTCAGTCCTCTTGTTCTTCAGTCGGCATTGTGCCTTTTGTATTAAATTCGGATGCAATTTCTGTGTTTCATTGTCAATAAGAACGTCCAAGGGATACACTAAACCTGAAGTGAAGCATCGGAATCTAAAACTGGACTCACAGGAGAGGTTCAAATCATAGAAAATTAGATTGTCAGTCCTCATGTACTTAAGTCGGCATTGTGCATTTTGTATTAAAATCGGATGGAAACTCTGTGTTTCATCATCAATAAGAAGGTCCAAGGGATACAGTAAACCTGAAGTGAAGCATCGGAATCTAAAACTGGACTCACAGGAGAGGTTCAAATCATAGAAAATTACAGTATCAGTCCCCTTGTACTTAAGCCGGCATTATGCCTTTTGTATTAAATTCGGATGCAATTTCTGTGTTTCATCATCAATAAGAAGGTCCAAGGGATACAGTAAACCTGAAGTGAAGCATCGGAATCTAAAACTGGACTCACAGGTGAGGTTCAAATCATTGAAAGTTAGAGTGTCTGTCCACTTGTACTTAAGTCATCATTGTGGCATTTGTATTAAATTCGGATGCAATTTCTGTTTTTCATCGTCAATAAGAAGGTCCAAGGGATACAGTAAACCAGAAGTGAAGCATCGGAATCTAAAACTGGACTTACAGGAGAGGTTCAAATCATAGAAAGTTAGACTGTCAGTCCTCTTGTACTTAAGTCGGCATTGTGCCTTTTGTATTAAATTCGGATGCAAATTCTGTGTTTCATCAACAACAAGAAGGTCCAAGGGATACAGTAAACCTGCAGTGAAGCATCGGAATCTAAAACTGGACTCACAGGAGAGGTTCAAATCATAGAAAATTAGAGTGTCAGTCCTCTTGTACTTAAGTCGGCATTGTGCCTTTTGTCTTAAATTCGGATGCAATTTCTGTGTTTCATCGTCAATAAGAACTTCCAAGGGATACAGTAAACCTGAAGTGAAGCATCGGAATCTAAAACTGGACTCACAGGAGAGGTTCAAATCATAGAAAGTTAGAGTGTCAGTCCTCTTTTTCTTCAGTCGGCATTGTGCTTTTTGTACTAAATTCGGATGCAATTTCTGTGTTTCACCGTCAATAAGATAGTCCAAGGGATACTGTAAACCTGAAGTGAAGCATCGGAATCTAAAACTGGACTCACAGGAGAGGTTCAAATCATAGAAAGTTAGAGTGTCAGTCCTCTTGTACTTAAGTCGGCATTGTGCCTTTTGTATTAAATTCGGATGCAATTTCTGTGTTTCATCGTCAATAAGAACGTCCAAGGGATACACTAAACCTGAAGTGAAGCATCGGAATCTAAAACTGGACTCACAGGAGAGGTTCAAATCATAGAAAATTAGAGTGTCAGTCCTCTTGTACTTAAGTCGGCATTGTGCCTTTTGTCTTAAATTCGGATGCAATTTCTGTGTTTCATCGTCAATAAGAACTTCCAAGGGATACAGTAAACCTGAAGTGAAGCATCGGAATCTAAAACTGGACTCACAGGAGAGGTTCAAATCATAGAAAGTTAGAGTGTCAGTCCTCTTGTTCTTCAGTCGGCATTGTGCTTTTTGTACTAAATTCGGATGCAATTTCTGTGTTTCACCGTCAATAAGATAGTCCAAGGGATACTGTAAACCTGAAGTGAAGCATCGGAATCTAAAACTGGACTCACAGGAGAGGTTCAAATCATAGAAAGTTAGAGTGTCAGTCCTCTTGTACTTAAGTCGGCATTGTGCCTTTTGTATTAAATTCGGATGCAATTTCTGTGTTTCATCGTCAATAAGAACGTCCAAGGGATACACTAAACCTGAAGTGAAGCATCGGAATCTAAAACTGGACTCACAGGAGAGGTTCAAATCATAGAAAGTTTGATTGTCAGTCCTCTTGTACTTAAGTCGGCATTGTGCATTTTGTATTAAAATCGGATGGAAACTCTGTGTTTCATCATCAATAAGAAGGTCCAAGGGATACAGTAAACCTGAAGTGAAGCATCGGAATCTAAAACTGGACTCACAGGTGAGGTTCAAATCATTGAAAGTTAGAGTGACTGTCCTCTTGTACTTAAGTCATTATTGTGGCTTTGAATTAAATTCGGATGCAATATCTGTGTTCCATCGTCAATAAGAAGGTCCAAGGGATACAATAAACCTGAAGTGAAGCATCGGAATCTAAAACTGGACTCACAGGTGGGGTTCAAATCATAGATAGTTCGAGTGTCAGTCCTCTTGTTCTTCAGACGACATTGTGCCTTTTGTAGTACATTCGGATGCAATTTCTGTGTTTCATCGTCAATAAGAATGTCCAAGGGATACTGTAAACCTGAAGTGAAGCATCGGTATCTAAAACTGGCCTCACAGGAGAGGTTCAAATCATAGAAAGTTAGAGTGTCAATCCTCTTGTACTTAAGTCGGCATTGTGCCTTTTGTATTATATTCGGATGCAATTTCTGTGTTTCATCATCAATAAGAAGGTCCAAGGGATACAGTAAACGTGAGGTGAAGCATCGGAATCTAAAACTGGACTCACAGGAGAGGTTCAAAGCATAGAAAGTTAGAGTGTCAGTCCTCTCGTACTTAAATCGACATTGTGCCTTTTGTATTAAATTCGTATACTAATTCTGTGTTTCATCGTCAATAAGAAGGTCCAAGGGATGCAGTAAACCTGAAGTGAAGCATCGGAATCCAAAACTGGACTCACAGGAGAGGTTCAAATCATAGATAGTTAGAGTGTCAGTCCTCTTGTTCTTCAGACGACATTGTGCCTTTTGTAGTACATTCGGATGCAATTTCTGTGTTTCATCGTCAATAAGAATATCCAAGGGATACAGTAAACCTGAAGTGAAGCATCGGTATCTAAAACTGGCCTCGCAGGAGAGGTTCAAATCATAGAAAGTTAGAGTGTCAGTCCTCTTGTACTTAAGTCGGCATTGTGCCTTTTGTATTATATTCGGATGCAATTTCTGTGTTTCATCATCAATAAGAAGGTCCAAGGGATACAGTAAACGTGAGGTGAAGCATCGGAATCTAAAACTGGACTCACAGGAGAGGTTCAAAGCATAGAAAGTTAGAGTGTCAGTCCTCTCGTACTTAAGTCGACATTGTGCCTTTTGTATTAAATTCGTTTACTAATTCTGTGTTTCATCAACAACAAGAAGGTCCAAGGGATACAGTAAACCTGAAGTGAAGCATCGGAATCTAAAACTGGACTTACAAGAGAGGTTCAAATCATAGAAAATTAGAGTGTCAGTCATCTTGTACTTAAGTCGGCATTGTTCCTTTTGTATTAAATTCGGATGCAATTTCTGTGTTTCATCATCAATAAGATGGTCCAATGGATACAATAAACCTGAAGTGCAGCATCGGAATCTAAAACTGGACTCACAGGTGAGGTTCAAATCATAGATAGTTCGAGTGTCAGTCCTCTTGTACTTAAGTCGGCATTGTGCCTTTTGTATTAAATTCGGATGCAAATTCTGTGTTTCATCGTCAATAAGAAGGTCCAAGGGATACAGTGAACCTGAAGTGAAGCATCGGAATCTAAAACTGGACTCACAGGGGAGGTTCAAATCATAGAAAGTTAGAGTGTCTGTCCTCTTGTACTTAAGTCATCATTGTGGCTTTTGTATTAAATTCGGATGCAATTTCTGTGTTTCATCGTCAATAAGAAGGTCCAAGGGATACAGTAAACCTGAAGTGAAGCATCGGAATCTAAAACTGGACTCACAGGAGAGGTTCAAATCATAGAAATTTAGAGTGTCAGTCCTCTTTTTCTTCAGTCGGCATTGTGTCTTTTTTACTAAATTCGGATGCAATTTCTGTGTTTCATCGTCAATAAGATAGTCCAAGGGAAACTGTAAACCTGAAGTGAAGCATCGGAATCTAAAACTGGACTCACAGGAGTGGTTCAAATCATAGAAAGTTGGAGTGTCAGTCCTCTTGTACTTAAGTCGGCATTGTGCCTTTTGTATTAAATTCGGATGCAATTTCTGTGTTTCATCGTCAATAAGAACGTCCAAGGGATACACTAGACCTGAAGTGAAGCATCGGAATTTAAAACTGGACTCACAGGAGAGGTTCAAATCATAGAAAGTTAGATTGCCAGTCCTCTTGTACTTAAGTCGGCATTGTGCATTTTGTATTAAAATCGGATGGAAACTCTGTGTTTCATCATCAATAAGAAGGTCCAAGGGATACAGTAAACCTGAAGTGAAGCATCGGAATCTAAAACTGGACTCACAGGAGAGGTTCAAATCATAGAATATTACAGTATCAATCCCCTTGTACTTAGGCCGGCATTATGCCTTTTGTGATCAATTCGGATGCAATTTCTGTGTTTCATCATCAATAAGAAGGTCCAAGGGATACAGTAAACCTGAAGTGAAGCATCGGAATCGAAAACTGGACTCACAGGTGAGGTTCAAATCATAGATAGTTAGAGTGTCAGTCCTCTTGTTCTTCAGACGACATTGTGATTTTTGTACTACATTCGGATGCAATTTCTGTGTTTCATCGTCAATAAATATGTCCAACGGATACAGTAAACCTGAAGTGAAGCATCGGAATCTAAAACTGGACTCACAGGTGAGGTTCAAATCATTGAAAGTTAGAGTGACTGTGCTCTTGTACTTAAGTCATTATTGTGGCTTTGAATTAAATTCGGATGCAATATCTGTGTTCCATCGTCAATATGAAGGTCCAAGGGATACAATAAACCTGAAGTGAAGCAACGGAATCTAAAACTGGACTCACAGGTGTGGTTCAAATCATAGATAGTTCGAATGTCAGTCCTCTTGTTCTTCAGACGACATTGTGCCTTTTGTAGTACATTCGGATGCAATTTCTGTGTTTCATCGTCAATAAGAATGTCCAAGGGATACAGTAAACCTGAAGTGAAGCATCGGTATCTAAAACTGGCCTCACAGGAGAGGTTCAAATCATAGAAAATTAGAGTGTCAGTCCTCTTGTACTTAAGTCGGCATTGTGCCTTTTGTATTATATTCGGATGCAATTTCTGTGTTTCATCATCAATAAGAAGGTCCAAGGGATACAGTAAACGTGAGGTGAAGCATCGGAATCTAAAACTGGACTCACAGGAGAGGTTCAAAGCATAGAAAGTTAGAGTGTCAGTCCTCTCGTACTTAAGTCGACATTGTGCCTTTTGTATTAAATTCGTATACTAATTCTGTGTTTCATCGTCAATAAGAAGGTCAAAGGGATGCAGTAAACCTGAAGTGAAGCATCGGAATCCAAAACTGGACTCACAGGAGAGGTTCAAATCATAGAAAGTTAGAGTGTCAGTCCTCTTTTTCTTTAGTCGGCATTGTGCCTTTTGTATTAAATTCGGATGCAATTTCTGTGTTTCATCGTCAATTAGATAGTCCAAGGGATACTGTTAACCTGAAGTAAAGCATCGGAATCTAAAACTGGACTCACAGGAGAAGTTCAAATCATAGAAAGTTAGAGTGTCAGTCCTCTTGTACTTAAGTCGGCATTGTGCCTTTTGTATTAAATTCGGATGCAATGTCTGTGTTTCATCGTCAATAAGAAGGTCCAAGGGATACACTAAACCTGAAGTGAAGCATCGGAATCTAAAACTGGACTCACAGGAGAGGATCAAATCATAGAAAGTTAGAGTGTCTGTCCTCTTGTACTTAAGTCATTATTGTGGATTTTGTATTAAATTCGGATGCAAATTCTGTGTTTCATCGTCAATAAGAAGGTCCAAGGGATACAGTGAACCTGAAGTGAAGCATCGGAATCTAAAACTGGACTCACAGGTGAGGTTCAAATCATAGAAAGTTAGAGTGTCTGTCCTCTTGTACTTAATTCATCATTGTGGCTTTTGTATTAATTTCGGATGCAATTTCTGTGTTTCATCGTCAATAAGATAGTCCAAGGGAAACTGTAAACCTGAAGTGAAGCATCGGAATCTAAAACTGGACTCACAGGAGAGGTTCAAATCATAGAAAGTTGGAGTGTCAGTCCTCTTGTACTTAAGTCGGCATTGTGCCTTTTGTATTAAATTCGGATGCAATTTCTGTGTTTCATCGTCAATAAGAACGTCCAAGGGATACACTAAACCTGAAGTGAAGCATCGGAATCTAAAACTGGACTCACAGGAGAGGTTCAAATCATAGAAAGTTAGATTGTCAGTCCTCTTGTACTTAAGTCGGCATTGTGCATTTTGTATTAAAATCGGATGGAAACTCTGTGTTTCATCATCAATAAGAAGGTCCAAGGGATACAGTAAACCTGAAGTGAAGCATCGGAATCTAAAACTGGACTCACAGGAGAGGTTCAAATCATAGAAAATTACAGTATCAGTCCCCTTGTACTTAAGCCGGCATTATGCCTTTTGTATTAAATTCGGATGCAATTTCTGTGTTTCATCATCAATAAGAAGGTCCAAGGGATTCAGTAAACCTGAAGTGAAGCATCGGAATCTAAAACTGGACTCACAGGTGAGGTTCAAATCATTGAAAGTTAGAGTGTCTGTCCTCTTGTACTTAAGTCATTATTGTGGCTTTGAATTAAATTCGGATGCAACATCTGTGTTCCATCGTCAATAAGAAGGTCCAAGGGATACAATAAACCTGAAGTGAAGCATCGGAATCGAAAACTGGACTCACAGGTGAGGTTCAAATCATAGATAGTTAGAGTGTCAGTCCTCTTGTTCTTCAGACGACATTGTGCCTTTTGTAGTACATTCGGATGCAATTTCTGTGTTTCATCGTCAATAAGAATGTCCAAGGGATACAGTAAACCTGAAGTGAAGCATCGGTATCTAAAACTGGCCTCGCAGGAGAGGTTCAAATCATAGAAAGTTAGAGTGTCAGTCCTCTTGTACTTAAGTCGGCATTGTGCCTTTTGTATTATATTCGGATGCAATTTCTGTGTTTCATCATCAATAAGAAGGTCCAAGGGATACAGTAAACGTGAGGTGAAGCATCGGAATCTAAAACTGGACTCACAGGAGAGGTTCAAAGCATAGAAAGTTACAGTGTCAGTCCTCTCGTACTTAAGTCGACATTGTGCCTTTTGTATTAAATTCGTATACTAATTCTGTGTTTCATCAACAACAAGAAGGTCCAAGGGATACAGTAAACCTGAAGTGAAGCATCGGAATCTAAAACTGGACTTACAAGAGAGGTTCAAATCATAGAAAATTAGAGTGTCAGTCATCTTGTACTTAAGTCGGCATTGTTCCTTTTGTATTAAATTCGGATGCAATTTCTGTGTTTCATCATCAATAAGAAGGTCCAAGGAATACAGTAAACCTGAAGTGAAGCAGCGGAATCTAAAACTGGACTCACAGGTGAGGTTCAAATCGTAGAAAGTTAGAGTGTCTGTCCTCTTGTACTTAAGTCATTATTGTGGATTTTGTATTAAATTCGGATGCAAATTCTGTGTTTCATCGAGAATATGAGGGTCCAAGGGATACACTAAACCTGAAGTGAAGCATCGGAATCTAAAACTGGACTCACAGGAGAGGATCAAATCATAGAAAGTTAGAGTGTCTGTCCTCTTGTACTTAAGTCATTATTGTGGATTTTGTATTAAATTCGGATGCAAATTCTGTGTTTCATCGAGAATATGAGGGTCCAAGGGAAACAGTAAACCTGAAGTGAAGCATCGGAACTTAAAACTGGACTCACAGGTGAGGTTCAAATAATAGAAAGTTAGAGTGTCAGTCCTCTTGTATTTAAGCCGGCATTGCGCCTTTTGTATTAAATTCGGTTGCAATTTCTGTGTCATCATCAATAAGAAGGTCCAAGGGATACAGTAAACCAGAAGTGAAGCATCGGAATCTAAAACTGGACTCACAGGTGAGGTTCAAATCATAGAAAGTTAGAGTGTCTGTCCTCTTGTACTTAAGTCATCATTGTGCCTTTTGTATTAAATTCGGATGCAATTTCTGTGTGTCATCGTCAATAAGATGGTCCAAGGGATACAGTAAACCTGAAGTGAAGCATCGGAATCTAAAACTGGACTCACAGGTGATGTTCAAATCATAGAAAGTTAGAGTGTAGAGTCCTCTTGTACTTAAGTCGGCATTGTGCTTTTTGTATTAAATACGGATGCAATTTCTGTATTTCATCGAGAGTAAGAGGGTCCAAGGGAAACAGTAAACCTGAAGTGAAGCATCGGAACTTAAAACTGGACTCACAGGTGAGGTTCAAATCATAGAAAGTTAGAATGTCAGTTCCCTTGTACTTAAGTCGGCATTGTGCCTTTTGTATGAAATCCGGATGCAACTTCTGTGTTTCATCATCAATAAGAAGGTCTAAGGGATACAGTAAACCTGAAGTGAAGCATTGGAATCTAAAACTGGACTCACAGCAGAGGTTCAAATCATAGAATGATAGATTGTCAGTCCTCTTGTACTTAAGACGGCATTGTGCCTTTTGTATTAAATTCGGATGCAATTTCTGTGCTTCATCGTCAATAAGAAGGTCCAAGGTATACACTAAACCTGAAGTGAAGCATCGGAATCTAAAACTGGACTCACAGGAGAGGTTCAAATCATAGAAAGCTAGAGTCTCAGTCCTCTTGTACTTAAGTCGGCATTGTGCCTTTTGTATTAAATTCGGATGCAATTTCTGTGTTTCATCGTCAATAAGAAGGTCCTAGGGATACAGTAAACCTGAAGTGAAGCATCTGAATCTAAAAGTGGACTCACAGGAGAGGATCAAATCATAGAAAGTTAGAGTGTCGGTCCTCTTGTACTTAGGTCGGCATTGTGCATTTTGTATTAAATTCGGATGGAAATTCTATGTTTCATCATCAATTAGAAGCACCAAGGGATACAGTAAACCCAAAGTGAAGCATCGGAATCTAAAACTGGACTCACAGGAGAGGTTCAAATCACAGAAAATTAGAGTATCAGTCCTCTTGTACTTAAGCCGGCATTGCGCCTTTTGTATTAAATTCGGTTGCAATTTCTGTGTTTCATCATCAATAAGAAGGTCCAAGGGATACAGTAAACCAGAAGTGAAGCATCGGAATCTCAAACTGGACTCACAGGTGAGGTTCAAATCATAGAAAGTTAGAGTGTCTGTCCTCTTGTACTTAAGTCATCATTGTGCCTATTGTATTAAATTCGGATGCATTTTCTGTGTTTAATCGTCAATAAGCAGGTCCAAGGGATACAGTAAACCTGAAGTGGAGCATCGGACTCTAAAACTCGACTCACAGGAGAGGTTCAAATCATAGATAGTTAGAGTGTCAGTCCTCTAGTTTTTCAGTCGGCATTGTGCCTTTTGTATTAAATTCAGATGCAATTTCTGTGCTTCATCGCCAATAAGAAGGTCCAATTTAAACAGTAAACCTGAAGTGAAGCGTCGGAATCTAAAACTGGACTCACAGGAGAGGTTCAAATCATAGAAAGTGAGAGTGTCAGTCCTCTTGTACTTACGTCGGCATTGTGCCTTTTGTGTTAAATTCGGATGCAATTTCTGTGTTTCATCATCAATAAGAAGGTCCAAGGGATACAGTAAACCTGAAGTGAAGCATTGGAACCTAAAACTGGACTCAGAGCAGAGGCTCAAATCGTAGAACGATAGAGTATCAGTCCTCTTGTACTTAAGTCGGCATTGTGCCTTTTGTATTAAATTCGGTTGCAATTTCTGTGTTACATCGTGAATAAGAGGGTCCAAGGGATACAGTAAACCTGAAGTGAAGCATCGGAACTTAATACTGGACTCACAGGTGAGGTTCAAATCATAGAAATTTAGAGTGTCAGTCCTCTTGTACTTAGGTCGTCATTGTGCCTTTTGTATTAAATTCGGATGCAATTTCTGTGTTTCATCGTCAATAAGAAGATCCAAGGGATACAGTAAACCTGAAGTGAAGCATCGGAAACAAAAAGTGGACTCACAGGAGAGGTTTAAATCTTAGATAGTTAGAGTGTCAGTCCTCTTGTTCTTCAGTCGGCATTGTGCCTTTTGTAGTATATTCGGATTCAATTTCTGTGTTTCATCGTCAATAAGAAGGTCCAAGGTATACACTAAACCTGAAGTGAAGCATCGGAATCTAAAACTGGACTCACAGGAGAGGTTCAAATCATAGAAAGTTAGAGTGTCAGTCCTCTTGTACTTAAGTCGGCATTGTGCCTTTTGTATTACATTCGGATGCAATTTCTGTGTTTCGTCGTCAATAAGAAGCTCCAAGGGATACAGTAAACCAGAAGTGTAGCATCGGAATCTAAAACTGGATTCACAGGAGAGGTTCAAATCATAGAAAATTAGAATATCAGTCCTCTTGTACTTAAGCTGGCATTGTGCCTTTTGTATTAAATTCGGATGCAATTTCTGTGCTTCATCGCCAATAAAAGGGTCCAAGGTATACAGTAAACCTGAAGTGAAGCGTCCGAATCTAAAACTGGACTCACAGGAGAGGTTCAAATCATAGAAAGTGAGAGTGTCAGTCCTCTTGTACTTAAGTCAGCATTGTACCTTTTAAATTCAATTCCGATGCAATTTCTGTGTTTCATCGCCAATAAGAAGGTCCAAGGGATACATTAAACCTGAAGTGAAGCATCGGAATCTAAATCTGGTCTCACAGGAGAGGTTTAAATCATTGAAAGTTAGAGTGTCAGTCCTCTTGTACTTAAGTCGGCATTGTGCCTTTTGTATTAAATTCGGATGCAATTTCTGTGTTTCATCATCAATAAGAAGGTCCAACGGATACAGTAAACCTGAAGTGAAGCATTGGAATCTAAAACTGGACTCACAGCAGAGGCTCCAATCGTAGAATGATAGAGTGTCAGTCCTCTTGTACTTAAGTCGGCATTGTGCCTTTGTATTACATTCGGATGCAATTTCTGCGCTTCATCGTCAATAAGACGGTCCAAGGTATACACTAAACCTGAAGTGAAGCATCGGAAGCTGAAACTGGACTCACAGGAGAGGTTCAAATCATAGAAAGTTAGAGTGTCAGTCCTCTTGTACTTAAGTCGCCATAGTGCCTTTTGTATTAAATTAGGATGCAATTTCTGTGTTTCATCGTAAATAAGAAGGTCCAAGGGATACAGTAAACCTGAAATGAAGCATCGGAGTCTAAAACTGGACTCACAGGAGTGGTTCAAATCATAGAAAGTTAGAGTGTCAGTCCTCTTGTACTTACGTCGGCATTGTGCCTTTTGTATCATATTCGGTTGCAATTTCTGTGTTTCATCGTCAATAAGAATGTCCAAGGGATACAGTAAACCTGAAGTGAAGCATCGGAATCTAAAACTGGACTCACAGGAGAGGTTTAAGTCATAGAAAGTGAGAGAGTCACTCCTCTTGTACTTAAGCCGGCATTGTGTCTTTTAAATTCAATTCCGATGCAAATTCTGTGTTTCATCGCCAATAAGAAGGTCCAAGGGATACATTAAACCTAAAGTGAAGCATCGGAATCTAAATCTGGACTCACAGGAGAGGTTTAAATCATTGAAAGTTAGAGTGTCAGTCCTCTTGTACTTAAGTCGGCATAGTGCCTTTTGTACTAAATTAGGATGCAATTTCTGTGTTTCATCATCAATAAGAAGGTCCAAGGGATACAGTAGACCTGAAGTGAAGCATCGGAATCTAAAACTGGACTCACAGGTGAGGTTCAAATCATAGAAAGTTAGAGTGTCTGTCCTCTTGTACTTAAGTCATCATTGTGCCTTTTGTATTAAATTCGGATGCAATTTCTGTGTTTCATCGTCAATAAGAAGGTCCTAGGGATACAGTAAAGCTGAAGTGAAGCATCGGAATCTAAAAGTGGACTCACAGGAGAGGTTCAAATCATAGAAAGCTAGAGTATCAGTCCTCTTGTACTTAAGTCGGCATTGTGCCTTTTGTATGAAATTCGGATGCAACTTCTGTGTTTCATCATCAATAAGAAGGTCTAAGGGATACAGTAAACCTGAAGTGAAGCATTGGAATCTAAAACTGGACTCACAGCAGAGGTTCAAATCATAGAATGATAGATTGTCAGTCCTCTTGTACTTAAGACGGCATTGTGCCTTTTGTATTAAATTCGGATGCAATTTCTGTGCTTCATCGTCAATAAGAAGGTCCAAGGTATACACTAAACCTGAAGTGAAGCATCGGAATGTAAAACTGGACTCACAGGAGAGGTTCAAATCATAAAAAGCTAGAGTCTCAGTCCTCTTGTACTTAAGTCGGCATTGTGCCTTTTGTATTAAATTCGGATGCAATTTCTGTGTTTCATCGTCAATAAGAAGGTCCTAGGGATACAGTAAACCTGAAGTGAAGCATCGGAATCTAAAAGTGGACGCACAGGAGACAATCAAATCATAGAAAATTAGAGTGTCAGTCCTCTTGTACTTAGGTAGGCATTGTGCATTTTGTATTAAATTCGGATGGAAATTCTATGTTTCATCATCAATAGGAAGCACCAAGGGATACAGTAATCCCAAAGTGAAGCATCGGAATCTAAAACTGGACTCACAGGAGAGGTTCAAATCACAGAAAATTAGAGTATCAGACCTCTTGTACTTAAGCCGGCATTGCGCCTTTTGTATTAGATTCGGTTGCAATTTCTGTGTTTCATCATCAATAAAAAGGTCCAAGGGATACAGTAAACCAGAAGTGAAGCATCGGAATCTCAAACTGGACTCACAGGAGAGGTTCAAATCATAGAAAGCTAGAGTCTCAGTCCTCTTGTACTTAAGTCGGCATTGTGCCTTTTGTATTAAATTCAGATGCATTTTCTGTGTTTAATCGTCAATAAGCAGGTCCAAGGGATACAGTAAACCTGAAGTGGAGCATCGGACTCTAAAACTCGACTCACAGAAGAGGTTCAAATCATAGATAGTTAGAGTGTCAGTCCTCTAGTTTTTCAGTCGGCATTGTGCCTTTTGTATTAAATTCGGATGCAATTTCTGTGCTTCATCGCCAATAAGAAGGTCCAGTTTAAACAGTAAACCTGAAGTGAAGCGTCGGAATCTAAAACTGGACTCACAGGAGAGGTTCAAATCATAGAAAGTGAGAGTGTCAGTCCTCTTGTACTTACGTCGGCATTGTGCATTTTGAATTTAATTCCGATGCAATATCTGTGTTTCATCGTAAATAAGAAGGTCCAACGGATACATTAAACCTGAAGTGAAGCATCGGAATCTAAATCTGGACTCACAGGAGAGGTTTAAATCTTAGATAGTTAGAGTGTCAGTCCTCTTGTTCTTCAGTCGGCATTGTACCTTTTGTAGTAAATTCGGATGGAATTACTGTGTTTCATCATCAATAAGAAGGTCCAAGGTGTACACTAAACCTGAAGTGAAGCATCGGAATCTAAAACTGGACTCACAGGAGAGGTTCAAATCATAGAAAGTTAGAGTGTCAGTCCTCTTGTACTTAAGTCGGCATTGTGCCTTTTGTAATACATTCGGATGCAATTTCTGTGTTTCATCGTCAATAAGAAGGTCCAAGGGATACAGTAAACCTGAAGTGAAGCATCGGAATCTGAAACTGGGCTCACAGAAGAGGTTCAAATCATAGAAAGTAAGAGTGTCAGTCCTCTTGTACTTACGTCGGCATTGTGCATTTTGTATTAAATTCGGATGGAAATTCTATGTTTCATCATCAATAAGAAGCTCCAAGGGATACAGTAAACCAGAAGTGTAGCATCGGAATCTAAAACTGGATTCACAGGAGAGGTTCAAATCATAGAAAATTAGAATATCAGTCCTCTTGTACTTAAGCTGGCATTGTGCCTTTTGTATTAAATTCGGATGCAATTTCTCTGTTTCATCATCAATAAGAAGGTCCAAGGGATACAGTAAACCTGAGGTGAAGCATCGGAATCTAAAACTGGACTCACAGGAGAGGTTCAAATCATAGAAAGTTAGAGTGTCAGTCCTCTTGTCGGCATTGTGCCTTTTGTATTAAATTCGGATGCAATTTCTGTGTTTCATCGGCAATAAGAGGGTCCAAGGTATACAGTAAACCTGAAGTGAAGCGTCCGAATCTAAAACTGGACTCACAGGAGAGGTTCAAATCATAGAAAGTGAGAGTGTCAGTCCTCTTGTACTTAAGTCGGCATTGTACCTTTTAAATTCAATTCCGATGCAATTTCTGTGTTTCATCGCCAGTAAGAAGGTCCAAGGGATACATTAAACCTGAAGTGAAGCATTGGAATCTAAATCTGGTCTCACAGGAGAGGTTTAAATCATTGAAAGTTAGAGTGTCAGTCCTCTTGTACTTAGGTCGGCATTGTGCCTTTTGTATTAAATTCGGATGCAATTTCTGTGTTTCATCATCAATAAGAAGGTCCAACGGATACAGTAAACCTGAAGTGAAGCATTGGAATCTTAAACTAAACTCACAGCAGAGGCTCCAATCGTAGAATGATAGAGTGTCAGTCCTCTTGTACTTAAGTCGGCATTGTGCCTTTGTATTAAATTCGGATGCAATTTCTGCGCTTCATCGTCAATAAGACGGTCCAAGGTATACACTAAACCTGAAGTGAAGCATCGGAAGCTAAAACTGGACTCACAGGAGATGTTCAAATCATAGAAAGTTAGAGTGTCAGTCCTCTTGTACTTAAGTCGGCATAGTGCCTTTTGTATTAAATTAGGATGCAATTTCTGTGTTTCATCGTAAATAAGAAGGTCCAAGGGATACAGTAAACCTGAAATGAAGCATCGGAGTCTAAAACTGGACTCACAGGAGTGGTTCAAATCATAGAAAGTTAGAGTGTCAGTCCTCTTGTACTTACGTCGGCATTGTGCCTTTTGTATCAAATTCGGTTGCAATTTCTGTGTTTCATCGTCAATAAGAATGTCCAAGGGATACAGTAAACCTGAAGTGAAGCATCGGAATCTAAAACTGGACTCACAGGAGAGGTTTAAGTCATAGAAAGTGAGAGAGTCACTCCTCTTGTACTTAAGCCGGCATTGTGTCTTTTAAATTCAATTCCGATGCAAATTCTGTGTTTCATCGCCAATAAGAAGGTCCAAGGGATACATTAAACCTGAAGTGAAGAATCGGAATCTAAATCTGGACTCACAGGAGAGGTTTAAATCATTGAATGTTAGAGTGTCAGTCCTCTTGTACTTAAGTCGGCATTGTGCCTTTTGTATTAAATTGGGATGCAATTTCTGTGTTTCATCATCAATAAGAAGGTCCAAGGGATAAAGTAAACCTGAAGTGAAGCATTGGAATCTAAAACTGGACTCACAGCAGAGGCTCAAATCGTAGAATGATAGAGTGTCCGTCCTCTTGTACTTAAGTCGGCATTGTGCCTTTGTATTAAATTCGGATGCAATTTCTGCGCTTCATCGTCAATAAGACGGTCCAAGGTATACACTAAACCTGAAGTGAAGCATCGAAAGCTGAAACTGGACTCACTGGAGAGGTTCATATCTAAGAAAGTTAGAGTGTCAGTCCTCTTGTACTTAAGTCGGCATAGTGCCTTTTGTACTAAATTAGGATGCAATTTCTGTGTTTCATCATCAATAAGAAGGTCCAAGGGATACAGTAAACCTGAAGTGAAGCATCGGAATCTAAAACTGGACTCACAGGTGAGGTTCAAATCATAGAAAGTTAGAGTGTCTGTCCTCTTGTACTTAAGTCATCATTGTGGCTTTTTTATTTAATTCGGATGCAATTTCTGTGCTTCATCGTCAATAAGAAGGTCCAAGGTATACACTAAACCTGAAGTGAAGCATCGGAATCTAAAACTGGACTCACAGGAGAGGTTCAGATCATAGAAAGTTAGAGTGTCAGTCCTCTTGTACTTAAGTCGGCATTGTGCCTTTTGTATTACATTTGGATGCAATTTCTGTGTTACATCGTCAATAAGAAGGTCCAAGGGATATAGTAAACCTGAACTGAAGCATCGGAATCTAAAACTGGACTCACAGGAGAGGTTCAAATCATAGAAAGTTTAAGTGTCAGTCCTCTTGTACTTAAGTCGGCATTGTGCATTTTGTATTAAATTCGGATGGATATTCTGTGTTTCATCATCAATAAGAAGGTTCAAGGGATACAGGAAACCTGAAGTGAAGCATCAGAATCTAAAACTGGACTCACAGGAGAGGTTCAAATCGTAGAAAATTAGAGTATCAGTCCTCTTGTACTTAAGCCGGCATTGTGCCTTTTGTATTAAATTCGGATGCAATTTCTCTGTTTCATCATCAATAAGAAGGTCCAAGGGATACAGTAAACCTGAGGTGAAGCATCGGAATCTAAAACTGGACTCACAGGAGAGCTTCAAATCATAGATAGTTAGAGTGTCAGTCCTCTTGTCGGCATTGTGCCTTTTGTATTAAATTCGGATGCAATTTCTGTGTTTCATCGGCAATAAGAAGGTCCAAGGGATACAGTAAACCTGAAGTGAAGCATCTGTGTCTAAAACTGGACTCACAGGAGAGGTTCAAATGATAGAAAGTTAGAGTGTCAGTGCTCTTGAACTTGAGACGGCATTGTGCCTTTTGTATTAAATTCGGATGCAATTTCTGTGCTTCAACGCCAATAAGAAGGTCCAAGGTATACAGTAAACCTGAAGTGAAGCGTCCGAATCTAAAACTGGACTCACAGGAGAGGTTCAAATAATAGAAAGTGAGAGTGTCAGTCCTCTTGTACTTAAGTCGGCATTGTACCTTTCAAATTCAATTCCGATGCAATTTCTGTGTTTCATCGCCAATAAGAAGGTCCAAGGAATACATTAAACCTGAAGTGAAGCATCGGAATCTAAATCTGGTCTCACGGGAGAGGTTTAAATCATTGAAAGTTAGAGTGTCAGTCCTCCTGTACTTAAGTCGGCATTGTGCCTTTTGTATTAAATTCGGATGCAATTTCTGTGTTTCATCATCAATAAGAAGGTCCAACGGATACAGTAAACCTGAAGTGAAGCATTGGAATCTAAAACTGGACTCACAGCAGAGGCTCCAATCGTAGAATGATAGAGTGTCAGTCCTCTTGTACTTAAGTCGGCATTGTGCCTTTGTATTAAATTCGAATGCAATTTCTGCGCTTCATCGTCAATAAGACGGTCCAAGGTATACACTAAACCTGAAGTGAAGCATCGGAAGCTAAAACTGGACTCACAGGAGAGGTTCAAATCATAGAAAGTTAAAGTGTCAGTCCTCTTGTACTTAAGTCGGCATAGTGCCTTTTGTATTAAATTAGGATGCAATTTCTGTGTTTCATCGTAAATACGAAGGTCCAAGGGATACAATAAACCTGAAGTGCAGCATCGGAATCTAAAACTGGACTCACAGGTGAGGTTCAAATCATAGATAGTTCGAGTGTCAGTCCTCTTGTTCTTCAGACGACATTGTCCCTTTTGTAGTACATTCGGATGCAATTTCTGTGTTTCATCGTCAATAAGAATGTCCAAGGGATACAGTAAACCTGAAGTGAAGCATCGGTATCTAAAACTGGCCTCACAGGAGAGGTTCAAATCATAGAAAGTTAGAGTGTCAGTCCTCTTGTACTTAAGTCGGCATTGTGCCTTTTGTATTATATTCGGATGCAATTTCTGTGTTTCATCATCAATAAGAAGGTCCAAGGGATACAGTAAACGTGAGGTGAAGCATCGGAATTTAAAACTGGTCTCACAGGAGAGGTTCAAAGCATAGAAAGTTAGAGTGTCAGTCCTCTCGTACTTAAGTCGACATTGTGCCTTTTGTATTAAATTCGTATACTAATTCTGTGTTTCATCGTCAATAAGAAGGTCCAAGGGATGCAGTAAACCTGAAGTGAAGCATCGGAATCCAAAACTGGACTCACAGGAGAGGTTCAAATCATAGAAAGTTAGAGTGTCAGTCCTCTTGTTCTTTAGTCGGCATTGTGCCTTTTGTATTAAATTCGGATGCAATTTCTGTGTTTCATCGTCAATTAGATAGTCCAAGGGATACTGTAAACCTGAAGTAAAGCATCGGAATCTAAAACTGGACTCACAGGAGCGGTTCAAATCATAGAAAGTTAGAGTGTCAGTCCTCTTGTACTTAAGTCGGCATTGTGCCTTTTGTATTAAATTCGGATGCAATGTCTGTGTTTCATCGTCAATAAGAAGGTCCAAGGGATACACTAAACCTGAAGTGAAGCATCGGAATCTAAAACTGGACTCACAGGAGAGGATCAAGTCATAGAAAGTTAGAGTGTCTGTCCTCTTGTACTTAAGTCATTATTGTGGATTTTGTATTAAATTCGGATGCAAATTCTGTGTTTCATCGTCAATAAGAAGGTCCAAGGGTTACAGTGAACCTGAAGTGAAGCATCGGAATCTAAAACTGGACTCACAGGGGAGGTTCAAATCATAGAAAGTTAGAGTGTTTGTCCTCTTGTACTTAAGTCATCATTGTGGCTTTTGTATTAAATTCGGATGCAATTTCTGTGTTTCATCGTCAATAAGAAGGTCCAAGGGATACAGTAAACCTGAAGTGAAGCATCGGAATCTAAAACTGGACTCACAGGAGAGGTTCAAATCATAGAAATTTAGAGTGTCAGTCCTCTTTTTCTTCAGTCGGCATTGTGCCTTTTTTACTAAATTCGGATGCAATTTCTGTGTTTCATCGTCAATAAGATAGTCCAAGGGAAACTGTAAACCTGAAGTGAAGCATCGGAATCTAAAACTGGACTCACAGGAGAGGTTCAAATCATAGAAATTTGGAGTGTCAGTCCTCTTGTACTTAAGTCGGCATTGTGCCCTTTTGTATTAAATTCGGATGCAATTTCTGTGTTTCATCGTCAATAAGAACGTCCAAGGGATACACTAGACCTGAAGTGAAGCATCGGAATCTAAAACTGGACTCACAGGAGAGGTTCAAATCATAGAAAGTTAGATTGTCAGTCCTCTTGTACTTAAGTCCGCATTGTGCATTTTGTATTAAAATCGGATGGAAACTCTGTGTTTCATCATCAATAAGAAGGTCCAAGGGATACAGTAAACCTGAAGTGAAGCATCGGAATCTAAAACTGGACTCACAGGAGAGGTTCAAATCATAGAATATTACAGTATCAATCCCCTTGTACTTAAGCCGGCATTATGCCTTTTGTATTAAATTCGGATGCAATTTCTGTGTTTCATCATCAATAAGAAGGTCCAAGGGATACAGTAAACCTGAAGTGAAGCATCGGAATCGAAAACTGGACTCACAGGTGAGGTTCAAATCATAGATAGTTAGAGTGTCAGTCCTCTTGTTCTTCAGACGACATTGTGCCTTTTGTAGTACATTCGGATGCAATTTCTGTGTTTCATCGTCAATAAATATGTCCAAGGGATACAGTAAACCTGAAGTGAAGCATCGGAATCTAAAACTGGACTCACAGGTGAGGTTCAAATCATTGAAAGTTAGAGTGACTGTCCTCTTGTACTTAAGTCATTATTGTGGCTTTGAATTAAATTCGGATGCAATATCTGTGTTCCATCGGCAATATGAAGGTCCAAGGGATACAATAAACCTGAAGTGAAGCAACGGAATCTAAAACTGGACTCACAGGTGTGGTTCAAATCATAGATAGTTCGAGTGTCAGTCCTCTTGTTCTTCAGACGACATTGTGCCTTTTGTAGTACATTCGGTTTGCAATTTCTGTGTTTCATCGTCAATAAGAATGTCCAAGGGATACACTAAACCTGAAGTGAAGCATCGGTATCTAAAACTGGCCTCACAGGAGAGGTTCAAATCATAGAAAATTAGAGTGTCAGTCCTCTTTACTTAAGTCGGCATTGTGCCTTTTGTATTATATGCGGATGCAATTTCTGTGTTTCATCATCAATAAGAAGGTCCAAGGGATACAGTAAACGTGAGGTGAAGCATCGGAATCTAAAACTGGACTCACAGGAGAGGTTCAAAGCATAGAAAGTTAGAGTGTCAGTCCTCTCGTACTTAAGTCGACATTGTGCCTTTTGTATTAAATTCGTATACTAATTCTGTGTTTCATCGTCAATAAGAAGGTCAAAGGGATGCAGTAAACCTGAAGTGAAGCATCGGAATCCAAAACTGGACTCACAGGAGAGGTTCAAATCATAGAAAGTTAGAGTGTCAGTCCTCTTGTTCTTTAGTCGGCATTGTGCCTTTTGTATTAAATTCGGATGCAATTTCTGTGTTTCATCGTCAATTAGATAGTCCAAGGGATACTGTTAACCTGAAGTAAAGCATCGGAATCTAAAACTGGACTCACAGGAGAGGTTCAAATCATAGAAAGTTAGAGTGTCAGTCCTCTTGTACTTAAGTCGGCATTGTGCCTTTTGTATTAAATTCGGATGCAATGTCTGTGTTTCATCGTCAATAAGAAGGTCCAAGGGATACACTAAACCTGAAGTGAAGCATCGGAATCTAAAACTGGACTCACAGGAGAGGATCAAATCATAGAAAGTTAGAGTGTCTGTCCTCTTGTACTTAAGTCATTATTGTGGATTTTGTATTAAATTCGGATGCAAATTCTGTGTTTCATCGTCAATAAAAAGGTCCAATTGATACAGTGAACCTGAAGTGAAGCATCGGAATCTAAAACTGGACTCACAGGTGAGGTTCAAATCATAGAAAGTTAGAGTGTCTGTCCTCTTGTACTTAATTCATCATTGTGGCTTTTGTATTAATTTCGGATGCAATTTCTGTGTTTCATCGTCAATAAGAAGGACCAAGGGATACAGTAAACCTGAAGTGAAGCATCGGAATCTAAAACTGGACTCACAGGAGAGGTTCAAATCATAGAAAGTTAGAGTGTCAGTCCTCTTGTTCTTCAGTCGGCATTGTGCCTTTTGTACTAAATTCGGATGCAATTTCTGTGTTTCATCGTCAATAAGATAGTCCAAGGGAAACTGTAAACCTGAAGTGAAGCATCGGAATCTAAAACTGGACTCACAGGAGAGGTTCAAATCATAGAAAGTTGGAGTGTCAGTCCTCTTGTACTTAAGTCGGCATTGTGCCTTTTGTATTAAATTCGGATGCAATTTCTGTGTTTCATCTTCAATAAGAACGTCCAAGGGATACACTAAACCTGAAGTGAAGCATCGGAATCTAAAACTGGACTCACAGGAGAGGTTCAAATCATAGAAAATTACAGTATCAGTCCCCTTGTACTTAAGCCGGCATTATGCCTTTTGTATTAAATTCGGATGCAATTTCTGTGTTTCATCATCAATAAGAAGGTCCAAGGGATTCAGTAAACCTGAAGTGAAGCATCGGAATCTAAAACTGGACTCACAGGTGAGGTTCAAATCATTGAAAGTTAGAGTGTCTGTCCTCTTGTACTTAAGTCATTATTGTGGCTTTGAATTAAATTCGGATGCAATATCTGAGTTCCATCGTCAATAAGAAGGTCCAAGGGATACAATAAACCTGAAGTGAACCATCGGAATCGAAAACTGGACTCACAGGTGAGGTTCAAATCATAGATAGTTAGAGTGTCAGTCCTCTTGTTCTTCAGACGACATTGTGCCTTTTGTAGTACATTCGGATGCAATTTCTGTGTTTCATCGTCAATAAGAATGTCCAAGGGATACAGTAAACCTGAAGTGAAGCATCGGTATCTAAAACTGGCCTCGCAGGAGAGGTTCAAATCATAGAAAGTTAGAGTGTCAGTCCTCTTGTACTTAAGTCGGCATTGTGCCTTTTGTATTATATTCGGATGCAATTTCTGTGTTTCATCATCAATAAGAAGGTCCAAGGGATACAGTAAACGTGAGGTGAAGCATCGGAATCTAAAACTGGACTCACAGGAGAGGTTCAAAGCATAGAAAGTTACAGTGTCAGTCCTCTCGTACTTAAGTCGACATTGTGCCTTTTGTATTAAATTCGTATACTAATTCTGTGTTTCATCAACAACAAGAAGGTCCAAGGGATACAGTAAACCTGAAGTGAAGCATCGGAATCTAAAACTGGACTTACAAGAGAGGTTCAAATCATAGAAAATTAGAGTGTCAGTCATCTTGTACTTAAGTCGGCATTGTTCCTTTTGTATTAAATTCGGATGCAATTTCTGTGTTTCATCATCAATAAGAAGGTCCAAGGAATACAGTAAACCTGAAGTGAAGCAGCGGAATCTAAAACTGGACTCACAGGTGAGGTACAAATCGTAGAAAGTTAGAGTGTCTGTCCTCTTGTACTTAAGTCATTATTGTGGATTTTGTATTAAATTCGGATGCAAATTCTGTGTTTCATCGAGAATATGAGGGTCCAAGGGAAACAGTAAACCTGAAGTGAAGCATCGGAACTTAAAACTGGACTCACAGGAGAGGATCAAATCATAGAAAGTTAGAGTGTCTGTCCTCTTGTACTTAAGTCATTATTGTGGATTTTGTATTAAATTCGGATGCAAATTCTGTGTTTCATCGAGAATATGAGGGTCCAAGGGATACACTAAACCTGAAGTGAAGCATCGGAATCTAAAACTGGACTCACAGGAGAGGATCAAATCATAGAAAGTTAGAGTGTCTGTCCTCTTGTACTTAAGTCATTATTGTGGATTTTGTATTAAATTCGGATGCAAATTCTGTGTTTCATCGAGAATATGAGGGTCCAAGGGAAACAGTAAACCTGAAGTGAAGCATCGGAACTTAAAACTGGACTCACAGGTGAGGTTCAAATCATAGAAAGTTAGAGTGTCAGTCCTCTTGTACTTAAGCCGGCATTGCGCCTTTTGTATTAAATTCGGTTGCAATTTCTGTGTCATCATCAATAAGAAGGTCCAAGGGATACAGTAAACCAGAAGTGAAGCATCGGAATCTAAAACTGGACTCACAGGTGAGGTTCAAATCATAGAAAGTTAGAGTGTCTGTCCTCTTGTACTTAAGTCATCATTGTGCCTTTTGTATTAAATTCGGATGCAATTTCTGTGTGTCATCGTCAATAAGATGGTCCAAGGGATACAGTAAACCTGAAGTGAAGCATCGGAATCTAAAACTGGACTCACAGGTGATGTTCAAATCATAGAAAGTTAGAGTGTAGAGTCCTCTTGTACTTAAGTCGGCATTGTGCTTTTTGTATTAAATACGGATGCAATTTCTGTATTTCATCGAGAGTAAGAGGGTCCAAGGGAAACAGTAAACCTAAAGTGAAGCATCGGAACTTAAAACTGGACTCACAGGTGAGGTTCAAATCATAGAAAGTTAGAATGTCAGTTCCCTTGTACTTAAGTCGGCATTGTGCCTTTTGTATGAAATCCGGATGCAACTTCTGTGTTTCATCATCAATAAGAAGGTCTAAGGGATACAGTAAACCTGAAGTGAAGCATTGGAATCTAAAACTGGACTCACAGCAGAGGTTCAAATCATAGAATGATAGATTGTCAGTCCTCTTGTACTTAAGACGGCATTGTGCCTTTTGTATTAAATTCGGATGCAATTTCTGTGCATCATCGTCAATAAGAAGGTCCAAGGTATACACTAAACCTGAAGTGAAGCATCGGAATCTGAAACTGGACTCACAGGAGAGGTTCAAATCATAGAAAGCTAGAGTCTCAGTCCTCTTGTACTTAAGTCGGCATTGTGCCTTTTGTATTAAATTCGGATGCAATTTCTGTGTTTCATCGTCAATAAGAAGGTCCTAGGAATACAGTAAACCTGAAGTGAAGCATCGGAATCTAAAAGTGGACTCACAGGAGAGGATCAAATCATAGAAAGTTAGAGTGTCGGTCCTCTTGTACTTAGGTCGGCATTGTGCATTTTGTATTAAATTCGGATGGAAATTCTATGTTTCATCATCAATTAGAAGCACCAAGGGATACAGTAAACCCAAAGTGAAGCATCGGAATCTAAAACTGGACTCACAGGAGAGGTTCAAATCACAGAAAATTAGAGTATCAGTCCTCTTGTACTTAAGCCGGCATTGCGCCTTTTGTATTAAATTCGGTTGCAATTTCTGTGTTTCATCATCAATAAGAAGGTCCAAGGGATACAGTAAACCAGAAGTGAAGCATCGGAATCTAAAACTGGACTCACAGGTGACGTTCAAATCATAGAAAGTTAGAGTGTCTGTCCTCTTGTACATAAGTCATCATTGTGCCTTTTGTATTAAATTCGGATGCAATTTCTGTGTGTCATCGTCAATAAGATGGTCCAAGGGATACAGTAAACCTGAAGTGAAGCATCGGAATCTAAAACTGGACTCACAGGTGATGTTCAAATCATAGAATGTTAGAGTGTAGAGTCCTCTTGTACTTAAGTCGGCATTGTGCTTTTTGTATTAAATACGGATGCAATTTCTGTATTTCATCGAGAGTAAGAGGGTCCAAGGGAAACAGTAAACCTGAAGTGAAGCATCGGAACTTAAAACTGGACTCACAGGTGAGGTTCAAATCATAGAAAGTTAGAATGTCAGTCCTCTTGTACTTAAGTCGGCATTGTGCCTTTTGTATGAAATTCGGATGCAACTTCTGTGTTTCATCATCAATAAGAAGGTCTAAGGGATACAGTAAACCTGAAGTGAAGCATTGGAATCTAAAACTGGACTCACAGCAGAGGTTCAAATCATAGAATGATAGATTGTCAGTCCTCTTGTACTTAAGACGGCATTGTGCCTTTTGTATTAAATTCGGATGCAATTTCTGTGCTTCATCGTCAATAAGAAGGTCCAAGGTATACACTAAACCTGAAGTGAAGCATCGGAATCTAAAACTGGACTCACAGGAGAGGTTCAAATCATAGAAAGCTAGAGTCTCAGTCCTCTTGTACTTAAGTCGGCATTGTGCCTTTTGTATTAAATTCGGATGCAATTTCTGTGTTTCATCGTCAATAAGAAGGTCCTAGGGATACAGTAAACCTGAAGTGAAGCATCGGAATCTAAAAATGGACTCACAGGAGAGGATCAAATCATAGAAAATTAGAGTGTCAGTCCTCTTGTACTTAGGTCGGCATTGTGCATTTTGTATTAAATTCGGATGGAAATTCTATGTTTCATCATCAATAGGAAGCACCAAGGGATACAGTAATCCCAAAGTGAAGCATCGGAATCTAAAACTGGACTCACAGGAGAGGTTCAAATAACAGAAAATTAGAGTATCAGACCTCTTGTACTTAAGCCGGCATTGCGCCTTTTGTATTAAATTCGGTTGCAATTTCTGTGTTTCATCATCAATAAGAAGGTCGAAGGGATACAGTAAACCAGAAGTGAAGCATCGGAATCTCAAACTGGACTCACAGGTGAGGTTCAAATCATAGAAAGTTAGAGTGTCTGTCCTCTTGTACTTAAGTCATCATTGTGCCTATTGTATTAAATTCGGATGCATTTTCTGTGTTTAATCGTCAATAAGCAGGTCCAAGGGATACAGTAAACCTGAAGTGGAGCATCGGACTCTAAAACTCGACTCACAGGAGAGGTTCAAATCATAGATAGTTAGAGTGTCAGTCCTCTAGTTTTTCAGTCGGCATTGTGCCTTTTGTATTAAATTCGGATGCAATTTCTGTGCTTCATCGCCAATAAGAAGGTCCAATTTAAACAGTAAACCTGAAGTGAAGCGTCGGAATCTAAAACTGGACTCACAGGAGAGGTTTAAATCATTGAAAGTTAGAGTGTCAGTCCTCTTGTACTTAGGTCGGCATTGTGCCTTTTGTATTAAATTCAGATGCAATTTCTGTGTTTCATCGTCAATAAGAAGATCCAAGGGATACAGTAAACCTGAAGTGAAGCATCGGAATCTGAAACTGGGCTCACAGAAGAGGTTCAAATCATCGAAAGTAAGATTGTCAGTCCTCTTGCACTTACGTCGGCATTGTGCATTTTGTATTAAATTCGGATGGAAATTCTATGTTTCATCATCAATAAGAAGCTCCAAGGGATACAGTAAACCAGAAGTGTAGCATCGGAATCTAAAACTGGATTCACAGGAGAGGTTCAAATCATAGAAAATTAGAATATCAGTCCTCTTGTACTTAAGCTGGCATTGTGCCTTTTGTATTAAATTCGGATGAAATTTCTCTGTTTCATCATCAATAAGAAGGTCCAAGGGATACAGTAAACCTGAGGTGAAGCATCGGAATCTAAAACTGGACTCACAGGAGAGGTTCAAATCATAGAAAGTTAGAGTGTCAGTCCTCTTGTCGGCATTGTGCCTTTTGTATTAAATTCGGATGCAATTTCTGTGTTTCATCGGCAATAAGAAGGTCCAAGGGATACAGTAAACCTGAAGTGAAGCGTCGGTGTCTAAAACTGGACTCACAGGAGAGGTTCAAATGATAGAAAGTTAGAGTGTCAGTGCTCTTGAACTTGAGACGGCATTGTGCCTTTTGTATTAAATTCGGATGCAATTTCTGTGCTTCATCGCCAATAAGAGGGTCCAAGGTATACAGTAAACCTGAAGTGAAGCGTCCGAATCTAAAACTGGACTCACAGGAGAGGTTCAAATCATAGAAAGTGAGAGTGTCAGTCCTCTTGTACTTAAGTCAGAATTGTACCTTTTAAATTCAATTCCGATGCAATTTCTGTGTTTCATCGCCAATAAGAAGGTCCAAGGGATACATTAAACCTGAAGTGAAGCATCGGAATCTAAATCTGGTCTCACAGGAGAGGTTTAAATCATTGAAAGTTAGAGTGTCAGTCCTCTTGTACTTAAGTCGGCATTGTGCCTTTTGTATTAAATTCGGATGCAATTTCTGTGTTTCATCATCAATAAGAAGGTCCAACGGATACAGTAAACCTGAAGTGAAGCATTGGAATCTAAAACTGGACTCACAGCAGAGGCTCCAATCGTAGAACGATAGAGTGTCAGTCCTCTTGTACTTAAGTCGGCATTGTGCCTTTGTATTAAATTCGGATGCAATTTCTGCGCTTCATCGTCAATAAGACGGTCCAAGGTATACACTAAACCTGAAGTGAAGCATCGGAAGCAGAAACTGGACTCACAGGAGAGGTTCAAATCATAGAAAGTTAGAGTGTCAGTCCTCTTGTACTTAAGTCGGCATAGTGCCTTTTGTATTAAATTAGGATGCAATTTCTGTGATTCATCGTAAATAAGAAGGTCCAAGGGATACAGTAAACCTGAAATGAAGCATTGGAGTCTAAAACTGGACTCACAGGAGTGGTTCAAATCATAGAAAGTTAGAGTGTCAGTCCTCTTCTACTTACGTCGGCATTGTGCCTTTTGTATCATATTCGGTTGCAATTTCTGTGTTTCATCGTCAATAAGAATGTCCAAGGGATACAGTAAACCTGAAGTGAAGCATCGGAATCTAAAACTGGACTCACAGGAGAGGTTTAAGTCATAGAAAGTGAGAGAGTCACTCCTCTTGTACTTAAGCCGGCATTGTGTCTTTTAAATTCAATTCCGATGCAAATTCTGTGTTTCATCGCCAATAAGAAGGTCCAAGGGATACATTAAACCTGAAGTGAAGCATCGGAATCTAAATCTGGACTCACAGGAGAGGTTTAAATCATTGAAAGTTAGAGTGTCAGTCCTCTTGTACTTAAGTCGGCATTGTGCCTTTTGTATTAAATTGGGATGCAATTTCTGTGTTTCATCATCAATAAGAAGGTCCAAGGGATACAGTAAACCTGAAGTGAAGCATTGGAATCTAAAACTGGACTCACAGCAGAGGCTCAAATCGTAGAATGATAGAGTGTCCGTCCTCTTGTACTTAAGTCGGCATTGTGCCTTTGTATTAAATTCGGATGCAATTTCTGCGCTTCATCGTCAATAAGACGGTCCAAGGTATACACTAAACCTGAAGTGAAGCATCGAAAGCTGAAACTGGACTCACTGGAGAGGTTCATATCTAAGAAAGTTAGAGTGTCAGTCCTCTTGTACTTAAGTCGGCATAGTGCCTTTTGTACTAAATTAGGATGCAATTTCTGTGTTTCATCATCAATAAGAAATTCCAAGGGATACAGTAGACCTGAAGTGAAGCATCGGGATCTAAAACTGGACTCACAGGTGAGGTTAAAATCATAGAAAGTTAGAGTGTCTGTCCTCTTGTACTTAAGTCATCATTGTGCCTTTTGTATTAAATTCGGATGCAATTTCTGTGTTTCATCGTCAATAAGAAGGTCCTAGGGATACAGTAAACCTGAAGTGAAGCATCGGAATCTAAAAGTGGACTCACAGGAGAGGTTCAAATCATAGAAAGCTAGAGTATCAGTCCTCTTGTACTTAAGTCGGCATTGTGCCTTTTGTATGAAATTCGGATGCAACTTCTGTGTTTCATCATCAATAAGAAGGTCTAAGGGATACAGTAAACCTGAAGTGAAGCATTGGAATCTAAAACTGGACTCACAGCAGAGGTTCAAATCATAGAATGATAGATTGTCAGTCCTCTTGTACTTAAGACGGCATTGTGCCTTTTGTATTAAATTCGGATGCAATTTCTGTGCTTCATCGTCAATAAGAAGGTCCAAGGTATACACTAAACCTGAAGTGAAGCATCGGAATCTAAAACTGGACTCACAGGAGAGGTTCAAATCATAGAAAGCTAGAGTCTCAGTCCTCTTGTACTTAAGTCGGCATTGTGCCTTTTGTATTAAATTCGGATGCAATTTCTGTGTTTCATCGTCAATAAGAAGGTCCTAGGGATACAGTAAACCTGAAGTGAAGCATCGGAATCTAAAAGTGGACTCACAGGAGAGGATCAAATCATAGAAAATTAGAGTGTCAGTCCTCTTGTACTTAGGTCGGCATTGTGCATTTTGTATTAAATTCGGATGGAAATTCTATGTTTCATCATCAATAGGAAGCACCAAGGGATACAGTAATCCCAAAGTGAAGCATCGGAATCTAAAACTGGACTCACAGGAGAGGTTCAAATCACAGAAAATTAGAGTATCAGACCTCTTGTACTTAAGCCGGCATTGCGCCTTTTGTATTAAATTCGGTTGCAATTTCTGTGTTTCATCATCAATAAGAAGGTCCAAGGGATACAGTAAACCAGAAGTGAAGCATCGGAATCTCAAACTGGACTCACAGGTGAGGTTCAAATCATAGAAAGTTAGAGTGTCTGTCCTCTTGTACTTAAGTCATCATTGTGCCTTTTGTATTAAATTCAGATGCATTTTCTGTGTTTAATCGTCAATAAGCAGGTCCAAGGGATACAGTAAACCTGAAGTGGAGCATCGGACTCTAAAACTCGACTCACAGGAGAGGTTCAAATCATAGATAGTTAGAGTGTCAGTCCTCTAGTTTTTCAGTCGGCATTGTGCCTTTTGTATTAAATTCGGATGCAATTTCTGTGCTTCATCGCCAATAAGAAGGTCCAGTTTAAACAGTAAACCTGAAGTGAAGCGTCGGAATCTAAAACTGGACTCACAGGAGAGGTTCAAATCATAGAAAGTGAGAGTGTCAGTCCTCTTGTACTTACGTCGGCATTGTGCATTTTGAATTTAATTCCGATGCAATATCTGTGTTTCATCGTAAATAAGAAGGTCCAACGGATACATTAAACCTGAAGTGAAGCATCGGAATCTATATCTGGACTCACAGGAGAGGTTTAAATCTTAGATAGTTAGAGTGTCAGTCCTCTTGTTCTTCAGTCGGCATTGTACCTTTTGTAGTAAATTCGGATGGAATTTCTGTGTTTCATCGTCAATAAGAAGGTCCAAGGTATACACTAAACCTGAAGTGAAGCATCGGAATCTAAAACTGGACTCACAGGAGAGGTTCAAATCATAGAAAGTTAGAGTGTCAGTCCTCTTGTACTTAAGTCGTCATTGTGCCTTTTGTATTACATTCGGATGCAATTTCTGTGTTTCATCGTCAATAAGAAGGTCCAAGGGATACAGTAAACCTGAAGTGAAGCATCGGAATCTGTAACTGGGCTCACAGAAGAGGTTCAAATCATAGAAAGTAAGAGTGTCAGTCCTCTTGTACTTACGTCGGCATTGTGCATTTTGTATTAAATTCGGATGGAAATTCTATGTTTCATCATCAATAAGAAGCTCCAAGGGATACAGTAAACCAGAAGTGTAGCATCGGAATCTAAAACTGGATTCACAGGAGAGGTTCAAGTCATAGAAAATTAGAATATCAGTCCTCTTGTACTTAAGCTGGCATTGTGCCTTTTGTATTAAATTCGGATGCAATTTCTCTGTTTCATCATCAATAAGAAGGTCCAAGGGATACAGTAAACCTGAGGTGAAGCATCGGAATCTAAAACTGGACTCACAGGAGAGGTTCAAATCATAGAAAGTTAGAGTGTCAGTCCTCTTGTCGGCATTGTGCCTTTTGTATTAAATTCGGATGCAATTTCTGTGTTTCATCGGCAATAAGAAAGTCCAAGGGATACAGTAAACCTGAAGTGAAGCGTCGGTGTCTAAAACTGGACTCACAGGAGAGGTTCAAATGATAGAAAGTTAGAGTGTCAGTGCTCTTGAACTTGAGACGGCATTGTGCCTTTTGTATTAAATTCGGATGCAATTTCTGTGCTTCATCGCCAATAAGAGGGTCCAAGGTATACAGTAAACCTGAAGTGAAGCGTCCGAATCTAAAACTGGACTCACAGGAGAGGTTCAAATCATAGAAAGTGAGAGTGTCAGTCCTCTTGTACTTAAGTCGGCATTGTACCTTTTAAATTCAATTCCGATGCAATTTCTGTGTTTCATCGCCAATAAGAAGGTCCAAGGGATACATTAAACCTGAAGTGAAGCATTGGAATCTAAATCTGGTCTCACAGGAGAGGTTTAAATCATTGAAAGTTAGAGTGTCAGTCCTCTTGTACTTAAGTCGGCATTGTGCCTTTTGTATTAAATTCGGATGCAATTTCTGTGTTTCATCATCAATAAGAAGGTCCAACGGATACAGTAAACCTGAAGTGAAGCATTGGAATCTTAACCTAAACTCACAGCAGAGGCTCCAATCGTAGAATGATAGAGTGTCAGTCCCCTTGTACTTAAGTCGGCATTGTGCCTTTGTATTAAATTCGGATGCAATTTCTGCGCTTCATCGTCAATAAGACGGTCCAAGGTATACACTAAACCTGAAGTGAAGCATCGGAAGCTAAAACTGGACTCACAGGAGAGGTTCAAATCATAGAAAGTTAGAGTGTCAGTCCTCTTGTGCTTAAGTCGGCATAGTGCCTTTTGTATTAAATTAGGATGCAATTTCTGTGTTTCATCGTAAATAAGAAGGTCCAAGGGATACAGTAAACCTGAAATGAAGCATCGGAGTCTAAAACTGGACTCACAGGAGTGGTTCAAATCATAGAAAGTTAGAGTGTCAGTCCTCTTGTACTTACGTCGGCATTGTGCCTTTTGTATCAAATTCGGTTGCAATTTCTGTGTTTCATCGTCAATAAGAATGTCCAAGGGATACAGTAAACCTGAAGTGAAGCATCGGAATCTAAAACTGGACTCACAGGAGAGGTTTAAGTCATAGAAAGTGAGAGAGTCACTCCTCTTGTACTTAAGCCGGCATTGTGTCTTTTAAATTCAATTCCGATGCAAATTCTGTGTTTCATCGCCAATAAGAAGGTCCAAGGGATACATTAAACCTGAAGTGAAGCATCGGAATCTAAATCTGGACTCACAGGAGAGGTTTAAATCATTGAAAGTTAGAGTGTCAGTCCTCTTGTACTTAAGTCGGCATTGTGCCTTTTGTATTAAATTGGGATGCAATTTCTGTGTTTCATCATCAATAAGAAGGTCCAAGGGATACAGTAAACCTGAAGTGAAGCATTGGAATCTAAAACTGGACTCACAGCAGAGGCTCAAATCGTAGAATGATAGAGTGTCCGTCCTCTTGTACTTAAGTCGGCATTGTGCCTTTGTATTAAATTCGGATGCAATTTCTGCGCTTCATCGTCAATAAGACGGTCCAAGGTATACACTAAACCTGAAGTGAAGCCACGAAAGCTGAAACTGGACTCACTGGAGAGGTTCATATCTACGAAAGTTAGAGTGTCAGTCCTCTTGTACTTAAGTCGGCATAGTGCCTTTTGTACTAAATTAGGATGCAATTTCTGTGTTTCATCATCAATAAGAAGGTCCAAGGGATACAGTAAACCTGAAGTGAAGCATCGGAATCTAAAACTGGACTCACAGGTGAGGTTCAAATCATAGAAAGTTAGAGTGTCTGTCCTCTTGTACTTAAGTCATCATTGTGGCTTTTTTATTTAATTCGGATGCAATTTCTGTGTTTCATCGTCAATAAGAAGGTCGAAGGGATACAGTAAACCTGAAGTGTAGCATCGGAATCTAAAACTGGACTCACAGGAGAGGTTCAAATCATAGAAAGTTAGAGTGTCAGTCCTCTTGTCCTTCAGTCGGCATTGTGCCTTTTATATTAAATTCAGATGCAATTTCTGTGTTTCATCGTCAATGAGATGGTCCAAGGGATACAGTAAACCTGATGTGAAGCATCGGAATCTAAAACTGGAGACACAGGAGAGGTTCAAATCATAGAAAGTTAGAGTGTAGAGTCCTCTTGTACTTAAGTCGGCATTGTGCCTTTTGTATTAAATTCAGATGCAATTTCTGTGTTTCATCGTTAATAAGAGGGTCCAATTTATACAGTAAACCTGAAGTGAAGCATCGGTACTTAAAACTGGACGCACAGGTGAGGTTCAAAACATAGAAAGTTAGAGTGTCAGTCCTCTTGTACTTAAGTCGGCTTTGTGCCTTTTGTATTACATTCGGATGCAATTTTTGTGTTTCATCATCAATAAGAAGGTCCAAGGGATACAGTAAACCTGAAGTGAAGCATTGGAATCTAAAACTGGACTCACAGCAGAGGTTCAAATCATAGAATGATAGTGTGTCACTCGTCTTGTACTTAAGTCGGCATTGTGCCTTTTGTATTAAATTCGGATGCAATTTCTGTGCTTCATCGTCAATAAGAAGGTCCAAGGTATACACTAAACCTGAAGTGAAGCATCGGAATCTAAAACTGGACTCACAGGAGAGGTTCAGATCATAGAAAGTTAGAGTGTCAGTCCTCTTGTACTTAAGTCGGCATTGTGCCTTTTGTATTAAATTTGGATGCAATTTCTGTGTTACATCGTCAATAAGAAGGTCCAAGGGATACAGTAAACCTGAACTGAAGCATCGGAATCTAAAACTGGACTCACAGGAGAGGTTCAAATCATAGAAAGTTTAAGTGTCAGTCCTCTTGTACTTAAGTCGGCATTGTGCATTTTGTATTAAATTCGGATGGATATTCTGTGTTTCATCATCAATAAGAAGGTTCAAGGGATACAGGAAACCTGAAGTGAAGCATCAGAATCTAAAACTGGACTCACAGGAGAGGTTCAAATCATAGAAAATTTGAATATCAGTCCTCTTGTACTTAAGCCGGCATTGTGCCTTTTGTATTAAATTCGGATGCAATTTCTCTGTTTCATCATCAATAAGAAGGTCCAAGGGATACAGTAAACCTGAGGTGAAGCATCGGAATCTAAAACTGGACTCACAGGAGAGCTTCAAATCATAGGTAGTTAGAGTGTCAGTCCTCTTGTCGGCATTGTGCCTTTTGTATTAAATTCGGATGCAATTTCTGTGTTTCATCGGCAATAAGAAGGTCCAAGGGATACAGTAAACCTGAAGTGAAGCATCGGTGTCTAAAACTGGACTCACAGGAGAGGTTCAAATGATAGAAAGTTAGAGTGTCAGTGCTCTTGAACTTGAGACGGCATTGTGCCTTTTGTATTAAATTCGGATGCAATTTCTGTGCTTCATCGCCAATAAGAAGGTCCAAGGTATACAGTAAACCTGAAGTGAAGCGTCCGAATCTAAAACTGGACTCACAGGAGAGGTTCAAATAATAGAAAGTGAGAGTGTCAGTCCTCTTGTACTTAAGTCGGCATTGTACCTTTCAAATTCAATTCCGATGCAATGTCTGTGTTTCGTCGCCAATAAGAAGGTCCAAGGAATACATTAAACCTGAAGTGAAGCATCGGAATCTAAATCTGGTCTCACAGGAGAGGTTTAAATCATTGAAAGTTAGAGTGTCAGTCCTCCTGTACTTAAGTCGGCATTGTGCCTTTTGTATTAAATTCGGAATGCAATTTCTGTGTTTCATCATCAATAAGAAGGTCCAACGGATACAGTAAACCTGAAGTGAAGCATTGGAATCTAAAACTGGACTCACAGCAGAGGCTCCAATCGTAGAATGATAGAGTGTCAGTCCTCTTGTACTTAAGTCGGCATTGTGCCTTTGTATTAAATTCGAATGCAATTTCTGCGCTTCATCGTCAATAAGACGGTCCAAGGTATACACTAAACCTGAAGTGAAGCATCGGAAGCTAAAACTGGACTCACAGGAGAGGTTCAAATCATAGAAAGTTAAAGTGTCAGTCCTCTTGTACTTAAGTCGGCATAGTGCCTTTTGTATTAAATTAGGATGCAATTTCTGTGTTTCATCGTAAATAAGAAGGTCCAAGGGATACAGTAAACCTGAAATGAAGCATCGGAATTTAAAACTGGACTCACAGGAGTGGTTCAAATCATAGAAAGTTAGAGTGTCAGTCCTCTTGTACTTACGTCGGCATTGTGCCATTTGTATCAAATTCGGTTGCAATTTCTGTGTTTCATCGTCAATAAGAATGTCCAAGGGATACAGTAAACCTGAAGTGAAGCATCGGAAGCTAAAACTGGACTCACAGGAGAGGTTCAAATCATAGAAAGTTAAAGTGTCAGTCCTCTTGTACTTAAGTCGGCATAGTGCCTTTTGTATTAAATTAGGATGCAATTTCTGTGTTTCATCGTAAATAAGAAGGTCCAAGGGATACATTAAACCTGAAGTGAAGCATCGGAATCTAAATCTGGACTCACAGGAGAGGTTTAAATCATTGAAAGTTAGAGTGTCAGTCCTCTTGTACTTAAGTCGGCATTGTGCCTTTTGTATTAAATTGGGATGCAATTTCTGTGTTTCATCATCAATAAGAAGGTCCAAGGGATACAGTAAACCTGAAGTGAAGCATTGGAATCTAAAACTGGACTCACAGCAGAGGCTCAAATCGTAGAATGATAGAGTGTCCGTCCTCTTGTACTTAAGTCGGCATTGTGCCTTTGTATTAAATTCGGATGCAATTTCTGCGCTTCATCGTCAATAAGACGGTCCAAGGTATACACTAAACCTGAAGTGAAGCATCGAAAGCTGAAACTGGACTCACTGGAGACGTTCATATCTAAGAAAGTTAGAGTGTCAGTCCTCTTGTACTTAAGTTGGCATAGTGCCTTTTGTACTAAATTAGGATGCAATTTCTGTGTTTCATCATCAATAAGAAGGTCCAAGGGATACAGTAAACCTGAAGTGAAGCATCGGAATCTAAAACTGGACTCACAGGTGATGTTCAAATCATAGAAAGTTAGAGTGTCTGTCCTCTTGTACTTAAGTCATCATTGTGGCTTTTTTATTTAATTCGGATGCAATTTCTGTGTTTCATCGTCAATAAGAAGGTCGAAGGGATACAGTAAACCTGAAGTGTAGCATCGGAATCTAAAACTGGACTCACAGGAGAGGTTCAAATCATAGAAAGTTAGAGTGTCAGTCCTCTTGTCCTTCAGTCGGCATTGTGCCTTTTGTATTAAATTCAGATGCAATTTCTGTGTTTCATCGTCAATGAGATGGTCCAAGGGATACAGTAAACCTGATGTGAAGCATCGGAATCTAAAACTGGACACACAGGAGAGGTTCAAATCATAGAAAGTTAGAGTGTAGAGTCCTCTTGTACTTAAGTCGGCATTGTGCCTTTTGTATTAAATTCAGATGCAATTTCTGTGTTTCATCGTTAATAAGAGGGTCCAATTTATACAGTAAACCTGAAGTGAAGCATCGGTACTTAAAACTGGACGCACAGGTGAGGTTCAAAACATAGAAAGTTAGAGTGTCAGTCCTCTTGTACTTAAGTCGGCTTTGTGCCTTTTGTATTACATTCGGATGCAATTTTTGTGCTTCATCATCAATAAGAAGGTCCAAGGGATACAGTAAACCTGAAGTGAAGCATTGGAATCTAAAACTGGACTCACAGCAGAGGTTCAAAACATAGAATGATAGTGTGTCACTCGTCTTGTACTTAAGTCGGCATTGTGCCTTTTGTATTAAATTCGGATGCAATTTCTGTGCTTCATCGTCAATAAGAAGGTCCAAGGTATACACTAAACCTGAAGTGAAGCATCGGAATCTAAAACTGGACTCACAGGAGAGGTTCAGATCATAGAAAGTTAGAGTGTCAGTCCTCTTGTACTTAAGTCGGCATTGTGCCTTTTGTATTAAATTCGGATGCAATTTCTGTGTTACATCGTCAATAAGAAGGTCCAAGAGATACAGTAAACCTGAACTGAAGCATCGGAATTTAAAACTGGACTCACAGGAGAGGTTCAAATCATAGAAAGTTTAAGTGTCACTCCTCTTGTACTTAAGTCGGCATTGTGCATTTTGTATTAAATTCGGATGGATATTCTGTGTTTCATCATCAATAAGAAGGTTCAAGGGATACAGGAAACCTGAAGTGAAGCATCAGAATCTAAAACTGGACTCACAGGAGAGGTTCAAATCATAGAAAATTAGAGTATCAGTCCTCTTGTACTTAAGCCGGCATTGTGCCTTTTGTATTAAATTCGGATGCAATTTCTCTGTTTCATCATCAATAAGAAGGTCCAAGGGATACAGTAAACCTGAGGTGAAGCATCGGAATCCAAAACTGGACTCACAGGAGAGCTTCAAATCATAGATAGTTAGAGTGTCAGTCCTCTTGTCGGCATTGTGCCTTTTGTATTAAATTCGGATGCAATTTCTGTGTTTCATCGGCAATAAGAAGGTCCAAGGGATACAGTAAACCTGAAGTGAAGCATCGGTGTCTAAAACTGGACCCACAGGAGAGGTTCAAATGATAGAAAGTTAGAGTGTCAGTGCTCTTGAACTTGAGACGGCATTGTGCCTTTTGTATTAAATTCGGATGCAATTTCTGTGCTTCATCGCCAATAAGAAGGTCCAAGGTATACAGTAAACCTGAAGTGAAGCGTCCGAATCTAAAACTGGACTCACAGGAGAGGTTCAAATAATAGAAAGTGAGAGTGTCAGTCCTCTTGTACTTAAGTCGGCATTGTACCTTTCAAATTCAGTTCCGATGCAATTTCTGTGTTTCATCGCCAATAAGAAGGTCCAAGGAATACATTAAACCTGAAGTGAAGCATCGGAATCTAAATCTGGTCTCACAGGAGAGGTTTAAATCATTGAAAGTTAGAGTGTCAGTCCTCCTGTACTTAAGTCGGCATTGTGCCTTTTGTATTAAATTCGGATGCAATTTCTGTGTTTCATCATCAATAAGAAGGTCCAACGGATACAGTAAACCTGAAGTGAAGCATTGGAATCTAAAACTGGACTCACAGCAGAGGCTCCAATCGTAGAATGATAGAGTATCAGTCCTCTTGTACTTAAGTCGGCATTGTGCATTTGTATTAAATTCGAATGCAATTTCTGCGCTTCATCGTCAATAAGACGGTCCAAGGTATACACTAAACCTGAAGTGAAGCATCGGAAGCTAAAACTGGACTCACAGGAGAGGTTCAAATCATAGAAAGTTAAAGCGTCAGTCCTCTTGTACTTAAGTCGGCATAGTGCCTTTTGTATTAAATTAGGATGCAATTTCTGTGTTTCATCGTAAATAAGAAGGTCCAAGGGATACAGTAAACCTGAAATGAAGCATCGGAATTTAAAACTGGACTCACAGGAGTGGTTCAAATCATAGAAAGTTAGAGTGTCAGTCCTCTTGTACTTACGTCGGCATTGTGCCATTTGTATCAAATTCGGATGCAATTTCTGTGTTTCATCGTCAATTAGAAGGTCGAAGGGATACAGTAAACCTGAAGTGTAGCATCGGAATCTAAAACTGGACTCACAGGAGAGGTTCAATTCTTAGAAAGTTAGAGTGTCAGTCCTCTTGTCCTTCAGTCGGCATTGTGCCTTTTGTATTAAATTCAGATGCAATTTCTGTGTTTCATCGTCAATGAGATGGTCCAAGGGATACAGTAAACCTGATGTGAAGCATCGGAATCTAAAACTGGACACACAGGAGAGGTTCAAATCATAGAAATTTAGGGTGTAGAGTCCTCTTGTACTTAAGTCGGCATTGTGCCTTTTGTATTAAATTCAGATGCAATTTCTGTGTTTCATCGTTAATAAGAGGTCCAAGTTATACAGTAAACCTGAAGTGAAGCATCGGAACTTAAAACTGGACGCACAGGTGAGGTTCAAAACATAGAAAGTTAGAGTGTCAGTCCTCTTGTACTTAAGTCGGCTTTGTGCCTTTTGTATTACATTCGGATGCAATTCTTGTGTTTCATCATCAATAAGAAGGTCCAAGGGATACAGTAAACCTGAAGTGAAGCATTGGAATCTAAAACTGGACTCACAGGAGAGGTTTAAATCATAGAAAATTAGAGTATCAGTCCTCTTGTACTTAAGCCGGTATTGTGCCTTTTGTATTAAATTCGGATGCAATTTCTGTGTTTCATCATCAATAAGAATGTCCAAGGGATACAGTAAACCTGAAGTGAAGCATCGGAATCTAAAACTGGACTCACAGGTGAGGTACACATCATAGAAAGTTATATTGTCTGCCCTCTTGTACGTAAGTCATCATTGTGGCTTTTGTATTAAATTCGGATGCAATTTCTGTGTTTCATCTTCATTAAGAAGGTCCAAGGGATACAGTAAACCTGAAGTGAAGCATCGGAATCTAAAACTGGACTCTCAGGAGAGGTTCAAATCATAGATATTTAGAGTGTCAGTCCTCCTGTTCTTCAGTCGGCATTGTTCCTTTTGTAGTAAATTCGGATGCAATTTCTGAGTATCATCGTCAATAAGATGGTCCAAGGGATACAGTAAACCTGAAGTGAAGCATCAGAATCTAAAACTGTACTCACAGGAGAGGTTTAAATCATAGAAAGTTAGAGTGTAGAGTCCTCTTGTACTTAAGTCGACATTGTGCCTTTTGTATTAAATTCGGATGCAATTTCTGTGTTTTTATCGTGAATAAGTGGGTCCAAGGGATACAGTAAACCTGAAGTGAAGTATCGGAACTTAAAACTGGACGTACTGGTGAGGATCAAATCATAGACAGTTAGAGTGTCAGTCCTCTTGTACTTAAGTCGGCATTATGCCTTTTGTATTAAATTAGGATGCAATTTCTGTGTTTCATCTTCAATAAGAAGGTCCAAGGGATACAGTAAAACTGAAGTGAAGCATTGGGATCTAAAACTGAACTCACAGCAGAGGTTCAAATCATAGAATGATAGAGTGTCAGTGCTCTTGTACTTAAGTCGGCATTGTGCCTTTTTTATTAAATTCGGATGCAATATCTGAGCTTCATCGTCAATAAGAAGGTCCAAGGTATACACTAAACCTGAAGTGAAGCTTCGGAATCTAAAACTGGACTCACAGGAGAGATTCAAGTTACAGAAAATTTGAGTGTCAGTCCTCTTGTACTTAAGTCGGCATTGTGCCTTTTGTATTAAATTCGGATGCAATTTCTGTGTTTCATCGTCAATAAGAAGGTCCAAGGGATACAGTAATCCTGAAGTGAAGCATCGGAATCTAAAACTGGACTCACAGGAGAGGTTCAAATCATAGAAAGTTAGAGTGTCAGTCCTCTTGTACTTAAGTCGGCATTGTGCCTTTTGTATTAAATTCGGATGCAAATTCTGTGTTTCATCAACAACAAGAAGGTCCAAGGGATACAGTATTCCTGAGGTGAAGCATCGGAATATAAAACTTTACTCACAGGAGAGGTTCAAAACATAGAAAATTAGAGTGTCAGTCCTCTTGTATTTAAGTCGGCGTTGTGCCTTTTGTATTAAATTCCGATGCAATTTCTGTGTTTCATCATCAATAAGAAGGTCCAAGGGATACAGTAAATCTGAAGTGAAGCATCGGAATCTAAAACTTGACTCACAGGTGAGGTTCAAATCATAGAATGTTAGAGTGTTAGTCCTCTTGTACTTCAGTCATCATTGTGGCTTTTGTATTTAATTCAGATGCAATTTCTGTGTTTCATCGTCAATAAGAAGGTCGAAGGGATTCAGTAAATCTGAAGTGAAGCATCGGAATCTAAAACTGTACTCACAGGAGAGGTTCAAATCATAGAATGATAGAGTGTCAGTCCTCTTGTACTTAAGTTGGCATTGTGCCTTTTGTATCAAATTCGGATGCAATTTCTGTGTTTCATCATCAATAAGAAGGTCCAAGGGATACTGTAAATCTGAAGTGATGCATTGGAATCTAAAACTGGACTCACAGCAGAGGTTCAAATCATAGAATGATAGAGTGTCAGTCCTCTTGTACTTAAGTCGGCATTGTGCATTTTGTATTAAATTCGGATTCAATTTCTGTGCTTCATCGTCAATAAGAAGGTCCAAGGTATACACTAAACCTGAAGTGAAGCCTCGGATTCTTAAACTCGACTCACAGCAGAGGTTCAAAACATAGAAAGTTAGAGTGACAGTCCTCGTGTACTTGCGACGGCATTGTGCGTTTTGTATGAAATTCGGATGCAATTTCTGTGTTTCATCGTCAATAAGAAGGTCCAAGGGATACAGTAAACCTGAAGTGAAGCATCGGAATCTAAAACTGGACTCACACGGGGAAGTTCAAATCAAAGAATGTTAGAGTGTCAGTCCTGTTGTATTTAAGTCGGCATTGTGCATTTTGTATTAAATTCGGATGGAAATTCTGTGTTTCATCATCAATAAGATGGTCCAAGGGATACAGTAAACCTGAAGTGAAGCATCGGAAACTAAAACTGGACTCACAGGAGAGGTTCAAATCAAAGAAAGTTAGAGTATCAGTCCTCTTGTACTTAAGCCGGCATTGTGCCTTTTGTATCAAATTCGGATGCAATTTCTGTGTTTCATCATCAATAAGAAGGTCCAAGGGCTACAGTAAACCTGAAGTGAAGCATCGGAATCTAAAACTGGACTCACAGGTGAGGTTCACATCATAGAAAGTTAGAGTGTCTGTTATCTTGTACTTAAGTCATCATTGTGGCTTTTGTATTAAATTCGGATGCAATTTCTGTGTTTCATCGTCAATAAGAAGGTCCAAGGGATACAGTAAACCTGAAGTGAAGCATCGCAATCTAAAACTGGAGTCACAGGAGAGGTTCAAAAAATGGAAAGTTAGAGTGACAGTCCTCTTGTACATGAGACGGCATTGTGCATTTTGTATTAAATTCGGATGCAATTTCTGTGCTTCATCGCCAATAAGAAGGTCCAAGGTATACAGCAAACCTGAAGTGAAGCGTCGGAATCTAAAACTGTACTCACAGGAGAGGTTCAAATCATAGAAAGTGAGAGTGTCAGTCCTCTTGTACTTAAGTGGTCATTGTGCCTTTTGAATTTAATTCCGATGCAATTTCTGTGTTTCATCGTCAATAAGAAGGTCCAAGGGATACATTAAACCAGAAGTGAAGCATCGGAATCCAAAACTGGACCCACAGGAGAGGCTTAAATCATTGAAAGTTAGAGTGTCAGTCCTCTTGTACTTAAGTCGGCAAATTGCCTTTTTTATTAAATTCGGATGCCATTTCTGTGTTTCATCATCAATAAGAAGGTCCAAGGTATACACTAAACCTGAACGGAAGCATCGGAATATAAAACTGGACTCACAGGAGAGGTTCAAATAATAGAAAGTTAGAGTCTCAGTCCTCTTGTACTTAAGTCGGCATTGTGCCTTTTGTATTAAATTCGGATGCAAATTCTGTGTTTCATCAACAACAAGAAGGTCCAAGGGATACAGTACACCTGAAGTGAAGCTTCGGAATCTAAAACTGGACTCACAGGAGAGGTTCAAATCATAGAAAATTAGAGTGTCAGTCCTCTTGTACTTAAGTCGGCATTGTGCCTTTTGTATTAAATTCGGATGCAATTTCTGTGTTTCATCGTCAATAAGAAGGTCGAAGGGATACAGTAATCCTGAAGTGAAGCATCGGAATCTAAAACTGGACTCACAGGAGAGGTTCAAGTCATAGAAAGTCAGAGTGTCTGTCCTGTTGTACTTAAGTCGGCATTGTGCCTATTGTATGAAATTCGGATGCAATTTCTGTGTTTCATCGTCAATAAGATGGTCCAAGGGATACAGTAAACCTGAAGTGAAGCATCGGAATCTAAAACTGGACTCACAGGAGAGGTTCAAATCATAGGAAGTTAGAGTGTCAGTCCTCTTGTGCTTCAGTCGGCTTTGTGCCTTTTTTATTAAATTCGGATGCAATTTCTGTGTTTCATCGTCAATAAGAAGGTCCAAGGGATACAGTAAACCTGAAGTGAAGCATCGGAATCGAAAACTGGACTCACAGGAGAGGTTCAAATCATAGAAAGTTAGAGTGTCAGTCCTCTTGTACTTAAGTCTTCATTGTGCCTTTTGTATTAAATTCGGATGCAATTTCTGTGTATCATCATCAATAAGAAGGTCCAAGGGATACAGTAAACCTGAAGTGAAGCATTGGAAACTAGAACTGGACTCACAGCAGAGGCTCAAATCGTAGAATGATAGAGTGTCAGTCCTCTTGTACTTAAGTCGGCATTGTGCCTTTTGTATTACATTCGGATGCAATTTCAGTGCTTCATCGTCAATATGACGGTCGAAGGTATACACTAAACCTGAAGTGAAGCATGGGAATGTAAAACTGAACTCACAGGTGTGGTTCAAATCATAGGAAGTTAGAGTGTCAGTCCTCTTGTACTTAAGTCGGCATTGTGCCTTTTGTATCAAATTCGGATGCAATTTCTGTGTTTCATCGTCAATAAGAATGTCCAAGGGATACAGTAAACCTGAAGTGAAGCATCGGAGTCTAAAACTGGACTCACAGGAGAGGTTCAAATCATAGAAAGTTAGAGTGTCAGTCCTCTTGGTCTTAAGTCGGCGTTGTGCCTTTGTATTACATTCGGATGCAATTTCTGTGTTTCATCATCAATAAGAGGGTCCAAGGGATACAGTAAAATTGATGTGAACCATCGGAATCTAAAACTAGACTCACAGTAGAGGTTCAAATCATAGAAAGTTAGAGTGTCAGTCCTCTTGTACTTAAGTCGGCATTGTGCCTTTTGTATTAAATTCGGATGCCATTTCTGTGTTTCATCATCAGTAAGAAGGTCCACGTAATACAGTAAACCTGAAGTGAAGCATTGGAATCTAAAACTGGACTCACAGCAGAGGCTCAAATCGTAGAATGATAGCGTGTCAGTCCTCTTGTACTTAAGTCGGCATTGTGCCTTTTGTATTAAATTCGGATGCAATTTCTGTGCTTCATCGACAATAAGTCGGTCCAAGGTATACACTAAACCTGAAGTGAAGCATCGGAAGCTACAACTGGACTCACAGGAGAGGTTCAAATCATAGAAAGTGAGAGTGTCAGTCATCTTGTACTTAAGTCGTCATTGTGCCTTTTGAATTTAATTCCGGTGCAATTTCTGAGTTTCATCATCAATAAGAAGGTCCAAGTAATACAGTAAACCTGAAGTGAAGCATCGGAATCTAAAACTGGACTCACAGGAGTGGTTCAAATCACAGGAAGTTAGAGTGTCAGTCCTCTTGTACTTAAGTCGGCATTGTGTCTTTTGTATCAAATTCGGATGCAATTTCTGTGTATCATAGTCAATAAGAATGTCCAAGGGATACAGTAAACCTGAAGTGAAGCATCGGAATCTAAAACTGGACTCACTGGAGGGGTTCAAATAATAGAAAGTTAGAGTGTCAGACCTCTTGTACTTAAGTCGGCAATGTGCCTTTTTTATTAAATTCGGATGCCATTTCTGTGTTTCATCATCAATAAGAAGGTCCAAGGTATAAACTAAACCTGAACTGAAGCATCGGAATATAAAACTGGACTCACAGGTGAGGTTCAAATCATAGAAAGTTAGAGTGTCTGTCCTCTTGTACTTAAGTCATCATTGTGGCTTTAGTATTAAATTCGGATGCAATTTCTGTGTGTCATCGTCAATAAGAAGGTCCAAGGGATACAGTTAACCTGAAGTGAAGCATCGGAATCTAAAACTGGACTCACAGGAGAGGTTCAAATCATAGATAGTTAGAGTGTCAGGCCTCTTGTTCTTCAGTCGGCATTGTGCCTTTTGTAGTAATTTCGGATGCAATTTCTGTGTTTCATCGTCAATAAGATGGTCCAAGGGATGCAGTAATCCTGAAGTGAAGCATCGGAATCTAAAACTGGACTCACAGGAGAGGTTCAAATCATAGAAAGTTAGAGTGTCAGTCCTCTTGTACTTAAGTCGGCATTGTGCCTTTTGTATTAAATTCGGATGCAAATTCTGTGTTTCATCAACAACAAGAAGGTCCAAGGGATACAGTAAACCTGAAGTGAAGCATCGGAATCTAAAACTGGACTCACAGGAGAGGTTCAAATCATAGAAAATTAGAGTGTCAGTCCTCTTGTACTTAAGTCAGCATTGTGCCTTTTGTATCAAATTCGGATGCAATTTCTGTGTTTCATCGTCAATAAGATTGTCCAAGGGATACAGTAAACCTGAAGTGAGGCATCGGAGTCTAAAACTGGACTCACAGGAGAGGTTCAAATCATAGAAAGTGAGAGTGTCAGTCCTCTTGTACTTAAGTCGTCATTGTGCCTTTTGAATTTAATTCCGATGCAATTTCTGTGTTTCATCGTCAATAAGAAGGTCCAAGGGATACATTAAACCAGAAGTGAAGCATCGGAATCCAAAACTGGACTCACAGGAGAGGCTTAAATCATTGAAAGTTAGAGTGTCAGTCCTCTTGTACTTCAGTCGGCATTGTGCCTTTTGTATTAAATTCGGATGCAATTTCTGTGTTTCATCATCAGTAAGAAGGTCCAAGTAATACAGTAAACCTGAAGTGAAGCATTGGAATCTAAAACTGGACTCACAGCAGAGGCTCAAATCGTAGAATGATAGAGTGTCAGTCCTCTTGTACTTAAGTCGGCATTGTGCCTTTTGTATTAAATTCGGATGCAATTTCTGTGTTTCATCATCAGTAAGAAGGTCCAAGTAATACAGTAAACCTGAAGTGAAGCATTGGAATCTAAAACTGGACTCACAGCAGAGGCTCAAATCGTAGAATGATAGAGTGTCAGTCCTCTTGTACTTAAGTCGGCATTGTGCCTTTTGTATTAAATTCGGATGCAATTTCTGTGCTTCATCGTCAATAAGTCGGTCCAAGGTATACACTAAACCTGAAGTGAAGCATCGGAAGCTAAAACTGGACTCACAGGAGAGGTTCAAATCATAGAAAGTGAGAGTGTCAGTCCTCTTGTACTTAAGTCGTCATTGTGCCTTTTGAATTTAATTCCGATGCAATTTCTGTGTTCCATCATCAATAAGAAGGTCCAAGTAATACAGTAAACCTGAAGTGAAGCATCGGAATCTAAAACTGGACTCACTGGAGAGGTTCAAATAATAGAAAGTTAGAGTGTCAGTCCTCTTGTACTTAAGTCGGCAATGTGCCTTTTTTATTAAATTCGGATGCCATTTCTGTGTTTCATCATCAATAAGAAGGTCCAAGGTATACACTAAACCTGAACTGAAGCATCGGAATATAAAACTGGACTCACAGGAGAGGTTCAAATAATAGAAAGTTAGAGTCTCAGTCCTCTTGTACTTAAGTCGGCATTGTGCCTTTTGTATTAAATTCGGATGCAAATTCTGTGTTTCATCAACAACGAGAAGGTCCAAGGGATACAGTAAACCTGAAGTGAAGCATCGGAATCTAAAACTGGACTCACAGGAGAGGTTCAAATCATAGAAAATTAGAGTGTCAGTCCTCTTGTACTTAAGTCGGCATTGTGCCTTTTGTATTAAATTCGGATGCAATTTCTGTGTTTCATCGTCAATAAGAAGGTCGAAGGGATACAGTAATCCTGAAGTGAAGCATCGGAATCTAAAACTGGACTCACAGGAGAGGTTCAAGTCATAGAAAGTCAGAGTGTCTGTCCTGTTGTACTTAAGTCGGCATTGTGCCTATTGTATGAAATTCGGATGCAATTTCTGTGTTTCATCGTCAATAAGATGGTCCAAGGGATACAGTAAACCTGAAGTGAAGCATCGGAATCTAAAACTGGACTCACTGGAGAGGTTCAAATAATAGAAAGTTAGAGTGTCAGTCCTCTTGTACTTAAGTCGTCATTGTGCCTTTTGAATTTAATTCCGGTGCAATTTCTGAGTTTCATCACCAATAAGAAGGTCCAAGTAATACAGTAAACCTGAAGTGAAGCATCGGAATCTAAAACTGGACTCACAGGAGTGGTTCACATCACAGGAAGTTAGAGTGTCAGTCCTCTTGTACTTAAGTCGGCATTGTGTCTTTTGTATCAAATTCGGATGCAATTTCTGTGTATCATAGTCAATAAGAATGTCCAAGGGATACAGTAAACCTGAAGTGAAGCATCGGAATCTAAAACTGGACTCACTGGAGAGGTTCAAATAATAGAAAGTTAGAGTGTCAGTCCTCTTGTACTTAAGTCGGCAATGTGCCTTTTTTTATTAAATTCGGATGCCATTTCTGTGTTTCATCATCAATAAGAAGGTCCAAGGTATACACTAAACCTGAACTGAAGCATCGGAATATAAAACTGGACTCACAGGAGAGGTTCAAATAATAGAAAGTTAGAGTCTCAGTCCTCTTGTACTTAAGCCGGCATTGTGCCTTTTGTATTAAATTCGGATGCAAATTCTGTGTTTCATCAACAACAAGAAGGTCCAAGGGATACAGTAAACCTGAAGTGAAGCATCGGAATCTAAAACTGGGCTCACAGGAGAGGTTCAAATCATAGAAAATTAGAGTGTCAGTCCTCTTGTACTTAAGTCGGCATTGTGCCTTTTGTATTAAATTCGGATGCAATTTCTGTGTTTCATCGTCAATAAGAAGGTCGAAGGGATACAGTAATCCTGAAGTGAAGCATCGGAATCTAAAACTGGACTCACAGGAGAGGTTCAAATCATAGGAAGTTAGAGTGTCAGTCCTCTTGTGCTTCAGTCGGCTTTGTGCCTTTTTTATTAAATTCGGATGCAATTTCTGTGTTTCATCGTCAATAAGAAGGTCCAAGGGATACAGTAAACCTGAAGTGAAGCATCGGAATCGAAAACTGGACTCACAGGAGAGGTTCAAATCATAGAAAGTTAGAGTGTCAGTCCGCTTGTACTTAAGTCTTCATTGTGCCTTTTGTATTAAATTCGGATGCAATTTCTGTGTTTCATCATCAATAAGAAGGTCCAAGGGATACAGTAAACCTGAAGTGAAGCATTGGAAACTAAAACTGGACTCACAGCAGAGGCTCAAATCGTAGAATGATAGAGTGTCAGTCCTCTTGTACTTAAGTCGGCATTGTGCCTTTTGTATTACATTCGGATGCAATTTCAGTGCTTCATCGTCAATATGACGGTCGAAGGTATACACTAAACCTGATGTGAAGCATGGGAATGTAAAACTGAACTCACAGGTGTGGTTCAAATCATAGGAAGTTAGAGTGTCAGTCCTCTTGTACTTAAGTCGGCATTGTGCCTTTTGTATCAAATTCGGATGCAATTTCTGTGTTTCATCGTCAATAAGAATGTCCAAGGGATACAGTAAACCTGAAGTGAAGCATCGGAGTCTAAAACTGGACTCACAGGAGAGGTTCAAATCATAGAAAGTTAGAGTGTCAGTCCTCTTGGTCTTAAGTCGGCGTTGTGCCTTTTGTATTACATTCGGATGCAATTTCTGTGTTTCATCATCAATAAGAGGGTCCAAGGGATACAGTAAAATTGATGTGAACCATCGGAATCTAAAACTAGACTCACAGTAGAGGTTCAAATCATAGAGAGTTAGAGTGTCAGTCCTCTTGTACTTAAGTTGGCAATGTGCCTTTTTTATTAAATTCGGATGCCATTTCTGTGTTTCATCATCAATAAGAAGGTCCAAGGTATACACTAAACCTGAACTGATGCATCGGAATATAAAACTGGACTCACAGGTGAGGTTCAAATCATAGAAAGTTAGAGTGTCTGTCCTCTTGTACTTAAGTCATCATTGTGGCTTTAGTATTAAATTCGGATGCAATTTCTGTGTGTCATCGTCAATAAGAAGGTCCAAGGGATACAGTTAACCTGAAGTGAAGCATCGGAATCTAAAACTGGACTCACAGGAGAGGTTCAAATCATAGATAGTTAGAGTGTCAGGCCTCTTGTTCTTCAGTCGGCATTGTGCCTTTTGTAGTAATTTCGGATGCAATTTCTGTGTTTCATCGTCAATAAGATGGTCCAAGGGATGCAGTAATCCTGAAGTGAAGCATCGGAATCTAAAACTGGACTCACAGGAGAGGTTCAAATCACAGAAAGTTAGAGTGTCAGTCCTCTTGTACTTAAGTCGGCATTGTGCCTTTTGTATTAAATTCGGATGCAAATTCTGTGTTTCATCAACAACAAGAAGGTCCAAGGGATACAGTAAACCTGAAGTGAAGCATCGGAATCTAAAACTGGACTCACAGGAGAGGTTCAAATCATAGAAAATTATAGTGTCAGTCCTCTTGTACTTAAGTCAGCATTGTGCCTTTTGTATCAAATTCGGATGCAATTTCTGTGTTTCATCGTCAATAAGATTGTCCAAGGGATACAGTAAACCTGAAGTGAAGCATCGGAGTCTAAAACTGGACTCACAGGAGAGGTTCAAATCATAGAAAGTTAGAGTGTCAGTCCTCTTGGTCTTAAGTCGGCGTTGTGCCTTTTGTATTATATTCGGATGCAATTTCTGTGTTTCATCATCAATAAGAGGGTCCAAGGGATACAGTAAAATTGATGTGAAGCATCGGAATCGAAAACTGGACTCACAGGAGAGGTTCAAATCATAGAAAGTTAGAGTGTCAGTCCTCTTGTACTTAAGTCTTCATTGTGCCTTTTGTATTAAATTCAGATGCAATTTCTGTGTTTCATCGTCAATGAGATGGTCCAAGGGATACAGTAAACCTGATGTGAAGCATCGGAATCTAAAACTGGACACACAGGAGAGGTTCAAATCATAGAAAGTTAGAGTGTAGAGTCCTCTTGTACTTAAGTCGGCATTGTGCCTTTTGTATTAAATTCAGATGCAATTTCTGTGTTTCATCGTTAATAAGAGGGTCCAAGTTATACAGTAAACCTGAAGTGAAGCATCGGAACTTAAAACTGGACGCACAGGTGAGGTTCAAAACATAGAAAGTTAGAGGGTCAGTCCTCTTGTACTTAAGTCGGCTTTGTGCCTTTTGTATTACATTCGAATGCAATTTTTGTGTTTCATCATCAATAAGAAGGTCCAAGGGATACAGTAAACCTGAAGTGAAGCATTGGAATCTAAAACTGGACTCACAGGAGAGGTTCAAATCATAGAAAGTTAGAGTGTCAGTCCTCTTGTACTTAAGTCTTCATTGTGCCTTTTGCATTAAATTCAGATGCAATTTCTGTGTTTCATCGTCAATGAGATGGTCCAAGGGATACAGTAAACCTGTTGTGAAGCATCGGAATCTAAAACTGGACACACAGGAGAGGTTCAAATCATAGAAAGTTAGAGTGTAGAGTCCTCTTGTACTTAAGTCGGCATTGTGCCTTTTGTATTAAATTCGGATGCAATTTCTGTGTTTCATCGTCAATAAGAAGGTCCAAGGTATACAGTAAACCTGAAGTGAAGCATCGGAATCTAAAACTGGACACACAGGAGAGGTTCAAATCATAGAAAGTTTAAGTGTCAGTCCTCTTGTACTTAAGTCGGCATTGTGCATTTTGTATTAAATTCGGATGGATATTCTGTGTTTCATCATCAATAAGAAGGTTCAAGGGATACAGGAAACCTGAAGTGAAGCATCAGAATCTAAAACTGGACTCACAGGAGAGGTTCAAATCATAGAAAATTAGAGTATCAGTCCTCTTGTATTTAAGCCGGTATTGTGCCTTTTGTATTAAATTCGGATGCACTTTCTGTGTTTCATCATCAATAAGAATGTCCAAGGGATTCAGTAAACCTGAAGTGAAGCATCGGAATCTAAAACTGGACTCACAGGTGAGGTTCACATCATAGAAAGTTATATTGTCTGCCCTCTTGTACGTAAGTCATCATTGTGGCTTTTGTATTAAATTCGGACGCAATTTCTGTGTTTCATCTTCATTAAGAAGGTCCAAGGGATACAGTAAACCTGAAGTGAAGCATCGGAATCTAAAATTGGACTCACAGGAAAGGTTCAAATCATAGATAGTTAGAGTGTCAGTCCTCTTGTTCTTCAGTCGGCATTGTTCCTTTTGTGGTAAATTCGGATGCAATTTCTGAGTATCATCGTCAATAAGAAGGTCCAAGGGATACAGTAAACCTGAAGTGAAGCGTCGCAATCTAAAACTGGAGTCACAGGAGAGGTTCAAAAAATAGAATGATAGAGTGTCAGTCCTCTTGTACTTAAGTCGGCATTGTGCATTTTGTATTAAATTCGGATTCAATTTCTGTGCTTCATCGTCAATAAGAAGGTCCAAGGTATACACTAAACCTGAAGTGAAGCATCGGAATCTAAAACTCGACTCACAGCAGTAGTTCAAAGCATAGAAAGTTAGAGTGACAGTCCTCGTGTACTTGAGACGGCATTGTGCGTTTTGTATGAAATTCGGATGCAATTTCTGTGTTTCATCGTCAATAAGAAGGTCCAAGGGATACAGTAAACCTGAAGTGAAGCATCGGAATCTAAAACTGGACTCACAGGAGAGGTTCAAATCATAGAAAGTGAGAGTGTCAGTCCTCTTATACTTAAGTCGTCATTGTGCCTTTTGAATTTAATTCCGATGCAATTTCTGTGTTTCATCGTCAATAAGAAGGTCCAAGGGATACATTAAACCAGAAGTGAAGCATCGGAATCCAAAACTGGACTCACAGGAGAGGCTTAAATCATTGAAAGTTAGAGTGTCAGTCCTCTTGTACTTAAGTCGGCATTGTGCCTTTTGTATTAAATTCGGATGCAATTTCTGTGTTTCATCATCAGTAAGAGGGTCCAAGTAATACAGTAAACCTGAAGTGAAGCATTGGAATCTAAAACTGGACTCACAGGAGAGGTTCAAATCATAGAAAGTGAGAGTGTCAGTCCTCTTGTACTTAAGTCGTCATTGTGCCTTTTGAATTTAATTCCGATGCAATTTCTGTGTTTCATCATCAATAAGAAGGTCCAAGTAATACAGTAAACCTGAAGTGAAGCATCGGAATCTAAAACTGGACTCACAGGAGTGGTTCAAACCACAGGAAGTTAGAGTGTCAGTCCTCTTGTACTTAAGTCGGCATTGTGTCTTTTGTATTAAATTCGGATGCAATTTCTGTGCTTCATCGTCAATATGTCGGTCCAAGGTATACACTAAACCTGAAGTGAAGCATCGGAAGCTAAAACTGGACTCACAGGAGAGGTTCAAATCATAGAAAGTGAGAGTGTCAGTCCTCTTGTACTTAAGTCGTCATTGTGCCTTTTGAATTTAATTCCGATGCAATTTCTGTGTTTCATCATCAATAAGAAGGTCCAAGTAATACAGTAAACCTGAAGTGAAGCATCGGAATCTAAAACTGGACTCACAGGAGTGGTTCAAACCACAGGAAGTTAGAGTGTCAGTCCTCTTGTACTTAAGTCGGCATTGTGTCTTTTGTATCAAATTCGGATGCAATTTCTGTGTATCATAGTCAATAAGAATGTCCAAGGGATACAGTAAACCTGAAGTGAAGCATCGGAATCTAAAACTGGACTCACTGGAGAGGTTCAAATAATAGAAAGTTAGAGTGTCAGTCCTCTTGTACTTAAGTCGGCAATGTGCCTTTTTTATTAAATTCGGATGCAAATTCTGTGTTTCATCAACAACAAGAAGGTCCAAGGGATAGAGTAAACCTGAGGTGAAGCATCGGAATATAAAACTTTACTCACAGGAGAGGTTCAAAACATAGAAAATTAGGGTGTCAGTCTTCTTGTATTTAAGTCGGCATTGTGCCTTTTGTAATAAATTCCGATGCAATTTCTGTGTTTCATCATCAGTAAGAAGGTCCAAGGGATACAGTAAACCTGAAGTGAAGCATCGGAATCTAAAACTGGACTCACAGGTGAGGTTCAAATCATAGAATGTTAGAGTGTTAGTCCTCTTGTACTTAAGTCATCATTGTGGCTTTTGTATTTAATTCAGATGCAATTTCTGTGTTTCATCGTCAATAAGAAGGTCGAAGGGATTCAGTAAATCTGAAGTGAAGCATCGGAATCTAAAACTGTACTCACAGGAGAGGTTCAAATCATAGAAAGTTAGAGTGTAGAGTCCTCTTGTACTTAAGTCGACATTGTGCCTTTTGTATTAAATTCTAATGCAATTTCTGTGTTTCATCGTGAATAAGAGGGTCCAAGGGATACAGTGAACCATAAGTGAAACATCGGAACTTAAAACTGGACGCACAGTTGAGGTTCAAATCATAGAATGATAGAGTGTCAGTCCTCTTGTACTTAAGTCGGCATTGTGCCTTTTGTATCAAATTCGGATGCAGTTTCTGTGTTTCATCATCAATATGAAACTCCAAGGGATACTGTAAACCTGAAGTGATGCATTGGAATCTAAAACTGGACTCACAGCCGAGGTTCAAATCATAGAATGATAGAGTGTCAGTCCTCTGGTACTTAAGTCGGCATTGTGCATTTTGTATTAAATTCGGATTCAATTTCTGTGCTTCATCGTCAATAAGAAGGTCCAAGGTATACACTAAACCTGAAGTGAAGCATCGGAATCTAAAACTCGACTCACAGCAGAGGTTCAAAACATAGAAAGTTAGAGTGACAGTCCTCGTGTACTTGAGACGGCATTGTGCGTTTTGTATGAAATTCGGATGCAATTTCTGTGTTTCATCGTCAATAAGAAGGTCCAAGGGGTACAGTAAACCTGAAGTGAAGCATCGGAATCTAAAACTGGACTCACACGGGGAAGTTCAAATCAAAGAATGTTAGAGTGTCAGTCCTGTTGTATTTAAGTCGGCATTGTGCATTTTGTATTAAATTCGGATGGAAATTCTGTGTTTCATCATCAATAAGAAGGTCCAAGGAATACAGTAAACCTGAAGTGAAGCATCGGAAACTAAAACTGGACTCACAGGAGAGGTTCAAATCATAGAAAGTTAGAGTATCAGTCCTCTTGTACTTAAGCCGGCATTGTGCCTTTTGTATTAAATTGGGATGCAATTTCTGTGTTTCATCATCAATAAGAAGGTCCAAGGGCTACAGTAAACCTGAAGTGAAGCATCGGAATCTAAAACTGGACTCACAGGTGAGGTTCAAATCATAGAAAGTTAGAGTGTCTGTTATCTTGTACTTAAGTCATCATTGTGGCTTTTGTATTAAATTCGGATGCAATTTCTGTGTTTCATCGTCAATAAGAAGGTCCAAGGGATACAGTAAACCTGAAGTGAAGCATCGCAATCTAAAACTGGAGTCACAGGAGAGGTTCAAAAAATAGAAAGTTAGAGTGACAGTCCTCTTGAACATGAGACGGCATTGTGCCTTTTGTATTAAATTCGGATGCAATTTCTGTGCTTCATCGCCAATAAGAAGGTCCAAGGGCTACAGTAAACCTGAAGTGAAGCATCGGAATCTAAAACTGGACTCACAGGTGAGGTTCAAATCATAGAAAGTGAGAGTGTCAGTCCTCTTGTACTTAAGTCGTCATTGTGCCTTTTGAATTTAATTCCGATGCAATTTCTGTGTTTCATCGTCAATAAGAAGGTCCAAGGGATACATTAAACCAGAAGTGAAGCATCGGAATCCAAAACTGGACTCACAGGAGAGGCTTAAATCATTGAAAGTTAGAGTGTCAGTCCTCTTGTACTTAAGTCGGCATTGTGCCTTTTGTATTAAATTCGGATGCAATATCTGTGTTTCATCATCAGTAAGAAGGTCCAAGTAATGCAGTAAACCTGAAGTGAAGCATTGGAATCTAAAACTGGACTCACAGCAGAGGCTCAAATCGTAGAATTATAGAGTGTCAGTCCTCTTGTACTTAAGTCGGCATTGTGCTTGTTGTATTAAATTCGGATGCAATTTCTGTGCTTCATCGTCAATAAGTCGGTCCAAGGTATACACTAAACCTGAAGTGAAGCATCGGAAGCTAAAACTGGACTCACAGGAGAGGTTCAAATCATAGAAAGTGAGAGTGTCAGTCCTCTTGTACTTAAGACGTCATTGTGCCTTTTGAATTTAATTCCGATGCAATTTCTGTGTTTCATCATCAATAAGAAGGTCCAAGTAATACAGTAAACCTGAAGTGAAGCATCGGAATCTAAAACTGGACTCACAAGAGTGGTTCAAATCACAGGAAGTTAGAGTGTCAGTCCTCTTGTACTTAAGTCGGCATTGTGTCTTTTGTATCAAATTCGGATGCAATTTCTGTGTATCATAGTCAATAAGAATGTCCAAGGGATACAGTAAACCTGAAGTGAAGCATCGGAATCTAAAACTGGACTCACTGGAGAGGTTCAAATAATAGAAAGTTAGAGTGTCAGTCCTCTTGTACTTAAGTCGGCAATGTGCCTTTTTTTATTAAATTCGGATGCCATTTCTGTGTTTCATCATCAATAAGAAGGTCCAAGGTATACACTAAACCTGAACTGAAGCATCGGAATATAAAACTGGACTCACAGGAGAGGTTCAAATAATAGAAAGATAGAGTCTCAGTCCTCTTGTACTTAAGCCGGCATTGTGCCTTTTGTATTAAATTCGGATGCAAATTCTGTGTTTCATCAACAACAAGAAGGTCCAAGGGATACAGTAAACCTGAAGTGAAGCATCGGAATCTAAAACTGGACTCACAGGAGAGGTTCAAATCATAGAAAATTAGAGTGTCAGTCCTCTTGTACTTAAGTCGGCATTGTGCCTTTTGTATTAAATTCTGATGCAATTTCTGTGTTTCATCGTCAATAAGAAGGTCGAAGGGATACAGTAATCCTGAAGTGAAGCATCGGAATCTAAAACTGGACTCACAGGAGAGGTTCAAATCATAGGAAGTTAGAGTGTCAGTCCTCTTGTGCTTCAGTCGGCTTTGTGCCTTTTTTATTAAATTCGGACGCAATTTCTGTGTTTCATCGTCAATAAGAAGGTCCAAGGGATACAGTAAACCTGAAGTGAAGCATCGGAATCGAAAACTGGACTCACAGGAGAGGTTCAAATCATAGAAAGTTAGAGTGTCAGTCCTCTTGTACTTAAGTCTTCATTGTGCCTTTTGTATTAAATTCCGATGCAATTTCTGTGTTTCATCATCAATAAGAAGGTCCAAGGGATACAGTAAACCTGAAGTGAAGCATTGGAAACTAAAACTGGACTCACAGCAGAGGCTCAAATCGTAGAATGATAGAGTGTCAGTCCTCTTGTACTTAAGTCGGCATTGTGCCTTTTGTATTACATTCGGATGCAATTTCAGTGCTTCATCGTCAATATGACGGTCGAAGGTATACACTAAACCTGAAGTGAAGCATGGGAATGTAAAACTGAACTCACAGGTGTGGTTCAAATCATAGGAAGTTAGAGTGTCAGTCCTCTTGTACTTAAGTCGGCATTGTGCCTTTTGTATCAAATTCGGATGCAATTTCTGTGTTTCATCGTCAATAAGAATGTCCAAGGGATACAGTAAACCTGAAGTGAAGCATCGGAGTCTAAAACTGGACTCACAGGAGAGGTTCAAATCATAGAAAGTTAGAGTGTCAGTCCTCTTGGTCTTAAGTCGGCGTTGTGCCTTTTGTATTACATTCGGATGCAATTTCTGTGTTTCATCATCAATAAGAGGGTCCAAGGGATACAGTAAAATTGATGTGAACCATCGGAATCTAAAACTAGACTCACAGTAGAGGTTCAAATCATAGAAAGTTAGAGTGTCAGTCCTCTTGTACATAAGTTGGCAATGTGCCTTTTTTATTAAATTCGGATGCCATTTCTGTGTTTCATCATCAATAAGAAGGTCCAAGGTATACACTAAACCTGAACTGAAGCATCGGAATATAAAACTGGAGTCACAGGTGAGGTTCAAATCATAGAAAGTTAGAGTGTCTGTCCTCTTGTACTTAAGTCATCATTGTGGCTTTAGTATTAAATTCGGATGCAATTTCTGTGTGTCATCGTCAATAAGAAGGTCCAAGGGATACAGTTAACCTGAAGTGAAGCATCGGAATCTAAAACTGGACTCACAGGAGAGGTTCAAATCATAGATAGTTAGAGTGTCAGGCCTCTTGTTCTTCAGTCGGCATTGTGCCTTTTGTAGTAATTTCGGATGCAATTTCTGTGTTTCATCGTCAATAAGATGGTCCAAGGGATGCAGTAATCCTGAAGTGAAGCATCGGAATCTAAAACTGGACTCACAGGAGAGGTTCAAATCATAGAAAGTTAGAGTGTCAGTCCTCTTGTACTTAAGTCGGCATTGTGCCTTTTGTATTAAATTCGGATGCAAATTCTGTGTTTCATCAACAACAAGAAGGTCCAAGGGATACAGTAAACCTGAAGTGAAGCATCGGAATCTAAAACTGGACTCACAGGAGAGGTTCAAATCATAGAAAATTAGAGTGTCAGTCCTCTTGTACTTAAGTCAGCATTGTGCCTTTTGTATCAAATTCGGATGCAATTTCTGTGTTTCATCGTCAATAAGATTGTCCAAGGGATACAGTAAACCTGAAGTGAAGCATCGGAGTCTAAAACTGGACTCACAGGAGAGGTTCAAATCATAGAAAGTTAGAGTGTCAGTCCTCTTGGTCTTAAGTCGGCGTTGTGCCTTTTGTATTATATTCGGATGCAATTTCTGTGTTTCATCATCAATAAGAGGGTCCAAGGGATACAGTAAAATTGATGTGAAGCATCGGAATCGAAAACTGGACTCACAGGAGAGGTTCAAATCATAGAAAGTTAGAGTGTCAGTCCTCTTGTACTTAAGTCTTCATTGTGCCTTTTGTATTAAATTCAGATGCAATTTCTGTGTTTCATCGTCAATGAGATGGTCCAAGGGATACAGTAAACCTGATGTGAAGCATCGGAATCTAAAACTGGACACACAGGAGAGGTTCAAATCATAGAAAGTTAGAGTGTAGAGTCCTCTTGTACTTAAGTCGGCATTGTGCCTTTTGTATTAAATTCAGATGCAATTTCTGTGTTTCATCGTTAATAAGAGGGTCCAAGTTATACAGTAAACCTGAAGTGAAGCATCGGAACTTAAAACTGGACGCACAGGTGAGGTTCAAAACATAGAAAGTTAGAGTGTCAGTCCTCTTGTACTTAAGTCGGCTTTGTGCCTTTTGTATTACATTCGAATGCAATTTTTGTGTTTCATCATCAATAAGAAGGTCCAAGGGATACAGTAAACCTGAAGTGAAGCATTGGAATCTAAAACTGGACTCACAGGAGAGGTTCAAATCATAGAAAGTTAGAGTGTCAGTCCTCTTGTACTTAAGTCTTCATTGTGCCTTTTGTATTAAATTCAGATGCAATTTCTGTGTTTCATCGTCAATGAGATGGTCCAAGGGATACAGTAAACCTGTTGTGAAGCATCGGAATCTAAAACTGGACACACAGGAGAGGTTCAAATCATAGAAAGTTAGAGTGTAGAGTCCTCTTGTACTTAAGTCGGCATTGTGCCTTTTGTATTAAATTCGGATGCAATTTCTGTGTTTCATCGTCAATAAGAAGGTCCAAGGTATACAGTAAACCTGAAGTGAAGCATCGGAATCTAAAACTGGACACACAGGAGAGGTTCAAATCATAGAAAGTTTAAGTGTCAGTCCTCTTGTACTTAAGTCGGCATTGTGCATTTTGTATTAAATTCGGATGGATATTCTGTGTTTCATCATCAATAAGAAGGTTCAAGGGATACAGGAAACCTGAAGTGAAGCATCAGAATCTAAAACTGGACTCACAGGAGAGGTTCAAATCATAGAAAATTAGAGTATCAGTCCTCTTGTATTTAAGCCGGTATTGTGCCTTTTGTATTAAATTCGGATGCACTTTCTGTGTTTCATCATCAATAAGAATGTCCAAGGGATACAGTAAACCTGAAGTGAAGCATCGGAATCTAAAACTGGACTCACAGGTGAGGTTCACATCATAGAAAGTTATATTGTCTGCCCTCTTGTACGTAAGTCATCATTGTGGCTTTTGTATTAAATTCGGACGCAATTTCTGTGTTTCATCTTCATTAAGAAGGTCCAAGGGATACAGTAAACCTGAAGTGAAGCATCGGAATCTAAAATTGGACTCACAGGAAAGGTTCAAATCATAGATAGTTAGAGTGTCAGTCCTCTTGTTCTTCAGTCGGCATTGTTCCTTTTGTAGTAAATTCGGATGCAATTTCTGAGTATCATCGTCAATAAGAAGGTCCAAGGGATACAGTAAACCTGAAGTGAAGCGTCGCAATCTAAAACTGGAGTCACAGGAGAGGTTCAAAAAATAGAATGATAGAGTGTCAGTCCTCTTGTACTTAAGTCGGCATTGTGCATTTTGTATTAAAATCGGATTCAATTTCTGTGCTTCATCGTCAATAAGAAGGTCCAAGGTATACACTAAACCTGAAGTGAAGCATCGGAATCTAAAACTCGACTCACAGCAGTAGTTCAAAGCATAGAAAGTTAGAGTGACAGTCCTCGTGTACTTGAGACGGCATTGTGCGTTTTGTATGAAATTCGGATGCAATTTCTGTGTTTCATCGTCAATAAGAAGGTCCAAGGGATACAGTAAACCTGAAGTGAAGCATCGGAATCTAAAACTGGACTCACAGGAGAGGTTCAAATCATAGAAAGTTAGAGTGTCTGTTATCTTGTACTTAAGTCATCATTGTGGCTTTTGTATTAAATTCGGATGCAATTTCTGTGTTTCATCGTCAATAAGAAGGTCCAAGGGATACAGTAAACCTGAAGTGAAGCATCGCAATCTAAAACTGGAGTCACAGGAGAGGTTCAAAAAATAGAAAGTTAGAGTGACAGTCCTCTTGTACATGAGACGGCATTGTGCCTTTTGTATTAAATTCGGATGCAATTTCTGTGCTTCATCGCCAATAAGAAGGTCCAAGGTATACAGCAAACCTGAAGTGAAGCGTCGGAATCTAAAACTGTACTCACAGGAGAGGTTCAAATCATAGAAAGTGAGAGTGTCAGTCCTCTTATACTTAAGTCGTCATTGTGCCTTTTGAATTTAATTCCGATGCAATTTCTGTGTTTCATCGTCAATAAGAAGGTCCAAGGGATACATTAAACCAGAAGTGAAGCATCGGAATCCAAAACTGGACTCACAGGAGAGGCTTAAATCATTGAAAGTTAGAGTGTCAGTCCTCTTGTACTTAAGTCGGCATTGTGCCTTTTGTATTAAATTCGGATGCAATTTCTGTGTTTCATCATCAGTAAGAGGGTCCAAGTAATACAGTAAACCTGAAGTGAAGCATTGGAATCTAAAACTGGACTCACAGCAGAGGCTCAAATCGTAGAATGATAGAGTGTCAGTCCTCTTGTACTTAAGTCGGCATTGTGCCTTTTGTATTAAATTCGGATGCAATTTCTGTGCTTCATCGTCAATATGTCGGTCCAAGGTATACACTAAACCTGAAGTGAAGCATCGGAAGCTAAAACTGGACTCACAGGAGAGGTTCAAAACATAGAAAGTGAGAGTGTCAGTCCTCTTGTACTTAAGTCGTCATTGTGCCTTTTGAATTTAATTCCGATGCAATTTCTGTGTTTCATCATCAATAAGAAGGTCCAAGTAATACAGTAAACCTGAAGTGAAGCATCGGAATCTAAAACTGGACTCACAGGAGTGGTTCAAACCACAGGAAGTTAGAGTGTCAGTCCTCTTGTACTTAAGTCGGCATTGTGTCTTTTGTATCAAATTCGGATGCAATTTCTGTGTATCATAGTCAATAAGAATGTCCAAGGGATACAGTAAACCTGAAGTGAAGCATCGGAATCTAAAACTGGACTCACTGGAGAGGTTCAAATAATAGAAAGTTAGAGTGTCAGTCCTCTTGTACTTAAGTCGGCAATGTGCCTTTTTTATTAAATTCGGATGCAAATTCTGTGTTTCATCAACAACAAGAAGGTCCAAGGGATACAGTAAACCTGAGGTGAAGCATCGGAATATAAAACTTTACAAACAGGAGAGGTTCAAAACATAGAAAATTAGGGTGTCAGTCTTCTTGTATTTAAGTCGGCATTGTGCCTTTTGTAATAAATTCCGATGCAATTTCTGTGTTTCATCATCAGTAAGAAGGTCCAAGGGATACAGTAAACCTGAAGTGAAGCATCGGAATCTAAAACTGGACTCACAGGTGAGGTTCAAATCATAGAATGTTAGAGTGTTAGTCCTCTTGTACTTAAGTCATCATTGTGGCTTTTGTATTTAATTCAGATGCAATTTCTGTGTTTCATCGTCAATAAGAAGGTCGAAGGGATTCAGTAAATCTGAAGTGAAGCATCGGAATCTAAAACTGTACTCACAGGAGAGGTTCAAATCATAGAAAGTTAGAGTGTAGAGTCCTCTTGTACTTAAGTCGACATTGTGCCTTTTGTATTAAATTCGAATGCAATTTCTGTGTTTCATCGTGAATAAGAGGGTCCAAGGGATACAGTGAACCATAAGTGAAACATCGGAACTTAAAACTGGACGCACAGTTGAGGTTCAAATCATAGAATGATAGAGTGTCAGTCCTCTTGTACTTAAGTCGGCATTGTGCCTTTTGTATCAAATTCGGATGCAGTTTCTGTGTTTCATCATCAATATGAAACTCCAAGGGATACTGTAAACCTGAAGTGATGCATTGGAATCTAAAACTGGACTCACAGCCGAGGTTCAAATCATAGAATGATAGAGTGTCAGTCCTCTGGTACGTAAGTCGGCATTGTGCATTTTGTATTAAATTCGGATTCAATTTCTGTGCTTCATCGTCAATAAGAAGGTCCAAGGTATACAGTAAACCTGAAGTGAAGCATCGGAATCTAAAACTCGACTCACAGCAGAGGTTCAAAACATAGAAAGTTAGAGTGACAGTCCTCGTGTACTTGAGACGGCATTGTGCGTTTTGTATGAAATTCGGATGCAATTTCTGTGTTTCATCATCAATATGAAACTCCAAGGGATACTGTAAACCTGAAGTGATGCATTGGAATCTAAAACTGGACTCACAGCCGAGGTTCAAATCATAGAATGATAGAGTGTCAGTCCTCTGGTACGTAAGTCGGCATTGTGCATTTTGTATTAAATTCGGATGCAATTTCTGTGTTTCATCATCAATAAGAAGGTCCAAGTAATACAGTAAACCTGAAGTGAAGCATCGGAATCTAAAACTCGACTCACAGCAGAGGTTCAAAACATAGAAAGTTAGAGTGACAGTCCTCGTGTACTTGAGACGGCATTGTGCGTTTTGTATGAAATTCGGATGCAATTTCTGTGTTTCATCGTCAATAAGAAGGTCCAAGGGGTACAGTAAACCTGAAGTGAAGCATCGGAATCTAAAACTGGACTCACACGGGGAAGTTCAAATCAAAGAATGTTAGAGTGTCAGTCCTGTTGTATTTAAGTCGGCATTGTGCATTTTGTATTAAATTCGGATGGAAATTCTGTGTTTCATCATCAATAAGAAGGTCCAAGGAATACAGTAAACCTGAAGTGAAGCATCGGAAACTAAAACTGGACTCACAGGAGAGGTTCAAATCATAGAAAGTTAGAGTATCAGTCCTCTTGTACTTAAGCCGGCATTGTGCCTTTTGTATTAAATTGGGATGCAATTTCTGTGTTTCATCATCAATAAGAAGGTCCAAGGGCTACAGTAAACCTGAAGTGAAGCATCGGAATCTAAAACTGGACTCACAGGTGAGGTTCAAATCATAGAAAGTTAGAGTGTCTGTTATCTTGTACTTAAGTCATCACTGTGGCTTTTGTATTAAATTCGGATGCAATTTCTGTGTTTCATCGTCAATAAGAAGGTCCAAGGGATACAGTAAACCTGAAGTGAAGCATCGCAATCTAAAACTGGAGTCACAGGAGAGGTTCAAAAAATAGAAAGTTAGAGTGACAGTCCTCTTGAACATGAGACGGCATTGTGCCTTTTGTATTAAATTCGGATGCAATTTCTGTGCTTCATCGCCAATAAGAAGGTCCAAGGGCTACAGTAAACCTGAAGTGAAGCATCGGAATCTAAAACTGGACTCACAGGTGAGGTTCAAATCATAGAAAGTGAGAGTGTCAGTCCTCTTGTACTTAAGTCGTCATTGTGCCTTTTGAATTTAATTCCGATGCAATTTCTGTGTTTCATCGTCAATAAGAAGGTCCAAGGGATACATTAAACCAGAAGTGAAGCATCGGAATCCAAAACTGGACTCACAGGAGAGGCTTAAATCATTGAAAGTTAGAGTGTCAGTCCTCTTGTACTTAAGTCGGCATTGTGCCTTTTGTATTAAATTCGGATGCAATATCTGTGTTTCATCATCAGTAAGAAGGTCCAAGTAATGCAGTAAACCTGAAGTGAAGCATTGGAATCTAAAACTGGACTCACAGCAGAGGCTCAAATCGTAGAATTATAGAGTGTCAGTCCTCTTGTACTTAAGTCGGCATTGTGCCTGTTGTATTAAATTCGGATGCAATTTCTGTGCTTCATCGTCAATAAGTCGGTCCAAGGTATACACTAAACCTGAAGTGAAGCATCGGAAGCTAAAACTGGACTCACAGGAGAGGTTCAAATCATAGAAAGTGAGAGTGTCAGTCCTCTTGTACTTAAGACGTCATTGTGCCTTTTGAATTTAATTCCGATGCAATTTCTGTGTTTCATCATCAATAAGAAGGTCCAAGTAATACAGTAAACCTGAAGTGAAGCATCGGAATCTAAAACTGGACACACAGGAGTGGTTAAATCACAGGAAGTTAGAGTGTCAGTCCTCTTGTACTTAAGTCGGCATTGTGTCTTTTGTATCAAATTCGGATGCAATTTCTGTGTATCATTGTCACTAAGAATGTCCAAGGGATACAGTAAACCTGAAGTGCAGCATCGGAATCTAAAACTGGACTCACTGGAGAGGTTCAAATAATAGAAAGTTAGAGTGTCAGTCCTCTTGTACTTAAGTCGGCAATGTGCCTTTTGTATTAAATTCGGATGCCATTTCTGTGTTTCATCATCAATAAGAAGGTCCAAGGTATACACTAAACCTGAACTGAAGCATCGGAATCTAAAACTGGACTCACAGGAGAGGTTCAAATAATAGAAAGTTAGAGTCTCAGTCCTCTTGTACTTAAGTCGGCATTGTGCCTTTTGTATTAGATTCGGATGCCAATTCTGTGTTTCATCAACAACAAGAAGGTCCAAGGGATACAGTAAACCTGAAGTGAAGCATCGGAATCTAAAACTGGACTCACAGGAGAGGTTCAAATCATAGAAAATTAGAGTGTCAGTCCTCTTGTACTTAAGTCGGCATTGTGCCTTTTGTATTAAATTTGGATGCAATTTCTGTGTTTCATCGTCAATAAGAAGGTCGAAGGGATACAGTAATCCTGAAGTGAAGCATCGGAATCTAAAACTGGACTCACAGGAGAGGTTCAAGTCATAGAAAGTCAGAGTGTCTGTCCTGTTGTACTTATCTCGGCATTGTGCCTATTGTATGAAATTCGGATGCAATTTCTGTGTTTCATCGTCAATAAGATGGTCCAAGGGATACAGTAAACCTGAAGTGAAGCATCGGAATCTAAAACTGGACTCACAGGAGAGGTTCAAATCATAGGAAGTTAGAGTGTCAGTCCTCTTGTGCTTCAGTCGGCTTTGTGCCTTTTTTATCAAATTCGGATGCAATTTCTGTGTTTCATCGTCAATAAGAAGGTCCAAGGGATACAGTAAACCTGAAGTGAAGCATCGGAATCTAAAACTGGACTCACAGGAGAGGTTCAAATCATAGGAAGTTAGAGTGTCAGTCCTCTTGTACTTAAGTCGGCATTGTGCCTTTTGTATCAAATTCGGATGCAATTTCTGTGTTTCATCGTCAATAAGAATGTCCAAGGGATACAGTAAACCTGAAGTGAAGCATCGGAGTCTAAAACTGGACTCACAGGAGAGGTTCAAATCATAGAAAGTTAGAGTGTCAGTCCTCTTGGTCTTAAGTCGGCGTTGTGCCTTTTGTATTATATTCGGATGCAATTTCTGTGTTTCATCATCAATAAGAGGGTCCAAGGGATACAGTAAAATTGATGTGAAGCATCGTAATCTAAAACTAGACTCACAGTAGAGGTTCAAATCATAGAAAGTTAGAGTGTCAGTCCTCTTGTACTTAAGTCGGCATTGTGCCTTTTTTATTAAATTCGGATGCCATTTCTGTGTTTCATCATCAATAAGAAGGTCCAAGGTATACATTAAACCTGAACTGAAGCATCGGAATATAAAACTGGACTCACAGGTGAGGCTCAAATCATAGAAAGTTAGAGTGTCTGTCCTCTTGTACTTAAGTCATCATTGTGGCTTTAATATTAAATTCGGATGCAATTTCTGTGTGTCATCGTCAATAAGAAGGTCCAAGGGATACAGTAAACCTGAAGTGAAGCATCGGAATCTAAAACTGGACTCACAGGAGAGGTACAAATCATAGAAAGTTAGAGTGTCAGTCCTCTTGTACTTAAGTCGGCATTGTGCCTTTTGTATTAAATTCGGATGCAAATTCTGTGTTTCATCAACAACAAGAAGGTCCAAGGGATACAGTAAACATGAAGTGAAGCATCGGAATCTAAAACTGGACTCACAGGAGAGGTTCAAATCATAGAAAATTAGAGTGTCAGTCCTCTTGTACTTACGTCGGCATTGTGCCTTTTGTATCAAATTCGGATGCAATTTCTGTGTTTCATCGTCAATAAGAATGTCCAAGGGATACAGTAAACCTGAAGTGAAGCATCGGAGTCTAAAACTGGACTCACAGGTGAGGTTCAAATCATAGAAAGTTAGAGTGTCAGTCCTCTTGGTCTTAAGTCGGCGTTGTGCCTTTTGTATTATATTCGGATGCAATTTCTGTGTTTCATCATCAATAAGAGGGTCCAAGGGATACAGTAAAATTGATGTGAAGCATCGGAATCGAAAACTGGACTCACAGGAGAGGTTCAAATCATAGAAAGTTAGAGTGTCAGTCCTCTTGTACTTAAGTCGGCATTGTGCCTTTTGTATTAAATTCGGATGTAATTTCTGTGTTTCATCATCAATAAGAAGGTCCAAGTAATACAGTAAACCTGAAGTGAAGCATCGGAATCTAAAACTGGACTCACAGGAGTGGTTCAAATCACAGGAAGTTAGAGTGTCAGTCCTCTTGTACTTAAGTCGGCATTGTGTCTTTAGTATCAAATTCGGATGCAATTTCTGTGTTTCATCGTCAATAAGAATGTCCAAGGGATACAGTAAACCTGAAGTGAAGCATCGGAATCTAAAACTGGACTCACTGGAGAGGTTCAAATCATAGAAAGCTAGAGTGTCAGTCGTCTTGCACTTAAGTCGGCATTGTGCTTTTGTGTTAAATTCGGATGCCATTTCTGTGTTTCATCATCAATAAGAAGGTCCAAGGTATACACTAAACCTGAAGTGAAGCATCGGAATATAAAACTGGACTCACAGGTGAGGTTCAAATCATAGAAAGTTAGAGTGTCTGTCCTCTTGTACTTAAGTCATCATTGTGGCTTTTGTATTAAATTCGGATGCAATTTCTGTGTGTCATCGTCAATAAGAAGGTCCAAGGGATACAGTAAACCTGAAGTGAAGCATCGGAATCTAAAACTGGACTCACAGGAGAGGTTCAAATCATAGATAGTTAGAGTGTCAGGCCTCTTGTTCTTCAGTCGGCATTGTGCCTTTTGTAGTAAATTCGGATGCAATTTCTGTGTTTCATCGTCAATAAGATGGTCCATGGGATGCAGTAATCCTGAAGTGAAGCATCGGAATCTAAAACTGGACTCACAGGAGAGGTTCAAATCATAGAAAGTTAGAGTGTCAGTCCTCTTGTACTTCAGTCGGCATTGTGCCTTTTGTATTAAATTCGGATGCAAATTCTGTGTTTCATCAACAACAAGAAGGTCCAAGGGATACAGTAAACCTGAAGTGAAGCATCGGAATCTAAAACTGGACTCACAGGAGAGGTTCAAATCATAGAAAATTAGAGTGTCAGTCCTCTTGTACTTAAGTCGGCATTGTGCCTTTTTTATCAAATTCGGATGCAATTTCTGTGTTTCATCGTCAATAAGAATGTCCAAGAGATACAGTAAACCTGAAGTGAAACATCGGAGTCTAAAACTGGACTCACAGGAGAGGTTCAAAGCATAGAAAGTTAGAGTGTCAGTCCTCTTGTACTTAAGTCTTCATTGTGCCTTTTGTATTAAATTCTGATGCAATTTCTGTGTTTCATCATCAATAAGAAGTTCCAAGGGATACAGTAAACCTGAAGTGAAGCATTGGAAACTAAAGCTGGACTCACAGCAGAGGCTCAAATCGTAGAATGATAGAGTGTCAGTCCTCTTGTACTTAAGTCGGCATTGTGCCTTTTGTATTACATTCGGATGCAATTTCAGTGCTTCATCGTCAATATGACGGTCCAAGGTATACACTAAACCTGAAGTGAAGCATCGGAATCTAAAACTTAACTCACAGGAGTGGTTAAAATCATAGAAAGTTAGAGTGTCAGTCCTCTTGTCTTTAGTCGGCGTTGTGCCTTTTGTATTATATTCGGATGCAATTTCTGTGTTTCATCATCAATAAGAGGGTCCAAGGGATACAGTAAAATTGATGTGAAGCATCGGAATCTAAAACTAGACTCACAGTAGAGGTTCAAATCATAGACAGTTAGAGTGTCAGTCATCTTGTACTTAAGTCGGCATTGTGCCTTTTGTATTAAATTCGGATGCAATTTCTGTGTTTCATCATCAATAAGAAGGTCCAAGTAATACAGTAAACCTGAAGTGAAGCATCGGAATCTAAAACTGGACTCACAGGAGTGGTTCAAATCACAGGAAGTTAGAGTGTCAGTCCTCTTGTACTTAAGTCGGCATTGTGTCTTTAGTATCAAATTCGGATGCAATTTCTGTGTTTCATCGTCAATAAGAATGTCCAAGGGATACAGTAAACCTGAAGTGAAGCATCGGAATATAAAACTGGACTCACAGGTGAGGTTCAAATCATAGAAAGTTTGAGTGTCTGTCCTCTTATACTTAAGTCATCATTGTGGCTTTTGTATTAAATTCGGATGCAATTTCTGTGTGTCATCGTCAATAAGAAGGTCCTAGGGATACAGTAAACCTGAAGTGAAGCATCGGAATCTAAAACTGGACTCACAGGAGAGGTTCAAATCATAGAAAGTTAGAGTGTCAGTCCTCTTGTTCTTCAGTCGGCATTGTGCCTTTTGTAGTAAATTGGGATGCAATGTCTGTGTTTCATCGTCAATAAGATGGTCCAAGGGATACAGTAATCCTGAAGTGAAGCATCGGAATCTAAAACTGGACTCACAGGAGAGGTTCAAATCATAGAAAGTTAGAGTGTCAGAATTCTTGTACTTAAGTCGGCATTGTGCGTTTTGTATGAAATTCGGATGCAAATTCTGTGTTTCATCATCAATAAGAAGGTCTAAGGGATACAGTAAACCTGAAGTGAAGCATCGGAATCTAAAAAAGGCCTCACAGGTGTGGTTCAAATCATAGGAAGTTAGAGTGTCAGTCCTCTTGTGCTTCAGTCGGCATTGTGCCTTTTGTATTAAATTCCGATGCAATTTCTGTGTTTTATCATCAATAAGAAGGTCCAAGGGATACAGTAAACCTCAAGTGAAGCATCGGAATCTAAAAATCAACTCACTGGAGAGGTTCAAACCATAGAAAGTTAGAGTGTCGGTCCTCTTGTACTTAAGTCGTCATTGTGCCTTTTGAATTTAATTCCAATGCAATTTCTGTGTTTCATCGTCAATAAGAAAGTCCAAGGGATACATTAAACCTGAAGTGAAGCATCGGAATCTAAAACTCGACTCACAGGAGAGGTTTAAATCATTGAAAGTTAGAGTGTCAGTCCTCTTGTACATAAGTCTTCATTGTGCCTTTTGTATTAAATTCGGATGCAATTTCTGTGGTTCATCATCAAAAAGAAAGTCCAAGGGATACAGTAAACCTGAAGTGAAGCATTGGAATCCAAAACTGAACTCACAGCAGAGGCTCAAATCGTAGAATGATAGAGTGTCAGTCCTCTTGTACTTAAGTCGGCATTGTGCCTTTTGTATTACATTCGGATGCAATTTCAGTGCTTCATCGTCAATATGACGGTCCAAGGTATACACTAAACCTGAAGTGAAGCATCGGAATCTAAAACTGAACTCACAGGAGTGGTTGAAATCATAGGAAGTTAGTCAGTCCTCTTGTACTTAAGTCGGCATTGTGCCTTTTGTATTAAATTCAGATGCAAATTCTGTGTTTCATCAACAACAAGAAGGTCCAAGGGATACAGTAAACATGAAGTGAAGCATCGGAATCTAAAACTGGACTCACAGGAGAGGTTCAAATCATAGAAAATTAGAGTGTCAGTCCTCTTGTACTTACGTCGGCATTGTGCCTTTTGTATCAAATTCGGATGCAATTTCTGTGTTTCATCGTCAATAAGAATGTCCAAGGGATACAGTAAACCTGAAGTGAAGCATCGGAGTCTAAAACTGGACTCACAGGTGAGGTTCAAATCATAGAAAGTTAGAGTGTCAGTTCTCTTGGTCTTAAGTCGGCGTTGTGCCTTTTGTATTATATTCGGATGCAATTTCTGTGTTTCATCATCAATAAGAGGGTCCAAGGGATACAGTAAAATTGATGTGAAGCATCGGAATCGAAAACTGGACTCACAGGAGAGGTTCAAATCATAGAAAGTTAGAGTGTCAGTCCTCTTGTACTTAAGTCTTCATTGTGCCTTTTGTATTAAATTCTGATGCAATTTCTGTGTTTCATCATCAATAAGAAGGTCCAAGGGATACAGTAAACCTGAAGTGAAGCATTGGAAACTAAAACTGGACTCACAGCAGAGGCTCAAATCGTAGAATGATAGCGTGTCAGTCCTCTTGTACTTAAGTCGGCATTGTGCCTTTTGTATTACATTCGGATGCAATTTCAGTGCTTCATCGTCAATATGACGGTCCAAGGTATACACTAAACCTGAAGTGAAGCATCGGAATCTGAAACTGAACTCACAGGAGTGGTTAAAATCATAGGAAGTTAGAGTGTCAGTCCTCTTGTACTTAAGTCGGCATTGTGCCTTTTGTATTATATTCGGATGCAATTTCTGTGTTTCATCATCAATAAGAGGGTCCAAGGGATACAGTAAAATTGATGTGCAGCATCGGAATCTAAAACTAGACTCACAGTAGAGGTTCAAATCATAGAAAGTTAGAGTGTCAGTCCTCTTGTACTTAAGTCGGCATTGTGCCTTTTGTATTAAATTCGGATGTAATTTCTGTGTTTCATCATCAATAAGAAGGTCCAAGTAATACAGTAAACCTGAAGTGAAGCATCGGAATCTAAAACTGGACTCACAGGAGTGGTTCAAATCACAGGAAGTTAGAGTGTCAGTCCTCTTGTACTTAAGTCGGCATTGTGTCTTTAGTATCAAATTCGGATGCAATTTCTGTGTTTCATCGTCAATAAGAATGTCCAAGGGATACAGTAAACCTGAAGTGAAGCATCGGAATCTAAAGCTGGACTCACTGGAGAGGTTCAAATCATAGAAAGCTAGAGTGTCAGACGTCTTGCACTTACGTCGGCATTGTGCTTTTGTGTTAAATTCGGATGCCATTTCTGTGTTTCATCATCAATAAGAAGGTCCAAGGTATACACTAAACCTGAAGTGAAGCATCGGAATATAAAACTGGACTCACAGGTGAGGTTCAAATCATAGAAAGTTAGAGTGTCTGTCCTCTTGTACTTAAGTCATCATTGTGGCTTTTGTATTAAATTCGGATGCAATTTCTGTGTGTCATCGTCAATTAGAAGGTCCAAGGGATACAGTAAACCTGAAGTGAAGCATCGGAATCTAAAACTGGACTCACAGGAGAGGTTCAAATCATAGATAGTTAGAGTGTCAGGCCTCTTGTTCTTCAGTCGGCATTGTGCCTTTTGTAGTAAATTCGGATGCAATTTCTGTGTTTCATCGTCAATAAGATGGTCCATGGGATGCAGTAATCCTGAAGTGAAGCATCGGAATCTAAAACTGGACTCACAGGAGAGGTTCAAATCATAGAAAGTTAGAGTGTCAGTCCTCTTGTACTTCAGTCGGCATTGTGCCTTTTGTATTAAATTCGGATGCAAATTCTGTGTTTCATCAACAACAAGAAGGTCCAAGGGATACAGTAAACCTGAAGTGAAGCATCGGAATCTAAAACTGGACTCACAGGAGAGGTTCAAATCATAGAAAATTAGAGTGTCAGTCCTCTTGTACTTAAGTCGACATTGTGCCTTTTTTATCAAATTCGGATGCAATTTCTGTGTTTCATCGTCAATAAGAATGTCCAAGAGATACAGTAAACCTGAAGTGAAGCATCGGAGTCTAAAACTGGACTCACAGGAGAGGTTCAAATCATAGAAAGTTAGAGTGTCAGTCCTCTTGGTCTTAAGTCGGCGTTGTGCCTTTTGTATTATATTCGGATGCAATTTCTTTGTTTCATCATCAATAAGAGGGTCCAAGGGATACAGTAAAATTGATGTGAAGCATCGGAATCGAAAACTGGACTCACAGGAGAGGTTCAAAGCATAGAAAGTTAGAGTGTCAGTCCTCTTGTACTTAAGTCTTCATTGTGCCTTTTGTATTAAATTCTGATGCAATTTCTGTGTTTCATCATCAATAAGAAGTTCCAAGGGATACAGTAAACCTGAAGTGAAGCATTGGAAACTAAAGCTGGACTCACAGCAGAGGCTCAAATCGTAGAATGATAGAGTGTCAGTCCTCTTGTACTTAAGTCGGCATTGTGCCTTTTGTATTACATTCGGATGCAATTTCAGTGCTTCATCGTCAATATGACGGTCCAAGGTATACACTAAACCTGAAGTGAAGCATCGGAATCTAAAACTTAACTCACAGGAGTGGTTAAAATCATAGAAAGTTAGAGTGTCAGTCCTCTTGTCTTAAGTCGGCGTTGTGCCTTTTGTATTATATTCGGATGCAATTTCTGTGTTTCATCATCAATAAGAGGGTCCAAGGGATACAGTATAATTGATGTGAAGCATCGGAATCTAAAACTAGACTCACAGTAGAGGTTCAAATCATAGAAAGTTAGAGTGTCAGTCCTCTTGTACTTAAGTCGGCATTGTGCCTTTTGTATTAAATTCGGATGCAATTTCTGTGTTTCATCATCAATAAGAAGGTCCAAGTAATACAGTAAACCTGAAGTGAAGCATCGGAATCTAAAACTGGACTCACAGGAGTGGTTCAAATCACAGGAAGTTAGAGTGTCAGTCCTCTTGTACTTAAGTCGGCATTGTGTCTTTAGTATCAAATTCGGATGCAATTTCTGTGTTTCATCGTCAATAAGAATGTCCAAGGGATACAGTAAACCTGAAGTGAAGCATCGGAATCTAAAACTGGACTCACTGGAGAGGTTCAAATCATAGAAAGCTAGAGTGTCAGTCCTCTTGCACTTAAGTCGGCATTGTGCCTTTTGTATTATATTCGGATGCCATTTCTGTGTTTCATCATCAATAAGAAGGTCCAAGGTATACACTAAACCTGAAGTGAAGCATCGGAATATAAAACTGGACTCACGGGTGAGGTTCAAATCATAGAAAGTTTGAGTGTCTGTCCTCTTATACTTAAGTCATCATTGTGGCTTTTGTATTAAATTCGGATGCAATTTCTGTGTGTCATCGTCAATAAGAAGGTCCTAGGAATACAGTAAACCTGAAGTGAAGCATCGGAATCTAAAACTGGACTCACAGGAGAGGTTCAAATCATAGAAAGTTAGAGTGTCAGTCCTCTTGTTCTTCAGTCGGCATTGTGCCTTTTGTAGTAAATTGGGATGCAATGTCTGTGTTTCATCGTCAATAAGATGGTCCAAGGGATACAGTAATCCTGAAGTGAAGCATCGGAATCTAAAACTGGACTCACAGGAGAGGTTCAAATCATAGAAAGTTAGAGTGTCAGTCCTCTTGTACTTAAGTCGGCATTGTGCGTTTTGTATGAAATTCATATGCAAATTCTGTGTTTCATCATCAATAAGAAGGTCTAAGGGATACAGTAAACCTGAAGTGAAGCATCGGAATCTAAAAAAGGCCTCACAGGTGTGGTTCAAATCATAGGAAGTTAGAGTGTCAGTCCTCTTGTGCTTCAGTCGGCATTGTGCCTTTTGTATTAAATTCCGATGCAATTTCTGTGTTTTATCATCAATAAGAAGGTCCAAGGGATACAGTAAACCTGAAGTGAAGCATCGGAATCTAAAAATCAACTCACTGGAGAGGTTCAAACCATAGAAAGTTAGAGTGTCGGTCCTCTTGTACTTAAGTCGTCATTGTGCCTTTTGAATTTAATTCCAATGCAATTTCTGTGTTTCATCGTCAATAAGAAAGTCCAAGGGATACATTAAACCTGAAGTGAAGCATCGGAATCTAAAACTCGACTCACAGGAGAGGTTTAAATCATTGAAAGTTAGAGTGTCAGTCCTCTTGTACATAAGTCTTCATTGTGCCTTTTGTATTAAATTCGGATGCAATTTCTGTGGTTCATCATCAAAAAGAAGGTCCAAGGGATACAGTAAACCTGAAGTGAAGCATTGGAATCCAAAACTGAACTCACAGCAGAGGCTCAAATCGTAGAATGATAGAGTGTCAGTCCTCTTGTACTTAAGTCGGCATTGTGCCTTTTGTATTACATTCGGATGCAATTTCAGTGCTTCATCGTCAATATGACGGTCCAAGGTATACACTAAACCTGAAGTGAAGCATCGGAATCTAAAACTGAACTCACAGGAGTGGTTGAAATCATAGGAAGTTAGTCAGTCCTCTTGTACTTAAGTCGGCATTGTGCCTTTTGTATCAAATTCGGATGCAATTTCTGTGTTTCATCGTCAATAAGAATGTCCAAGGGATACAGTAAACCTGAAGTGAAGCATCGGAATCTAAAACTGGACTCACAGGAGAGGTTCAAATCATAGAAAGTTAGAGTGTCAGTCCTCTTGGTCTTAAGTCGGCGTTGTGCCTTTTGTATTATATTCGGATGCAATTTCTGTGTTTCATCATCAATAAGAGGATCCAAGGGATACAGTAAAATTGATGTGAAGCATCGGAATGTAAAACTAGACTCACAGTAGAGGTTCAAATCATAGAAAGTTAGAGTGTCAGTCCTCTTGTACTTATGTCGGCATTGTGCCTTTTGTATTAAATTCGGATGCAATTTCTGTGTTTCATCATCAATAAGAAGGTCCAAGTAATACAGTAAACCTAAAGTGAAGCATCGGAATCTAAAACTGGACTCACAGGAGTGTTTCAAATCACAGGAAGTTAGAGTGTCAGTCCTCTTGTACTTAAGTCGGTATTGTGTCTTTAGTATCAAATTCGGATGCAATTTCTGTGTTTCATCGTCAATAAGAATGTCCAAGGGATACAGTAAACCTGAAGTGAAGCATCGGAATCTAAAACTGGACTCACAGGAGAGGTTCAAATCATAGAAAGCTAGAGTGTCAGTCCTCTTGTACTTAAGTCGGCATTGTGCCTTTTGAATTAAATTCGGATGCCATTTCTGTGTTTCATCATCAATAAGAAGGTCCAAGGTATACACTAAACCTGAAGTGAAGCATCGGAATATAAAACTGGACTCACAGGTGAGGTTCAAATCATAGAAAGTTAGAGTGTCTGTCCTCTTGTACTTAAGTCATCATTGTGGCTTTTGTATTAAATTCGGATGCAATTTCTGTGTGTCATCGTCAATAAGAAGGTCCTAGGGATACAGTAAACCTGAAGTGAAGCATCGGAATCTAAAACTGGACTCACAGGAGAGGTTCAAATCATAGATAGTTAGAGTGTCAGTCCTCTTGTTCTTCAGTCGGCATTGTGCCTTTTGTAGCAAATTCGGATGCAATTTCTGTGTTTCATCGTCAATAAGATGGTCCAAGGGATTCAGTAATCCTGAAGTGAAGCATCGGAATCTAAAACTGGACCCACAGGAGAGGTTCAAATCATAGAAAGTTAGAGTGTCAGTCCTCTAGTACTTAAGTCGGCATTGTGCGTTTTGTATGAAATTCGGATGCAAATTCTGTGTTTCATCAACAACAAGAAGGTCCAAGGGATACAGTAAACCTGAAGTGAAGCATTGGAAACTAAAACTGGACTCACAGCAGAGGCTCAAATCGTAGAATGATAGAGTGTCAGTCCTCTTGTACTTAAGTCGGCATTGTGCCTTTTGTATTACATTCGGATGCAATTTCAGTGCTTCATCGTCAATATGACGGTCCAAGGTATACACTAAACCTGAAGTGAAGCATCGGAATGTAAAACTGAACTCACAGGAGTGGTTAAAATCATAGGAAGTTAGAGTGTCAGTCCTCTTGTACTTAAGTCGGCATTGTGCCTTTTGTATCAAATTCGGATGCCATTTCTGTGTTTCATCATCAATAAGAAGGTCCAAGGTATACACTAAACCTGAAGTGAAGCATCGGAATATAAAACTGGACTCACAGGTGAGGTTCAAATCATAGAAAGTTAGAGTGTCTGTCCTCTTGTACTTAAGTCATCATTGTGGCTTTTGTATTAAATTCGGATGCAATTTCTGTGTGTCATCGTCAATAAGAAGGTCCTAGGGATACAGTAAACCTGAAGTGAAGCATCGGAATCTAAAACTGGACTCACAGGAGAGGTTCAAATCATAGATAGTTAGAGTGTCAGTCCTCTTGTTCTTCAGTCGGCATTGTGCCTTTTGTAGCAAATTCGGATGCAATTTCTGTGTTTCACCGTCAATAAGATGGTCCAAGGGATTCAGTAATCCTGAAGTGAAGCATCGGAATCTAAAACTGGACTCACAGGAGAGGTTCAAATCATAGAAAGTTAGAGTGTCAGTCCTCTTGTACTTAAGTCGGCATTGTGCGTTTTGTATGAAATTCGGATGCAAATTCTGTGTTTCATCAACAACAAGAAGGTCCAAGGGATACAGTAAACCTGAAGTGAAGCATTGGAAACTAAAACTGGACTCACAGCAGAGGCTCAAATCGTAGATCGATAGAGTGTCAGTCCCCTTGTACTTAAGTCGGCATTGTGCCTTTTGTATTACATTCGGATGCAATTTCAGTGCTTCATCGTCAATATGACGGTCCAAGGTATACACTAAACCTGAAGTGAAGCATCGGAATGTAAAACTGAACTCACAGGAGTGGTTAAAATCATAGGAAGTTAGAGTGTCAGTCCTCTTGTACTTAAGTCGGCATTGTGCCTTTTGTATCAAATTCGGATGCAATTTCTGTGTTTCATCGTCAATAAGAATGTCCAAGGGATACAGTAAACCTGAAGTGAAGCATCGGAGTCTAAAACTGGACTCACAGGAGAGGTTCAAATCATAGAAAGTTAGAGTGTCAGTCCTCTTGGTCTTAAGTCGGCGTTGTGCCTTTTGTATTATATTCGGATGCAATTTCTGTGTTTCATCATCAATAAGAGGGTCCAAGGGATACAGTAAAATTGATGTGAAGCATCGGAATCTAAAACTAGACTCACAGTAGAGGTTCAAGTCATAGAAAGCTAGAGTGTCAGTCCTCTTGTACTTAAGTCGGCAATGTGCCTTTTTTATTAAATTCGGATGCCATTTCTGTGTTTCATCATCAATAAGAAGGTCCAAGGTATACACTAAACCTGTACTGAAGCATCGGAATATGAAACTGGACTCACAGCTGAGGTTCAAATCATAGAAAGTTAGAGTGTCTGTCCTCTTGTACTTAAGTCATCATTGTGGCTTTAGTATTAAATTCGGATGCAATTTCTGTGTGTCATCGTCAATAAGAAGGTCCAAGGGATACAGTAAACCTGAAGTGAAGCATCGGAATCTAAAACTGGACTCACAGGAGAGGTTCAAATCATAGATAGTTATAGTGTCAGGCCTCTTGTTCTTCAGTCAGCATTGTGCCTTTTGTAGTAAATTCGGATGCAATTTCTGTGTTTCATCGTCAATCAGATGGTCCATGGGATGCAGTAATCCTGAAGTGAAGCATCGGAATCTAAAACTGGACTCACAGGAGAGGTTCAAATCATAGAAAGTTAGAGTGTCAGTCCTCTTGTACTTCAGTCGGCATTGTGCCTTTTGTATTAAATTCGGATGCAAATTCTGTGTTTCATCAACAACAAGAAGGTCCAAGGGATACAGTAAACCTGAAGTGAAGCATCGGAATCTAAAACTGGACTCACAGGAGAGGTTCAAATCATAGAAAATTAGAGTGTCAGTCCTCTTGTACTTAAGTCGGCATTGTGCCTTTTGTATCAAATTCGGATGCAATTTCTGTGTTTCATCGTCAATAAGAATGTCCAAGGGATACAGTAAACCTGAAGTGAAGCATCGGAGTCTAAAACTGGACTCACAGGAGAGGTTCAAATCATAGAATGTTAGAGTGTCAGTCCTCTTGGTCTTAAGTCGGCGTTGTGCTTTTCGTATTATATTCGGATGCAATTTCTGTGTTTCATCATCAATAAGAGGATCCAAGGGATACAGTAAAATTGATGTGAAGCATCGGAATGTAAAACTAGACTCACAGTAGAGGTTCAAATCATAGAAAGTTAGAGTGTCAGTCCTCTTGTACTTATGTCGGCATTGTGCCTTTTGTATTAAATTCGGATGCAATTTCTGTGTTTCATCATCAATAAGAAGGTCCAAGTAATACAGTAAACCTAAAGTGAAGCATCGGAATCTAAAACTGGACTCACAGGAGTGTTTCAAATCACAGGAAGTTAGAGTGTCAGTCCTCTTGTACTTAAGTCGGCATTGTGTCTTTAGTATCAAATTCGGATGCAATTTCTGTGTTTCATCGTCAATAAGAATGTCCAAGGGATACAGTAAACCTGAAGTGAAGCATCGGAATCTAAAACTGGACTCACAGGAGAGGTTCAAATCATAGAAAGCTAGAGTGTCAGTCCTCTTGTACTTAAGTCGGCATTGTGCCTTTTGAATTAAATTCGGATGCCATTTCTGTGTTTCATCATCAATAAGAAGGGCCAAGGTATACACTAAACCTGAAGTGAAGCATCGGAATATAAAACTGGACTCACAGGTGAGGTTCAAATCATAGAAAGTTAGAGTGTCTGTCCTCTTGTACTTAAGTCATCATTGTGGCTTTTGTATTAAATTCGGATGCAATTTCTGTGTGTCATCGTCAATAAGAAGGTCCTAGGGATACAGTAAACCTGAAGTGAAGCATTGGAAACTAAAACTGGACTCACAGCAGAGGCTCAAATCGTAGAATGATAGAGTGTCACTCCTCTTGTACTTAAGTCGGCATTGTGCCTTTTGTATTACATTCGGATGCAATTTCAGTGCTTCATCGTCAATATGACGGTCCAAGGTATACACTAAACCTGAAGTGAAGCATCGGAATGTAAAACTGAACTCACAGGAGTGGTTAAAATCATAGGAAGTTAGAGTGTCAGTCCTCTTGTACTTAAGTCGGCATTGTGCCTTTTGTATCAAATTCGGATGCCATTTCTGTGTTTCATCATCAATAAGAAGGTCCAAGGTATACACTAAACCTGAAGTGAAGCATCGGAATATAAAACTGGACTCACAGGTGAGGTTCAAATCATAGAAAGTTAGAGTGTCTGTCCTCTTGTACTTAAGTCATTATTGTGGCTTTTGTATTAAATTCGGATGCAATTTCTGTGTGTCATCGTCAATAAGAAGGTCCTAGGGATACAGTAAACCTGAAGTGAAGCATCGGAATCTAAAACTGGACTCACAGGAGAGGTTCAAATCATAGATAGTTAGAGTGTCAGTCCTCTTGTTCTTCAGTCGGCATTGTGCCTTTTGTAGCAAATTCGGATGCAATTTCTGTGTTTCATCGTCAATAAGATGGTCCAAGGGATTCAGTAATCCTGAAGTGAAGCATCGGAATCTAAAACTGGACTCACAGGAGAGGTTCAAATCATTGAAAGTTAGAGTGTCAGTCCTCTTGTACTTAAGTCGGCATTGTGCGTTTTGTATGAAATTCGGATGCAAATTCTGTGTTTCATCAACAACAAGAAGGTCCAAGGGATACAGTAAACCTGAAGTGAAGCATTGGAAACTAAAACTGGACTCACAGCAGAGGCTCAAATCGTAGAATGATAGAGTGTCAGTCCCCTTGTACTTAAGTCGGCATTGTGCCTTTTGTATTACATTCGGATGCAATTTCAGTGCTTCATCGTCAATATGACGGTCCAAGGTATACACTAAACCTGAAGTGAAGCATCGGAATGTAAAACTGAACTCACAGGAGTGGTTAAAATCATAGGAAGTTAGAGTGTCAGTCCTCTTGTACTTAAGTCGGCATTGTGCCTTTTGTATCAAATTCGGATGGAATTTCTGTGTTTCATCGTCAATAAGAATGTCCAAGGGATACAGTAAACCTGAAGTGAAGCATCGGAGTCTAAAACTGGACTCACAGGAGAGGTTCAAATCATAGAAAGTTAGAGTGTCAGTCCTCTTGGTCTTAAGTCGGCGTTGTGCCTTTTGTATTATATTCGGGTGCAATTTCTGTGTTTCATCATCAATAAGAGGGTCCAAGGGATACAGTAAAATTGATGTGAAGCATCGGAATCTAAAACTAGACTCACAGTAGAGGTTCAAGTCATAGAAAGCTAGAGTGTCAGTCCTCTTGTACTTAAGTCGGCAATGTGCCTTTTTTATTAAATTTGGATGCCATTTCTGTGTTTCATCATCAATAAGAAGGTCCAAGGTATACACTAAACCTGTATTGAAGCATCGGAATATGAAACTGGACTCACAGCTGAGGTTCAAATCATAGAAAGTTAGAGTGTCTGTCCTCTTGTACTTAAGTCATCATTGTGGCTTTAGTATTAAATTCATATGCAATTTCTGTGTGTCATCGTCAATAAGAAGGTCCAAGGGATACAGTAAACCTGAAGTGAAGCATCGGAATCTAAAACTGGACTCACAGGAGAGGTTCAAATCATAGATAGTTAGAGTGTCAGGCCTCTTGTTCTTCAGTCGGCATTGTGCCTTTTGTAGTAAATTCGGATGCAATTTCTGTGTTTCATCAACAACAAGAAGGTCCAAGGGATACAGTAAACCTGAAGTGAAGCATCGGAATCTAAAACTGGACTCACAGGAGAGGTTCAAATCATAGAAAATTAGAGTGTCAGTCCTCTTGTACTTAAGTCGGCATTGTGCCTTTTGTATCAAATTCGGATGCAATTTCTGTGTTTCATCGTCAATAAGAATGTCCAAGAGATACAGTAAACCTGAAGTGAAGCATCGGAGTCTAAAACTGGACTCACAGGAGAGGTTCAAATCATAGAAAGTTAGAGTGTCAGTCCTCTTGGTCTTAAGTCGGCGTTGTGCCTTTTGTATTATATTCGGATGCAATTTCTGTGTTTCATCATCAATAAGAGGGTCCAAGGGATACAGTAAAATTGATGTGAAGCATCGGAATCGAAAACTGGACTCACAGGAGAGGTTCAAAGCATAGAAAGTTAGAGTGTCAGTCCTCTTGTACTTAAGTCTTCATTGTGCCTTTTGTATTAAATTCTGATGCAATTTCTGTGTTTCATCATCAATAAGAAGTTCCAAGGGATACAGTAAACCTGAAGTGAAGCATTGGAAACTAAAACTGGACTCACAGCAGAGGCTCAAATCGTAGAATGATAGAGTGTCAGTCCTCTTGTACTTAAGTCGGCATTGTGCCTTTTGTATTACATTCGGATGCAATTTCAGTGCTTCATCGTCAATATGACGGTCCAAGGTATACACTAAACCTGAAGTGAAGCATCGGAATCTAAAACTGAACTCACAGGAGTGGTTAAAATCATAGGAAGTTAGAGTGTCAGTCCTCTTGTACTTAAGTCGGCATTGTGCCTTTTGTATCAAATTCGGATGCAATTTCTGTGTTTCATCGTCAATAAGAATGTCCAAGGGATACAGTAAACCTGAAGTGAAGCATCGGAGTCTAAAACTGGACTCACAGGAGAGGTTCAAATCATAGAAAGTTAGAGTGTCAGTCCTCTTGTCTTAAGTCGGCGTTGTGCCTTTTGTATTATATTCGGATGCAATTTCTGTGTTTCATCATCAATAAGAGGGTCCAAGGGATACAGTAAAATTGATGTGAAGCATCGGAATCTAAAACTAGACTCACAGTAGAGGTTCAAATCATAGAAAGTTAGAGTGTCAGTCCTCTTGTACTTAAGTCGGCATTGTGCTTTTTGTATTAAATTCGGATGCAATTTCTGTGTTTCATCATCAATAAGAAGGTCCAAGTAATACAGTAAACCAGAAGTGAAGCATCGGAATCTAAAACTGGACTCACAGGAGTGGTTCAAATCACAGGAAGTTAGAGTGTCAGTCCTCTTGTACTTAAGTCGGCATTGTGTCTTTAGTATCAAATTCGGATGCAATTTCTGTGTTTCATCGTCAATAAGAATGTCCAAGGGATACAGTAAACCTGAAGTGAAGCATCGGAATCTAAAACTGGACTCACTGGAGAGGTTCAAATCATAGAAAGCTAGAGTGTCAGTCCTCTTGCACTTAAGTCGGCATTGTGCCTTTTGTATTTAATTCGGATGCCATTTCTGTGTTTCATCATCAATAAGAAGGTCCAAGGTATACACTAAACCTGAAGTGAAGCATCGGAATATAAAACTGGACTCACAGGTGAGGTTCAAATCATAGAAAGTTAGAGTGTCTGTCCTCTTATACTTAAGTCATCATTGTGGCTTTTGTATTAAATTCGGATGCAATTTCTGTGTGTCATCGTCAATAAGAAAATCCTAGGGATACAGTAAACCTGAAGTGAAGCATCGGAATCTAAAACTGGACTCACAGGAGAGGTTCAAATCATAGAAAGTTAGAGTGTCAGTCCTCTTGTTCTTCAGTCGGCATTGTGCCTTTTGTAGTAAATTGGGATGCAATTTCTGTGTTTCATCGTCAATAAGATGGTCCAAGGGATACAGTAATCCTGAAGTGAAGCATCGGAATCTAAAACTGGACTCACAGGAGAGGTTCAAATCATAGAAAGTTAGAGTGTCAGTCCTCTTGTACTTAAGTCGGCATTGTGCGTTTTGTGTGAAATTCGGATGCAAATTCTGTGTTTCATCATCAATAAGAAGGTCCAAGGGATACAGTAAACCTGAAGTGAAGCATCGGAATCTAAAAAAGGCCTCACAGGTGTGGTTCAAATCATAGGAAGTTAGAGTGTCAGTCCTCTTGTGCTTCAGTCGGCATTGTGCCTTTTGTATTAAATTCCGATGCAATTTCTGTGTTTTATCATCAATAAGAAGGTCCAAGGGATACAGTAAACCTGAAGTGAAGCATCGGAATCTAAAAATTAACTCACTGGAGAGGTTCAAACCATAGAAAGATAGAGTGTCGGTCCTCTTGTACTTAAGTCGTCATTGTGCCTTTTGAATTTAATTCCAATGCAATTTCTGTGTTTCATCGTCAATAAGAAAGTCCAAGGGATACATTAAACCTGAAGTGAAGCATCGGAATCTAAAACTCGACTCACAGGAGAGGTTTAAATCATTGAAAGTTAGAGTGTCAGTCCTCTTGTACATAAGTCTTCATTGTGCCTTTTGTATTAAATTCGGATGCAATTTCTGTGGTTCATCATCAAAAAGAAGGTCCAAGGGATACAGTAAACCTGAAGTGAAGCATTGGAATCCAAAACTGGACTCACAGCAGAGGCTCAAATCGTAGAATGATAGAGTGTCAGTCCTCTTGTACTTAAGTCGGCATTGTGCCTTTTGTATTACATTCGGATGCAATTTCAGGGCTTCATCGTCAATATGACGGTCCAAGGTATACACTAAACCTGAAGTGAAGCATCGGAATCTAAAACTGAACTCACAGGAGTGGTTGAAATCATAGGAAGTTAGTCAGTCCTCTTGTACTTAAGTCGGCATTGTGCCATTTGTATCAAATTCGGATGCAATTTCTGTGTTTCATCGTCAATAAGAATGTCCAAGGGATACAGTAAACCTGAAGTGAAGCATCGGAGTCTAAAACTGGACTCACAGGAGAGGTTCAAATCATAGAAAGTTAGAGTGTCAGTCCTCTTGGTCCTAAGTCGGCGTTGTGCCTTTTGTATTATATTCGGATGCAATTTCTGTGTTTCATCATCAATAAGAGGGTCCAAGGGATACAGTAAAATTGATGTGAAACATCGGAATCTAAAACTAGACTCACAGTAGAGGTTCATATCATAGAAAGTTAGAGTGTCAGTCCTCTTGTACTTATGTGGGCATTGTGCCTTTTGTATTAAATTCGGATGCAATTTCTGTGTTTCATCATCAATAAGAAGGCCAAGTAATACAGTAAACCTAAAGAGAAGCATTGGAATCTAAAACTGGACTCACAGGAGTGTTTCAAATCACAGGAAGTTAGAGTGTCAGTCCTCTTGTACTTAAGTCGGCATTGTGTCTTTAGTATCAAATTCGGATGCAATTTCTGTGTTTCATCGTCAATAAGAATGTCCAATGGATACAGTAAACCTGAAGTGAAGCATCGAAATCTAAAACTGGACTCACAGGAGAGGGTCAAATCATAGAAAGCTAGAGTGTCAGTCCTCTTGTACTTAAGTCGGCATTGTGCCTTTTGTATTGAATTCGGATGCCATTTCTGTGTTTCATCATCAATAAGAAGGTCCAAGGTATACACTAAACCTGAAGTGAAACATCGGAATATAAAACTGGACACACAGGTGAGGTTCAAATCATAGAAAGTAAGAGTGTCAGTCCTCTTGTACTTAAGTCATCATTGTGGCCTTTGTATTAAATTCGGATGCAATTTCTGTGTGTCATCGTCAATGAGAAGGTCCTAGGGATACAGTAAACCTGAAGTGAAGCATCGGAATCTAAAACTGGACTCACAGGTGAGGTTCAAATCATAGAAAGTTAGAGTGTCAGTCCTCTTGTTCTTCAGTCGGCATTGTGCCTTTTGTAGTAAATTCGGATGCAATTTCTGTGTTTCATCGTCAATAAGATGGTCCAAGGGATACAGTAATCCTGAAGTGAAGCATCGGAATCTAAAACTGGACTCACAGGAGAGGTTCAAATCATAGAAAGTTAGAGTGTCAGTCCTCTTGTACTTAAGTCGGCATTGTGCGTTTTGTATGAAATTCGGATGCAAATTCTGTGTTTCATCATCAATAAGAAGGTCCAAGGGATACAGTACACCTGAAGTGAAGCATCGGAATCTAAAAAAGGCCTCACAGGTGAGGTTCAAATCATAGGAAGTTAGAGTGTCAGTCGTCTTGTGCTTCAGTCGGCATTGTGCCTTTTGTATTAAATTCCGATGCAATTTCTGTGTTTTATCATCAATAAGAAGGTCCAAGGGATACAGTAAACCTGAACTGAAGCATCGGAATCTAAAAATCAACTCACTGGAGAGGTTGAAATCATAGAAAGTTAGAGTGTCGGTCCTCTTGTACTTAAGTCGTCATTGTGTATTTTAAATTTAATTCCAATGCAATTTCTGTGTTTCATCGTCAATAAGAAAGTCCAAGGGATACATTAAACCTGAAGTGAAGCATCGGAATCTAAAACTCGACTCACAGGAGAGGTTTAAATCATTGAAAGTTAGAGTGTCAGTCCTCTTGTACTTAAGTCTTCATTGTGCCTTTTGTATTAAATTCGGATGCAATTTCTGTGGTTCATCATCAAAAAGAAGGTCCAAGGGATACAGTAAACTTGAAGTGAAGCATTGGAATCCAAAACTGGACTCACAGCAGAGGCTCAAATCGTAGAATGATAGAGTGTCAGTCCTCTTGTACTTAAGTCGGCATTGTGCGTTTTGTATTATATTCGGATGCAATTTCAGTGCTTCATCGTCAATATGACGGTCCAAGGTATACACTAAACCTGAAGTGAAGCATCGGAATCTAAAACTGGACTCACAGGAGTGGTTCAAATCATAGGAAGTTAGAGTGTCAGTCCTCTTGTACTTAAGTCGGCATTGTGCCTTTTGTATTAAATTCGGATGCAATTTCTGTGTTACATCGTCAATAAGAAGGTCGAAGGGATACAGTAATCCTGAAGTGAAGCATCGGAATCTAAAACTGGACTTACAGGAGAGGTTCAAGTCATAGAAAGTCAGAGTGTCTGTCCTGTTGTACTTAAGTCGGCATTGTGCCTATTGTATGAAATTCGGATGCAATTTCTGTGTTTCATCGTCAATAAGATGTTCCAAGGGATTCAGTAAACCTGAAGTGAAGCATCGGAATCTAAAACTGGACTCACAGAAGTGGTTCAAATCATAGGATGTTAGAGTGTCAGTCTTCTTGTACTTAAGTCGGCATTGCGCCTTTTGTATTAAATTCGGATGCAATTTCTGTGTGTCATCGTCAATAAGAAGGTCCTAGGGAAACAGTAATCCTGAAGTGAAGCATCGGAATCTAAAACTGGACTCACAGGAGAGGTTCAAATCATAGAAAGTTAGAGTGTCAGTCCTATGTACTTAAGTCGGCTTTGTGCGTCTTGTATGACATTCGGATGCAAATTCTGCGTTTCATCATCAATAAGAAGGTCCAAGGGATACAGTAAACCTGAAGTGAAGCATCGGAATCTAAAAAAGGCCTCACAGGTGAGGTTCAAATCATAGGAAGTTAGAGTGTCAGTCCTCTTGTGCTTCAGTCGGCATTGTGCCTTTTGTATTAAATTCCGATGCTATTTCTGTGTTTTATCATCAATAAGAAGGTCCAAGGGATACAGTAAACCTGAAGTGAAGCATCGGAATCTAAAACTCAACTCACTGGAGAGGTTCAAATCATAGAAAGTTAGAGTGTCGGTCCTCTTGTACTTAAGTCGTCATTGTGCCTTTTGAATTTAATTCCAATGCAATTTCTGTGTTTCATCAACAACAAGAAGGTCCAAGGGATACAGTAAACCTGAAGTGAAGCATCGGAATCTAAAACTGGACTCACAGGAGAGGTTCAAATCATAGAAAATTAGAGTGTCAGTCCTCTTGTACTTAAGTCGGCATTGTGCCTTTTGTATTAAATTCGGATGCAATTTCTGTGTTACATCGTCAATAAGAAGGTCGAAGGGATACAGTAATCCTGAAGTGAAGCATCGGAATCTAAAACTGGACTTACAGGAGAGGTTCAAGTCATAGAAAGTCAGAGTGTCTGTCCTGTTGTACTTAAGTCGGCATTGTGCCTATTGTATGAAATTCGGATGCAATTTCTGTGTTTCATCGCCAATAAGATGTTCCAAGGGATTCAGTAAACCTGAAGTGAAGCATCGGAATCTAAAACTGCACTCACAGGAGAGGTTCAAATCATAGAAAGTTAGAGTGTCAGTCCTCTTGTACTTAAGTCGGCATTGTGCCTTTTGTATTAAATTCGGATGCAATTTCTGTGTTTCATCGTCAAAATGATGGTCCAAGAGATACAGTAAACCTGAAGTGAAGCATCGGAATCTAAAACTGGACTCACAGGAGAGGATCAAATCATAGAATGTTACAGCGTCAGTCCTCTTGTACTTAAGGCGGTATTGTGCATTTGGTATTAAATTCGGATGGAAATTCTGTGTTTCATCGTCAATAAGAAGGTCCAAGGGATACAGTAAACCATAAGTGAAGCATCGGAATCTAAACCTGGACTCACAGGAGAGGTTCAAATCATAGAAGGTTAGAGTGTCAGACCTCTTATATTTAAGTCGGCATTGTGCCTTTTGTATTAAATTCGGATGCAATTTCTGTGTTTCATTATCATTAAGAATGTCCAAGGGATACAGTAAACCTGACGTGAATCATCGGAATCTAAAACTGGACCCACAGGAGAGGTTCAAATCATAGAATGTAAGAGTGTCAGTCCTCTTGTACTTAAGTCGGCATCGTGCCTTTTGTATTATATTCGGATGCAAGTTCTGTGTTTCATCATCAATAAGAAGGTGCAAGGGATACAGTAAACCTGTAGTGAAGCATCGGAATCCAAAAGTGGACTCACAGGAGAGGTTCAAATCATAGAAAGTTAGAGTGTCAGTCCTCTTGTTCTTAAGTCGGCATTGTGCCTTTTGTATTAAATTCGGATGCAAATTCTGTGTTTCATCATCAATAAAAAGGTCCAAGGGATACAGTAAACCTGAAGTGAAGCATCGGAACTTAAAACTGGACGCACAGGTAAGGTTCAAAGCATAGAAAGTTAGAGTGTCAGTCGTCTTGTACTTAAGTCGGCATTGTGCCTTTTGTATTAAATTCTGATGCAATTTCTGTGTTTCATCGTCAATAAGAAGGTGTAAGAGATACAGTAAACCTGAAGTGAAGCATTGGAAACTAAAACTGGACTCACAGCAGAGGCTCAAATCGTAGAATGATAGAGTGTCAGTCCTCTTGTACTTAAGTCGGCATTGTGCCTTTTGTATTACATTCGGATGCAATTTCAGTGCTTCATCGTCAATATGACGGTCCAAGGTATACACTAAACCTGTAGTGAAGCATCGGAATCTAAAACTGAACTCACAGGAGTGGTTCAAATCATAGGAAGTTAGAGTGTCAGTCCTCTTGTACTTAAGTCGGCATTGTGCCTTTTGTATTAAATTCGGATGCCATATCTGTGTTTCATCGTCAATAAGAAGGTCCAAGGTATACACTAAACCTGAAGTGAAGCATCGGAATATAAAACTGGACTCACAGGTGAGGTTCAAATCATAGAAAGTTAGAGTGTCTGTCCTCTTGTACTTAAGTCATCATTGTGGCTTTTGTATTAAATTCGGATGCAATTTCTGTGTCTCATCGTCAATAAGAAGGTCCTAGGGATACAGTAAACCTGAAGTGAAGCATCGGAATCTAAAACTGGACTCACAGGAGGGGTTCAAATCATAGATAGTTAGAGTGTCAGTCCTCTTGTTCTTCAGTCGGCATTGTCCCTTTTGTAGTAAATTCGGATGCAATTTCTGTGTTTCATCGTCAATAAGCAGGTCCTAGGGATACTGTAAACCTGAAGTGAAGCATCGGAATCTAAAACTGGACTCACAGGAGAGGTTCAAATCATAGGAAGTTAGAGTGTCAGTCCTCTTGGCCTTAAGTCGGCGTTGTGCCTTTTGTAATATATTCGGATGCAATTTCTGTGTTTCATCATCAATAAGAGGGTCCAAGGGATACAGTAAAATTGAAGTGAAGCATCGGAATCTAAAACTAGACTCACAGTAGAGGTTCAAATCATAGAAAGTTAGAGTGTCAGTCCTCTTGGTCTTAAGTCGGCGTTGTGCCTTTTGTAATATATTCGGATGCAATTTCTGTGTTTCATCGTCAATAAGATGGTCCAAGGGATACAGTAATCCTGAAGTGAAGCATCGGAATCTAAAACTGGACTCACAGGACAGGTTCAAATCATAGAAAGTTAGAGTGTCAGTCCTCTTGTACTTAAGTCGGCATTGTGCATTTTGTATGAAATTCGGATGCACATTCTGTGTTTCATCATCAATAAGAAGGTCCAAGGCATACAGTAAACCTGAAGTGAAGCATCGGAATCTAAAAAAGGCCTCACAGTTGAGGTTCAAATCATACGAAGTTAGAGTGTCAGTCCTCTTGTGCATTAGTCGGCATTGTGCCTTTTGTATTAAATTCCGATGCAATTTCTGTGTTTTATCATCAATAAGAAGGTCCAAGGGATACAGTAAACCTGAAGTGAAGCAGCGGAATCTAAAAATCAACTCACTGGAGAGGTTCAAATCATAGAAAGTTAGAGTGTCGGTCATCTTGTACTTAAGTCGTCATTGTGCCTTTTGAATTTAATTCCAATGCAATTTCTGTGTTTCATCGTCAATAAGAAAGTCCAAGGGATACATTAAACCTAAAGTGAAGCATCGGAATCTAAAACTCGACTCACAGGAGAGGTTTAAATCATTGAAAGTTACAGTGTCAGTCCTCTTGTACTTAAGTCTTCATTGTGCCTTTTGTATTAAATTCGGATGCAATTTCTGTGGTTCATCATCAAAAAGAAGGTCCAAGGGATACAGTAAACCTGAAGTGAAGCATTGGAATCCGAAACTGGACTCACAGCAGAGGCTCAAATCGTAGAATGATAGAGTGTCAGTCCTCTTGTACTTAAGTCGGCATTGTGCCTTTTGTATTACATTCGGATGCAATTTCAGTGCTTCATCGTCAATATGACGGTCCAAGGTATACACTAAACCTGAAGTGAAGCATCGGAATGTAAAACTGAACTCACAGGAGTGGTTCAAATCATAGGAAGTTAGAGTGTTGGTCCTCTTGTACTTAAGTCGGCATTGTGCCTTTTGTATCAAATTCGGATGCAATTTCTGTGTTTCATCGTCAATAAGAATGTCCAAGGGATACAGTAAACCTGAAGTGAAGCATCGGAGTCTAAAACTGGACTCACAGGAGAGGTTCAAATCATAGAAAGTTAGAGTGTCAGTCCTCTTGGTCTTAAGTCGGCGTTGTGCCTTTTGTATTATATTCGGATGCAATTTCTGTGTTTCATCATCAATAAGGGGGTCCAAGGGATACAGTAAAATTGATGTGAAGCATCGGAATCTAAAACTAGACTCACAGTAGAGGTTCAAATCATAGAAAGCTAGAGTGTCAGTCATCTTGTACATAAGTAGGCATTGTGCCTTTTGTATTAAATTCGGATGCCATTTCTGTGTTTCATCATCAATAAGAAGGTCCAAGGTATACACTAAACCTGAAGTGAAGCATCGGAATATAAAACTGGACTCACAGGTGAGGTTCAAATCACAGAAAGTTAGAGTGTCTGTCCTCTTGTACTTAAGTCATCATTGTGGCTTTTGTATTAAATTCGGATGCAATTTCTGTGTGTCATCGTCAATAAGAAGGTCCTAGGGAAACAGTAATCCTGAAGTGAAACATCGGAGTCTAAAACTGGACTCACAGGAGAGGTTCAAATCATAGGAATTTAGAGTGTCAGTCCTATTGTACTTAAGTCGGCATTGTGCCTTTTGTATCAAATTCGGATGCAATTTCTGTGTTTCATCGTCAATAAGAATGTCCAAGGGATACAGTAAACCTGATGTGAAGAATCGGAGTCTAAAACTGGACTCACAGGAGAGGTTCAAATCATAGAAAGTTAGAGTGTCAGTCCTCTTGGTCTTAAGTCGGCGTTGTGCCTTTTGTAATATATTCGGATGCAATTTCTGTGTTTCATCATCAATAAGAGGGTCCAAGGGATACAGTAAAATTGAAGTGAAGCATCGGAAACTAAAACTAGACTCACAGTAGAGGTTCAAATCATAGAAAGTTAGAGTGTCAGTCCTCTTGTATTTAAGTCGGCATTGTGCCTTTTGTATTAAATTCGGATGCCATTTCTGTGTTTCATCATCAATAAGAAGGTCCAAGGTATACACTAAACCTGAAGTGAAGCATCGGAATGTAAAACTGGACTCACAGGTGAGGTTCAAATCATAGAAAGTTAGAGTGTCAGTCCTCTTGTACTTAAGTCATCATTGTGGCTTTTGTATTAAATTCGGATGCAATTTCTGTGTGTCATCGTCAATAAGAAGGTCCTAGGGATACAGTAAACCTGAAGTGAAGTATCGGAATCTAAAACTGGGCTCACAGGAGAGGTTCAAATCATAGAAAGTTAGAGTGTCAGTCCTCTTGTACTTAAGTCGGCATCGTGCGTTTTGTATGAAATTCGGATGCAAATTCTGTGTTTCATCATCAATAAGAAGGTCCAAGGGATACAGTAAACCTGAAGTGAAGCATCGGAATCTAAAAAATGCCTCACAGGTGAGGTTCAATTCATAGGAAGTTAGAGTGTCAGTCCTCTTGTGCTTCAGTCGGCATTGCGCCTTTTGTATTAAATTCCGATGCAATTTCTGTGTTTTATCATCAATAAGAAGGTCCAAGGGATACAGTAAACCTGAAGTGAAGCATCGGAATCTAAAACTCAACTCACTGGAGAGGTTCAAATCATAGAAAGTTAGAGTGTCGCTCCTCTCTTACTTAAGTCGTCATTGTGCCTTTTGAATTTAATTCCAATGCAATTTCTGTGTTTCATCGTCAATAAGAAAGTCCAAGGGATACATTAAACCTGAAGGGAAGCATCGGAATCTAAAACTGGACTCACAGGAGTGGTTCAAATCATAGAAAGTTAGAGTGTCAGTCTTCTTGTACTTAAGTCGGCATTGTGCCTTTTGTATCAAATTCGGATGCAATTTCTGTGTTTCATCGTCAATAAGAATGTCCAAGGGATACAGTAAACCTGACGTGAAACATCGGAGTCTAAAACTGGACTCACAGGAGAGGTTCAAATCATAGAAAGTTAGAGTGTCAGTCCTCTTGCTCTTAAGTCGGCGTTGTGGATTTTGTATTATATTCGGATGCAATTTCTGTGTTTCATCATCAATAAGAGGGTCCAAGGGATACAGTAAAATTGAAGTGAAGCATCGGAATCTAAAACTAGACTCACAGTAGAGGTTCAAATCATAGAAAGTTAGAGTGTCAGTCCACTTGTACTTAAGTCGGCATTGTGCCTTTTGTATTAAATTCGGATGCAAATTCTGTGTTTCATCAACAACAAGAAGGTCCAAGGGATACAGTAAACCTGAAGTGAAGCATCGGAATCTAAAACTGGACTCACATCAGAGGTTCAAATCATAGAAAATTAGAATGTCAGTCCTCTTGTACTTAAGTCGGCATTGTGCCTTTTGTATTAAATTCGGATGCAATTTCTGTGTTTCATTGTCAATAAGAAGGTCGAAGGGATGCAGTAATCCTGAAGTTAAGCATCGGAATCTAAAACTGGACTCACAGGAGAGGTTCAAGTGATAGAACGTCAGAGTGTCTGTCCTGTTGTACTTAAGTCGGCATTGTGCCTATTGTATGAAATTCGGATGCAATTTCTGTGTTTCATCGTCAATAAGATGGTCCAAGGGATACAGTAAACCTGAAGTGAAGCATCGGAATCTAAAACTGGACTCACAGGAGAGGTTCAAATCATAGAAAGTTACAGCGTCAGTCCTCTTGTACTTAAGGCGGCATTGTGCATTTTGTATTAAATTCGGATGGAAATTCTGTGTTTCATCGTCAATAAGAAGGTCCAAGGGATACAGTAAACCATAAGTGAAGCATCGGAATCGAAACCTGGACTCACAGGAGAGGTTAAAATCATAGACGGTTAGAGTGTCAGACCTCTTATATTTAAGTCGGCATTGTGCCTTTTGTATTAAATTCGGATGCAATTTCTGTGTTTCATTATCATTAAGAATGTCCAAGGGATACAGTAAACCTGAGGTGAAGCATCGGAATCTAAAACTGGACCCACAGGAGAGGTTCAAATCATAGAATGTTAGAGTGTCAGTCCTCTTGTTCTTAAGTCGGCATCGTGCCTTTTGTATTATATTCGGATGCAAGTTCTGTGTTTCATCATCAATAAGAAGGTGCAAGGGATACAGTAAACCTGAAGTGAAGCATCGGAATCTAAAAGTGGACTCACAGGAGAGGTTCAAATCATAGAAAGTTAGAGTGTCAGTCCTCTTGTTCTTAAGTCGGCATTGTGCCTTTTGTATTAAATTCGGATGCAAATTCTGTGTTTCATCATCAATAAAAAGGTCCAAGGGATACAGTAAACCTGAAGTGAAGCATCGGAACTTAAAACTGGACGCACAGGTGTGGTTCAAAGCATAGAAAGTTAGAGTGTCAGTCGTCTTGTACTTAAGTCGGCATTGTGCCTTTTGTATTAAATTCTGATGCAATTTCTGTGTTTCATCGTCAATAAGAAGGTGCAAGGGATACAGTAAACCTGAAGTGAAGCATCGGAATCTACAACTGGACTCACAGGAGAGTTTCAAATCATAGAAAGTTAGAGTGTCAGTCATTTTGCACTTAAGTCGGCATTGTGCCTTTTGGTTGAAATTCAGATGTTAATTCTGTGTTATATCATCAATAAGAAGGTCCAAGGGATACAGTAAACCTGAAGTGAAGCATCGGAATCTAAAACTGGACTCACAGGAGAGGTTCAAATCATAGAATGTTAGAGTGTCAGTCCTTTTGTACTTAAGTCACCATTGTGCCTTTTGTATTAAATTCGGTTGCAATTTCTGTGTTTCATCGTCAATAAGGAGGTCCAAGGGATACAGTACACCTGAAGTGAAGCATCGAATCTAAAACTGGACTCACAGGAAAGGTTCAAATCATAGAAAGTTAGAGTGTCAGTCCTTATGTACTTAAGTCGGCATTGTGCCTTTTGTATTAAATTCGGATGCAATTTCTGTGCTTCATCGCCAATAAGAAGGTCCAACGTATACAGTAATCCTGAAGTGAAGCGTCAGAATCTAAAACTGGACTCTCAGGAGAGGTTCAAATCTTAGAAAGTTAGAGTGTCAGTCCTCTTGTACTTAGGTCGGCATTGTGCCTTTTGAATTTAATTCCGATGCAATTTCTGTGTTTCGTTGTCAATAAGAAGGTCCAAGGGAAACATTAAACCTGAAGTGAAGCATCGGAATCTAAAACTGGACTCACAGGAGACGTTTAAATCATAGAAAGTTCTAGTGTCAGTGCTCTTGTACTTAAGTCGGCATTGTGCCTTTTGTATTTAGTTTGGATGCAATTTCTGTGCTTCATCGCCAATAAGAAGGTCCAAAGTATACAGTAAACCTGAAGTGAAGCATCGGATCTAAAACTGGACTCACAGGAGAGGTTCAAATCATACAGAGTTAGAGTGTCAGTTCTCTTGTACTTAAGTCAGCATTGTGCCTTTTGTATTAAATTCGGATGCAATTTCTGTGCTTCCTCATCAATAAGAAGGTCCAAGGCATACAGTAAACCTGAAGTGAAGCATCGGAATCTAAAACTGGAATAACGGGAGAGGTTCAATTCATAGAAAGTTAGATTGTCAGTCCTCTTGTACTTAAGTCGGCATTGTGCCTTTTGTATTAAATTCGGATGCAATATCTGTGTTTCATCGTCAATAAGAAGGTCCAAGGGATACAGTAAACCTGAAGTGAAGCATGGAACCTAAAGCTGGACTCACAGGAGAGGTTCAAATCATAGAAAGTTAGAGTGTCAGTAGTCTTGTACTTAAGTCGGCATTGTGCCTTTTGTATTAAATTCGGATGCAATTTCTGTGCTTCATCGCCACTAAGAAGGTCCAAGGTATACAGTAAACCAGAAGTGAAGCGTCGGAATCTAAAACTGGACTCACAGGAGAGGTTCAAATCATAGGAAATTAGAGTGTCCGTCTTCTTGTACTTAAGTTGGCATTGTGCTTTTGTATTAAATTCGGATGCAATTTCTGTGCTTCATCGCGAATAAGAAGGTCCAAGGTATACAGTAAACCTGAAGTGAAGCATCGGAATCTAACACTGCACTCACAGGAGAGGTTTAAATCATAGGAAAATAGAGTGTCAGTCTTCTTGTACTTAAGTCGGCATTGTGCCTTTTGTATCAAATTCGGATGCAATTTCTGTGTTTCATCGTCAATAAGAATGTCCAAGGGATACAGTAAACCTGACGTGAAGCATCGGAGTCTAAAACTGGACTCACAGGAGAGGTTCAAATCATAGAAAGTTAGAGTGTCAGTCCTCTTGCTCTTAAGTCGGCGTTGTGGATTTTGTATTATATTCGGATGCAATTTCTGTGTTTCATCATCAATAAGAGGGTCCAAGGGATACAGTAAAATTGAAGAGAAGCATCGGAATCTAAAACTAGACTCACAGTAGAGGTTCAAATCATAGAAAGTTAGAGTGTCAGTCCACTTGTACTTAAGTCGGCATTGTGCCTTTTGTATTAAATTCGGATGCAAATTCTGTGTTTCATCAACAACAAGAAGGTCCAAGGGATACAGTAAACCTGAAGTGAAGCATCGGAATCTAAAACTGGACTCACAGGAGAGGTTCAAATCATAGAAAATTAGAATGTCAGTCCTCTTGTACTTAAGTCGGCATTGTGCCTTTTGTATTAAATTCGGATGCAATTTCTGTGTTTCATCGTCAATAAGAAGGTCGAAGGGATGCAGTAATCCTGAAGTGAAGCATCGGAATCTAAAACTGGACTCACAGGAGAGGTTCAAGTCATAGAAAGTCAGAGTGTCTGTCCTGTTGTACTTAAGTCGGCATTGTGCCTATTGTATGCAATTCGGATGCAATTTCTCTGTTTCATCGTCAATAAGATGGTCCAAGGGATACAGTAAACCTGAAGTGAAGCATCGGAATCTAAAACTGGACTCACAGGAGAGGTTCAAATCATAGACAGTTAGAGTGTCAGTGCTCTTGTACTTAAGTCGGCATTGTGCCTTTTGTATTAAATTTGGATGCAATTTCTGTGTTTCATCGTCAAAATGATGGTCCAAGAGATACAGTAAACCTGAAGTGAAGCATCGGAATCTAAAACTGGACTCACAGGAGAGGTTCAAATCATAGAAAGTTACAGCGTCAGTCCTCTTGTACTTAAGGCGGCAATGTGCATTTTGTATTAAATTCGGATGGAAATTCTGTGTTTCATCGTCAATAAGAAGTTCCAAGGGATACAGTAAACCATAAGTGAAGCATCGGAATCGAAACCTGGACTCACAGGAGAGGTTCAAATCATAGAAAGTTAGAGTGTCAGTCCTTATGTACTTAAGTCGGCATTGTGCCTTTTGTATTAAATTCGGATGCAATTTCTGTGCTTCATCGCCAATAAGAAGGTCCAACGTATACAGTAATCCTGAAGTAAAGCGTCAGAATCTAAAACTGGACTCTCAGGAGAGGTTCAAATCTTAGGAAGTTAGAGTGTCAGTCCTCTTGTACTTAGGTCGGCATTGTGCCTTTTGTATTATATTCGGATGCAAGTTCTGTGTTTCATCATCAATAAAAAGGTCCAAGGGATACAGTAAACCTGAAGTGAAGCATCGGAACTTAAAACTGGACGCACAGGTGAGGTTGAAAGCATAGAAAGTTAGAGTGTCAGTCGTATTGTACTTAAGTCGGCATTGTGCCTTTTGTATTAAATTCTGATGCAATTTCTGTGTTTCATCGTCAATAAGAAGGTGCAAGGGATACAGTAAACCTGAAGTGAAGCATCGGAATCTACAACTGGACTCACAGGAGAGTTTCAAATCATAGAAAGTTAGAGTGTCAGTTATTTTGCACTTAAGTCGGCATTGTGCCTTTTGTATGAAATTCAGATGTAAATTCTGTGTTTCATCATCAATACGAAGGTCCAAGGGATACAGTAAACCTGAAGTGAAGCATCGGAATCTAAAACTGGACTCACAGGAGAAGTTCAAATCATAGAAAATTGGAGTGTCAGTCCTCTTGTTTTTAAGTCGGCATTGTGCCTCTTGTATTAAATTCGGATGCAATTTCTGTGTTTCATCATCGATAAGAAGGTCCAAGGGATACAGTAAACCTGAAGTGAAGCATCGGAATCTAAAACTGGACTCACAAGTGAGGATCAAATCATAGAAAGTTAGAGTGTCAGTCCCCTTGTACTTCAGTCGGCATTGTGCCTTTTGTATTAAATTTGGATGCAATTTCTGTGCTTCATCGCCAATAAGAAGGTCCAAGGGATACAGTAAACCTGAAGTGAAGCATCGGAATCTAAAACTGGACTCACAGGAGAGGTTCACATCATAGAAAGTTAGAGTGTCAGTCCTTTTGTACTTAAGTCGCCATTGTGCCTTTTGTATTAAATTCGGTTGCAATTTCTGTGTTTCATCGTCAATAAGGAGGTCCAAGGGATACAGTAAACCTGAAGTGAAGCATCGAATCTAAAACTGGACTCACAGGAAAGGTTCAAATCATAGAAAGTTAGAGTGTCAGTCCTTATGTACTTAAGTCGGCATTGTGCCTTTTTTATTAAATTCGGATGCAATTTCTGTGCTTCATCGCCAATAAGAAGGTCCAACGTATACAGTAATCCTGAAGTAAAGCGTCAGAATCTAAAACTGGACTCTCAGGAGAGGTTCAAATCTTAGAAAGTTAGAGTGTCAGTCCTCTTGTACTTAGGTCGGCATTGTGCCTTTTGAATTTAATTCCGATGCAATTTCTGTGTTTCGTTGTCAATAAGAAGGTCGAAGGGAAACATTAAATCTGAAGTGAAGCATCGGAATCTAAAACTGGACTCACAGGAGAGGTTCAAATCATACAGCGTTAAAGTGTCAGTTCTCTTGTACTTAAGTCAGCATTGTGCCTTTTGTATTAAATTCGGATGCAATTTCTGTGCTTCATCGCCAATAAGAAGGTCCAAGGTATACAGTAAACCTGAAGTGAAGCATCGGAATCTAAAACTGGAATCACAGGAGAGGTTCAATTCATAGAAAGTTAGAGTGTCAGTCCTCTTGTACTTAAGTCGGCATTGTGCCTTTTGTATTAAATTCGGATGCAATATCTGTGTTTCATCGTCAATAAGAAGGTCCAAGGGATACAGTAAACCTGAAGTGAAGCATTGGATTTTAACACTGGACTCACAGGAGAGGTTCAAATCATAGAAAGTTAGAGTGTCAGTAGTCTTGTACTTAAGTCGGCATTGTGCCTTTTGTATTAAATTCGGATGCAATTTCTGTGCTTCATCGCCACTAAGAAGGTCCAAGGTATACAGTAAACCAGAAGTGAAGCGTCGGAATCTAAAACTGGACTCACAGGAGAGGTTCAAATCATAGGAAATTAGAGTGTCCGTCTTCTTGTACTTAAGTTGGCATTGTGCTTTTGTATTAAATTCGGATGCAATTTCTGTGCTTCATCGCCAATAAGAAGGTCCAAGGTATACAGTAAACCTGAAGTGAAGCATCGGAATCTAACACTGGACTCACAGGAGAGGTTTAAATCATAGGAAGTTAGAGTGTCAGGCTTCTTTTACTTAAGTCGGCATTGTGCCTTTTGTATCAAATTCGGATGCAATTTCTCTGTTTCATCGTCAATAAGATGGTCCAAGGGATACAGTAAACCTGAAGTGAAGCATCGGAATCTAAAACTGGACTCACAGGAGAGGTTCAAATAATAGACAGTTAGAGTGTCAGTCCTCTTGTACTTAAGTCGGCATTGTGCCTTTTGTATTAAATTTGGATGCAATTTCTGTGTTTCATCGTCAAAATGATGGTCCAAGAGATACAGTAAACCTGAAGTGAAGCATCGGAATCTAAAACTGGACTCACAGGAGAGGTTCAAATCATAGAAAGTTACAGCGTCAGTCCTCTTGTACTTAAGGCGGCATTGTGCATTTTGTATTAAATTCGGATGGAAATTCTGTGTTTCATTATCATTAAGAATGTCCAAGGGATACAGTAAACCTGAGGTGAAGCATCGGAATCTAAAAGTGGACTCACAGGAGAGGTTCAAATCATAGAAATTTAGAGTGTCAGGCCTCTTGTTCTTAAGTCGGCATTGTGCCTTTTGTATTACATTCGGATGCAAATTCTGTGTTTCATCATCAATAAAAAGGTCCAAGGGATACAGTAAACCTGAAGTGAAGCATCGGAACTTAAAACTGGACGCACAGGTGAGGTTCAAAGCATAGAAAGTTAGAGTGTCAGTCGTCTTGTACTTAAGTCGGCATTGTGCCTTTTGTATTAAATTCTGATGCAATTTCTGTGTTTCATCGTCAATAAGAAGGTGCAAGGGATACAGTAAACCTGAAGTGAAGCATCGGAATCTACAACTGGACTCACAGGAGAGTTTAAAATCATAGAAAGTTAGAGTGTCAGTCATTTTGCACTTAAGTCGGCATTGTGCCTTTTGTATGAAATTCAGATGTAAATTCTGTGTTTCATCATCAATAAGAAGGTCCAAGGGATACAGTAAACCTGAAGTGAAGCATCGGAATCTAAAACTGGACTCACAGGAGAGGTTCAAATCATAGAAAATTAGAGTGGCATTCCTCTTGTTTTTAAGTCGGCATTGTGCCTCTTGTATTAAATTCGGGTGCAATTTCTGTGTTTCATCATCGATAAGAAGGTCCAAGGGATACAGTAAACCTGAAGTGAAGCATCGGAATCTAAAACTGGACTCACAAGTGAGCATCAAATCATAGAAAGTTAGAGTGTCAGTCCCCTTGTACTTCAGTCGGCATTGTGCCTTTTGTATTAAATTCGGATGCAATTTCTGTGTTTCATCATCAATATGAAGGTCCAAGGGATACAGTAAACCTAAAGTGAAGCATCGGAATCTAAAACTGGACTCACAGGAGAGGTTCAAATCATAGAAAGTTAGAGTGTCAGTCCTTTTGTACTTAAGTCGCCATTGTGCATTTTGTATTAAATTCGGTTGCAATTTCTGTGTTTCATCGTCAATAAGGAGGTCCAAGGGATACAGTAAACCTGAAGTGAAGCATCGAATCTAAAACTGGACTCACAGGAAAGGTTCAAATCATAGAAAGTTAGAGTGTCAGTCCTTATGTACTTAAGTCGGCATTGTGCCTTTTGTATTAAATTCGGATGCAATTTCTGTGCTTCATCGCCAATAAGAAGGTCCAACGTATACAGTAATCCTGAAGTGAAGCGTCAGAATCTAAAACTGGACTCTCAGGAGAGGTTCAAATCTTAGAAAGTTAGAGTGTCAGTCCTCTTGTACTTAAGTCGGCATTGTGCCTTTTGAATTTAATTCCGATGCAATTTCTGTGTTTCGTTGTCAATAAGAAGGTCCAAGGGAAACATTAAACCTGAAGTGAAGCATCGGAATCTAAAACTGGACTCACAGGAGAGGTTTAAATCATAGAAATTTCTAGTGTCAGTGCTCTTGTACTTAAGTCGGCATTGTGCCTTTTGTATTAAGTTTGGATGCAATTTCTGTGCTTCATCGCCAATAAGAAGGTCCAAAGTATACAGTAAACCTGAAGTGAAGCATCGGAATCTAAAACTGGAATCACAGGAGAGGTTCAATTCATAGAAAGTTAGAGTGTCAGTCCTCTTGTACTTAAGTCGGCATTGTGCCTTTTGTATTAAATTCGGATGCAATATCTGTGTTTCATCGTCAATAAGAAGGTCCAGGGGATACAGTAAACCTGATGTGAAGCATTGGAATCTAAAACTGGACTCACAGGAGAGGTTCAAATCATAGAAAGTTAGAGTGTCAGTAGTCTTGTACTTAAGTCGGCATTGTGCCTTTTGTATTAAATTCGGATGCAATTTCTGTGCTTCATCGCCACTAAGAAGGTCCAAGGTATACAGTAAACCAGAAGTGAAGCGTCGGAATCTAAAACTGGACTCACAGGAGAGGTTCAAATCATCGGAAATTAGAGTGTCCGTCTTCTTGTACTTAAGTTGGCATTGTGCTTTTGTATTAAATTCGGATGCAAATTCTGTGCTTCATCGCCAATAAGAAGGTCCAAGGTATACAGTAAATCTGAAGTGAAGCATCGGAATCTAACACTGGACTCACAGGAGAGGTTTAAATCATAGAAAGTTAGAGTGTCAGTCCTCTTGTACTTAAGTCGGCATTGTGCCTTTTGTATTAAATTCGGATGCAATTTCTGTGCTTCATCACCAATAAGAAGTTCCGAGGTATACAGTACACCTGAAGTGAAGCATCGGAAACTAAAACTGGAATCACAGGAGAGGTTCAAATCATAGAAAGTTAGAGTGTCAGTCCTCTTGTACTTAAGTCGGCATTGTGCCTTTTGTATTAAATTTGGATGCAATTTCTGTGTTTCATCATCAATAAGTGGGTCCAAGGGATACAGTAAACCTGAAGTGAAGCATCGGAATCTAAAACTGGACTAACAGGTGAGGTTCAAATCATAGAATGTTGGAGTGTCAGTCCTCTTGTACTTCAGTCGGCATTGTGCCTTTTGTATTAAATTCGGATGCAATTTCTGTGTTTCATCATCAATAAGAAGGTCCAAGGGATACAGTAAACCTGAAGTGAAGCATCGGAATCCAAAACTGGACTCACATTAGAGGTTCAAATCATAGAAAGTTAGAGTGTCAGTCCTCTTGTACTTAAGTCGGCCATGTGCCTCTTGTATTAAATTCGGATGCAATTTCTGTGTTTCATCGTCAATGAGAAGGTCCAAGGGATACAGTAAACATGAAGTGAAGCATTGGAAGCTAAAACTGGACTCACAGGAGAGGTTCAAATCATAGAAAATTAGAGTGTCCGTCTTCTTGTACTTAAGTTGGCATTGTGCCTTTTGTATTGAATTCGGATGCAATTTCTGTGTTTCATCATCAATAAGTGGGTCCAAGGGATACAGTAAACCTGAAGTGAAGCATCGGAATCTATAACTGGACTCACAGGAGAGTTTAAAATCATAGAAAGTTAGAGTGTCAGTCATTTTGCACTTAAGTCGGCATTGTGCCTTTTGTATGAAATTCAGATGTAAATTCTGTGTTTCATCATCAATAAGAAGGTCCAAGGGATACAGTAAACCTGAAGTGAAGCATCGGAATCTAAAACTGGACTCACAGGAGAGGTTCAAATCATAGAAAATTAGAGTGTCAGTCCTCTTGTTTTTAAGTCGGCATTGTGCCTCTTGTATTAAATTCGGGTGCAATTTCTGTGTTTCATCATCGATAAGAAGGTCCAAGGGATACAGTAAACCTGAAGTGAAGCATCGGAATCTAAAACTGGACTAACAGGTGAGGTTCAAATCATAGAATGTTAGAGTGTCAGTCCTCTTGTACTTAAGTCGGCATCGTGCCTTTTGTATTATATTCGGATGCAAGTTCTGTGTTTCATCATCAATAAGAAGGTGCAAGGGATACAGTAAACCTGGAGTGAAGCATCGGAATCTAAAAGTGGACTCACAGGAGAGGTTCAAATCATAGAAATTTAGAGTGTCAGGCCTCTTGTTCTTAAGTCGGCATTGTGCCTTTTGTATTACATTCGGATGCAAATTCTGTGTTTCATCATCAATAAAAAGGTCCAAGGGATACAGTAAACCTGAAGTGAAGCATCGGAACTTAAAACTGGACGCACAGGTGAGGTTCAAAGCATAGAAAGTTAGAGTGTCAGTCGTCTTGTACTTAAGTCGGCATTGTGCCTTTTGTATTAAATTCTGATGCAATTTCTGTATTTCATCGTCAATAAGAAGGTGCAAGGGATACAGTAAACCTGAAGTGAAGCATCGGAATCTACAACTGGACTCACAGGAGAGTTTAAAATCATAGAAAGTTAGAGTGTCAGTCATTCTGCACTTAAGTCGGCATTGTGCCTTTTGTATGAAATTCAGATGTAAATTCTGTGTTTCATCATCAATAAGAAGGTCCAAGGGATACAGTAAACCTGAAGTGAAGCATCGGAATCTAAAACTGGACTCACAGGAGAGGTTCAAATCATAGAAAATTAGAGTGTCAGTCCTCTTGTTTTTAAGTCGGCATTGTGCCTCTTGTATTAAATTCGGGTGCAATTTCTGTGTTTCATCATCAATAAGAAGGTCCAAGGGATACAGTAAACCTGAAGTGAAGCATCGGAATCTAAAACTGGACTCACAAGTGAGCATCAAATCATAGAAAGTTAGAGTGTCAGTCCCCTTGTACTTCAGTCGGCATTGTGCCTTTTGTATTAAATTCGGATGCAATTTCTGTGTTTCATCATCAATATGAAGGTCCAAGGGATACAGTAAACCTAAAGTGAAGCATCGGAATCTAAAACTGGACTCACAGGAGAGGTTCAAATCATAGAAAGTTAGAGTGTCAGTCCTTTTGTACTTAAGTCGCCATTGTGCATTTTGTATTAAATTCGGTTGCAATTTCTGTGTTTCATCGTCAATAAGGAGGTCCAAGGGATACAGTAAACCTGAAGTGAAGCATCGAATCTAAAACTGGACTCACAGGAAAGGTTCAAATCATAGAAAGTTAGAGTGTCAGTCCTTATGTACTTAAGTCGGCATTGTGCCTTTTGTATTAAATTCGGATGCAATTTCTGTGCTTCATCGCCAATAAGAAGGTCCAACGTATACAGTAATCCTGAAGTGAAGCGTCAGAATCTAAAACTGGACTCTCAGGAGAGGTTCAAATCTTAGAAAGTTAGAGAGTCAGTCCTCTTGTACTTAAGTCGGCATTGTGCCTTTTGAATTTAATTCCGATGCAATTTCTGTGTTTCGTTGTCAATAAGAAGGTCCAAGGGAAACATTAAACCTGAAGTGAAGCATCGGAATCTAAAACTGGACTCACAGGAGAGGTTTAAATCATAGAAATTTCTAGTGTCAGTGCTCTTGTACTTAAGTCGGCATTGTGCCTTTTGTATTAAGTTTGGATGCAATTTCTGTGCTTCATCGCCAATAAGAAGGTCCAAAGTATACAGTAAACCTGAAGTGAAGCATCGGAATCTAAAACTGGAATCACAGGAGAGGTTCAATTCATAGAAAGTTAGAGTGTCAGTCCTCTTGTACTTAAGTCGGCATTGTGCCTTTTGTATTAAATTCGGATGCAATATCTGTGTTTCATCGTCAATAAGAAGGTCCAAGGGATACAGTAAACCTGATGTGAAGCATTGGAATCTAAAACTGGACTCACAGGAGAGGTTCAAATCATAGAAAGTTAGAGTGTCAGTAGTCTTGTACTTAAGTCGGCATTGTGCCTTTTGTATTAAATTCGGATGCAATTTCTGTGCTTCATCGCCACTAAGAAGGTCCAAGGTATACAGTAAACCAGAAGTGAAGCGTCGGAATCTAAAACTGGACTCACAGGAGAGGTTCAAATCATCGGAAATTAGAGTGTCCGTCTTCTTGTACTTAAGTTGGCATTGTGCTTTTGTATTAGATTCGGATGCAAATTCTGTGCTTCATCGCCAATAAGAAGGTCCAAGGTATACAGTAAACCTGAAGTGAAGCATCGGAATCTAACACTGGACTCACAGGAGAGGTTTAAATCATAGAAAGTTAGAGTGTCAGTCCTCTTGTTCTTAAGTCGGCATTGTGCCTTTTGTATTAAATTCGGATGCAATTTCTGTGCTTCATCACCAATAAGAAGTTCCGAGGTATACAGTACACCTGAAGTGAAGCATCGGAATCTAAAACTGGAATCACAGGAGAGGTTCAAATCATAGAAAGTTAGAGTGTCAGTCCTCTTGTACTTAAGTCGGCATTGTGCCTTTTGTATTAAATTTGGATGCAATTTCTGTGTTTCATCATCAATAAGTGGGTCCAAGGGATACAGTAAACCTGAAGTGAAGCATCGGAATCTAAAACTGGACTAACAGGTGAGGTTCAAATCATAGAATGTTGGAGTGTCAGTCCTCTTGTACTTCAGTCGGCATTGTGCCTTTTGTATTAAATTCGGATGCAATTTCTGTGTTTCATCATCAATAAGAAGGTCCAAGGGATACAGTAAACCTGAAGTGAAGCATCGGAATCCAAAACTGGACTCACATTAGAGGTTCAAATCATAGAAAGTTAGAGTGTCAGTCCTCTTGTACTTAAGTCGGCCATGTGCCTCTTGTATTAAATTCGGATGCAATTTCTGTGTTTCATCGTCAATGAGAAGGTCCAAGGGATACAGTAAACATGAAGTGAAGCATCGGAAGCTAAAACTGGACTCACAGGAGAGGTTCAAATCATAGAAAATTAGTGTCCGTCTTCTTGTACTTAAGTTGGCATTGTGCCTTTTGTATTGAATTCGGATGCAATTTCTGTGTTTCATCATCAATAAGTGGGTCCAAGGGATACAGTAAACCTGAAGTGAAGCATCGGAATCTAAAACTGGACTAACAGGTGAGGTTCAAATCATAGAATGTTGGAGTGTCTGTCCTCTTGTACTTCAGTCGGCATTGAGCCTTTTGTATTAAATTCGGATGCAATTTCTGTGTTTCATCATCAATAAGAAGGTACAAGGGATACATTAAACCTGAAGTGAAGCATCGGAATCTAAAACTGGAGTCACAGGAGATGTTCAAATCATAGAAACTTAGAGTGTTAGTCCTTTTGTACTTAAGTCGGTATTCGGCCTCTTGTATTAAATTCGGATGCGATTTCTGTGTTTCACCATCAATTAGAAGGTACAACAGATACAGTAAACCTGAAGTGAAGCATCGGAATCTTAAACTGGACCCACAGTAGAGGATCAAATCATGGAAAGCTGGAGTGTCAGTCCTCTTGTACTTAAGTCGGCATTGTGCCTTTCGTATTAAATTCGGATGCAATTTCTGTGCTTCAAGGCCATAAGAAGGTCCAAGGTATACAGTAAACCTTAAGTGAAGCATCATAATCTAAAACTGGACTCACAGCAGAGGTTTAAATCATAGAAAGTTAGAGTGTCAGTCCTCTTGTACTTAAGTTGGCCTTGTGCCTTTTGTATTAAATTCAGATGCAATTTCTGTGCTTCATCGCCAATAAGAAGGTCCAAGGTATACAGTAAACCTGAAGTGAAGCATCGGAATCCAAAACTGGACTCACAGGAGAGGTTCAAATCATAGAAAGTTAGAGTGTCAGTCTTCTTGTACTTAAGTCGGCATTGTGCCTTTTGTATTAAATTCGGATGCAATTTCTGTGTTTCATCATCAATAAGAAGGTACAAGGGATACATTAAACCTGAAGTGAAGCATCGGATGCTAAAACTGGACTCACAGGAGAGGTTCAAATCATAGAAAGTTAGAGTGTCAGTCACCTTGTACTTAAGTCGGCACTGTGCCTCTTGAATTTAATTCGGATGCAATTTCTGTGTTTCATCGTCAATAAGAAGGTTCAAGGGATACAGTAAACCTGAAGTGAAGCATCGGAATCTAAAACTGTACTCGAAGTAGAGGTTTAAATCATAGAAAGTTGAAGTGTCAGTCCTCTTGTACTGAAGTCGGCATTGTGACATTTGTATTAAATTCGGATGCAATTTCTGTGCTTTATCGCCAATAAGAAGGTCCAAGGGATACAGTAAACCTGAAGTGAAGCATCGGAATCCAAAACTGGACTCACAGGAGAGGTTCAAATCATAGAATATTAGAGTGTCAGTCCTCTTGTAGTTATTTCGGCATTGTGCCTTTTGGATTAAATTCGGATGCAATTTCTGTGTTTCATCTTCAATAAGAAGGTCCAAGGGATACAGTAAACCTGAAGTGAAGCATCGGAATCTAAAACTGGACTCACAGGAAGGGTTCAATCATAGAAATTTAGAGTGTCAATCCTCTTGTACTTAAGTCGGCCATGTGCCCTTTGTATTAAATTCGGATGCAATTTCTGTTTTTCATCGTCAATAAGAAGGTCCAAGGTATACAGTAAACCTGAAGGGAAGCATCGGAAGCTAAAACTGGACTCACAGGAGAGGTTCAAATCATAGAAAGTTAGAGTGTCAGTCCACTTGTACTTAAGTCGGCACTGTGCCTCTTGAATTTAATTCCGATGTAATATCTGTGTTTCATCGTCAATAAGAAGGTCCAAGGGATACAGTAAACCTGAGGTGAAGCATCGGAATCTAGAACTGGACTCGAAGTACAGGTTTAAATCATAGAAAGTTTAAGTGTCAGTCCTGTTGTACTTAAGTCGGCATTGTGACTTTTGTATTAAATTCGGATGCAATATCTGTGCTTTATCGCCAATAAGAAGTTCCAAGGGATACAGTAAACCTGAAGTGAAGCATCGGAATCCAAAACTGGACTCACAGGAGAGGTTCAAATCATTATAAGTTAGAGTGTCAGTCCTCTTGTACTTATTTCGGCATTGTGCCTTTTGTATTAAATTCGGATGCAATTTCTGTGCTTTATCGCCAATAAGAAGGTCCAAGGGATACAGTGAACCTGAAGTGAAGCATCGGAATCCAAAACTGGACTCACAGGAGAGGTTCAAATCATAGAAAGGTAGAGTGTCAGTCCTCTTGTACTTATTTCGGCATTGTGCCGTTTGAATTAAATTCGGATGCAATTTCTGTGTTTCATCGTCAATATGAATGTCAAAGGGAAACAGTAAACCTGAAGTGAAGCATCAGAATCTAAAACTGGACTCACAGGAGAGGTTCAAGTCATAGAAAGATTGAGTGTAGAGTCCTCTTGTACTTAAATCGACATTGTGCCTTTTGTATTAAATTCGGATGCAATTTCTGTGTTTCATCGTCAATTAGAGGGTGTAAGGGATACAGTAAACCTGAAGTGAAGCATCGGAATCTAAAACTGGACTCACAGGTGAGGTTCAGATCATAGAAAGTTAAAGTGTCAGTCCTCTTGTACTTAAGTCGGCATTGTGCCTTTTGTATAAAATTCGGATGCAATTTCTGTGTTTCATCATCAATAAGAGGGTCCAAGGGTTACAGTAAACCTGAAATGAAGCATTGGAATCTAAAACTGGACTCGCAGGAGAGGTTCAAATCATAGAAAGTTCGAGTGCCAGTACTCTTGTACATAAGTCGGCATTGTGCCTTTTGTATTAAATTCGATGCAATTTCTGTGCTTCATCGCCACTAAGAAGGTCCAAGGTATACAGTAAACCAGAAGTGAAGCGTCGGAATCTAAAACTGGACTCACAGGAGAGGTTCAAATCATAGAAAATTAGAGTGTCCGTCCTCATGTACTTAAGTTGGCATTGTGCCTTTTGTATTGAATTCGGATGCAATTTCTGTGTTTCATCATCAATAAGTGGGTCCAAGGGATACAGTAAACCTGAAGTGGAGCATCGGAATCTAAATCTGGACTAACAGGTGAGGTTCAAATCATAGAATGTTGGAGTGTCAGTCCTCTTGTACTTCAGTCGGCATTGTGCCTTTTGTATTAAATTCGGATGCAATTTCTGTGTTTCATCATCAATAAGAAGGTCCAAGGGATACAGTAAACCTGAAGTGAAGCATCGGAATCTAAAACTGGACTCACAGGAGAGGTTTAAATCATAGAAAGTTATAGTGTCAGTCCTCATCTACTTAAGTTGGCCTTGTGCCTTTTGTATTAAATTCAGATGCAATTTCTGTGCTTCATCGCCAATAAGAAGGTCCAAGGTATACAGTTAACCTGAAGTGAAGCATCGGAATCCAAAACTGGACTCACAGGAGAGGTTCAAATCATAGAAAGTTAGAGTGTCAGTCTTCTTGTACTTAAGTCGGCATTGTGCCTTTTGTATTAAATTCGGATGCAATTTCTGTGTTTCATCGTCAATAAGAAGGTCCAAGGGATACAGTAAACCTGAAGTGAAGCATCGGATGCTAAAACTGGACTCACAGGAGAGGTTCAAATCATAGAAAGTTAGAGTGTCAGTCACCTTGTACTTAAGTCGGCACTGGGCCTCTTGAATTTAATTCGGATGCAATTTCTGTGTTTCATCGTCAATAAGAAGGTCCAAGGGATACAGTAAACCTGAAGTGAAGCATCGGAATCTAAAACTGGACTCACAGGAGAGGTTCAAATCATAGAAAATTAGAGTGTCAGTCCTCTTGTTTTTAAGTCGGCATTGTGCCTCTTGTATTAAATTCGGGTGCAATTTCTGTGTTTCATCATCGATAAGAAGGTCCAAGGGATACAGTAAACCTGAAGTGAAGCATCGGAATCTAAAACTGGACTAACAGGTGAGGTTCAAATCATAGAATGTTAGAGTGTCAGTCCTCTTGTACTTAAGTCGGCATCGTGCCTTTTGTATTATATTCGGATGCAAGTTCTGTGTTTCATCATCAATAAGAAGGTGCAAGGGATACAGTAAACCTGGAGTGAAGCATCGGAATCTAAAAGTGGACTCACAGGAGAGGTTCAAATCATAGAAATTTAGAGTGTCAGGCCTCTTGTTCTTAAGTCGGCATTGTGCCTTTTGTATTACATTCGGATGCAAATTCTGTGTTTCATCATCAATAAAAAGGTCCAAGGGATACAGTAAACCTGAAGTGAAGCATCGGAACTTAAAACTGGACGCACAGGTGAGGTTCAAAGCATAGAAAGTTAGAGTGTCAGTCGTCTTGTACTTAAGTCGGCATTGTGCCTTTTGTATTAAATTCTGATGCAATTTCTGTATTTCATCGTCAATAAGAAGGTGCAAGGGATACAGTAAACCTGAAGTGAAGCATCGGAATCTACAACTGGACTCACAGGAGAGTTTAAAATCATAGAAAGTTAGAGTGTCAGTCATTCTGCACTTAAGTCGGCATTGTGCCTTTTGTATGAAATTCAGATGTAAATTCTGTGTTTCATCATCAATAAGAAGGTCCAAGGGATACAGTAAACCTGAAGTGAAGCATCGGAATCTAAAACTGGACTCACAGGAGAGGTTCAAATCATAGAAAATTAGAGTGTCAGTCCTCTTGTTTTTAAGTCGGCATTGTGCCTCTTGTATTAAATTCGGGTGCAATTTCTGTGTTTCATCATCAATAAGAAGGTCCAAGGGATACAGTAAACCTGAAGTGAAGCATCGGAATCTAAAACTGGACTCACAAGTGAGCATCAAATCATAGAAAGTTAGAGTGTCAGTCCCCTTGTACTTCAGTCGGCATTGTGCCTTTTGTATTAAATTCGGATGCAATTTCTGTGTTTCATCATCAATATGAAGGTCCAAGGGATACAGTAAACCTAAAGTGAAGCATCGGAATCTAAAACTGGACTCACAGGAGAGGTTCAAATCATAGAAAGTTAGAGTGTCAGTCCTTTTGTACTTAAGTCGCCATTGTGCATTTTGTATTAAATTCGGTTGCAATTTCTGTGTTTCATCGTCAATAAGGAGGTCCAAGGGATACAGTAAACCTGAAGTGAAGCATCGAATCTAAAACTGGACTCACAGGAAAGGTTCAAATCATAGAAAGTTAGAGTGTCAGTCCTTATGTACTTAAGTCGGCATTGTGCCTTTTGTATTAAATTCGGATGCAATTTCTGTGCTTCATCGCCAATAAGAAGGTCCAACGTATACAGTAATCCTGAAGTGAAGCGTCAGAATCTAAAACTGGACTCTCAGGAGAGGTTCAAATCTTAGAAAGTTAGAGAGTCAGTCCTCTTGTACTTAAGTCGGCATTGTGCCTTTTGAATTTAATTCCGATGCAATTTCTGTGTTTCGTTGTCAATAAGAAGGTCCAAGGGAAACATTAAACCTGAAGTGAAGCATCGGAATCTAAAACTGGACTCACAGGAGAGGTTTAAATCATAGAAATTTCTAGTGTCAGTGCTCTTGTACTTAAGTCGGCATTGTGCCTTTTGTATTAAGTTTGGATGCAATTTCTGTGCTTCATCGCCAATAAGAAGGTCCAAAGTATACAGTAAACCTGAAGTGAAGCATCGGAATCTAAAACTGGAATCACAGGAGAGGTTCAATTCATAGAAAGTTAGAGTGTCAGTCCTCTTGTACTTAAGTCGGCATTGTGCCTTTTGTATTAAATTCGGATGCAATATCTGTGTTTCATCGTCAATAAGAAGGTCCAAGGGATACAGTAAACCTGATGTGAAGCATTGGAATCTAAAACTGGACTCACAGGAGAGGTTCAAATCATAGAAAGTTAGAGTGTCAGTAGTCTTGTACTTAAGTCGGCATTGTGCCTTTTGTATTAAATTCGGATGCAATTTCTGTGCTTCATCGCCACTAAGAAGGTCCAAGGTATACAGTAAACCAGAAGTGAAGCGTCGGAATCTAAAACTGGACTCACAGGAGAGGTTCAAATCATCGGAAATTAGAGTGTCCGTCTTCTTGTACTTAAGTTGGCATTGTGCTTTTGTATTAGATTCGGATGCAAATTCTGTGCTTCATCGCCAATAAGAAGGTCCAAGGTATACAGTAAACCTGAAGTGAAGCATCGGAATCTAACACTGGACTCACAGGAGAGGTTTAAATCATAGAAAGTTAGAGTGTCAGTCCTCTTGTACTTAAGTCGGCATTGTGCCTTTTGTATTAAATTCGGATGCAATTTCTGTGCTTCATCACCAATAAGAAGTTCCGAGGTATACAGTACACCTGAAGTGAAGCATCGGAATCTAAAACTGGAATCACAGGAGAGGTTCAAATCATAGAAAGTTAGAGTGTCAGTCCTCTTGTACTTAAGTCGGCATTGTGCCTTTTGTATTAAATTTGGATGCAATTTCTGTGTTTCATCATCAATAAGTGGGTCCAAGGGATACAGTAAACCTGAAGTGAAGCATCGGAATCTAAAACTGGACTAACAGGTGAGGTTCAAATCATAGAATGTTGGAGTGTCAGTCCTCTTGTACTTCAGTCGGCATTGTGCCTTTTGTATTAAATTCGGATGCAATTTCTGTGTTTCATCATCAATAAGAAGGTCCAAGGGATACAGTAAACCTGAAGTGAAGCATCGGAATCCAAAACTGGACTCACATTAGAGGTTCAAATCATAGAAAGTTAGAGTGTCAGTCCTCTTGTACTTAAGTCGGCCATGTGCCTCTTGTATTAAATTCGGATGCAATTTCTGTGTTTCATCGTCAATGAGAAGGTCCAAGGGATACAGTAAACATGAAGTGAAGCATCGGAAGCTAAAACTGGACTCACAGGAGAGGTTCAAATCATAGAAAATTAGTGTCCGTCTTCTTGTACTTAAGTTGGCATTGTGCCTTTTGTATTGAATTCGGATGCAATTTCTGTGTTTCATCATCAATAAGTGGGTCCAAGGGATACAGTAAACCTGAAGTGAAGCATCGGAATCTAAAACTGGACTAACAGGTGAGGTTCAAATCATAGAATGTTGGAGTGTCTGTCCTCTTGTACTTCAGTCGGCATTGAGCCTTTTGTATTAAATTCGGATGCAATTTCTGTGTTTCATCATCAATAAGAAGGTACAAGGGATACATTAAACCTGAAGTGAAGCATCGGAATCTAAAACTGGAGTCACAGGAGATGTTCAAATCATAGAAACTTAGAGTGTTAGTCCTTTTGTACTTAAGTCGGTATTCGGCCTCGTGTATTAAATTCGGATGCGATTTCTGTGTTTCACCATCAATTAGAAGGTACAACAGATACAGTAAACCTGAAGTGAAGCATCGGAATCTTAAACTGGACCCACAGTAGAGGATCAAATCATGGAAAGCTGGAGTGTCAGTCCTCTTGTACTTAAGTCGGCATTGTGCCTTTCGTATTAAATTCGGATGCAATTTCTGTGCTTCAAGGCCATAAGAAGGTCCAAGGTATACAGTAAACCTTAAGTGAAGCATCATAATCTAAAACTGGACTCACAGCAGAGGTTTAAATCATAGAAAGTTAGAGTGTCAGCCCTCTTGTACTTAAGTTGGCCTTGTGCCTTTTGTATTAAATTCAGATGCAATTTCTGTGCTTCATCGCCAATAAGAAGGTCCAAGGTATACAGTAAACCTGAAGTGAAGCATCGGAATCCAAAACTGGACTCACAGGAGAGGTTCAAATCATAGAAAGTTAGAGTGTCAGTCTTCTTGTACTTAAGTCGGCATTGTGCCTTTTGTATTAAATTCGGATGCAATTTCTGTGTTTCATCATCAATAAGAAGGTACAAGGGATACATTAAACCTGAAGTGAAGCATCGGATGCTAAAACTGGACTCACAGGAGAGGTTCAAATCATAGAAAGTTAGAGTGTCAGTCACCTTGTACTTAAGTCGGCACTGTGCCTCTTGAATTTAATTCGGATGCAATTTCTGTGTTTCATCGTCAATAAGAAGGTTCAAGGGATACAGTAAACCTGAAGTGAAGCATCGGAATCTAAAACTGTACTCGAAGTAGAGGTTTAAATCATAGAAAGTTGAAGTGTCAGTCCTCTTGTACTGAAGTCGGCATTGTGACATTTGTATTAAATTCGGATGCAATTTCTGTGCTTTATCGCCAATAAGAAGGTCCAAGGGATACAGTAAACCTGAAGTGAAGCATCGGAATCCAAAACTGGACTCACAGGAGAGGTTCAAATCATAGAATATTAGAGTGTCAGTCCTCTTGTAGTTATTTCGGCATTGTGCCTTTTGGATTAAATTCGGATGCAATTTCTGTGTTTCATCTTCAATAAGAAGGTCCAAGGGATACAGTAAACCTGAAGTGAAGCATCGGAATCTAAAACTGGACTCACAGGAAGGGTTCAATCATAGAAATTTAGAGTGTCAATCCTCTTGTACTTAAGTCGGCCATGTGCCCTTTGTATTAAATTCGGATGCAATTTCTGTTTTTCATCGTCAATAAGAAGGTCCAAGGTATACAGTAAACCTGAAGGGAAGCATCGGAAGCTAAAACTGGACTCACAGGAGAGGTTCAAATCATAGAAAGTTAGAGTGTCAGTCCACTTGTACTTAAGTCGGCACTGTGCCTCTTGAATTTAATTCCGATGTAATATCTGTGTTTCATCGTCAATAAGAAGGTCCAAGGGATACAGTAAACCTGAGGTGAAGCATCGGAATCTAGAACTGGACTCGAAGTACAGGTTTAAATCATAGAAAGTTTAAGTGTCAGTCCTGTTGTACTTAAGTCGGCATTGTGACTTTTGTATTAAATTCGGATGCAATATCTATGCTTTATCGCCAATAAGAAGTTCCAAGGGATACAGTAAACCTGAAGTGAAGCATCGGAATCCAAAACTGGACTCACAGGAGAGGTTCAAATCATTATAAGTTAGAGTGTCAGTCCTCTTGTACTTATTTCGGCATTGTGCCTTTTGTATTAAATTCGGATGCAATTTCTGTGCTTTATCGCCAATAAGAAGGTCCAAGGGATACAGTGAACCTGAAGTGAAGCATCGGAATCCAAAACTGGACTCACAGGAGAGGTTCAAATCATAGAAAGGTAGAGTGTCAGTCCTCTTGTACTTATTTCGGCATTGTGCCGTTTGAATTAAATTCGGATGCAATTTCTGTGTTTCATCGTCAATATGAATGTCAAAGGGAAACAGTAAACCTGAAGTGAAGCATCAGAATCTAAAACTGGACTCACAGGAGAGGTTCAAGTCATAGAAAGATTGAGTGTAGAGTCCTCTTGTACTTAAATCGACATTGTGCCTTTTGTATTAAATTCGGATGCAATTTCTGTGTTTCATCGTCAATTAGAGGGTGTAAGGGATACAGTAAACCTGAAGTGAAGCATCGGAATCTAAAACTGGACTCACAGGCGAGGTTCAGATCATAGAAAGTTAAAGTGTCAGTCCTCTTGTACTTAAGTCGGCATTGTGCCTTTTGTATAAAATTCGGATGCAATTTCTGTGTTTCATCATCAATAAGAGGGTCCAAGGGTTACAGTAAACCTGAAATGAAGCATTGGAATCTAAAACTGGACTCGCAGGAGAGGTTCAAATCATAGAAAGTTCGAGTGCCAGTACTCTTGTACATAAGTCGGCATTGTGCCTTTTGTATTAAATTCGATGCAATTTCTGTGCTTCATCGCCACTAAGAAGGTCCAAGGTATACAGTAAACCAGAAGTGAAGCGTCGGAATCTAAAACTGGACTCACAGGAGAGGTTCAAATCATAGAAAATTAGAGTGTCCGTCCTCATGTACTTAAGTTGGCATTGTGCCTTTTGTATTGAATTCGGATGCAATTTCTGTGTTTCATCATCAATAAGTGGGTCCAAGGGATACAGTAAACCTGAAGTGGAGCATCGGAATCTAAATCTGGACTAACAGGTGAGGTTCAAATCATAGAATGTTGGAGTGTCAGTCCTCTTGTACTTCAGTCGGCATTGTGCCTTTTGTATTAAATTCGGATGCAATTTCTGTGTTTCATCATCAATAAGAAGGTCCAAGGGATACAGTAAACCTGAAGTGAAGCATCGGAATCTAAAACTGGACTCACAGGAGAGGTTTAAATCATAGAAAGTTATAGTGTCAGTCCTCATCTACTTAAGTTGGCCTTGTGCCTTTTGTATTAAATTCAGATGCAATTTCTGTGCTTCATCGCCAATAAGAAGGTCCAAGGTATACAGTTAACCTGAAGTGAAGCATCGGAATCCAAAACTGGACTCACAGGAGAGGTTCAAATCATAGAAAGTTAGAGTGTCAGTCTTCTTGTACTTAAGTCGGCATTGTGCCTTTTGTATTAAATTCGGATGCAATTTCTGTGTTTCATCGTCAATAAGAAGGTCCAAGGGATACAGTAAACCTGAAGTGAAGCATCGGATGCTAAAACTGGACTCACAGGAGAGGTTCAAATCATAGAAAGTTAGAGTGTCAGTCACCTTGTACTTAAGTCGGCACTGGGCCTCTTGAATTTAATTCGGATGCAATTTCTGTGTTTCATCGTCAATAAGAAGGTCCAAGGGATACAGTAAACCTGAAGTGAAGCATCGGAATCTAAAACTGTACTCGAAGTAGAGGTTTAAATCATTGAAAGTTCAAGTGTCAGTCCTCTTGTACTTAAGTCGGCATTGTGACTTTTGTATTAAATTCGGATGCAATTTCTGTGCTTTATCGCCAATAAGAAGGTCCAAGGGATACAGTAAACCTGAAGTGAAGCATCGGAATCCAAAACTGGACTCACAGGAGAGGTTCAAATCATAGAAAGTTAGAGTGTCAGTCCTCTTGTAGTTATTTCGGCATTGTGCCTTTTGTATTAAATTCGGATGCAATTTCTGTGTTTCATCTTCAATAAGAAGGTCCAAGGGATACAGTAAACCTGAAGTGAAGCATCGGAATCTAAAACTGGACTCACAGGAGAGGTTCAAATCATAGAAATTTAGAGTGTCAATCCTCTTGTACTTAAGTCGGCCATGTGCCTTTTGTATTAAATTCGGATGCAATTTCTGTTTTTCATCGTCAATAAGAAGGTCCAAGGGATACAGTAAACCTGAAGTGAAGCATCGGAAGCTAAAACTGGACTCACAGGAGAGGTTCAAATCATAGAAAGTTAGAGTGTCAGTCCACTTGTACTTAAGTCGGCACTGTGCCTCTTGAATTTAATTCCGATGCAATATCTGTGTTTCATCGTCCATAAGAAGGTCCAAGGGATACAGTAAACCTGAGGTGAAGCATCGGAATCTAGAACTGCACTCGAAGTACAGGTTTAAATCATAGAAAGTTAAAGTGTCAGTCCTCTTGTACTTAAGTCGGCATTGTGACTTTTGTATTAAATTCGGATGCAATTTCTGTGCTTTATCGCCAATAAGAAGTTCCAAGGGATACAGTAAACCTGAAGTGAAGCATCGGAATCCAAAACTGGACTCACAGGAGAGGTTCAAATCATTATAAGTTAGAGTGTCAGTCCTCTTGTACTTATTTCGGCATTGTGCCTTTTGTATTAAATTCGGATGCAATTTCTGTGCTTTATCGCCAATAAGAAGGTCCAAGGGATACAGTAAACCTGAAGTGAAGCATCGGAATCCAAAACTGGACTCACAGGAGAGGTTCAAATCATAGAAAGTTAGAGTGTCAGTCCTCTTGTACTTATTTCGGCATTGTGCCGTTTGTATTAAATTCGAATGCAATTTCTGTGTTTCATCGTCAATATGAATGTCAAAGGGAAACAGTAAACCTGAAGTGAAGCATCGGAATCTAAAACTGGACTCACAGGAGAGGTTCAAATCATAGAAAGATAGAGTGTAGAGTCCTCTTGTACTTAAATCGACATTGTGCCTTTTGTATTAAATTCGGATGCAATTTCTGTGTTTCATCCTCAATTAGAGGGTCTAAGGGATACAGTAAACCTGAAGTGAAGCATCGGAATCTAAAACTGGACTCACAGGTGAGGTTCAAATCATAGAAAGTTAAAGTGTCAGTCCTCTTGTACTTAAGTCGGCATTGTGCCTTTTGTATAAAATTCGGATGCAATTTCTGTGTTTCATCATCAATAAGAAGGTCCAAGGGTTACAGTAAATTTGAAATGAAGCATTGGAATCTAAAACTGGACTCGCAGGAGAGGTTCAAATCATAGAAAGTTCGAGTGTCAGTACTCTTGTACTTAAGTCGGCATTGTGCCTTTTGTATTAAATTCGATGTAATTTCTGTGCTTCATCGCCACTAAGAAGGTCCAAAGTATACAGTAAACCAGAAGTGAAGCGTCGGAATCTAAAACTGGACTCACAGGAGAGGTTCAAATCATAGAAAATTAGAGTGTCCGTCCTCTTGTACTTAAGTTGGCATTGTGCCTTTTGTATTGAATTCGGATGCAATTTCTGTGTTTCATCATCAATTAGTGGGTCCAAGGGATACAGTAAACCAGAAGTGGAGCATCGGAATCTAAAACTGGACTAACAGGTGAGGTTTAAATCATAGAAAGTTATAGTGTCAGTCCTCTTCTACTTAAGTTGGCCTTATGAATTTTGTATTAAATTCAGATGCAATTTCTGTGCTTCATCGCCAATAAGAAGGTCCAAGGTATACAGTTAACCTGAAGTGAAGCATCGGAATCCAAAACTGGACTCACAGGAGAGGTTCAAACCATAGAAAGTTAGAGTGTCAGTCTTCTTGTACTTAAGTCGGCATTGTGCCTTTTGTATTCAATTCGGATGCAATTTCTGTGTTTCATCGTCAATAAGAAGGTCCAAGGGATACAGTAAACCTGAAGTGAAGCATCGGATGCTAAAACTGGACTCACAGGAGAGGTTCAAATCATAGAAATTTAGAGTGTCAATCCTCTTGTACTTAAGTCGGCCATGTGCCTTTTGTATTAAATTCGGATGCAATTTCTGTTTTTCATCGTCAATAAGAAGGTCCAAGGGATACAGTAAACCTGAAGTGAAGCATCGGAATCTAAAACTGTACTCGAAGTAGAGGTTTAAATCATTGAAAGTTGAAGTGTCAGTCCTCTTGTACTTAAGACGGCATTGTGACTTTTGTATTAAATTCGGATGCAATTTCTGTGCTTTATCGCCAATAAGAAGGTCCAAGGGATACAGTAAACCTGAAGTGAAGCATCGGAATCCAAAACTGGACTCACAGGAGAGGTTCAAATCATAGAAAGTTAGAGTGTCAGTCCTCTTGTAGTTATTTCGGCATTGTGCCTTTTGTATTAAATTCGGATGCAATTTCTGTGTTTCATCTTCAATAAGAAGGTCCAAGGGATACAGTAAACGTGAAGTGAAGCATCGGAATCTAAAACTGGACTCACAGGAGAGGTTCAAATCACAGAAATTTAGAGTGTCAATCCTCTTGTACTTAAGTCGGCCATGTGCCTTTTGTATTAAATTCGGATGCAATTTCTGTTTTTCATCGTCAATAAGAAGGTCCAAGGGATACAGTAAACCTGAAGTGAAGCATCGGAAGCTAAAACTGGACTCACAGGAGAGGTTCAAATCATAGAAAGTTAGAGTGTCAGTCCACTTGTACTTAAGTCGGCACTGTGCCTTTTGAATTTAATTCCGATGCAATATCTGTGTTTCATCGTCCATAAGAAGGTCCAAGGGATACAGTAAACCTGAGGTGAAGCATCGGAATCTAGAACTGGACTCGAAGTACAGGTTTAAATCATAGAAAGTTAAAGTGTCAGTCCTCTTGTACTTAAGTCGGCATTGTGACTTTTGTATTAAATTCGGATGCAATTTCTGTGCTTTATCGCCAATAAGAAGTTCCAAGGGATACAGTAAACCTGAAGTGAAGCATCGGAATCCAAAACTGGACTCACAGGAGAGGTTCAAATCATTATAAGTTAGAGTGTCAGTCCTCTTGTAGTTATTTCGGCATTGTGCCTTTTGTATTAAATTCGGATGCAATTTCTGTGCTTTATCGCCAATAAGAAGGTCCAAGGGATACAGTAAACCTGAAGTGAAGCATCGGAATCCAAAACTGGACTCACAGGAGAGGTTCAAATCATAGAAAGTTAGAGTGTCAGTCCTCTTGTACTTATTTCGGCATTGTGCCGTTTGTATTAAATTCGGATGCAATTTCTGTGTTTCATCGTCAATATGAATGTCAAAGGGAAACAGTAAACCTGAAGTGAAGCATCGGAATCTAAAACTGGACTCACAGGAGAGGTTCAAATCATAGAAAGATAGAGTGTAGAGTCCTCTTGTACTTAAATCGACATTGTGCCTTTTGTATTAAATTCGGATGCAATTTCTGTGTTTCATCCTCAATTAGAGGGTCTAAGGGATACAGTAAACCTGAAGTGAAGCATCGGAATCTAAAACTGGACTCACAGGTGAGGTTCAAATCATAGAAAGTTAAAGTGTCAGTCCTCTTGTACTTAAGTCGGCATTGTGCCTTTTGTATAAAATTCGGATGCAATTTCTGTGTTTCATCATCAATAAGAAGGTCCAAGGGTTACAGTAAATTTGAAATGAAGCATTGGAATCTAAAACTGGACTCGCAGGAGAGGTTCAAATCATAGAAAGTTCGAGTGTCAGTACTCTTGTACTTAATTCGGCATTGTGCCTTTTGTATTAAATTCGATGCAATTTCTGTGCTTCATCGCCACTAAGAAGGTCCAAGGTATACAGTAAACCAGAAGTGAAGCGTCGGAATCGAAAACTGGACTCACAGGAGAGGTTCAAATCATAGAAAATTAGAGTGTCCGTCCTCTTGTACTTAAGTTGGCATTGTGCCTTTTGTATTGAATTCGGATGCAATTTCTGTGTTTCATCATCAATTAGTGGGTCCAAGGGATACAGTAAACCAGAAGTGGAGCATCGGAATCTAAAACTGGACTAACAGGTGAGGTTCAAATCATAGAATGTTGGAGTGTCAGTCCTCTTGTACTTCAGTCGGCATGTTGCCTTTTGTATTAAATTCGGATGCAATTTCTGTGTTTCATCATCAATAAGAAGGTCCAAGGGATACAGTAAACCTGAAGTGAAGCATCGAAATCTAAAACTGGACTCAGAGGAGAGGTTCAAATCATAGAAAGTTAGAGTGTCAGTCCTCTTGTACTTAAGACGGCCATGTGCCCTTGTATTAAATTCGGATGCAATTTCTGTGTTTCATCGTCAATGAGAAGGTCCAAGGGATACAGTAAACCTGAAGTGAAGCATCGGAAGCTAAAACTGGACTCACAGGATAGGTTCAAATCACAGAAAGTTAGAGTGTCAGTCCTCTTGTACTTAAGTCGCCATTGTGCCTTTTGTATTAATTTTGGATGCAATTTCTGTGCTTCATCGCCAATAAGAAGGTCCAAGGTATACAGTAAACCTGAAGTGATGCATCGGAATCTAAAACTGGACTCACAGGAGATGTTCAAATCATAGAAACTTAGAGTGTTAGTCCTTTTGTCCTTAAGTCGGTATTCGGCCTCTTGTATTAAATTCGGATGCGATTTCTGTGTTTCACCGTCAATTAGAAGGTCCTACAGATACAGTAAACCTGAAGTGAAGCATCGAAATCTAAAACTGGACTCACAGGAGAGGTTCAAATCATAGAAAGTTCTCTTGTACTTAAGTCGGCATTGTGTCTTTCGTATTAAATTCAAATGCAATTTCTGTGTTTCATCGTCAATAAGAACGTCCAAGGGATACAGTAAATCTGAAGTGAAGCATCGGAATCTAAAACTGGACCCACAGTAGAGGATCAAATCATGGAAAGCTGGAGTGTCAGTCCTCTTGTACTTAAGTCGGCATTGTGCCTTTTGTATTAAATTCGGATGCAATTTCTGTGCTTCAAGGCCATAAGAAGGTCCAAGGTATACAGTAAACCTGAAGTGAAGCATCGGAATCTAAAACTGGACTCACAGCAGAGGTTTAAATCATGGAAAGTTAGAGTGTCAGTCCTCTTGTACTTAAGTTGGCCTTGTGCCTTTTGTATTAAATTCAGATGCAATTTCTGTGCTTCATCGCCAATAAGAAGGTCCAAGGTATACAGTAAACCTGAAGTGAAGCATCGGAATCCAAAACTGGACTCACAGGAGAGGTTCAAATCATAGAAAGTTAGAGTGTCAGTCACCTTGTACTTAAATCGGCACTGTGCCTCTTGAATTTAATTCCGATGCAATTTCTGTGTTTCATCGTCAATAAGAAGGTCCAAGGGATACAGTAAACCTGAAGTGAAGCATCGGAATCTAAAACTGTACTCGAAGTAGAGGTTTAAATCATAGAAAGTTGAAGTGTCAGTCCTCTTGTACGTAAGTCTGCATTGTGCCTTTTGTATTAAATTCGGATGCAATTTTTGTTCTTTATCGCCAATAAGAAGGTCCAAGGGATACAGTAAACCTGAAGTGAAGCATCGGAATCCAAAACTGGACTCTCAGGAGAGGTTCAAATCATAGAAAGTTAGAGTGTCAGTCCTCTTGTACTTACTTCGGCATTGTGCCTTTTGTATTAAATTCGGATGCAATTTCTGTGTTTCATCTTCAATAAGAAGGTCCAAGGGATACAGTAAACCTGAAGTGAAGCATCGGAATCTAAAACTGGACCCACAGGAGAGTTCAAATCATAGAAATGTAGAGTGTCAGTCCTCTTGTACTTAAGTCGGCCATGTGCCTTTTGTATTAAATTCGGATGCAATTTCTGTGTTTCATCGTCAATAAGAAGGTCCAAGGGATACAGTAAACCTGAAGTGAAGCATCGGAAGCTAAAACTGGACTCACAGGAGAGGTTCAAATCATAGAAAATTAGAGTGTCAGTCACCTTGTACTTACGTCGGCACTGTGCCTCCTGAATTTAATTCCGATGCAATTTCTGTGTTTCATCGTCAATAAGAAGGTCCAAGGGATACAGTAAACCTGAGGTGAAGCATCGGAATCTAGAACTGGACTCGAAGTACTGGTTTAAATCATAGAAAGTTAAAGTGTCAGTCCTCTTGTACCTAAGTCGGCATTGTGACTTTCGTATTAAATTCGGATGCAATTTCTGTGCTTTATCGCCAATAAGAAGTTCCAAGGGATACAGTAAACCTGAAGTGAAGCATCGGAATCCAAAACTGGACTCACAGGAGAGGTTCAAATCATAGAAAGTTAGAGTGTCAGTCCTCTTGTACTTCAATCGGCATTGTGCCTTTTGTATTAAATTCGGATGCAATTTCTGTGCTTTATCGCCAATAAGAAGCTCCAAGGGAAACAGTAAACCTGAGTGAAGCATCGGAATCCAAAACTGGACTCACAGGAGAGGTTCAAATCATAGAAAGATAGAGTGTAGAGTCCTCTTGTACTTAAATCGACATTGTGCCTTTTGTATTAAATTCGGATGCAATTTCTGTGTTTCATCGCCAATTAGAGGGTCTAAGGCATACAGTAAACCTGAAGTGAAGCATCGGAATCTAAAACTGGACCCACAGGTGAGGTTCAAATCATAGAAAGTTAGAGTGTCAGTCCTCTTGTACTTAAGTCGGCATTGTGCCTTTTGTATAAAATTCGGATGCAATTTTTTTGTTTCATCATCAATAAGAAGGTTCAAGGGTTACAGTAAACCTGAAGTGAAGCATTGGAATCTAAAACTGGACTCACAGCAGAGGTTCAAATCATAGAATGATAGAGTGTCAGTCCTCTTGCACTTAAGTCGGTATTGTGCCTTTTGTATTACAATTCGGATGCAATTTCTGTGCTTCATCGTCAATGAGACGGTCCAAGGTATACACTAAACCTGAAGTGAAGCATCAGAATCTAAACCTGGACTCACAGGAGGGGTTCAACCCATAGAAAGTTAGAGTGTCCGTCCTCTTGTACTTAAGTCGGCATTGTGCCTTTTGTATTAAATTCGGATTCAACTTCTGTGTTTCATCGTCAATAAGAAGGTCCAAGGTATACAGTAAACCTGAAGTGAAGCATCGGAATCTCAAACTGGACTCACAGGAGTGGTTCAAATCATAGAAAGTTAGAGTGTCAGTCCTCTTGTACTTAAGTCGGCATTGTGCCTTTTGTATTTAATTCGGATGCAATTTCTGTGCTTCAAGGCCATAAGAAGGTCCAAGGTATACAGTAAACCTGAAGTGAAGCATCGGAATCTAAAACTGGACTCACAGCAGAGGTTTAAATCATAGAAAGTTAGAGTGTCAGTCCTCTTGTACTTAAGTTGGCCTTGTGCCTTTTGTATTAAATTCAGATGCAATTTCTGTGCTTCATCGCCAATAAGGAGGTCCAAGGTATACAACAAACCTGAAGTGAAGCATCGGAATCCAAAACTGGACTCACAGGAGAGGTTCAAATCATAGAAAGTTAAAGTGTCAGTCACCTTGTACTTAAATCGGCACTGTGCCTCTTGAATTTAATTCCGATGCAATTTCTGTGTTTCATCGTCAATAAGAAGGTCCAAGGGATACAGTAAACCTGAAGTGAAGCATCGGAATCTAAAACTGTACTCGAAGTAGAGGTTTAAATCATAGAAAGTTTAAGTGTCAGTCCTCTTGTACGTAAGTCTGCATTGTGCCTTTTGTATTAAATTCGGATGCAATTTCTGTGCTTTATCGCCAATAAGAAGGTCCAAGGGATACAGTAAACCTGAAGTGAAGCATCGGAATCCAAAACCGGACTCTCAGGAGAGGTTCAAATCATAGAAAGTTAGAGTGTCAGTCCTCTTGTACTTACTTCGGCATTGTGCCTTTTGTATTAAATTCGGATGCAATTTCTGTGTTTCATCTTCAATACGAAGGTCCAAGGGATACAGTAAACCTGAAGTGAAGCATCGGAAGCTAAAACTGGACTCACAGGAGAGGTTCAAATCATAGAAAATTAGAGTGTCAGTCACCTTGTACTTAAGTCGGCACTGTGTCTCCTGAATTTAATTCCGATGCAATTTCTGTGTTTCATCGTCAATAAGAAGGTCCAAGGGATACAGTAAACCTGAGGTGAAGCATCGGAATCTAGAACTGGACCCGAAGTACTGGTTTAAATCATAGAAAGTTAAAGTGTCAGTCCTCTTGTACCTAAGTCGGCATTGTGACTTTCGTATTAAATTCGGATGCAATTTCTGTGCTTTATCGCCAATAAGAAGTTCCAAGGGATACAGTAAACCTGAAGTGAAGCATCGGAATCCAAAACTGGACTCCCAGGAGAGGTTCAAATCATAGAAAGTTAGAGTGTCAGTCCTCTTGTACTTATTTCGACATTATGCCTTTTGTATTAAATTCGGATGCAATTTCTGTGTTTAATCGTCAATAAGAAGGTCCAAGCGATACAGTAAACCTGATGTGAAGCATCGGAAGCTAAAACTGGACTCAAAGGAGAGGTTCAAATCAAAAGTTAGAGTGTCAGTCCTCTTGTACTTCAGTCGGCATTGTGCCTTTTGTATTAAATTCGGATGCAATTTCTGTGCTTCATCGTCAATATGAATGTCAAAGGGAAACAGTAAACCTGAGTGAAGCATCGGAATCTAAAACTGGACTCACAGGAGAGGTTCAAATCATAGAAAGATAGAGTGTAGAGTCCTCTTGTACTTAAATCGACATTGTGCCTTTTGTATTAAATTCGGATGCAATTTCTGTGTTTCATCGTCAATTAGAGGGTCTAAGGCATACAGTAAACCTGAAGTGAAGCATCGGAATCTAAAACTGGACCCACAGGTGTGGTTCAAATCATAGAAAGTTAGAGTGTCAGTCCTCTTGTACTTAAGTCGGCATTGTGCCTTTTGTATAAAATTCGGATGCAATTTCTGTGTTTCATCATCAATAAGAAGGTCCAAGGGTTACAGTAAACCTGAAGTGAAGCATTGGAATCTAAAACTGGACTCACAGCAGAGGTTCAAATCATAGAATGATAGAGTGTCAGTCCTCTTGCACTTAAGTCGGCATCGTGCCTTTTGTATTAAATTCGGATGCAATTTCTGTGCTTCATCGTCAATGAGACGGTCCAAGGTATACACTAAACCTGAAGTGAAGCATCGGAATCTAAAACTGGACTCACAGGAGGGGTTCAACCCATAGAAAGTTAGAGTGTCCGTCCTCGTGTACTTAAGTCGGCATTGGGCCTTTTGTATTAAATTCGGATTCAACTTCTGTGTTTCATCGTCAATAAGAAGGTCCAAGGTATACAGTAAACCTTAAGTGAAGCATCGGAATCTAAAACTGGACTCACAGGAGTGGTTCAAATCATAGAAAGTTAGGGTGTCAGTGCTCTTTTACTTAAGTCGGCATTGTGCATTTTGTATTAAATTCGAATGGAATTTCTGTGTTTCATCGTCAATAAGACGGTCCAAGGGATACAGTAAACCTGAAGTGAAGCATCGGAATCTAAAACGGGACTCACAGGAGAGGTTCAAATCATAGAAAGTTAGAGTGTCAGTCCTCTTGTACTTAAGTCGGCATTGTGCCTTTTGTATTAAGTTCGGATGCAATTTCTGAGTTTCATCATCAATAAGAAGGTATAAAGGCATACAGTAAACCTGAAGTGAAGCATCGGAATCTAAAACTGGACTCACAGGAGAGGTTCAAATCATAGAAAGTTAGAGTGTCAGTCCGGTCGTACTTAATTCGGCATTGTGCCTTTTGTATTAAATTCGGATGCAATTTCTGTGTTTCATCGTCAACAAGAAGGTCCAAGGGAGACAGTAAACCTGAAGTGAAGCATTGGAATCTAAAACTGGACTCAAAGGAGAGGTTCAAATCATAGAAAGTTAGAGAGTCCTCTTGTACTTCAGCCGGCATTGTGCCGTTTGTATTAAATTCGGATGTAATTTCTGTGTTTCATCGTCAATAAGAATGTCCAAGGGAAACAGTAAACCTGAAGTGAAGCATCGGAATCTTAAACTGGACTCACAGGAGAGGTTCAAATCATAGAAAGTTAGAGTGTAGAGTCCTCTTGTACTTAAATCGGCATTGTGCCATTTGTATTAAATTCGGATGCAATTTCTGTGTTTCATCGTCAATAAGAGGGTCCAAGGGATACAGTAAACATGAAGTGAAGCATCGGAACTTAAAACTGGACTCTCAGGAGAGGTTCAAATCTTAGAAACTTAGAGTGTCCGTCCTCTTGTACTTCGGTCGGCATTGTGCCTTTTGAATTTAATTCCGATGCAATTTCTGTGTTTCGTTGTCAATAAGAAGGTCCAAGGGAAACATTAAACCTGAAGTGAAGCATCGGAATCTAAAACTGGACTCACAGGAGAGGTTTAAATCATAGAAAGTTCTAGTGTCAGTGCTCTTGTACGTAAGTCGGCATTGTGCCTTTTGTATTAAGTTTGGATGCAATTTCTGTGCTTCATCGCCAATAAGAAGGTCCAAAGTATACAGTAAACCTGAAGTGAAGCATCGGAATCTAAAACTGGACTCACAGGAGAGGTTCAAATCATACAGAGTTAGAGTGTCAGATCTCTTGTACTTAAGTCAGCATTGTGCCTTTTGTATTAAATTCGGATGCAATTTCTGTGCTTCATCGCCAATAAGAAGGTCCAAGGTATACAGTAAACCTGAAGTGAAGCATCGGAATCTAAAACTGGAATCACAGTAGAGGTTCAATTCATAGAAAGTTAGAGTGTCAGTCCTCTTGTACTTAAGTCGGCATTGTGCCTTTTGTATTAAATTCGGATGCAATATCTGTGTTTCATCGTCAATAAGAAGGTCCAAGGGATACAGTAAACCTGAAGTGAAGCATTGGAATCTAAAACTGGACTCACAGGAGAGGTTCAAATCATAGAAAGTTAGAGTGTCAGTAGTCTTGTACTTAAGTCGGCATTGTGCCTTTTGTATTAAATTCGGATGCAATTTCTGTGCTTCATCGCCACTAAGAAGGTCCAAGGTATACAGTAAACCAGAAGTGAAGCGTCGGAATCTAAAACTGGACTCACAGGAGAGGTTCAAATCATAGGAAATTAGAGTGTCCGTCTTCTTGTACTTAAGCTGGCATTGTGCTTTTGTATTAAATTCGGATGCAATTTCTGTGCTTCATCGCCAATAAGAAGGTCCAAGGAATACAGTAAACCTGAAGTGAAGCATCGGAATCTAACACTGGACTCACAGGAGAGGTTTAAATCATAGAAAGTTAGAGTGTCAGTCCTCTTGTACTTAAGTCGGCATTGTGCCTTTTGTATTAAATTCGGATGCAATTTCTGTGCTTCATCACCAATAAGAAGTTCCGAGGTATACAGTAAACCTGAAGTGAAGCATCGGAATCTAAAACTGGAATCACAGGAGAGGTTCAAATCATAGAAAGTTAGAGTGTCAGTCCTCTTGTACTTAAGTCGGCATTGTGCCTTTTGTATTAAATTTGGATGCAATTTCTGTGTTTCATCATCAATAAGTGGGTCCAAGGGATACAGTAAACCTGAAGTGAAGCATCGGAATCTAAAACTGGACTAACAGGTGAGGTTCAAATCATAGAATGTTGGAGTGTCAGTCCTCTTGTACTTCAGTCGGCATTGCGCCTTTTGTATTAAATTCGGATGCAATTTCTGTGTTTCATCATCAATAAGAAGGTCCAAGGGATACAGTAAACCTGAAGTGAAGCATCGGAATCTAAAACTGGACTCACAGGAGAGGTTCAAATCATAGAAAGTTAGAGTGTCAGTCCTCTTGTACTTAAGTCGGCCATGTGCCTCTTGTATTAAATTCGGATGCAATTTCTGTGTTTCATCGTCAATGAGAAGGTCCAAGGGATACAGTAAACATGAAGTGAAGCATCGGAAGCTAAAACTGGACTCACAAGAGAGGTTCAAATCATAGAAAATTAGAGTGTCCGTCCTCTTGTACTTAAGTTGGCATTGTGCCTTTTGTATTGAATTCGGATGCAATTTCTGTGTTTCATCATCAATAAGTGGGTCCAAGGGATACAGTAAACCTGAAGTGAAGCATCGGAATCTAAAACTGGACTAACAGGTGAGGTTCAAATCATAGAATGTTGGAGTATCTGTCCTCTTGTACTTCAGTCGGCATTGTGGCTTTTGTATTAAATTCGGATGCAATTTCTGTGTTTCATCATCAATAAGAAGGTACAAGGGATACATTAAACCTGAAGTGAAGCATCGGAATCTAAAACTGGACTCACAGGAGATGTTCAAATCATAGAAACTTAGAGTGTTAGTCCTTTTGTACTTAAGTCGGTATTCGGCCTCTTGTATTAAATTCGGATGCGATTTCTGTGTTTCACCGTCAATTAGAAGGTACAACAGATACAGTAAACCTGAAGGGAAGCATCGGAATCATAAACTGGACCCACAGTAGAGGATCAAATCATGGAAAGCTGGAGTGTCAGTCCTCTTGTACTTAAGTCGGCATTGTGCCTTTTGTATTAAATTCGGATGCAATTTCTGTGCTTCAAGGCCATAAGAAGGTCCAAGTTATACAGCAAACCTTAAGTGAAGCATCGGAATCTAAAACTGGACTCACAGCAGAGGTTTAATTCATAGAAAGTTAGAGTGTCAGTCCTCTTGTACTTAAGTTGGCCTTGTGCCTTTTGTATTAAATTCAGATGCAATTTCTGTGCTTCATCGCCAATAAGAAGGTCCAAGGTATACAGTAAACCTGAAGTGAAGCATCGGAATCCAAAACTGGACTCACAGGAGAGGTTCAAATCATAGAAAGTTATAGTGTCAGTCTTCTTGTACTTAAGTCGGCATTGTGCCTTTTGTATTAAATTCGGTTGCAATTTCTGTGTTTCATCGTCAATAAGAAGGTCCAAGGGATTCAGTAAACCTGAAGTGAAGCATCGGATGCTAAAACTGGACTCACAGGAGAGGTTCAAATCATAGAAAGTTAGAGTGTCAGTCACCTTGTACTTAAGTCGGCACTGTGCCTCTTGAATTTAATTCGGATGCAATTTCTGTGTTTCATCGTCAATAAGAAGGTCCAAGAGATACAGTAAACCTGAAGTGAAGCATCGGAATCTAAAACTGTACTCGAAGTAGAGGTTTAAATCATAGAAAGTTATAGTGTCAGTCTTCTTGTACTTAAGTCGGCATTGTGACTTTTGTATTAAATTCGGTTGCAATTTCTGTGCTTTATCGCCAATAAGAAGGTCCAAGGGATACAGTAAACCTGAAGTGAAGCATCGGAATCCAAAACTGGACTCACAGGAGAGGTTCAAGTCATAGAAAGTTAGAGTGTCAGTCCTCTTGTACTTATTTCGGCATTGTGCCTTTTGTATTAAATTCGGATGCAATTTCTATTTTTCATCGTCAATAAGAAGGTCCAAGGGATACAGTAAACCTGAAGTGAAGCATCGGAAGCTAAAACTGGACTCACAGGAGAGGTTCAAATCATAGAAAGTTAGAGTGTCAGTCCACTTGTACTTAAGTCGGCACTGTGCCTCTTGAATTTAATTCCGATGCAATATCTGTGTTTCATCGTCAATAAGAAGGTCCAAGGGATACAGTAAACCTGAGGTGAAGCATCGGAATCTAGAACTGGACTCGAAGTACAGGTTTAAATCATAGAAAGTTAAAGTGTCAGTCCTCTTGTACTTAAGTCGGCATTGTGACTTTTGTATTAAATTCAGATGCAATTTCTGTGCTTTATCGCCAATAAGAAGTTCCAAGGGATACAGTAAACCTGAAGTGAAGCATCGGAATCCAAAACTGGACTCACAGGAGAGGTTCAAATCATTATAAGTTAGAGTGTCAGTCCTCTTGTACTTATTTCGGCATTGTGCCTTTTGTATTAAATTCGGATGCAATTTCTGTGCTTTATCGCCAATAAGAAGGTCCAAGGGATACAGTAAACCTGAAGTGAAGCATCGGAATCCAAAACTGGACTCACATGAGAGGTTCAAATCATAGAAAGTTAGAGTGTCAGTCCTCTTGTACTTATTTCGGCATTGTGCCGTTTGTATTAAATTCGGATGCAATTTCTGTGTTTCATCGTCAATATGAATGTCAAAGGGAAACAGTAAACCTGAAGTGAAGCATCGGAATCTAAAACTGGACTCACAGGAGTGGTTCAAATCATAGAAAGATAGAGTGTAGAGTCCTCTTGTACTTAAATCGACATTGTGCCTTTTGTATTAAATTCGGATGCAATTTCTGTGTTTCATCGTCAATTAGAGGGTATAAGGGATACAGTAAACCTGAAGTGAAGCATCGGAATCTAAAACTGGACTCACAGGTGAGGTTCAAATCATAGAAAGTTAAAGTGTCAGTCCTCTTGTACTTAAGTCGGCATTGTGCCTTTTGTATAAAATTCGGATGCAATTTCTGTGTTTCATCATCAATAAGAAGGTCCAAGGGTTACAGTAAACCTGAAATGAAGCATTGGAATCCAAAACTGGACTCGCAGGAGATGTTCAAATCATAGAAAGTTCGAGTGTCAGTACTCTTGTACTTAAGTCGGCATTGTGCCTATTGTATTAAATTCGATGCAATTTCTGTGCTTCATCGCCACTAAGAAGGTCCAAGGTATACAGTAAACCAGAAGTGAAGCGTCGGAATCTAAAACTGGACTCACAGGAGAGGTTCAAATCATAGATAATTAGAGTGTCCGTCCTCTTGTACTTAAGTTGGCATTGTGCCTTTTGTATTGAATTCGGATGCAATTTCTGTGTTTCATCATCAATAAGTGGGTCCAAGGGATACAGTAAACCTGAAGTGGAGCATCGGAATCTAAAACTGGACTAACAGGTGAGGTTCAAATCATAGAATGTTGGAGTGTCAGTCCTCTTGTACTTCAGTCGGCACTGTGCCTTTTGTATTAAATTCGGATGCAATTTCTGTGTTTCATCATCAATAAGAAGGTCCAAGGGATACAGTAAACCTGAAGTGAAGCATCGGAATCTAAAACTGGACTCACAGGAGAGGTTCAAATCATAGAAAGTTAGAGTGTCAGTCCTCTTGTACTTAAGTCGGCATTGTGCCTTTTGTATTAAATTCGGATGCAATTTCTGTGCTTCATCGCCACTAAGAAGGTCCAAGGTATACAGTAAACCAGAAGTGAAGCGTCGGAATCTAAAACTGGACTCACAGGAGAGGTTCAAATCATAGGAAATTAGAGTGTCCGTCTTCTTGTACTTAAGTTGGCATTGTGGTTTTGTATTAAATTCGGATGCAATTTCTGTGCTTCATCGCCAATAAGAAGGTCCAAGGAATACAGTAAACCTGAAGTGAAGCATCGGAATCTAACACTGGACTCACAGGAGAGGTTTAAATCATAGAAAGTTAGAGTGTCAGTCCTCTTGTACTTAAGTCGGCATTGTGCCTTTTGTATTAAATTCGGATGCAATTTCTGTGCTTCATCACCAATAAGAAGTTCCGAGGTATACAGTAAACCTGAAGTGAAGCATCGGAATCTAAAACTGGAATCACAGGAGAGGTTCAAATCATAGAAAGTTAGAGTGTCAGTCCTCTTGTACTTAAGTCGGCATTGTGCCTTTTGTATTAAATTTGGATGCAATTTCTGTGTTTCATCATCAATAAGTGGGTCCAAGGGATACAGTAAACCTGAAGTGAAGCATCGGAATCTAAAACTGGACTAACAGGTGAGGTTCAAATCATAGAATGTTGGAGTGTCAGTCCTCTTGTACTTCAGTCGGCATTGTGCATTTTGTATTAAATTCGGATGCAATTTCTGTGTTTCATCATCAATAAGAAGGTCCAAGGGATACAGTAAACCTGAAGTGAAGCATCGGAATCTAAAACTGGACTCACAGGAGAGGTTCAAATCATAGAAAGTTAGAGTGTCAGTCCTCTTGTACTTAAGTCGGCCATGTGCCTCTTGTATTAAATTCGGATGCAATTTCTGTGTTTCATCGTCAATGAGAAGGTCCAAGGGATACAGTAAACATGAAATGAAGCATCGGAAGCTAAAACTGGACTCACAAGAGAGGTTCAAATCATAGAAAATTAGAGTGTCCGTCCTCTTGTACTTAAGTTGGCATTGTGCCTTTTGTATTGAATTCGGATGCAATTTCTGTGTTTCATCATCAATAAGTGGGTCCAAGGGATACAGTAAACCTGAAGTGAGGCATCGGAATCTAAAACTGGACTAACAGGTGAGGTTCAAATCATAGAATGTTGGAGTATCTGTCCTCTTGTACTTCAGTCGGCATTGTGCCTTTTGTATTAAATTCGGATGCAATTTCTGTGTTTCATCATCAATAAGAAGGTACAAGGGATACATTAAACCTGAAGTGAAGCATCGGAATCTAAAACTGGACTCACAGGAGATGTTCAAATCATAGAAACTTAGAGTGTTAGTCCTTTTGTACTTAAGTCGGTATTCGGCCTCTTGTATTAAATTCGGATGCGATTTCTGTGTTTCACCGTCAATTAGAAGGTACAACAGATACAGTAAACCTGAAGTGAAGCATCGGAATCATAAACTGGACCCACAGTAGAGGATCAAATCATGGAAAGCTGGAGTGTCAGTCCTCTTGTACTTAAGTCGGCATTGTGCCTTTTGTATTAAATTCGGATGCAATTTCTGTGCTTCAAGGCCATAAGAAGGTCCATGTTATACAGTAAACCTTAAGTGAAGCATCGGAATCTAAAACTGGACTCACAGCAGAGGTTTAAATCATAGAAAGTTACAGTGTCAGTCCTCTTGTACTTAAGTTGGCCTTGTGCCTTTTGTATTAAATTCAGATGCAATTTCTGTGCTTCATCGCCAATAAGAAGGTCCAAGGTATACAGTAAACCTGAAGTGAAGCATCGGAATCCAAAACTGGACTCACAGGAGAGGTTCAAATCATAGAAAGTTATAGTGTCAGTCTTCTTGTACTTAAGTCGGCATTGTGCCTTTTGTATTAAATTCGGATGCAATTTCTGTGTTTCATCGTCAATAAGAAGGTCCAAGGGATTCAGTAAACCTGAAGTGAAGCATCGGATGCTAAAACTGGACTCACAGGAGAGGTTCAAATCATAGAAAGTTAGAGTTTCAGTCACCTTGTACTTAAGTCGGCACTGTGCCTCTTGAATTTAATTCGGATGCAATTTCTGTGTTTCATCGTCAATAAGAAGGTCCAAGAGATACAGTAAACCTGAAGTGAAGCATCGGAATCTAAAACTGTACTCGAAGTAGAGGTTTAAATCATAGAAAGTTGAAGTGTCAGTCCTCTTGTACTTAAGTCGGCATTGTGACTTTTGTATTAAATTCGGTTGCAATATCTGTGCTTTATCGCCAATAAGAAGGTCCAAGGGATACAGTAAACCTGAAGTGAAGCATCGGAATCCAAAACTGGACTCACAGGAGAGGTTCAAGTCATAGAAAGTAAGAGTGTCAGTCCTCTTGTAGTTATTTCGGCATTGTGCCTTTTGTATTAAATTCGGATGCAATTTCTATTTTTCATCGTCAATAAGAAGGTCCAAGGGATACAGTAAACCTGAAGTGAAGAATCGGAAGCTAAAACTGGACTCACAGGAGAGGTTCAAATCATAGAAAGTTAGAGTGTCAGTCCACTTGTACTTAAGTCGGCACTGTGCCTCTTGAATTTAATTCCGATGCAATATCTGTGTTTCATCGTCAATAAGAAGGTCCAAGGGATACAGTAAACCTGAGGTGAAGCATCGGAATCTAGAACTGGACTCGAAGTACAGGTTTAAATCATAGAAAGTTAAAGTGTCAGTCCTCTTGTACTTAAGTCGGCATTGTGACTTTTGTATTAAATTCAGATGCAATTTCTGTGCTTTATCGCCAATAAGAAGGTCCAAGGGATACAGTAAACCTGAAGTGAAGCATCGGAATCCAAAACTGGACTCACAGGAGAGGTTCAAATCATAGAAAGTTAGAGTGTCAGTCCTCTTGTACTTATTTCGGCATTGGGCCGTTTGTATTAAATTCGGATGCAATTTCTGTGTTTCATCGTCAATATGGATGTCAAAGGGAAACAGTAAACCTGAAGTGAAGCATCGGAATCTAAAACTGGACTCACAGGAGTGGTTCAAATCATAGAAAGATAGAGTGTAGAGTCCTCTTGTACTTAAATCGACATTGTGCCTTTTGTATTAAATTCGGATGCAATTTCTGTGTTTCATCGTCAATTAGAGGGTATAAGGGATACAGTAAACCTGAAGTGAAGCATCGGAATCTAAAACTGGACTCACAGGTGAAGTTCAAATCATTGAAAGTTAAAGTGTCAGTCCTCTTGTACTTAAGTCGGCATTGTGCCTTTTGTATAAAATTCGGATGCAATTTCTGTGTTTCATCATCAATAAGAAGGTCCAAGGGTTACAGTAAACCTGAAATGAAGCATTGGAATCCAAAACTGGACTCGCAGGAGATGTTCAAATCATAGAAAGTTCGAGTGTCAGTACTCTTGTACTTAAGTCGGCATTGTGCCTATTGTATTAAATTCGATGCAATTTCTGTGCTTCATCGCCACTAAGAAGGTCCAAGGTATACAGTAAACCAGAAGTGAAGCGTCGGAATCTAATACTGGACTCACAGGAGAGGTTCAAATCATAGATAATTAGAGTGTCCGTCCTCTTGTACTTAAGTTGGCATTGTGCCTTTTGTATTGAATTCGGATGCAATTTCTGATTTTCATCATCAATAAGTGGGTCCAAGGGATACAGTAAACCTGAAGTGGAGCATCGGAATCTAAAACTGGACTAACAGGTGAGGTTCAAATCATAGAATGTTGGAGTGTCAGTCCTCTTGTACTTCAGTCGGCATTGTGCCTTTTGTATTAAATCCGGATGCAATTTCTGTGTTTCATCATCAATACGAAGGTCCAAGGGATACAGTAAACCTGAAGTGAAGCATCGGAATCTAAAACTGGACTCACAGGAGAGGTTCAAATCATAGAAAGTTAGAGTGTCAGTCCTCTTGTACTTAAGTCGGCCATGTGCCTCTTGTATTAAATTCGGATGCTATTTCTGTGTTTCATCGTCAATGAGAAGGTCCAAGGGATACAGTAAACCTGAAGTGAAGCATCGGAAGCTAAAACTGGACTCACAGGATAGGTTCAAATCACAGAAAGTTAGAGTGTCAGTCCTCTTGTACTTAAGTCGCCATTGTGCCTTTTGTATTAATTTTGGATGCAATTTCTGTGCTTCATCGCCAATAAGAAGGTCCAAGGGATACAGTAAACCTGAAGTGAAGCATCGGAATCTAAAACTGGACTCACAGGAGAGGTTCAAATCATAGAAAGTTAGAGTGTCAGTTCTCTTGTACTTAAGTAGGCATTGTGTCTTTCGTATTAAATTCGGATGCAATTTCTGTGTTTCATCGTCAATAAGAACGTCCAAGGGATACAGTAAATCTGAAGTGAAGCATCGGAATCTAAAACTGGACCCACAGTAGAGGATCAAATCATGGAAAGCTGGAGTGTCAGTCCACTTGTACTTAAGTCGGCATTGTGCCTTTTGTATTAAATTCGGATGCAATTTCTGTGCTTCAAGGCCATAAGAAGGTCCAAGTTATACAGTAAACCTTAAGTGAAGCATCGGAATCTAAAACTGGACTCACAGCAGAGGTTTAAATCATAGAAAGTTAGAGTGTCAGTCCTCTTGTACTTAAGTTGGCCTTGTGCCTTTTGTATTAAATTCAGATGCAATTTCTGTGCTTCATCGCCAATAAGAAGGTCCAAGGTATACAGTAAACCTGAAGTGAAGCATCGGAATCCAAAACTGGACTCACAGGAGAGGTTCAAATCATAGAAAGTTATAGTGTCAGTCTTCTTGTACTTAAGTCGGCATTGTGCCTTTTGTATTAAATTCGGACGCAATTTCTGTGTTTCATCGTCAATAAGAAGGTCCAAGGGATTCAGTAAACCTGAAGTGAAGCATCGGATGCTAAAACTGGACTCACAGGAGAGGTTCAAATCATACAAAGTTAGAGTGTCAGTCACCTTGTACTTAAGTCGGCACTGTGCCTCTTGAATTTAATTCGGATGCAATTTCTGTGTTTCATCGTCAATAAGAAGGTCCAAGAGATACAGTAAACCTGAAGTGAAGCATCGGAATCTAAAACTGTACTCGAAGTAGAGGTTTAAATCATAGAAAGTTGAAGTGTCAGTCCTCTTGTACTTAAGTCGGCATTGTGACTTTTGTATTAAATTCGGATGCAATTTCTGTGCTTTATCGCCAATAAGAAGGTCCAAGGGATACAGTAAACCTGAAGTGAAGCATCGGAATCCAAAACTGGACTCACAGGAGAGGTTCAAGACATAGAAAGTAAGAGTGTCAGTCCTCTTGTAGTTATTTCGGCATTGTGCCTTTTGTATTAAATTCGGATGCAATTTCTATTTTTCATCGTCAATAAGAAGGTCCAAGGGATACAGTAAACCTGAAGTGAAGCATCGGAAGCTAAAACTGGACTCACAGGAGAGGTTCAAATCGTAGAAAGTTAGAGTGTCAGTCCACTTGTACTTAAGTCGGCACTGTGCTTCTTGAATTTAATTCCGTTGCAATATCTGTGTTTCATCGTCAATAAGAAGGTCCAAGGGATACAGTAAACTTGAGGTGAAGCATCGGAAACTAGAACTGGACTCGAAGTACAGGTTTAAATCATAGAAATTTAAAGTGTCAGTCCTCTTGTACTTAAGTCGGCATTGTGACTTTTGTATTAAATTCAGATGCAATTTCTGTGCTTTATCGCCAATAAGAAGTTCCAAGGGATACAGTAAACCTGAAGTGAAGCATCGGAATCCAAAACTGGACTCACAGGAGAGGTTCAAATCATTATAAGTTAGAGTGTCAGTCCTCTTGTACTTATTTCGGCATTGTGCCTTTTGTATTAAATTCGGATGCAATTTCTGTGCTTTATCGCCAATAAGAAGGTCCAAGGGATACAGTAAACCTGAAGTGAAGCATCGGAATCCAAAACTGGACTCACAGGAGAGGTTCAAATCATAGAAAGTTAGAGTGTCAGTCCTCTTGTACTTATTTCGGCATTGTGCCGTTTGTATGAAATTGGAATGCAATTTCTGTGTTTCATCGTCAATATGAATGTCGAAGGGAAACAGTAAACCTGAAGTGAATCATCGGAATCTAAAACTGGACTCACAGGAGTGGTTCAAATCATAGAAAGATAGAGTGTAGAGTCCTCTTGTACTTAAATCGACATTGAGCCTTTTGTATTAAATTCGGATGCAATTTCTGTGTTTCATCGTCAATTAGAGGGTCTAAGGATACAGTAAACCTGAAGTGAAGCATCGGAATCTAAAACTGGACTCACAGGTGAGGTTCAAATCATAGAAAGTTAAAGTGTCAGTCCTCTTGTACTTAAGTCGGCATTGTGCCTTTTGTATAAAATTCGGATGCAATTTCTGTGTTTCATCATCAATAAGAAGGTCCAAGGGTTACAGTAAACCTGAAATGAAGCATTGGAATCCAAAACTGGACTCGCAGGAGATGTTCAAATCATAGAAAGTTCGAGTGTCAGTACTCTTGTACTTAAGTCGGCATTGTGCCTATTGTATTAAATTCGATGCAATTTCTGTGCTTCATCGCCACTAAGAAGGTCCAAGGTATACAGTAAACCTGAAGTGAAGCGTCGGAATCTAAAACTGGACTCACAGGAGAGGTTCAAATCATAGATAATTAGAGTGTCCGTCCTCTTGTACTTAAGTTGGCATTGTGCCTTTTGTATTGAATTCGGATGCAATTTCTGTGTTTCATCATCAATAAGTGGGTCCAAGGGATACAGTAAACCTGAAGTGGAGCATCGGAATCTAAAACTGGACTAACAGGTGAGGTTCAAATCATAGAATGTTGGAGTGTCAGTCCTCTTGTACTTCAGTCGGCATTGTGCCTTTTGTATTAAATTCGGATGCAACTTCTGTGTTTCATCATCAATAAGAAGGTCCAAGGGATACAGTAAACCTGAAGTGAAGCATCGGAATCTAAAACTGGACTCACAGGAGAGGTTCAAATCATAGAAAGTTAGAGTGTCAGTCCTCTTGTACTTAAGTCGGCCATGTGCCTCTTGTATTAAATTCGGATGCAATTTCTGTGTTTCATCGTCAATGAGAAGGTCCAAGGGATACAGTAAACCTGAAGTGAAGCATCGGAAGCTAAAACTGGACTCACAGGATAGGTTCAAATCACAGAAAGTTAGAGTGTCAGTCCTCTTGTACTTAAGTCGACATTGTGCCTTTTGTATTAAATTCGGATGCAATTTCTGTGTTTCATCGTCAATTAGAGGGTCTAAGGCATACAGTAAACCTGAAGTGAAGCATCGGAATCTAAAACTGGACCCACAGGAGTGGTTCAAATCATAGAAAGTTAAAGTGTCAGTCCTCTTGTACTTATGTCGGCATTGTGCCTTTTGTATAAAATTCGGATGCAATTTCTGTGTTTCATCATCAATAAGAAGGTCCAAGGGTTACAGTAAACCTGAAGTGAAGCATTGGAATCTAAAACTAGACTCACAGCAGAGGTTCAAATCATAGAATGATAGAGTGTCAGTCCTCTTGCACTTAAGTCGGCATCGTGCCTTTTGTATTAAATTCGGATGCAATTTCTGTGCTTCATCGTCAATGAGACGGTCCAAGGTATACACTAAACCTGAAGTGAAGCATCGGAATCTAAAACTGGACTCACAGGAGGGGTTCAACCCATAGAAAGTTAGAGTGTCCGTCCTCTTGTACTTAAGTCGGCATTGTGCCTTTTGTATTAAATTCGGATTCAACTTCTGTGTTTCATCGTCAATAAGAAGGTCCAAGGTAGACAGTAAACCTGAAGTGAAGCATCGGAATCTAAAACTGGACTCACAGGAGTGGTTCAAATCATAGAAAGTTAGGGTGTCAGTGCTCTTTTACTTAAGTCGGCATTGTGCATTTTGTATTAAATTCGAATGGAAATTCTGTGTTTCATCGTCAATAAGACGGTCCAAGGGATACAGTAAACCTGAAGTGAAGCATCGGAATCTAAAACTGGACTCACAGGAGAGGTTCAAATCATAGAAAGTTAGAGTGTCAGTCCTCTTGTACTTAAGTCGGCATTGTGCCTTTTGTATTAAGTTCGGATGCAATTTCTGAGTTTCAGCATCAATAAGAAGGTCCAAGGCATACAGTAAACCTGAAGTGAAGCATCGGAATCTAAAACTGGACTCACAGGAGAGGTTCAAATCATAGAAAGTTAGAGTGTCAGTCCGGTCGTACTTAATTCGGCATTGTGCCTTTTGTATTGAATTCGGATGCAATTTCTGTGTTTCATCGTCAACAAGAAGGTCCAAGGGATACAGTAAACCTGAAGTGAAGCATCGGAATCTAAAACTGGACTCAAAGGAGAGGTTCAAATCATAGAAAGTTAGAGAGTATTCTTGTACTTCAGCCGGCATTGTGCCGTTTGTATTAAATTCGGATGTAATTTCTGTGTTTCATCGTCAATAAGAATGTCCAAGGGAAACAGTAAACCTGAAGTGAAGCATCGGAATCTTAAACTGGACTCACAGGAGAGGTTCAAATCATAGAAAGTTAGAGTGTAGAGTCCTCTTGTACTTAAATCGGCATTGTGCCTTTTGTATTAAATTCGGATGCAATTTCTGTGTTTCATCGTCAATAAGAGGGTCCAAGGGATACAGTAAACATGAAGTGAAGCATCGGAACTTAAAACTGGACTCACTGGTGAGGTTCAAATCATAGAAAGTTAGAGTGTCAGTCCTCTTGTACTTAAGTCGGCATTGTGCCTTTTGTATTAAATTCGGATGCAATTTCTGTGCTTCATCGCCAATAAGAAGGTCCAACGTATACAGTAATCCTGAAGTGAAGCGTCAGAATCTAAAACTGGACTCTCAGGAGAGGTTCAAATCTTAGAAACTTAGAGTGTCAGTCCTCTTGTACTTAGGTCGGCATTGTGCCTTTTGAATTTCATTCCGATGCAATTTCTGTGTTTCGTTGTCAATAAGAAGGTCCAAGGGAAACATTAAACCTAAAGTGAAGCATCGGAATCTAAAACTGGACTCACAGGAGAGGTTTAAATCATAGAAAGTTCTAGTGTCAGTGCTCTTGTACTTAAGTCGGCATTGTGCCTTTTGTATTAAGTTTGGATGCAATTTCTGTGCTTCATCGCCAATAAGAAGGTCCAAAGTATACAGTAAACCTGAAGTGAAGCATCGGAATCTAAAACTGGACTCACAGGAGAGGTTCAAATCATACAGAGTTAGAGTGTCAGATCTCTTGTACTTAAGTCAGCATTGTGCCTTTTGTATTAAATTCGGATGCAATTTCTGTGCTTCATCGCCAATAAGAAGGTCCAAGGTATACAGTAAACCTGAAGTGAAGCATCGGAATCTAAAACTGGAATCACAGGAGAGGTTCAATTCATAGAAAGTTAGAGTGTCAGTCCTCTTGTACTTAAGTCGGCATTGTGCCTTTTGTATTAAATTCGGATGCAATATCTGTGTTTCATCGTCAATAAGAAGGTCCAAGGGATACAGTAAACCTGAAGTGAAGCATTGGAATCTAAAACTGGACTCACAGGAGAGGTTCAAATCATAGAAAGTTAGAGTGTCAGTAATCTTGTACTTAAGTCGGCATTGTGCCTTTTGTATTAAATTCGGATGCAATTTCTGTGCTTCATCGCCACTAAGAAGGTCCAAGGTATACAGTAAACCAGAAGTGAAGCGTCGGAATCTAAAACTGGACTCACAGGAGAGGTTCAAATCATGGGAAATTAGAGTGTCCGTCTTCTTGTACTTAAGTTGGCATTGTGCTTTTGTATTAAATTCGGATGCAATTTCTGTGCTTCATCGCCAATAAGAAGGTCCAAGGTATACAGTAAACCTGAAGTGAAGCATCGGAATTTAACACTGGACTCACAGGAGAGGTTCAAATCATAGAAAGTTAGAGTGTCAGTCCTCTTGTACTTAAGTCGGCATTGTGCCTTTTGTATTAAATTCGGATGCAATTTCTGTGCTTCATCACCAATAAGAAGTTCCGAGGTATACAGTAAACCTGAAGTGAAGCATCGGAATCTAAAACTGGAATCACAGGAGAGGTTCAAATCATAGAAAGTTAGAGTGTCAGTCCTCTTGTACTTAAGTCGGCATTGTGCCTTTTGTATTAAATTTGGATGCAATTTCTGTGTTTCATCATCAATAAGTGGGTCCAAGGGATACAGTAAACCTGAAGTGAAGCATCGGAATCTAAAACTGGACTAACAGGTGAGGTTCAAATCATAGAATGTTGGAGTGTCAGTCCTCTTGTACTTCAGTCGGCATTGTGCCTTTTGTATTAAATTCGGATGCAATTTCTGTGTTTCATCATCAATAAGAAGGTCCAAGGGATACAGTAAACCTGAAGTGAAGCATCGGAATCTAAAACTGGACTCACAGGAGAGGTTCAAATCATAGAAAGTTAGAGTGTCAGTCCTCTTGTACTTAAGACGGCCATGTGCCTCTTGTATTAAATTCGGATGAAATTTCTGTGTTTCATCGTCAATGAGAAGGTCCAAGGGATACAGTAAACATGAAGTGAAGCATCGGAAGCTAAAACTGGACTCACAAGAGAGGTTCAAATCATAGAAAATTAGAGTGTCCGTCCTCTTGTACTTAAGTTGGCATTGTGCCTTTTGTATTGAATTCGGATGCAATTTCTGTGTTTCATCATCAATAAGTGGATCCAAGGGATACAGTAAACCTGAAGTGAAGCATCGGAATCTAAAACTGGACTAACAGGTGAGGTTCAAATCATAGAATGTTGGAGTGTCTGTCCTCTTGTACTTCAGTCGGCATTGTGCCTTTTGTATTAAATTCGGATGCAATTTCTGTGTTTCATCATCAATAAGAAGGTACAAGGGATACATTAAACCTGAAGTGAAGCATCGGAATCTAAAACTGGACTCACAGGAGATGTTCAAATCATAGAAACTTAGAGTGTTAGTCCTTTTGTACTTAAGTCGGTATTCGGCCTCTTGTATTAAATTCGGATGCGATTTCTGTGTTTCACCGTCAATTAGAAGGTACAACAGATACTGTAAACCTGAAGTGAAGCATCGGAATCTTAAACTGGACCCACAGTAGAGGATCAAATCATGGAAAGCTGGAGTGTCAGTCCTCTTGTACTTAAGTCGGCATTGTGCCTTTTGTATTAAATTCGGATGCAATTTCTGTGCTTCAAGGCCATAGGAAGGTCCAAGTTATACAGTAAACCTTAAGTGAAGCATCGGAATCTAAAACTTGACTCACAGCAGAGGTTTAAATCATAGAAAGTTAGAGTGTCAGTCCTCTTGTACTTAAGTTGGCCTTGTGCCTTTTGTATTAAATTCAGATGCAATTTCTGTGCTTCATCGCCAATAAGAAGGTCCAAGGTATACAGTAAACCTGAAGTGAAGCATCGGAATCCAAAACTGGACTCACAGGAGAGGTTCAAATCATAGAAAGTTATAGTGTCAGTCTTCTTGTACTTAAGTCGGCATTGTGCCTTTTGTATTAAATTCGGATGCAATTTCTGTGTTTCATCGTCAATAAGAAGGTCCAAGGGATTCAGTACACCTGAAGTGAAGCATCGGATGCTAAAACTGGACTCACAGGAGAGGTTCAAATCATAGAAAGTTAGAGTGTCAGTCACCTTGTACTTAAGTCGGCACTGTGCCTCTTGAATTTAATTCGGATGCAATTTCTGTGTTTCATCGTCAATAAGAAGGTCCAAGAGATACAGTAAACCTGAAGTGAAGCATCGGAATCTAAAACTGTACTCGAAGTAGAGGTTTAAATCATAGAAGGTTGAAGTGTCAGTCCTCTTGTACTTAAGTCGGCATTGTGACTTTTGTATTAAATTCGGATGCAATTTCTGTGCTTTATCGCCAATAAGAAGGTCCAAGGGATACAGTAAACCTGAAGTGAAGCATCGGAATCCAAAACTGGACTCACAGGAGAGGTTCAAGTCATAGAAAAAAAGAGTGTTAGTCCTCTTGTAGTTATTTCGGCATTGTGCCTTTTGTATTAAATTCGGATGCAATTTCAATTTTTCATCGTCAATAAGAAGGTCCAAGGGATACAGTAAACCTGAAGTGAAGCATCGGAAGCTAAAACTAGACTCACAGGAGAGGTTCAAATCATAGAAAGTTAGAGTGTCAGTCCACTTGTACTTAAGTCGGCACTGTGCCTCTTGAATTTAATTCCGATGCAATATCTGTGTTTCATCGTCAATAAGAAGGTCCAAGGGATACAGTAAACCTGAGGTGAAGCATCGGAATCTAGAACTGGACTCGAAGTACAGGTTTAAATCATAGAAAGTTAAAGTGTCAGTCCTCTTGTACTTAAGTCGGCATTGTGACCTTTGTATTAAATTCAGATTCAATTTCTGTGCTTTATCGCCAATAAGAAGTTCCAAGGGATACAGTAAACCTGAAGTGAAGCATCGGAATCCAAAACTGGACTCACAGGAGAGGTTCAAATCATTATAAGTTAGAGTGTCAGTCCTCTTGTACTTATTTCGGCATTGTGCCTTTTGTATTAAATTCGGATGCAATTTCTGTGCTTTATCGCCAATAAGAAGGTCCAAGGGATACAGTAAACCTGAAGTGAAGCATCGGAATCCAAAACTGGACTCGCAGGAGATGTTCAAATCATAGAAAGTTCGAGTGTCAGTACTCTTGTACTTAAGTCGGCATTGTGACCTTTGTATTAAATTCAGATGCAATTTCTGTGCTTTATCGCCAATAAGAAGTTCCAAGGGATACAGTAAACCTGAAGTGAAGCATCGGAATCCAAAACTGGACTCACAGGAGAGGTTCAAATCATAGAAAGTTAGAGTGTCAGTCCTCTTGTACTTATTTCGGCATTGTGCCGTTTGTATTAAATTCGGATGCAATTTCTGTGTTTCATCGTCAATATGAATGTCAAAGGGAAACAGTAAACCTGAAGTGAAGCATCGGAATCTAAAACTGGACTCACAGGAGTGGTTCAAATCATAGAAAGATAGAGTGTAGAGTCCTCTTGTACTTAAATCGACATTGTGCCTTTTGTATTAAATTCGGATGCAATTTCTGTGTTTCATCGTCAATTAGAGGGTCTAAGGGATACAGTAAACCTGAAGTGAAGCATCGGAATCTAAAACTGGACTCACAGGTGAGGTTCAAATCATAGTAAGTTAAAGTGTCAGTCCTCTTGTACTTAAGTCGGCATTGTGCCTTTTGTATAAAATTCGGATGCAATTTCTGTGTTTCATCATCAATAAGAAGGTCCAAGGGTTACAGTAAACCTGAAATGAAGCATTGGAATCCAAAACTGGACTCGCAGGAGATGTTCAAATCATAGAAAGTTCGAGTGTCAGTACTCTTGTACTTAAGTCGGCATTGTGCCTATTGTATTAAATTCGATGCAATTTCTGTGCTTCATCGCCACTAAGAAGGTCCAAGGTATACAGTAAACCAGAAGTGAAGCGTCGGAATCTAAAACTGGACTCACAGGAGAGGTTCAAATCATAGATAATTAGAGTGTCCGTCCTCTTGTACTTAAGTTGGCATTGTGCCTTTTGTATTGAATTCGGATGCAATTTCTGTGTTTCATCATCAATAAGTGGGTCCAAGGGATACAGTAGACCTGAAGTGGAGCATCGGAATCTAAAACTGGACTAACAGGTGAGGTTCAAATCATAGAATGTTGGAGTGTCAGTCCTCTTGTACTTCAGTCGGCATTGTGCCTTTTGTATTAGATTCGGATGCAATTTCTGTGTTTCATCATCAATAAGAAGGTCCAAGGGATACAGGAAACCAGAAGTGAAGCATCGGAATCTAAAACTGGTCTCACAGGAGAGGTTCAAATCATAGAAAGTTAGAGTGTCAGTCCTCTTGTACTTAAGTCGGCCATGTGCCTCTTGTATTAAATTCGGATGCAATTTCTGTGTTTCATCGTCAATGAGAAGGTCCAAGGGATACAGTAAACCTGAAGTGAAGCATCGGAAGCTAAAACTGGACTCACAGGATAGGTTCAAATCACAGAAAGTTAGAGTGTCAGTCCTCTTGTACTTAAGTCGCCATTGTGCCTTTTGTATTAATTTTGGATGCAATTTCTGTGCTTCATCGCCAATAAGAAGGTCCAAGGGATACAGTAAACCTGAAGTGAAGCATCGGAATCTAAAACTGGACTCACAGGAGAGGTTCAAATCATAGAAAGTTAGAGTGTCAGTTCTCTTGTACTTAAGTTGGCCTTGTGCCTTTTGTATTAAATTCGGATGCAATTTCTGTGCTTCAAGGCCATAAGAAGGTCCAAGGTATACAGTAAACCTGAAGTGAAGCATCGGTATCTAAAACTGGACTCACAGCAGAGGTTTAAATCATAGAAAGTTAGAGTGTCAGTCCTCTTGTACTTAAGTTGGCCTTGTGCCTTTTGTATTAAATTCAGATGCAATTTCTGTGCTTCATCGCCAATAAGAAGGTCCAGGGTATACAGTAAACCTGAAGTGAAGCATCGGAATCCAAAACTGGATCACAGGAGAGGTTCAAATCATAGAAAGTTAGAGTGTCAGTCACCTTGTACTTAAATCGGCACTGTGCCTCTTGAATTTAATTCCGATGCAATTTCTGTGTTTCATCGTCAATAAGAAGGTCCAAGGGATACAGTAAACCTGAAGTGAAGCATCGGAATCTAAAACTGTACTCGAAGTAGAGGTTTAAATCATAGAAAGTTGAAGTGTCAGTCCTCTTGTACGTAAGTCTGCATTGTGCCTTTTGTATTAAATTCGGATGCAATTTCTGTGCTTTATCGCCAATAAGAAGGTCCAAGGGATACAGTAAACCTGAAGTGAAGCATCGGAATCCAAAACTGGACTCTCAGGGGAGGTTCAAATCATAGAAACTTAGAGTGTCAGTCCTCTTGTACTTACTTCGGCATTGTGCCTTTTGTATTAAATTCGGATGCAATTTCTGTGTTTCACCTTTAATAAGAAGGTCCAAGGGATACAGTAAACCTGAGGTGAAGCATCGGAATCTAGAACTGGACTCGAAGTACTGGTTTAAATCATAGAAAGTTAAAGTGTCAGTCCTCTTGTACCTAAGTTGGCATTGTGACTTTAATATTAAATTCGGATGCAATTTCTGTGCTTTATCGCCAATAAGAAGTTCCAAGGGATACAGTAACCCTGAAGTGAAGCATCGGAATCCAAAACTGGACTCACAGGAGAGGTTCAAATCATAGAAAGTTATAGTGTCAGTCCTCTTGTACTTATTTCGACATTGTGCCTTTTGTATTAAATTCGGATGCAATTTCTGTTTTAATCGTCAATAAGAAGGTCCAAGCGATACAGTAAACCTGATGTGAAGCATCGGAAGCTAAAACTGGACTCAAAGGAGAGGTTCAGATCAAAAGTTAGAGTGTCAGTCCTCTTGTACTTCAGTCGGCATTGTGCCTTTTGTATTAAATTCGGATGCAATTTCTGTGCTTCATCGTCAATATGAATGTCAAAGGGAAACAGTAAACCTGAGTGAAGCATCGGAATCTAAAACTGGACTCACAGGAGAGGTTCAAATCATAGAAAGATAGAGTGTAGAGTCCTCTTGTACTTAAATCGACATTGTGCCTTTTGTATTAAATTCGGATGCAATTTCTGTGTTTCATCGTCAATTAGAGGGTCTAAGGGATACAGTAAACCTGAAGTGAAGCATCGGAATCTAAAACTGGACCCACAGGTGAGGTTCAAATCATAGAAAGTTAGAGTGTCAGTCCTCTTGTACTTAAGTCGGCATTGTGCCTTTTGTATAAAATTCGGATGCAATTTCTGTGTTTCATCATCAATAAGAAGGTCCAAGGGTTACAGTAAACCTGAAGTGAAGCATTGGAATCTAAAACTGGACTCACAGCAGAGGTTCAAATCATAGAATGATTGAGTGTCAGTCCTCTTGCACTTAAGTCGGCATTGTGCATTTTGTATTAAATTCGGATGCAATTTCTGTGCTTCATTGTCAATGAGACGGTCCAAGGTATACAGTAAACCTGAAGTGAAGCATCGGAATCTAAAACTGGACTCACAGGAGTGGTTCAAATCATAGAAAGTTAGGGTGTCAGTGCTCTTTTACTTAAGTCGGCATTGTGCATTTTGTATTAAATTCGAATGGAAATTCTGTGTTTCATCGTCAATAAGACGGTCCAAGGGATACAGTAAACCTGAAGTGAAGCATCGGAATCTAAGACTGGACTCACAGGAGAGGTTCAAATCATAGAAAGTTAGAGTGTCAGTCCTCTTGTACTTAAGTCGGCATTGTGCCTTTTGTTTTAAGTTCGGATGCAAGTTCTGAGTTTCATCATCAATAAGAAGGTCCAAGGGATACAGTAAACCTGAAGTGAAGCATCGGAATCTAAAACTGGACTCACAGGAGAGGTTCAAATCATAGAAAGTTAGAGTGTCAGTCCGGTCGTACTTAATTCGGCATTGTGCCTTTTGTATTAAATTCGGATGCAATTTCTGTGTTTCATCGTCAACGAGAAGGTCCAAGGGATACAGTAAACCTGAAGTGAAGCATCGGAATCTAAAACTGGACTAACAGGTGAGGTTCAAATCATAGAATGTTGGAGTGTCAGTCCTCTTGTACTTCAGTCGGCATTGTGCCTTTTGTATTAAATTCGGATGCAATTTCTGTGTTTCATCATCAGTAAGAAGTTTTAAGGGATACAGTAAACCTGAAGTGAAGCATCGGAATCTAAAACTGGACTCACAGGAGAGGTTCAAATCATAGAAAGTTAGAGTGTCAGTCCTCTTGTACTTAAGTCGGCCATGTGCCTCTTGTATTAATTTCGGATGCAATTTCTGTATTTCGTCGTCAATGAGAAGGTCCAAGGGATACAGTAATCCTGAAGTGAAGCATCGGAAGCTAAAACTGGACTCACAGGATAGGTTCAAATCACAGAAAGTTAGAGTGTCAGTCCTCTTGTACTTAAGTCGCCATTGTGCCTTTTGTATTAATTTTGGATGCAATTTCTGTGCTTCATCGCCAATAAGAAGGTCCAAGGTATACAGTAAACCTGAAGTGAAGCATCGGAATCTAAAACTGGACTCACAGGAGATGTTCAAATCATAGAAACTTAGAGTGTTGGTCCTTTTGTACTTAAGTCGGTATTCGGCCTGTTGTATTAAATTCGGATGCGATTTCTGTGTTTCACCGTTACTTAGAAGGTCCAACAGATACAGTAAACCTGAAGTGAAGCATCGGAATCTAAAACTGGACTCACAGGAGAGGTTCAAATCATAGAAAGTTAGAGTGTCAGTTCTCTTGTACTTAAGTCGGCATTGTGGCTTTTCGTATTAAATTCGGATGCAATTTCTGTGTTTCATCGTCAATAAGAAGGTCCAAGGGATACAGTAAATCTGAAGTGAAGCATCGGAATCTAAAACTGGACCCACAGTAGAGGATCAAATCATGGAAAGCTGGAGTGTCAGTCCTCTTGTACTTAAGTCGGCATTGTGCCTTTTGTATTAAATTCGGATGCAATTTCTGTGCTTCAAGGCCATAAGAAGGTCCAAGGTATACAGTAAACCTGAAGTGAAGCATCGGAATCTAAAACTGGACTCACAGCAGAGGTTTAAATCATAGAAAGTTAGAGTGTCAGTCCTCTTGTACTTAAGTTGGCCTTGTGCCTTTTGTATTAAATTCAGATGCAATTTCTGTGCTTCATCGCCAATAAGAAGGTCCAAGGTATACAGTAAACCTGAAGTGAAGCATCGGAATCCAATACTGGACTCACAGGTGAGGTTCAAATCATAGAAAGTTAGAGTGTCAGTCCTCTTGTACTTAAGTCGGCATTGTGCCTTTTGTATTAAATTCGGATGCAATTTCTCTGTTTCATCGTCAATAAGAAGGTCCAAGGGATACAGTAAACCTGAAGAGAAGCATCGGAAGCTAAAAATGGACTCAAAGGAGAGGTTCAAATCAAAAGTTAGAGTGTCAGTCCTCTTGTACTTCAGTCGGCATTGTGCCTTTTGTATTAAATTCGGATGCAATTTATGTGTTTCATCGTCAATAAGAAGGTCCAAGGGATACAGTAAACCTGAGGTGAAGCATCGGAATCTAGAACTGGACTCGAAGTACTGGTTTAAATCATAGAAAGTTAAAGTGTCAGTCCTCTTGTACCTAAGTCGGCATTGTGCCTTTCGTATTAAATTCGGATGCAATTTCTGTGCTTTATCGCCAATAAGAAGTTCCAAGATATACAGTAAACCTGAAGTGAAGCATCGGAATCCAAAACTGGACTCACAGGAGAGGTTCAAATCATAGAAAGTTAGAGTGTCAGTCCTCTTGTACTTATTTCGACATTGTGCCTTTTGTATTAAATTCGGATGCAATTTCTGTGTTTAATCGTCAATAAGAAGGTCCAAGGGATACAGTAAACCTGATGTGAAGCATCGGAAGCTAAAACTGGACTCAAAGGAGAGGTTCAAATCAAAAGTTAGAGTGTCAGTCCTCTTGTACTTCAGTCGGCATTGTGCCTTTTGTATTAAATTCGGATGCAATTTCTGTGCTTCATCGTCAATATGAATGTCAAAGGGAAACAGTAAACCTGAGTGAAGCATCGGAATCTTAAACTGGACTCACAGGAGAGGTTCAAATCATAGAAAGATAGAGTGTAGAGTCCTCTTGTACTTAAATCGACATTGTGCCTTTTGTATTAAATTCGGATGCAATTTCTGTGGTTCATCGTCAATTAGAGGATCTAAGGGATACAGTAAACCTGAAGTGAAGCATCGGAATCTAAAACTGGACTCACAGGTGAGGTTCAAATCATAGAAAGTTAGAGTGTCAGTCCTCTTGTACCTCAGTCGGCCTTGTGCCTTTTGTATTAAATTCGGATTCAACTTCTGTGTTTCATCGTCAATAAGAAGGTCCAAGGTATACAGTAAACCTGAAGTGATGCATCGGAATCTAAAACTGGACACACAGAAGAGGTTCAAATCATAGAGAGTTAGAGTGTCAGTCGTCTTGTACTTAAGTCGGCATTGTGCCTTTTGTATTATATTCGGATGCAATTTCTGTGTTTCATCTTCAATAAGAGGGTCCAAGGGATCCAGTAAACCTGAAGTGAAGCATCGGAATCTAAAACTGGACTCACAAGAGAGGTTCAAATCATAGAAAGTTAGAGAGTCCACTTGTACTTCAGCCGGCATTGTGCCTTTTGTATTAAATTCGGATGCAATTTCTGTGTTTCATCGTCAATAAGAATGTCCAAGGGAAACAGTAAACCTGAAGTGAAGCATCGGAATCTTAAACTGGACTCACAGGAGAGGTTCAAATCATAGAAAGTTAGAGTGTAGAGTCCTCTTGTACTTAAATCGGCATTGTGCCTTTTGTATTAAATTCGGACGCAATTTCTGTGTTTCATCGTCAATAAGAGGGTCCAAGTGATACAGTAAACCTGAAGTGAAGCATCGGAACTTAAATTTGGACTCGCAGGTTAGGTTCAAATCAAAGAAAGTTAGAGTGTCAGTCCTCTTGTACTTAAGTCGGCATTGTGCCTTTTGTATTAAATTCGGATGCAATTTCTGCACTTCATCATCAATAAGAAGGTACAAGGGTTACAATAATCCTGAAGTGAAGCATTGGAATCTAGAACTGGACTCACAGCAGAGGTTCAAATCATAGAATGATAGAGTGTCAGTCCTCTTGTACTTAAGTCAGCATTCTGCCTTTTGTATTAAATTCGGATGCAATTTCTGTGCTTCATCGTCAATAAGACGGGCCATGGTAATCACTAAACCTGAAGTGAAGCATCGGAATCTAAAACTGGTCTCACAGGGGAGGTTCAAATCATAAAAAGTTAGAGTGTCTGTCCTCTTGTACTTAAGTCGGCAGTGTGCCTTTTGTATTAAATTCGGATTCAACTTCTGTGTTTCATCGTCAATAAGTAGGTCCAAGGTATACAGTAAACCTGAAGTGAAGCATCGGAATCTAAAACTGGACTCACAGGAGAGGTTCAAATCATAGAAAGTTAGAGTGTCAGTCCTCTTTTACTTAAGTCGGCATTGTGCATTTTGTATTAAATTCGGATAGAGATTCTGTGTTTCATCGTCAATAAGAAGATCCAAGGGATACGGTAAACCTGAAGTGAAGCATCGGAAACTATAACTAGACTCACAGGAGAGGTTCAAATCATAGAAAGTTAGAGTGTCAGTCCTCTTGTACTTAAGTCGGCATTGTGCCTTTTGTATTAAATTCGGATGCAATTTCTGAGTTTCATCGTCAATAAGAATGTCCAAGGGATACAGTAAACCTGAAGTGAAGCCTCGGAATCTAAAACTGGACTAAAAGGTGAAGTTCCAATTATAGAAAGTTAGAGTGTCCGTCCTCTTGTACTTCAGTCGGCATTGAGCTTTTTATATTAAATTCGGATTCAATTTCTGTGTTTCATCATCAATAAGAAGGTCCAAGGGATACAGTAAACCTGAATTGGAGTATCGGAATCTAAAACTGGACTCACAGGAGTGGTTCTAATCATAGAAATTTAGAGTGTCAGTCCTCTTGTACTTAAGTCGGCATTGTGCCTTTTGTATTAAATTCGGATGCAATTTCTGTGTTTCATCGTCAATAAGATGGTCCAAGGGATACAGTAAACCTGAAGTGAAGCATCGGAATCTAAAACTGGACTCACAGGAGAGGTTCAATTCATAGAAAGTTAGAGTGTCTGTCCTCTTGTACTTAAGTCGGCATTGTGCCTTTTGTGTTAAATTCGGATGCAATTTCTGTGCTTCATCGCCAAAATGATGGTCAAAGGTACACTGTAAACCTGAAGTGAAGTATCGGAATCTAAAACTGGACTCACAGGAGTGGTTCACATCATAGATAGTTAGGGTGTCAGTCCTCTTTTACTTGAGTCGGCATTGTGCATTTTGTATTAAATTCGAATGGAAATTCTGTGTTTCATCGTCAATAAGACGGTAGAAGGGATACAGTAAACCTGAAGTTAAGCATCGGAATCTAAGACTGGTTTCACAGGAGAGGTTCAAAGCATAGAAAGTTAGAGTGTCAGTCCTCTTGTACTTAAGTCGGCATTGTGCCTTTTGTATTAAATTCGGATGCAATTTCTGAGTTTCATCGTCAATAAGAATGTCCAAGGGATACAGTAAACCTGAAGTGAAGCATCGGAATCTAAAACTGGACTCACAGGAGAGGTTCAAATCATAGAAAGTTAGAGTGTCAGTCCTCTTGTACTTAAGTCGGCATTGTGCCTTTTGTATTAAATTCGGATGCAATTTCTGAGTTTCATCGTCAATAACAATGTCCAAGGGATACAGTAAACCTGAAGTGAAGCATCGGAATCTAAAACTGGACTAACAGGTGAGTTTCAAATCATAGAAAGTTAGAGTGTCAGTCCTCTTGTACTTCAGTCGGCATTGTGCTTTTTATATTAAATTCGGATTCAATTTCTGTGTTTCATCATCATTAAGAAGGTCAAAGGAATACAGTAAACCTGAAGTGAAGCATCGGAATCTAAAACTGGACTCTCTGGAGAGGTTCAAATCATAGAGAGTGTCAGTCCTCTTGTTCCTAAGTCGGCATTGTTTCTTTTGTAATTTATTCGGATGCAATTTCTGTGTTTCACCCTTAGTATGTAGGTCCAAGGGATACAGTATACCTGAAGTGAAGCATCGGAATCTAAATCTGGACTCACAGGTGAGGTTCAAATCATAGAAATTTAGAGTGTCCGTCCTCTTGCACTTAAGTCGGCATTGTGCCTTTTGTATTAAATTCGGATGCAATTTCTGAGTTTCATCATCAATAAGAAGGTCCAAGGGATACAGTAAACCTGATGTGAAGCATCGGAATCTAAAACTGGACTCACAGGAGAGGTTCAAATCATAGAAAGTTAGAGTGTCAGTCCTGTTGTACTTAACTCGGCATTGTGCCTTTTGTATTAAATTCGGATGCAATTTCTGTGTTTCATCGTCAACAATAAGGTCCAAGGGATTCAGTAAACCTGAAGTGAAGCATCGGAATCTAAAACTGGACTCAAAGGAGAGGTGCAAAACATAGAAAGTAAGAGAGTCCTCTTGTACTTCAGTCGGCATTGTGCCTTTTGTATTAAATTCGGATGCATTTTCTGTGTATCATCGTCAATAAGAATGTCCAAGGGAGACAGTAAACCTGAAGTGAAGCATCGGAATCTAAAACTGGACTCACAGGAGAGGTTCAAATCATAGAAAGTTAGAGTGTAGAGTCCTCTTGTACTTAAATCGGCATTGTGCCTTTTGTATTAAATTCGGATGCAATTTCTGTGTTTCATCGTCAATAAGAGGGTCCAAGATATACAGTAAACCTGATGTGAAGCATCGGAACTTAAATCTGGACTCACAGGTGAGGTTCAAATCATAGAAAGTTAGAGTGTCAGTCCTCTTGTACTTAAGTCGGCATTGTGCCTTTTGTATTAAATTCGGATGCAATTTCAGGGCTTCATCATCAATAAGAAGGTCCAAGGGTTACAATAAACCTGAAGTGAAGCATTAGAATCTAAAACTGGACTCACAGCAGAGGTTCAAATCATAGAATGATAGAGTGCCAGTCCTCTTGTACTTAAGTCGGCATTCTGCCTTTTGTATTAAATTCGGATGCAATTTCTGTGCTTCATGGTCAATAAGACGGTCCAAGGTATACACTAAACCTGAAGTGAAGCATCGGAATCTAAAACTGGTCTCACCGGAGAGGTTCAAATCATAGAAAGTTAGAGTGTCTGTCCTCTTGTACTTAAGTCGGCATTGTGCCTTTTGTATTAAATTCGGATTCAACTTCTGTGTTTCATCGTCAATAAGAAGGTCCAAGGTATACAGTAAACCTGAAGTCAAGGATCGGAATCTATAACTGGACTAACAGGTGAGGTTCAAATTATAGATAGTTTGGGTGTCAGTCCTCTTGTACCTCAGTCGGCATTGAGCTTTTTATATTAAATTCGGATTCAATTTCTGTGTTTCATCATCAATAAGAAGGTCCAAGGGATACAGTAAACCTGAAGTGAAGCATCGGAATCTAAAACTGGACTCACAGGAGAGGTTCAAATCATAGAGAGTTAGAATGTCAGTCCTCTAGTAATTAAGTCGGAATTATTTCTTTTGTAATTAATTCGGATGCAATTTCTGTGTCTCATCGTTAATAAGAAGGTCCAAGGGATACAGTAAACCTGAAGTGGAGTATCGGAATCTAAAACTGGACTCTTAGGAATGGTTCTAATCATAGAAATTTAGAGTGTCAGTCCTCTTGTACTTAAGTCGGCATTGTGCCTTTTGTATTAAAGTCGGATGCAATTTCTGAGTTTCATCATCAATAAGAAGGTCCAAGGGATACAGTAAACCTGAAGTGAAGCATCGGAATATAAAACTGGACTCACAGGAGAGGTTCAAATCATAGAAAGTTAGAGTGTCAGTCCTGTTGTACTTAAGTCGGCATTGTGCCTTTTATATTAAATTCGGATGCAATTTCTGTGTTTCATCGTCAATAAGATGGTCCAAGGGATACAGTAAACCTGAAGTGAAGCATCGGAATCTAAAACTGGAGTCACAGGAGAGGTTCAATTCATAGAAAGTTAGAGTGTAAGTCCTATTGTACTTAAGTCGGCATTGTGCCTTTTGTGTTAAATTCGGATGCAATTTCTGTGCTTCATCGCCAATAAGATGGTCCAAGGTATACAGTAAACCTGAAGTGAAGCGTCGGAATCTAAAACCCTGACTCACAGGAGAGGTTCAAATCATAGAAACATAGAGTGTCAGTCCTCTTGTACTTAAGTCGGCATTGTGCCTTTTGAATTTAATTCCGATGCAATTTCTGTGTTTCATCGTCAAAAAGAAAGTCCAAGGGATGCATTAAACCTGAAATGAAGCATCGGAAACTAAAACTGGACTCACAGGAGAGGTTTAAATCATAGAAAGTTAGAGTGTCAGTCCTCTTGTACTTAAGTCGGCTTTGTGCCTTTTGTATTAAATTCGGATGCAATTTCTGTGCTTCATTGCCAATAAGAAGGTCCAAGGTATACAGTTAACCTGAAGTGAATCATCGGAATCTAAAACTGGACTCACAGGAGAGGTTCAAATCATAGAAAGTTAGAGTTTCAGTCCTCTTGTACTTAAGTCGGCATTGTGCCTTTTGTATTAAATTCGGATGCAATTAATGTGTTTCATCGTCAATAAGAAGGTCCATGGGATACAGTAAACCTGAAGTGAAGCATCGGAATCTAAAACTGGACTCACAGGAGAGGTTCAAATCATAGAAAGTTATAGTGTCAGTTCTCTTGTACTTAAGTCAGCATTGTGCCTTTCGTATTAAATTCGGATGCAATTTCTGTGTTCCATCGTGAATATGAAGGTCCATGAGATACAGTACACCTGAAGTGAAGCATCGGAATCTAAAACTGGACTCACAGGAGAGGATCAAATAATAGAAAGTTAGAGTGTCAGTCCTCTTGTACTTAAGTCGGCATTGTGCCTTTTGTATTGAACTCGGATGCAATTTCTCTGCTTCATCGCCAATAAGAAGGTCCAAGGTATACAGTAAACCTGAAGTGAAGCGTCGGAATCTAAAACTGGACTCACAGGAGAGGTTCAAATCATAGAAAGTTAGAGTGTCAGTCCTCTTGTACTTAAGTCGGCATTGTGCCTTTGGAATCTAATTCCGATGCAATTTCTGTGTTTCATCGTCAATAAGAAGGTCCAAGGTATACGGTAAACCAGAAGTGAAGCATCGGAATCTAAAACTGGACTCACGGGAGAGGTTCAAATCACAGAAAATTAGAGTGTCAGGCCTCTTGTACTTAAGTCGGCATTGTGCCATTTGTATTAAATTCGGATGCAATTTCTGTGTGTCATCATCAATAAGAAGGTCCAAGGGATATAGTAAACCTGAAGTGAAGCAGCGGAATCTAAAACTGGACTCACAGCAGAGGCTCAATTCATAGAAAGTTAGAGTGTCAGTCCTCTTGTACTTAAGTCGGCATTGTGCCTCTTGTATTGAATTCGGATGCAATTTCTGTGTTTCATCGTCAATAAGGAGGTCCAAGGGATACAGTAAACCTGAAGTGAAGCATCGGAATCTAAAACTGGACTCACAGGAGAGGATCAAATCATTGAAAGTTAGAGTGTCAGTCCTCATGTACTTAAGTCGGCAGTATCCCTATTGTATTAAATTCGGATGCAAATTCTGTGTTTCATCATCAATAAGAAGGTCCAAGGGATACAGTAAACCTGAATTGAAGCATCGGAATCTAAAACTGGACTCCCAGGTGAGGTTAAATCATAGAAAGTTTGAGTGTCAGTCCTCTTGTACTTAAGTCGGCATTGTGCCTTTTGTATTAAATTCGGATGCAATTTCTATGTTTCATCATCAATAAGAAGGTCCAAGGGATACGGTAAACCAGAAGTGAAGCATCGGAATCTAAAACTGGACTCACGGGAGAGGTTCAAATCATAGAAAATTAGAGTGTCAGTCCTCTTGTACTTAAGTCGGCATTGTGCCTTTTGTATTAAATTCGGATGCAATTTCTGTGTTTCATCATCAATATGAAGGTCCAAGGGATACAGTAAACATGAAGTGAAGCATCGGAATCTAAAACTGGACTCACAGGTGAGGTTCAAATCATAGATAGTTAGAGTGTCAGTCCTCTTGTACTTAAGTCGGCATTGTGCCATTTGTATTAAATTCGGATGCAATTTCTGTGTGTCATCATCAATAAGAAGGTCCAAGGGATATAGTAAACCTGAAGTGAAGCAGCGGAATCTAAAACTGGACTCACAGCAGAGGCTCAATTCATAGAAAGTTAGAGTGTCAGTCCTCTTGTACCTAAGTCGGCATTGTGCCTCTTGTATTGAATTCGGATGCTATTTCTGTGTTTCATCGTCAATAAGAAGGTCCAAGGGATACAGTAATCCTGAAGTGAAGCATCGGAATCTAAAACTGGACTCACAGGAGAGGATCAAATAATTGAAAGTTAGAGTGTCAGTCCTCTTGTACTTAAGTCGGCATTGTGCCTTTTCTATTAATTTCGGATGCAATTTCTGTGCTTCATCGTCAATAAGAAGGTCCAAGGGACACAGTAAACCTGTAGTGAAGCATCGGAATCTAAAACTGGACTCACAGGAGAGGATCAAATAATTGAAAGTTAGAGTGTCAGTCCTCTTGTACTTAAGTCGGCATTGTGCCTTTTGTATTAAATTCGGATGCAATTTCTGTGCTTCATCGTCAATAAGTAGGTCCAAGGGATACAGCAAACCTAAAGTGAAGCATCGGAATGTAAAACTGGACTCACAGGAGAGGTACAAATTATAGAAAGTTAGAGCATCAGTCCTCTTGTTCTTAAGTCGGCATTGTGCCTTTTGTATTAAATTCGGATGCAATTTCTGTGTTTCATCGTCAATAAGAAGGTCCAAGGGATACAGTAAGCCTGAAGTGAAGCATCGGAATCTAAAACTGGACTCACAGGAGAGGTACAAATTATAGAAAGTTAGAGCATCAGTCCCCTTTTACTTAAGTCGGCATTGTGCCTTTTGTATTAAATTCGGATGCAAATTCTGTGTTTCATCATCAATAAGAAGGTCCAAGGGATACAGTAAACCAGAAGTGAAGCATCGGAATCTAAAACTGGACTAACAGGGGAGGTTAAAATCATAGAAAATTAGAGTGTCAGTCATCTTGTACTAAAGTCGGCATTGTGCCTTTTGTATTAAATTCGGATGCAATTACTGTGCTTCATTGCCAATAAGAAGGTCCAAGGGATACAGTAAGCCTGAATGAAGCATCGGAATCTAAAACTGGACTCACAGGAGAGGTACGAATTACAGAAAGTTAGAGCATCAGTCCTCTTGTACTTAAGTCGGCATTGTGCCTTTTGTATTAAATTCGGATGCAAATTCTGTGTTTCATCATCAATAAGAAGGTCCAAGGGATACAGTAAACCTGAAGTGAAGCATCGGAATCTAAAACTGGACTAAAATGGGAAGGTTAAAATCATAGAAAATTAGAGTGTCAGTCATCTTGTACTTAAGTCGGCATTGTGCCATTTGTATTAAATTCGGATGCAATATCTGTGTTTCATCATCAATAAGAAGGTCCAAGGGATATAGTAAACCTGAAGTGGAGCAGCGGAATCTAAAACTGGACTCGCAGCAGAGGTTCAATTCATAGAAAGTTAGAGTGTCAGTCCTCTTGTACTTAAGTCGGCATTGTGCCTTTTGTATTTAATTCGGATGCAATTTCTGAGTTTCATCACAATAAGAAGGTCCAAGGGATACAGTAAACCTGACGTGAAGCATCGAAATCTAAAACTGGACTCACAGGAGAGGTTCAAATCATAGAAAGTTAGAGTGTCAGTCCTGTTGTACTTAACTCGGCATTGTGCCTTTTGTATTAAATTCGGATGCAATTTCTGTGTTTCATCGTCAACAAGAAGGTCCAAGGGATTCAGTTAACCTGAAGTGAAGCATCGGAATCTAAAACTGGACTCACAGGAGAGGTTCAAGTCATAGAAAGTTATAGTGTCAGTTCTCTTGTACTTAAGTCAGCATTGTGCCTTTCGTATTAGATTCGGATGCAATTTCTGTGTTTCATCGTCAATAAGAAGGTCCATGAGATACAGTACACCTGAAGTGAAGGATCGGAATCCAAAACTGGACTCACAGGAGAGGATCAAATAATAGAAAGTTAGAGTGTCAGTCCTCTTGTACTTAAGTCGGCATTGTGCCTTTTGTATTGAAGTCGGATGCAATTTCTCTGCTTCATCGCCAATAAGAAGGTCCAAGGTATACAGTAAACCTGAAGTGAAGCGTCGGAATCTAAAACTGGACTCACAGGAGAGGTTCAAATCATAGAAAGTTAGAGTGTTAGTCCTCTTGTACTTAAGTCGGCATTGTGCCTTTTGTATTAAATTCGGATGCAATTAATGTGTTTCATCGTCAATAAGAAGGTCCAAGGGATACAGTAAACCTGAAGTGAAGCATCGGAATCTAAAACTGGACCCACAGGAGAGGTTCAAATCATAGAAAGTTATAGTGTCAGTTCTCTTGTACTTAAGTCAGCATTGTGCCTTTCGTATTAAGTTCGGATGCAATTTCTGTGTTTCATCGTGAATAAGAAGGTCCATGAGATACAGTACACCTGAAGTGAAGGATCGGAATCTAAAACTGGACTCACAGGAGAGGATCAAATAATAGAAAGTTAGAGTGTCAGTCCTCTTGTACTTAAGTCGGCATTGTGCCTTTTGTATTGAACTCGGATGCAATTTCTTTGCTTCATCGCCAATAAGAAGGTCCAAGGTATACAGTAAACCTGAAGTGAAGCGTCGGAATCTAAAACTGGACTCACAGGAGAGGTTCAAATCATAGAAAGTTAGAGTGTCAGTCCTCCTGTACTTAAGTCGGCATTGTGCCTTTGGAATTTAATTCCGATGCAATTTCTGTGTTTCATCGTCAATAAGAAGGTCCAAGGGATATGGTATACCAGAAGTGAAGCATCGGAATCTAAAACTGGACTCACGGGAGAGGTTCAAATCATAGAAAATTAGAGTGTCAGTCCTCTTGTACTTAAGTCGGCATTGTGCCATTTGTATTAAATTCGGATGCAATTTCTGTGTGTCATCATCAATAAGAAGGTCCAAGGGATATAGTAAACCTGAAGTGAAGCAGCGGAATCTAAAACTGGACTCACAGCAGAGGCTCAATTCATAGAAAGTTAGAGTGTCAGTCCTCTTGTACTTAAGTCGGCATTGTGCCTCTTGTATTGAATTCGGATGCAATTTCTGTGTTTCATCGTCAATAAGAAGGTCCAAGGGATACAGTAAACCTGAAGTGAAGCATCGGAATCTAAAACTGGACTCACAGGAGAGGATCAAATCATTGAAAGTTAGAGTGTCAGTCCTCATGTACTTAAGTCGGCAGTATCCCTATTGTATTAAATTCGGATGCAAATTCTGTGTTTCATCATCAATAAGAAGGTCCAAGGGATACAGTAAACCTGAATTGAAGCATCGGAATCTAAAACTGGACTCCCAGGTGAGGTTAAATCATAGAAAGTTTGAGTGTCAGTCCTCTTGTACTTAAGTCGGCATTGTGCCTTTTGTATTAAATTCGGATGCAATTTCTGTGTTTCATCATCAATAAGAAGGTCCAAGGGATACGGTAAACCAGAAGTGAAGCATCAGAATCTAAAACTGGACTCACGGGAGAGGTTCAAATCATAGAAAATTAGAGTGTTAGTCCTCTTGTACTTAAGTCGGCATTGTGCCTTTTGTATTAAATTCGGATGCAATTTCTGTGTTTCATCATCAATATGAAGGTCCAAGGGATACAGTAAACCTGAAGTGAAGCATCGGAATCTAAAACTGGACTCACAGGTGAGGTTCAAATCATAGATAGTTAGAGTGTCAGTCCTCTTGTACTTAAGTCGGCATTGTGCCATTTGTATTAAATTCGGATGCAATTTCTGTGTGTCATCATCAATAAGAAGGTCCAAGGGATATAGTAAACCTGAAGTGAAGCAGCGTAACCTAAAACTGGACTCACAGCAGAGGCTCAATTCATAGAAAGTTAGAGTGTCAGTCCTCTTGTACTTAAGTCGGCATTGTGCCTCTTGTATTGAATTCGGATGCAATTTCTGTGTTTCATCGTCAATAAGAAGGTCCAAGGGATACAGTAAACCTGAAGTGAAGCATCGGAATCTAAAACTGGACTCACAGGAGAGGATCAAATAATTGAAAGTTAGAGTGTCAGTCCTCTTGTACTTAAGTCGGCATTGTGCCTTTTGTATTAAATTCGGATGCAATTTCTGTGCTTCATCGTCAATAAGAAGGTCCAAGGGATACAGTAAACCTGTAGTGAAGCATCGGAATCTAAAACTGGACTCACAGGAGAGGATCAAATAATTGAAAGTTAGAGTGTCAGTCCTCTTGTACTTAAGTCGGCATTGTGCCTTTTGTATTAAATTCGGATGCAATTTCTGTGCTTCATCGTCAATAAGTAGGTCCAAGGGATACAGCAAACCTAAAGTGAAGCATCGGAATCTAAAACTGGACTCACAGGAGAGGTACAAATTATAGAAAGTTAGAGCATCAGTCCTCTTGTTCTTAAGTCGGCATTGTGCCTTTTGTATTAAATTCGGATGCAATTTCTGTGTTTCATCGTCAATAAGAAGGTCCAAGGGATACAGTAAGCCTGAAGTGAAGCATCGGAATCTAAAACTGGACTCACAGGAGCAGTACAAATTATAGAAAGTTAGAGCATCAGTCCTCTTTTACTTAAGTCGGCATTGTGCCTTTTGTATTAAATTCGGATGCAAATTCTGTGTTTCATCATCAATAAGAAGGTCCAAGGGATACAGTAAACCAGAAGTGAAGCATCGGAATCTAAAACTGGACTAACAGGGGAGGTTAAAATCATAGAAAATTACAGTGTCAGTCATGTTGTACTAAAGTCGGCATCGTGCCTTTTGTATTAAATTCGGATGCAATTACTGTGCTTCATCGCCAATAAGAAGGTCCAAGGGATACAGTAAGCCTGAATGAAGCATCGGAATCTAAAACTGGACTCACAGGAGAGGTACGAATTATAGAAAGTTAGAGCATCAGTCCTCTTGTACTTAAGTCGGCATTGTGCCTTTTGTATTAAATTCGGATGCATATTCTGTGTTTCATCATCAATAAGAAGGTCCAAGGGATATAGTAAACCTGAAGTGGAGCAGCGGAATCTAAAACAGGACTCGCAGCAGACGTTCAATTCATAGAAAGTTAGAGTGTCAGTCCTATTGTACTTAAGTCGGCATTGTGCCTTTTGTATTAAATTCGGATGCAATTTCTGAGTTTCATCATCAATATGAAGGTCCAAGGGATACAGTAAACCTGATGTGAAGCATCGGCATCTAAAACTGGACTCACAGGAGAGGTTCAAATCATAGAAAGTTAGAGTGTCAGTCCTGTTGTACTTAACTCGGCATTGTGCCTTTTGTATTAAATTCGGATGCAATTTCTGTGTTTCATCGTCAACAAGAAGGTCCAAGGGATTCAGTAAACCTGAAGTGAAGCATCGGAATCTAAAACTGGACTCAAAGGAGAGGTTCAAAACATAGAAAGTTAGAGAGTCCTCATGTACTTCAGTCGGCATTGTGCCTTTTGTATTAAATTCGGATGCATTTTCTGTGTTTCATCGTCAATAAGAATGTCCAAGGGAAACAGTAAACCTGAAGTGAAGCATCGGAATCTAAAACTGGACTCACAGGAGAGGTTCAAATCATAGAAATTTAGAGTGTAGAGTCCTCTTGTACTTAAATCGGCATTGTGCCTTTTGTATTAAATTCGGATGCAATTTCTGTGCTTCATCGTCAATAAGAGGGTCCAAGTAATACAGTAAACCTGAAGTGAAGCATCGGAACTTACAACTGGACTCACAGGTGAGGTTCAAATCATAGAAAGTTAGAGTGTCAGTCCTCTTGTACTTAAGTCGGCATTGTGCCTTTTGTATTAAATTCGGAAGCAATTTCAGGGCTTCATCATCAATAAGAAGGTCCAAGGGTTACAATAAACCTGAAGTGAAGCATTGGAATCTAAAACTGGACTCACAGCAGCGGTTCAAATCATAGAATGATAGAGTGTCAGTCCTCTTGTACTTAAGTCGGCATTCTGCCTTTTGTATTAAATTCGGATGCAATTTCTGTGCTTCATGGTCAATAAGACAGTCCAAGGTATACACTAAACCTGAAGTGAAGCATCGGAATCTAAAACTGGTCTCACAATAGAGGTTCAAATCATAGAAAGTTAGAGTGTCTGTCCTCTTGTACTTAAGTCGGCATTGTGCCTTTTGTATTAAATTCGGATTCAACTTCTGTGTTTCATCGTCAATAAGAAGGTCCAAGGTATACAGTAAACCTGAAGTGAAGCATCGGAATCCATAACTGGACTAACAGGTGAGGTTCAAATTATAGAAAGTTAGGGTGTCAGTCCTCTTGTACTTCAGTCGGCATTGAGCTTTTTATATTAAATTCGGATTCAATTTCTGTGTTTCATCATCAATAAGAAGGTCCAAGGGATACAGTAAACCTGAAGTGAAGCATCGGAATCAAAAACTGGACTCACAGGAGAGGTTCAAATCATAGAGAGTTAGAGTGTCAGTCCTCTAGTAATTAAGTCGGAATTATTTCTTTTGTAATTAATTCGGATGCAATTTCTGTGTCTCATCGTTAATAAGAAGGTCCAAGGGATACAGTAAACCTGAAGTGGAGTATCGGAATCTAAAACTGGACTCACAGGAGTGGTTCAAATCATAGAAATTTAGAGTGTCAGTCCTCTTGTACTTAAGTCGGCATTGTGCCTTTTGTATTAAAGTCGGATGCAATTTCTGAGTTTCATCATCAATAAGAAGGTCCAAGGGATACAGTAAACCTGAAGTGAAGCATCGGATTCTAAAACTGGACTCACAGGAGAGGTTCAAATCATAGAAAGTTAGAGTGTCAGTCCTGTTGTACTTAAGTCGGCATTGTGCCTTTTATATTAAATTCGGAGGCAATTTCTGTGTTTCATCGTCAATAAGATGGTCCAAGGGATACAGTATACCTGAAGTGAAGCATCGGAATCTAAAACTGGAGTCGCAGGAGAGGTTCAATTCATAGAAAGTTAGAGTGTCAGTCCTCTTGTACTTAAGTCGGCATTGTGCCTTTTGTGTTAAATTCGGATGCAATTTCTGTGCTTCATCGCCAATAAGATGGCCCAAGGTATACAGTAAACCTGAAGTGAAGCGTCGGAATCTAAAACCCTGACTCACAGGAGAGGTTCAAATCATAGAAACATAGAGTGTCAGTCCTCTTGTACTTAAGTCGGCATTGTGCCTTTTGAATTTAATTTCGATGCAATTTCTGTGTTTCATCGTCAATAAGAAAGTCCAAGGGATGCATTAAACCTGAAATGAAGCACCGGAATCTAAAACTGGACTCACAGGAGAGGTTTAAATCATAGAAAGTTAGAGTGTCAGTCCTCTTGTACTTAAGTCGGCTTTGTGCCTTTTGTATTAAATTCGGATGCAATTTCTGTGCTTCATTGCCAATAAGAAGGTCCACGGTATACAGTTAGCCTGAAGTGAAACATCGGAATCTAAAACTGGACTCACAGGAGAGGTTCAAATCATAGAAAGTTAGAGTTTCAGTCCTCATGTACTTAAGTCGGCATTGTGCCTTTTGTATTAAATTCGGATGCAATTTCTGTGTTTCATCGTCAATAAGAAGGTCCAAGGGATACAGTAAACCTGAAGTGAAGCATCGGAATCTAAAACTGGACTCACAGGAGAGGTTCAAATCATAGAAAGTTATAGTGTCAGTTCACTTGTACTTAAGTCAGCATTGTGCCTTTCGTATTAAATTCGGATGCATTTTCTGTGTTTCATCGTCAATAAGAATGTCCAAGGGAAACAGTAAACCTGAAGTGAAGCATCGGAATCTAAAACTGGACTCACAGGAGAGGTTCAAATCATAGAAAGTTAGAGTGTAGAGTCCTCTTGTACTTAAATCGGCATTGTGCCTTTTGTATTAAATTCGGATGCAATTTCTGTGTTTCATCGTCAATAAGAGGGTCCAAGATATACAGTAAACCTAAAGTGAACCATCGGAACTTAAAACTGGACTCACAGGTGAGGTTCAAATCATAGAAAGTTAGAGTGTCAGTCCTCTTGTACTTAAGTCGGCATTGAGCTTTTTATATTAAATTCGGATTCAATTTTTGTGTTTCATCATCAATAAGAAGGTCCAAGGGATACAGTAAACCTGAAGTGAGGCATCGGAATCTAAAACTGGACACACAGGAGAGGTTCAAATCATAGAGAGTTAGAGTGTCAGTCCTCTAGTAATTAAGTCGGAATTATTTCTTTTGTAATTAATTCGGATGCCATTTCTGTGTCTCAGCGTCAATAAGAAAGTCCAAGGGATGCATTAAACCAGAAATGAAGCATCGGAATCTAAAACTGGACTCACAGGAGAGGTTTAAATCATAGAAAGTTAGAGTGTCAGTCCTCTTGTACTTAAGTCGGCTTTGTGCCTTTTGTATTAAATTCGGATGCAATTTCTGTGCTTCATTGCCAATAAGAAGGTCCACGGTATACAGTTAGCCTGAAGTGAAACATCGGAATCTAAAACTGGACTCACAGGAGAGGCTCAAATCATAGAAAGTTAGAGTTTCAGTCCTCATGTACTTAAGTCGGCATTGTGCCTTTTGTATTAAATTCGGATGCAATTTCTGTGTTTCATCGTCAATAAGAAGGTCCAAGGGATACAGTAAACCTGAAGTGAAGCATCGGAATCTAAAACTGGACTCACAGGAGAGGTTCAAATCATAGAAAGTTATAGTGTCAGTTCACTTGTACTTAAGTCAGCATTGTGCCTTTCGTATTAAATTCGGATGCAATTTCTGTGCTTCATGGTCAATAAGACGGTCCAAGGTATACACTAAACCTGAAGTGAAGCATCCGAATCTAAAACTGGTCTCACAATAGAGGTTCAAATCATAGAAAGTTAGAGTGTCTGTCCTCTTGTACTTAAGTCGGCATTGTGCCTTTTGTATTAAATTCGGATTCAACTTCTGTGTTTCATCGTCAACAAGAAGGTCCAAGGTATACAGTAAACCTGAAGTGAAGCATCGGAATCTATAACTGGACTAACAGGTGAGGTTCAAATTATAGAAAGTTAGGGTGTCAGTCCTCTTGTACTTCAGTCGGCATTGAGCTTTTTATATTAAATTCGGACACAATTTTTGTGTTTCATCATTAATAAGAAGGTCCAAGGGATACAGTAAACCTGAAGTGAGGCATCGGAATCTAAAACTGGACACACAGGAGAGGTTCAAATCATAGAGAGTTAGAGTGTCAGTCCTCTAGTAATTAAGTCGGAATTATTTCTTTTGTAATTAATTCGGATGCCATTTCTGTGTCTCATCGTTAATAAGAAGGTACAAGGGATACAGTAAACCTGAAGTGGAGTATCGGAATCTAAAACTGGACTCACAGGAGTGGTTCAAACCATAGAAATTTAGAGTGTCAGTCCTCTTGTACTTAAGTCGGCATTGTGCCTTTTGTATTAAAGTCGGATGCAATTTCTGAGTTTCATCATCAATAAGAAGGTCCAAGGGATACAGTAAACCTGAAGTGAAGCATCGGATTCTAAAACTGGACTCACAGGAGAGGTTCAAATCATAGAAAGTTAGAGTGTCAGTCCTGTTGTACTTAAGTCGGCATTGTGCCTTTTGTATTAAATTCGGATGCAATTTCTGTGTTTCATCGTCAATAAGAAGGTCCAAGGGATACAGTAAGCCTGAAGTGAAGCATCGGAATCTAAAACTGGACTCACAGGAGCAGTACAAATTATAGAAAGTTAGAGCATCAGTCCTCTTTTACTTAAGTCGGCATTGTGCCTTTTGTATTAAATTCGGATGCAAATTCTGTGTTTCATCATCAATAAGAAGGTCCAAGGGATACAGTAAACCAGAAGTGAAGCATCGGAATCTAAAACTGGACTAACAGGGGAGGTTAAAATCATAGAAAATTACAGTGTCAGTCATGTTGTACTAAAGTCGGCATCGTGCCTTTTGTATTAAATTCGGATGCAATTACTGTGCTTCATCGCCAATAAGAAGGTCCAAGGGATACAGTAAGCCTGAATGAAGCATCGGAATCTAAAACTGGACTCACAGGAGAGGTACGAATTATAGAAAGTTAGAGCATCAGTCCTCTTGTACTTAAGTCGGCATTGTGCCTTTTGTATTAAATTCGGATGCATATTCTGTGTTTCATCATCAATAAGAAGGTCCAAGGGATATAGTAAACCTGAAGTGGAGCAGCGGAATCTAAAACAGGACTCGCAGCAGACGTTCAATTCATAGAAAGTTAGAGTGTCAGTCCTATTGTACTTAAGTCGGCATTGTGCCTTTTGTATTAAATTCGGATGCAATTTCTGAGTTTCATCATCAATATGAAGGTCCAAGGGATACAGTAAACCTGAAGTGAAGCATCGGCATCTAAAACTGGACTCACAGGAGAGGTTCAAATCATAGAAAGTTAGAGTGTCAGTCCTGTTGTACTTAACTCGGCATTGTGCCTTTTGTATTAAATTCGGATGCAATTTCTGTGTTTCATCGTCAACAAGAAGGTCCAAGGGATTCAGTAAACCTGAAGTGAAGCATCGGAATCTAAAACTGGACTCAAAGGAGAGGTTCAAAACATAGAAAGTTAGAGAGTCCTCATGTACTTCAGTCGGCATTGTGCCTTTTGTATTAAATTCGGATGCATTTTCTGTGTTTCATCGTCAATAAGAATGTCCAAGGGAAACAGTAAACCTGAAGTGAAGCATCGGAATCTAAAACTGGACTCACAGGAGAGGTTCAAATCATAGAAATTTAGAGTGTAGAGTCCTCTTGTACTTAAATCGGCATTGTGCCTTTTGTATTAAATTCGGATGCAATTTCTGTGCTTCATCGTCAATAAGAGGGTCCAAGATATACAGTAAACCTGAAGTGAAGCATCGGAACTTACAACTGGACTCACAGGTGAGGTTCAAATCATAGAAAGTTAGAGTGTCAGTCCTCTTGTACTTAAGTCGGCATTGTGCCTTTTGTATTAAATTCGGAAGCAATTTCAGGGCTTTATCATCAATAAGAAGGTCCAAGGGTTACAATAAACCTGAAGTGAAGCATTGGAATCTAAAACTGGACTCACAGCAGCGGTTCAAATCATAGAATGATAGAGTGTCAGTCCTCTTGTACTTAAGTCGGCATTCTGCCTTTTGTATTAAATTCGGATGCAATTTCTGTGCTTCATGGTCAATAAGACAGTCCAAGGTATACACTAAACCTGAAGTGAAGCATCGGAATCTAAAACTGGTCTCACAATAGAGGTTCAAATCATAGAAAGTTAGAGTGTCTGTCCTCTTGTACTTAAGTCGGCATTGTGCCTTTTGTATTAAATTCGGATTCAACTTCTGTGTTTCATCGTCAATAAGAAGGTCCAAGGTATACAGTAAACCTGAAGTGAAGCATCGGAATCCATAACTGGACTAACAGGTGAGGTTCAAATTATAGAAAGTTAGGGTGTCAGTCCTCTTGTACTTCAGTCGGCATTGAGCTTTTTATATTAAATTCGGATTCAATTTCTGTGTTTCATCATCAATAAGAAGGTCCAAGGGATACAGTAAACCTGAAGTGAAGCATCGGAATCAAAAACTGGACTCACAGGAGAGGTTCAAATCATAGAGAGTTAGAGTGTCAGTCCTCTAGTAATTAAGTCGGAATTATTTCTTTTGTAATTAATTCGGATGCAATTTCTGTGTCTCATCGTTAATAAGAAGGTCCAAGGGATACAGTAAACCTGAAGTGGAGTATCGGAATCTAAAACTGGACTCACAGGAGTGGTTCAAATCATAGAAATTTAGAGTGTCAGTCCTCTTGTACTTAAGTCGGCATTGTGCCTTTTGTATTAAAGTCGGATGCAATTTCTGAGTTTCATCATCAATAAGAAGGTCCAAGGGATACAGTAAACCTGAAGTGAAGCATCGGATTCTAAAACTGGACTCACAGGAGAGGTTCAAATCATAGAAAGTTAGAGTGTCAGTCCTGTTGTACTTAAGTCGGCATTGTGCCTTTTATATTAAATTCGGAGGCAATTTCTGTGTTTCATCGTCAATAAGATGGTCCAAGGGATACAGTATACCTGAAGTGAAGCATCGGAATCTAAAACTGGAGTCGCAGGAGAGGTTCAATTCATAGAAAGTTAGAGTGTCAGTCCTCTTGTACTTAAGTCGGCATTGTGCCTTTTGTGTTAAATTCGGATGCAATTTCTGTGCTTCATCGCCAATAAGATGGCCCAAGGTATACAGTAAACCTGAAGTGAAGCGTCGGAATCTAAAACCCTGACTCACAGGAGAGGTTCAAATCATAGAAACATAGAGTGTCAGTCCTCTTGTACTTAAGTCGGCATTGTGCCTTTTGAATTTAATTTCGATGCAATTTCTGTGTTTCATCGTCAATAAGAAAGTCCAAGGGATGCATTAAACCTGAAATGAAGCATCGGAATCTAAAACTGGACTCACAGGAGAGGTTTAAATCATAGAAAGTTAGAGTGTCAGTCCTCTTGTACTTAAGTCGGCTTTGTGCCTTTTGTATTAAATTCGGATGCAATTTCTTTGCTTCATTGCCAATAAGAAGGTCCACGGTATACAGTTAGCCTGAAGTGAAACATCGGAATCTAAAACTGGACTCACAGGAGAGGTTCAAATCATAGAAAGTTAGAGTTTCAGTCCTCATGTACTTAAGTCGGCATTGTGCCTTTTGTATTAAATTCGGATGCAATTTCTGTGTTTCATCGTCAATAAGAAGGGCCAAGGGATACAGTAAACCTGAAGTGAAGCATCGGAATCTAAAACTGGACTCACAGGAGAGGTTCAGATCATAGAAAGTTATAGTGTCAGTTCACTTGTACTTAAGTCAGCATTGTGCCTTTCGTATTAAATTCGGATGCATTTTCTGTGTTTCATCGTCAACAAGAATGTCCAAGGGAAACAGTAAACCTGAAGTGAAGCATCGGAATCTAAAACTGGACTCACAGGAGAGGTTCAAATCATAGAAAGTTAGAGTGTAGAGTCCTCTTGTACTTAAATCGGCATTGTGCCTTTTGTATTAAATTCGGATGCAATTTCTGTGTTTCATCGTCAATAAGAGGGTCCAAGATATACAGTAAACCTAAAGTGAACCATCGGAACTTAAAACTGGACTCACAGGTGAGGTTCAAATCATAGAAAGTTAGAGTGTCAGTCCTCTTGTACTTAAGTCGGCATTGAGCTTTTTATATTAAATTCGGATTCAATTTTTGTGTTTCATCATCAATAAGAAGGTCCAAGGGATACAGTAAACCTGAAGTGAGGCATCGGAATCTAAAACTGGACACACAGGAGAGGTTCAAATCATAGAGAGTTAGAGTGTCAGTCCTCTAGTAATTAAGTCGGAATTATTTCTTTTGTAATTAATTCGGATGCCATTTCTGTGTCTCATCGTCAATAAGAAAGTCCAAGGGATGCATTAAACCAGAAATGAAGCATCGGAATCTAAAACTGGACTCACAGGAGAGGTTTAAATCATAGAAAGTTAGAGTGTCAGTCCTCTTGTACTTAAGTCGGCTTTGTGCCTTTTGTATTAAATTCGGATGCAATTTCTGTGCTTCATTGCCAATAAGAAGGTCCACGGTATACAGTTAGCCTGAAGTGAAACATCGGAATCTAAAACTGGACTCACAGGAGAGGCTCAAATCATAGAAAGTTAGAGTTTCAGTCCTCATGTACTTAAGTCGGCATTGTGCCTTTTGTATTAAATTCGGATGCAATTTCTGTGTTTCATCGTCAATAAGAAGGTCCAAGGGATACAGTAAACCTGAAGTGAAGCATCGGAATCTAAAAGTGGACTCACAGGAGAGGTTCAAATCATAGAAAGTTATAGTGTCAGTTCACTTGTACTTAAGTCAGCATTGTGCCTTTCGTATTAAATTCGGATGCAATTTCTGTGCTTCATGGTCAATAAGACGGTCCAAGGTATACACTAAACCTGAAGTGAAGCATCCGAATCTAAAACTGGTCTCACAATAGAGGTTCAAATCATAGAAAGTTAGAGTGTCTGTCCTCTTGTACTTAAGTCGGCATTGTGCCTTTTGTATTAAATTCGGATTCAACTTCTGTGTTTCATCGTCAACAAGAAGGTCCAAGGTATACAGTAAACCTGAAGTGAAGCATCGGAATCTATAACTGGACTAACAGGTGAGGTTCAAATTATAGAAAGTTAGGGTGTCAGTCCTCTTGTACTTCAGTCGGCATTGAGCTTTTTATATTAAATTCGGACACAATTTTTGTGTTTCATCATTAATAAGAAGGTCCAAGGGATACAGTAAACCTGAAGTGAGGCATCGGAATCTAAAACTGGACACACAGGAGAGGTTCAAATCATAGAGAGTTAGAGTGTCAGTCCTCTAGTAATTAAGTCGGAATTATTTCTTTTGTAATTAATTCGGATGCCATTTCTGTGTCTCATCGTTAATAAGAAGGTACAAGGGATACAGTAAACCTGAAGTGGAGTATCGGAATCTAAAACTGGACTCACAGGAGTGGTTCAAACCATAGAAATTTAGAGTGTCAGTCCTCTTGTACTTAAGTCGGCATTGTGCCTTTTGTATTAAAGTCGGATGCAATTTCTGAGTTTCATCATCAATAAGAAGGTCCAAGGGATACAGTAAACCTGAAGTGAAGCATCGGATTCTAAAACTGGACTCACAGGAGAGGTTCAAATCATAGAAAGTTAGAGTGTCAGTCCTGTTGTACTTAAGTCGGCATTGTGCCTTTTATATTAAATTCGGAGGCAATTTCTGTGTTTCATCGTCAATAAGATGGTCCAAGGGATACAGTATACCTGAAGTGAAGCATCGGAATCTAAAACTGGAGTCGCAGGAGAGGTTCAATTCATAGAAAGTTAGAGTGTCAGTCCTCTTGTACTTAAGTCGGCATTGTGCCTTTTGTGTTAAATTCGGATGCAATTTCTGTGCTTCATCGCCAATAAGATGGCCCAAGGTATACAGTAAACCTGAAGTGAAGCGTCGGAATCTAAAACCCTGACTCACAGGAGAGGTTCAAATCATAGAAACATAGAGTGTCAGTCCTCTTGTACTTAAGTCGGCATTGTGCCTTTTGAATTTAATTTCGATGCAATTTCTGTGTTTCATCGTCAATAAGAAAGTCCAAGGGATGCATTAAACCTGAAATGAAGCATCGGAATCTAAAACTGGACTCACAGGAGAGGTTTAAATCATAGAAAGTTAGAGTGTCAGTCCTCTTGTACTTAAGTCGGCTTTGTGCCTTTTGTATTAAATTCGGATGCAATTTCTGTGCTTCATTGCCAATAAGAAGGTCCACGGTATACAGTTAGCCTGAAGTGAAACATCGGAATCTAAAACTGGACTCACAGGAGAGGTTCAAATCATAGAAAGTTAGAGTTTCAGTCCTCATGTACTTAAGTCGGCATTGTGCCTTTTGTATTAAATTCGGATGCAATTTCTGTGTTTCATCGTCAATAAGAAGGTCCAAGGGATACAGTAAACCTGAAGTGAAGCATCGGAATCTAAAAGTGGACTCACAGGAGAGGTTCAAATCATAGAAAGTTATAGTGTCAGTTCACTTGTACTTAAGTCAGCATTGTGCCTTTCGTATTAAATTCGGATGCATTTTCTGTGTTTCATCGTCAATAAGAATGTCCAAGGGAAACAGTAAACCTATAGTGAAGCATCGGAATCTAAAACTGGACTCACAGGAGAGGTTCAAATCATAGAAAGTTAGAGTGTAGAGTCCTCTTGTACTTAAATCGGCATTGTGCCTTTTGTATTAAATTCGGATGCAATTTCTGTGTTTCATCGTCAATAAGAGGGTCCAAGATATACAGTAAACCTAAAGTGAACCATCGGAACTTAAAACTGGACTCACAGGTGAGGTTCAAATCATAGAAAGTTAGAGTGTCAGTCCTCTTGTACTTAAGTCGGCATTGAGCTTTTTATATTAAATTCGGATTCAATTTTTGTGTTTCATCATCAATAAGAAGGTCCAAGGGATACAGTAAACCTGAAGTGAGGCATCGGAATCTAAAACTGGACACACAGGAGAGGTTCAAATCATAGAGAGTTAGAGTGTCAGTCCTCTAGTAATTAAGTCGGAATTATTTCTTTTGTAATTAATTCGGATGCCATTTCTGTGTCTCATCGTCAATAAGAAAGTCCAAGGGATGCATTAAACCAGAAATGAAGCATCGGAATCTAAAACTGGACTCACAGGAGAGGTTTAAATCATAGGAAGTTAGAGTGTCAGTCCTCTTGTACCTAAGTCGGCTTTGTGCCTTTTGTATTAAATTCGGATGCAATTTCTGTGCTTCATTGCCAATAAGAAGGTCCACGGTATACAGTTAGCCTGAAGTGAAACATCGGAATCTAAAACTGGACTCACAGGAGAGGTTCAAATCATAGAAAGTTAGAGTTTCAGTCCTCATGTACTTAAGTCGGCATTGTGCCTTTTGTATTAAATTCGGATGCAATTTCTGTGTTTCATCGTCAATAAGAAGGTCCAAGGGATACAGTAAACCTGAAGTGAAGCATCGGAATCTAAAACTGGACTCACAGGAGAGGTTCAAATCATAGAAAGTTATAGTGTCAGTTCACTTGTACTTAAGTCAGCATTGTGCCTTTCGTATTAAATTCGGATGCAATTTCTGTGCTTCATGGTCAATAAGACGGTCCAAGGTATACACTAAACCTGAAGTGAAGCATCCGAATCTAAAACTGGTCTCACAATAGAGGTTCAAATCATAGAAAGTTAGAGTGTCTGTCCTCTTGTACTTAAGTCGGCATTGTGCCTTTTGTATTAAATTCGGATTCAACTTCTGTGTTTCATCGTCAACAAGAAGGTCCAAGGTATACAGTAAACCTGAAGTGAAGCATCGGAATCTATTACTGGACTAACAGGTGAGGTTCAAATTATAGAAAGTTAGGGTGTCAGTCCTCTTGTACTTCAGTCGGCATTGAGCTTTTTATATTAAATTCGGACACAATTTTTGTGTTTCATCATCAATAAGAAGGTCCAAGGGATACAGTAAACCTGAAGTGAGGCATCGGAATCTAAAACTGGACACACAGGAGAGGTTCAAATCATAGAGAGTTAGAGTGTCAGTCCTCTAGTAATTAAGTCGGAATTATTTCTTTTGTAATTAATTCGGATGCCATTTCTGTGTCTCATCGTTAATAAGAAGGTACAAGGGATACAGTAAACCTGAAGTGGAGTATCGGAATCTAAAACTGGACTCACAGGAGTGGTTCAAATCATAGAAATTTAGAGTGTCAGTCCTCTTGTACCTAAGTCGGTATTGTGCCTTTTGTATTAAAGTCGGATGCAAATTCTGAGTTTCATCATCAATAAGGAGGTCCAAGGGATACAGTAAACCTGAAGTGAAGCATCGGATTCTAAAACTGGACTCACAGGAGAGGTTCAAATCATAGAAAGTTAGAGTGTCAGTCCTGTTGTACTTAAGTCGGCATTGTGCCTTTTATATTAAATTCGGATGCAATTTCTGTGTTTCATCGCCAATAAGATGGTCCAAGGGATACAGTATACCTGAAGTGAAGCATCGGAATCTAAAACTGGAGTCGCAGGAGAGGTTCAATTCATAGAAAGTTAGAGTGTCAGTCCTCTTGTACTTAAGTCGGCATTGTGCCTTTTGTGTTAAATTCGGATGCAATTTCTGTGCTTCATCGCCAATAAGATGGTCCAAGGTATACAGTAAACCTGAAGTGAAGCGTCGGAATCTAAAACCCTGACTCACAGGAGAGGTTCAAATCATAGAAACATAGAGTGTCAGTCCTCTTGTACTTAAGTCGGCATTGTGCCTTTTGAATTTAATTCCGATGCAATTTCTGTGTTTCATCGTCAATAAGAAAGTCCAAGCGACGCATTAAACCTGAAATGAAGCATCGGAATCTAAAACTGGACTCACAGGAGAGGTTTAAATCATAGAAAGTTAGAGTGTCAGTCCTCTTGTACTTAAGTCGGCTTTGTGCCTTTTGTATTAAATTCGGATGCAATTTCTGTGCTTCATTGCCAATAAGAAGGTCCACGGTATACTGTTAGCCTGAAGTGAAACATCGGAATCTAAAACTGGACTCACAGGAGAGGTTCAAATCATAGAAAGTTAGAGTTTCAGTCCTCATGTACTTAAGTCGGCATGGTGCCTTTTGTATTAAATTCGGATGCAATTTCTGTGTTTCATCGTCAATAAGAAGGTCCAAGGGATACAGTAAACCTGAAGTGAAGCATCGGAATCTAAAACTGGACTCACAGAAGAGGTTCAAATCATAGTAAGTTATAGTGTCAGTTCTCTTGTACTTAAGTCAGCATTGTGCCTTTCGTATTAAATTCGAATGCAATTTCTGTGTTTCATCGTGAATAAGAAGGTCCATGGGATACAGTACACCTGAAGTGAAGCATCGGAATCTAAAACTGGACTCACAGGAGAGGATCAAATAATAGAAAGTTAGAGTGTCAGTCCTCTTGTACTTAAGTCGGCATTGTGCCTTTTGTATTGAACTCGGATGCAATTTCTCTGCTTCATCGCCAATAAGAGGGTCCAAGGTATACAGTAAACCTGAAGTGAAGCATCGGAATCTAAAACTGGGCTCACAGGAGAGGATCAAATCATAGAAAGTTAGAGTGTCAGTCCTCTTGTACTTAAGTCGGCATTGTGCCTTTGGAATTTAATTCCTAAGCAATTTCTGTATTTCATCGTCAATATGAAGGTCCAAGGGATACAGTAAACCTGAAGTGAAGCATCGGAATCTAAAACAGGACTCCCAGGTGAGGATCAAATAATAGAAAGTTTGAGTGTCAGTCCTCTTGTACTTCAGTCGGCATTGTGCCTTTTGTATTAAATTTGGATGCAATTTCTGTGTTTCATCATCAATAAGAAGGTCCAAGGTAAACAGTTAACCTGAAGTGAAGCATCGGAATCTAAAACAGGACTCACAGGAGAGGTTCAAATCATTGAAAGATGGAGTGTCAGTCCTCTTGTACTTAAGTCGGCAGTATCCCTATTGTATTAAATTCGGATGGAAATTCTGTGTTTCATCATCGATAAGAAGGTCCAAGGGATACAGTAAACCTGAAGTGAAGCATCGGAATCTAAAACTGGACTCCCAGGTGAGGTTAAATCATAGAAAGTTTGAGTGTCAGTCCTCTTGTACTTCAGTCGGCATTGTGCCTTTTGTATTAAATTCGGATGCAATTTCTGTGTTCCATCATCAATAAGAAGGTCCAAGGGATACGGCAAACCAGAAGTGAAGCATCGGAATCTAAAACTGGACTCACGGGAGAGGTTCAAATCATAGAAAATTAGAGTGTCTGTCCTCTTGTACTTAAGTCGGCATTGTGCTTTTTGTATTAAATTCGGATGCAATTTCTGTGTTTCATCATCAATATGAAGGTCCAAGGGATACTGTAAAATTGAAGTGAAGCATCGTAATCTAAAACTGGACTCACAGGTGAGGTTCAAATCATAGATAGTTAGAGTGTCAGTCCTCTTGTACTTAAGTCGGCATTGTGCCATTTGTATTAAATTCGGATGCAATTTCTGTGTTTCATCATCAATAAGAAGGTCCAAGGGATGTAGTAAACCTGAAGTGAAGCAGCGGAATCTAAAACTGGACTCACAGCAGAGGCTCAATTCATAGAAAGTTAGAGTGTCAGTTCTCTTGTACTTAAGTCGGCATTGTGCCTCTTGTATTGAATTCGGATGCAATTTCTGTGTTTCATCGTCAATAAGAAGGTCCAAGGGATACAGTAAACCTGAAGTGAAGCATCGGAATCTAAAACTGGACTCACAGGAGAGGATCAAATAATTGAAAGTTAGAGTGTGAGTCCTCTTGTACTTAAGTCGGCATTGTGCCTTTTGTATTACATTCGGATGCAATTTCTGTGCTTCATCGTCAATAAGAAGGTCCAAGGGATACAGTAAACCTGAAGTGAAGCATCGGAATCTAAAACTGGACTCACAGGAGAGGATCAAATAATTGAAAGTTTGAGTGTCAGTCCTCTTGTCCTTAAGTCGGCGTTGTGCGTTTTGTATTAAATTCGGATGCAATTTCTGTGCTTCATCGTCAATAAGTAGGTCCAAGGGATACAGCAAACCTAAAGTGAAGCATCGGAATCTAAAACTGGACTCACAGGAGAGGTACAAATTGTAGAAAGTTAGAGCATCAGTCCTCTTGTACTTAAGTCGGCATTGTGCCTTTTGTATTAAATTCGGATGCAATTTCTGTGTTTCATCGTCAATAAGAAGGTCCAAGGGATACAGTAAACCAGAAGTGAAGCATCGGAATCTAAAACTGGACTAAAATGGGAAGGTTAAAATCATAGAAAATTAGAGTGTCAGTCATCTTGTACTTAAGTCGCCATTGTGCCATTTGTATTAAATTCGGATGCAATATCTGTGTTTCATCGTCAACAAGAAGGTCCAAGGGATTCAGTAAACCTGAAGTGAAGCATCGGAATCTAAAACTGGACTCAAAGGAGAGGTTCAAAACATAGAAAGTTAGAGAGTCCTCTTGTACTTCAGTCGGCATTGTGCCTTTTGTATTAAATTCGGATGCATTTTCTGTGTTTCATCGTCAATAAGAATGTCCAAGGGAAACAGTAAACCTGAAGTGAAGCATCGGAATCTAAAACTGGACTCACAGGAGAGGTTCAAATCATAGACAGTTAGAGTGTAGAGTCCTCTTGTACTTAAATCTGCATTGTGCCTTTTGTATTAAATTCGGATGCAATTTCTGTGTTTCATCGTCAATAAGGGGGTCCAAGATATACAGTAAACCTGAAGTGAAGCATCGGAACTTAAAACTGGACTCACAGGTGAGGTTCAAATCATAGAAAGTTAGAGTGTCAGTCCTCTTGTACTTAAGTCGGCATTGTGCCTTTTGTATTAAATTCGGATGCAATTTCAGGGCTACATCATCAATAAGAAGGTCCAAGGGTTACAATAAACCTGAAGTGAAGCATTGGAATCTAAAACTGGACTCACAGCAGAGGTTCAAATCATAGAATGATAGAGTGTCAGTCCTCTTGTACTTAAGACGGCATTCTGCCTTTTGTATTAAATTCGGATGCAATTTCTGTGCTTCATGGTCAATAAGACGGTCCAAGGTATACACTAAACCTGAAGTGAAGCATCGGAATCTAAAACTGGTCTCACAGGAGAGGTTCAAATCATAGAAAGTTAGAGTGTCTGTCCTCTTGTACTTAAGTCGGCATGGTGCCTTTTGTATTAAATTCGGATGCAATTTCAGGGCTACATCATCAATAAGAAGGTCCAAGGGTTACAATAAACCTGAAGTGAAGCATCGGAATCTAAAACTGGACTCACAGGAGAGGATCAAATAATAGAAAGTTAGAGTGTCAGTCCTCTTGTACTTAAGTCGGCATTGTGCCTTTTGTATTGAACTCGGATGCAATTTCTCTGCTTCATCGCCAATAAGAGGGTCCAAGGTATACAGTAAACCTGAAGTGAAGCATCGGAATCTAAAACTGGGCTCACAGGAGAGGATCAAATCATAGAAAGTTAGAGTGTCAGTCCTCTTGTACTTAAGTCGGCATTGTGCCTTTGGAATTTAATTCCTAAGCAATTTCTGTATTTCATCGTCAATATGAAGGTCCAAGGGATACAGTAAACCTGAAGTCAAGCATCGGAATCTAAAACAGGACTCCCAGGTGAGGATCAAATAATAGAAAGTTTGAGTGTCAGTCCTCTTGTACTTCAGTCGGCATTGTGACTTTTGTATTAAATTCGGATGCAATTTCTGTGTTTCATCATCAATAAGAAGGTCCAAGGTAAACAGTTAACCTGAAGTGAAGCATCGGAATCTAAAACAGGACTCACAGGAGAGGTTCAAATCATTGAAAGATGGAGTGTCAGTCCTCTTGTACTAAAGTCGGCAGTATCCCTATTGTATTAAATTCGGATGGAAATTCTGTGTTTCATCATCGATAAGAAGGTCCAAGGGATACAGTAAACCTGAAGTGAAGCATCGGAATCTAAAACTGGACTCCCAGGTGAGGTTAAATCATAGAAAGTTTGAGTGTCAGTCCTCTTGTACTTCAGTCGGCATTGTGCCTTTTGTATTAAATTCGGATGCAATTTCTGTGTTCCATCATCAATAAGAAGGTCCAAGGGATACGGCAAACCAGAAGTGAAGCATCGGAATCTAAAACTGGACTCACGGGAGAGGTTCAAATCATAGAAAATTAGAGTGTCTGTCCTCTTGTACTTAAGTCGGCATTGTGCTTTTTGTATTAAATTCGGATGCAATTTCTGTGTTTCATCATCAATATGAAGGTCCAAGGGATACTGTAAAATTGAAGTGAAGCATCGTAATCTAAAACTGGACTCACAGGTGAGGTTCAAATCATAGATAGTTAGAGTGTCAGTCCTCTTGTACTTAAGTCGGCATTGTGCCATTTGTATTAAATTCGGATGCAATTTCTGTGTTTCATCATCAATAAGAAGGTCCAAGGGATATAGTAAACCTGAAGTGAAGCAGCGGAATCTAAAACTGGACTCACAGCAGAGGCTCAATTCATAGAAAGTTAGAGTGTCAGTTCTCTTGTACTTAAGTCGGCATTGTGCCTCTTGTATTGAATTCGGATGCAATTTCTGTGTTTCATCGTCAATAAGAAGGTCCAAGGGATACAGTAAACCTGAAGTGAAGCATCGGAATCTAAAACTGGACTCACAGGAGAGGATCAAATAATTGAAAGTTAGAGTGTGAGTCCTCTTGTACTTAAGTCGGCATTGTGCCTTTTGTATTATATTCGGATGCAATTTCTGTGCTTCATCGTCAATAAGAAGGTCCAAGGGATACAGTAAACCTGAAGTGAAGCATCGGAATCTAAAAGTGGACTCACAGGAGAGGATCAAATAATTGAAAGTTTGAGTGTCAGTCCTCTTGTCCTTAAGTCGGCGTTGTGCGTTTTGTATTAAATTCGGATGCAATTTCTGTGCTTCATCGTCAATAAGTAGGTCCAAGGGATACAGCAAACCTAAAGTGAAGCATCGGAATCTAAAACTGGACTCACAGGAGAGGTACAAACTGTAGAAAGTTAGAGCATCAGTCCTCTTGTACTTAAGTCGGCATTGTGCCTTTTGTATTAAATTCGGATGCAATTTCTGTGTTTCATCGTCAATAAGAAGGTCCAAGGGATACAGTAAACCAGAAGTGAAGCATCGGAATCTAAAACTGGACTAAAATGGGAAGGTTAAAATCATAGAAAATTAGAGTGTCAGTCATCTTGTACTTAAGTCGCCATTGTGCCATTTGTATTAAATTCGGATGCAATATCTGTGTTTCATCGTCAACAAGAAGGTCCAAGGGATTCAGTAAACCTGAAGTGAAGCATCGGAATCTAAAACTGGACTCAAAGGAGAGGTTCAAAACATAGAAAGTTAGAGAGTCCTCTTGTACTTCAATCGGCATTGTGCCTTTTGTATTAAATTCGGATGCATTTTCTGTGTTTCATCGTCAATAAGAATGTCCAAGGGAAACAGTAAACCTGAAGTGAAGCATCGGAATCTAAAACTGGACTCACAGGAGAGGTTCAAATCATAGACAGTTAGAGTGTAGAGTCCTCTTGTACTTAAATCTGCATTGTGCCTTTTGTATTAAATTCGGATGCAATTTCTGTGTTTCATCGTCAATAAGGGGGTCCAAGATATACAGTAAACCTGAAGTGAAGCATCGGAACTTAAAACTGGACTCACAGGTGAGGTTCAAATCATAGAAAGTTAGAGTGTCAGTCCTCTTGTACTTAAGTCGGCATTGTGCCTTTTGTATTAAATTCGGATGCAATTTCAGGGCTACATCATCAATAAGAAGGTCCAAGGGTTACAATAAACCTGAAGTGAAGCATTGGAATCTAAAACTGGACTCACAGCAGAGGTTCAAATCATAGAATGATAGAGTGTCAGTCCTCTTGTACTTAAGACGGCATTCTGCCTTTTGTATTAAATTCGGATGCAATTTCTGTGCTTCATGGTCAATACGACGGTCCAAGGTATACACTAAACCTGAAGTGAAGCATCGGAATCTAAAACTGGTCTCACAGGAGAGGTTCAAATCATAGAAAGTTAGAGTGTCTGTCCTCTTGTACTTAAGTCGGCATTGAGCTTTTTACATTAAATTCGGATTCAATTTCTGTGCTTCATCATCAATAAGAAGGTCCAAGGGATACAGTAAACCTGAAGTGAAGCATCGGAATCTAAAACTGGACTCACAGGAGAGGTTCAAATCATAGAGAGTAACAGTGTCAGTCCTCTAGTAAATAAGTCGGAATTATTTCTTTTGTAATTAATTCGGATGCAATTTCTGTGCCTCATCGTTAATAAGAAGGTCCAAGGAATACAGTAAACCTGAAGTGGAGTATCGAAATCTAAAACTGGACTCACAGGAGTGGTTCAAATCATAGAAATTTAGAGTGTCAGTCCTCTTGTACTTAAGTCGGCATTGTGCCTTTTGTATTAAAGTCGGATGCTACTTCTGAGTTTCATCATCAATAAGAAGGTCCAAGGGAGACAGTAAACCTGAAGTGAAGCATCGGAATCTAAAACTGGACTCACAAGAGAGGTTCAAATCATAGAAAGTTAGAGTGTCAGTCCTGTTGTACTTAAGTCGGCATTGTGCCTTTTGTGTTAAATTCGGATGCAATTTCTGTGCTTCATCGCCAATAAGATGGTCCAAGGTATACAGTAAACCTGAAGTGAAGCGTCGTAATCTAAAACCCTGACTCACAGGAGAGGTTCAAATCATAGAGACATAGAGTGTCAGTCCTCTTGTACTTATGTCGGCATTGTGCCTTTTGAATTTAATTCCGATGCAATATCTGTGTTTCATCGTCAATAAGAAAGTCCAAGGGATGCATTAAACCTGAAATGAGGCATCGGAATCTAAAACTGGACTCACAGGAGAAGTTTAAATCATAGAAAGTTAGAGTGTCAGTCCTCTTGTACTTAAGTCGGCATTGTGCCTTTTGTATTAAATTCGGATGCAATTTCTGTGCTTCATTGCCAATATGAAGGTCCAAGGTATTCAGTTAACCTGAAGTGAAACATCGGAATCTAAAACTGGACTCACAGGAGAGCTTCAAATCATAGAAAGTTAGAGTTTCAGTCCTCTTGTACTTAAGTCGGCAGTGTGCCTTTTGTATAAAATTCGGATGCAATTTCTGTGTTTCATCGTCAATAAGAAGGTCCAAGGGATACAGTATACCTGAAGTGAAGCATCGGAATCTAAAACTGGACTCACAGGAGAGGTTCAAATCATAGAAAGTTATAGTGTCAGTTCTCTTGTACTTAAGTCAGCATTGTGCCTTTCGTATTAAATTCGGATGCAATTTCTGTGTTTCATCGTGAATAAGTAGGTCCATGGGATACAGTACACCTGAAGTGAAGCATCGGAATCTAAAACTGGACTCACAGCAGAGGTTCAAATCATAGAATGATAGAGTGTCAGTCCTCTTGTACTTAAGACGGCATTCTGCCTTTTGTATTAAATTCGGATGCAATTTCTGTGCTTCATGGTCAATAAGACGGTCCAAGGTATACACTAAACCTGAAGTGAAGCATCGGAATCTAAAACTGGTCTCACAGGAGAGGTTCAAATCATAGAAAGTTAGAGTGTCTGTCCTCTTGTACTTAAGTCGGCATTGAGCTTTTTACATTAAATTCGGATTCAATTTCTGTGTTTCATCATCAATAAGAAGGTCCAAGGGATACAGTAAACCTGAAGTGAAGCATCGGAATCTAAAACTGGACTCACGGGAGAGGTTCAAATCATAGAAAATTAGAGTGTCTGTCCTCTTGTACTTAAGTCGGCATTGTGCTTTTTGTATTAAATTCGGATGCAATTTCTGTGTTTCATCATCAATATGAAGGTCCAAGGGATACTGTAAAATTGAAGTGAAGCATCGTAATCTAAAACTGGACTCACAGGTGAGGTTCAAATCATAGATAGTTAGAGTGTCAGTCCTCTTGTACTTAAGTCGGCATTGTGCCATTTGTATTAAATTCGGATGCAATTTCTGTGTTTCATCATCAATAAGAAGGTCCAAGGGATATAGTAAACCTGAAGTGAAGCAGCGGAATCTAAAACTGGACTCACAGCAGAGGCTCAATTCATAGAAAGTTAGAGTGTCAGTTCTCTTGTACTTAAGTCGGCATTGAGCCTCTTGTATTGAATTCGGATGCAATTTCTGTGTTTCATCGTCAATAAGAAGGTCCAAGGGATACAGTAAACCTGAAGTGAAGCATCGGAATCTAAAACTGGACTCACAGGAGAGGATCAAATAATTGAAAGTTAGAGTGTGAGTCCTCTTGTACTTAAGTCGGCATTGTGCCTTTTGTATTATATTCGGATGCAATTTCTGTGCTTCATCGTCAATAAGAAGGTCCAAGGGATACAGTAAACCTGAAGTGAAGCATCGGAATCTAAGACTGGACTCACAGGAGAGGATCAAATAATTGAAAGTTTGAGTGTCAGTCCTCTTGTCCTTAAGTCGGCGTTGTGCGTTTTGTATTAAATTCGGATGCAATTTCTGTGCTTCATCGTCAATAAGTAGGTCCAAGGGATACAGCAAACCTAAAGTGAAGCATCGGAATCTAAAACTGGACTCACAGGAGAGGTACAAATTGTAGAAAGTTAGAGCATCAGTCCTCTTGTACTTAAGTCGGCATTGTGCCTTTTGTATTAAATTCGGATGCAATTTCTGTGTTTCATCGTCAATAAGAAGGTCCAAGGGATACAGTAAACCAGAAGTGAAGCATCGGAATCTAAAACTGGACTAAAATGGGAAGGTTAAAATCATAGAAAATTAGAGTGTCAGTCATCTTGTACTTAAGTCGCCATTGTGCCATTTGTATTAAATTCGGATGCAATATCTGTGTTTCATCGTCAACAAGAAGGTCCAAGGGATTCAGTAAACCTGAAGTGAAGCATCGGAATCTAAAACTGGACTCAAAGGAGAGGTTCAAAACATAGAAAGTTAGAGAGTCCTCTTGTACTTCAGTCGGCATTGTGCCTTTTGTATTAAATTCGGATGCATTTTCTGTGTTTCATCGTCAATAAGAATGTCCAAGGGAAACAGTAAACCTGAAGTGAAGCATCGGAATCTAAAACTGGACTCACAGGAGAGGTTCAAATCATAGACAGTTAGAGTGTAGAGTCCTCTTGTACTTAAATCTGCATTGTGCCTTTTGTATTAAATTCGGATGCAATTTCTGTGTTTCATCGTCAATAAGGGGGTCCAAGATATACAGTAAACCTGAAGTGAAGCATCGGAACTTAAAACTGGACTCACAGGTGAGGTTCAAATCATAGAAAGTTAGAGTGTCAGTCCTCTTGTACTTAAGTCGGCATTGTGCCTTTTGTATTAAATTCGGATGCAATTTCAGGGCTACATCATCAATAAGAAGGTCCAAGGGTTACAATAAACCTGAAGTGAAGCATTGGAATCTAAAACTGGACTCACAGCAGAGGTTCAAATCATAGAATGATAGAGTGTCAGTCCTCTTGTACTTAAGACGGCATTCTGCCTTTTGAATTTAATTCCGATGCAATATCTGTGTTTCATCGTCAATAAGAAAGTCCAAGGGATGCATTAAACCTGAAATGAGGCATCGGAATCTAAAACTGGACTCACAGGAGAAGTTTAAATCGTAGAAAGTTAGAGTGTCAGTCCTCTTGTACTTAAGTCGGCATTGTGCCTTTTGTATTAAATTCGGATGCAATTTCTGTGCTTCATTGCCAATAAGAAGGTCCAAGGTATTCAGTTAACCTGAAGTGAAACATCGGAATCTAAAACTGGACTCACAGGAGAGCTTCAAATCATAGAAAGTTAGAGTTTCAGTCCTCTTGTACTTAAGTCGGCAGTGTGCCTTTTGTATTAAATTCGGATGCAATTTCTGTGTTTCATCGTCAATAAGAAGGTCCAAGGGATACAGTATACCTGAAGTGAAGCATCGGAATCTAAAACTGGACTCCCAGGAGAGGTTCAAATCATAGGAAGTTATAGTGTCAGTTCTCTTGTACTTAAGTCAGCATTGTGCCTTTCGTATTAAATTCGGATGCAATTTCTGTGTTTCATCGTGAATAAGAAGGTCCATGGGATACAGTACACCTGAAGTGAAGCATCGGAATCTAAAACTGGACTCACAGCAGAGGTTCAAATCATAGAATGATAGAGTGTCAGTCCTCTTGTACTTAAGACGGCATTCTGCCTTTTGTATTAAATTCGGATGCAATTTCTGTGCTTCATGGTCAATAAGACGGTCCAAGGTATACACTAAACCTGAAGTGAAGCATCGGAATCTAAAACTGGTCTCACAGGAGAGGTTCAAATCATAGAAAGTTAGAGTGTCTGTCCTCTTGTACTTAAGTCGGCATTGAGCTTTTTACATTAAATTCGGATTCAATTTCTGTGTTTCATCATCAATAAGATGGTCCAAGGGATACAGTAAACCTGAAGTGAAGCATCGGAATCTAAAACTGGACTCACAGGAGAGGTTCAAATCATAGAGAGTAACAGTGTCAGTCCTCTAGTAAATAAGTCGGAATTATTTCTTTTGTAATTAATTCGGATGCAATTTCTGTGTCTCATCGTTAATAAGAAGGTCCAAGGAATACAGTAAACCTGAAGTGGAGTATCGGAATCTAAAACTGGACTCACAGGAGTGGTTCAAATCATAGAAATTTAGAGTGTCAGTCCTCTTGTACTTAAGTCGGCATTGTGCCTTTTGTATTAAAGTCGGATGCTACTTCTGAGTTTCATCATCAATAAGAAGGTCCAAGGGAGACAGTAAACCTGAAGTGAAGCATCGGAATCTAAAACTGGACTCACAAGAGAGGTTCAAATCATAGAAAGTTAGAGTGTCAGTCCTGTTGTACTTAAGTCGGCATTGTTCCTTTTGTGTTAAATTCGGATGCAATTTCTGTGCTTCATCGCCAATACGATGGTCCAAGGTATACAGTAAACCTGAAGTGAAGCGTCGTAATCTAAAACCCTGACTCACAGGAGAGGTTCAAATCATAGAGACATAGAGTGTCAGTCCTCTTGTACTTATGTCGGCATTGTGCCTTTTGAATTTAATTCCGATGCAATATCTGTGTTTCATCGTCAATAAGAAAGTCCAAGGGATGCATTAAACCTGAAATGAGGCATCGGAATCTAAAACTGGACTCACAGGAGAATTTAAAATCATAGAAAGTTAGAGTGTCAGTCCTCTTGTACTTAAGTCGGCATTGTGCCTTTTGTATTAAATTCGGATGCAATTTCTGTGCTTCATTGCCAATAAGAAGGTCCAAGGTATTCAGTTAACCTGAAGTGAAACATCGGAATCTAAAACTGGACTCACAGGAGAGCTTCAAATCATAGAAAGTTAGAGTTTCAGTCCTCTTGTACTTAAGTCGGCAGTGTGCCTTTTGTATTAAATTCGGATGCAATTTCTGTGTTTCATCGTCAATAAGAAGGTCCAAGGGATACAGTATACCTGAAGTGAAGCATCGGAATCTAAAACTGGACTCACAGGAGAGGTTCAAATCATAGAAAGTTATAGTGTCAGTTCTCTTGTACTTAAGTCAGCATTGTGCCTTTCGTATTAAATTCGGATGCAATTTCTGTGTTTCATCGTGAATAAGAAGGTCCATGGGATACAGTACACATGAAGTGAAGCATCGGAATCTAAAACTGGACTCACAGGAGAGGATCAAATAATAGAAAGTTAGAGTGTCAGTCCTCTTGTACTTAAGTCGGCATTGTGCCTTTTGTATTGAACTCGGATGCAATTTCTCTGCTTCATCGCCAATAAGAAGGTCCAAGGTATACAGTAAACCTGAAGTGAAGCGTCGGAATCCAAAACAGGACTCACAGGAGAGGTTCAAATCATTGAAAGATGGAGTGTCAGTCCTCTTGTACTTAAGTCGGCAGTATACCTTTTGTATTAAATTCGGATGCAAATTCTGTGTTTCATCATCAATAAGAAGGTCCAAGGGATACAGTAAACCTGAAGTGAAGCATCGGAATCTAAAACTGGACTCCCAGGTGAGGTTAAATCATTGAAAGTTTGAGTGTCAGTCCTCTTGTACTTCAGTCGGCATTGTGCCTTTTGTATTAAATTCGGATGCAATTTCTGTGTTTCATCATCAATAAGAAGGTCCAAGGGATACGGTAAACCAGTAGTGAAGCATCGGAATCTAAAACTGGACTCACGGGTGAGGTTCAAATCATAGAAAGTTAGAGTGTAGAGTCCTCTTGTACTTAAATCGGCATTGTGCCTTTTGTATTAAATTCGGATGCATTTTCTGTGTTTCATCGTCAATAAGAGGATCCAAGATATACAGTAAACCTGAAGTGAAGCATCGGAACTTAAAACTGGACTCACAGGTGAGGTTCAAATCATGGAATGATAGAGTGTCAGTCCTCTTGTACTTAAGCCGGCATTCTGCCTTTCGTATTAAATTCGGATGCAATTTCTGTGCTTCATGGTCAATAAGACGGTCCAAGGTATACACTAAACCTGAAGTGAAGCATCGGAATCTAAAACTGGTCTCACAGGAGAGGTTCAAATCGTAGAAAGTTAGAGTGTCTGTCCTCTTGTACTTAAGTCGGCATTGTGCCTTTTGTATTAAATTCGGATTCAACTTCTGTGTTTCATCGTCAATAAGAAGGTCCAAGGTATAAAGTAAACCTGAAGTGAAGCATCGGAATCTATAACTGGACTAACAGGTGTGGTTCAAATTATAGAAAGTTAGGGTGTCAGTCCTCTTGTACTTCAGTCGGCATTGAGCTTTTTATATTAAATTCGGAATCAATTTCTGTGTTTCATCATCAATAAGAAGGTCCAAGGGATACAGTAAACCTTAAGTGAAGCATCGGAATCTAAACCTGGACTCACAGGAGAGGTTCAAATCATAGAGAGTAAGAGTGTCAGTCCTCTAGTAATTAAGTCGGAATTATTTCTTTTGTAATTAATTTGGATGCAATTTCTGTGTCTCATCGTTAATAAGAAGGTCCAAGGAATACAGTAAACCTGAAGTGGAGTATCGGAATCTAAAACTGGACTCACAGGAGTGGTTCAAAGCATAGAAATTTTTGAGTGTCAGTCCTCTTGTACTTAAGTCGGCATTGTGCCTTTTGTATTAAAGTCGGATGCTATTTCTGAGTTTCATCATCAATAAGAAAGTCCAAGGGAGACAGTAAACCTGAAGTGAAGCATCGGAATCTAAAACTGGACTCACAGGAGAGGTTCAAATCATAGAAAGTTAGAGTGTCAGTCCTGTTGCACTTAAGTCGGCATTGTGCCTTTTATATTAAATTCGGATGCAATTTCTGTGTTTCATCGTCAATAAGATGGTCCAAGGGATACAGTAAACCTGATGTGAAGCATCGGAATCTAAAACTGGAGTCACAGGAGAGGTTCAATTCATAGAAAGTTACAGTGTCAGTCCTCTTGTACTTAAGTCGGCATTGTGCCTTTTGTGTTAAATTCGGATGCAATTTCTGTGCTTCATCGCCAATAAGATGGTCCAAGGTATACAGTAAACCTGAAGTGAAGCGTCGGAATCTAAAACCCTGACTCACAGGAGAGGTTCAAACAATAGAAACATAGAGTGTCAGTCCTCTTGTACTTAAGTCGGCATTGTGCCTTTTGAATTTAATTCCGATGCAATTTCTGTGTTTCATCGTCAATAAGAAAGTCCAAGGGATGCATTAAACCTGAAATGAAGCATCGGAATCTAAAACTCGACTCACAGGAGAGGTTTAAATCATAGAAAGTTAGAGTGTCAGTCCTCTTGTACTTAAGTCGGCATTGTGCCTTTTGTATTAAATTCGGATGCAATTTCTGTGCTTCATTGCCAATAAGAAGGTCCAAGGTATACAGTTAACCTGAAGTGAAACATCGGAATCTAAAACTGGACTCACAGGAGAGGTTCAAATCATAGAAAGTTAGAGTTTCAGTCCTCTTGTACTTAAGTCGGCAGTGTGCCATTTGTATTAAATTCGGATGCAATTTCTGTGTTTCATCGTCAATAAGAAGGTCCAAGGGATACAGTAAACCTGAAGTGAAGCATCGGAATCTAAAACTGGACTCACAGGAGAGGTTCAAATCATAGAATTTTATAGTGTCAGTTCTCTTGTACTTAAGTCAGCATTGTGCCTTTCGTATTAAATTCGGATGCAATTTCTGTGTTTCATCGTGAATAAGAAGGTCCATGGGATACAGTACACCTGAAGTGAAGCATCGGAATCTAAAAGTGGAGTCACAGGAGAGGATCAAATAATAGAAAGTTAGAGTGTCAGTCCTCTTGTACTTAAGTCGGCATTGTGCCTTTTGTATTGAACTCGGATGCAATTTCTCTGCTTCATCGCCAATAAGAAGGTCCAAGGTATACAGTAAACCTGAAGTGGAGCGTCGGAATCTAAAACAGGGCTCACAGGAGAGGTTCAAATCATTGAAAGATGGAGTGTCAGTCCTCTTGTACTTAAGTCGGCAGTATCCCTATTGTATTAAATTCGGATGCAAATTCTGTGTTTCATCATCAATAAGAAGGTCCAAGGGATACAGTAAACCTGAAGTGAAGCATCGGAATCTAAAACTGGACTCCCAGGTGAGGTTAAATCATAGAAAGTTTGAGTGTCAGTCCTCTTGTACTTCAGTCGGCATTGTGCCTTTTGTATTAAATTCGGATGCAATTTCTGTGTTTCATCATCAATAAGAAGGTCCAAGGGATACGGTAAACCAGTAGTGAAGCATCGGAATCTAAAACTGGACTCACGGGAGAGGTTCAAATCATAGAAAATTAGAGAGTCAGTCCTCTTGTACTTAAGTCGGCATTGTGCCTTTTGTATTAAATTCGGATGCAATTTCTGTGTTTAATCATCAATATGAAGGTCCAAGGGATACAGTAAACCTGAAGTGAAGCATCGGAATCTAAAACTGGACTCACAGGAGAGGTTCAAATCATAGAAAGTTAGAGTTTCAGTCCTCTTGTACTGAAGTCGGCATTGTGCCTTTTGTATTAAATTCGGATGCTATTTCTGTGATTCATCGTCAATAAGAAGGTCCAAGGGACACAGTAAACCTGAAGTGAAGCATCGGAATTTAAACTGGACTCACAGGAGAGGTTCAAATCATAGAAAGTTATCGTGTCAGTTCTCTTGTACTTATGTCAGCATTGTGCCTTTCGTATTAAATTCGGATGCTATTTCTGTGTTTCATCGTGAATAAGAAGGTCCATGGGATACAGTACACCCAAAGTGAAGCATCGGAATCTAAAACTGGACTCACAGGAGAGGTTCAAATCATAGAAAGTTAGAGTGTCAGTCCTCTTGTACTTAAGTCGGCATTGTGCCTTTGGAATTTAATTCCGATGCAATTTCTGTGTTTCATCGTCAATATGAAGGTCCAAGGGATACAGTAAACCTGAAGTGAAGCATCGGAATCTAAAACCGGACTCACAGGAGAGGTTCAAATCATTGAAAGATGGAGTGTCAGTCCTCTTGTACTTATGTGGGCAGTATCCCTATTGTATTAAATTCGGATGCAATTTCTGTGTTTCATCATCAATAAGAAGGTCCAAGGGATACGGTAAACCAGAAGTGAAGCATCGGAATCTAAAACTGGACTCACGGGAGAGGTCCAAATCATAGAAAATTAGAGTGTCAGTCCTCTTGTACTTAAGTCGGCATTGTGCCTTTTGTATTAAATTCGGATGCAATTTCTGTGTTTCATCATCAATATGAAGGTCCAAGGGATACAGTAAACCTGAAGTGAAGCATTGGAATCTAAAACTGGACTCACAGGTGAGGTTCAAATCATAGATAGTTAGAGTGTCAGTCCTCCTGTACTTAAGTCGGCATTGTGCCATTTGTATTAGATTCGGATGCAATTTCTTTGTGTCTTCATCAATAAGAAGGTCCAAGGGATATAGTAAAACTGAAGTGAAGCAGCGCAATCTAAAACTGGACTCACAGCAGAGGCTCAATTCATAGAAAGTTACAGTGTCAGTCCTCTTGTACTTAAGTCGGCATTGTGCCTCTTGTATTGAATTCGGATGCAATTTCTGTGTTTCATCGTCAATAAGAAGGTCCAAGGGATACAGTAAACCTGAAGTGAAGCTTCGGAATCTAAAACTGGACTCACAGGAGAGGATCAAATAATTGAAAGTTAGAGTGTCAGTCCTCTTGTACTTAAGTCGGCATTGTGCCTTTTGTATTAAATTCGGATGCAATTTCTGTGCTTCATCGTCAATAAGAAGGTCCAAGGGATACAGTAAACCTGAAGTGAAGCATCGGAATCTAAAACTGGACTCACAGGAGAGGATCTAATAATTGAAAGTTAGAGTGTCAGTCCTCTTGTACTTAAGTCGGCGTTGTGCCTTTTGTATTAAATTCGGATGCAATTTCTGTGCTTCATTGTCAATAAGTAGGTCCAAGGGATACAGCAAACCTAAAGTGAAGCATCGGAATCTAAAACTGGACTCACAGGAGAGGTACAAATTATAGAAAGTTAGAGCATCAGTCCTCTTGTACTTAAGTCGGCATTGTGCCTTTTGTATTAAATTCGGATGCAATTTCTGTGTTTCATCGTCAATAAGAAGGTCCAAGGGATTCAGTAAGCCTGAAGTGAAGCATCGGAATCTAAAACTGGACTCACAGGAGAGGTACAAATTATAGAAAGTTAGAGCATCAGTCCTCTTTTACTTAAGTCGGCATTGTGCCTTTTGTATTAAATTCAGATGCAAATTCTGTGTTTCATCATCAATAAGAAGGTCCAAGGGATACAGTAAACCAGAAGTGAAGCATCGGAATCTAAAACTGGCCTAACAGGGGAGGTTAAAATCATAGAAGATTAGAGTGTCAGTCATCTTGTACTAAAGTCGGCATTGTGCCTTTTGTATTATATTCGGATGCAATTACTGTGCTTCATCGCCAATAAGAAGGTCCACGGGATACAGTAAGCCTGAAGTGAAGCATCGGAATCTAAAACTGGACTCACAGGAGAGGTACAAATTATAGAAAGTTAGAGCATCAGTCCTCTTGTACTTAAGTCGGCATTGTGCCTTTTGTATTAAATTCGGATGCAAATTCTGTGTTTCATCATCAATAAGAAGGTCCAAGGGATACAGTAAACCTGAAGTGAAGCATCGGAATCTAAAACTGGACTAAAATGGGAAGGTTAAAATCATAGAAAATTAGAGTGTCAGTCATCTTGTACTTAAGTCGGCATTGTGCCTTTTGTATTAAATTTGGATGCAATTACTGTGCTTCATCGCCAATAAGAAGGTCCAATGTATACAGTGAACCTGAAGTGAAGCATCGGAATCTATAGCTGGACTCACAGGAGAGGTTCAGATCATATAAAGTTAGAGTGACAGTCCACTTGTACCTAAGTCGGCATTGTGCCTTTAGAATTTAATTCCGATGCAATTTCTGTGTTTCATCGTCAATACGAAGGTCCAAGGGATACAGTAAAAATGAAGTGAAGAATCGGAATCTAAAACTGGACTCGCAGGAGAGGTTCAAAAAAAGAAAGTTAGAGTGTCAGTCGTCTTGTACTTAAGTCGGCATTGTGCCTTTTCTATTAAATTCGGATGCAATTTCTGTGCTTCATCGCCAAAGTGAAGGTTCAAGGTATACAGTAAACCTGAAGTGAAGCATCGGAATCTAAAACTGGACTCACAGGAGGGGTACTAATTATAGAAAGTTAGAGCATCAGTCCTCTTGTACTTAAGTCGTCATTGTGCCTTTTGTATTAAATTCGGATGCAATTACTGTGTTTCATCGTCAACAAGAAGGTCCAAGGGATACAGTAAGCCTGAAGTGAAGCATCGGAATCTAAAACTGGACTCACAGGAGAGGTTCAAATCATAGAAAGTTAGAGTGTCAGTCCTCTTGTACTTAAGTCGGTATTGTGCCCTTTGTATTAAATTCGGACGCAATTTCTGTGTTTCATCATCAATAAGAAGGTCCAAGGGATACAGTGAATCTGAAGTGAAGCTTCGGAATCTAAAACTGGACTCACAGGAGAGGTTCAAATCATAGAAAGTTAGAGTGTCAGTCCTCTTGTACTTAAGTCGGCATTGTGCCTTTTGTATTAAATTCGGATGCAATTTCTGAGTTTCATCGTCAATAAGAATATCCAAGGGATGCAGTAAACCTGAAGTGAAGCATCGGAATCTAAAACTGGACTAACAGGTGAGGTTCAAATCATAGAAGGTTAAAGTGTCAGTCCTCTTGTACTTAAGTCGGCATTGTGCGTTTTGTATTAACTTCGGATGCAATTTCTGAGTTTCATCGTCAATAACAATGTCCAAGGGATACAGTAAACCTGAAGTGAAGCATCGTAATCTAAAACTGGACTAACAGGTAAGGTTCAAATCATAGAAAGTTAGAGTGTCAGTCCACTTGTACTTCAGTCGGCATTGTGCTTTTTATATTAAATTCGGATTCAATTTCTGTGTTTCATCATCAATAAGAAGGTCGAAGGGATACAGTAAACCTGAAGTGAAGCATCGGAATGTAAAACTGGACTCATTGGAGAGTTTCAAATCATAGAAAGTTAGAGTGTCTGTCCTTTTGTACTTAAGTCGGCATTGTCTCTTTTGTAATTAATTCGGATGCAATTTCTGTGTTTCATCGTTAATAAGAAGGTCCAAGGGTTACAGTAAACCTGAAGTGAATCATCGGAATCTAAAATTGGACTCACAGGAGAGGTTCAAATCACAGAAATTTAGAGTGTCAGTCCTCTTGTACTTAAGTCGGCATTGTGCCTTTTGTATTAAATTCGGATGCAATTTCTGTGTTTCATCGTCAATAAGATGGTCCAAGAGATACAGTAAACCTGAAATGAAGCATCGGAATCTAAAACTGGACCCACAGGAGAGGTTCAAATCATAGAAAATAAGAGTGTCAGTCCTCTTGTACTTAAGTCGGCATTGTGCCTTTTGTATTAAATTCGGATGCAATTTCTGTGCTTCATCGCCAATAAGAAGGTCCAAGGTATAAAGTAAACCTGAAGTGAAGCGTCGGAATCTAAAACCCTGACTCACAGGAGAGGTTCAAATCATAGAAAAATAGAGTGTCAGTCCTCTTGTACTTAAGTCGGCATTGTGCCTTTTGATTTTAAATCCGATGCAATTTCTGTGTTTCATCGTCAATAAGAAGGTCCAAGGGATACATTAAACCTGAAGTGAAGCATCGGAATCTAAAACTGAACTTACAGGAGAGGTTTAAATCATAGAAAGTTAGAATGTCAGTCCTCTTGTACTTAAGTCGGCATTGTGCCTTTTGTATTAAATTCGGATGCAATTTCTGTGCTTCATTGCCAATAAGAAGGTCCAAGGTATACAGTAAACCTGAAGTGAAGCATCGGAATCTAAAACTATACTCACAGGAGAGGGTCAAACCATAGAAAGTTAGAGTGTCTGTCCCCTTGTACTTAAGTCGGCATTCTGCCTTTTGTATTAAATTAGGACGCAATTTCTGTGTTTCATCATGGATAAGAAGGTCCAAGGAATACTGTAAACCTGAAGTAAAGCATCGGATTCTAAAACTGGACTCACAGAAGAGGATCAAATAATAGAAAGTTAGAGTGTCAGACCTCTTGTACTTAAGTCGGCATTCTGCCTTTTGTATTAATTTCGGATGCAATTTCTGTGCTTCATCGCCAATAATAAGGTCCAAGGTATACAGTAAACCTGAAGTGAAGCATCGGAATCTAAATCTGGACTCACAGGAGAGGTTCAAATCATAGAAAGTTAGAGTGTCAGTCGTCTTGTACTTAAGTCGGCATTGTGCATTTTGTATTAAATTCGGATGCAATTTCTGTGTTTCATCGTCAATAAGAAGGTCCAAGGGATACAGTAAACCAGAAGTGAAGCATCGGAATCAAAAACTGGACTCACGGGAGAGGATAAAATCATAGATGGTGAGAGTGTCAGTCCTCTTGTACTTAAGCCGGTATTGTGCATTTTGTATTAAATTCGGATGCAATTTCTGTGTTTCATCGTCAATAAGAAGGTCCAAGGGATACAGTAAACTTGAAGTGAAGCATCGGAATTTAAAACTGGAGTCACCGGAGAGGTTCAAATCATAGGAAGTTAGAGTGTCAGTCCTCTTGTACTTAAGCCGGTATTGTGCATTTTGTATTAAATTCGGATGCAATTTCTGTGTTTCATCGTCAATAAGAAGGTCCAAGGGATACAGTAAACCTGAAGTGAAGCATCGGAATCTAAAACTGGACTCACAGGAGAGGTTCAAATCATAGAAAGTTAGAGTGTCAGTCGTCTTGTACTTAAGTCGGCATTGTGCCGTTTGTATTAAATTGGGATCCAATTTCTATGCTTCATCGCTAATAAGAAGGTACAAGGTATACAGTACACCTGAAGTGTAGCATCGGAATCTAAAACTGGACTCACAGGACAGGTACAAATTATAGAAAGTTAGAGCATCAGTCCTCTTGTACTTAAGTCGGCATTGTGCCATTTGTATTAAATTCGGATGCAATATCTGTGTTTCATCATCAATAAGAAGGTCCAAGGGATATAGTAAACCTGAAGTGAAGCAGCGGAATCTAAAACTGGACTCGCAGCAGAGGTTCAATTCATAGAAAGTTAGAGTGTCAGTCCACTTGTACTTAAGTCGGCATTGTGCCTTTTGTATTAAATTCGGATGCAATTTCTGTGTTTCATCGTCAATAAGAAGGTCCAAGGGATACAGTAAACCTGAAGTGAAGCATCGGAATTTAAAACTGGAGTCACAGGAGAGGTTGAAATCATAGAAAGTTAGTGTGTCAGTCCTCTTGTACTTATGTCGGCATTGTGCCTTTTTATTAAATTCGGATGCATTTTCTGTGTTTCATCGTCAATAAGAAAGTCCAAGGAATACAGTAAACCTGAAGTGAAGCATCGGAATCTAAAACTGGACTCACAGGAGAGGTTCAAATCATAGAAAGATAGAGTGGCAGTCCACTTGTACCTAAGTCGTCATTGTGCCTTTAGAATGTAATTCCGATGCAATTTCTGTGTTTCATCGTCAATACGAAGGTCCAAGGGATACAGTAAACCTGAAGTGAAGAATCGGAATCTAAAACTGGACTCGCAGGAGAGGTTCAAATCATAGAAAGTTAGAGTGTCAGTCCTCTCGTACTTAAGCCGGTATTGTGCCTTTTGTATTTATTTCGGATGCAATTTCTGTGTTTCATCGTCAATAAGAAGGTCCAAGGTATACAGTAAACCTGAAGTGAAGCATCGGAATCTAAAACTGGACTCAAAGGAGAAGTTCAAATCATAGAAAGTTAGAGTGTCAGTCGTCTTGTACTTAAGTCTGCATTGTGCCTTTTGTATTAAATTCGGATGCAATTTCTGTGCTTCATCGCCAATAAGAAGGTACAAGGTATACAGTAAACCTGAAGTGAAGCATCGGAATCTAAAACTGGACTCACAGAAGGGGTACAAATTATAGAAAGTTAGAGTATCAGTTCTCTTGTACTTAAGTCGGCATTGTGCCTTTTGTATTAAATTCGGATGCAATTTCTGTGTCTCATCGTCAATAAGAAGGTCCAAGGGATACAGTAAGCCTGAAATGAAGCATCGGAATCTAAAACTGGACCCACAGGAGAGGTTCAAATCATAGAAAGTTAGAGTGTCAGTCCTCTTGTACTTAAGTCGGTATTGTGCCTTTTGTATTACATTCGGATGCAATTTCTGTGTTTCATCATCAATAAGAAGCTCCAAGGGATACAGTAAACCTGAAGTGGAGCATCGGAATCCAAAACTGGACTCACAGGAGAGGTTAAAATCATAGAAAGTTAGAGTGTCAGTACTCTTGTACTTAAGTCGGCATTGTGCCTTTTGTATTAAATTCGGATGCGATTTCTGAGTTTCATCGTCAATAAGAATGTCCAAGGGATACAGTAAACCTGACGTGAAGCATCGGAATCTAAAACTGGACTAACAGGTGAGGTTCAAATCATAGAAAGTTAGAGTGTCAGTCCTCTTGTACTTAAGTCGGCATCGTGCCTTTTGTATTAAATTCGGATGCCATTTCTGAGTTTCATCGTCAATAAGAATGTCAAAGGGATACAGTAAACCTGAAGTGAAGCATCGGAATCTAAAACTGGACTAACAGGTGAGGTTCAAATCATAGTAAGTTAGAGTGTCAGTCCACTTGTACTTCAGTCGGCATTGTGCTTTTTATATTAAATTCGGATTCATTTTCTGTGCTTCATTGCCAATAAGAAGGTCCAAGGTATATAGTAAACCTGAAGTGAAGCAGCGGAATCTAAAACTGGACTCGCAGCAGAGGTTCAATTCATAGAAAGTTAGAGTGTCAATCCACTTGTACTTAAGTCGGCATTGTGCCTTTTGTATTAAATTCGGATGCAATTTCTGTGTTTCATCGTCAATAAGACGGTCCAAGGGATACAGTAAACCTGAAGTGAAGCATCGGAATCTAAAACTGGACTCACTGGAGAGATTCAAAACATAGAAAGTTTAAAGTGTCTGCCCTTTTGTACTTAAGTCGGCATTTTTTCTTTTGTAATTAAATCGGATGCAATTTCTGTGTTTCATCGTTAATAAGAATGTCCAAGGGATACAGTAAACCTGAAGTGAAGCTTCGGAATCTGTAATTGGACTCACAGGAGAGGTTCAAATCATAGAAATTTAGAGTGTCAGTCCTCTTGTACTAAAGTCGGCATTGTGCCTTTTGTATTATATTCGGATGCAATTTCTGAGTTTCATCATCAATACGAAAGTCCAACGGATACAGTAAACCTGAAGTGAAGCATAGGAATCTAAAACTGGACTCACAGGAGAGATTCAAATAATAGAAAGTTAGAGTTTCAGTCCTGTTGTACTTAAGTCGGCATTGTGCCTTTTGTATTAAATTCGGATGCAATTTCTGTGTTTCATCGTCAATAAGATGGTCCAAGAGATACAGTAAACCTGAAGTGAAGCATCGGAATCTAAAACTGGACTCACAGGAGAGGTTCAAATCATAGAAAGTTATAGTGTTACTTCTCTTGTACCTAAGTCGGCATTGTGCCTTTCGTATTAAATTCGAATGCAATTTCTGTGTTTCATCGTGGATAAGAAGGTCCAAGGGATACAGTAAACCTGAAGTGAAGCATCGGATTCTAAAACTGGACTCACAGGCGAGGATCCAATAATAGGAAGTTAGAGTGTCAGTCCTCTTGTACTTAAGTCGGCATTGTGCCTTTTGTATTAAATTCGGATGCAATTTCTGTGCTTCATCGCCAATAATAAGGTCCAAGGTATACAGCAAACCTAAAGTGAAGCATCGGAATCTAAAACTGGACTCACAAGAGAGGTTCAAATCATAGAAAGTTGGAGTGTCAGTCCTCTTGTACTTAAGTCGGCAGAGTGCCTTTTGTTTTAAATTCGGATGCAAATTCTGTGTTTCATCATCGATAAGAAGGTCCAAGGGATACAGTAAACCTGAAGTGAAGCATCGGAATCTAATACTGGACTTCCAGGTGAGGTTCAAATCATAGAAAGTTTGAGCGTCAGTCCTCTTGTACTTCAGTCGGCGATGTGCCTTTTGTATTAAATTCGGATACAATTTCTGTGTTTCATCATCAATAAGAAGGTCCAAGGGATACAGTAAACCTGAAGTGAAGCATCGGAATCTAAAACTGGACTAAAATGGGTAGGTTAAAATCATAGGAAATTCGAGTGTCAGTTACCTTGTACTTAAGTCGGCATTGTGCCATTTGAATTAAATCCGGATGCAATATCTGTGCTTCATCATCAATAAGAAGGTCCAAGGGACATAGTAAACCTGAAGTGAAGCAGCGGAATCTAAAACCTGACTCGCAGCAGAGGTTCAATTCATAGAAAGTTAGAGTGTCAGTCCACTTGTACTTAAGTCGGCATTGTGCCTTTTGTATTAAATTCGGATGCAATTTCTGTGTTTCATCGTCAATACGAAGGTCCAAGGGATTCAGTAAACCTGAAGTGAAGCATCGGAATTTAAAACTGGAGTCACAGGAGAGGTTCAAATCATAGAAAGTTAGTGTGTCAGTCCTCTTGTACTTATGTCGGCATTGTGCCTTTTTATTAAATTCGGATGCATTTTCTGTGTTTCATCGTCAATAAGAAGGTCCAAGGGATACAGTAAACTTGAAGTGAAGCATCGGAATTTAAAACTGGAGTCACCGGAGAGGTTCAAATCATAGGAAGTTAGAGTGTCAGTCCTCTTGTACTTAAGCCGGTATTGTGCCTTTTGTATTTATTTCGGATGCAATTTCTGTGTTTCATCGTCAATAAGGAGGTCCAAGGTATACAGTAAACCTGAAGTGAAGCATCGGAATCTAAAACTGGACTCACAGGAGAGGTTCAAATCATAGAAAGTTAGAGCGTCAGTCGTCTTGTACTTAAGCCTGCATTGTGCCTTTTGTATTAAATTCGGATGCAATTTCTGTGCTTCATCGCCAATAAGAAGGTACAAGGTATACAGTAAACCTGAAGTGAAGCATCGGAATCTAAAACTGGACTCACAGGAGGCGTACAAATTATAGAAAGTTAGAGCATCAGTCCTCTTGTACTTAAGTCGGCACTGTGCGTTTTGTATTAAATTCGGATGCAATTTCTGTGTTTCATCGTCAATAAGAAGGTCCAAGGGATACAGTAAGCCTGAAGTGAAGCATCGGAATCTAAAACTGGACTAACAGGTGAGGTTCAAATCATAGAAAGTTAGAGTGTCAGTCCTCCTGTACTTAAGTCGGCATCGTGCCTTTTGTATTAAATTCGGATGCAATTTCTGAGTTTCATCGTCAATAAGAATGTCAAAGGGATACAGTAAACCTGAAGTGAAGCATCGGAATCTAAAACTGGACTAACAGGTGAGGTTCAAATCATAGAAAGTTAGAGTGTCAGTCCACTTGTACTTCAGTCGGCATTGTGCTTTTTATATTAAATTCGGATTCATTTTCTGTGTTTCATCATCAATAAGAAGGTCCAAGGGATATAGTAAACCTGAGGTGAAGCAGCGGAATCTAAAACTGGACTCGCAGCAGAGGTTCAATTCATAGAAAGTTAGAGTGTCAATCCACTTGTACTTAAGTCGGCATTGTGCCTTTTGTATTAAATTCGGATGCAATTTCTGTGTTTCATCGTCAATAAGAAGGTCCAAGGGATACAGTAAACCTGAAGTGAAGCATCGGAATCTAAAACTGGACTCACTGGAGAGATTCAAAACATAGAAAGTTAGAGTGTCTGCCCTTTTGTACTTAAGTCGGCATTTTTTCTTTTGTAATTAATTCGGATGCAATTTCTGTGTTTCATCGTTAATAAGAATGTCCAAGGGATACAGTAAACCTGAAGTGAAGCATCGGAATCAAAAATTGGACTCACAGGAGAGGTTCAAATCATAGAAATTTAGAGTGTCAGTCCTCTTGTACTTAAGTCCGCATTGTGCCTTTTGTATTATATTCGGATGCAATTTCTGAGTTTCATCGTCAATAAGAATATCCAAGGGATGCAGTAAACCTGAAGTGAAGCATCGGAATCTAAAACTGGACTAACAGGTGAGGTTCAAATCATAGAAAGTTAAAGTGTCAGTCCTCTTGTACTTAAGTCGGCATTGTGCCTTTTGTATTAACTTCGGATGCAATTTCTGAGTTTCATCGTCAATAAGAATGTCCAAAGGATACAGTAAACCTGAAGTGAAGCATCGGAATCTAAAACTGGACTCACTGGAGAGTTTCAAATCATAGAAAGTTAGAGTGTTTGTCCTTTTGTACTTAAGTGGGCATTGTCTCTTTTGTAATAAATTCGGATGCAATTTCTGTGTTTCATCGTTAATAAGAAGGTCCAAGGGATACAGTAAACCTGAAGTGAAGCATCGGAATCTAAAATTGGACTCACAGGAGAGGTTCAAATCATAGAAATTTACAGTGTCAGTCCTCTTGTACTTAAGTCGGCGTTGTGCCTTTTGTATTAAATTCGGATGCAATTTCTGTGTTTCATCGTCAATAAGATGGTCCAAGAGATACAGTAAACCTGAAATGAAGCATCGGAATCTAAAACTGGACCCACAGAGGAGGTTCAAATCATAGAAAATAAGAGTGTCAGTCCTCTTGTACTTAAGTCGGCATTGTGCCTTTTGTATTAAATCCGATGCAATTTCTGTGTTTCATCGTCAATAAGAAGGTCCAAGGGATACATTAAACCTGAAGTGAAGCATCGGAATCTAAAACTGGACTTACAGGAGAGGGTTAAATCATAGAAAGTTAGAGTGTCAGTCCTCTTGTACTTAGGTCGGCATTGTGCCTTTTGTATTAAATTCGGATGCAATTTCTGTGCTTCATTGCCAATAAGAAGGTCCAAGGTATACAGTAAACCTGAAGTGAAGCATCGGAATCTAAAACTGGACTCACAGGAGAGGGTCAAACCATAGAAAGTTAGAGTGTCTGTCCTCTTGTACTTAAGTCGGCATTCTGCCTTTTGTATTAAATTAGGACGCAATTCCTGTGTTTCATCATGGATAAGAAGGTCCAAGGAATACTGTAAACCTGAAGTAAAGCATCGGATTCTAAAACTGGACTCACAGAAGAGGATCAAACAATAGAAAGTTAGAGTGTCAGACCTCTTGTACTTAAGTCGGCATTCTGCCTTTTGTATTAAACTCGGATGCAATTTCTGTGCTTCATCGCCAATAATAAGGTCCAAGGTATACAGTAAACCTGAAGTGAAGCATCGGAATCTAAATCTAGACTCACAGGAGAGGTTCAAATCATAGAAAGTTGGAATGTCAGTCCTCTTGTACTTAAGTCGGCAGTGTGCCTTTTGTATTAAATTCGGATGCAAATTCTGTGTTTCATCATCAATAAGAAGAACCAAGGGATACAGTAAACCTGAAGTGAAGCATCGGAATCTAATACTGGACTCCCAGGTGAGGTTCAAATCATAGAGAGTTTGAGCGTCAGTCCTTTTGTACTTCAGTCGGCGATGTGCCTTTTGTAGTAAATTCGGATGCAATTTCTGTGTTTCATCATCAATACGAAGGTCCAAGAGATACAGTAAACCAGAAGTGAAGCATCGGAATCAAAAACTGGAGTCACGGGAGAGGTTCAAATCATAGAAATTTAGAAGGTCACTCCTCTTGTACTAAAGTGGCATTGTGCCTTTTGTATTATATTCGGATGCAATTACTGTGCTTCATCGCCAATAAGAAGGTCCAATGTATACAGTAAACCTGAAGTGAAGCATCGGAATCTAAAGCTGGACTAAAATGGGAAGGTTAAAATCATAGAAAATTCGAGTGTCAGTCATCTTGTACTTAAGTCGGCATTGTGCCATTTGTATTAAATTCGGATGCAATATCTGTGTTTCATCATCAATAAGAAGGTCCAAGGTATACAGTAAACCTGAAGTGAAGAATCGAAATCTAAAACTGGACTCGCAGGAGAGGTTAAAATCATAGATGGTTAGAGTGTCAGTCCTCTTGTACTTAAGCCGGTATTGTGCATTTTGTATTAAATTCGGATGCAATTTCTGTGTTTCATCGTCAATAAGAAGGTCCAAGGGATACAGTAAACCTGAAGTGAAGCATCGGAATCTAAAACTGGACTCACAGGAGAGGTTCAAATCATAGAAAGTTAGAGTGTCAGTCGTCTTGTACTTAAGTCGGCATTGTGCCGTTTGTATTAAATTGGGATGCAATTTCTATGCTTCATCGCCAATAAGAAGGTACAAGGTATACAGTAAACCTGAAGTGTAGCATCGGAATCTAAAACTGGACTCACGGGAGAGGTTCAAATCATAGAAAGTTAGAGTGTCAGTCCACTTGTACTTAAGTCGGCATTGTGCCTTTTGAATTTAATTCCGATGCAATTTCTGTGTTTCATCGTCAATAAGAAAGTCCAAGGAATACAGTAAACCTGAAGTGAAGCACCGGAATCTAAAACTGGACTCACAGGAGAGGTTCAAATCATAGAAAGTTAGAGTGACAGTCCACTTGTACCTAAGTCGGCATTGTGCCTTTAGAATTAAATTCCGATGCAATTTCTGTGTTTCATCGTCAATACGAAGGTCAAAGGGATACAGTAAACCTGAAGTGAAGAATCGGAATCTAAAACTGGACTCGCAGGAGAAGTTCAAATCATAGAAAGTTAGAGTGTCAGTCCTCCCGTACTTAAGCCGGTATTGTGCCTTTTGTATTTATTTCGATTGCAATTTCTGTGTTTCATCGTCAATAAGAAGGTCCAAGGTATACAGTAAACCTGAAGTGAAGCAGCGGAATCTAAAACTGGACTCGCAGCAGAGGTTCAATTCATAGAAAGTTAGAGTGTCAATCCACTTGTACTTAAGTCGGCATTGTGCCTTTTGTATTAAATTCGGATGCAATTTCTGTGTTTCATCGTCAATAAGAAGGTCCAAGGGATACAGTAAACCTGAAGTGAAGCATCGGAATCTAAAACTGGACTCACTGGAGAGATTCAAAACACAGAAAGTTAGAGTGTCTGCCCTTTTGTACTTAAGTCGGCATTTTTTCTTTTGTAATTAATTCGGATGCAATTTCTGTGTTTCATCGTTAATAAGAATGTCCAAGGGATACAGTAAACCTGAAGTGAAGCATCGGAATCTGAAATTGGACTCACAGGAGAGGTTCAAATCATAGAAATTTAGAGTGTCAGTCCTCTTGTACTTAAGTCGGCATTGTGCATTTTGTATTATATTCGGATGCAATTTCTGAGTTTCATCGTCAATAAGAATATCCATGGGATGCAGTAAACCTGAAGTGAAGCATCGGAATCTAAAACTGGACTAACAGGTGAGGTTCAAATCATAGAAAGTTAAAGTGTCAGTCCTCTTGTACTTAAGTCGGCATTGTGCCTTTTGTATTAATTTCGGATGCAATTTCTGAGTTTCATCGTCAATAAGAATGTCCAAGGGATACAGTAAACCTGAAGTGAAGCATCGGAATCTAAAACTGGACTAACAGGTGAGGTTCAAATCATAGAAAGTTAGAGTGTCAGTCCACTTGTACTTCAGTCGGCTTTGTGCTTTTAATATTAAATTCGGATTCAATTTCTGTGTTTCATCATCAATAAGAAGGTCGAAGGGATACAGTAAACCTGAAGTGAAGCATCGGAATCTAAAACTGGACTCACTGGAGAGTTTCAAATCATAGAAAGTTAGAGTGTCTGTCCTTTTGTACTTAAGTCGGCATTGTCTCTTTTGTAATTAATTCGGATGCAATTTCTGTGTTTCATCGTTAATAAGAAGGTCCAAGGGATACAGTAAACCTGAAGTGAAGCATCGGAATCTAAAATTGGACTCACAGGAGAGGTTCAAATCATAGAAATTTAGAGTGTCAGTCCTCTTGTACTTAAGTCGGCATTGTGCCTTTTGTATTAAATTCGGATGCAATTTCTGTGTTTCATCGTCAATAAGATGGTCCAAGAGATACAGTAAACCTGAAATGAAGCATCGGAATCTAAAACTGGACCCACAGGAGAGGTTCAAATCATAGAAAATAAGAGTGTCAGTCCTCTTGTACTTAAGTCGGCATTGTGCCTTTTGTATTAAATTCGGATGCAATTTCTGTGCTTCATCGCCAATAAGAAGGTCCAAGGTATACAGTAAACCTGAAGTGAAGCGTCGGAATCTAAAACCCTGACTCACAGGAGAGGTTCAAATCATAGAAAAATAGAGTGTTAGTCCTCTTGTACTTAAGTCGGCATTGTGCCTTTTGATTTTAAATCCGATGCAATTTCTGTGTTTCATCGTCAATAAGAAGGTCCAAGGGATACATTAAACCTGAAGTGAAGCATCGGAATCTAAAACTGGACTTACAGGAGAGGTTTAAATCATAGAAAGTTAGAGTGTCAGTCCTCTTGTACTTAAGTCGGCATTGTGCCTTTTGTATTAAATTCGGATGCAATTTCTGTGCTTCATTGCCAATAATAAGGTCCAAGGTATACAGTAAACCTGAAGTGAAGCATCGGAATCTAAAACTGGACTCACAGGAGAGGGTCAAACCATAGAAAATTAGAGTGTCTGTCCTCTTGTACTTAAGTCGGCATTCTGCCTTTTGTATTAACTTAGGACGCAATTTCTGTGTTTCATCATGGATAAGAAGGTCCAAGGAATACTGTAAACCTGAAGTAAAGCATCGGATTCTAAAACTGGACTCACAGAAGAGGATCAAATAATAGAAAGTTAGAGTGTCAGACCTCTTGTACTTAAGTCGGCATTCTGCCTTTTGTATTAAATTCGGATGCAATTTCTGTGCTTCATCGCCAATAATAAGGTCCAAGGTATACAGTGAACCTGAAGTGAAGCATCGGAATCTAAATCTGGACTCACAGGAGAGGTTCAAATCATAGAAAGTTGGAATGTCAGTCCTCTTGTACTTAAGTCGGCAGTGTGCCTTTTGTATTAAATTCGGATGCAAATTCTGTGTTTCATCATCAATAAGAAGGACCAAGGGATACAGTAAACCTGAAGTGAAGCATCGGAATCTAATACTGGACTCCCAGGTGAGGTTCAAATCATAGAGAGTTTGAGCGTCAGTCCTCTTGTACTTCAGTCGGCGATGTGCCTTTTGTAGTAAATTCGGCTGCAATTTCTGTGTTTCATCATCAATAAGAAGGTCCAAGAGATACAGTAAACCAGAAGTGAAGCATCGGAATCAAAAACTGGACTCACGGGAGAGGTTCAAATCATAGAAATTTAGAAGGTCAGTCCTCTTGTACTAAAGTCGGCATTGTGATTTTTGTATTATATTCGGATGCAATTACTGTGCTTCATCGCCAATAAGAAGGTCCAATGTATACAGTAAACCTGAAGTGAAGCATCGGAATCTAAAGCTGGACTAAGATGGGAAGGTTAAAATCATAGAAAATTCGAGTGTCAGTCATCTTGTACTTAAGTCGGCATTGTGCCATTTGTATTAAATTCGGATGCAATTTCTGTGTTTCATCATCAATAAGAAGGTCCAAGGGATACAGTAAACCTGAAGTGAAGAATCGAAATCTAAAACTGGACTCGCAGGAGAGGTTAAAAACATAGATGGTTAGAGTGTCAGTCCTCTTGTACTTAAGCCGGTATTGTGCATTTTGTATTAAATTCGGATGCAATTTCTGTGTTTCATCGTCAATAAGAAGGTCCAAGGGAAACAGTAAACCTGAAGTGAAGCATCAGAATCTAAAACTGGACTCACAGGAGAGGTTCAAATCATAGAAAGTTAGAGTGTCAGTCGTCTTGTACTTAAGTCGGCATTGTGCCGTTTGTATTAAATTGGGATGCAATTTCTATGCTTCATCGCCAATATGAAGGTACAAGGTATACAGTAAACCTGAAGTGTAGCATCGGAATCTAAAACTGGACTCACGGGAGAGGTTCAAATCATAGAAAGTTAGAAGGTCAGTCCTCTTGTACTTAAGTCGGCATTGTGCCTTTTGTATTAAATTCGGATGCAAATTCTGTGTTTCATCATCAATAAGAATGTCCATGGGATACAGTAAACCTGAAGTGAAGCATCGGAATCTAAAACTGGACTAAAATGGGTAGGTTAAAATCATAGGAAATTCGAGTGTCAGTTTTCTTGTACTTAAGTCGGCATTGTGCCATTTGTATTAAATTCAGATGCAATATCTGTGCTTCATCATCAATAAGAAGGTCCAAGGGACATAGTAAACCTGAAGTGAAGCAGCGGAATCTAAAACCGGACTCGCAGCAGAGGTTCAATTCATAGAAAGTTAGAGTGTCAGTCCACTTGTACTTAAGTCGGCATTGTGCCTTTTGTATTAAATTCGGATGCATTTTCTGTGTTTCATCGTCAATAAGAAGGTCCAAGGGATACAGTAAACTTGAAGTGAAGCATCGGAATTTAAAACTGGAGTCACCGGTGAGGTTCAAATCATAGGAAGTTAGAGTGTCAGTCCTCTTGTACTTATGTCGGCATTGTGCCTTTTGAATTTAATTCCGATGCAATTTCTGTGTTTCATCGTCAATAAGAAAGTCCAAGGAATACAGTAAACCTGAAGTGAAGCATCGGAATCTAAAACTGGACTCACTGGAGAGGTTCAAATCATAGAAAGTTAGAGTGACAGTCCACTTGTACCTAAGTCGGCATTGTGCCTTTAGAATTAAATTCCGATGCAATTTCTGTGTTTCATCGTCAATACGTAGGTCAAAGGGATATTGTAAACCTGAAGTGAAGAATCGGAATCTAAAACTGGACTCGCAGGAGAGGTTCAAATCATAGAAAGTTAGAGTGTCAGTCCTCCCGTACTTAAGCCGGTATTGTGCCTTTTGTATTTATTTCGGATGCAATTTCTGTGTTTCATCGTCAATAAGAAGGTCCAAGGTATACAGTAAACCTGAAGTGAAGCATCGGAATCTAAAACTGGACTCACAGGAGAGGTTCAAATCATAGAAAGTTAGAGTGTCAGTCGTCTTGTACTTAAGCCTGCATTGTGCCTTTTGTATTAAATTCGGATGCAATTTCTGTGCTTCATCGCCAATAAGAAGGTACAAGGTATACAGTAAACCTGAAGTGAATTATCGGAATCTAAAACTGGACTCACAGGAGGCGTACAAATTGTAGAAAGTTTGAGCATCAGTCCTCTTGTACTTAAGTCGGCACTGTGCCTTTTGTATTAAATTCGGATGCAATTTCTGTGTTTCATCGTCAATAAGAAGGTCCAAGGGATACAGTAAGCCTGAAGTGAAGCATCGGAATCTAAAAGTGGACCCACAGGAGGGGTTCAAATCATAGAAAGTTAGAGTGTCAGTCCTCTTGTACTTAAGTCGGTATTGTGCTTTTTGTATTAAATTCGGATGCAATTTCTGTGTTTCATCATCAATAAGAAGCTCCAAGGGATACAGTAAACCTGAAGTGAAGCATCGGAATCCAAAACTGGACTCACAGGAGAGGTTAAAATCATAGAAAGTTAGAGTGTCAGTCCTCTTGTACTTAAGTCGGCATTGTGCCTTTTGTATTAAATTCGGATGCAATTTCTGAGTTTCATCGTCAATAAGAATGTCCAAGGGATACAGTAAACGTGAAGTGAAGAATCGGAATCTAAAACTGAACTAACAGGTGAGGTTCAAATCATAGAAAGTTAGAGTGACAGTCCTCTTGTACTTAAGTCGGCATCGTGTCTTTTGTATTAAATTCGGATGCAATTTCTGAGTTTCATCGTCAATAAGAATGTCAAAGGGATACAGTAAACCTGAAGTGAAGCATCGGAATCTAAAACTGGACTAACAGGTGAGGTTAAAATCATAGAAAGTTAGAGTGTCAGTCCACTTGTACTTCAGTCGGCATTGTGCTTTTTATATTAAATTCGGATTCATTTTCTGTGTTTCATCATCAATAAGAAGGTCCAAGGGATATAGTAAACCTGAAGTGAAGCAGCGGAATCTAAAACTGGACTCGCAGCAGAGGTTCAATTCATAGAAAGTTAGAGTGTCAATCCACTTGTACTTAAGTCGGCATTGTGCCTTTGGTATTAAATTCGGATGCAATTTCTGTGTTTCATCGTCAATAAGAAGGTCCAAGGGATACAGTAAACCTGAAGTGAAGCATCGGAATCTAAAACTGGACTCACTGGAGAGATTCAAAACATAGAAAGTTAGAGTGTCTGCCCTTTTGTACTTAAGTCGGCATTTTTTCTTTTGTAATTAATTCGGATGCAATTTCTGTGTTTCATCGTTAATAAGAATGTCCAAGGGACACAGTAAACCTGAAGTGAAGCATCGGAATCTAAAATTGGACTCACAGGAGAGGTTCAAATCATAGAAATTTAGAGTGGCAGTCCTCTTGTACTTAAGTCGGCATTGTGCCTTTTGTATTATATTCGGATGCAATTTCTGAGTTTCATCGTCAATAAGAATATCCAAGGGATGCAGTAAACCTGAAATGAAGCATCGGAATCTTAAACTGGACTAACAGGTGAGGTTCAAATCATAGAAAGTTAAAGTGTCAGTCCTCTTGTACTTAAGTCGGCATTGTGCCTTTTGTATTAACTTCGGATGCAATTTCTGAGTTTCATCGTCAATAAGAATGTCAAAGGGATACAGTAAACCTGAAGTGAAGCATCGGAATCTAAAACTGGACTAACAGGTGAGGTTAAAATCATAGAAAGTTAGAGTGTCAGTCCACTTGTACTTCAGTCGGCATTGTGCTTTTTATATTAAATTCGGATTCATTTTCTGTGTTTCATCATCAATAAGAAGGTCCAAGGGATATAGTAAACCTGAAGTGGAGCAGCGGAATCTAAAACTGGACTCGCAGCAGAGGTTCAATTCATAGAAAGTTAGAGTGTCAATCCACTTGTACTTAAGTCGGCATTGTGCCTTTGGTATTAAATTCGGATGCAATTTCTGTGTTTCATCGTCAATAAGAAGGTCCAAGGGATACAGTAAACCTGAAGTGAAGCATCGGAATCTAAAACTGGACTCACTGGAGAGATTCAAAACATAGAAAGTTAGAGTGTCTGCCCTTTTGTACTTAAGTCGGCATTTTTTCTTTTGTAATTAATTCGGATGCAATTTCTGTGTTTCATCGTTAATAAGAATGTCCAAGGGACACAGTAAACCTGAAGTGAAGCATCGGAATCTAAAATTGGACTCACAGGAGAGGTTCAAATCATAGAAATTTAGAGTGTCAGTCCTCTTGTACTTAAGTCGGCATTGTGCCTTTTGTATTATATTCGGATGCAATTTCTGAGTTTCATCGTCAATAAGAATATCCAAGGGATGCAGTAAACCTGAAGTGAAGCATCGGAATCTTTAACTGGACTAACAGGTGAGGTTCAAATCATAGAAAGTTAAAGTGTCAGTCCTCTTGTACTTAAGTCGGCATTGTGCCTTTTGTATTAACTTCGGATGCAATTTCTGAGTTTCATCGTCAATAAGAATGTCCAAGGGATACAGTAAACCTGAAGTGAAGCATCGGAATCTAAAACTGGACTAACAGGTGAGGTTCAAATCATAGAAAGTTAGAGTGTCAGACCTCTTGTACTTAAGTCGGCATTGTGCTTTTTATATTAAATTCGGATGCAATTTCTGTGCTTCATCGCCAATAATAAGGTCCAAGGTATACAGTAAACCTGAAGTGAAGCATCCGAATCTAAATCTGGACTCACAGTAGGGGTTCAAATCATAGAAAGTTGGAATGTCAGTCCTCCTGTACTTAAGTCGGCAGTGTGCCTTTTGTATTAAATTCGGATGCAAATTCTGTGTTTCATCATCAATAAGAAGGACCAAGGGATACAGTAAACCTGAAGTGAAGCGTCGGAATCTAATACTGGACTCCCAGGTGAGGTTCAAATCATAGAGAGTTTGAGCGTCAGTCCTCTTGTACTTCAGTCGGCGATGTGCCTTTTGTAGTAAATTCGGATGCAATTTCTGTGTTTCATCATCAATAAGAAGGTCCAAGAGATACAGTAAACCAGAAGTGAAGCATCGGAATCAAAAACTGGACTCACGGGAGAGGTTCAAATCATAGAAATTTAGAAGGTCAGTCCTCTTGTACTAAAGTCGGCATTGTGATTTTTGTATTATATTCGGATGCAATTACTGTGCTTCATCGCCAATAAGAAGGTCCAATGTATACAGTAAACCTGAAGTGAAGCATCGGAATCTAAAGCTGGACTAAAATGGGAAGGTTAAAATCATAGAAAATTCGAGTGTCAGTCATCTTGTACTTACGTCGGCATTGTGCCATTTGTATTAAATTCGGATGCAATATCTGTGTATCATCATCAATAAGAAGGTCCAAGGGATACAGTAAACCTGAAGTGAAGAATAGAAATCTAAAACTGGACTCGAAGGGGAGGTTAAAATCATAGATGGTTAGAGTGTCAGTCGTCTTGTACTTAAGTCGGCATTGTGCCGTTTGTATTAAATTGGGATGCAATTTCCATGCTTCATCGCCAATAAGAAGGTACAAGGTATACAGTAAACCTGAAGTGTAGCATCGGAATCTAAAACTGGACTCGCGGGAGAGGTTCAAATCATAGAAAGTTAGAAGGTCAGTCCTCTTGTACTTAAGTCGGCATTGTGCCTTTTGTATTAAATTCGGATGCAAATTCTGTGTTTCATCATCAATAAGAAGGTCCAAGGGATACAGTGAACCTGAAGTGAAGCATCGGAATCTAAAACTGGACTAAAATGGGTAGGTTAAAATCATAGGAAATTCGAGTGTCAGTTATCTTGTACTTAAGTCGGCATTGTGCCATTTGTATTAAATTCGGATGCAATATCTGTGCTTCATCGTCAATAAGAAGGTCCAAGGGACATAGTAAACCTGAAGTGAAGCAGCGGAATCTAAAACCGGACTCGCAGCAGAGGTTCAATTCATAGAAAGTTAGAGTGTCAGTCCACTTGTACTTAAGTCGGCATTGTGCCTTTTGTATTAAATTCGGATGCAATTTCTGTGTTTCATCGTCAATACGAAGGTCCAAGGGATTCAGTAAACCTGAAGTGAAGCATCGGAAGTTAAAACTGGAGTCACAGGAGAGGTTCAAATCATAGAAAGTTAGTGTGTCAGTCCTCTTGTACTTATGTCGGCATTGTGCCTTTTTATTAAATTCGGATGCATTTTCTGTGTTTCATCGTCAATAAGAAGGTCCAAGGGATACAGTAAACTTAAAGTGAAGCATCGGAATTTAAAACTGGAGTCACCGGAGAGGTTCAAATCATAGGAAGTTAGAGTGTCAGTCCTCTTGTACTTAAGTCGGCATTGTGCCTTTTGAATTTAATTCCGATGCAATTTCTGTGTTTCATCGTCAATAAGAAAGTCCAAGGAATACAGTAAACCTGAAGTGAAGCATCGGAATCTAAAACTGGACTCACAGGAGAGGTTCAAATCATAGAAAGTTAGAGTGGCAGTCCACTTGTACCTAAGTCGGCATTGTGCCTTTAGAACTAAATTCCGATGCAATTTCTGTGTTTCATCGTCAATACGAAGGTCAAAGGGATACAGTAAACCTGAAGTGAAGAATCGGAATCTAAAACTGGACTCGCAGGAGAGGTTCAAATCGTAGAAAGTTAGAGTGTCAGTCCTCCCGTACTTAAGCCGGTATTGTGGCTTTTGTATTTATTTCGGATGCAATTTCTGTGTTTCATCGTCAATAAGAAGGTCCAAGGTATACAGTAAACCTGAAGTGAAGCATCGGAATCTAAAACTGGACTCACAGGAGAGGTTCAAATCATAGAAAGTTAGAGTGTCAGTCGTCTTGTACTTAAGCCTGCATTGTGCCTTTTGTATTAAATTCGGATGCAATTTCTTTGCTTCATCGCCAATAAGAAGGTACAAGGTATACAGTAAACCTGAAGTGAAGCATCGGAATCTAAAACTGGACTCACAGGAGGCGTACAAATTATAGAAAGTTAGAGCATCTGTCCTTTTGTACTTAAGTCGGCACTGTGCCTTTTGTATTAAATTCGGATGCAATTTCTGTGTTTCATCGTCAATAAGAAGGTCCAAGGGATACAGTAAGCCTGAAGTGAAGCATCGGAATCTAAAACTGGACCCACAGGAGAGGTTCAAATCATAGAAAGTTAGAGTGTCAGTCCTCTTGTACTTAAGTCGGTATTGTGCCTTTTGTATTAAATTCGGATGCAATTTCTGTGTTTCATCATCAATAAGAAGCTCCAAGGGATATAGTAAACCTGAAGTGGAGCATCGGAATCCAAAACTGGACTCACAGGAGAGGTTAAAATCATAGAAAGTTAGTGTGTCAGTCCTCTTGTACTTAAGTCGGCATTGTGCCTTTTGTATTAAATTCGGATGCAATTTCTGGGTTTCATCGTCAATAAGAATGTCCAAGGGATACAGTAAACCTGAAGTGAAGCATCGGAATCTAAAACTGGACTAACAGGTGAGGTTCAAATCATAGAAAGTTAGAGTGTCAGTCCTCTTGTACTTAAGTCGGCATCGTGCCTTTTGTATTAAATTCGGATGCAATTTCTGAGTTTCATCGTCAATAAGAATGTCAAAGGGATACAGTAAACCTGAAGTGAAGCATCGGAATCTAAAACTGGACTAACAGGTGAGGTTCAAATCATAGAAAGTTAGAGTGTCAGTCCACTTGTACTTCAGTCGGCATTGTGCTTTTTATATTAAATTCGGATTCATTTTCTGTGTTTCATCATCAATAAGAAGGTCCAAGGGATATAGTAAACCTGAAGTGAAGCAGCGGAATCTAAAACTGGACTCGCAGCCGAGGTTCAATTCATAGAAAGTTAGAGTGTCAATCCACTTGTACTTAAGTCGGCATTGTGACTTTTGTATTAAATTCGGATGCAATTTCTGTGTTTCATCGTCAATAAGAAGGTCCAAGGGATACAGTAAACCTGAAGTGAAGCATCGGAATCTAAAACTGGACTCACTGGAGAGATTCAAAACATAGAAAGTTAGAGTGTCTGCCCTTTTGTACTTAAGTCGACATTTTTTCTTTTGTAACTAATTCGGATGCAAATTCTGTGTTTCATCGTTAATAAGAATGTCCAAGGGATACAGTAAACCTGAAGTGAAGCATCGGAATCTAAAATTGGACTCACAGGAGAGGTCCAAATCATAGAAATTTAGAGTGTCAGTCCTCTTGTACTTAAGTCGGCATTGTGCCTTTTGTATTATATTCGGATGCAATTTCTGAGTTTCATCGTCAATAAGAATATCCAAGGGATGCAGTAAACCTGAAGTGAAGCATCGGAATCTAAAACTGGACTAACAGGTGAGGTTCAAATCATAGAAAGTTAAAGTGTCAGTCCTCTTGTACTTAAGTCGGCATTGTGCCTTTTGCATTAACTTCGGATGCAATTTCTGAGTTTCATCGTCAATAAGAATGTCCAAGGGATACAGTAAACCTGAAGTGAAGCATCGGAATCTAAAACTGGACTAACAGGTGAGGTTCAAATCATAGAAAGTTAGAGTGTCAGACCTCTTGTACTTAAGTCGGCATTGTGCTTTTTATATTAAATTCGGATGCAATTTCTGTGCTTCATCGTTAATAATGAGGTCCAAGGTATACAGTAAACCTGAAGTGAAGCATCGGAATCTAACTCTGGACTCACAGGAGGGGTTCAAATCATAGAAAGTTGGAATGTCAGTCCTCCTGTACTTAAGTCGGCAGTGTGCCTTTTGTATTAAATTCGGATGCAAATTCTGTGTTTCATCATCAATAAGAAGGACCAAGGGATACAGTAAACCTGAAGTGAAGCATCGGAATCTAATACTGGACTCCCAGGTGAGGTTCAAATCATAGAGAGTTTGAGCGTCAGTCCTCTTGTACTTCAGTCGGCGATGTGCCTTTTGTAATAAATTCGGATGCAATTTCTGTGTTTCATCATCAATAAGAAGGTCCAAGAGATACAGTAAACCAGAAGTGAAGCATCGGAATCAAAAACTGGACTCACGGGAGAGGTTCAAATCGTAGAAATTTAGAAGGTCAGTCCTCTTGTACTAAAGTCGGCATTGTGATTTTTGTATTATATTCGGATGCAATTACTGTGCTTCATCGCCAATAAGAAGGTCCAATGTATACAGTAAACCTGAAGTGAAGCATCGGAATCTAAAGCTGGACTAAAATGGGAAGGTTAAAATCATAGAAAATTCGAGTGTCAGTCATCTTGTACTTACGTCGGCATTGTGCCATTTGTATTAAATTCGGATGCAATATCTGTGTATCATCATCAATAAGAAGGTCCAAGGGATACAGTAAACCTGAAGTGAAGAACAGAAATCTAAAACTGGACTCGAAGGGGAGGTTAAAATCATAGATGGTTAGAGTGTCAGTCGTCTTGTACTTAAGTCGGCATTGTGCCGTTTGTATTAAATTGGGATGCAATTTCTGTGCTTCATCGCCAATAAGAAGGTACAAGGTATACAGTAAACCTGAAGTGTAGCATCGGAATCTAAAACTGGACTCGCGGGAGAGGTTCAAATCATAGAAAGTTAGAAGGTCAGTCCTCTTGTACTTAAGTCGGCATTGTGCCTTTTGTATTAAATTCGGATGCAAATTCTGTGTTTCATCGTCAATAAGAAGGTCCAAGGGATACAGTAAGCCTGAAGTGAAGCATCGGAATCTAAAACTGGACTCACAGGAGGCGTACAAATTATAGAAAGTTAGAGCATCTGTCCTTTTGTACTTAAGTCGGCACTGTGCCTTTTGTATTAAATTCGGATGCAATTTCTGTGTTTCATCGTCAATAAGAAGGTCCAAGGGATACAGTAAGCCTGAAGTGAAGCATCGGAATCTAAAACTGGACCCACAGGAGAGGTTCAAATCATAGAAAGTTAGAGTGTCAGTCCTCTTGTACTTAAGTCGGTATTGTGCCTTTTGTATTAAATTCGGATGCAATTTCTGTGTTTCATCATCAATAAGAAGCTCCAAGGGATATAGTAAACCTGAAGTGGAGCATCGGAATCCAAAACTGGACTCACAGGAGAGGTTAAAATCATAGAAAGTTAGTGTGTCAGTCCTCTTGTACTTAAGTCGGCATTGTGCCTTTTGTATTAAATTCGGATGCAATTTCTGGGTTTCATCGTCAATAAGAATGTCCAAGGGATACAGTAAACCTGAAGTGAAGCATCGGAATCTAAAACTGGACTAACAGGTGAGGTTCAAATCATAGAAAGTTAGAGTGTCAGTCCTCTTGTACTTAAGTCGGCATCGTGCCTTTTGTATTAAATTCGGATGCAATTTCTGAGTTTCATCGTCAATAAGAATGTCAAAGGGATACAGTAAACCTGAAGTGAAGCATCGGAATCTAAAACTGGACTAACAGGTGAGGTTCAAATCATAGAAAGTTAGAGTGTCAGTCCACTTGTACTTCAGTCGGCATTGTGCTTTTTATATTAAATTCGGATTCATTTTCTGTGTTTCATCATCAATAAGAAGGTCCAAGGGATATAGTAAACCTGAAGTGAAGCAGCGGAATCTAAAACTGGACTCGCAGCCGAGGTTCAATTCATAGAAAGTTAGAGTGTCAATCCACTTGTACTTAAGTCGGCATTGTGACTTTTGTATTAAATTCGGATGCAATTTCTGTGTTTCATCGTCAATAAGAAGGTCCAAGGGATACAGTAAACCTGAAGTGAAGCATCGGAATCTAAAACTGGACTCACTGGAGAGATTCAAAACATAGAAAGTTAGAGTGTCTGCCCTTTTGTACTTAAGTCGACATTTTTTCTTTTGTAACTAATTCGGATGCAAATTCTGTGTTTCATCGTTAATAAGAATGTCCAAGGGATACAGTAAACCTGAAGTGAAGCATCGGAATCTAAAATTGGACTCACAGGAGAGGTCCAAATCATAGAAATTTAGAGTGTCAGTCCTCTTGTACTTAAGTCGGCATTGTGCCTTTTGTATTATATTCGGATGCAATTTCTGAGTTTCATCGTCAATAAGAATATCCAAGGGATGCAGTAAACCTGAAGTGAAGCATCGGAATCTAAAACTGGACTAACAGGTGAGGTTCAAATCATAGAAAGTTAAAGTGTCAGTCCTCTTGTACTTAAGTCGGCATTGTGCCTTTTGCATTAACTTCGGATGCAATTTCTGAGTTTCATCGTCAATAAGAATGTCCAAGGGATACAGTAAACCTGAAGTGAAGCATCGGAATCTAAAACTGGACTAACAGGTGAGGTTCAAATCATAGAAAGTTAGAGTGTCAGACCTCTTGTACTTAAGTCGGCATTGTGCTTTTTATATTAAATTCGGATGCAATTTCTGTGCTTCATCGTTAATAATGAGGTCCAAGGTATACAGTAAACCTGAAGTGAAGCATCGGAATCTAACTCTGGACTCACAGGAGGGGTTCAAATCATAGAAAGTTGGAATGTCAGTCCTCCTGTACTTAAGTCGGCAGTGTGCCTTTTGTATTAAATTCGGATGCAAATTCTGTGTTTCATCATCAATAAGAAGGACCAAGGGATACAGTAAACCTGAAGTGAAGCATCGGAATCTAATACTGGACTCCCAGGTGAGGTTCAAATCATAGAGAGTTTGAGCGTCAGTCCTCTTGTACTTCAGTCGGCGATGTGCCTTTTGTAATAAATTCGGATGCAATTTCTGTGTTTCATCATCAATAAGAAGGTCCAAGAGATACAGTAAACCAGAAGTGAAGCATCGGAATCAAAAACTGGACTCACGGGAGAGGTTCAAATCGTAGAAATTTAGAAGGTCAGTCCTCTTGTACTAAAGTCGGCATTGTGATTTTTGTATTATATTCGGATGCAATTACTGTGCTTCATCGCCAATAAGAAGGTCCAATGTATACAGTAAACCTGAAGTGAAGCATCGGAATCTAAAGCTGGACTAAAATGGGAAGGTTAAAATCATAGAAAATTCGAGTGTCAGTCATCTTGTACTTACGTCGGCATTGTGCCATTTGTATTAAATTCGGATGCAATATCTGTGTATCATCATCAATAAGAAGGTCCAAGGGATACAGTAAACCTGAAGTGAAGAACAGAAATCTAAAACTGGACTCGAAGGGGAGGTTAAAATCATAGATGGTTAGAGTGTCAGTCGTCTTGTACTTAAGTCGGCATTGTGCCGTTTGTATTAAATTGGGATGCAATTTCTGTGCTTCATCGCCAATAAGAAGGTACAAGGTATACAGTAAACCTGAAGTGTAGCATCGGAATCTAAAACTGGACTCGCGGGAGAGGTTCAAATCATAGAAAGTTAGAAGGTCAGTCCTCTTGTACTTAAGTCGGCATTGTGCCTTTTGTATTAAATTCGGATGCAAATTCTGTGTTTCATCATCAATAAGAAGGTCCAAGGGATACAGTGAACCTGAAGTGAAGCATCGGAATCTAAAACTGGACTAAAATGGGTAGGTTAAAATCATAGGAAATTCGAGTGTCAGTTATCTTGTACTTAAGTCGGCATTGTGCCATTTGTATTAAATTCGGATGCAATATCTGTGCTTCATCATCAATAGGAAGGTCCAAGGGACATAGTAAACCTGAAGTGAAGCAGCGGAATCTAAAACCGGACTCGCAGCAGAGGTTCAATTCATAGAAAGTTAGAGTGTCAGTCCACTTGTACTTAAGTCGGCATTGTGCCTTTTGTATTAAATTCGGATGCAATTTCTGTGTTTCATCGTCAATACGAAGGTCCAAGGGATTCAGTAAACCTGAAGTGAAGCTTCGGAAGTTAAAACTGGAGTCACAGGAGAGGTTCAAATCATAGAAAGTTAGTGTGTCAGTCCTCTTGTACTTATGTCGGCATTGTGCCTTTTTATTAAATTCGGATGCATTTTCTGTGTTTCATCGTCAATAAGAAGGTCCAAGGGATACAGTAAACTTAAAGTGAAGCATCGGAATTTAAAACTGGAGTCACCGGAGAGGTTCAAATCATAGGAAGTTAGAGTGTCAGTCCTCTTGTACTTAAGTCGGCATTGTGCCTTTTGAATTTAATTCCGATGCAATTTCTGTGTTTCATCGTCAATAAGAAAGTCCAAGGAATACAGTAAACCTGAAGTGAAGCATCGGAATCTAAAACTGGACTCACAGGAGAGGTTCAAATCATAGAAAGTTAGAGTGGCAGTCCACTTGTACCTAAGTCGGCATTGTGCCTTTAGAACTAAATTCGGATGCAATTTCTGTGTTTCATCGTCAATACGAAGGTCAAAGGGATACAGTAAAACTGAAGTGAAGAATCGGAATCTAAAACTGGACTCGCAGGAGAGGTTCAAATCGTAGAAAGTTAGAGTGAAAGTCCTCCCGTACTTAAGCCGGTATTGTGGCTTTTGTATTTATTTCGGATGCAATTTCTGTGTTTCATCGTCAATAAGAAGGTCCAAGGTATACAGTAAACCTGAAGTGAAGCATCGGAATCTAAAACTGGACTCACAGGAGAGGTTCAAATCATAGAAAGTTAGAGTGTCAGTCGTCTTGTACTTAAGCATGCATTGTGCCTTTTGTATTAAATTCGGATGCAATTTCTTTGCTTCATCGCCAATAAGAAGGTACAAGGTATACAGTAAACCTGAAGTGAAGCATCGGAATCTAAAACTGGACTCACAGGAGGCGTACAAATTATATTAAGTTAGAGCATCTGTCCTCTTGTATTTAAGTCGGCACTGTGCCTTTTGTATTAAATTCGGATGCAATATCTGTGTTTCATCGTCAATAAGAAGGTCCAAGGGATACAGTAAGCCTGAAGTGAAGCATCGGAATCTAAAACTGGACCCACAGGAGAGGTTCAAATCATAGAAAGTTAGAGTGTCAGTCCTCTTGTACTTAAGTCGGTATTGTGCCTTTTGTATTAAATTCGGATGCAATTTCTGTGTTTCATCATCAATAAGAAGCTCCAAGGGATACAGTAAACCTGAAGTGGAGCATCGGAATCCAAAACTGGACTCACAGGAGAGGTTAAAATCATAGAAAGTTAGTGTGTCAGTCCTCTTGTACTTAAGTCGGCATTGTGCCTTTTGTATTAAATTCGGATGCAATTTCTGGGTTTCATCGTCAATAAGAATGTCCAAGGGATACAGTAAACCTGAAGTGAAGCATCGGAATCTAAAACTGGACTAACAGGTGAGGTTCAAATCATAGAAAGTTAGAGTGTCAGTCCACTTGTACTTCAGTCGGCATTGTGCTTTTTATATTAAATTCGGATTCATTTTCTGTGTTTCATCATCAATAAGAAGGTCCAAGGGATATAGTAAACCTGAAGTGAAGCAGCGGAATCTAAAACTGGACTCGCAGCAGAGGTTCAATTCATAGAAAGTTAGAGTGTCAATCCACTTGTACTTAAGTCGGCATTGTGCCTTTTGTATTAAATTCGGATGCAATTTCTGTGTTTCATCGTCAATAAGCAGGTCCAAGGGATACAGTAAACCTGAAGTGAAGCATCGGAATCTAAAACTGGACTCACTGGAGAGATTCAAAACATAGAAAGTTAGAGTGTCTGCCCTTTTGTACTTAAGTCGGCATTTTTTCTTTTGTAACTAATTCGGATGCAAATTCTGTGTTTCATCGTTAATAAGAATGTCCAAGGGATACAGTAAACCTGAAGTGAAGCATCGGAATCTAAAATTGGACTCACAGGAGAGGTCCAAATCATAGAAATTTAGAGTGTCAGTCCTCTTGTACTTAAGTCGGCATTGTGCCTTTTGTATTATATTCGGATGCAATTTCTGAGTTTCATCGTCAATAAGAATATCCAAGGGATGCAGTAAACCTGAAGTGAAGCATCGGAATCTAAAACTGGACTAACAGGTGAGGTTCAAATCATAGAAAGTTAAAGTGTCAGTCCTCTTGTACTTAAGTCGGCATTGTGCCTTTTGCATTAACTTCGGATGCATTTTCTGAGTTTCATCGTCAATAAGAATGTCCAAGGGATACAGTAAACCTGAAGTGAAGCATCGGAATCTAAAACTGGACTAACAGGTGAGGTTCAAATCATAGAAAGTTAGAGTGTCAGTCCTCTTGTACTTAAGTCGGCATCGTGCCTTTTGTATTAAATTCGGATGCAATTTCTGAGTTTCATCGTCAATAAGAATGTCAAAGGGATACAGTAAACCTGAAGTGAAGCATCGGAATCTAAAACCGGACTAACAGGTGAGGTTCAAATCATAGAAAGTTAGAGTGTCAGTCCTCTTGTACTTAAGTCGGCATCGTGCCTTTTGTATTAAATTCGGATGCAATTTCTGAGTTTCATCGTCAATAAGAATGTCAAAGGGATACAGTAAACCTGAAGTGAAGCATCGGAATCTAAAACCGGACTAACAGGTGAGGTTCAAATCATAGAAAGTTAGAGTGTCAGTCCACTTGTACTTCAGTCGGCATTGTGCTTTTTATATTAAATTCGGATTCATTTTCTATGTTTCATCATCAATAAGAAGGTCCAAGGGATATAGTAAACCTGAAGTGAAGCAGCGGAATCTAAAACTGGACTCGCAGCAGAGGTTCAATTCATAGAAAGTTAGAGTGTCAATCCACTTGTACTTAAGTCGGCATTGTGCCTTTTGTATTAAATTCGGATGCAAATTCTGTGTTTCATCATCAATAAGAAGGTCCAAGGGATACAGTGAACCTGAAGTGAAGCATCGGAATCTAAAACTGGACTAAAATGGGTAGGTTAAAATCATAGGAAATTCGAGTGTCAGTTATCTTGTACTTAAGTCGGCATTGTGCCATTTGTATTAAATTCGGATGCAATATCTGTGCTTCATCATCAATAGGAAGGTCCAAGGGACATAGTAAACCTGAAGTGAAGCAGCGGAATCTAAAACCGGACTCGCAGCAGAGGTTCAATTCATAGAAAGTTAGAGTGTCAGTCCACTTGTACTTAAGTCGGCATTGTGCCTTTTGTATTAAATTCGGATGCAATTTCTGTGTTTCATCGTCAATACGAAGGTCCAAGGGATTCAGTAAACCTGAAGTGAAGCATCGGAAGTTAAAACTGGAGTCACAGGAGAGGTTCAAATCATAGAAAGTTAGTGTGTCAGTCCTCTTGTACTTATGTCGGCATTGTGCCTTTTTATTAAATTCGGATGCATTTTCTGTGTTTCATCGTCAATAAGAAGGTCCAAGGGATACAGTAAACTTAAAGTGAAGCATCGGTATTTAAAACTGGAGTCACCGGAGAGGTTCAAATCATAGGAAGTTAGAGTGTCAGTCCTCTTGTACTTAAGTCGGCATTGTGCCTTTTGAATTTAATTCCGATGCAATTTCTGTGTTTCATCGTCAATAAGAAAGTCCAAGGAATACAGTAAACCTGAAGTGAAGCATCGGAATCTAAAACTGGACTCACAGGAGAGGTTCAAATCATAGAAAGTTAGAGTGGCAGTCCACTTGTACCTAAGTCGGCATTGTGCCTTTAGAACTAAATTCCGATGCAATTTCTGTGTTTCATCGTCAATACGAAGGTCAAAGGGATACAGTAAAACTGAAGTGAAGAATCGGAATCTAAAACTGGACTCGCAGGAGAGGTTCAAATCGTAGAAAGTTAGAGTGTCAGTCCTCCCGTACTTAAGCCGGTATTGTGGCTTTTGTATTTATTTCGGATGCAATTTCTGTGTTTCATCGTCAATAAGAAGGTCCAAGGTATACAGTAAACCTGAAGTGAAGCATCGGAATCTAAAACTGGACTCACAGGAGAGGTTCAAATCATAGAAAGTTAGAGTGTCAGTCGTCTTGTACTTAAGCCTGCATTGTGCCTTTTGTATTAAATTCGGATGCAATTTCTTTGCTTCATCGCCAATAAGAAGGTACAAGGTATACAGTAAACCTGAAGTGAAGCATCGGAATCTAAAACTGGACTCACAGGAGGCGTACAAATTATAGAAAGTTAGAGCAACTGTCCTCTTGTATTTAAGTCGGCACTGTGACTTTTGTATTAAATTCGGATGCAATATCTGTGTTTCATCGTCAATAAGAAGGTCCAAGGGATACAGTAAGCCTGAAGTGAAGCATCGGAATCTAAAACTGTACCCACAGGAGAGGTTCAAATCATAGAAAGTTAGAGTGTCAGTCCTCTTGTACTTAAGTCGGTATTGTGCCTTTTGTATTAAATTCGGATGCAATTTCTGTGTTTCATCATCAATAAGAAGCTCCAAGGGATACAGTAAACCTGAAGTGGAGCATCGGAATCCAAAACTGGACTCACAGGAGAGGTTAAAATCATAGAAAGTTAGTGTGTCAGTCCTCTTGTACTTAAGTCGGCATTGTGCCTTTTGTATTAAATTCGGATGCAATTTCTGGGTTTCATCATCAATAAGAATGTCCAAGGGATACAGTAAACCTGAAGTGAAGCATCGGAATCTAAAACTGGACTAACAGGTGAGGTTCAAATCATAGAAAGTTAGAGTGTCAGTCCTCTTGTACTTAAGTCGGCATCGTGCCTTTTGTATTAAATTCGGATGCAATTTCTGAGTTTCATCGTCAATAAGAATGTCAAAAGGATACAGTAAACCTGAAGTGAAGCATCGGAATCTAAAACTGGACTAACAGGTGCGGTTCAAATCATAGAAAGTTAGAGTGTCAGTCCACTTGTACTTCAGTCGGCATTGTGCTTTTTATATTAAATTCGGATTCATTTTCTTTGTTTCATCATCAATAAGAAGGTCCAAGGGATATAGTAAACCTGAAGTGAAGCAGCGGAATCTAAAACTGGACTCGCAGCAGAGGTTCAATTCATAGAAAGTTAGAGTGTCAATCCACTTGTACTTAAGTCGGCATTGTGCCTTTTGTATTAAATTCGGATGCAATTTCTGTGTTTCATCGTCAATAAGAAGGTCCAAGGGATACAGTAAACCTGAAGTGAAGCATCGGAATCTAAAACTGGACTCACTGGAGAGATTCAAAACATAGAAAGTTAGAGTGTCTGCCCTTTTGTACTTAAGTCGGCATTTTTTCTTTTGTAACTAATTCGGATGCAAATTCTGTGTTTCATCGTTAATAAGAATGTCCAAGGGATACAGTAAACCTGAAGTGAAGCATCGGAATCTAAAATTGGACTCACAGGAGAGGTCCAAATCATAGAAATTTAGAGTGTCAGTCCTCTTGTACTTAAGTCGGCATTGTGCCTTTTGTATTATATTCGGATGCAATTTCTGAGTTTCATCGTCAATAAGAATATCCAAGGGATGCAGTAAACCTGAAGTGAAGCATCGGAATCTAAAACTGGACTAACAGGTGAGGTTCAAATCATAGAAAGTTAAAGTGTCAGTCCTCTTGTACTTAAGTCGGCATTGTGCCTTTTGCATTAACTTCGGATGCAATTTCTGAGTTTCATCGTCAATAAGAATGTCCAAGGGATACAGTAAACCTGAAGTGAAGCATCGGAATCTAAAACTGGACTAACAGGTGAGGTTCAAATCATTGAAAGTTAGAGTGTCAGTCCTCTTGTACTTAAGTCGGCATCGTGCCTTTTGTATTAAATTCGGATGCAATTTCTGAGTTTCATCGTCAATAAGAATGTCAAAGGGATACAGTAAACCTGAAGTGAAGCATCGGAATCTAAAACCGGACTAACAGGTGAGGTTCAAATCATAGAAAGTTAGAGTGTCAGTCCACTTGTACTTCAGTCTGCGTTGTGCTTTTTATATTAAATTCGGATTCATTTTCTGTGTTTCATCATCAATAAGAAGGTCCAAGGGATATAGTAAACCTGAAGTGAAGCAGCGGAATCTAAAACTGGACTCGCAGCAGAGGTTCAATTCATAGAAAGTTAGAGTGTCAATCCACTTGTACTTAAGTCGGCATTGTGCCTTTTGTATTAAATTCGGATTCAATTTCTGTGTTTCATCGTCAATAAGAAGACCCAAGGGATACAGTAAACCTGAAGTGAAGCATCGGAATCTAAAACTGGACTCACTGGAGAGATTCAAAACATAGAAAGTTAGAGTGTCTGCCCTTTTGTACTTAAGTCGGCATTTTTTCTTTTGTAACTAATTCGGATGCAAATTCTGTGTTTCATCGTTAATAAGAATGTCCAAGGGATACAGTAAACCTGAAGTGAAGCATCGGAATCTAAAATTGGACTCACAGGAGAGGTCCAAATCATAGAAATTTAGAGTGTCAGTCCTCTTGTACTTAACTCGGCATTGTGCCTTTTGTATTATATTCGGATGCAATTTCTGAGTTTCATCGTCAATAAGAATATCCAAGGGATGCAGTAAACCTGAAGTGAAGCATCGGAATCTAAAACTGGACTAACAGGTGAGGTTCAAATCATAGAAAGTTAAAGTGTCAGTCCTCTTGTACTTAAGTCGGCATTGTGCCTTTTGCATTCACTTCGGATGCAATTTCTGAGTTTCATCGTCAATAAGAATGTCCAAGGGATACAGTAAACCTGAAGTGAAGCATCGGAATCTAAAACTGGACTAACAGGTGAGGTTCAAATCATAGAAAGTTAGAGTGTCAGACCTCTTGTACTTAAGTCGGCATTGTGCTTTTTATATTAAATTCGGATGCAATTTCTGTGCTTCATCGCCAATAATAAGGTCCAAGGTATACAGTAAACCTGAAGTGAAGCATCGGAATCTAACTCTGGACTCACAGGAGGGGTTCAAATCATAGAAAGTTGGAATGTCAGTCCTCCTGTACTTAAGTCGGCAGTGTGCCTTTTGTATTAAATTCGGATGCAAATTCTGTGTTTCATCATCAATAAGAAGGACCAAGGGATACAGTAAACCTGAAGTGAAGCATCGGAATCTAATACTGGACTCCCAGGTGAGGTTCAAATCATAGAGAGTTTGAGCGTCAGTCCTCTTGTACTTCAGTCGGCGATGTGCCTTTTGTAGTAAATTCGGATGCAATTTCTGTGTTTCATCATCAATAAGAAGGTCCAAGAGATACAGTAAACCAGAAGTGAAGCATCGGAATCAAAAACTGGACTCACGGGAGAGGTTTAAATCGTAGAAATTTAGAAGGTCAGTCCTCTTGTACTAAAGTCGGCATTGTGATTTTTGTATTATATTCGGATGCAATTACTGTGCTTCATCGCCAATAAGAAGGTCCAATGTATACAGTAAACCTGAAGTGAAGCATCGGAATCTAAAACTGGACTCACAGGAGGCGTACAAATTATAGAAAGTTAGAGCATCTGTCCTCTTGTACTTAAGTCGGCACTGTGCCTTTTGTATTAAATTCGGATGCAATTTCTGTGTTTCATCGTCAATAAGAAGGTCCAAGGGATACAGTAAGCCTGAAGTGAAGCATCGGAATCTAAAACTGGACCCACAGGAGAGGTTCAAATCATAGAAAGTTAGAGTGTCAGTCCTCTTGTACTTAAGTCGGTATTGTGCCTTTTGTATTAAATTCGGATGCAATTTCTGTGTTTCATCATCAATAAGAAGCTCCAAGGGATACAGTAAACCTGAAGTGGAGCATCGGAATCCAAAACTCGACTCACAGGAGAGGTTAAAATCATAGAAAGTTAGTGTGTCAGTCCTCTTGTACTTAAGTCGGCATTGTGCCTTTTGTATTAAATTCGGATGCAATTTCTGGGTTTCATCGTCAATAAGAATGTCCAAGGGATACAGTAAACCTGAAGTGAAGCATCGGAATCTAAAACTGGACTAACAGGTGAGGTTCAAATCATAGAAAGTTAGAGTGTCAGTCCTCTTGTACTTAAGTCAGCATCGTGCCTTTTGTATTAAATTCGGATGCAATTTCTGAGTTTCATCGTCAATAAGAATGTCAAAGGGATACAGTAAACCTGAAGTGAAGCATCGGAATCTAAAACTGGACTAACAGGTGAGGTTCAAATCATAGAAAGTTAGAGTGTCAGTCCACTTGTACTTCAGTCGGCATTGTGCTTTTTATATTAAATTCGGATTCATTTTCTGTGTTTCATCATCAATAAGAAGGTCCAAGGGATACAGTAAACCTGAAATGAAGCATCGGAATCTAAAACTGGACCCACACAAGAGGTTCTAATCATAGAAAATAAGAGTGTCAGTCCTCTTGTAAATAAGTCGGCATTGTGCCTTTTGTATTAAATGCGGATGCAACTTCTGTGCTTCATCGCCAATAATAAGGTCCAAGGTATACAGCAAACCTAAAGTGAAGCATCGGAATCTAAAACTGGACTCACAAGAGAGGTTCAAATCATAGAAAGTTAGAGTGTCAGTCCTCTTGTACTTAAGTCGGCAGAGTGCCTTTTGTTTTAAATTCGGATGCAAATTCTGTGTTTCATCATCGATAAGAAGGTCCAAGGGATACAGTAAACCTGAAGTGAAGCATCGGAATCTAATACTGGACTTCCAGGTGAGGTTCAAATCATAGAAAGTTTGAGCGTCAGTCCTCTTGTACTTCAGTCGGCGATGTGCCTTTTGTATTGAATTCGGATACAATTTCTGTGTTTCATCATCAATAAGAAGGTCCAAGGGATACAGTAAACCAGAAGTGAAGCAGCGGAATCTAAAACTGGACTCACGGGAGAGGTTCAAATCATAGAAAGTTAGAAGGTCAGTCCTCTTGTACTTAAGTCGGCATTGTGCCTTTTGTATTAAATTCGGATGCAAATTCTGTGTTTCATCATCAACAAGAAGGTCCAAGGGATACAGTAAACCTGAAGTGAAGCATCGGAATCTAAAACTGGACTAAAATGGGTAGGTTAAAATCATAGGAAATTCGAGTGTCAGTTATCTTGTACTTAAGTCGGCATTGTGCCATTTGTATTAAATTCGGATGCAATATCTGTGCTTCATCATCGATAAGAAGGTCCAAGGGACATAGTAAACCTGAAGTGAAGCAGCAGAATCTAAAACCGGACTCGCAGCAGAGGTTCAATTCATAGAAAGTTAGAGTGTCAGTCCACTTGTACTTAAGTCGGCATTGTGCCTTTTGTATTAAATTCGGATGCAATTTCTGTGTTTCATCGTCAATACAAAGGTCCAAGGGATTCAGTAAACCTGAAGTGAAGCATCGGAATTTAAAACTGGAGTCACAGGAGAGGTTCAAATCATAGAAAGTTAGTGTGTCAGTCCTCTTGTACTTATGTCGGCATTGTGCCTTTTTATTAAATTCGGATGCATTTTCTGTGTTTCATCGTCAATAAGAAGGTCCAAGGGATACAGTAAACTTGAAGTGAAGCATCGGAATTTAAAACTGGAGTCACCGGAGAGGTTCAAATCATAGGAAGTTAGAGTGTCAGTCCTCTTGTACTTAAGTCGGCATTGTGCCTTTTGAATTTAATTCCGATGCAATTTCTGTGTTTCATCGTCAATACGAAGGTCAAAGGGATACAGTAAACCTGAAGTGAAGAATCGGAATCTAAAACTGGACTCGCAGGAGAGGTTCAAATCGTAGAAAGTTAGAGTGTCAGTCCTCCCGTACTTAAGCGGGTATTGTGGCTTTTGTATTTATTTCGGATGCAATTTCTGTGTTTCATCGTCAATAAGAAGGTCCAAGGTATACAGTAAACCTGAAGTGAAGCATCGGAATCTAAAACTGGACTCACAGGAGAGGTTCAAATCATAGAAAGTTAGAGTGTCAGTCGTCTTGTACTTAAGCCTGCATTGTGCCTTTTGTATTAAATTCGGATGCAATTTCTTTGCTTCATCGCCAATAAGAAGGTACAAGGTATACAGTAAACCTGAAGTGAAGCATCGGAATCTAAAACTGGACTCACAGGAGGCGTACAAATTATAGAAAGTTAGAGCATCTGTCCTCTTGTACTTAAGTCGGCACTGTGCCTTTTGTATTGAATTCGGATACAATTTCTGTGTTTCATCATCAATAAGAAGGTCCAAGGGATACAGTAAACCAGAAGTGAAGCAGCGGAACCTAAAACTGGACTCACGGGAGAGGTTCAAATCATAGAAAGTTAGAGTGTCAGTCCTCTTGTACTTAAGTCAGCATCGTGCCTTTTGTATTAAATTCGGATGCAATTTCTGAGTTTCATCATCAATAAGAATGTCAAAGGGATACAGTAAACCTGAAGTGAAGCATCGGAATCTAATACTGGACTTCCAGGTGAGGTTCAAATCATAGAAAGTTTGAGCGTCAGTCCTCTTGTACTTCAGTCGGCGATGTGCCTTTGTATTGAATTCGGATGCAATTTCTGTGTTTCATCGTCAATAAGAAGGTCCAAGGGATACAGTAAACCAGAAGTGAAGCAGCGGAATCTAAAACTGGACTCACGGGAGAGGTTCAAATCATAGAAAGTTAGAAGGTCAGTCCTCTTGTACTTAAGTCGGCATTGTGCCTTTTGTATTAAATTCGGATGCAAATTCTGTGTTTCATCATCAACAAGAAGGTCCAAGGGATACAGTAAACCTGAAGTGAAGCATCGGAATCTAAAACTGGACTAAAATGGGTAGGTTAAAATCATAGGAAATTCGAGTGTCAGTCCACTTGTACTTAAGTCGGCATTGTGCCTTTTGTATTAAATTCGGATGCAATTTCTGTGTTTCATCATCGATAAGAAGGTCCAAGGGATACAGTAAACCTGAAGTGAAGCATCGGAATCTAATACTGGACTTCCAGGTGAGGTTCAAATCATAGAAAGTTTGAGCGTCAGTCCTCTTGTACTTCAGTCGGCGATGTGCCTTTTGTATTGAATTCGGATACAATTTCTGTGTTTCATCATCAATAAGAAGGTCCAAGGGATACAGTAAACCAGAAGTGAAGCAGCGGAATCTAAAACTGGACTCACGGGAGAGGTTCAAATCATAGAAAGTTAGAAGGTCAGTCCTCTTGTACTTAAGTCGGCATTGTGCCTTTTGTATTAAATTCGGATGCAAATTCTGTGTTTCATCATCAACAAGAAGGTCCAAGGGATACAGTAAACCTGAAGTGAAGCATCGGAATCTAAAACTGGACTAAAATGGGTAGGTTAAAATCATAGGAAATTCGAGTGTCAGTCCACTTGTACTTAAGTCGGCATTGTGCCTTTTGTATTAAATTCGGATGCAATTTCTGTGTTTCATCGTCAATACGAAGGTCCAAGGGATTCAGTAAACCTGAAGTGAAGCATCGGAATTTAAAACTGGAGTCACAGGAGAGGTTCAAATCATAGAAAGTTAGTGTGTCAGTCCTCTTGTACTTATGTCGGCATTGTGCCTTTTTATTAAATTCGGATGCATTTTCTGTGTTTCATCGTCAATAAGAAGGTCCAAGGGAGACAGTAAACTTGAAGTGAAGCATCGGAATTTAAAACTGGAGTCACCGGAGAGGTTCAAATCATAGGAAGTTAGAGTGTCAGTCCTCTTGTACTTAAGTCGGCATTGTGCCTTTTGAATTTAATTCCGATGCAATTTCTGTGTTTCATCGTCAATAAGAAAGTACAAGGAATACAGTAAACCTGAAGTGAAGCATCGGAATCTAAGACTGGACTCACAGGAGAGGTTCAAATCATAGAAAGTTAGAGTGACAGTCCACTTGTACCTAAGTCGGCATTGTGCCTTTAGAATTAAATTCCGATGCAATTTCTGTGTTTCATCGTCAATACGAAGGTCAAAGGGATACAGTAAACCTGAAGTGAAGAATCGGAATCTAAAACTGGACTCGCAGGAGAGGTTCAAATCATAGAAAGTTAGATTGTCAGTCCTCCCGTACTTAAGCCAGTATTGTGAATTTTGTATTTATTTCGGATGCAATTTCTGTGTTTCATCGTCAATAAGAAGGTCCAAGGTATACAGTAAACCTGAAGTGAAGCATCGGAATCTAAAACTGGACTCACAGGAGAGGTTCAAATCATAGAAAGTTAGAGTGTCAGTCGTCTTGTACTTAAGTCGGCATTGTGCCTTTTGTATTAAATTCGGATGCAATTTCTGTGCTTCATCGCCAATAAGAAGGTACAAGGTATACAGTAAACCTGAAGTGAAGCATCGGAATCTAAAACTGGACTCACAGGAGGCATACAAATTATAGAAAGTTAGAGCATCAGTCCTCTTGTACTTAAGTCGGCACTGTGCCTTTTGTATTAAATTCGGATGCAATTTCTGTGTTTCATCGTCAATAAGAAGGTCCAAGGGATACAGTAAGCCTGAAGTGAAGCATCGGAATCTAAAACTGGACTCACAAGAGAGGTTCAAATCATAGAAAGTTAAAGTGTCAGTCCTCTTGTACTTAAGTCGGCAGAGTGCTTTTTGTATTAAATTCGGATGCAAATTCTGTGTTTCATCATCGATACGAAGGTCCAAGGGATACAAGGGATACAGTAAACCTGAAGTGAAGCATCGGAATCCAAAACTGGACTCACAGGAGAGGTTAAAATCATAGAAAGTTAGAGTGTCAGTCCTCTTGTACTTAAGTCGGCATCGTGCTTTTTGTATTAAATTCGGATGCAATTTCTGTGCTTCATCGCCAATAATAAGGTCCAAGGTATACAGCAAACCTAAAGTGAAGCATCGGAATCTAAAACTGGACTCACAAGAGAGGTTCAAATCATAGAAAGTTGGAGTGTCAGTCCTCTTGTACTTAAGTCGGCAGAGTGCCTTTTGTATTAAATTCGGATGCAAATTCTGTGTTTCATCATCGATACGAAGGTCCATGGGATACAGTAAACCTGAAGTGAAGCATCGGAATCTAATTCTGGACTTCCAGGTGAGGTTCAAATCATAGAAAGTTTGAGCGTCAGTCCTCTTGTACTTCAGTCGGCGATGTGCCTTTTGTATTTAATTCGGATACAATTTCTGTGTTTCATCATCAATAAGAAGGTCCAAGGGATACAGTAAACCAGAAGTGAAGCATCGGAATCTAAAACTGGACTCACGGGAGAGGTTCAAATCATAGAAAGTTAGAAGGTCAGTCCTCTTGTACTTAAGTCGGCATTGTGCCTTTTGTATTCAATTCGGATGCAAATTCTGTGTTTCATCATCAATATGAAGGTCCAAGGGATACAGTAAACCAGAAGTGAAGCATCGAAATCTAAAACTGGACTAAAATGGGTAGGTTAAAATCATAGGAAATTCGAGTGTCAGTTATCTTGTACTTAAGTCGGCATTGTGCATTTTGTATTAAATTCGGATGCAATTTCTGTGTTTCATCGTCAATACGAAGGTCCAAGGGATTCAGTAAACCTGAAGTGAAGCATCGGAATTTAAAACTGGAGTCACAGGAGAGGTTCAAATCATAGAAAGTTAGAGTGTCAGTCCTCTTGTACTTAAGTCGGCATTGTGCCTTTTGAATTTAATTCCGATGCAATTTCTGTGTTTCATCGTCAATAAGAAAGTCCAAGGAATACAGTAAACCTGAAGTGAAGCATCGGAATCTAAAACTGGACTCACAGGAGAGGTTCAAATCATAGAAAGTTAGAGTGACAGTCCACTTGTACCTAAGTCGGCATTGTGCCTTTAGAATTAAATTCCGATGCAATTTCTGTGTTTCATCGCCAATAAGAAGGTACAAGGTATACAGTAAACCTGAAGTGAAGCATCGGAATCTAAAACTGGACTCACAAGAGGCGTACAAATTATAGAAAGTTAGAGCATCAGTCCTCTTGTACTTAAGTCGGCACTGTGCCTTTTGTATTAAATTCGGATGCAATTTCTGTGTTTCATCGTCAATAAGAAGGTCCAAGGGATACAGTAAGCCTGAAGTGAAGCATCGGAATCTAAAACTGGACCCACAGGAGAGGTTCAAATCATAGAAAGTTAGAGTGTCAGTCCTCTTGTACTTAAGTCGGTATTGTGCCTTTTGTATTAAATTCGGATGCAATTTCTGTGTTTCATCATCAATAAGAAGCACCAAGGGATACAGTAAACCTGAAGTGAAGCATCGGAATCCAAAACTGGACTCACAGGAGAGGTTAAAATCATAGAAAGTTAGAGTGTCAGTCCTCTTGTACTTAAGTCGGCATCGTGCCTTTTGTATTAAATTCGGATGCAATTTCTGAGTTTCATCGTCAATAAGAATGTCCAAGGGATACAGTAAACCTGAAGTGAAGCATCGGAATCTAGAACTGGACTAACAGGTGAGGTTCAAATCATAGAAAGTTAGAGTGTCAGTCCACTTGTGCTTCAGTCGGCATTGTGCTTTTTATATTAATTTCGGATTCATTTTCTGTGTTTCATCATAAATAAGAAGGTCCAAGGGATATAGTAAACCTGAAGTGAAGCATCGGAATCTAAAACTGGACTCACTGGAGATATTCAAAACATAGAAAGTTAGAGTGTCTGCCCTTTTGTACTTAAGTCGGCATTTTTTCTTTTGTAATTAATTCGGATGCAATTTCTGTGTTTCAACGTTAATAAGAAGGTCCAAGGGATACAGTTAACCTGAAGTGAAGCATCGGAATCTAAAATTGGACTCACAGGAGAGGTTAAAATCATACAAATTTAGAGTGTCAGTGCTCTAGTACTTAAGTCGGCATTGTGCCTTTTGTATTATATTCGGATGCAATTTCTGAGTTTCATCATCAATAAGAAGGTCCAAGGGATACAGTAAACCTGAAGTGAAGCATCGGAATGTAAAACTGGACTCACAGGAGAGATTCAAATCATAGAAAGTTAGAGTGTCAGTCCTGTTGTACTTAAGTCGGCATTGTGCCTTTTGTATTAAATTCGGATGCAATTTCTGTGTTTCATCGTCAATAAGATGGTCCAAGGGATACAGTAAACCTGAAGTGAAGCATCGGAATCTAAAACTGGACTCACAGGAGAGGTTCAAATCATAGAAAATTAGAGTGTCAGTCCTCTTGTACTTAAGTCGGCATTGTGCCTTTTGTATTTAATTCGGATGCAATTTCTGTGCTTCATCGCCAATAAGATGATCCAAGGTATACAGTAAACCTGAAGTGAAGCGTCGGAATCTAAAACCCTGACTCACAGTAGAGGTTCAAATCATAGAAAGTTAGAGTGTCAGTCCTCTTGTACTTAAGTCGGCATTGTGCCTTTTGTATTAAATTCGGATGCAATTTCTGTGCTTCATTGCCAATAAGAAGGTCCAAGGTATACAGTAAACCTGAAGTGAAGCATCGGAATCTAAAACTGGACTCACAGGAGAGGTTCAAATCATATAAAGTTAGAGTGTCTGTCCTCTTGTACTTAAGTCGGCATTGTGCCTTTTGTATTAAATTCGGACGCAATTTCTGTGTTTCATCGTCAATAAGAAGGTCCAAGGGATACAGTAAACCTGAAGTGAAGCATCGGAATCTAAAACTGGACTCACAGGAGAGGTTCAAATCATAGAAAGTTATAGTGTTACTTCTCTTGTACTTCAGTCGCCATTGTGCCTTTCGTATTAAATTCGAATGCAATTTCTGTGTTTCATCGTGGATAAGAAGGTCCAAGGGATACAGTAAACCTGAAGTGAAGCATCGGATTCTAAAACTGGACTCACAGAAGAGGATCAAATAATAGGAAGTTAGAGTGTCAGTCCTCTTGTACTTAAGTCGGCATTGTGCCTTTTGTATTAAATTCGGATGCAATTTCTGTGCTTCATCGCCAATAATAAGGTCCAAGGTATACAGCAAACTTGAAGTGAAGCATCGGAATCTAAAACTGGACTCACAAGAGAGGTTCAAATCATAGAAAGTTGGAGTGTCAGTCCTCTTGTACTTAAGTCGGCATTGTGCCATTTGTATTAAATTCGGATGCAATATCTGTGCTTCATCATCAATAAGAAGGTCCAAGGGATATAGTAAACCTGAAGTGAAGCAGCGGAATCTAAAACCGGACTCGCAGCAGAGGTTCAATGCATAGAAAGTTAGAGTGTCAGTCCACTTGTACTTAAGTCGGCATTGTGCCTTTTGTATTAAATTCGGATGCAATTTCTGTGTTTCATCGTCAATACGAAGGTCCAAGGGATTCAGTAAACCTGAAGTGAAGCATCGGAATTTAAAACTGTAGTCACAGGAGAGGTTAAAATCATAGAAAGTTAGAGCGTCAGTCCACTTGTACTTCAGTCGGCATTGTGCCTTTTGTTTTAAATTCGGATGCAATTTCTGTGCTTCATCATCAATAAGGAGGTCCAAGGGATATAGTAAACCTGAAGTGAAGCAGCGGAATCTAAAACCGGACTCGCAGCAGAGGTTCAATGCATAGAAAGTTAGAGTGTCAGTCCTCTTGTACTTAAGTCGGCAATGTGCCTTTTGAACTTAATTCCGATGCAATTTTTGCCTTTCATCGTCAATAAGAAAATCCAAAGAATACAGTAAACCTGAAGTGAAGCATCGGAATCTAAAACTGGACTCACAGGGGAGGTTCAAATCATAGAAGGTTGGAGTGTCAGTCCTCTTGTACTTAAGTCGGCATTGTGCCTTTTGTATTAAATTTGGATGCAATTACTGTGCTTCATCGCCAATAAGAATATCCAATGTATACAAAAACCTGAAGTGAAGCGTCGGAATCTAAAACTGGACTAACAGGAGAGGTTCAAATAATAGAAAATTAGAGAGTCAGTCCTCTTGTACTTAAGTCGGCATTGTGCTTTTTATATTAAATTCGGATTCATTTTCTGTGTTTCATCATCAATAAGAAGGTCCAAGGGATACAGTAAACCTGAAGTGAAGCATCGGAATCTAAAACTGGACTCACTAGAGAGATTCAAAACATAGAAAGCTAGAGTGTCTGCCCTTTTGTACTTAAGTCGGCATTTTTTCTTTTGTAATTAATTTGGATGCAATTTCTGTGTTTCATCGTTAATAATAAGGTCCAAGGGATACAGTTAACCTGAAGTGAAGCATCGGAATCTAAAATTGGACTCACAGGAGAGGTTCAAATCATAGAAATTTAGAGTGTCAGTGCTCTTGTACTTAAGTCGGCATTGTGCCTTTTGTATTATTTTCGGATGCAATTTCTGAGTTTCATCATCAATACGAAGGTCCAAGGGATACAGTAAACCTGAAGTGAAGCATCGGAATCTAAAACTGGACTCACAGGGGAGATTCAAATCATAGAAAGTTAGAGTGTCAGTCCTGTTGTACTTAAGTCGGCATTGTGCCTTTTGTATTAAATTCGGATGCAATTTCTGTGTTTCATCGTCAATAAGATGGTCGAAGAGATACAGTAAACCTGAGGTGAAGCATCGGAATCTAAAACTGGACTCACAGGAGAGGTTCATGTCATAGAAAATTAGAGTGTCAGTCCTCTTGTACTTAAGTCGGCATTGTGCCTTTTGATTTTAATTCCGATGCAATTTCTGTGTTTCATCATTAATAAGAAGGTCCAAGGGATACATTAAACCTGAAGTGAAGCATCGGAACTTAAAACTGGACTTACAGGAGAGGTTTAAATCATAGAAAGTTAGAGTGTCAGTCCACTTGTACTTAAGTCGGCATTGTGCCTTTTGTATTAAAATCGGATGCAATTTCTGTGGTTCATTGCCAATAAGAAGGTCCAAGGTATACAGTAAACCTGAAGTGAAGCATCGGAATCTAAAACTGGACTCACAGGAGGGGTTCAAATCATAGAAAGTTAGAGTGTCTGTCCTCTTGTACTTAAGTCGGCATTGTGCCTTTTGTATTAAACTCGGACGCAATTTCTGTGTTTCATCGTCAATAAGAAGGTCCAAGGGATACAGTAAACCTGAAGTGAAGCATCGGAATCTAAAACTGGACTCACAGGAGAGGTTCAAATCATAGAAAGTTATAGTGTTACTTCTCTTGTACTTAAGTCAGCATTGTGCCTTTCGTATTAAATTCGAATGCAATTTCTGCGTTTCATCGTGGATAAGAAGGTCCAAGGGATACAGTAAACCTGAAGTGATGCATCGGATTCTAAAACTGGACTCACAGAAGAGGATCAAATAATAGGAAGTGAGAGTGTCAGTCCTCTTGTACTTAAGTCGGCATTGTGCCTTTTGTATTAAATTCGGATGCAATTTCTGTGCTTCATCGCCAATAATAAGGTCCAAGGTATACAGTAAACCTGAAGTGAAGCATCGGAATCTAAAACTGGACTCACAAGAGAGGTTCAAATCATAGAAAGTTGGAGTGTCAGTCCTCTTGTACTTAAGTCGGCAGAGTGCCTTTTGTATTAAATTCGTATGCAAATTCTGTGTTTCATCATCGATAAGAAGGTCCAAGGGATACAGTAAACCTGAAGTGAAGCATCGGAATCTAATACTGGACTCCCAGGTGAGGTTTAAATCATAGAAAGTTTGAGCGTCAGTCCTCTTGTACTTCAGTCGGCGATGTGCCTTTTGTATTAAATTCGGATACAATTTCTGTGTTTCATCATCAATAAGAAGGTCCAAGGGATACAGTAAACCAGATGTGAAGCATCGGAATCTAAAACTGGACTCACGGGAGAGGTTCAAATCATAGAAAGTTAGAAGGTCAGTCCTCTTGTACTTAAGTCGGCATTGTGCCTTTTGTATTAAATTCGGATGCTAGTTCTGTGTTTCATCACCAATAAGAAGGTCCAAGGGATACAGTAAACCTGAAGTGAAGCATCGTAATCTAAAACTGGACTCACAGGAGAGGTTAAAATCATAGAAAATTAGAGTGTCAGTCATCTTGTACTTAAGTCGGCATTGTGCCTTTTGTATTAAATTCGGATGCAATTTCTGTGTTTCATCATCATTATGAAGGTCCAAGGGATACAGTAAACCTGAAGAGAAGCATCGGAATCTAAAACTGGACGCACAGGTGAGGTTCGAATCATAGAATGTTAGAGTGTCAGTCCTCTTGTACTTAAGTCGGCATTGTGCCTTTTGTATTTAATTCGGATGCATTTTCTGTGTTTCATCATCACTAAGAAGGTCCAAGGGATATAGTAAACCTGAAGTGAAGCAGCGGAATCTAAAACTGGACTCACAGGAGCGGTTCAAATCATAGAAAGTTGGAGTGTCAGTCCTCTTGTACTTAAGTCGGCAGTGTGCCTTTTGTATTAAATTCGGATGCAAATTCTGTGTTTCATCATCAATAAGAAGGTCCAAGGGATACAGTAAACCTGAAGTGAAGCATCGGAATCTAATACTGGACTCCCAGGTGTGGTTCAAATCATAGAAAGTTTGAGCGTCAGTCCTCTTGTACTTCAGTCGGCGATGTGCCTTTTGTATTGAATTCGGATACAATTTCTGTGTTTCATCATCAATAAGAAGGTCCAAGGGATACAGTAAACCAGAAGTGAAGCAGCGGAATCTAAAACTGGACTCACGGGAGAGGTTCAAATCATAGAAAGTTAGAAGGTCAGTCCTCTTGTACTTAAGTCGGCATTGTGCCTTTTGTATTAAATTCGGATGCAAATTCTGTGTTTCATCATCAACAAGAAGGTCCAAGGGATACAGTAAACCTGAAGTGAAGCATCGGAATCTAAAACTGGACTAAAATGGGTAGGTTAAAATCATAGGAAATTCGAGTGTCAGTTATCTTGTACTTAAGTCGGCATTGTGCCATTTGTATTAAATTCGGATGCAATATCTGTGCTTCATCATCGATACGAAGGTCCAAGGGACATAGTAAACCTGAAGTGAAGCAGCGGAATCTAAAACCGGACTCGCAGCTGAGGTTCAATTCATAGAAAGTTAGAGTGTCAGTCCACTTGTACTTAAGTCGGCATTGTGCCTTTTGTATTAAATTCGGATGCAATTTCTGTGTTTCATCGTCAATACGAAGGTCCAAGGGATTCAGTAAACCTGAAGTGAAGCATCGGAATTTAAAACTGGAGTCACAGGAGAGGTTCAAATCATAGAAAGTTAGTGTGTCAGTCCTCTTGTACTTATGTCGGCATTGTGCCTTTTTATTAAATTCGGATGCATTTTCTGTGTTTCATCGTCAATAAGAAGGTCCAAGGGATACAGTAAACTTGAAGTGAAGCATCGGAATTTAAAACTGGAGTCACCGGAGAGGTTCAAATCATAGGAAGTTAGAGTGTCAGTCCTCTTGTACTTAAGTCGGCATTGTGCCTTTTGAATTTAATTCCGATGCAATTTCTGTGTTTCATCGTCAATACGAAGGTCAAAGGGATACAGTAAACCTGAAGTGAAGAATCGGAATCTAAAACTGGACTCGCAGGAGAGGTTCAAATCGTAGAAAGTTAGAGTGTCAGTCCTCCCGTACTTAAGCGGGTATTGTGGCTTTTGTATTTATTTCGGATGCAATTTCTGTGTTTCATCGTCAATAAGAAGGTCCAAGGTATACAGTAAACCTGAAGTGAAGCATCGGAATCTAAAACTGGACTCACAGGAGAGGTTCAAATCATAGAAAGTTAGAGTGTCAGTCGTCTTGTACTTAAGCCTGCATTGTGCCTTTTGTATTAAATTCGGATGCAATTTCTTTGCTTCATCGCCAATGAGAAGGTACAAGGTATACAGTAAACCTGAAGTGAAGCAGCGGAATCTAAAACCGGACTCGCAGTAGAGGTTCAATGCATAGAAAGTTAGAGTGTCAGTCCTCTTGTACTTAAGTCGGCAATGTGCCTTTTGAACTTAATTCCGATGCAATTTTTGCCTTTCATCGTCAATAAGAAAATCCAAAGAATACAGTAAACCTGAAGTGAAGCATCGGAATCTAAAACTGGACTCACAGGGGAGGTTCAAATCATAGAAGGTTGGAGTGTCAGTCCTCTTGTACTTAAGTCGGCATTGTGCCTTTTGTATTAAATTTGGATGCAATTACTGTGCTTCATCGCCAATAAGAATATCCAATGTATACAAAAACCTGAAGTGAAGCGTCGGAATCTAAAACTGGACTAACAGGAGAGGTTCAAATAATAGAAAATTAGAGAGTCAGTCCTCTTGTACTTAAGTCGGCATTGTGCTTTTTATATTAAATTCGGATTCATTTTCTGTGTTTCATCATCAATAAGAAGGTCCAAGGGATACAGTAAACCTGAAGTGAAGCATCGGAATCTAAAACTGGACTCACTGGAGAGATTCAAAACATAGAAAGCTAGAGTGTCTGCCCTTTTGTACTTAAGTCGGCATTTTTTCTTTTGTAATTAATTCGGATGCAATTTCTGTGTTTCATCGTTAATAATAAGGTCCAAGGGATACAGTTAACCTGAAGTGAAGCATCGGAATCTAAAATTGGACTCACAGGAGAGGTTCAAATCATAGAAATTTAGAGTGTCAGTGCTCTTGTACTTAAGTCGGCATTGTGCCTTTTGTATTATTTTCGGATGCAATTTCTGAGTTTCATCATCAATACGAAGGTCCAAGGGATACAGTAAACCTGAAGTGAAGCATCGGAATCTAAAACTGGACTCACAGGGGAGATTCAAATCATAGAAAGTTAGAGTGTCAGTCCTGTTGTACTTAAGTCGGCATTGTGCCTTTTGTATTAAATTCGGATGCAATTTCTGTGTTTCATCGTCAATAAGATGGTCGAAGAGATACAGTAAACCTGAGGTGAAGCATCGGAATCTAAAACTGGACTCACAGGAGAGGTTCATGTCATAGAAAATTAGAGTGTCAGTCCTCTTGTACTTAAGTCGGCATTGTGCCTTTTGATTTTAATTCCGATGCAATTTCTGTGTTTCATCATTAATAAGAAGGTCCAAGGGATACATTAAACCTGAAGTGAAGCATCGGAACTTAAAACTGGACTTACAGGAGAGGTTTAAATCATAGAAAGTTAGAGTGTCAGTCCACTTGTACTTAAGTCGGCATTGTGCCTTTTGTATTAAAATCGGATGCAATTTCTGTGGTTCATTGCCAATAAGAAGGTCCAAGGTATACAGTAAACCTGAAGTGAAGCATCGGAATCTAAAACTGGACTCACAGGAGGGGTTCAAATCATAGAAAGTTAGAGTGTCTGTCCTCTTGTACTTAAGTCGGCATTGTGCCTTTTGTATTAAACTCGGACGCAATTTCTGTGTTTCATCGTCAATAAGAAGGTCCAAGGGATACAGTAAACCTGAAGTGAAGCATCGGAATCTAAAACTGGACTCACAGGAGAGGTTCAAATCATAGAAAGTTATAGTGTTACTTCTCTTGTACTTAAGTCAGCATTGTGCCTTTCGTATTAAATTCGAATGCAATTTCTGCGTTTCATCGTGGATAAGAAGGTCCAAGGGATACAGTAAACCTGAAGTGATGCATCGGATTCTAAAACTGGACTCACAGAAGAGGATCAAATAATAGGAAGTGAGAGTGTCAGTCCTCTTGTACTTAAGTCGGCATTGTGCCTTTTGTATTAAATTCGGATGCAATTTCTGTGCTTCATCGCCAATAATAAGGTCCAAGGTATACAGTAAACCTGAAGTGAAGCATCGGAATCTAAAACTGGACTCACAAGAGAGGTTCAAATCATAGAAAGTTGGAGTGTCAGTCCTCTTGTACTTAAGTCGGCAGAGTGCCTTTTGTATTAAATTCGTATGCAAATTCTGTGTTTCATCATCGATAAGAAGGTCCAAGGGATACAGTAAACCTGAAGTGAAGCATCGGAATCTAATACTGGACTCCCAGGTGAGGTTTAAATCATAGAAAGTTTGAGCGTCAGTCCTCTTGTACTTCAGTCGGCGATGTGCCTTTTGTATTAAATTCGGATACAATTTCTGTGTTTCATCATCAATAAGAAGGTCCAAGGGATACAGTAAACCAGATGTGAAGCATCGGAATCTAAAACTGGACTCACGGGAGAGGTTCAAATCATAGAAACTTAGAAGGTCAGTCCTCTTGTACTTAAGTCGGCATTGTGCCTTTTGTATTAAATTCGGATGCTAGTTCTGTGTTTCATCACCAATAAGAAGGTCCAAGGGATACAGTAAACCTGAAGTGAAGCATCGTAATCTAAAACTGGACTCACAGGAGAGGTTAAAATCATAGAAAATTAGAGTGTCAGTCATCTTGTACTTAAGTCGGCATTGTGCCTTTTGTATTAAATTCGGATGCAATTTCTGTGTTTCATCATCATTATGAAGGTCCAAGGGATACAGTAAACCTGAAGAGAAGCATCGGAATCTAAAACTGGACGCACAGGTGAGGTTCGAATCATAGAATGTTAGAGTGTCAGTCCTCTTGTACTTAAGTCGGCATTGTGCCTTTTGTATTTAATTCGGATGCATTTTCTGTGTTTCATCATCACTAAGAAGGTCCAAGGGATATAGTAAACCTGAAGTGAAGCAGCGGAATCTAAAACTGGACTCACAGGAGAGGTTCAAATCATAGAAAGTTGGAGTGTCAGTCCTCTTGTACTTAAGTCGGCAGTGTGCCTTTTGTATTAAATTCGGATGCAAATTCTGTGTTTCATCATCAATAAGAAGGTCCAAGGGATACAGTAAACCTGAAGTGAAGCATCGGAATCTAATACTGGACTCCCAGGTGTGGTTCAAATCATAGAAAGTTTGAGCGTCAGTCCTCTTGTACTTCAGTCGGCGATGTGCCTTTTGTATTGAATTCGGATACAATTTCTGTGTTTCATCATCAATAAGAAGGTCCAAGGGATACAGTAAACCAGAAGTGAAGCAGCGGAATCTAAAACTGGACTCACGGGAGAGGTTCAAATCATAGAAAGTTAGAAGGTCAGTCCTCTTGTACTTAAGTCGGCATTGTGCCTTTTGTATTAAATTCGGATGCAAATTCTGTGTTTCATCATCAACAAGAGGGTCCAAGGGATACAGTAAACCTGAAGTGAAGCATCGGAATCTAAAACTGGACTAAAATGGGTAGGTTAAAATCATAGGAAATTCGAGTGTCAGTTATCTTGTACTTAAGTCGGCATTGTGCCATTTGTATTAAATTCGGATGCAATATCTGTGCTTCATCATCGATAAGAAGGTCCAAGGGACATAGTAAACCTGAAGTGAAGCAGCGGAATCTAAAACCGGACTCGCAGCTGAGGTTCAATTCATAGAAAGTTAGAGTGTCAGTCCACTTGTACTTAAGTCGGCATTGTGCCTTTTGTATTAAATTCGGATGCAATTTCTGTGTTTCATCGTCAATACGAAGGTCCAAGGGATTCAGTAAACCTGAAGTGAAGCATCGGAATTTAAAACTGGAGTCACAGGAGAGGTTCAAATCATAGAAAGTTAGTGTGTCAGTCCTCTTGTACTTATGTCGGCATTGTGCCTTTTTATTAAATTCGGATGCATTTTCTGTGTTTCATCGTCAATAAGAAGGTCCAAGGGATACAGTAAACTTGAAGTGAAGCATCGGAATTTAAAACTGGAGTCACCGGAGAGGTTCAAATCATAGGAAGTTAGAGTGTCAGTCCTCTTGTACTTAAGTCGGCATTGTGCCTTTTGAATTTAATTCCGATGCAATTTCTGTGTTTCTTCGTCAATACGAAGGTCAAAGGGATACAGTAAACCTGAAGTGAAGAATCGGAATCTAAAACTGGACTCGCAGGAGAGGTTCAAATCGTAGAAAGTTAGAGTGTCAGTCCTCCCGTACTTAAGCGGGTATTGTGGCTTTTGTATTTATTTCGGATGCAATTTCTGTGTTTCATCGTCAATAAGAAGGTCCAAGGTATACAGTAAACCTGAAGTGAAGCATCGGAATCTAAAACTGGACTCACAGGAGAGGTTCAAATCATAGAATGTTAGAGTGTCAGTCGTCTTGTACTTAAGCCTGCATTGTGCCTTTTGTATTAAATTCGGATGCAATTTCTTTGCTTCATCGCCAATGAGAAGGTACAAGGTATACAGTAAACCTGAAGTGAAGCATCGGAATCTAAAACTGGACTCACAGGAGGCGTACAAATTATAGAAAGTTAGAGCATCTGTCCTCTAGTACTTAAGTCGGCACTGTGCCTTTTGTATTGAATTCGGATACAATTTCTGTCTTTCATCATCAATAAGAAGGTCCAAGGGATACAGTAAACCAGAAGTGAAGCAGCGGAACCTAAAACTGGACTCACGGGAGAGGTTCAAATCATAGAAAGTTAGAGTGTCAGTCCTCTTGTACTTAAGTCAGCATCGTGCCTTTTGTATTAAATTCGGATGCAATTTCTGAGTTTCATCATCAATAAGAATGTCAAAGGGATACAGTAAACCTGAAGTGAAGCATCGGAATCTAATACTGGACTTCCAGGTGAGGTTCAAATCATAGAAAGTTTGAGCGTCAGTCCTCTTGTACTTCAGTCGGCGATGTGCCTTTTGTATTGAATTCGGATGCAATTTCTGTGTTTCATCGTCAATAAGAAGGTCCAAGGGATACAGTAAACCAGAAGTGAAGCAGCGGAATCTAAAACTGGACTCACGGGAGAGGTTCAAATCATAGAAAGTTAGAAGGTCAGTCCTCTTGTACTTAAGTCGGCATTGTGCCTTTTGTATTAAATTCGGATGCAAATTCTGTGTTTCATCATCAACAAGAAGGTCCAAGGGATACAGTAAACCTGAAGTGAAGCATCGGAATCTAAAACTGGACTAAAATGGGTAGGTTAAAATCATAGGAAATTCGAGTGTCAGTCCACTTGTACTTAAGTCGGCATTGTGCCTTTTGTATTAAATTCGGATGCAATTTCTGTGTTTCATCATCGATAAGAAGGTCCAAGGGATACAGTAAACCTGAAGTGAAGCATCGGAATCTAATACTGGACTTCCAGGTGAGGTTCAAATCATAGAAAGTTTGAGCGTCAGTCCTCTTGTACTTCAGTCGGCGATGTGCCTTTTGTATTGAATTCGGATACAATTTCTGTGTTTCATCATCAATAAGAAGGTCCAAGGGATACAGTAAACCAGAAGTGAAGCAGCGGAATCTAAAACTGGACTCACGGGAGAGGTTCAAATCATAGAAAGTTAGAAGGTCAGTCCTCTTGTACTTAAGTCGGCATTGTGCCTTTTGTATTAAATTCGGATGCAAATTCTGTGTTTCATCATCAACAAGAGGGTCCAAGGGATACAGTAAACCTGAAGTGAAGCATCGGAATCTAAAACTGGACTAAAATGGGTAGGTTAAAATCATAGGAAATTCGAGTGTCAGTTATCTTGTACTTAAGTCGGCATTGTGCCATTTGTATTAAATTCGGATGCAATATCTGTGCTTCATCATCGATAAGAAGGTCCAAGGGACATAGTAAACCTGAAGTGAAGCAGCGGAATCTAAAACCGGACTCGCAGCTGAGGTTCAATTCATAGAAAGTTAGAGTGTCAGTCCACTTGTACTTAAGTCGGCATTGTGCCTTTTGTATTAAATTCGGATGCAATTTCTGTGTTTCATCGTCAATACGAAGGTCCAAGGGATTCAGTAAACCTGAAGTGAAGCATCGGAATTTAAAACTGGAGTCACAGGAGAGGTTCAAATCATAGAAAGTTAGTGTGTCAGTCCTCTTGTACTTATGTCGGCATTGTGCCTTTTTATTAAATTCGGATGCATTTTCTGTGTTTCATCGTCAATAAGAAGGTCCAAGGGATACAGTAAACTTGAAGTGAAGCATCGGAATTTAAAACTGGAGTCACCGGAGAGGTTCAAATCATAGGAAGTTAGAGTGTCAGTCCTCTTGTACTTAAGTCGGCATTGTGCCTTTTGAATTTAATTCCGATGCAATTTCTGTGTTTCTTCGTCAATACGAAGGTCAAAGGGATACAGTAAACCTGAAGTGAAGAATCGGAATCTAAAACTGGACTCGCAGGAGAGGTTCAAATCGTAGAAAGTTAGAGTGTCAGTCCTCCCGTACTTAAGCGGGTATTGTGGCTTTTGTATTTATTTCGGATGCAATTTCTGTGTTTCATCGTCAATAAGAAGGTCCAAGGTATACAGTAAACCTGAAGTGAAGCATCGGAATCTAAAACTGGACTCACAGGAGAGGTTCAAATCATAGAATGTTAGAGTGTCAGTCGTCTTGTACTTAAGCCTGCATTGTGCCTTTTGTATTAAATTCGGATGCAATTTCTTTGCTTCATCGCCAATGAGAAGGTACAAGGTATACAGTAAACCTGAAGTGAAGCATCGGAATCTAAAACTGGACTCACAGGAGGCGTACAAATTATAGAAAGTTAGAGCATCTGTCCTCTAGTACTTAAGTCGGCACTGTGCCTTTTGTATTGTTTTCGGATACAATTTCTGTCTTTCATCATCAATAAGAAGGTCCAAGGGATACAGTAAACCAGAAGTGAAGCAGCGGAACCTAAAACTGGACTCACGGGAGAGGTTCAAATCATAGAAAGTTAGAGTGTCAGTCCTCTTGTACTTAAGTCAGCATCGTGCCTTTTGTATTAAATTCGGATGCAATTTCTGAGTTTCATCATCAATAAGAATGTCAAAGGGATACAGTAAACCTGAAGTGAAGCATCGGAATCTAATACTGGACTTCCAGGTGAGGTTCAAATCATAGAAAGTTTGAGCGTCAGTCCTCTTGTACTTCAGTCGGCGATGTGCCTTTTGTATTGAATTCGGATGCAATTTCTGTGTTTCATCGTCAATAAGAAGGTCCAAGGGATACAGTAAACCAGAAGTGAAGCAGCGGAATCTAAAACTGGACTCACGGGAGAGGTTCAAATCATAGAAAGTTAGAAGGTCAGTCCTCTTGTACTTAAGTCGGCATTGTGCCTTTTGTATTAAATTCGGATGCAAATTCTGTGTTTCATCATCAACAAGAAGGTCCAAGGGATACAGTAAACCTGAAGTGAAGCATCGGAATCTAAAACTGGACTAAAATGGGTAGGTTAAAATCATAGGAAATTCGAGTGTCAGTCCACTTGTACTTAAGTCGGCATTGTGCCTTTTGTATTAAATTCGGATGCAATTTCTGTGTTTCATCATCGATAAGAAGGTCCAAGGGATACAGTAAACCTGAAGTGAAGCATCGGAATCTAATACTGGACTTCCAGGTGAGGTTCAAATCATAGAAAGTTTGAGCGTCAGTCCTCTTGTACTTCAGTCGGCGATGTGCCTTTTGTATTGAATTCGGATACAATTTCTGTGTTTCATCATCAATAAGAAGGTCCAAGGGATACAGTAAACCAGAAGTGAAGCAGCGGAATCTAAAACTGGACTCACGGGAGAGGTTCAAATCATAGAAAGTTAGAAGGTCAGTCCTCTTGTACTTAAGTCGGCATTGTGCCTTTTGTATTAAATTCGGATGCAAATTCTGTGTTTCATCATCAACAAGAAGGTCCAAGGGATACAGTAAACCTGAAGTGAAGCATCGGAATCTAAAACTGGACTAAAATGGGTAGGTTAAAATCATAGGAAATTCGAGTGTCAGTCCACTTGTACTTAAGTCGGCATTGTGCCTTTTGTATTAAATTCGGATGCAATTTCTGTGTTTCATCGTCAATACGAAGGTCCAAGGGATTCAGTAAACCTGAAGTGAAGCATCGGAATTTAAAACTGGAGTCACAGGAGAGGTTCAAATCATAGAAAGTTAGTGTGTCAGTCCTCTTGTACTTATGTCGGCATTGTGCCTTTTTATTAAATTCGGATGCATTTTCTGTGTTTCATCGTCAATAAGAAGGTCCAAGGGAGACAGTAAACTTGAAGTGAAGCATCGGAATTTAAAACTGGAGTCACCGGAGAGGTTCAAATCATAGGAAGTTAGAGTGTCAGTCCTCTTGTACTTAAGTCGGCATTGTGCCTTTTGAATTTAATTCCGATGCAATTTCTGTGTTTCATCGTCAATAAGAAAGTACAAGGAATACAGTAAACCTGAAGTGAAGCATCGGAATCTAAAACTGGACTCACAGGAGAGGTTCAAATCATAGAAAGTTAGAGTGACAGTCCACTTGTACCTAAGTCGGCATTGTGCCTTTAGAATTAAATTCCGATGCAATTTCTGTGTTTCATCGTCAATACGAAGGTCAAAGGGATACAGTAAACCTGAAGTGAAGAATCGGAATCTAAAACTGGACTCGCAGGAGAGGTTCAAATCATAGAAAGTTAGATTGTCAGTCCTCCCGTACTTAAGCCAGTATTGTGAATTTTGTATTTATTTCGGATGCAATTTCTGTGTTTCATCGTCAATAAGAAGGTCCAAGGTATACAGTAAACCTGAAGTGAAGCATCGGAATCTAAAACTGGACTCACAGGAGAGGTTCAAATCATAGAAAGTTAGAGTGTCAGTCGTCTTGTACTTAAGTCGGCATTGTGCCTTTTGTATTAAATTCGGATGCAATTTCTGTGCTTCATCGCCAATAAGAAGGTACAAGGTATACAGTAAACCTGAAGTGAAGCATCGGAATCTAAAACTGGACTCACAGGAGGCGTACAAATTATAGAAAGTTAGAGCATCAGTCCTCTTGTACTTAAGTCGGCACTGTGCCTTTTGTATTAAATTCGGATGCAATTTCTGTGTTTCATCGTCAATAAGAAGGTCCAAGGGATACAGTAAGCCTGAAGTGAAGCATCGGAATCTAAAACTGGACTCACAAGAGAGGTTCAAATCATAGAAAGTTAAAGTGTCAGTCCTCTTGTACTTAAGTCGGCAGAGTGCTTTTTGTATTAAATTCGGATGCAAATTCTGTGTTTCATCATCGATACGAAGGTCCAAGGGATACAGTAAACCTGAAGTGAAGCATCGGAATCCAAAACTGGACTCACAGGAGAGGTTAAAATCATAGAAAGTTAGAGTGTCAGTCCTCTTGTACTTAAGTCGGCATCGTGCTTTTTGTATTAAATTCGGATGCAATTTCTGTGCTTCATCGCCAATAATAAGGTCCAAGGTATACAGCAAACCTAAAGTGAAGCATCGGAATCTAAAACTGGACTCACAAGAGAGGTTCAAATCATAGAATGTTGGAGTGTCAGTCCTCTTGTACTTAAGTCGGCAGAGTGCCTTTTGTATTAAATTCGGATGCAAATTCTGTGTTTCATCATCGATACGAAGGTCCATGGGATACAGTAAACCTGAAGTGAAGCATCGGAATCTAATTCTGGACTTCCAGGTGAGGTTCAAATCATAGAAAGTTTGAGCGTCAGTCCTCTTGTACTTCAGTCGGCGATGTGCCTTTTGTATTTAATTCGGATACAATTTCTGTGTTTCATCATCAATAAGAAGGTCCAAGGGATACAGTAAACCAGAAGTGAAGCATCGGAATCTAAAACTGGACTCACGGGAGAGGTTCAAATCATAGAAAGTTAGAAGGTCAGTCCTCTTGTACTTAAGTCGGCATTGTGCCTTTTGTATTCAATTCGGATGCAAATTCTGTGTTTCATCATCAATATGAAGGTCCAAGGGATACAGTAAACCAGAAGTGAAGCATCGAAATCTAAAACTGGACTAAAATGGGTAGGTTAAAATCATAGGAAATTCGAGTGTCAGTTATCTTGTACTTAAGTCGGCATTGTGCATTTTGTATTAAATTCGGATGCAATTTCTGTGTTTCATCGTCAATACGAAGGTCCAAGGGATTCAGTAAACCTGAAGTGAAGCATCGGAATTTAAAACTGGAGTCACAGGAGAGGTTCAAATCATAGAAAGTTAGAGTGTCAGTCCTCTTGTACTTAAGTCGGCATTGTGCCTTTTGAATTTAATTCCGATGCAATTTCTGTGTTTCATCGTCAATAAGAAAGTCCAAGGAATGCAGTAAACCTGAAGTGAAGCATCGGAATCTAAAACTGGACTCACAGGAGAGGTTCAAATCATAGAAAGTTAGAGTGACAGTCCACTTGTACCTAAGTCGGCATTGTGCCTTTAGAATTAAATTCCGATGCAATTTCTGTGTTTCATCGCCAATAAGAAGGTACAAGGTATACAGTAAACCTGAAGTGAAGCATCGGAATCTAAAACTGGACTCACAAGAGGCGTACAAATTATAGAAAGTTAGAGCATCAGTCCTCTTGTACTTAAGTCGGCACTGTGCCTTTTGTATTAAATTCGGATGCAATTTCTGTGTTTCATCGTCAATAAGAAGGTCCAAGGGATACAGTAAGCCTGAAGTGAAGCATCGGAATCTAAAACTGGACCCACAGGAGAGGTTCAAATCATAGAAAGTTAGAGTGTCAGTCCTCTTGTACTTAAGTCGGTATTGTGCCTTTTGTATTAAATTCGGATGCAATTTCTGTGTTTCATCATCAATAAGAAGCACCAAGGGATACAGTAAACCTGAAGTGAAGCATCGGAATCCAAAACTGGACTCACAGGAGAGGTTAAAATCATAGAAAGTTAGAGTGTCAGTCCTCTTGTACTTAAGTCGGCATCGTGCCTTTTGTATTTAATTCGGATGCAATTTCTGAGTTTCATCGTCAATAAGAATGTCCAAGGGATACAGTAAACCTGAAGTGAAGCATCGGAATCTAGAACTGGACTAACAGGTGAGGTTCAAATCATAGAAAGTTAGAGTGTCAGTCCACTTGTGCTTCAGTCGGCATTGTGCTTTTTATATTAATTTCGGATTCATTTTCTGTGTTTCATCATAAATAAGAAGGTCCAAGGGATATAGTAAACCTGAAGTGAAGCATCGGAATCTAAAACTGGACTCACTGGAGATATTCAAAACATAGAAAGTTAGAGTGTCTGCCCTTTTGTACTTAAGTCGGCATTTTTTCTTTTGTAATTAATTCGGATGCAATTTCTGTGTTTCAACGTTAATAAGAAGGTCCAAGGGATACAGTTAACCTGAAGTGAAGCATCGGAATCTAAAATTGGACTCACAGGAGAGGTTAAAATCATACAAATTTAGAGTGTCAGTGCTCTAGTACTTAAGTCGGCATTGTGCCTTTTGTATTATATTCGGATGCAATTTCTGAGTTTCATCATCAATAAGAAGGTCCAAGGGATACAGTAAACCTGAAGTGAAGCATCGGAATGTAAAACTGGACTCACAGGAGAGATTCAAATCATAGAAAGTTAGAGTGTCAGTCCTGTTGTACTTAAGTCGGCATTGTGCCTTTTGTATTAAATTCGGATGCAATTTCTGTGTTTCATCGTCAATAAGATGGTCCAAGGGATACAGTAAACCTGAAGTGAAGCATCGGAATCTAAAACTGGACTCACAGGAGAGGTTCAAATCATAGAAAATTAGAGTGTCAGTCCTCTTGTACTTAAGTCGGCATTGTGCCTTTTGTATTTAATTCGGATGCAATTTCTGTGCTTCATCGCCAATAAGATGATCCAAGGTATACAGTAAACCTGAAGTGAAGCGTCGGAATCTAAAACCCTGACTCACAGTAGAGGTTCAAATCATAGAAAGTTAGAGTGTCAGTCCTCTTGTACTTAAGTCGGCATTGTGCCTTTTGTATTAAATTCGGATGCAATTTCTGTGCTTCATTGCCAATAAGAAGGTCCAAGGTATACAGTAAACCTGAAGTGAAGCATCGGAATCTAAAACTGGACTCACAGGAGAGGTTCAAATCATATAAAGTTAGAGTGTCTGTCCTCTTGTACTTAAGTCGGCATTGTGCCTTTTGTATTAAATTCGGACGCAATTTCTGTGTTTCATCGTCAATAAGAAGGTCCAAGGGATACAGTAAACCTGAAGTGAAGCATCGGAATCTAAAACTGGACTCACAGGAGAGGTTCAAATCATAGAAAGTTATAGTGTTACTTCTCTTGTACTTCAGTCGCCATTGTGCCTTTCGTATTAAATTCGAATGCAATTTCTGTGTTTCATCGTGGATAAGAAGGTCCAAGGGATACAGTAAACCTGAAGTGAAGCATCGGATTCTAAAACTGGACTCACAGAAGAGGATCAAATAATAGGAAGTTAGAGTGTCAGTCCTCTTGTACTTAAGTCGGCATTGTGCCTTTTGTATTAAATTCGGATGCAATTTCTGTGCTTCATCGCCAATAATAAGGTCCAAGGTATACAGCAAACTTGAAGTGAAGCATCGGAATCTAAAACTGGACTCACAAGAGAGGTTCAAATCATAGAAAGTTGGAGTGTCAGTCCTCTTGAACTTAAGTCGGCATTGTGCCATTTGTATTAAATTCGGATGCAATATCAGTGCTTCATCATCAATAAGAAGGTCCAAGGGATATAGTAAACCTGAAGTGAAGCAGCGGAATCTAAAACCGGACTCGCAGCAGAGGTTCAATGCATAGAAAGTTAGAGTGTCAGTCCACTTGTACTTAAGTCGGCATTGTGCCTTTTGTATTAAATTCGGATGCAATTTCTGTGTTTCATCGTCAATACGAAGGTCCAAGGGATTCAGTAAACCTGAAGTGAAGCATCGGAATTTAAAACTGTAGTCACAGGAGAGGTTAAAATCATAGAAAGTTAGAGCGTCAGTCCACTTGTACTTCAGTCGGCATTGTGCCTTTTGTTTTAAATTCGGATGCAATTTCTGTGCTTCATCATCAATAAGAAGGTCCAAGGGATATAGTAAACCTGAAGTGAAGCAGCGGAATCTAAAACCGGACTCGCAGCAGAGGTTCAATGCATAGAAAGTTAGAGTGTCAGTCCTCTTGTACTTAAGTCGGCAATGTGCCTTTTGAACTTAATTCCGATGCAATTTTTGCCTTTCATCGTCAATAAGAAAATCCAAAGAATACAGTAAACCTGAAGTGAAGCATCGGAATCTAAAACTGGACTCACAGGGGAGATTCAAATCATAGAAAGTTAGAGTGTCAGTCCTGTTGTACTTAAGTCGGCATTGTGCCTTTTGTATTAAATTCGGATGCAATTTCTGTGTTTCATCGTCAATAAGATGGTCCAAGAGATACAGTAAACCTGAGGTGAAGCATCGGAATCTAAAACTGGACTCACAGGAGAGGTTCATGTCATAGAAAATTAGAGTGTCAGTCCTCTTGTACTTAAGTCGGCATTGTGCCTTTTGATTTTAATTCCGATGCAATTTCTGTGTTTCATCATTAATAAGAAGGTCCAAGGGATACATTAAACCTGAAGTGAAGCATCGGAACTTAAAACTGGACTTACAGGAGAGGTTTAAATCATAGAAAGTTAGAGTGTCAGTCCACTTGTACTTAAGTCGGCATTGTGCCTTTTGTATTAAAATCGGATGCAATTTCTGTGGTTCATTGCCAATAAGAAGGTCCAAGGTATACAGTAAACCTGAAGTGAAGCATCGGAATCTAAAACTGGACTCACAGGAGGGGTTCAAATCATAGAAAGTTAGAGTGTCTGTCCTCTTGTACTTAAGTCGGCATTGTGCCTTTTGTATTAAACTCGGACGCAATTTCTGTGTTTCATCGTCAATAAGAAGGTCCAAGGGATACAGTAAACCTGAAGTGAAGCATCGGAATCTAAAACTGGACTCACAGGAGAGGTTCAAATCATAGAAAGTTATAGTGTTACTTCTCTTGTACTTAAGTCAGCATTGTGCCTTTCGTATTAAATTCGAATGCAATTTCTGCGTTTCATCGTGGATAAGAAGGTCCAAGGGATACAGTAAACCTGAAGTGATGCATCGGATTCTAAAACTGGACTCACAGAAGAGGATCAAATAATAGGAAGTGAGAGTGTCAGTCCTCTTGTACTTAAGTCGGCATTGTGCCTTTTGTATTAAATTCGGATGCAATTTCTGTGCTTCATCGCCAATAATAAGGTCCAAGGTATACAGTAAACCTGAAGTGAAGCATCGGAATCTAAAACTGGACTCACAAGAGAGGTTCAAATCATAGAAAGTTGGAGTGTCAGTCCTCTTGTACTTAAGTCGGCAGAGTGCCTTTTGTATTAAATTCGTATGCAAATTCTGTGTTTCATCATCGATAAGAAGGTCCAAGGGATACAGTAAACCTGAAGTGAAGCATCGGAATCTAATACTGGACTCCCAGGTGAGGTTTAAATCATAGAAAGTTTGAGCGTCAGTCCTCTTGTACTTCAGTCGGCGATGTGCCTTTTGTATTAAATTCGGATACAATTTCTGTGTTTCATCATCAATAAGAAGGTCCAAGGGATACAGTAACCCAGATGTGAAGCATCGGAATCTAAAACTGGACTCACGGGAGAGGTTCAAATCATAGAAAGTTAGAAGGTCAGTCCTCTTGTACTTAAGTCGGCATTGTGCCTTTTGTATCAAATTCGGATGCTAGTTCTGTGTTTCATCACCAATAAGAAGGTCCAAGGGATACAGTAAACCTGAAGTGAAGCATCGTAATCTAAAACTGGACTCACAGGAGAGGTTAAAATCATAGAAAATTAGAGTGTCAGTCATCTTGTACTTAAGTCGGCATTGTGCCTTTTGTATTAAATTCGGATGCAATTTCTGTGTTTCATCATCATTATGAAGGTCCAAGGGATACAGTAAACCTGAAGAGAAGCATCGGAATCTAAAACTGGACGCACAGGTGAGGTTCGAATCATAGAATGTTAGAGTGTCAGTCCTCTTGTACTTAAGTCGGCAATGTGCCTTTTGAACTTAATTCCGATGCAATTTTTGCCTTTCATCGTCAATAAGAAAATCCAAAGAATACAGTAAACCTGAAGTGAAGCATCGGAATCTAAAACTGGACTCACAGGGGAGATTCAAATCATAGAAAGTTAGAGTGTCAGTCCTGTTGTACTTAAGTCGGCATTGTGCCTTTTGTATTAAATTCGGATGCAATTTCTGTGTTTCATCGTCAATAAGATGGTCCAAGAGATACAGTAAACCTGAGGTGAAGCATCGGAATCTAAAACTGGACTCACAGGAGAGGTTCATGTCATAGAAAATTAGAGTGTCAGTCCTCTTGTACTTAAGTCGGCATTGTGCCTTTTGATTTTAATTCCGATGCAATTTCTGTGTTTCATCATTAATAAGAAGGTCCAAGGGATACATTAAACCTGAAGTGAAGCATCGGAACTTAAAACTGGACTTACAGGAGAGGTTTAAATCATAGAAAGTTAGAGTGTCAGTCCACTTGTACTTAAGTCGGCATTGTGCCTTTTGTATTAAAATCGGATGCAATTTCTGTGGTTCATTGCCAATAAGAAGGTCCAAGGTATACAGTAAACCTGAAGTGAAGCATCGGAATCTAAAACTGGACTCACAGGAGGGGTTCAAATCATAGAAAGTTAGAGTGTCTGTCCTCTTGTACTTAAGTCGGCATTGTGCCTTTTGTATTAAACTCGGACGCAATTTCTGTGTTTCATCGTCAATAAGAAGGTCCAAGGGATACAGTAAACCTGAAGTGAAGCATCGGAATCTAAAACTGGACTCACAGGAGAGGTTCAAATCATAGAAAGTTATAGTGTTACTTCTCTTGTACTTAAGTCAGCATTGTGCCTTTCGTATTAAATTCGAATGCAATTTCTGCGTTTCATCGTGGATAAGAAGGTCCAAGGGATACAGTAAACCTGAAGTGATGCATCGGATTCTAAAACTGGACTCACAGAAGAGGATCAAATAATAGGAAGTGAGAGTGTCAGTCCTCTTGTACTTAAGTCGGCATTGTGCCTTTTGTATTAAATTCGGATGCAATTTCTGTGCTTCATCGCCAATAATAAGGTCCAAGGTATACAGTAAACCTGAAGTGAAGCATCGGAATCTAAAACTGGACTCACAAGAGAGGTTCAAATCATAGAAGGTTGGAGTGTCAGTCCTCTTGTACTTAAGTCGGCAGAGTGCCTTTTGTATTAAATTCGTATGCAAATTCTGTGTTTCATCATCGATAAGAAGGTCCAAGGGATACAGTAAACCTGAAGTGAAGCATCGGAATCTAATACTGGACTCCCAGGTGAGGTTTAAATCATAGAAAGTTTGAGCGTCAGTCCTCTTGTACTTCAGTCGGCGATGTGCCTTTTGTATTAAATTCGGATACAATTTCTGTGTTTCATCATCAATAAGAAGGTCCAAGGGATACAGTAACCCAGATGTGAAGCATCGGAATCTAAAACTGGACTCACGGGAGAGGTTCAAATCATAGAAAGTTAGAAGGTCAGTCCTCTTGTACTTAAGTCGGCATTGTGCCTTTTGTATCAAATTCGGATGCTAGTTCTGTGTTTCATCACCAATAAGAAGGTCCAAGGGATACAGTAAACCTGAAGTGAAGCATCGTAATCTAAAACTGGACTCACAGGAGAGGTTAAAATCATAGAAAATTAGAGTGTCAGTCATCTTGTACTTAAGTCGGCATTGTGCCTTTTGTATTAAATTCGGATGCAATTTCTGTGTTTCATCATCATTATGAAGGTCCAAGGGATACAGTAAACCTGAAGAGAAGCATCGGAATCTAAAACTGGACGCACAGGTGAGGTTCGAATCATAGAATGTTAGAGTGTCAGTCCTCTTGTACTTAAGTCGGCATTGTGCCTTTTGTATTTAATTCGGATGCATTTTCTGTGTTTCATCATCACTAAGAAGGTCCAAGGGATATAGTAAACCTGAAGTGAAGCAGCGGAATCTAAAACTGGACTCACAGGAGAGGTTCAAATCATAGAAAGTTGGAGTGTCAGTCCTCTTGTACTTAAGTCGGCAGTGTGCCTTTTGTATTAAATTCGGATGCAAATTCTGTGTTTCATCATCAATAAGAAGGTCCAAGGGATACAGTAAACCTGAAGTGAAGCATCGGAATCTAATACTGGACTCCCAGGTGTGGTTCAAATCATAGAAAGTTAGAGCGTCAGTCCACTTGTACTTCAGTCGGCATTGAGCCTTTTGTTTTAAATTCGGATGCACTTTCTGTGTTTCATCATCAATATGAAGGTCCAAGGGATACAGTAAACCACAAGTGAAGCATCGGAATCTAAAACTGGACTCACGGAAGAGGTTCAAATCATAGAATGTTAGAGTGTCAGTCCTCTTGTACTTAAGTTGCCATTGTGCCTTTTGTATTAAATTCGGATGCAAATTCTGTGTTTCATCAACAATACGAAGGTCCAAGGGATACAGTAAACCTGAAGTGAAGAATCGGAATCTAAAACTGGACTCACAGGAGAGGTTAAAATCATAGAAAATTAGAGTGTCAGTCCTCTTGTACTTACGTCGACATTGTGCCTTTTGTATTAAATTTGGATGCAATTACTGTGTTTCATCGCCAATAAGAATATCCAATGTATACATAAACCTGAAGTGAAGCATCGGAATCTAAAACTGGACTCACTGGTGAGGTTCAAATCATAGACAGTTAGAGTGTCTGTCCTCTTGTACTTAAGTCGGCATTGTGCCTTTTGGATTAAATTCGGACGCAATTTCTGTGTTTCATCGTCAATAAGAAGGTCTAAGGGATACAGTAAACCTGAAGTGAAGCATCGGATCTAAAACTGGACTCACAGGAGGGGTTCAAGTCATAGAATGTAAGAGTGACTGTCTTCTTGTACTTAAGTCGACATTGTGCCTTTTGTATTAAATTCGAACTCAATTTCTGTGTTTCATCGTCAATTAAAAGGTCCAAGGGATACAGTAAGCCTGAAGTGAAGCATCGGAATCTAAAACTGGACTCACAGGAGAGGTTCAAATCATAGAAAGTTATAGTGTCAGTTCTCTTGTACTTAAGTCGGCTTTGTGCCTTTCGTATTAAATTCGGATGTAATTTCTGTGTTTCATCGTGGATAAGAAGGTCCAAGGGATACAGTATACCTGAAGTGAAGCATCGGAAGCTAAAACTGGACTCACGGGAGAGGTTCAAATCATAGAAAGTTAGAAGGTCAGTCCTCTTGTACTTAAGTCGGCATTGTGCCTTTTGTATTAAATTCGGATGCATTTTCTGTGTTTCATCATCACTAAGATGGTCCAAGGGTTATAGTAAACCTGAAGTGAAGCAGCGCAATCTAAAACTGGACTCACAGCAGAGGTTCAAATAATAGAAAATTAGAGTGTCAGTCCTCTTGTACTTAAGTCGGCATTGACCCTTTTGTATTAAATTCGGATGCAATTTCTGTCAATCATCGTCAATAAGAAAGACCAAGGGATACAGTAAACCTCAAGTGCAGCGTCGGAATTTAAAACTGGAGTCACAGGACAGGTTCAAATCATAGAAAGTTAGACTGTCAGTCATCTTGTACTTAAGTCGGCATTGTGCCTTTTTATTAAATTCGGATGCAATTTTTTTGTTTCATCGTCAATAAGAAGGTCCAAAGGATACAGTAAACCTGAAGTGAAGCATCGGATTTTAGAACTGGAGTCACCGGAGAGATTCAAATCATAGAAACTTAGAGTGTCAGTCCTCTTGCACTTAAGTCGGCATTGTGCCTTTTGTATTAAATTTGGATGCAATAACTGTGCTTCATCGCCAATAAGAAGGTCCAATGTATACAGTAAACCTGAAGAGAAGCATCGGAATCTAAAACTGGACGCACAGGTGAGGTTCAAATCATGGAAAGTTAGAGTGTCAGTCCTCTTGTACTTAAGTCGGCGTTGTGCCTTTTGTATTAAATTCGGATGCATTGTCTGTGTTTCATCATCACTAAGATGGTCCAAGGGATATAGTAAACCTGAAGTGAAGCAGCTTAATCTAAAACTGGACTCACAGCAGAGGTTCAAATCGTAGATACTTAGAGTGTCAGTCCTCTTGTACTTAAATCGGCATTGTACCTTTTGTATTAAATTTGGAAGTAATTTCTGTCATTCATCGTCAATAAGAAGGTCCAAGGGATACAGTAAACCTCAAGTGAAGCATCGGAATTTAAAACTGGAGTCACAGGACAGGTTCAAATCATAGAAAGTTAGACTGTCAGTCCTCTTGTACTTAAGTCGGCATTGTACCTTTTGTATTAAATTCGGATGCAATTTCAGTCATTCATCGTCAATAAGAAGGTCCAAGGGATACAGTAAACCTCAAGTGAAGCATCGGAATTTAAAACTGGAGTCACCGGAGAGATTCTAATCACAGAAAGTTAGAGTTTCAGTCCTCTTGTACTTAAGTTGGCATTGTGCCTTTGGAATTTAATTCCGATGCAATTTCTGTGTTTCATCGTCAATAAGAAGGTCCGAGGGATACAGTAAACCTGAAGTGAAGCATCGGAATCTAAAACTGGACTCACAGGTGAGGTTCAAATCATAGAAAGTTGGAGTGTCAGTCTTCTTGTACTTAAGTCGGCAGTGTGCCTTTTGTATTAAGTTCGGATGCAAATTCTGTGTTTCATCATCAATAAGCAGGTCCAAGGGATAGAGTAAACCTGAAGTGAAGCATCGGAATCTAATACTGGACTCCCAGGTGAGGTTCAAATCATAGAAAGCTTGAGCGTCAGTCATCTTGTACTTCAGTCGTCATTGTGCCCTTTCTTTTAAATTCGGATGCAATTTCTGTGTTTCATCATCAATAAGAAGGTCATAGGGATACAGTAAACCAGAAGTGAAGCATCGGAATCTAAAACTGGACTCACGGAAGAGGTTCAAATCATAGAAAGTTAGAGGGTCAGTCCTCTTGTACTTAAATTGGCATTGTGCCTTTTGTATTAAATTCGCATGCAAATTCTGTGTTTCATCAACAATAAGAAGGTCCAAGGGATACAGTAAACATGAAGTGAAGAATCGGAATCTAAAACTGGACTCACAGGAGAGGTTAAAATCATAGAAAATTAGAGTGTCAGTCATCTTGTACTTATGTCGGCATTGTGCCTTTTGTATTAAATTCGGATGCAATTTCTGTGTTTCATCATCAATATGAAGGTCCAAGGAATACAGTAATCCTGAAGTGAAGCATCGGAATCTAAAACTGGACTCACAGGAGAGGTTCAAATCATAGACAGTCAGAGTGTCAGTCCTCTTGTACTTCAGTCGGCATTGTGCCTTTTGTATTAAATTCGGATGGAATATCTGTGTTTCATTATCAATAAGAACGTCCAAGGGATATAGTAAACCTTAAGTGAAGCAGCGGAATCTAAAACTGGACTCACAGCAGAGGTTCAAATCATAGAAAGTTAATGTGTCAGTCCTCTTGTTCTTAAGTCGGCAATGTGTCTTTTGAATTTAATTCCGATGCAATTTCTGTCTTTCATCGTCAATAAGAAAGTCCAAGGAATACAGTAAACCTGAAGTGAAGCATCGGAATCTAAAACTGGACTCACAGGAGAGGTTCAAATCACAGAAAGTTATAGAGTCAGTCCTCTTGTACTTAAGTCGGCATTGTGCTTTTTGTATTAAATATGGATGCAACTACTGTGCTTCATCGCCAATAAGAAGGTCCAATGTATACAGTAAACGTGAAGTGAAGGATAGGAATCTAAAACTGGACTCACAGGAGAGGTTCAAATCATAGAAGGTTGGAGTGTCAGTCCTCTTGTACTTAAGTCGGCAGTGTGCCTTTTGTATTAAATTCATATGCAAATTCTGTGATTCATCATCAATAAGAAGGTCCAAGGGATACAGTAAACCTGAAGTGAAGCATCGGAATCTAATACTGGACTCCCAGGTGAGGTTCAAATCATAGAAAGTTTGAGCGTCAGTCCTCTTGTACTTCAGTCGGCATTGTGCCTTTTGTATGAAATTCGGATGCAATTTCTGTGATTCATCATCAATAAGAAGGTCCAAGGGGTACAGTAAACCTGAAGTGAAGCATCGGAATCTAAAACTGGACTCACGGGAGAGGTTCTAATCATAGAAAGTTAGAGTGTCAGTCCTCTTGTACTTAAGTCGGCATTGTGCATTTTGTATTAAATTCGGATGCAAATTCTGTGTTTCAGCATCAATAAGAATGTCCAAGGGATACAGTAAACCTGAAGTGAAGCATCGGAATCTAAAACTGGACTCACAGGAGAGGTTAAAATCATAGAAAATTAGAGTGTCAGTCATCTTGTACTTAAGTCGGCATTGTACCTTTAGTATTAAATTCGGATTCAATTTCTGTGTTTCATAATCAATTTGAAGGTCCAAGGGATACAGAAAAACCTGAAGTGAAGCATTGGAATCTAAAACTGGACTCACAGGAGAGGTTCAAATCATAGACAGTTAGAGTGTCAGTCCTCTTGTACTTAAATCGGCATTGTGCCTTTTGTATTAAATTAGGATGCAATTACTGTGCTTCATCGCCAATAAGAAGGTCCAATGTATACAGTAAACCTGAAGTGAGCATCGGAATCTAAAACTGGACTCACAGGATATGTTCAAATCATAGAAAGTTGGAGTGTCAGTCCTCTTGTACCTAAGTCGGCATTGTGCCTTTTGTATTAAATTCGGATGCAAATTCTGTGTTTCATCATCAATAAGAAGGTCTAAGGGATACAGTAAACCTGAAGTGAAGCATCGGAATCTAAAACTGGACTCACAGGTGACGTTCAAATCATAGAAAGTTAGAGTGTTAGTCCTCTTGTACTTAAGTCTGCATTGTGTCTTTTGTATTAAATTCGATGCAATTTCTGTGTTTCATCAACAATAAGAAGGTCCAAGGGATACAGTAAACCTGAAGTGAAGCAGCGGAATCTAAAACTGGACTCACAGCAGAGGTTCAAATCATAGAAAGTTAGAGTGTCAGTCCTCTTGTACTTAAGTCGGCATTATACCTTTTGTATTAAGTTCGGATGCAATTTCTGTGTTTCATCGTCAATAAGAAGGTCCAGGGGATACAGTAAACCTGAAGTGAAGCATGGGAATATAAACTGGAGTCATAGGAGAGGTTAAAATCATAGAAAGTTAGACTGTCTATCCTCTTGTACTTATGTCGGCATTGTGCCTTTTTATTAAATTCGGATGCAATTTCTGTCTTTCATCGTCAATAAGAAGGTCCATGGGATATAGTAAACCTGAAGTGAAGCATCGGAATCTAAAGCTGGACTCACAGGAGAGGTTCCAATCATAGAAAGTTAGAGTGTCAGTCCTCTTGTACCTAAGTCTTCATTGTGCCTTTTGAATTTAATTCAGATGCAATTTCTGTGTTTCATCGTCAATAAGAAGGTCCAAGGGAAACAGTAAACCTGAACTGAAGATACGGGATCTAAAACTGGACTCGCAGGAGAGGTTCAAATCATAGAAAGTTAGAGTGTCAGTCCTCTTGTACTTAAGCCGGTATTGTGCCGTTTGTATTAAATTCGGATGCAATTTCTGTGTTTCATCGTCTATAAGAAGGTCCAAGGGATACCATAAACCTGAAGTGAAGCATCGGAATCTAAAACTGGATTCACGGGGGAGGTTCAAATCATAGAAAGTTAGAAGGTCATTCCTCTTGTACTTAAGTCGGCATTGTGCCTTTTGTATTAAATTCGGATGCAAGTTCTGTGTTTCATCATCAATATGAAGGTCCAAGGGATACAGTAAACCTGAAGAGAAGCATCAAAATCTAAAACTGGACGCACAGGTGAGGTTCAAATCATAGAAAGTTAGAGTGTCAGTCCTCTTGTACTTAAGTCGGCATTGTGCCTTTTGTATTAAATTCGGATGCATTTTCAGTGTTTCATCATCACTAAGATGGTCCAAGGGATATAGTAAACCTGAAGTGAAGCAGCGGAATCTAAAACTGGACTCACAGCAGAGGTTCAAATCATAGAAAACTAGAGTGTCAGTCATCTTGTACTTAAGTCGGCATTGTACCTTTTGTACTAAATTCGGATGCAATTTCTGTCATTCATCGTCAATAAGAAGGTCCAAGGGATACAGTAAACCTCAAGTGAAGCATCTGAATTTAAAACTGGAGTCACAGGAGAGGTTCAAATCATAGAAAGTTAGACTGTCAGTCCTCTTGTACTTAAGTCGGCATTGTACCTTTTGTATTAAATTCATATGCAATTTCTGTCATTCATCGTCAATAAGAAGGTCCAAGGGATACAGTAAACCTCAAGTGAAGCACCGGAATTTAAAACTGGAGTCACCGGAGAGATTCAAATCATAGAAAGTTAGAGTGTCAGTCCTCTTGCACTTAAGTCGGCATTGTGCCTTTGGAATTTAATTCCGATGCAATTTCTGTGTTTCATCGTCAATAAGAAGGTCCAAGGGATACAGTAAACCTGAAGTGAGGCATCGGAATCTAAATCTGGACTCACAGGAGAGGTTCAAATCATAGAAAGTTGGAGTGTCAGTCTTCTTGTACTTAAGTCGGCATTGTGCCTTTGGAATTTAATTCCGATGCAATTTCTGTGTTTCATCGTCAATAAGAAGGTCCAAGGGATACAGTAAACCTCAAGTGAAGCATCGGAATTTAAAACTCGAGTCACCGGAGAGATTCAAATCATAGAAAGTTGGAGTGTCAGTCTTCTTGTACTTAAGTCGGCAGTGTGCCTTTTGTATTAAATTCGGATGCAAATTCTGTGTTTCATCATCAATAAGAAGGTCCAAGGGATACAGTAAACCTGAAGTGAAGCATCGGAATCTAAAACTAGACTCACAGGAGAGGTTCAAATCATAGACAGTTAGAGTGTCAGTCCTCATGTACTTCAGTCGGCGTTGTGCCTTTTGTATTATATTAGGACGGAATTTCTGTGTTTTATTATCAATAAGAAGGTCCAAGGGATATAGTAAACCTGAAGTGAAGCAGCGGAATCTAAAACTGGACTCACAGCAGAGGTTCAAATCATAGAAAGTTAGAATGTCAGTCCTCTTGTACTTAAGTCGGCAGAGTGCCTTTTGAAATTAATTCCGATGCAATTTCTGTCTTTCATCGTCAATAAGAAAGTCCAAGGAATACAGTAAACCTGAAGTGAAGCATCGGAATCTAAAACTGGCCTCACAGGAGAGGTTCAAATCACAGAAAGTTAGAGTGTCAGTCCTCTTGCACTTAAGTCGGCATTGTGCCTTTTGTATTAAATTTGGATGCTACTACTGTGCTTCATCGCCAATAAGAAGGTCCAATGTATACAGTAAACCTGAAGTGAAGGATCGGAATGTAAAACTGGACTCACAGGAGAGGTTCAAATCATAGAAGGTTGGAGTGTCAGTCCTCTGGTACTTAAGTCGGCAGTGTGCCTTTTGTATTAAATTCAGATGCAAATTCTGTGTTTCATTATCAATAAGAAGGTCCAACGGATACAGTAAACCTGAAGTGAAGCATCGGAATCTAATACTGGACTCCCAGGTGAGGTTCAAATCATAGAAAGTTTGAGTGTCAGTCCTCATGTACTTCAGTTGGCGTTGTGCCTTTTGTATTATATTCGGACGGAATTTCTGTGTTTTATTATCAATAAGAAGGTCCAAGGGATATAGTAAACCTGAAGTGAAGCAGCGGAATCTAAAACTGGACTCACAGCAGAGGTTCAAATCATAGAAAGTTAGAGTGTCAGTCCTCTTGTACTTAAGTCGGCAGAGTGCCTTTTGAATTTAATTCCGATGCAATTTCTGTCTTTCATCGTCAATAAGAAAGTCCAAGAAATACAGTAAACCTGAAGTGAAGCATCGGAATCTAAAACTGGACTCACAGGAGAGGTTCAAATCACAGAAAGTTAGAGTGTCAGTCCTCTTGCACTTAAGTCGGCATTGTGCCTTTTGTATTAAATTTGGATGCTACTAGTGTGCTTCATCGCCAATAAGAAGGTCCAATGTATACAGTAAACCTGAAGTGAAGGATCGGAATGTAAAACTGGACTCACAGGAGAGGTTCAAATCATAGAAGGTTGGAGTGTCAGTCCTCTGGTACTTAAGTCGGCAGTGTGCCTTTTGTATTAAATTCAGATGCAAATTCTGTGTTTCATCATCAATAAGAAGGTCCAAGGGATACAGTAAACCTGAAGTGAAGCATCGGAATCTAATACTGGACTCCCAGGTGAGGTTCAAATCATAGAAAGTTTGAGTGTCAGTCCTCTTGTACTTCAGTCGGCATTGTGCCTTTTGTATTAAATTCGGATGCAATTTCTGTGATTCATCATCAATAAGAAGGTCCAAGGGATACAGTAAACCTGAAGTGAAGCATCGGAATCTAAATCTGGACTCACGGGAGAGGTTCTAATCAGAGAAAGTTAGAGTGTCAGTCCTCTTGTACTTAAGTCGGCATTGTGCCTTTTGTATTAAATTCGGATGCAAATTCTGTGTTTCATCATCAATAAGAATGTCCAAGGGATACAGTAAACCTGAAGTGAAGCATCGGAATCTAAAACCGGACTCACAGGAGAGGTTAAAATCATAGAAAATTACAGTGTCAGTCATCTTGTACTTAAGTCGGCATTGTGCGTTTTGTATTAAATTCGGATGCAATTTCTGTGTTTCATCATCAATATGAAGGTCCAAGGGATACAGAAAAACCTGAAGTGAAGCATTGGAATCTAAAACTGGACTCACAGGAGAGGTTCAAATCATAGATAGTTAGAGTGTCAGTCCTCTTGTACTTAAATCGGCATTGTGCCTTTTGTATTAAATTTGGATGCAATTACTGTGCTTCATCGCCAATAAGAAGGTCCAATGTATACAGTAAACCTGAAGTGAAGCATCGGAATCTAAAACTGGACTCACAGGTGACGTTCAAATCATAGAAAGTTAGAGTGTCAGTCCTCTTGTACTTAAGTTTGCATTGTGTCTTTTGTATTAAATTCGGATGCAATTTCTGTGTTTCATCATCAATGAGAGGGTCCAAGGGATATAGTAAACCTGAAGTGAAGCAGCGGAATCTAAAACTGGACTCACAGCAGAGGTTCAAATCATAGAAAGTTAGACTGTCAGTCCTCTTGTACTTAAGTCGGCATTGTACCTTTTGTATTAAATTCGCATGCAATTTCTGTCATTCATCGTCAATAAGAAGGTCCAAGGGATACAGTAAACCTCAAGTGAAGCATCGGAATTTAAAACTGGAGTCACCGGAGAGATTCAAATCATAGAAAGTTAGAGTGTCAGTCCTCTTGTACTTAAGTCGGCATTGTGCCTTTGGAATTTAATTCCGATGCAATTTCTGTGTTTTATCGTCAATAAGAAGGTCCAAGGGATACAGTAAACCTGAAGTGAAGCATCGGAATCTAAAACAGGACTCACAGGAGAGGTTCAAATCATAGAAAGTTGGAGTGTCAGTCTTCTTGTACTTAAGTCACCATTGTGCCTTTGGAATTTAATTCCGATGCAATTTCTGTGTTTCATCGTCAATAAGAACGTCCAAGGGATACAGTAAACCTCAAGTGAAGCATCGGAATTTAAAACTGGAGTCACCGGAGAGATTCAAATCATAGAAAGTTGGAGTGTCAGTCTTCTTGTACTTAAGTCGGCAGTGTGCCTCTTGTATTAAATTCGGATGCAAATTCTGTGTTTCATCATCAATAAGAAGGTCCAAGGGATACAGTAAACCTGAAGTGAAGCTTCGGAATCTAATACTGGACTCCCAGGTGAGGTTCAAATCATAGAAAGTTTGAGCGTCAGTCCTCTTGTACTTCAGTCGTCATTGTTCCTTTTGTTTTAAATTCGGATGCAATTTCTGTGTTTCATCAACAATAAGAAGGTCCAAGAGATACAGTAAACATGAAGTGAAGAATCGGAATCTAAAACTGGACTCACAGGAGAGGTTAAAATCATAGAAAATTAGAGTGTCAGTCCTCATGTACTTCAGTCGGCATTGTGCCTTTTGTATTATATTCCGATGGAATTTCTGTGTTTTATTATCAATAAGAAGGTCCAAGGGATATAGTAAACCTGAAGTGAAGCAGCGGAATCTAAAACTGGACTTACAGCAGAGGTTCAAATCATAGAAAGTTAGAGTGTCAGTCCTCTTGTACTTAAGTCGGCAATGTGCCTTTTGAATTTAATTCCGATGCAATTTGTGTCTTTCATCGTCAATAAGAAAGTCCAAGGAATACAGTAAACCTGAAGTGTAGCATCGGAATCTAAAACTGGACTCACAGGAGAGGTTCAAATCACAGAAAGTTAGAGTGTCAGTCCTCTTGCATTTATGTCGGCATTGTGCCTTTTGTATTAAATTTGGATGCTACTACTGTGCTTCATCGCCAATAAGAAGGTCCAATGTATACAGTAAACCTGAAGTGAAGGATCGGAATCTAAAACTGGACTCACAGGAGAGGTTCAAATCATAGAAGGTTGGAGTGTCAGTCCTCTTGTACTTAAGTCGGCAGTGTGCCTTTTGTTTTAAATTCAGATGCAAATTCTGTGTTTCATCATCAATAAGAAGTTCCAAGGGATACAGTAAACCTGAAGTGAAGCATCGGAATCTAAAACTAGACTCACAGGAGAGGTTCAAATCATAGACAGTTAGAGTGTCAGTCCTCATGTACTTCAGTCGGCATTGTGCCTTTTGTATTATATTCGGATGGAATTTCTGTGTTTTATTATCAATAAGAAGGTCCAAGGGATATAGTAAATCTGAAGTGAAGCAGCGGAATCTAAAACTGGACTCACAGCAGAGGTTCAAATCATAGAAAGTTAGAATGTCAGTCCTCTTGTACTTAAGTCGGCAAAGTGCCTTTTGAATTTAATTCCGATGCAATATCTGTCTTTCATCGTCAATAAGAAAGTCCAAGGAATACAGTAAACCTGAAGTGAAGCATCGGAATCTAAAACTGGACTCACAGGAGAGGTTCAAATCACAGAAGGTTAGAGTGTCAGTCCTCTTGCACTTAAGTCGGCATTGTGCCTTTTGTATTAAATTTGGATGCTACTACTGTGCTTCATCGCCAATAAGAAGGTCCAATGTATACAGTAAACCTGAAGTGAAGGATCGGAATGTAAAACTGGACTCACAGGAGAGGTTCAAATCATAGAAGGTTGGAGTGTCAGTCCTCTGGTACTTAAGTCGGCAGTGTGCCTTTTGTATTAAATTCAGATGCAAATTCTGTGTTTCATCATCAATAAGAAGGTCCAAGTCATACAGTAAACCTGAAGTGAAGCATCGGAATCTAATACTGGACTCCCAGGTGAGGTTCAAATCATAGAAAGTTTGAGTGTCAGTCCTCTTGTACTTCAGTCGGCATTGTGCCTTTTGTATTAAATTCGGATGCAATTTCTGTGATTCATCATCAATAAGAAGGTCCAAGGGATACAGTAAACCTGAAGTGAAGCATCGGAATCTAAATCTGGACTCACGGGAGAGGTTCTAATCAGAGAAAGTTAGAGTGTCAGTCCTCTTGTACTTAAGTCGGCATTGTGCCTTTTGTATTAAATTCGGATGCAAATTCTGTGTTTCATCATCAATAAGAATGTCCAAGGGATACAGTAAACCTGAAGTGAAGCATCGGAATCTAAAACCGGACTCACAGGAGAGGTTAAAATCATAGAAAATTAGAGTGTCAGTCATCTTGTACTTAAGTCGGCATTGTGCGTTTTGTATTAAATTCGGATGCAAATTCTGTGTTTCATCATCAACAAGAAGGTCCAAGGGATACAGAAAAACCTGAAGTGAAGCATTGGAATCTAAAACTGGACTCAGAGGAGAGGTTAAAATCATAGATAGTTAGAGTGTCAGTCCTCTTGTACTTAAATCGGCATTGTGCCTTTTGTATTAAATTTGGATGCAATTACTGTGCTTCATCGCCAATAAGAAGGTCCAATGTATACAGTAAACCTGAAGTGAAGCATCGGATTCTAAAACTGGACTCACAGATGACGTTCAAATCATAGAAAGTTAGAGTGTCAGTCCTCTTGTACTTAAGTCTGCATTGTGTCCTTTGTATTAAATTCGGATGCAATTTCTGTGTTTCATCATCAATAAGAAGGTCCAAGGGATATAGTAAACCTAAAGTGAAGCAGCGGAATCTAAAACTGGACTCACAGCAGAGGTTCAAATCATAGAAAGTTAGACTGTCAGTCCTCTTGTACTTAAGTCGGCATTGTACCTTTCGTATTAAATTCGCATGCAATTTCTGTCATTCATCATCAATAAGAAGGTCCAAGGGATACAGTAAACCTCAAGTGAAGCATCGGAATTTAAAACTGGAGTCACCGGAGAGATTCAAATCATAAAAAGTTAGAGTGTCAGTCCTCATGTACTTCAGTCGGCATTGTGCCTTTTGTATTATATTCCGATGGAATTTCTGTGTTTTATTATCAATAAGAAGGTCCAAGGGATATAGTAAACCTGAAGTAAAGCAGCGGAATCTAAAACTGGACTCACAGCAGAGGTTCAAATCATAGAAAGTTAGAGTGTCAGTCCTCTTGTACTTAAGTCGGCAAGGTGCCTTTTGAATTTAATTCCGATGCAATTTGTGTCTTTCATCGTCAATAAGAAAGTCCAAGGAATACAGTAAACCTGAAGTGAAGCATCGGAATCTAAAACTGGACTCATAGGAGAGGTTCAAATCACAGAAAGTTAGAGTGTCAGTCCTCTTGCACTTAAGTCGGCATTGTGCCTTTTGTATTAAATTTGGATGCTACTACTGTGCTTCATCGTCAATAAGAAGGTCCAATGTATACAGTAAACCTGAAGTGAAGGATCGGAATCTAAAACTGGACTCACAGGAGAGGTTCAAATCATAGAAGGTTGAAGTGTCAGTCCTCTTGTACTTAAGTCGGCAGTGTGCCTTTTGTATTAAATTCAGATGCAAATTCTGTGTTTCATCATCAATAATAAGGTCCAAGGGATACGGCAAACCTGAAGTGAAGCATCGGAATCTAATACTGGACTCCCAGGTGAGGTTCAAATCATAGAAAGTTTGAGTGTCAGTCCTCTTGTACTTCAGTCGTTATTGTGCCTTTTGTGTTAAATTCGGATGCAATTTCTGTGATTCATCATCAATAAGAAGGTCCAAGGGATGCAGTAAACCTGAAGTGAAGCATCGGAATCTAAAACTGGACTCACGGGAGAGGTTCTAATCAGAGAAAGTTAGACTGTCAGTCCTCTTGTACTCAAGTCGGCATTGTGCCTTTTGTATTAAATTCGGATGCAAATTCTGTGTTTCATCATCAATAAGAATGTCCAAGGGATACAGTAAACCTGAAGTGAAGCATCGGAATCTAAAACTGGACTCACAGGAGAGGTTAAAATCATAGAAAATTAGAGTGTCAGTCATCTTGTACTTACGTCGGCATTGTGCCTTTCGTATTAAATTCGGTTCCAATTTCTGTGTTTCATCGTGAATAAGAAGGTCCAAGGGATACAGTAAACCTGAAGTGAAGCATCGGAATCTTAAACTGGACTCACATTAGGGGATCAAATAATAGAAAGTTAGAGTGTCAGTCCTCTTGTACTTAAGTCGGCTTTGTGCTTTTGTATTAAATTCGGATGCAATTTCTGTGCTTCATCGCGAATATAAAGGTCCAAAGTATACAGTAAATATGAAGTGAAGCATCGAAATCTAAAACTGGACTCACAGGAGAGGTTCAAATCATAGAAAGTTAGAGTGTCAGTCCTCTTGTACTTAAGTCGGCATTGTGCCTTTGGAATTTAATTCCGATGAAATTTCTGTGTATCATCGTCAATAAGAAGGTCCAAGGGATACAGTAAACCTGAAGTGAAGCATCGGAATCTAAAACTGGACTCACAGCAGAGGTTCAAATCATAGAAAGTTGGAGTGTCAGTCCCCTTGTACTTAAGTCGGCAGTGTGCTTTTTGTATTAAATTCGGATGCAAATTCTGTGTTTCATCATCAATAAGAAGGACCAAGGGATACAGTAAACCAGAAGTGAAGCATCGGAATCTAAAACTGGACTTACGGGAGAGATTCAAATCATAGAAAGTTAGACTGTCAGTCCTCTTGTACTTAAGTCGGCATTGTGCCCTTTTGTATTAAATTCGGATGCAATTTCTGTGTTTCATCATCAATATGAAGGTCCAAGGGATACAGTAAAACCTGAAGTGAATCATCGGAATCTAAAACTGGAGTCACAGGAGAGGTTCAAATCATAGATAGTTAGAGTGTCAGTCCTCTTGTACTTAAGTCGGCATTGTGCCTTTGGAATTTAATTCCGATGAAATTTCTGTGTATCATCGTCAATAAGAAGGGCCAAGGGATACAGTAAACCTGAAGTGAAGCATCGGAATCTAAAACTGGACTCACAGCAGAGGTTCAAATCATAGAAAGTTGGAGTGTCAGTCCCCTTGCACTTAAGTCGGCTTTGTGCTTTTGTATTAAATTCGGATGCAATTTCTGTGCTTCATCGTCAATATAAAGGTCCAAAGTATACAGTAAACCTGAAGTGAAGCATCGAAATCCAAAACTGGACTCACAGGAGAGGTACAAATTATAGAAAGTTAGAGCGTCAGTCCTCTTGTTTTTAAGTCGGCATTGTGCCTTTTGTATTAAATTCGGATGCAATTTCTGTGTTTCATCGCCAATAAGAAGGTCCAAGGGATATAGTAAGCCTGAAGTGAAGCATCGGAATCTAAAACTGGACTCACAGGAGAGGTTCAAATCATAGAAAGTGAGAGTGTCAGTCGTCCTGTACTTAAGTCGGCATTGTGCCTTTTGTATTAAATTCGGATGCAATCTCTGAGTTTCATCATCAATAAGAAGGTCCAAGGGATACAGTAAACCTGAAGTGAAGCATTGGAATCTATAACTGGACTCACAGGAAAGGTTCAAATCATAGAAAGTTAGAGTGTCAGTCCTGTTGTACTTAAGTCGGCATTGTGCCTTTTGTATTAAATTCGGATGCAATTTCTGTGTTTCATCGTCAATAAGAAGGTCCATGGGATACAGTAAACCTGAAGTGAAGCATCGGAATCTAAACTGCACTCACAGGAGAGGTTCAAATCATAGAAAGTTATAGTGTCAGTTCTCTTGTACTTACGTCGGCATTGTGCCTTTCGTATTGAATTCGGATGCAATTTCTGTGTTTCATCGTGAATAAGAAGGTCCAAGGGATACAGTAAACCTGAAGTGAAGCATCGGAATCTTAAACTGGACTCACAGGAGGGGATCAAATAATAGAAAGTTAGAGTGTCAGTCCTCTTGTACTTAAGCGGCATTGTGCCTTTTGTATTATATTCGGATGCAATTTCTGTGCTTCATCGATAATAAGAAGGTCCAAGGTATCCAGTAAACCTGAAGTGAAGCATCGAAATCTAAAACTGGACTCACAGGAAAGGTTCAAATCATAGAAAGTTATAGTGTCAGTTCTCTTGTACTTACGTCGGCATTGTGCCTTTCGTATTAAATTCGGTTCCAATTTCTGTGTTTCATCGTGAATAAGAAGGTCCAAGGGATACAGTAAACCTGAAGTGTAGCATCGGAATCTTAAACTGGACTCACATTAGGGGATCAAATAATAGAAAGTTTGAGTGTCAGTCCTCTTGTACTTAAGTCGGCTTTGTGCTTTTGTATTAAATTCGGATGCAATTTCTGTGCTTCATCGCCAATATAAAGGTCCAAAGTATACAGTAAACCTGAAGTGAAGCATCGAAATCTAAAAGTGGACTCACAGGAGAGGTTCAAATCATAGAAAGTTAGTGTGTCAGTCCTCTTGTACTTAAGTCGGCATTGTGCCTTTGGAATTTAATTCCGATGAAATTTCTGTGTATCATCGTCAATAAGAAGGTCCAAGGGATACAGTAAACCTGAAGTGAAGCATCGGAATCTAAAACTGGACTCACAGCAGAGGTTCAAATCATAGAAAGTTGGAGTGTCAGTCCCCTTGTACTTAAGTCGGCAGTGTGCTTTTTGTATTAAATTCGGATGCAAATTCTGTGTTTCATCATCAATAAGAAGGTCCAAGGGATACAGTAAACCTGAAGTGAAGCATCGGAATCTAAAACTGGACTCCCAGGTGAGGTTCAAATCATAGAAAGTTTGAGTGTCAGTCCTCTTGTACTTCAGTCGGCATTGTGCCTTTTGTATTAAATTCGGATGCAATTTCTGTGTTTCATCATCAATAAGAAGGACCAAGGGATACAGTAAACCAGAAGTGAAGCATCGGAATCTAAAACTGGACTTACGGGAGAGGTTCAAGTCATAGAAAGTTAGACTGTCAGTCCTCTTGTACTCAAGTCGGCATTGTGCCCTTTTGTATTAAATTCGGATGCAATTTGTGTGTTTCATCATCAATATGAAGGTCCAAGGGATACAGTAAAACCTGAAGTGAATCATCGGAATCTAAAACTGGACTCACAGGAGAGGTTCAAATCATAGATAGTTAGAGTGTCAGTCCTCTTGTACTTAAATCGGCATTGTGCCTTTTGTATTAAATTTGGATGCAATTACTGTGCTTCATCGCCAATAAGGAGGTCCAATGTATACAGTAAACCTGAAGTGAAGCATCGGAATTTAAAACTGGACTCACAGGTGACGTTCAAATCATAGAAAGTTATAGTGTCAGTTCTCTTGTACTTACGTCGGCATTGTGCCTTTCGTATTGAATTCGGATGCAATTTCTGTGTTTCATCGTGAATAAGAAGGTCCAAGGGATACAGTAAACCTGAAGTGAAGCATCGGAATCTTAAACTGGACTCACAGGAGGGGATCAAATAATAGAAAGTTAGAGTGTCAGTCCTCTTGTACTTAAGTCGGCATTGTGCCTTTTGTATTATATTCGGATGCAATTTCTGTGCTTCATCGATAATAAGAAGGTCCAAGGTATACAGTAAACCTGAAGTGAAGCATCGAAATCTAAAACTGGACTCACAGGAGAGGTTCAAATCATAGAAAGTTATAGTGTCAGTTCTCTTGTACTTACGTCGGCATTGTGCCTATCGTATTAAATTCGGATCCAATTTCTGTGTTTCATCGTGAATAAGAAGGTCCAAGGGATACAGTAAACCTGAAGTGAAGCATCGGAATCTTAAACTGGACTCACATTAGGGGATCAAATAATAGAAAGTTAGAGTGTCAGTCCTCTTGTACTTAAGTCGGCTTTGTGCTTTTGTATTAGATTCGGATGCAAAATCTGTGCTTCATCGCCAATATAAAGGTCCAAAGTATACAGTAAACCTGAAGTGAAGCATCGAAATCTAAAACTGGACTCACAGGAGAGGTTCAAATCATAGAAAGTTAGAGTGTCAGTCCTCTTGTACTTAAGTCGGCATTGTGCCTTTGGAATTTAATTCCGATGAAATTTCTGTGTATCATCGTCAATAAGAAGGTCCATGGGATACAGTAAACCTGAAGTGAAGCATCGGAATCTAAAACTGGACTCACAGCAGAGGTTCAAATCATAGAAAGTTGGAGTGTCAGTCCCCTTGTACTTAAGTCGGCAGTGTGCTTTTTGTATTAAATTCGGATGCAAATTCTGTGTTTCATCATCAATAAGAAGGTCCAAGGGATACAGTAAACCTGAAGTGAAGCATCGGAATCTAAAACTGGACTCCCAGGTGAGGTTCAAATCATAGAAAGTTTGAGTGTCAGTCCTCTTGTACTTCAGTCGGCATTGTGCCTTTTGTATTAAATTCGGATGCAATTTCTGTGTTTCATCATCAATAAGAATTACCAAGGGATACAGTAAACCTGAAGTGAAGCATCGGAATCCAAAGCTGGACTCACAGGAGAGGTTCCAATCATAGAAAATTAGAGTGTCAGACCTCTTGTACCTAAGTCTTGATTGTGCATTTTGAATTTAATTCAGATGCAATTTCTGTGTTTCATCGTCAATAAGAAGGTCCAAGGGAAACAGTTAACCTGAACTGAAGATTCGGAATCTAAAACTGGACTCGCAGGAGAGGTTCAAATCATAGATAGATAGAGTGTCAGTCCTCTTGTTTTTAAATCGGCATTGTGCCTTTTGTATAAAATTTGGATGCAATTACTGTGCTTCATCGCCAATAAGGAGGTCCAATGTATACAGTAAACCAAAAGTGAAGCATCGGAATTTAAAACTGGACTCACAGGTGACGTTCAAATCATAGAAAGTTAGAGTGTCAGTCCTCTTGTACTTAAGTCTGCATTGTGTCTTTTGTATTAAATTCGGATGCAATTTCTGTGTTTCATCATCAATAAGAAGGTTCAAGGGATATAGTAAACCTGAAGTGAAGCAGCGGAATCTAAAACTGGACTCACAGCAGAGGTTCAAATAATAGAAAGTTAGAGTGTCAGTCCTCTTGTACTTAAGTCGGCATTGTACCTTTTGTATTAAATTCGGATGCAATTTCTGTGCTTCATCGCCAATATAAAGGTCCAAAGTATACAGTAAACCTTAAGTGAAGCATCGAAATCTAAAACTGGACTCACAGGAGAGATACAAATTATAGAAAGTTAGAGCGTCAGTCCTCTTGTACTTAAGTCGGCATTGTGCCTTTTGTATTAAATTCCGATGCAATTTCTGTGTTTCATCGTCAATAAGAACGTCCAAGGGATACAGTAAACCTGAAGTGAAGCATCGGAATCTAAAACTGCACTCACAGGAGAGGTTCAAATCATAGAAAGTTATAGTGTCAGTTCTCTTGTACTTACGTCGGCATTGTGCCTTTCGTATTGAATTCGGATGCAATTTCTGTGTTTCATCGTGAATAAGAAGGTCCAAGGGATACAGTAAACCTGAAGTGAAGCATCGGAATCTTAAACTGGACTCACAGGAGGGGATCAAATAATAGAAAGTTAGAGTGTCAGTCCTCTTGTACTTAAGTCGGCATTGTGCCTTTTGTATTATATTCGGATGCAATTTCTGTGCTTCTTCGATAATAAGAAGGTCCAAGGTATACAGTAAACCTGAAGTGAAGCATCGAAATCTAAAACTGGACTCGCAGGAGAGGTTCAAATCATAGAAAGTTATAGTGTCAGTTCTCTTGTACTTACGTCGGCATTGTGCCTTTCGTATTAAATTCGGATCCAATTTCTGTGTTTCATCGTGAATAAGAAGGTCCAAGGGATACAGTAAACCTGAAGTGAAGCATCGGAATCTTAAACTGGACTCACATTAGGGGATCAAATAATAGAAAGTTAGAGTGTCAGTCCTCTTGTACTTAAGTCGGCTTTGTGCTTTTGTATTAAATTCCTTTGCAATATCTGTGCTTCATCGCCAATATAAAGGTCCAAAGTATACAGTAAACCTGAAGTGAAGCATCGAAATCTAAAACTGGACTCACAGGAGAGGTTCAAATCATAGAAAGTTAGAGTGTCAGTCCTCTTGTACTTAAGTCGGCATTGTGCCTTTGGAATTTAATTCCGATGAAATTTCTGTGTATCATCGTCAATAAGAAGGTCCAAGGGATACAGTAAACCTGAAGTGAAGCATCGGAATCTGAAACTGGACTCACAGCAGAGGTTCAAATCATAGAAAGTTGGAGTGTCAGTCCCCTTGTACTTAAGTCGGCAGTGTGCTTTTTGTATTAAATTCGGATGCAAATTCTGTGTTTCATCATCAATAAGAAGGTCCAAGGGATACAGTAAACCTGACGTGAAGCATCGGAATCTAAAACTGGACTCCCAGGTGAGGTTCAAATCATAGAAAGTTTGAGTGTCAGTCCTCTTGTACTTCAGTCGGCATTGTGCCTTTTGTATTAAATTCGGATGCAATTTCTGTGTTTCATCATCAATAAGAAGGACCAAGGGATACAGTAAACCAGAAGTGAAGCATCGGAATCTAAAACTGGACTTACGGGAGAGGTTCAAATCATAGAAAGTTAGACTGTCAGTCCTCTTGTACTTAAGTCGGCATTGTGCCCTTTTGTATTACATTCGGATGCAATTTCTGTGTTTCATCATCAATATGAAGGTCCAAGGGATACAGTAAAACCTGAAGTGAATCATCGGAATCTAAAACTGGACTCACAGGAGAGGTTCAAATCATAGATAGTTAGAGTGTCAGTCCTCTTGTACTTAAATCGGCATTGTGCCTTATGTATTAAATTTGGATGCAATTACTGGGCTTCATCGCCAATAAGAAGGTCCAATGTATACAGTAAACCTGAAGTGAAGCATCGGAATTTAAAACTGGACTCACAGGTGACGTTCAAATCATAGAAAGTTAGAGTGTCAGTCCTCTTGTACTTAAGTCTGCATTGTGTCTTTTGTATTAAATTCGGATGCAATTTCTGTATTTCATCATCAATAAGAAGGTTCAGGGGATATAGTAAACCTGAAGTGAAGCAGCGGAATCTAAAACTGGACTCACAGCAGAGGTTCAAATCATAGAAAGTTAGAGTGTCAGTCCTCTTGTACTTAAGTCGGCATTGTACCTTTTGTATTAAATTCGGATGCAATTTCTGTGTTTCATCGTCAATAAGAAGGTCCAAGGGATACAGTAAACCTGAAGTGAAGCATCGGAATTTAAAACTGGAGTCACAGGAGAGGTTCATATCACAGAAAGTTAGACTGTCTGTCCTCTTGTACTTATGTCGGCGTTGTGCCTTTTTATTAAATTCGGATGCAATTTCTGTGTTTCATCGTCAATAAGAAGGTCCAAGGGATACAGTAAACCTGAAGTGAAGCATTGGAATCTATAACTGGACTCACAGGAAAGGTTCAAATCATAGAAAGTTAGAGTGTCAGTCCTGTTGTACTTAAGTCGGCATTGTGCCTTTTGTATTAAATTCGGATGCAATTTCTGTGTTTCATCGTCAATAAGAAGGTCCGAGGGATACAGTAAACCTGACGTGAAGCATCGGAATCTAAAACCGCACTCACAGGAGAGGTTCAAATCATAGAAAGTTATAGTGTCAGCTCTCTTGTACTTACGTCGGCATTGTGCCTTTCGTATTAAATTCGGATGCAATTTCTGTGTTTCATCGTGATAAGGAAGGTCCAAGGGATACAGTAAACCTTTAGTGAAGCATCGGAATCTTAAACTGGACTCACAGGAGGGGATCAAATAATAGATAGTTAGAGTGTCAGTCCTCTGTACTTAAGTCGGCATTGTGCCTTTTATATTATATTCGGATGCAATTTCTGTGCTTCATCGATAATAAGAAGGTCCAAGGTATACAGTAAACGTGAAGTGAAGCGTCGGAATCTAAAACTGGACTCACAGGAGAGGTTCAAATCATAGAAAGTTAGAGTGTCAGTCCTCTTGTACTTAAGTCGGCATTGTGCCTTTGGAATTTAATTCCGATGTAATTTCTGTGTATCATCGCCAATAAGAAGGTCCAAGGGATACAGTAAACCTGAAGTGAAGCATCGGAATCTAAAACTGGACTCACAGCAGAGGTTCAAATCATAGGAAGTTGGAGTGTCAGTCCCCTTGTACTTAAGTCGGCAGTGTGCTTTTTGTATTAAATTTGGATGCAAATTCTGTGTTTCATCATCAATAAGATGGTCCAAGGGATACAGTAAACCTGAAGTGAAGCATCGGAATCTAAAACTGGACTCCCAGGTGAGGTTCAAATCACAGAAAGTTAGACTATCTGTCCTCTTGTACTTATGTCGGCGTTGTGCCTTTTTATTAAATTCGGATGCAATTTCTGTGTTTCATCGTCAATAAGAAGGTCCAAGGGATACAGTAAACCTGAAGTGAAGCATCGGAATCTAAAGCTGGACTCACAGGAGAGGTTCAAATCATAGAAAGTTTGAGTGTCAGTCCTCTTGTACTTAAGCCGGTATTGTGCCTTTTGTATTAAATTCGGATGCAATTTCTGTGTTTCATCGTCCATAAGAAGGTCCAAGGGATACAATAAACCTGAAGTGAAACATCGGAATCTAAAACTGGACTCACAGGAGAGGTTCAAATCATAGAAAGTTACAGTGTCAGTCGTCTTGTACTTAAGTCGGCATTGTGCTTTTGTATTAAATTCGGATGCAATTTCTGTGCTTCATCGCCAATATAAAGGTCCAAAGTATACAGTTAACCTTAAGTGAAGCATCGAAATCTAAAACTGGACTCACAGGAGAGGTACAAATTATAGAAAGTTAGAGCGTCAGTCCTCTTGTACTTAAGTCGGCATTGTGCCTTTTGTATTAAATTCCGATGCAATTTCTGTGTTTCATCGTCAATAAGAAGGTCCAAGGGATACAGTAAACCTGAAGTGAAGCATCGGAATCTAAAACTGCACTCACAGGAGAGGTTCAAATCATAGAAAGTTATAGTGTCAGTTCTCTTGTACTTACGTCGGCATTGTGCCTTTCGTATTAAATTCGGATCCAATTTCTGTGTTTCATCGTGAATAAGAAGGTCCAAGGGATACAGTAAACCTGAAGTGAAGCATCGGAATCTTAAACTGGACTCACATTAGGGGATCAAATAATAGAAAGTTAGAGTGTCAGTCCTCTTGTACTTAAGTCGGCTTTGTGCTTTTGTATTAAATTCGGATGCAATTTCTGTGCTTCATCGCCAATATAAAGGTCCAAAGTATACAGTAAACCTGAAGTGAAGCATCGAAATCTAAAACTGGACTCACAGGAGAGGTTCAAATCATAGAAAGTTAGAGTGTCAGTCCTCTTGTACTTAAGTCGGCATTGTGCCTTTGGAATTTAATTCCGATGAAATTTCTGTGTATCATCGTCAATAAGAAGGTCCAAGGGATACAGTAAACCTGAAGTGAAGCATCGGAATCTAAAACTGGACTCACAGCAGAGGTTCAAATCATAGAAAGTTGGAGTGTCAGTCCCCTTGTACTTAAGTCGGCAGTGTGCTTTTTGTATTAAATTCGGATGCAAATTCTGTGTTTCATCATCAATAAGAAGGTCCAAGGGATACAGTAAACCTGAAGTGAAGCATCGGAATCTAAAACTGGACTCCCAGGTGAGGTTCAAATCATAGAAAGTTTGAGTGTCAGTCCTCTTGTACTTCAGTCGGCATTGTGCCTTTTGTATTAAATTCGGATGCAATTTCTGTGTTTCATCGTCAATAAGAAGGTCCAAGGGATACAGTAAACCTGAAGTGAAGCATCGGAATTTAAAACTGGAGTCACAGGAGAGGTTCAAATCACAGAAAGTTAGACTGTCTGTCCTCTTGTACTTATGTCGGCGTTGTGCCTTTTTATTAAATTCGGATGCAATTTCTGTGTTTCATCGTCAATAAGAAGGTCCAAGGGATACAGTAAACCTGAAGTGAAGCATTGGAATCTATAACTGGACTCACAGGAAAGGTTCAAATCATAGAAAGTTAGAGTGTCAGTCCTGTTGTACTTAAGTCGGCATTGTGCCTTTTGTATTAAATTCGGATGCAATTTCTGTGTTTCATCGTCAATAAGAAGGTCCGAGGGATACAGTAAACCTGAAGTGAAGCATCGGAATCTAAAACTGCACTCACAGGAGAGGTTCAAATCATAGAAAGTTATAGTGTCAGCTCTCTTGTACTTACGTCGGCATTGTGCTTTTCGTATTAAATTCGGATGCAATTTCTGTGTTTCATCGTGAATAAGAAGGTCCAAGGGATACAGTAAACCTGAAGTGAAGCATCGGAATCTTAAACTGGACTCACAGGAGGGGATCAAATAATAGATAGTTAGAGTGTCAGTCCTCTGTACTTAAGTCGGGAATGTGCCTTTTATATTATATTCGGATGCAATTTCTGTGCTTCATCGATAATAAGAAGGTCCAAGGTATACAGTAAACGTGAAGTGAAGCGTCGGAATCTAAAAATGGGCTCACAGGAGAGGTTCAAATCATAGAAAGTTAGAGTGTCAGTCCTCTTGTACTTAAGTCGGCATTGTGCCTTTGGAATTTAATTCCGATGAAATTTCTGTGTTTCATCATCAATAAGATGGTCCAAGGGATACAGTAAACCTGAAGTGAAGCATCGGAATCTAAAACTGGACTCCCAGGCGAGGTTCAAATCATAGAAAGTTTGAGTGTCAGTCCTCTTGTACTTCAGTCGGCATTGTGCCTTTTGTATTAAATTCGGATGCAATTTCTGTGTTTCATCATCAATAAGAAGGACCAAGGTATACAGTAAACCATAAGTGAAGCATCGGAATCTAAAACTGGACTTACGGGAGAGGTTCAAATCATAGAAAGTTTGACTGTCAGTCCTCTTGTACTTAAGTCGGCATTGTGCCCTTTTGTATTAAATTCGGATGCAATTTCTGTGTATCATCATCAATATGAAGGTCCAAGGGATACACTAAACCTGAAGTGAAGCATCCGAATCTAAAACTGAACTCACAGGTGAGGTTCAAATCATAGAAAGTTTGAGTGTCAGTCCTCTTGTACTTAAGTCAGCATTGTGCCTTTTGTATTAAATTCGGATGCAATTTCTGTGTTTCATCGTCAATAAGAAGGTCCAAGGGTTACAGTTAACCTGAAGTGAAGCATCGGAATTTAAAACTGGAGTCACAGGAGAGGTTCAAATCATAGAAAGTTAGAGTGTCAGTCCTCTTGTACTTATGTCGGCATTGTACCTTTTTATTAAATTCGGATGCAATTTCTGTGTTTCATCGTCAATAAGAATGTCCAAGGGATACAGTACAACTGAAGTGACGCATCGGAATTTAAAACTCGAGTCACCGGAGAGGTTCGAATCATAGAAAGTTTGAGTGTCAGTCCTCTTGTACTTAAGTCGGCATTGTGCCTTTTGAATTAAATTCCGATGACATTTCTGTATTTCATCGTCAATAAGAAAGTCCAAGGAATACAGTAAACCTGAAGTGAAGCATCGGAATCTAAAACTGGACTCCCAGGTGAGGTTCAAATCATAGAAAGTTTGAGTGTCAGTCCTCTTGTACTTCAGTCGGCATTGTGCCTTTTGTATTAAATTCGGATGCAATTTCTGTGTTTCATCGTCAATAAGAAGGTCCAAGGGATACAGTAAACCTGAAGTGAAGCATTGGAATCTATAACTGGACTCACAGGAAAGGTTCAAATCATAGAAAGTTAGAGTGTCAGTCCTGTTGTACTTAAGTCGGCATTGTGCCTTTTGTATTAAATTTGGATGCAATTACTGTGCTTCATCGCCAATAAGAAGGTCCAATGTATACAGTAAACCTGAAGTGAAGCATCGGAATCTAAAACTGGACTCACAGGAGAGATTCATATCGTAGAGAGTTAGAGTGTCAGTCCTCTGGTACTTAAGTCGGCATTGTGCCTTTTGATTTTATTTCCGATGCAATTTCTGTGCTTCATCGTCAATAAGAAGGTCCCAGGGATACAGTAAACCTGAAGTGAAGCATCAGAATCTAAAACTGGACTCACAGGAGAGGTTGAAATCATAGAAAGTTAGAGTAACAGTCCTCTTGTACTTAAGTCGGCATTGTGCCTTTTGAATTTAATTCCAATGCAATTTCTGTGCATCATCGTCAATAAGAAAGTCCAAGGGATACAGTAAACCTTAGGTGAAGCATCGGAATCTAAAACTGGACTCACAGGAGAGGTTCTAATCATAGAAAGTTAGAGTGTCAGACCGTTTTGAACATAAGTCGGCATTGTGCCTTTTGTATTTAAATCCGATGCAATACCTGTGTTTCATCGTCAATAAGAAGGTCCAAGGGATACAGTAAACCTGAAGTGAAGCATCGAAATCTAAAACTGGACTCACAGGAGAGGTTCAAATCGTAGAAAGCTAGAGTGTCTGTCCTCTGGTACTTAAGTCGGCATTGTGCCTTTTGAATTTAATTCCGATGCAATTTCTGTGCTTCATCGTCAATACGAAGGTCCCAGGGATACAGTAAACCTGAAGTGAAGCATCGGAATCTAAAGCTGGACACACAGGAGTAGTTCAAATCATAGAAAGTTAGTGTGTCAGTCCTTTTGTACTTCAGTCGGCATCGTGCCTATTGTATTAAATTCGGATGCAATTTCTGGGCTTCGTCGCCAATAAGAAGGTCCAATGTATACAGTAAACCTGAAGTGAAGCATCGGAATCTAAAGCTGGACTCACAGGAGAGGTTCAAATCATAGAAAGTTAGAATGTCAGTCCTCTTGTATTTAAGTCGGCATTGTGCCTTTAGAATTTAATTCCGATGCAATTCCTGTGTTTCATCGTCAATAAGAAGGTCCAAGGGATACAGTAAACCTGAAGTGAAGCATCGAAATCTAAAACTGGACTCAGAGGAGAGGTTCAAATCATAGAAAGTTATAGTGTCAGTCCTCTTGTACTTAAGTCGGCATAGTGCCTTTTGTATTAAATTCGGATGCAATTTCTGGGCTTCATCGCCAATAAGAAGGTCCAATGTATACAGTAAACCTGAAGTCAAGCAGCGGAATCTAAAACTGGACTCACAGCAGAGGTTCAAATCATAGAAAGTTAGTGTGTCAGTCCCCTTGTACTTAAGTCGGCATTGTACCTTTTGTATTAAATTCGGATGTAATTTCTGTGTTTCATCGTCAATAAGAAGGTTCAAGGGATACAGTAAACCTGAAGTGAAGCATCGGAATTTAAAACTGGGGTCACAGGAGAGGTTCAAATCATAGAAAGTTAGACTGTCAGTCCTCTTGTACTTATGTCGGCATTGTGACTTTTTATTAAATTCGGATGCAATTTCTGTGTTTCATCGCCAATAAGAAGGTCCAAGGGATACAGTAAACCTGAAGTGAAGCATCGGTATCTAAAACTGGACTCACAGGAGAGGTTCCAATCATAGAAAGTTGGACTGTCAGTCCTCTAGTACTTAAGTCGGCATTGTGCCTTTTTAATTTAATTCAGATGCAATTTCTGTGTTTCATCGTCAATAAGAAGGTCCAAGGGAAACAGTAAATCTGAACTGAAGAATCGGAATCTAAAATTGGACTCGCAGGAGAGGTTCAAATCATAGAAAGTTAGAGTGTCAGTCCTCTTGTACTTAAGCCGGTATTGTGCGTTTTGTATTAAATTCGGATGCAATTTCTGTGTTTCATCGTCTATAAGAAGGTCCAAGGGACACAATAAACCTGAAGTGAAGCATCGGAATCTAAAACTGGACTCACAGGAGAGGTTCAAATCACAGAAAGTTAGAGTGTCAGTCGTCTTGTACTTAAGTCGGCATTGTGCTTTTGTATTAAATTCGGATGCAATTTCTGTGTTTCATCGCCAATAAGAAGGACCAAGGTATACATTAAACGTGAAGTGAAGCGTCGGAATCTAAAACTGAACTCGCAATAGAGGTTCAAATCATAGATAGTTAGAGTGTCAGTCCTCTTGTACTTAAGTCGGCATTGTGCCTTTGGAATGAAATTCCGATGATATTTCTGTGTATCATCGTCAATAAGAAGGTCCAAGGGATACAGTAAACCTGAAGTGAAGCATCGGAATCTAAAACTGGACTCACAGGAGAGGTCCAAATCATAGAAAGTTGGAGTGTCAGTCCTCTTGTACTTAAGTCGGCAGTGTGCTTTTGGTATTAAATTCGGATGCAAATTCTGTGTTTCATCATCAATAAGAAGGTCTAAGGGATACAGTAAACCTGAAGTGAAGCATCGGAATCTAAAGCTGGACTCCCAGGTGAGGTTCAAATCATCGAAAGTTTGAGTGTCAGTCCTCTTGTACTTAAGTCGGCATTGTGCCTTTTGTATTAGATTCGGATGCAATTTCTGTGTTTCATCATCAATAAGGAGGTCCAAGGGATATAGTAAACCTGAAGTGAAGCAGCGGAATCTAAAACTGGACTCACAGCAGAGGTTCAAATCATAGAAAGTTAGTGTGTCAGTCCTCTTGTACTTAAGTCGGCATTGTTTCTTTTGTATAAAATTCGGAAGCAATTTCTGTGTTTCATCGTCAATAAGAAGATCCAAGGGATACAGTAAACCTGAAGTGAAGCATCGGAATTTAAAACTGGAGTCACAGGAGAGGTTCAAATCATAGAAAGTTAGAGTGTCAGTCCTCTTGTACTTATGTCGGCATTGTGCTTTTTTATTAAATTCGGATGCAATTTCTGTGTTTCATCGTCAATAAGAAGGTCCTAGGGATACAGTAAACCTGAAGTGAAGCATCTTAATCTAAAACTGGACTCACAGGAGAGGTTCAAATCATAGAAAGTTAGAGTGTCAGTCCTCTTGTACTTAAGTCGGCATTGTGCCTTTTGTATTAAATTCGGATGCAATTTCTGTGTTTCATCGTCAATAAGAAGGTCCAAGGGATAGAGTAAACCAGAAGTGAAGCATCGGAATCTGAAACTGGACTCACAGGAGAGGTTCAAATAATAGAAAGTTATAGTGTCAGTTCTCTTGTACTTACGTCGGCATTGTGCCTTTCGTATTAAATTCGGATGCAATTTCTGTGTTTCATCGTGAATAAGAAGGTGCAAGGGATACAGTAAACCTGAAGTGAAGCGTCGGAATCTAAAACTGGACTCACAGGAGAGGTTCAAATCATAGAAAGTTAGAATGTCAGTCCTCTTGTATTTAAGTCGGCATTGTGCCTTTAGAATTTAATTCCGATGCAATTCCTGTGTTTCATCGTCAATAAGAATGTCCAAGGGATACAGTAAACCTGAAGTGAAGCATCGAAATCTAAAACTGGACTCAGAGGAGAGGTTCAAATCGTAGAAAGTTAGAGTGCCAGTCCTCTTGTACTAAAGTCGACATAGTGCATTTTGTATTAAATTCGGATGCAATTTCTGGGCTTCATCGCCAATAAGAAAGTCCAATGTATACAGTAAACCTGAAGTGAAGCAGCGGAATCTAAAACTGGACTCACAGCAGAGGTTCAAATCATAGAAAGTTAGTGTGTCAGTCCTCTTGTACTTAAGTCGGCATTGTACTTTTGTATTAAATTCGGATGTAATTTCTGTGTTTCATCGTCAATAAGAAGGTTCAAGGGATACAGTAAACCTGAAGTGAAGCATCGGTATCTAAAGCTGGACTCACAGGAGAGGTTCCAATCCCAGTAAGTCGGATTGTCAGTCCGCTTGTACTTAAGTCAGCATTGTGCCTTTTTAATTTAATTCAGATGCAATTTCTGTGTTTCATCGTCAATAAGAAGGTCCAAGGGAAACAGTAAATCTGAACTGAAGAATCGGAATCTAAAATTGGACTCGCAGGAGAGGTTCAAATCATAGAAAGTTAGAGTGCAGTCCTCTTGTACTTAAGCCGGTATTGTGCGTTTTGTATTAAATTCGGATGCAATTTCTGTGTTTCATCGTCTATAAGAAGGTCCAAGGGATACAGTAAACCTGAAGTGAAGCATCGGAATCTAAAACTGGACTCTAAGGAGAGGTTCAAATCACAGAAAGTTAGAGTGTCAGTCGTCTTGTACTTAAGTCGGCATTGTGCTTTTGTATTAAATTCGGATGCAATTTCTGTGCTTCATCGCCAATAAGAAGGTCCAAGCTATACAGTAAACCTGAAGTGAAGCATCGAAATCTAAAACTGGACTCACAGGAGAGGTACAAATTATAGAAAGTTAGAGCGTCAGTCCTCTTGTTCATATGTCGGCATTGTGCCATTTGTATTAAATTCAGATGCAATTTCTGTGTTTCATCGTCAATAAGAAGGTCCAAGGGATATAGTAAGCCTGAAGTGAAGCATCGGAATCTAAAACTGGATTCACAGGAGAGGTTCAAATCATAGAAAGTGAGAGTGTCAGTCCTCTTGTACTTAAGTCGGCATTGTGCCTTTTGTATTAAATTCGGATGCAATTTCTGAGTTTCATCATCAATAAGAAGGTCCAAGGGATACAGTAAACCTGAATTGAAGCATTGGAATCTATAACTGGACTCACAGGCGAGGTTCAAATCATAGAAAGTTAGAGTGTCAGTCCTGTTGTACTTAAGTCGGCATTGTGCCTTTTGTATTAAAATCGGATGCAATTTCTGTGTTTCATCGTCAATAAGATGGTCCAAGGGATACAGTAAACCTGAAGTGAAGCATCGGAATCTAAAACTGGACTCACAGGAGAGGTTCAAATCATAGAAAGTTAGAGTGTCAGTAATCTTGTACTTAAGTCGGCATTGTGCCTTTTGTATTAAATTCGGATGCAATGTCTGTGCTTCATCGCCAATAAGAAGGTCCAAGGTACACAGTAAACCAGAAGCGAAGCGTCGGAATCTAAAACCCTGACTCACAGGAGAGGTTCAATTCATAGAAAGTTAGAGTGTCAGTCCTCTTGTACTTAAGTCGGCATTGTGCCTTTTGAATTTAATTCCGATGCAATTTCTGTGTTTCATCGTCAGTAAGAAGTTCCAAGGGATACATTAAACCTGAAGTGAAGCATCGGAATCTAAAACTGGACTCACAGGAGAGGTTTAAATCATAGAAAGTTAGAGTGTCAGTCCCCTTGTACTTAAGTCGGCATTGTGCATTTTGTATTAATTTTGGATGCAATTTCTGTGCTTCATTGCCAATAAGAAGGTCCAAGGTATACAGTAAACCTGAAGTGAAGCATCGGAATCTAAAACTGGACTCACAGGAGAGGTTCAAATCATAGAAAGTTAGAGTGTCAGTCCTCTTGTACTTAAGTCGGCATTGTGCCTTTTGTATAAAATTCGGATGCAATTTCTGTGTTTCATCGTCAATAAGAAGGTCCAAGGGATACAGTAAACCTGAAGTGAAGCATCGCAATCTAAAACTGGACTCACAGGAGAGGTTCAAATAATAGAAAGTTATAGTGTCAGTTCTCTTGTACTTACGTCGGCATTGTGCCTTTCGTATTAAATTCGGATGCAATTTCTGTGCTTCATCGCCAATACGAAGGTCCAAGGTATACAGTAAACGTGAAGTGAAGCATCGGAATCTAAAACTGGACTCACAATAGAGGTTCAAATCATAGAAAGTTGGAGTGTCAGTCCTCTTGTACTTAAGTCGGCAGTGTGCTTTTTGTATCAAATGCGGATGCAAATTCTGTGTTTCATCATCAATAAGAAGGTCCAACGGATACAGTAAACCTGAAGTGAAGCATCGGAATCTAAAGCTGGACTCCCAGGTGAGGTTCAAATCATAGAAAGTTATAGTGTCAGTTCTTTTGTACTTACGTCGGCATTGTGCCTTTCGTATTAAATTCGGATGCAATTTCTGTGTTTCATCGTGAATAAGAAGGTGCAAGGGATACAGTAAACCTGAAGTGAAGCATCGGAATCTAAAACTGGACTCACAGGAGAGGTTCAAATCATAGAAAGTTGGAGTGTCAGTCCTCTTGTACTTAAGTCGGCAGTGTGCTTTTTGTATTAAATTCGGATCCAAAATCTGTGTTTCATCATCAATAAGAAGGTCCAAGGGATACAGTAAACCTGAAGTGAAGCATCGCAATCTAAAACTGGGCTCACAGGAGAGGATCAAATAATAGAAAGTTAGAGTGTCAGTAATCTTGTATTTAAGTCGGCATTGTGCCTTTTGTATTATATTCGGATGCAATTTCTGTGCTTCATCGCCAATAAGAAGGTCCAAGGTATACAGTAAACGTGAAGTGAAGCGTCGGAATCTAAAACTGGACTCACAATAGAGGTTCAAATCATAGAAAGTTAGAGTGTCAGTCCTCTTGTACTTAAGTCGGCATTGTGCCTTTGGAATGTAATTCCGATGATATTTCCGTGTATCATCGTCAATAAGAAGGTCCAAGGGATACAGTAAACCTGAAGTGAAGCATCGGAATCTAAAACTGGACTCACAGGAGAGGTTCAAATCATAGAAAGTTGGAGTGTCAGTCCTCTTGTACTTAAGTCGGCAGTGTGCTTTTTGTATTAAATTCGGATCCAAAATCTGTGTTTCATCATCAATAAGAAGGTCGAAGGGATACAGTAAACCTGAAGTGAAGCATCGGAATCTAAAACTGGACTCACAGGAGAGGATCAAATAATAGAAAGTTAGAGTGTCAGTCCTCTTGTGCTTAAGTCGGCATTGTGCCATTTGTATTATATTCGGATGCAATTTCTGTGCTTCATCGCCAATAAGAAGGTCCAAGGTATACAGTAAACGTGAAGTGAAGCATCGGAATCTAAAACTGGACTCACAGGAGAGGTTCAAATCATAGAAAGTTATAGTGTCAGTCCTCTTGTACTTCAGTCGGCATTGTGCCTTTTGTATTAAATTCGGATGCAATTTCTGTGTTTCATCATCAATAAGAAGGACCAAGGGATACAGTAAACCAGAAGTGAAGCATCGGAATCTAAAACTGGACTTACGGGAGAGGTTCAAATCATAGAAAGTTATACTGTCAGTCCTCTTGTACTTAAGTCGGCATTGTGCCATTTTGTATTAAATTCGGACGCAATTTCTGTGTTTCATCGTCAATACGACGGTCCAAGGGATACAGTAAACCTAAAGTGAAGCAGCGGAATCTAAAACTGGACTCACAGCAGAGGTTCAAATCATAGAAAGTTAGAGTGTCAGTCCTCTTGTACTTAAGTCGGCATTGTGGCTTTTGTATTAAATTCGGATGCAATTTCTGTGTTTCATCGTCAATAAGAAGGTCCAAGGGATACAGTAAACCTGAAGTGAAGCATCGGAATTTAAATCTGGAGTCACAGGAGAGGTTCAAATCATAGAAAGTTAGAGTGTCAGTCCTCTTGTACTTATGTCGGCATTATACTTTTTTTTAAATTCGGATGCAATATCTGTGTTTCATCGTCAACAAGAAGGTCCAAAGGATACAGTAAAACTGAAGTGAAGCATCGGAATTTAAAACTCGAGTCACCGGAGTGGTTCGAATCATAGAAAGTTAGAGTGTCAGTCCTCTTGTACTTAAGTCGGCATTGTGCCTTTTGAATTTAATTCCGATGCAATTTCTGTGTTTCATCGTCAATAAGAAAGTCCAAGGAATACAGTAAACCTGAAGTGAAGCATCGGAATCTAAAACTGGACTCTCAGGAGTGGTTCAAATCATAGAAAGTTAGAGTGTCAGTCCTCTTGTACTTAAGTCGGCATTGTGACTTTTGTATTAAACTCGGATGCAATTTCTGTGCTTCATCGCCAATAAGAAGGTCCAAGGTATACAGTAAACCTGAAGTGAAGCATCGGAATCTAAAACTGGACTCACAGGAGAGGTACAAATTATAGAAAGTTAGAGCGTCAGTCCTCTTGTACTTAAGTCGGCATTGTGCCTTTTGTATTAAATTCGGATGCAATTTCTGTGTTTCACCGTCAATAAGAAGGTCCAAGGGATACAGTAAGCCTGAAGTGAAGCATCGGAATCTAAAACTCGACCCACAGGAGAGGTTCAAATCATAGAAAGGTAGAGTGTCAGTCCTCTTGTAGATAAGTCGGTATTGTGCCTTTTGTATTATATTCGGATGCAATTTCTGTGTTTCATCATCAATTACAAGGTCCAAGGGATACAGTAAACCTGAAGTGAAGCATCGTAATCTAAAACTGGACTCACAGGAGAGGTTCAAATCATAGAAAGGTCCAATGTATACAGTAAACCTGAAGTGAAGCATCGGAATCCAAAGCTGGACTCACAGGAGACGTTCAAATCATAGAAAGTTTGAATGTCAGTCCTCTTGTACTTAAGTCGGCATTGTGCCTTTAGAATATAATTCCGATGCAATTTCTGTGTTTCATCGTCAATAAGAAGGTCCAAGGGAAACAGAAAACCTGAAGAGATGACTCGGAACCTAAAACTGAACTCACAGGAGAGTTTGAAATCATAGAAAGTTAGAGTGTCAGTCCTCTTGTACTTAAGTCGGCATTATGCCTTTTGAATTTCATTCCGATGCAGTTTCTGTGTTTCATCGTCAATAAGAAGGTCCAAGGGATACAGTAAACCTAAAAAGAAGCATCGGAATCTAAAACTGGATTCACTGGAGAGGTTCAAATCATAGAAAGTTAGAGTGTCAGTCCTCTTTTACTTCAGTCGGCATTGTGCCTTTTGAATTTAATTCCAATGCAATTTCTGTGCTTCATCGTCAATAAGAAGGTCCCAGGGATACAGTAAACCTGAAGTGAAGCATCAGAATCTAAAACTGGACTCACAGGAGAGGTTGAAATCATAGAAAGTTAGAGTAACAGTCCTCTTGTACTTAAGTCGGAATTGTGCCTTTTGAATTTAATTCCAATGCAATTTCTGTGCCTCATCGTCAATAAGAAAGTCCAAGGGATACAGTAAACCTTAGGTGAAGCATCGGAATCTAAAACTGGACTCACAGGAGAGGTTCAAATCATAGAAAGTTAGAGTGTCAGCCCGTTTTGAACTTAAGTCGGCCATGTGCCTTCTGAATTTAATTCCGATGCAATTCCTGTGTTTCATCGTCAATAAGAAGGTCCAAGGGATACAGTAAACCTGAAGTGAAGCATCGAAATCTAAAACTGGACTCACAGGAGAGGTTCAAATCGTAGAAAGCTAGAGTGTCTGTCCTCTGGTACTTAAGTCGGCATTGTGCATTTTGAATTTAATTCCGATGCAATTTCTGTGCTTCATCGTCAACAAGAAGGTCCCAGGGATACAGTAAACCTGAAGTGAAGCATCGGAATCTAAAGCTGGACACACAGGAGTAGTTCAAATCATAGAAAGTTAGAGTGTCAGTCCTCTTGTACTTAAGTCGGCATTGTGCCTATTGTATTAAATTCGGATGCAATTTCTGGGCTTCATCGCCAATACGAAGGTCCAATGTATACAGTAAACGTGAAGTGAATCATCGGAATCTAAAGCTGGACTCACAGGAGAGGTTCAAATCATAGAAAGTTAGAGTGTCAGTACTCTTGTACTTAAGTCAGCATTGTGTCTTTTGTGTTAAATTCGGATGCAATTTCTGTGTTTCATCATCAATAAGAAGGTCCAAGGGATATAGTAAACCTGAAGTGAAGCATCGGTATCTAAAGCTGGACTCACAGGAGAGGTTCCAATCATAGAAAGTTAGTGTGTCAGTCCTCTTGTACCTAAGTCGGCATTGTGCCTTTTTAATTTAATTCAGACTCAATTTCTGTGTTTCATCGTCAATAAGAAGGTCCAAGGGAAACAGTAAATCTGAACTGAAGAATCGGAATCTAAAACTGTACTCGCAGGAGAGGTTCAAATCATAAAAAGTTAGAGTGTCAGCCGTCTTGTACTTAAGTCGGCATTGTGCTTTTGTATTAAATTCGGATGCAATTTCTGTGCTTCATCGCCAATTGGAAGGTCCAAAGTATACAGTAAACCTGAAGTGAAGCATCGAAATCTAAAACTGGACTCACAGGAGAGGTACAAATTATAGAAAGTTAGAGCGTCAGTCCTCTTGTTCATAAGTCGGCATTGTGCCTTTTGTATTAAATTCGGATGCAATTTCTGTGTTTCATCGTCAATAATAAGGTCCAAGGGATATAGTAAGCCTGAAGTGAAGCATCGGAATCTAAAACTGGACTCACAGGAGAGGTTCAAATCATAGAAAGTGAGAGTGTCAGTCCTCTTGTACTTAAGTCGGCATTGTGCCTTTTGAATTTAATTCCGATGCAATATCTGTGTTTCATCGTCAATAAGAAGGTCCAAGGAAAACAGTAAGCCTGAAGCTAAGAATCGGAATCTAAAACTGGACTCGCAGGAGAGATTCCAATCATAGAAAGTTAGAGTGTCTGTCCTCTTGTACTTAAGCCGGTATTGTGCCCTTTGTATTAAATTCGGATGCATTTTCTGTGTTTCATCGTCAATAAGAAGGTCCAAGGGATACAGTAAACCTGAAGTGAAGCATCGTAATCTAAAACTGGACTCACAGGAGAGGTTCAAATCATAGAAAGTTAGAGTGTCAGTCGTCTTGGACTTAAGTCGGCATTATGACATTTGTATTAAATTCGGATGCAATTTCTGTGCTTCATCGCCAATAAGAAGGTCCAAGGCATACAGTAAACCTGAAGTGAAGCATCGGAATCTAACACTGGACTCACAGGAGAGGTACAAATTATAGAAAGTTAGAGCGTCAGTCCTCTTGGTCTTAAGTCGGCATTGTGCCTTTTGTATTAAATTCGAATGCAATTTCTGTGTTTCACCGTCAATAAGAAGGTCCAAGGGATACAGTAAGCCTGAAGTGAAGCATCGGAATCTAAAACTCGACCCACAGGAGAGGTTCAAATCATAGAAAGGTAGAGTGTCAGTCCTCTTGTACATAAGTCGGTATTGTGCCTTTTGTATTATATTCGGATGAAATTTCTGTGTTTCATCATCAATTAGAAGGTCCAAGGGATACAGTAAACCTGAAGTGAAGCACCGTAATCTAAAACTGGACACACAGGAGAGGTTCAAATCATAGAAAGGTCCAATGTATACAGTAAACCTGAAGTGAAGCATCGGAATCCAAAGCTGGACTCACAGGAGACGTTCAAATCATAGAAAGTTTGAATGTCAGTCCTCTTGTACTTAAGTCGGCATTGTGCCTTTAGAATATAATTCCGATGCAATTTCTGTGTTTCATCGTCAATAAGAAGGTCCAAGGGAAACAGAAAACCTGAAGAGATGACTCGGAATCTAAAACTGAACTCACAGGAGAGTTTGAAATCATAGAAAGTTAGAGTGTCAGTCCTCTTGTACTTAAGTCGGCATTATGCCTTTTGAATTTCATTCCGATGCAGTTTCTGTGTTCCATCGTCAACAAGAAGGTCCAAGGGATACAGTAAACCTAAAAAGAAGCATCGGAATCTAAAACTGGATTCACTGGAGAGGTTCAAGTCATAGAAAGTTAGAGTGTCAGTCCTCTTTTACTTCAGTCGGCATTGTGCCTTTTGAATTTAATTCCAATGCAATTTCTGTGCTTCATCGTCAATAAGAAGGTCCAAGCGATACAGTGAACCTGAAGTGAAGCATCGGAATCTAAAACTGGACTCACAGGAGAGGTTGAAATCATAGAAAGTTAGAGTGTCAGTCCGTTTTGTACTTAAGTCGGCATTGTGCCTTTTGATTTTATTTCCGATGCAATTTCTGTGCTTCATCGTCAATAAGAAGGTCCCAGGGCTACAGTAAACCTGAAGTGAAGCATCAGAATCTAAAACTGGACTCACAGGAGAGGTTGAAATCATAGAAAGTTAAGGTAACAGTCCTCTTGTACTTAAGTCGGCATTGTGCCTTTTGAATTTAATTCCAATGCAATTTCTCTGCCTCACCGTCAATAAGAAAGTCCAAGGGATACAGTAAACCTTAGGTGAAGCATCGGAATCTAAAACTGGACTCACTGGAGAGGTTCAAATCATAGAAAGTTAGAGTGTCAGCCCGTTTTGAACTTAAGTCGGCATTGTGCCTTTTGAATTTAATTCCGATGCAATTCCTGTGTTTCATCGTCAATAAGAAGGTCCAATGAATACAGTAAACCTGAAGTGAAGCATCGGAATTTAAAACTGGAGTCACAGGAGAGGTTCAAATCATAGAAAGTTAGACTGTCAGTCCTCTTGTACTTATGTCGGCATTGTGCCTTTTTATTAAATTCGGATGCAATTTCTGTGTTTCATCGTCAATACGAAGGTCCAAGGGATACAGTAAACCTGAAGTGAAGCATCGGTATCTAAAGCTGGACTCACAGGAGAGGTTCCAATCATAGAAAGTTAGTGTGTCAGTCCTCTTGTACCTAAGTCGGCATTGTGCCTTTTTAATTTAATTCAGACTCAATTTCTGTGTTTCATCGTCAATAAGAAGGTCCAAGAGAAACAGTAAATCTGAACTGAAGAATCGGAATCTAAAACTGTACTCGCAGGAGAGGTTCAAATCATAGAAAGTTAGAGTGTCAGTCCTCTTGTACTTAAGCCGGTATTGTGCGTTTTGTATTAAATTCGGATGCAATTTCTGTGTTTCATCGTCTATAAGAAGGTCCAAGGGATACAATAAACCTGAAGTGAAGCATCGGAATCTAAAACTGGACTCACAGGAGAGGTTCAAATCATAGAAAATTAGAGTGTCAGCCGTCTTGTACTTAAGTCGGCATTGTGCTTTTGTATTAAATTCGGATGCAATTTCTGTGCTTCATCGCCAATTGGAAGGTCCAAAGTATACAGTAAACCTGAAGTGAAGCATCGAAATCTAAAACTGGACTCACAGGAGAGGTACAAATTATAGAAAGTTAGAGCGTCAGTCCTCTTGTTCATAAGTCGGCATTGTGCCTTTTGTATTAAATTCGGATGCAATTTCTGTGTTTCATCGTCAATAAGAAGGTCCAAGGGATATAGTAAGCCTGAAGTGAAGCATCGGAATCTAAAACTGGACTCACAGGAGAGGTTCAAATCATAGAAAGTGAGAGAGTCAGTCCTCTTGTACTTAAGTCGGCATTGTGCTTTTTGTATTAAATTCGGATGCAATTTCTGAGTTTCATCATCAATAAGAAGGTCCAAGGGATACAGTAAACCTGAAGTGAAGCATTGGAATCTATAACTGGACTCACAGGAGATGTTCAAATCATAGAAATTTAGAGTGTCAGTCCTGTTGTACGTAAGTCGGCATTGTGCCTTTTGTATTAAATTCGGATGCAATTTCTGTGTTTCATCGTCAATAAGATGGTCCAAGGGATATAGTAAACCTGAAGTGAAGCCTCGGAATCTAAAACGGGACTCACAGGAGAGGTTCAAATCATAGAAAGTTAGAGTGTCAGTAATCTTGTACTTAAGTCTGCATTGTGCCTTTTGTATTAAATTCGGATGCAATTTCTGTGCTTCATCGCCAATAAGAAGGTCAAGGTACACAGTAAACCTGAGGTGAAGCGTCGGAATCTAAAACCCTGACTCACAGCAGAGGTTCAATTCATAGAAAGTTAGAGTGTCAGTCCTCTTGTACTTAAGTCGGCATTGTGCCTCTTGTATAAAATTCGGAAGCAATTTCTGTGTTTCATCGTCAATAAGAAGGTCCAAGGGATACAGTAAACCTGAAGTGAAGCATCGGAATCTAAAACTGAACTCACAGGAGAGGTGCATATCATAGAAAGTTATAGTGTCATTTCTCTTGTACGTACGTCGGCATTGTGCCTTCGTATTAAATTCGGATGCAATTTCTGTGTTTCATCGTCAATAAGAAGGTCCAAGGGATACAGTAAACCTGAAGTGAAGCATCGGAATCTAAAACTGAACTCACAGGAGAGGTTAATATCATAGAAAGTTATAGTGTCATTTCTCTTGTACGTACGTCGGCATAGTGCCTTTTGTATTAAATTCGGATGCAATTTCTGGGCTTCATCGCCAATAAGAAGGTCCAATGTATACAGTAAACCTGAAGTGAAGCATCGGAATCTAAAACTGGACTCACAGGAGAGGTTCAAATCATAGAAAGTTGGAGTGCAGTCCTCTTGTACTTAAGTCGGCAGTTTGCCTTTTGTATTACGTTCGGATGCAAATTCTGTGTTTCATCATCAATAAGAAGGTCCAAGGGATACAGTAAACCTAAAGTGAAGCATCGGAATCTAAAACTGGACTCACTGGTGAGGTTCAAATCATAGAAAGTTAGAGTGTCAGTCCTCTTGTACTTAAGTCTGCATTGTGTCTTTTGTATTAAATTCGGATGCAATTTCTGTGTTTCATCATCAATAAGAAGGTCTAAGGGATATAGTAAATCTGAAGTGAAGCAGCGGAATCTAAAACTGGACTCACAGCAGAGGTTTAAATCATAGAAAGTTAGTGTGTCAGTCCTTTTGTACTTAAGTCGGCATTGTACCATTTGTATTAAATTCGGATGCGATTTCTGTGTTTCATCGTCAATAACAAGGTCCAAGGGATACAGTAAACCTGAAGTGAAGCATCGGAATTTAAAACTGGAGTCACAGGAGAGGTTCAAATCATAGAAAGTTAGACTGTCAGTCCTCTTGTACTTATGTCGGCATTGTGCCTTCTTATTAAAATAGGATGCAATATCTGTGTTTCATCGTCAATAAGAAGGTCCAAGGGATACAGTAATCCTGAAGTGAAGCATCGGTATCTAAAGCTGGACTCACAGGAGAGGTTCCAATCATAGAAAGTTAGTGTGTCAGTCCTGTTGTACCTAAGTCGGCATTGTGCCTTTTTAATTTAATTCAGATGCAATTTCTGTGTTTCATCGTCAATAAGAAGGTCCAAGGGAAACAGTAAATCTGAACTGAATAATCGGAATCTAAAACTGTACTCGCAGGAGAGGTTCAAATCATAGAAAGTTAGAGTGTCAGTCCTCTTGTACTTAAGCCGGTATTGTGCGTTTTGTATTAAATTCGGATGCAATTTCTGTGTTTCATCGTCTATAAGAAGGTCCAAGGGATACAATAAACCTGAAGTGAAGCATCGGAATCTAAAACTGGACTCACAGGAGAGGTACAAATTATAGAAAGTTAGAGCGTCAGTCCTCTTGTTCATAAGTCGGCATTGTGCCTTTTGTATTAAATTCGGATGCGATTTCTGTGTTTCATCGTCAATAAGAAGGTCCAAGGGATATAGTAAGCCTGAAGTGAAGCATCGGAAACTAAAACTGGACTCACAGGAGAGGTTCAAATCATAGAAAGTGAGAGTGTCAGTCCTCTTGTACTTAAGTCGGCATTGTGCCTTTTGTATTAAATTCGGATGCAATTTCTGAGTTTCATCATCAACAAGAAGGTCCAAGGGATACAGTAAACCTGAAGTGAAGCATTGGAATCTATAACTGGACTCACAGGAGAGGCTCAAATCATAGAAAGTTAGAGTGTCAGTCCTGTTGTACGTAAGTCGGCATTGTGCCTTTTGTATTATATTCGGATGCAATTTCTGTGTTTCATCGTCAATAAGATGGTCCAAGGGATACAGTAAACCTGAAGTGAAGCCTCGGAATCTAAAACTGGACTCACAAGAGAGGTTCAAATCATAGAAAGTTAGAGTGTCAGTAATCTTGTACTTAAGTCGGCATTGTGCCTTTTGTATTAAATTCGGATGCAATTTCTGTGCTTCATCGCCAATAAGAAGGTCCAAGGTACACAGTAAACCTGAAGTGAAGCGTCGGAATCTAAAACCCTGACTCACAGGAGAGGTTCAATTCATAGAAAGTTAGAGTGTCAGTCCTCTTGTACTTAAGTCGGCATTGTGCCTTTTGAATTTAATTCCGATGCAATTTCTGTGTTTCATCGTCAATAAGAAGTTCCAAGGGATACATTAAACCTGAAGTGAAGCATCGGAATCTAAAACTGGACTCACAGGAGAGGTTTAAATCATAGAAAGTTAGAGTGTCAGTCACCTTGTACTTAAGTCTGCATTGTTCATTTTGTATTAATTTCGGACCCAATTTCTGTGCTTCATTGCCAATAAGAAGGTCCAAGGTATACAGTAAACCTGAAGTGAAGCATCGGAATCTAAAACTGGACTCACAGGAGAGGTTCAAATCATAGAAAGTTAGAGTGTCAGTCCTCTTGTACTTAAGTCGGCATTGTGCCTTTCGTATTAAATTCGGATGCAATTTCTGTGTTTCATCGAGAATAAGAAGGTCCAAGGGATACAGCAAACCTAAAGTGAAGCATCAGAATCAAAAACTGGACCCACAGGAGAGGATCAAATTATAGAAAGTTAGAGTGTCAGTCCTCTTGTACTTAAGTCGGCAATGTGCCTTTTGTATTATATTCGGATGCAATTTCTGTGCTTCATCGCCAATAAGAAGGTCCAAGGTATACAGTAAACGTGAAGTGAAGCGTCGGAATCTAAAACTGGACTAACAGGAGAGGTTCAAATCATAGAAAGTTAGAGTGTCAGTCCTCTAGTACTTAAGACGGCATTGTGCCTTTGGAATGTAATTCCGATGAAATTTCTGTGTATCATCGTCAATAAGAAGGTCCAAGGGATACAGTAAACCTGAAGTGAAGCATCGGAATCTAAAACTGGACTCACAGGAGAGGTTCAAATCATAGAAAGTTGGAGTGTCAGTCCTCTTGTACTTAAGTCGGCAGTGTGCTTTTTGTATTAAATTCGGATGCTAATTCTGTGTTTCATCATCAATAAGAATGTCCAAGGGATACAGTAAACCTGAAGTGAAGCATCGGAATCTAAAACTGGACTCCCAGGTGAGGTCCAAATCATAGAAAGTTTGAGTGTCAGTCCTCTTGTACTTAAGTCGGCATTGTGCCTTTTGTATTAATTTCGGATGCAATTTCTGTGTTTCATCATCAATAAGGAGGTCCAAGGGATATAGTAAACCTGAAGTGAAGCAGCGGAATCTAAAACTGGACTCACAGCAGAGGTTCAAATCATAGAAAGTTAGAGTGTCAGTCCTCTTGTACTTAAGTCGGCTTTGTGGCTTTTGTATTAAATTCAAATGCAATTTCTGTGTTTCATCGTCAATAAGAAGGTCCAAGGGATACAGTAAACCTGAAGTGAAGCTTCGGAATTTAAAACTGGAGTCACAGGAGAGGTTCAAATCATAGAAAGTTAGAGTGTCAGTCCTCTTGTACTTATGTCGGCATTGTGCTTTTTTATTAAATTCGGATGCAATTTCTGTGTTTCATCGTCAATAAGAAGGTCCAAGGGATACAGTAAAACTGAAGTGAAGCATCGGAATTTAAAACTCGCGTGACAGGAGAGGTTCGAATCATAGAAAGTTAGAGTGTCAGTCTTCTTGTACTTAAGTCGGCATTGTGCCTTTTGAATTTAATTCCGATGCAATTTCTGTGTTTCATCGTCAATAAGAATGTCCAAGGAATACAGTAAACCTGAAGTGAAGCATCGGAATCTAAAACTAGACTCACAGGAGAGGTACAAATCATAGAAAGTTACAGTGTCAGTCCTCTTGTACTTAAGTCGGCATTGTGCCTTTTGTATTAAATTCGGATGCAATTTCTGAGTTTCATCATCAACAAGAAGGTCCAAGGGATACAGTAAACCTGAAGTGAAGCATTGGAATCTATAACTGGACTCACAGGAGAGGCTCAAATCATAGAAAGTTAGAGTGTCAGTCCTGTTGTACGTAAGTCGGCATTGTGCCTTTTGTATTATATTCGGATGCAATTTCTGTGTTTCATCGTCAATAAGAAGGTCCAAGGGAAGCAGTAAACCTGAAGCTAAGAATCGGAATCTAAAACTGGACCCGCAGGAGAGATTCAAATCATAGAAAGTTAGAGTGTCAGTCCTCTTGTACTTAAGTCGGCATTGTGCCTTTTGTATTAAATTTGGATGCAATTACTGTGCTTCATCGTCAATAAGAAGGTCCAATGTATACAGTAAACCAGAAGTGAAGCATCGGAATCTATAGCTGGACTCACAGGAGCGGTTCAATTCATAGAAAGTTAGAGTGTCAGTCCTCTTGTACCTAAGTCGGCATTGTGCCTTTTGAATTTAATTCCGATGCAATATCTGTGTTTCATCGTCAATAAGAAGGTCCAATGGAAACAGTAAACCTGAAGCTAAGAATCGGAATCTAAATCTGGACTCGCAGGAGAGATTCAAACCATTGAAAGTTAGAGTGTCAGTCCTCTTGTACTGAAGCCGGTATTGTGCCTTTTGTATTAAATTCGGATGCATTTTCTGTGTTTCATCGTCAATAAGAAGGTCCAAGGGAAACAGTAAACCTGAAGTGAAGCATCGTAATCTAAAACTGGACTCACAGGAGAGGTTCAAATCATAGAAAGTTAGAGTGTCAGTCGTCTTGGACTTAAGTCGGCATTGTGACATTTGTATTAAATTCGGATGCAATTTCTGTGCTTCATCGCCAATAAGAAGGTCCAAGGTATACAGTAAACCTGAAGTGAAGCATCGGAATCTGAAACTGGACTCACAGGAGAGGTACAAATTATAGAAAGTTAGAGTGTCAGTCCTCTTGTACTTAAGTCGGCATTGTGCCTTTTGTATTAAATTCGGATGCAATTTCTGTGTTTCACCGTCAATAAGAAGGTCCAAGGGATACAGTAAGCCTGAAGTGAAGCATCGGAATCTAAAACTCGACTCACAGGAGAGGTTCAAATCATAGAAAGGTAGAGTGTCAGTCCTCTTGTACATAAGTCGGTATTGTGCCTTTTGTATTATATTCGGATGCAATTTCTGTGTTTCATCATCAATTAGAAGGTCCAAGGGATACAGTAAACCTGAAGTGAAGCATCGCAATCTAAAACTGGACTCACAGGAGAGGTTCAAATCATAGAAAGGTCCAATGTATACAGTAAACCTGAAGTGAAGCATCGGAATCCAAAGCTGGACTCACAGGAGACGTTCAAATCATAGAAAGTTTGAATGTCAGTCCTCTTGTACTTAAGTCGGCATTGTGCCTTTAGAATTTAATTCCGATGCAATATCTGTGTTTCATCGTCAATAAGAAGGTCCAAGGGAAACAGAAAACCTGAAGAGATGACTCGGAATCTAAAACTGAACTCACAGGAGAGGTTGAAATCATAGAAAGTTAGTGTGGCAAACCTCTTGTACTTAAGTCGGCATTATGCCTTTCGAATTTCATTCCGATGCAGTTTCTGTGTTTCATCGTCAATAAGAAGGTCCAAGGGATACAGTAAACCTAAAAAGAAGCATCGGAATCTAAAACTGGATTCACTGGAGAGGTTCAAACCATAGAAAGTTAGAGTGTCAGTCCTTTTGTACTTCAGTCGGCATTGTGCCTTTTGAATTTAATTCCAATGCAATATCTGTGCTGCATCGTCAATAAGAAGGTCCAAGCGATACAGTGAACCTGAGGTGAAGCATCGGAATCTAAAACTGGACTCACAGGAGAGGTTAAAATCATAGAAAGTTAGAGTGTCAGTCCGTTTTGTACTTAAGTCGGCATTGTGCATTTTGAATTTAATTCCAATGCAATTTCTGTGTTCCATCGTCAATAAGAAGGTCCAAGGGATACAGTAACCCTGAAGTGAAGCATCGGAATCTAAAACTGGACTCACAGGAGAGGTTCAAATCGTAGAGAGTTAGAGTGTCAGTACTCTGGTACTTAAGTCGGCGTTGTGCCTTTTGATTTTATTTCCAATGCAATTTCTGTGCTTCATCGTCAATAAGAAGGTCCCAGGGATACAGTAAACCTGAAGTGAAGCATCGAAATCTAAAACTGGACTCACAGGAGAGGTTCAAATCGAAGAAAGCTAGAGTGTCTGTCCTCTGGTACTTAAGTCGGCATTGTGCATTTTGAATTTAATTCCGATGCAATTTCTGTGCTTCATCGTCAATAAGATGGTCCCAGAGATACAGTAAACATGAAGTGAAGCATCGGAATCTAAAGCTGGACACACAGGAGTAGTTCAAATCATAGAAAGTTAGAATGTCAGTCCTCTTAAACTTAAGTCGGCATTGTGCCTTTAGAATTTAATTCCGATGCAATTCCTGTTTTTCATCGTCAATAAGAAGGTCCAAGGGATACAGTAAACCTGAAGTGAAGCATTGGAATCTATAACTGGACTCACAGGAGAGGTTCAAATCATAGAAAGTTAGAGTGTCAGTCCTGTTGTACATAAGTCGGCATTGTGACTTTTGTATTGAATTCGGATGCAATTTCGGTGTTTCTTCGTCAATAAGATGGTCCAAGCGATACAGTAAACCTGAAGTTAAGCATCGGAATCTAAAACTGGACTCACAGGAGAGGTTCAAATCATAGAAAGTTAGAGTGTCAGTAATCTTGTACTTAAGTCGGCATTGTGCCTTTTGTATTAAATTCGGATGCAATTTCTGTGCTTCATCGCCAATAAGAAGGTCCAAGGTACACAGTAAACCTGAAGTGAAGCGTCGGAATCTAAAACCCTGACTCACAGGAGAGGTTCAATTCATAGAAAGTTAGAGTGTCAGTCCTCTTGTACTTATGTCGTCATTGTGCCTTTTGAATTTAATTCCGATGCAATTTCTGTGTTTCATCGTCAATAAGAAGTTCCAAGGGATATATTAAACCTGAAGTGAAGCATCGGAATCTAAAACTGGGCTCACAGGAGAGGTTTAAATCATAGAAAGTTAGAGTGTCAGTCCCCTTGTACTTAAGTCTGCATTTTGCATTTTGTATTGATTTCGGATGCAATTTCTGTGCTTCATTGCCAATAAGAAGGTCCAAGGTATACTGTAAACCTGAAGTGAAGCATCGGAATCTAAAACTGGACTCACAGGAGAGGTTCTAATCATAGAAAGTTAGAGTGACAGTCCTCTTGCACTTCGGTCGGCATTGTGCCTCTTGTATTAAATTCGGATGCAATTTCTGTGTTTCATCGTCAATAAGAAGGTCCAAGGGATACAGTAAACCTTAAGTGAAGCATCGGAATCTAAAACTGGACTCACAGGAGAAGTTCAAATCATAGAAAGCTATAGTGTCAGTTCTCTTGTACTTACGTCGGCATTGTGCCTTTCGTATTAAATTCGCATGCAATTTTTGTGTTTCATCGTGAATAAGAAGGTCCAAGCGATACAAAAATCCTGAAGTGAAGCATCGGAATCAAAAACTAGACTCACAGGAGAGGATCAAATTATAGAGAGTTAGAGTGTCAGTATTCTTGTACTTAAGTCGGCATTGTGCCTTTTGTATTATATTCGGTTGCAATTTCTGTGCTTCATCGCCAATACGAAGGTCCAAGGTATACAGTAAACGTGAAGCGAAGCGTCGGAATCTTAAACTGGACTCACAGGAGAGGTTCAAATCATAGAAAGTTAGAGTGCCAGTCCTCTTGTACTTAAGTCGGCATTGTGCCTTTGGAATGTAATTCCGATGAAATTTCTGTGTATCATCGTCAATAAGAAGGTCCAAGGGATACAGTAAACCTGAAGTTGAGCATCGGAATCTAAAACTGGACTCACAGGAAAGGTTCAAATCATAGAAAGTTGGAGTGTCAGTCCTCTTGTACTTAAGTCGGCAGTGTGCTTTTTGTATTAAATTCGGATACAAATTCAGTGTTTCATCATCAATAAGAAGGTCGAAGGGATACAGTAAACCTGAAGTGAAGCAGCGGAGTCTAAAACTGGACTCACAGCAGAGGTTCAAATCATAGAAAGTTAGAGTGTCAGTCCTCTTGTACTTAAGGAGGCATTGTGGATTTTGTATTAAATTCGGATGCAAAATCTGTGTTTCATCGTCAATAAGAAGGTCCAAGGGATACAGTAAGTCTGAAGTGAAGCTTCGGAATTTAAAACTGGAGTCACAGGAGAGGTTCAAATCATAGAAAGTTAGAGTGTCAGTCCTCTTGTACTTATGTCGGCATTGTGCTTTGTTATTAAATTCGGATGCAATTTCTGTGTTTCATCGTCAATAAGAAGGTCCAAGGGATACAGTAAACCTGAAGTGAAGCATCGGAATCTAAAACTAGACTCACAGGAGAGGTTCAAATCATAGAAAGTTACAGTGTCATTCCTCTTGTACTTAAGTCGGCATTGTGCCTTTTGTATTAAATTTGGATGCAATTACTGTGCTTCATCGCCAATAAGAAGGTCCAATGTATACAGTAAACCAGAAGTGAAGCATCATAATCTATAGCTGGACTGACAGGAGAGGTTCAAATCATAGAAAGTTAGAGTGTCAGTCCTCTTGTACCTAAGTCGGCATTGTGCCTTTTGAATTTAATTCCGATGCAATATCTGTGTTTCATCGTCAATAAGAAGGTCCAAGGGAAACAGTAAACCTGAAGCTAAGAATCGGAATCTAAAACTGGACTCGCAGGAGAGATTCAAATCATAGAAAGTTAGAGTGTCAGTTCTCTTGTACTTAAGCCGGCATTGTGCCTTTTGTATTAAATTCGGATGCAATTTCTGTGTTTCATCGTCAATAAGTAGGTCCAAGGTATACAGTAAACCTGAAGTGAAGCATCGGAATCTAAAACTGGACTCACAGGAGAGGTTCAAATCATAGAAAGTTAGAGTGTCAGCCCGTTTTGAACTTAAGTCGGCATTGTGCCTTTTGAATTTAATTCCGATGCAATTCCTGAGTTTCATCGTCAATAAGAAGGTCCAAGGGATACAGTAAACCTGAAGTGAAGCATCGAAATCTAAAACTGGACTCACAGGAGAGGTTCAAATCATAGAAAGTTAGAGTGTCTGTCCTCTGGTACTTAAGTCGGCATTGTGCCCTTTGAGTTTAATTCCGATGCAATTTCTGTGCTTCATCGTCAATAAGAAGGTCCCAGGGATACAGTAAACCTGAAGTGAAGCATCGGAATCTAAAACTAAACACACTGGAGTAGTTCAAATCATAGAAAGTTAGAGTGTCAGTCCTCTTGTACTTAAGTCGGCATTGTGCCTATTGTATTAAATTCGTATGCAATTTCTGGGCTTCATCGCCAATAACAAGGTCCAATGTATACAGTAAACCTGAAGTGAAGCATCGGAATCTAAAGCTGGACTCACAGGAGAGGTTCAAATCATAGAAAGTTAGAATGTCAGTCCTCTTGTACTTAAGTCGGCATTGTGCCTTTAGAATTTAATTCCGATGCAATTCCTGTGTTTCATCGTCAATAAGAAGGTCCAAGGGATACAGTAAACCTGAAGTGAAGCATCGAAATCTAAAACTGGACTCAGAGGAGAGGTTCAAATCGTAGAAAGTTAGAGTGTCAGTACTCTTGTACTTAAGTCGGCATTGTGCCTTTTGTATTAAATTCGGATGCAATTTCTGGGCTTCATCGCCAATAAGAAGGTCAAATGTATACAGTAAACCTGAAGTGAAGCATCGGAATCTAAAACTGGACTCACAGGAGAGGTTCATATCATAGAAAGTTGGAGTGTCTGTCCTCTTGTACTTAAGTAGGCAGTTTGCCTTTTGTATTACGTTCGGATGCAGATTCTGTGATTCATCATCAATAAGATGGTCCAAGGGATACAGTAAACCTGAAGTGAAGCATCGGAATCTAAAACTGGACTCACAGGTGAGGTTCAAATCATAGAAAGTTAGAGTGTCAGTCCTCTTGTACTTAAGTCTGCATTGCGTCTTTTGTATTAAATTCGGATGCAATTTCTGTGTTTCATCATCAATTAGAAGGTCCAAGGGATATAGTAAACCTGAAGTGAAGCAGCGGAATCTAAAACTGGACTCACAGCAGAGGTTCAAATCATAAAAAGTTAGTGTGTCAGTCCTCTTGTACTTATGTCGGCATTGTGCCTTTTTATTAAATTAAGATGCAATTTCTGTGTTTCATCGTCAATAAGAAGGTCAAAGGGATACAGTAAACCTGAAGTGAAGCATCGGTATCTAAAGCTGGACTCACAGGAGAGGTTCCAATCATAGAAAGTTAGAGTGTCAGTCCTCTTGTACCTAAGTCGGCATTGTGCCTTTTGTATTAAATTCGGATGCAATTTCTGTGTTTCATCGTCAATAAGATGGTCCAAGGGATACAGTAAACCTGAAGTGAAGCATCGGAATCTAAAACTGGACACACAGGAGAGGTTCAAATCATAGAAAGTAGAGTGTCAGTAATCTTGTACTTAAGTCGGCATTGTGCCTTTTGTATTAAATTCGGATGCAATTTCTGTGCTTCATCGCCAATAAGAAGGTCCAAGGTACACAGTAAACCCGAAGTGAAGCGTCGGAATCTAAAACCCTGACTCACAGGAGAGGTTCAATTCATAGAAAGTTTGAGTGTCAGTCCTCTTGTACTTAAGTCGGCATTGTGCCTTTTGAATTTCATTCCGATGCAATTTCTGTGTTTCATCGTCAATAAGAAGTTCCAAGGGTTACATTAAACCTGAAGTGAAGCATCGGAATCTAAAACTGGACTCACAGGAGAGGTTTACATCATAGAAAGTTAGAGTGTCAGTCCCCTTGTACTTAAGTCGGCCTTGTGACTTTTGTATTAAATTCGGATGCAATTTCTGTGCTTGATCGCCAATAAGAAGGTCCAAGGTATACAGTAAACCTGAAGTGAAGCATCGGAATCTAAAACTGGACTCACAGGAGAGGTACAAATTATAGAAAGTTAGAGCGTCAGTCCTCTTGTACTTAAGTCGGCATTGTGCCTTTTGTATTAAATTCGGATGCAATTTCTGTGTTTCACCGTCAATAAGAAGGTCCAAGGGATACAGTAAGCCTGAAGTGAAGCATCGGAATCTAAAACTCGAATCACAGGAGAGGTTCAAATCATAGAAAGGTAGAGTGTCAGTCCTCTTGTACATAAGTCGGTATTGTGCCTTTTGTATTATATTCGGATGCAATTTCTGTGTTTCATCATCAATTAGAAGGTCCAAGGGATACAGTAAACCTGAAGTGAAGCATCGTAATCTAAAACTGGACTCACAGGAGAGGTTCAAATCATAGAAAGGTCCAATGTATACAGTAAACCTGAAGTGAAGCATCGGAATCCAAAGCTGGACTCACAGGAGACGTTCAAATCATAGAAAGTTTGAATGTCAGTCCTCTTGTACTTAAGTCGGCATTGTGCCTTAAGAATATAATTCCGATTCAATTTCTGTGTTTCATCGTCAATAAGAAGGTCCAAGGGATACAGTAAACCTAAAAAGAAGCATCGGAATCTAAAACTGGATTCACTGGAGAGGTTCAAATCATAGAAAGTTAGAGTGTCAGTCCTCTTTTACTTCAGTCGGCATTGTGCCTTTTGAATTTAATTCCAATGCAATTTCTGTGCTTCATCGTCAATAAGAAGGTCCAAGCGATACAGTGAACCTGAAGTGAAGCATCGGAATCTAAAACTGGACTCACAGGAGAGGTTCAAATCATAGAAAGTTAGAGCGTCAGTCCGTTTTGTACTTAAGTCGGCATTGTGCCATTTGATTTTATTTCCGATGCAATTTCTGTGCTTCATCGTCAATAAGAAGGTCCCAGGGATACAGTAAACCTAAAGTGAAGCATCAGAATCTAAAACTGGACTCACAGGAGAGGTTGAAATCATAGAAAGTTAGAGTAACAGTCCTCTTGTACTTAAGTCGGCATTATGCCTTTTGAATTTAATTCCAATGCAATTTCTCTGCCTCATCGTCAATAAGAAAGTCCAAGGGATACAGTAAACCTTAGGTGAAGCATCGGAATCTAAAACTGGACTCACAGGAGAGGTTCAAATCATAGAAAGTTCGAGTGTCAGCCCGTTTTGAACTTAAGTCGGCATTGTGCCTTTTGAATTTAATTCCGATGCAATTCCTGTGTTTCATCGTCAATAAGAAGGTCCAAGGGATACAGTAAACCTGAAGTGAAGCATCGAAATCTAAAACTGGACTCACAGGAGAGGTTCAAATCGTGGAAAGCTAGAGTGTCTGTCCTCTGGTACTTAAGTCGGCATTGTGCATTTTGAATTTAATTCCGATGCAATTTCTGTGTTTCATCGTCAATAAGAAGGTCCCAGGGATACAGTAAACCTGAAGTGAAGCATCGGAATCTAAAGCTGGACACACAGGAGTAGTTCAAATCATAGAAAGTTAGAGTGTCAGTCCTCTTGTACTTAAGTCGGCATTGTGCCTATTGTATTAAATTCGGATGCAATTTCTGGGCTTCATCGCCAATACGAAGGTCCAATGTATACAGTAAACGTGAAGTGAAGCATCGGAATCTAAGGCTGGACTCACAGGAGAGGTTCAAATCATGGAAAGTTAGAATGTCAGTCCTCCTGTACTTAAGTCGGCATTGTGTCTTTTGTATTAAATTCGGATGCAATTTCTGTGTTTCATCATCAATAAGAAGGTCCAAGGGATATAGTAAACCTGAAGTGAAGCAGCAGAATCTAAAACTGGACTCACAGCAGAGGTTTAAATCATAGAAAGTTAGTGTGTCAGTCCTTTTGTACTTAAGTCGGCATTGCACCATTTGTATTAAATTCGGATGCAATTTCTGTGTTTCATCGTCAATAAGAAGGTCCAATGAATACAGTAAACCTGAAGTGAAGCATCGGAATTTAAAACTGGAGTCACAGGAGAGGTTCAAATCATAGAAAGTTAGACTGTCAGTCCTCTTGTACTTATGTCGGCATTGTGCCTTTTGTATTAAATTCGGATGCAATTTCTGTGTTTCACCGTCAATAAGAAGGTCCAAGGGATACAGTAAGCCTGAAGTGAAGCATCGGAATCTAAAACTCGACCCACAGGAGAGGTTCAAATCATAGAAAAGTAGAGTGTCAGTCCTCTTGTACATAAGTCGGTATTGTGCCTTTTGTATTGTATTCGGATGCAATTTCTGTGTTTCATCATCAATTAGAAGGTCCAAGGGATACAGTAAACCTGAAGTGAAGCATCGTAATCTAAAACTGGACACACAGGAGAGGTTCAAATCATAGAAAGGTCGAATGTATACAGTAAACCTGAAGTGAAGCATCGGAATCCAAAGCTGGACTCACAGGAGACGTTCAAATCATAGAAAGTTTGAATGTCAGTCCTCTTGTACTTAAGTCGGCATTGTGCCTTTAGAATATAATTCCGATGCAATTTCTGTGTTTCATCGTCAATATGAAGGTCCAAGGGAAACAGAAAACCTGAAGAGATGACTCGGAATCTAAAACTGAACTCACAGGAGAGTTTGAAATCATAGAAAGTTAGAGTGTCAGTCCTCTTGTACTTAAGTCGGCATTATGCCTTTTGAATTTCATTCCGATGCAGTTTCTGTGTTTCATCGTCAATAAGAAGGTCCAAGGGATACAGTAAACCTAAAAAGAAGCATCGGAATCTAAAACTGGATTCACAGGAGAGGTTCAAATCATAGAAAGTTAGACTGTCAGTCCTCTTGTACTTATGTCGGCATTGTGCCTTTTTATTAAATACGGATGCAATTTCTGTGTTTCATCGTCAATAAGAAGGTCCAAGGGATACAGTAAACCTGAAGTGAAGCATCGGTATCTAAAGCTGGACTCGCAGGAGAGGTTCCAATCATAGAAAGTTAGTGTGTCAGTCCTCTTGTACCTAAGTCGGCATTGTGCCTTTTTAATTTAATTCAGACTCAATTTCTGTGTTTCATCGTCAATAAGAAGGTCCAAGGGAAACAGTAAATCTGAACTGAAGAATCGGAATCTAAAACTGTACTCGCAGGAGAGGTTCAAATCATAGAAAGTTAGAGTGTCAGTCCTCTTGTACTTAAGCCGGTATTGTGCGTTTTGTATTTAATTCGGATGCAATTTCTGTGTTTCATCGTCTATAAGAAGGTCCAAGGGATACAATAAACCTGAAGTGAAGCATCGGAATCTAAAACTGAACTCACAGGAGAGGTTCATATCATAGAAAGTTATAGTGTCATTTCTCTTGTACGTACGTCGGCATTGTGCCTTTCGTATTAAATTCGGATGCAATTTCTGTGTTTCATCGTGAATAAGAAGGTCCAAGGGATACAGTAAACCTGAAGTGAAGCATCAGAATCAAAAACTGGACTCACAGGAGAGGATCAAATTATAGAAAGTTAGAGTGTCAGTCCTCTTGTACTTAAGTCGGCATTGTGCCTTTTGTATTATATTCGGATGCAATTTCTGTGCTTCATCGCCAATAAGAAGGTCCAAGGTATACAGTAAACGTGAATTGAAGCGTCGGAATCTAAAACTGGACTCACAGGAGAGGTTCAAATCATTGAAAGTTAGAGTGTCAGTCCTCTTGTACTTAAGTCGGCATTGTGCCTTTGGAATGTAATTCCGATGACATTTCTGTGTATCATCGTCAATAAGAAGGTCCAAGGGATACAGTAAACCTGAAGTGAAGCATCGGAATCTATAACTGGACTCACAGGAGAGGTACAAATTATAGAAAGTTAGAGCGTCAGTCCTCTTGTACTTAAGTCGGCATTGTGCCTTTTGTATTAAATTCGGATGCAATTTCTGTGTTTCACCGTCAATAAGAAGGTCCAAGGGATACAGTAAGCCTGAAGTGAAGCATCGGAATCTAAAACTCGAATCACAGGAGAGGTTCAAATCATAGAAAGGTAGAGTGTCAGTCCTCTTGTACATAAGTCGGTATTGTGCCTTTTGTATTATATTCGGATGCAATTTCTGTGTTTCATCATCAATTAGAAGGTCCAAGGGATACAGTAAACCTGAAGTGAAGCATCGTAATCTAAAACTGGACTCACAGGAGAGGTTCAAATCATAGAAAGGTCCAATGTATACAGTAAACCTGAAGTGAAGCATCGGAATCCAAAGCTGGACTCACAGGAGACGTTCAAATCATAGAAAGTTTGAATGTCAGTCCTCTTGTACTTAAGTCGGCATTGTGCCGTAAGAATATAATTCCGATTCAATTTCTGTGTTTCATCGTCAATAAGAAGGTCCAAGGGATACAGTAAACCTAAAAAGAAGCATCGGAATCTAAAACTGGATTCACTGGAGAGGTTCAAATCATAGAAAGTTAGAGTGTCAGTCCTCTTTTACTTCAGTCGGCATTGTGCCTTTTGAATTTAATTCCAATGCAATTTCTGTGCTTCATCGTCAATAAGAAGGTCCAAGCGATACAGTGAACCTGAAGTGAAGCATCGGAATCTAAAACTGGACTCACAGGAGAGGTTCAAATCATAGAAAGTTAGAGCGTCAGTCCGTTTTGTACTTAAGTCGGCATTGTGCCATTTGATTTTATTTCCGATGCAATTTCTGTGCTTCATCGTCAATAAGAAGGTCCCAGGGATACAGTAAACCTAAAGTGAAGCATCAGAATCTAAAACTGGACTCACAGGAGAGGTTGAAATCATAGAAAGTTAGAGTAACAGTCCTCTTGTACTTAAGTCGGCATTGTGCCTTTTGAATTTAATTCCAATGCAATTTCTCTGCCTCATCGTCAATAAGAAAGTCCAAGGGATACAGTAAACCTTAGGTGAAGCATCGGAATCTAAAACTGGACTCACAGGAGAGGTTCAAATCATAGAAAGTTCGAGTGTCAGCCCGTTTTGAACTTAAGTCGGCATTGTGCCTTTTGAATTTAATTCCGATGCAATTCCTGTGTTTCATCGTCAATAAGAAGGTCCAAGGGATACAGTAAACCTGAAGTGAAGCATCGAAATCTAAAACTGGACTCACAGGAGAGGTTCAAATCGTGGAAAGCTAGAGTGTCTGTCCTCTGGTACTTAAGTCGGCATTGTGCATTTTGAATTTAATTCCGATGCAATTTCTGTGTTTCATCGTCAATAAGAAGGTCCCAGGGATACAGTAAACCTGAAGTGAAGCATCGGAATCTAAAGCTGGACACACAGGAGTAGTTCAAATCATAGAAAGTTAGAGTGTCAGTCCTCTTGTACTTAAGTCGGCATTGTGCCTATTGTATTAAATTCGGATGCAATTTCTGGGCTTCATCGCCAATACGAAGGTCCAATGTATACAGTAAACGTGAAGTGAAGCATCGGAATCTAAAGCTGGACTCACAGGAGAGGTGCAAATCATAGAAAGTTAGAATGTCAGTCCTCCTGTACTTAAGTCGGCATTGTGTCTTTTGTATTAAATTCGGATGCAATTTCTGTGTTTCATCATCAATAAGAAGGTCCAAGGGATATAGTAAACCTGAAGTGAAGCAGCAGAATCTAAAACTGGACTCACAGCAGAGGTTTAAATCATAGAAAGTTAGTGTGTCAGTCCTTTTGTACTTAAGTCGGCATTGTACCATTTGTATTAAATTCGGATGCAATTTCTGTGTTTCATCGTCAATAAGAAGGTCCAATGAATACAGTAAACCTGAAGTGAAGCATCGGAATTTAAAACTGGAGTCACAGGAGAGGTTCAAATCATAGAAAGTTAGACTGTCAGTCCTCTTGTACTTATGTCGGCATTGTGCCTTTTGTATTAAATTCGGATGCAATTTCTGTGTTTCACCGTCAATAAGAAGGTCCAAGGGATACAGTAAGCCTGAAGTGAAGCATCGGAATCTAAAACTCGACCCACAGGAGAGGTTCAAATCATAGAAAAGTAGAGTGTCAGTCCTCTTGTACATAAGTCGGTATTGTGCCTTTTGTATTGTATTCGGATGCAATTTCTGTGTTTCATCATCAATTAGAAGGTCCAAGGGATACAGTAAACCTGAAGTGAAGCATCGTAATCTAAAACTGGACACACAGGAGAGGTTCAAATCATAGAAAGGTCGAATGTATACAGTAAACCTGAAGTGAAGCATCGGAATCCAAAGCTGGACTCACAGGAGACGTTCAAATCATAGTAAGTTTGAATGTCAGTCCTCTTGTACTTAAGTCGGCATTGTGCCTTTAGAATATAATTCCGATGCAATTTCTGTGTTTCATCGTCAATAAGAAGGTCCAAGGGAAACAGAAAACCTGAAGAGATGACTCGGAATCTAAAACTGAACTCACAGGAGAGTTTGAAATCATAGAAAGTTAGAGTGTCAGTCCTCTTGTACTTAAGTCGGCATTATGCCTTTTGAATTTCATTCCGATGCAGTTTCTGTGTTTCATCGTCAATAAGAAGGTCCAAGGGATACAGTAAACCTAAAAAGAAGCATCGGAATCTAAAACTGGATTCACAGGAGAGGTTCAAATCATAGAAAGTTAGACTGTCAGTCCTCTTGTACTTATGTCGGCATTGTGCCTTTTTATTAAATACGGATGCAATTTCTGTGTTTCATCGTCAATAAGAAGGTCCAAGGGATACAGTAAACCTGAAGTGAAGCATCGGTATCTAAAGCTGGACTCGCAGGAGAGGTTCCAATCATAGAAAGTTAGTGTGTCAGTCCTCTTGTACCTAAGTCGGCATTGTGCCTTTTTAATTTAATTCAGACTCAATTTCTGTGTTTCATCGTCAATAAGAAGGTCCAAGGGAAACAGTAAATCTGAACTGAAGAATCGGAATCTAAAACTGTACTCGCAGGAGAGGTTCAAATCATAGAAAGTTAGAGTGTCAGTCCTCTCGTACTTAAGCCGGTATTGTGCGTTTTGTATTTAATTCGGATGCAATTTCTGTGTTTCATCGTCTATAAGAAGGTCCAAGGGATACAATAAACCTGAAGTGAAGCATCGGAATCTAAAACTGGACTCGCAGGAGAGGTTCAAATCATAGAAAGTTAGAGTGTCAGCCGTCTTGTACTTAAGTCGGCATTGTGCTTTTGTATTAAATTCGGATGCAATTTCTGTGTTTCATCGTCAATAAGAAGGTCCAAGGGATATAGTAAGCCTGAAGTGAAGCATCGGAATCTAAAACTGGACTCACAGGAGAGGTTCAAATCATAGAAAGTGAGAGTGTCAGTCCTCTTGTACTTAAGTCGGCATTGTGCCTTTTGTATTAAATTCGGATGCAATTTCTGAGTTTCATCATCAATAAGAAGGTCCAAGGGATACAGTAAACCTGAAGTGAAGCATTGGAATCTATAACTGGACTCACAGGAGATGTTCAAATCATAGAAATTTAGAGTGTCAGTCCTGTTGTACGTAAGTCGGCATTGTGCCTTTTGTATTAAATTCGGATGCAATTTCTGTGTTTCATCGTCAATAAGAAGGTCAAGGTACACAGTAAACCTGAGGTGAAGCGTCGGAATCTAAAACCCTGACTCACAGCAGAGGTTCAATTCATAGAAAGTTAGAGCGTCAGTCCTCTTGTACTTAAGTCGGCATTGTGCCTCTTGTATAAAATTCGGATGCAATTTCTGTGTTTCATCGTCAATGAGAAGGTCCAAGGGATACAGTATACCTGAAGTGAAGCATCGGAATCTAAAACTGAACTCACAGGAGAGGTTCATATCATAGAAAGTTATAGTGTCATTTCTCTTGTACGTACGTCGGCATTGTGCCTTTCGTATTAAATTCGGATGCAATTTCTGTGTTTCATCGTGAATAAGAAGGTCCAAGGGATACAGTAAACCTGAAGTGAAGCATCAGAATCAAAAACTGGACTCACAGGAGAGGATCAAATTATAGAAAGTTAGAGTGTCAGTCCTCTTGTACTTAAGTCGGCATTGTGCCTTTTGTATTATATTCGGATGCAATTTCTGTGCTTCATCGCCAATAAGAAGGTCCAAGGTATACAGTAAACGTGAATTGAAGCGTCGGAATCTAAAACTGGACTCACAGGAGAGGTTCAAATCATTGAAAGTTAGAGTGTCAGTCCTCTTGTACTTAAGTCGGCATTGTGCCTTTGGAATGTAATTCCGATGACATTTCTGTGTATCATCGTCAATAAGAAGGTCCAAGGGATACAGTAAACCTGAAGTGAAGCATCGGAATCTATAACTGGACTCACAGGAGGGGTTCAAATCATAGAAAGTTGGAGTGTCAGTCCTCTTGTACTTAAGTCGGCAGTGTGCTTTTTGTATTAAATTCGGATGCAAATTCTGTGTTTCATCATCAATAAGAAGGTCCAAGGGATACAGTAAACCTGAAGTGAAGCATCGGAATCTAAAACTGGACTCCCAGGTGAGGTCCAAATCATAGAAAGTTTGAGTGTCAGTCCTCTTGTACTTAAGTCGGCATTGTGCCTTTTGTATTAAATTCGGATGCAATTTCTGTGTTTCATCATCAATAAGGAGGTCCCAGGGATATAGTAAACCTGAAGTGAAGCAGCGGAATCTAAAACTGGACTCACAGCAGAGGTTCAAATCATAGAAAGTTAGAATGTCAGTCCTCTTGTACTTAAGTCGGCATTGTGGCTTTTGTATTAAATTCGGATGCAATTTCTGTGTTTCATCGTCAATAAGAAGGTCCAATGTATACAGTAAACCTGAAGTGAAGCATCGGAATCTAAAGCTGGACTCACAGGAGAGGTTCAAATCAAAGAAAGTTAGAATGTCAGCCCTCTTGTACTTAAGTCGGCATTGTGCCTTTAGAATTTAATTCCGATGCTATTCCTGTGTTTCATCGTCAATAAGAATGTCCAAGGGATACAGTAAACCTGAAGTGAAGCATCGAAATCTAAAACTGGACTCAGAGGAGAGGTTCAAATCGTATAAAGTTAGAGTGTAAGACCTCTAGTACTTAAGTCGGCATAGTGCCTTTTGTATTAAATTCGGATGCAATTTCTGGGCTTCATCGCCAATAAGAAGGTCCAATGTATACAGTAAACCTGAAGTGAAGCATCGGAATGTAAAACTGGACTCACAGGAGAGGTTCAAATCATAGAAAGTTGGAGTGTCAGTCCTCTTGTACTTAAGTCGGCAGTTTGCCTTTTCTATTACGTTCGGATGCAAATTCTGTGTTTCATCATCAATAAGAAGGTCCAAGGGATACAGTAAACCTGAAGTGAAGCATCGGAATCTAAAACTGGACTCACTGGTGAGGTTCAAGTTATAGAGAGTTAGAGTGTCAGTCCTCTTGTACTTAAGTCTGCATTGTGTCTTTTGTATTAAATTCGGATGCAATTTCTGTGTTTCATCATCAATAAGAAGGTCCAAGGGATATAGTAAATCTGAAGTGAAGAAGCGGAATCTAAAACTGGACTCACAGCAGAGGTTTAAATCATAGAAAGTTAGTGTGTCAGTCCTTTTGTACTTAAGTCGGCATTGTACCATTTGTACTAAATTCGGATGCGATTTCTGTGTTTCATCGTCAATAAGAAGGTCCAAGGGATACAGTAAACCTAAAGTGAAGCATCGGAATTTAAAACTGGAGTCACAGGAGAGGTTCAAATCATAGAAAGTTAGACTGTCAGTCCTCTTGTACTTGTGTCGGCATTGTGCCTTTTTATTAAAATCGGATGCAATTTCTGTGTTTCATCGTCAATAAGAAGGTCCAAGGGATACAGTAAACCTGAAGTGAAGCATCGGTATCTAAAGCTGGACTCACAGGAGAGGTTCCAATCATAGAAAGTTAGTGTGTCAGTCCTCTTGTACCTAATTCGCATTGTGCCTTTTTAATTTAATTCAGATGCAATTTCTGTGTTTCATCGTCAATAAGAAGGTCCAAGGGAAACAGTAAATCTGAACTGAATAATCGGAATCTAAAACTGTACTCGCAGGAGAGGTTCAAATCATAGAAAGTTAGAGTGTCAGTCCTCTTGTACTTAAGCCGGTATTGTGCGTTTTGTATTAAATTCGGATGCAATTTCTGTGTTTCATCGTCTATAAGAAGGTCCAAGGGATACAATAAACCTGAAGTGAAGCATCGGAATCTAAAACTGGACTCACAGGAGAGGTACAAATTATAGAAAGTTAGAGCGTCAGTCCTCTTGTTCATAAGTCGGCATTGTGCCTTTTGTATTAAATTCGGATGCAATTTCTGTGTTTCATCGTCAATAAGAAGGTCCAAGGGATATAGTAAGCCTGAAGTGAAGCATCGGAATCTAAAACTGGACTCACAGGAGAGGTTCAAATCATAGAAAGTTAGAGTGTCAGTCCTGTTGTACGTAAGTCGGCATTGTGCCTTTTGTATTAAATTCGGATGCAATTTCTGTGTTTCATCGTCAATAAGATGGTCCAAGGGATACAGTAAACCTGAAGTGAAGCCTCGGAATCTAAAACTGGACTCACAGGAGAGGTTCAAATCATAGAAAAATAGAGTGTCTGTAATCTTGTACTTAAGTCGGCATTGTGCCTTTTGTATTAAATTCGGATGCAATTTCTGTTCTTCATCGCCAATAAGAAGGTCCAAGGTACACAGTAAACCTGAAGTGAAGCGTCGGAATCTAAAACCTTGACTCACAGGAGAGGTTCAATTCATAGAAAGTTAGAGTGTCTGTCCTCTTGTACTTAAGTCGGCATTGTGCCTTTTGAATTTAATTCCGATGCAATTTCTGTGTTTCATCGTCAATAAGAAGTTCCAAGGGATACATTAAACCTGAAGTGAAGCATCGGAATCTAAAACTGGACTCACAGGAGAGGTTTAAATCATAGAAAGTTAGAGTGTCAGTCCCCTTGTACTTAAGTCTGCATTGTGCATTTTGTATTAATTTCGGATGCAATTTCTGTGCTTCATTGCCAATAAGAAGGTCCAAGGTATACAGTAAACCTGAAGTGAAGCATCGGAATCTAAAACTGGACTCACAGGAGAGGTTCAAATCATAGAAAGTTAGAGTGTCAGTCCTCTTGTACTTAAGTCGGCATTGTGCCTTTCGTATTAAATTCGGATGCAATTTCTGTGTTTCATCGTGAATAAGAAGGTCCAAGGGATACAGCAAACCTAAAGTGAAGCATCAGAATCAAAAACTGGACTCACAGGAGAGGATCAAATTATAGAAAGTTAGAGTGTCAGTCCTCTTGTACTTAAGTCGGCAATGTGCCTTTTGTATTATATTCGGATGCAATTTCTGTGCTTCTTCGCCAATAAGAAGGTCCAAGGCATACAGTAAACGTGAAGTGAAGCGTCGGAATCTAAAACTGGACTAACAGGAGAGGTTCAAATCATAGAAAGTTAGAGTGTCAGTCCTCTTGTACTTAAGTCGGCATTGTGCCTTTGGAATGTAATTCCGATGAAACTTCTGTGTATCATCGTCAATAAGACGGTCCAAGGTATACAGTAAACCTGAAGTGAAGCATCGGAATCTAAAACTGGACTCACAGGAGAGGTTCAAATCATAGAAAGTTGGAGTGTCAGTCCTCTTGTACTTAAGTCGGCAGTGTGCTTTTTGTATTAAATTCGGATGCAAATTCTGTGTTTCATCATCAATAAGAAGGTCCAAGGGATACAGTAAACCTGAAGTGAAGCATCGGAATCTAAAACTCCACTCCCAGGTGAGGCCCAAATCATAGAAAGTTTGAGTGTCAGTCCTCTTGTACTTAAGTCGGCATTGTGCCTTTTGTATTAAATTCGGATGCAATTTCTGTGTTTCATCATCAATAAGGAGGTCCAAGGGATATAGTAAACCTGAAGTGAAGCAGCGGAATCTAAAACTGGACTCACAGCAGAGGTTCAAATCACAGAAATTAAGAGTGTCAGTCCTCTTGTACTTAAGTCGGCATTTTGGCTTTTGTATTAAATTCGGATGCAATTTCTGTGTTTCATCGTCAATAAGAAGGTCCAAGGGATACAGTAAACCTGAAGTGAAGCTTCGGAATTTAAAACTGGAGTCACAGGAGAGGTTCAAATCATAGAAAGTTAGAGTGTCAGTCCTCTTGTACTTATGTCGGCATTGTGCTTTTTTATTAAATTCGGATGCAATTTCTGTGTTTCATCGTCAATAAGAAGGTCCAAGGGATACAGTAAAACTGAAGTGAAGCATCGGAATTTAAAACTCGCGTCACCGGAGAGGTTCGAATCATAGAAAGTTAGAGTGTCAGTCTTCTTGTACTTAAGTCGGCATTGTGCCTTTTGAATTTAATTCCGATGCAATTTCTGTGTTTCATCGTCAATAAGAATGTCCAAGGAATACAGTAAACCTGAAGTGAAGCATCGGAATCTAAAACTAGACTCACAGGAGAGGTACAAATCATAGAAAGTTACAGTGTCAGTCCTCTTGTACCTAAGTCGGCATTGTGTCTTTTGTATTAAATTTGGATGCAATTACTGTGCTTCATCGCCAATAAGAAGGTCCAATGTATACAGTAAACCTGAAGTGAAGCATCGGAATCTATAGCTGGACTCACAGGAGAGGTTCAAATCATAGAAAGTTAGAGTGTCAGTCCTCTTGTACCTAAGTCGGCATTGTGCCTTTTGAATTTAATTCCGATGCAATACCTGTGTTTCATCGTCAATAAGAAGGTCCAAGGGAAACAGTAAACCTGAAGCTAAGAATCGGAATCTAAAACTGGACTCGCAGGAGAGATTCAAATCATAGAAAGTTAGAGTGTCAGTCCTCTTGTACTTAAGTCGGCATTGTGCCTTTTGTATTAAATTTGGATGCAATTACTGTGCTTCATCGCCAATAAGAAGGTCCAATGTATACAGTAAACCTGAAGTGAAGCATCGGAATCTATAGCTGGACTCACAGGAGAGGTTCAAGTCATAGAAAGTTAGAGTGTCAGTCCTCTTGTACCTAAGTCGGCATTGTGCCTTTTGAATTTAATTCCGATGCAATATCTGTGTTTCATCGTCAATAAGAAGGTCCAAGGGAAACAGTAAACCTGAAGCTAAGAATCGGAATCTAAATCTGGACTCGCAGGAGAGATTCAAACCACAGAAAGTTAGAGTGTCAGTCCTCTTGTACTTAAGCCGGTATTGTGCCTTTTGTATTAAATTCGGATGCATTTTCTGTGTTTCATCGTCAATAAGAAGGTCCAAGGGAAACAGTAAACCTGAAGTGAAGCATCGTAATCTAAAACTGGACTCACAGGAGAGGTTCAAATCATAGAAAGTTAGAGTGTCAGTCGTCTTGGACTTAAGTCGGCATTGTGACTTTTGTATTAAATTCGGATGCAATTTCTGTGCTTAATCGCCAATAAGAAGGTCCAAGGTATACAGTAAACCTGAAGTGTAGCATCGGAATCTAAAACTGGACTCAAAGGAGAGGTACAAATTATAGAAAGTTAGAGCGTCAGTCCTCTTGTACTTAAGTCGGCATTGTGCCTTTTGTATTAAATTCGGATGCAATTTCTGTGTTTCACCGTCAATAAGAAGGTCCAAGGGATACAGTAAGCCTGAAGTGAAGCATCGGAATCTAAAACTCGACTCACAGGAGAGGTTCAAATCATAGAAAGGTAGAGTGTCAGTCCTCTTGTACATAAGTCGGTATTGTGCCTTTTGTATTATATTCGGATGCAATTTCTGTGTTTCATCATCAATTAGAAGGTCCAAGGGATACAGTAAACCTGAAGTGAAGCATCGCAATCTAAAACTGGACTCACAGGAGAGGTTCAAATCATAGAAAGGTCCAATGTATACAGTAATCCTGAAGTGAAGCATCGGAATCCAGAGCTGGACTCACAGGAGACGTTCAAATCATAGAAAGTTTGAATGTCAGTCCTCTTGTACTTAAGTCGGCATTGTGCCTTTAGAATTTAATTCCGATGCAATATCTGTGTTTCATCGTCAATAAGAAGGTCCAAGGGATACAGTAAACCTAAAAAGAAGCATCGGAATCTAAAACTGGATTCACTGGAGAGGTTCAAACCATAGAAAGTTAGAGTGTCAGTCCTCTTGTACTTCAGTCGGCATTGTGCCTTTTGAATTTAATTCCAATGCAATATCTGTGCTTCATCGTCAATAAGAGGGTCCAAGCGATACAGTGAACCTGAGGTGAAGCATCGGAATCTAAAACTGGACTCACAGGAGAGGTTAAAATCATAGAAAGTTAGAGTGTCAGTCCGTTTTGTACTTAAGTCGGCATTGTGCCTTTTGAATTTAATTCTAATGCAATTTCTGTGTTCCATCGTCAATAAGAAGGTCCAAGCGATACAGTAACCCTGAAGTGAAGCATCGGAATCTAAAACTGGACTCACAGGAGAGGTTCAAATCGTAGAGAGTTAGAGTGTCAGTACTCTGGTACTTAAGTCGGCGTTGTGCCTTTTGATTTTATTTCCGATGCAATTTCTGTGCTTCATCGTCATTAAGAAGGTCCCAGGGATACAGTAAACCTGAAGTGAAGCATCGAAATCTAAAACTGAACTCACAGGAGAGGTTCAAATCGTAGAAAGCTAGAGTGTCTGTCCTCTGGTACTTAAGTCGGCATTGTGCATTTTGAATTTAATTCCGATGCAATTTCTGTGCTTCATCGTCAATAAGAAGGTCCCAGGGATACAGTAAACATGAAGTGAAGCATCGGAATCTAAAGCTGGACACACAGGAGTAGTTCAAATCATAGAAAGTTAGAGTGTCAGTCCTCTTGTACTTTAGTCGGCATTGTGCCTTTTGTATTAAATTCGGATGCAATTTCTGTGCTTCATCGCCAATAAGAAGGTCCAATTAATACAGTAAACCTTAAGTGAAGCATCGGAATCTAAAACTGGACTCACAGGAGAGGTTCAAATCATAGAAAGTTAAAATGTCAGTCCTCTTAAACTTAAGTCGGCATTGTGCCTTTAGAATTTAATTCCGATGCAATTCCTGTTTTTCATCGTCAATAAGAAGGTCCAAGGGATACAGTAAACCTGAAGTGAAGCATCGGTATCTAAAGCTGGACTCACAGGAGAGGTTCCAATCATAGAAAGTTAGAGTGTCAGTCCTCTTGTACCTAAGTCGGCATTGTGCCTTTTTAATTTAATTCAGATGCAATTTCTGTGTTTCATCGTCAATAAGAAGGTCCAAGGGAAACAGTAAATCTGAACTGAAGAATCGGAATCTAAAACTGGACTCACAGGTGAGGTTCAAATCATAGAAAGTTAGAGTGTCAGTCCTCTTGTACCTAAGTCGGCATTGTGCCTTTTTAATTTAATTCAGATGCAATTTCTGTGTTTCATCGTCAATAAGAAGGTCCAAGGGAAACAGTAAATCTGAACTGAAGAATCGGAATCTAAAACTGGACTCGCAGGAGAGGTTCAAATCATAGAAAGTTAGAGTGTCAGTCCTCTTGTACTTAAGCCCGTATTGTGCGTTTTGTATCAAATTCGGATGCAATTTCTGTGTTTCATCGTCTATAAGAAGGTCCAAGGGATACAATAAACCTGTAGTGAAACATCGGAATCTAAAACTGGACTCACAGGTGAGGTTCAAATCATAGAAAGTTAGAGTGTCAGTCCTCTTGTACTTAAGTCTGCATTGTGTCTTTTGTATTAAATTCGGATGGAATTTCTCTGCTTCATCGCCCATTAGAAGGTCCAAAGTATACAGTAAACCTGAAGTGAAGCATCGAAATCTAAAACTGGACTCACTGGAGAGGTTCAAATCATAGAAAGTTAGAGTGTCAGTCCTCTTGTACTTAAGTCGGCATTGTACCATTTGTATTAAATTCGGATGCAATTTCTGTGTTTCATCGTCAATAAGAAGGTCCAAGGGATACAGTTAACCTGAAGTGAAGCATCGGAATTTAAAACTGGAGTCACAGGAGAGGTTCAAATCATAGAAAGTTAGACTGTCAGTCCTCTTGTACTTATGTCGGCATTGTGCCTTTTTATTAAATTCGGATGCAATTTCTGTGTTTCATCGTCAATAAGAAGGTCCAAGGGATATAGTAAGCCTGAAGTGAAGCATCGGAATCTAAAACTGGACTCACAGGAGAGGTTCAAATCATAGAAAGTGAGAGTGTCAGTCCTCTTGTACTTAAGTCGGCATTGTGCCTTTTGTATTAAATTCGGATGCAATTTCTGAGTTGCATCATCAATAAGAAGGTCCAAGGAATACAGTAAAACTGAAGTGAAGCATTGGAATCTATAACTGGACTCACAGGAGAGATTCAAATCATAGAATGTTGGAGTGTCAGTCCTCTTGTACTTAAGTCGGCAGTTTGCCTTTTGTATTACGTTCGGATGCAAATTCTGTGTTTCATCATCAATAAGAAGGTCCAAGGGATACAGTAAACCGGAAGTGAAGCATCGGAAACTAAAACTGGACTCACAGGTGAGGTTCAAATCATAGAAAGTTAGAGTGTCAGTCCTCTTGTACTTAAGTCTGCATTGTGTCTTTTGTATTAAATTCGGATGGAATTTCTCTGCTTCATCGCCCATTAGAAGGTCCAAAGTATACAGTAAACCTGAAGTGAAGCATCGAAATCTAAAACTGGACTCACTGGAGAGGTTCAAATCATAGAAAGTTAGAGTGTCAGTCCTCTTGTACTTAAGTCGGCATTGTACCATTTGTATTAAATTCGGATGCAATTTCTGTGTTTCATCGTCAATAAGAAGGTCCAAGGGATACAGTTAACCTGAAGTGAAGCATCGGAATTTAAAACTGGAGTCACAGGAGAGGTTCAAATCATAGAAAGTTAGACTGTCAGTCCTCTTGTACTTATGTCGGCATTGTGCCTTTTTATTAAATTCGGATGCAATTTCTGTGTTTCATCGTCAATAAGAAGGTCCAAGGGAAACAGTAAATCTGAACTGAAGAATCGGAATCTAAAACTGGACTCGCAGGAGAGGTTCAAATCATAGAAAGTTAGAGTGTCAGTCCTCTTGTACTTAAGCCCGTATTGTGCGTTTTGTATCAAATTCGGATGCAATTTCTGTGTTTCATCGTCTATAAGAAGGTCCAAGGGATACAATAAACCTGTAGTGAAACATCGGAATCTAAAACTGGACTCACAGGAGAGGTTCAAATCATAGAAAGTTAGAGTGTCAGCCGTCTTGTACTTAAGTCGGCATTGTGCTTTTGTATTAAATTCGGATGCAATTTCTCTGCTTCATCGCCCATTAGAAGGTCCAAAGTATACAGTAAACCTGAAGTGAAGCATCGAAATCTAGAACTGGACTCACAGGAGAGGTACAAATTATAGAAAGTTAGAGCGTCAGTCCTCTTGTTCATAAGTCGGCATTGTGTCTTTTGTATTAAATTCGGATGGAATTTCTGTGTTTCAGCATGAATAAGAAGGTCCAAGGGACATAGTAAACCTGAAGTGAAGCAGCGGAATCTAAAACTGGACTCACAGCAGAGGTTCAAATCATAGAAAGTTAGTGTGTCAGTCCTTTTGTACTTAAGTCGGCATTGTACCATTTGTATTAAATTCGGATGCAATTTCTGTGTTTCATCGTCAATAAGAAGGTCCAAGGGATACAGTTAACCTGAAGTGAAGCATCGGAATTTAAAACTGGAGTCACAGGAGAGGTTCAAATCATAGAAAGTTAGACTGTCAGTCCTCTTGTACTTATGTCGGCATTGTGCCTTTTTATTAAATTGGGATGCAATTTCTGTGTTTCATCGTCAATAAGAAGGTCCAAGGGATACAGTAAACCTGAAGTGAAGCATCGGTATCTAAAGCTGGACTCACAGGAGAGGTTCCAATCATAGAAAGTTAGAGTGTCAGTCCTCTTGTACCTAAGTCGGCATTGTGCCTTTTGTATTAAATTCGGATGCAATTTCTGAGTTGAATCATCAATAAGAAGGTCCAAGGAATACAGTAAACCTGAAGTGAAGCATTGGAATCTATAACTGGACTCACAGGAGAGGTTCAAATCATATAAAGTTAGAGTGTCAGTCCTGTTGTACATATGTCGGCATTGTGCCTTTTGTATTAAATTCGGATGCAATTTCTGTGCTTCATCGTCAATAAGAAGGTCCAAGGGATACAGTAAACCTGAAGTGAAGCATCGGAATCTAAAACTAGACTCACAGGAGAGGTTCAAATCATAGAAAGTTAGACTGTCAGTCCTCTTGTACTTATGTCGGCATTGTGCTTTTTTATTAAATTCGGATGCAATTTCTGTGTTTCATCGTCAATAAGAAGGTCCAAGGGATACAGTAAACCTGAAGTGAAGCATCGAAATCTAAAACTGGACTCACAGGAGAGGTTCAAATCGTAGAAAGCTAGAGTGACAGTCCTCTGGTACTGAAGTCGGCATTGTGCCCTTTGAATTTAATTCCGATGCAATTTCTGTGCTTCATCGTCAATAAGAAGGTCCCAGGGATACAGTAACCCTCAAGTGAAGCATCGGAATCTAAAACTGGACACACTGGAGTAGTTCAAATCATAGAAAGTTAGAGTGTCAGTCCTCTTGTACTTAAGTCGGCATTGTGCCTATTGTATTAAATTCGGATGCAATTTCTGGGCTTCATCGCCAATAAGAAGGTCCAATGTATACAGTAAACCTGAAGTGCAGCATCGGAATCTAAAGCTGGACTCACAGGAGAGGTTCAAATCATAGAAAGTTAGAATGTCAGTCCTCTTGTACTTAAGTCGGCATTGTGCCTTTAGAATTTAATTCCGATGCAATTCCTGTGTTTCATCGTCAATAAGAAGGTCCAAGGGATACAGTAAACCTGAAGTGAAGCATCGAAATCTAAAACTGGACTCAGAGGAGAGGTTCAAATCGTAGAAAGTTAGAGTGTCAGTCCTCTTGTACTTAAGTCGGCATTGTGCCTTTTGTATTAAATTCGGATGCAATTTCTGTGTTTCATCATCAATAAGAAGGTCCAAGGGATATAGTAAACCTGAAGTGAAGCAGCGGAATCTAAAACTGGACTCACAGCAGAGGTTCAAATCATAGAAAGTTAGTGTGTCAGTCCTCTTGTACTTATGTCGGCATTGTGCCTTTTTATTAAATTAAGATGCAATTTCTGTGTTTCATCGTCAATAAGAAGGTCCAAGGGATACAGTAAACCTGAAGTGAAGCATCGGAATCTAATACGGGACTCACAGGTGAGGTTCAAATCATAGAAAGTTAGAGTGTCAGTCCTCTTGTACTTAAGTCTGCATTGTGTCTTTTGTATTAAATTCGGATGGAATTTCTGTGTTTCAGCATGAATAAGAAGGTCCAAGGGATATAGTAAACCTGAAGTGAAGCAGCGGAATCTAAAACTGGACTCACAGCAGATGTTCAAAACATAGAAAGTTAGTGTGTCAGACCTTTTGTACTTAAGTCGGCATTGTACCATTTGTATTAAATTCGGATGCAATTTCTGTGTTTCATCGTCAATAAGAAGGTCCAAGGGATACAGTTAACCTGAAGTGAAGCATCGGAATTTAAAACTGGAGTCACAGGAGAGGTTCAAATCATAGAAAGTTAGACTGTCAGTCCTCTTGTACTTATGTCGGCATTGTGCCTTTTTATTAAATTCGGATGCAATTTCTGTGTTTCATCGTCAATAAGAAGGTCCAAGGGAAACAGTAAATCTGAACTGAAGAATCGGAATCTAAAACTGGACTCGCAGGAGAGGTTCAAATCATAGAAAGTTAGAGTGTCAGTCGTCTTGTACTTAAGTCGGCATTGTGCTTTTGTATTAAATTCGGATGCAATTTCTCTGCTTCATCGCCCATTAGAAGGTCCAAAGTATACAGTAAACCTGAAGTGAAGCATCGAAATCTAGAACTGGACTCACAGGAGAGGTACAAATTATAGAAAGTTAGAGCGTCAGTCCTCTTGTTCATAAGTCGGCATTGTGCCTTTTGTATTAAATTCGGATGCTATTTCTGTGTTTCATCGTCAATAAGAAGGTCCAAGGGATATAGTAAGCCTGAAGTGAAGCATCGGAATCTAAAACTGGACTCACAGGAGAGGTTCAAATCATAGAAAGTGAGAGTGTCAGTCCTCTTGTACTTAAGTCGGCATTGTGCCTTTTGTATTAAATTCGGATGCAATTTCTGAGTTGCATCATCAAAAAGAAGGTCCAAGGAATACAGTAAACCTGAAGTGAAGCATTGGAATCTATAACTGGACTCACAGGAGAGGTTCAAATCATATAAAGTTAGAGTGTCAGTCCTGTTGTACATATGTCGGCATTGTGCCTTTTGTATTAAATTCGGATGCAATTTCTGTGTTTCATCGTCAATAAGATGGTCCAAGCGATACAGTAAACCTGAAGTTAAGCATCGGAATCTAAAACTGGACTCACAGGAGAGGTTCAAATCATAGAAAGTTAGAGTGTCAGTAATCTTGTACTTAAGTCGGCATTGTGCCTTTTGTATTAAATTCGGATGCAATTTCTGTGCTTCATCGCCAATAAGAAGGTCCAAGGTACACAGTAAACCTGAAGTGAAGCGTCGTAATCTAAAACCCTGACTCACAGGAGAGGTTCAATTCATAGAAAGTTAGAGTGTCAGTTCTCTTGTACTTAAGTCGGCATTGTGCCTTTTGAATTTAATTCCGATGCAATTTCTGTGTTTTATCGTCAATAAGAAGTTCCAAGGGATACATTAAACCTGAAGTGAAGCATCGGAATCTAAAACTGGACTCACAGGAGAGGTTTAAATCATAGAAAGTTAGAGTGTCAGTCCCTTGTACTTAAGTCTGCATTGTGCATTTTGTATTAATTTCGGATGCAATTTCTGTGCTTCTTTGCCAATAAGAAGGTCCAAGGTATACTGTAAACCTGAAGTGAAGCATCGGAATCTAAAACTGGACTCACAGGAGAGGTTCAAATCATAGAAAGTTAGAGTGTCAGTCCTCTTGTACTTAGGTCGGCATTGTGCCTCTTGTATTAAATTCGGATGCAATTTCTGTGTTTCATCGTCAATAAGAAGGTCCAAGGGATACAGTAAACCTTAAGTGAAGCATCGGAATCTAAAACTGGACTCACAGGAGAAGTTCAAATCATAGAAAGCTATAGTGTCAGTTCTCTTGTACTTACGTCGGAATTGTGACTTTCGTATTAAATTCGGATGCAATTTCTGTGTTTCATCGTGAATAAGAAGGTCCAAGGGATACAAAATACCTGAAGTGAAGCATCGGAATCAAAACCTAGACTCACAGGAGAGGATCAAATTATAGAGAGTTAGAGTGTCAGTATTCTTGTACTTAAGTCGGCATTGTGCCTTTTGTATTATATTCGGATGCAATTTCTGTGCTTCATCGCCAATACGAAGGTCCAAGGTATACAGTAAACGTGAAGCGAAGCGTCGGAATCTAAAACTGGACTCACAGGAGAGGTTCAAATCATAGAATGTTAGAGTGCCAGTCCTCTTGTACTTAAGTCGGCATTGTGCCTTTGGAATGTAATTCCGATGAAATTTCTGTGTATCATCGTCAATATGAAGGTCCAAGGGATACAGTAAACCTGAAGTGGAGCATCGGAATCTAAAACTGGACTCACAGGAGAGGTTCAAATCATAGAAAGTTGGAGTGTCAGTCCTCTTGTACTTAAGTCGGCAGTGTGCTTTATGTATTAAATTCGGATACAAATTCTGTGTTTCATCATCAATAAGAAGGTCGAAGGGATACAGTAAACCTGAAGTGAAGCAGCGAAATCTAAAACTGGACTCACAGCAGAGGTTCAAATCATAGAAAGTTAGAGTGTCAGTCCTCTTGTACTTAAGGAGGCATTGTGGATTTTGTATTAAATTCGGATGCAATTTCTGTGTTTCATCGTCAATAAGAAGGTCCAAGGGATACAGTAAATCTGAAGTGAAGCTTCGGAATTAAAAACTGGAGTCACAGGAGAGGTTCAAATCATAGAAAGTTAGACTGTCAGTCCTCTTGTACTTATGTCGGCATTGTGCTTTTTTATTAAATTCGGATGCAATTTCTGTGTTTCATCGTCAATAAGAAGGTCCAAGGGATACAGTAAACCTGAAGTGAAGCATCGGAATCTAAAACTAGACTCACAGGAGAGTTTCAAATCATAGAAAGTTACAGTGTCATTCCTCTTGTACTTAAGTCGGCATTGTGCCTTTTGTATTAAATTTGGATGCAATTACTGTGCTTCATCGCCAATAAGAAGGTACAATGTATACAGTAAACCTGAAGTGAAGCATCGGAATCTATAGCTGGACTCACAGGAGAGGTTCAAATCATAGAAAGTTAGAGTGTCAGTCCTTTTGTACCTAAGTCGGCATTGTGCCTTTTGAATTTAATTCCGATGCAATATCTGTGTTTCATCGTCAATAAGAAGGTCCAAGGGAAACAGTAAACCTGAAGCTAAGAATCGGAATCTAAAACTGGAGTCGCAGGAGAGATTCAAATCATAGAAAGTTAGAGTGTCAGTTCTCTTGTACTTAAGCCGGCATTGTGCCTTTTGTATTAAATTCGGATGCATTTTCTGTGTTTCATCGTCAATAAGTAGGTCCAAGGTATACAGTAAACCTGAAGTGAAGCATCGGAATCTAAAACTGGACTCACAGGAGAGGTTCAAATCATAGAAAGTTAGAGTGTCAGCCCGGTTTGAACTTAAGTCGGCATTGTGCCTTTTGAATTTAATTCCGATGCAATTCCTGAGTTTCATCGTCAATAAGAAGGTCCATGGGATACAGTAAACCTGAAGTGAAGCATCGAAATCTAAAACTGGACTTACAGGAGAGGTTCAAATCGTAGAAAGCTAGAGTGTCTGTCCTCTGGTACTGAAGTCGGCATTGTGCCCTTTGAATTTAATTCCGATGCAATTTCTGTGCTTCATCGTCAATAAGAAGGTCCCAGGGATACAGTAACCCTCAAGTGAAGCATCGGAATCTAACACTGGACACACTGGAGTAGTTCAAATCATAGAAAGTTAGAGTGTCAGTCCTCTTGTACTTAAGTCGGCATTGTGCCTATTGTATTAAATTCGGATGCAATTTCTGGGCTTCATCGCCAATAAGAAGGTCCAATGTATACAGTAAACCTGAAGTGAAGCATCGGAATCTAAAGCTGGACTCACAGGAGAGGTTCAAATCATAGAAAGTTAGAATGTCAGTCCTCTTGTACTTAAGTCGGCATTGTGCCTTTAGAATTTAATTCCGATGCAATTCCTGTGTTTCATCGTCAATAAGAAGGTCCAAGGGATACAGTAAACCTGAAGTGAAGCATCGAAATCTAAAACTGGACTCAGAGGAGAGGTTCAAATCGTAGAAAGTTAGAGTGTCAGTCCTCTTGTACTTAAGTCGGCATTGTGCCTTTTGTATTTAAATTCGGATGCAATTTCTGGGCTTCATCGCCAATAAGAAGGTCCAATGTATACAGTAAACCTGAAGTGAAGCATCGGAATCTAAAACTGGACTCACAGGAGAGGTTCAAATCATAGAAAGTTGGAGTGTCTGTCCTCTTGTACTTAAGTCGGCAATTTGCCTTTTGTATTACGTTCGGATGCAAATTCTGTGATTCATCATCAATAAGATGGTCCAAGGGATACAGTAAACCTGAAGTGAAGCATCGGAATCTAAAACTGGACTCACAGGTGAGGTTCAAATCATAGAAAGTTAGAGCGTCAGTCCTCTTGTACTTAAGTCTGCATTGCGTCTTTTGTATTAAATTCGGATGCAATTTCTGTGTTTCATCATCAATAAGAAGGTCCAAGGGATATAGTAAACCTGAAGTGAAGCAGCGGAATCTAAAACTGGACTCACAGCAGAGGTTCAAATCATAGAAAGTTAGTGTGTCAGTCCTCTTGTACTTATGTCGGCATTGTGCCTTTTTATTAAATTAAGATGCAATTTCTGTGTTTCATCGTCAATAGGAAGGTCCAAGGGATACAGTAAACCTGAAGTGAAGCATCGGTATCTAAAGCTGGACTCACAGGAGAGGTTCCAATCATAGAAAGTTAGAGTGTCAGTAATCTTGTACTTAAGTCGGCATTGTGCCTTTTGTATTAAATTCGGATGCAATTTCTGTGCTTCATCGCCAATAAGAAGGTCCAAGGTACACGAGTAAACCTGAAGTGAAGCGTCGGAATCTAAAACCCTGACTCACAGGAGAGGTTCAATTCATAGAAAGTTAGAGTGTCAGTCCTCTTGTACTTAAGTCGGCATTGTGCCTTTTGAATTTAATTCCGATGCAATTTCTGTGTTTTATCGTCAATAACAAGTTCCAAGGGATACATTAAACCTGAAGTGAAGCATCGGAATCTAAAACTGGACTCACAGGAGAGGTTTAAATCATATAAAGTTAGAGTGTCAGTCCCCTTGTACTTAAGTCTGCTGTGTGCATTTTGTATTAATTTCGGATGCTATTTCTGTGCTTCATTGCCAATAAGAAGGTCCAAGGTATACTGTAAACCTGAAGTGAAGCATCGGAATCTAAAACTGGACTCACAGGAGAGGTTCAAATCATAGAAAGTTAGAGTGTCAGTCCTCTTGTACTTAAGTCGGCATTGTGCCTTTTGTATTAAATTCGGATGCAATTTCTGAGTTGCATCATCAATAAGAAGGTCCAAGGAATACAGTAAACCTGAAGTGAAGCATTGGAATCTATAACTGGACTCACAGGAGAGGTTCAAATCATAGAATGTTGGAGTGTCAGTCCTCTTGTACTTAAGTCGGCAGTTTGCCTTTTGTATTACGTTCGGATGCAAATTCTGTGTTTCATCATCAATAAGAAGGTCCAAGGGATACAGTAAACCGGAAGTGAAGCATCGGAATCTAAAACTGGACTCACAGGTGAGGTTCAAATCATAGAAAGTTAGAGTGTCAGTCCTCTTGTACTTAAGTCTGCATTGTGTCTTTTGTATTAAATTCGGATGGAATTTCTGTGTTTCAGCATGAATAAGAAGGTCCAAAGGATATAGTAAACCTGAAGTGAAGCAGCGGAATCTAAAACTGGACTCACAGCAGAGGTTCAAATCATAGAAAGTTAGTGTGCCAGTCCTTTTGTACTTAAGTCGGCATTGTACCATTTGTATTAAATTCGGATGCAATTTCTGTGTTTCATCGTCAATAAGAAGGTCCAAGGGATACAGTTAACCTGAAGTGAAGCATCGGAATTTAAAACTGGAGTCACAGGAGAGGTTCAAATCATAGAAAGTTAGACTGTCAGTCCTCTTGTACTTATGTCGGCATTGTGTCTTTTTATTAAATTCGGATGCAATTTCTGTGTTTCATCGTCAATAAGAAGGTCCAAGGGATACAGTAAACCTGAAGTGAAGCATCGGTATCTAAAGCTGGACTCACAGGAGAGGTTCAAATCATAGAAATTTAGAGTGTCAGTCCTCTTGTACTTAAGCCCGTGTTGTGCGTTTTGTATCAAATTCGGATGCAATTTCTGTGTTTCATCGTCTATAAGAAGGTCCAAGGGATACAATAAACCTGTAGTGAAACATCGGAATCTAAAACTGGACTCACAGGAGAGGTTCAAATCATAGAAAGTTAGAGTGTCAGCCGTCTTGTACTTAAGTCGGCATTGTGCTTTTGTATTAATTTCGGATGCAATTTCTCTGCTTCATCGCCCATTAGAAGGTCCAAAGTATACAGTAAACCTGAAGTGAAGCATCGAAATCTAGAACTGGACTCACAGGAGAGGTACAAATTATAGAAAGTTAGAGCGTCAGTCCTCTTGTTCATAAGTCGGCATTGTGCCTTTTGTATTAAATTCGGATGCTATTTCTGTGTTTCATCGTCAATAAGAAGGTCCAAGGGATATAGTAAGCCTGAAGTGAAGCATCGGAATCTAAAACTGGACTCACAGGAGAGGTTCAAATCATAGAAAGTGAGAGTGTCAGTCCTCTTGTACTTAAGTCGGCATTGTGCCTTTTGTATTAAATTCGGATGCAATTTCTGAGTTGCATCATCAATAAGAAGGTCCAACGAATACAGTAAACCTGAAGTGAAGCATTGGAATCTATAACTGGACTCACAGGAGAGGTTCAAATCATATAAAGTTAGAGTGTCAGTCCTGTTGTACATATGTCGGCACTGAGCCTTTTGTATTAAATTCGGATGCAATTTCTGTGTTTCATCGTCAATAAGATGGTCCAAGCGATACAGTAAACCTGAAGTTAAGCATCGGAATCTAAAACTGGACTCACAGGAGAGGTTCAAATCATAGAAAGTTAGAGTGTCAGTAATCTTGTACTTAAGTCGGCATTGTGCCTTTTGTATTAAATTCGGATGCAATTTCTGTGCTTCATCGCCAATAAGAAGGTCCAAGGTACACAGTAAACCTGAAGTGAAGCGTCGGAATCTAAAACCCTGACTCACAGGAGAGGTTCAATTCATAGAAAGTTAGAGTGTCAGTCCTCTTGTACTTAAGTCGGCATTGTGCCTTTTGAATTTAATTCCGATGCAATTTCTGTGTTTTATAGTCAATAAGAAGTTCCAAGGGATACATTAAACCTGAAGTGAAGCATCGGAATCTAAAACTGGACTCACAGGAGAGGTTTAAATCATAGAAAGTTAGAGTGTCAGTCCCCTTGTACTTAAGTCTGCATTGTGCATTTTGTATTAATTTCGGATGCAATTTCTGTGCTTCATTGCCAATAAGAAGGTCCAAGGTATACTGTAAACCTGAAGTGAAGCATTGGAATCTAAAACTGGACTCACAGGAGAGGTTCAAATCATAGAAAGTTAGAGTGTCAGTCCTCTTGTACTTAGGTCGGCATTGTGCCTCTTGTATTAAATTCGGATGCAATTTCTGTGTTTCATCGTCAATAAGAAGGTCCAAGGGATACAGTAAACCTTAAGTGAAGCATCGGAATCTAAAACTGGACTCACAGGAGAAGTTCAAATCATAGAAAGCTATAGTGTCAGTGCTCTTGTACTTACGTCGGAATTGTGACTTTCGTATTAAATTCGGATGCAATTTCTGTGTTTCATCGTGAATAAGAAGGTCCAAGGGATACAAAAAACCTGAAGTGAAGCATCGGAATCAAAAACTAGACTCACAGGAGAGGATCAAATTATAGAGAGTTAGAGTGTCAGTATTCTTGTACTTAAGTCGGCATTGTGCCTTTTGTATTATATTCGGATGCAATTTCTGTGCTTCATCGCCAATACGAAGGTCCAAGGTATACAGTAAACGTGAAGCGAAGCGTCGGAATCTAAAACTGGACTCACAGGAGAGGTTCAAATCATAGAATGTTAGAGTGCCAGTCCTCTTGTACTTAAGTCGGCATTGTGCCTTTGGAATGTAATTCCGATGAAATTTCTGTGTATCATCGTCAATAAGAAGGTCCAAGGGATACAGTAAACCTGAAGTGGAGCATCGGAATCTAAAACTGGAGTCACAGGAGAGGTTCAAATCATAGAAAGTTGGAGTGTCAGTCCTCTTGTACTTAAGTCGGCAGTGTGCTTTTTGTATTAAATTCGGATACAAAATCTGTGTTTCATCATCAATAAGAAGGTCGAAGGGATACAGTAAACCTGAAGTGAAGCAGCGAAATCTAAAACTGGACTCACAGCAGAGGTTCAAATCATAGAAAGTTAGAGTGTCAGTCCTCTTGTACTTAAGGAGGCATTGTGGATTTTGTATTAAATTCGGATGCAATTTCTGTGTTTCATCGTCAATAAGAAGGTCCAAGGGATACAGTAAATCTGAAGTGAAGCTTCGGAATTAAAAACTGGAGTCACAGGAGAGGTTCAAATCATAGAAAGTTAGAGTGTCAGTCCTCTTGTACTTATGTCGGCATTGTGCTTTTTTATTAAATTCGGATGCAATTTCTGTGTTTCATCGTCAATAAGAAGGTCCAAGGGATACAGTAAACCTGAAGTGAAGCATCGGAATCTAAAACTAGACTCACAGGAGAGGTTCAAATCATAGAAAGTTACAGTGTCATTCCTCTTGTACTTAAGTCGGCATTGTGCCTTTTGTATTAAATTTGGATGCAATTACTGTGCTTCATCGCCAATAAGAAGGTCCAATGTATACAGTAAACCTGAAGTGAAGCATCGGAATCTATAGCTGGACTCACAGGAGAGGTTCAAATCATAGAAAGTTAGAGTGTCAGTCCTTTTGTACCTAAGTCGGCATTGTGCCTTTTGAATTTAATTCCGATGCAATATCTGTGTTTCATCGTCAATAAGAAGGTCCAAGGGAAACAGTAAACCTGAAGCTGAGAATCGGAATCTAAGACTGGAGTCGCAGGAGAGATTCAAATCATAGAAAATTAGAGTGTCAGTTCTCTTGTACTTAAGCCGGCATTGTGCCTTTTGTATTAAATTCGGATGGATTTTCTGTGTTTAATCGTCAATAAGTAGGTCCAAGGTATACAGTAAACCTGAAGTGAAGCATCGGAATCTAAAACTGGACTCACAATAGAGGTTCAAATCATAGAAAGTTAGAGTGTCAGCCCGGTTTGAACTTAAGTCGGCATTGTGCCATTTGAATTTAATTCCGATGCAATTCCTGAGTTTCATCGTCAATAAGAAGGTCCAAGGGATACAGTAAACCTGAAGTGAAGCATCGAAATCTAAAACTGGACTCAGAGGAGAGGTTCAAATCGTAGAAAGTTAGAGTGTCAGTCCTCTTGTACTGAAGTCGGCATTGTGCTTTTTGTATTAAATTCGGATGCAATTTCTGGGCTTCATCGCCAATAAGAAGGTCCAATGTATACAGTAAACCTGAAGTGAAGCATCGGAATCTAAAACTGGACTCACAGGAGAGGTTCAAATCATAGAAAGTTGGAGTGTCTGTCCTCTTGTACTTAAGTCGGCAATTTGCCTTTTGTATTACGTTCGGATGCAAATTCTGTGATTCATCATCAATAAGATGGTCCAAGGGATACAGTAAACCTGAAGTGAAGCATCGGAATCTAAAACTGGACTCACAGGTGAGGTTCAAATCATAGAAAGTTAGAGTGTCAGTCCTCTTGTACTTAAGTCTGCATTGCGTCTTTTGTATTAAATTCGGATGCAATTTCTGTGTTTCATCATCAATAAGAAGGTCCAAGGGATATAGTAAACCTGATGTGAAGCAGCGGAATCTAAAACTGGACTCGCAGCAGAGGTTCAAATCATAGAAAGTTAGTGTGTCAGTCCTCTTGTACTTATGTCGGCATTGTGCCTTTTTATTAAATTAAGATGCAATTTCTGTGTTTCATCGTCAATAAGAAGGTCCAAGGGATACAGTAAACCTGAAGTGAAGCTTCGGTATCTAAAGCTGGACTCACAGGAGAGGTTCCAATCATAGAAAGTTAGAGTGTCAGTAATCTTGTACTTAAGTCGGCATTGTGCCTTTTGTATTAAATTCGGATGCAATTTCTGTGCTTCATCGCCAATAAGAAGGTCCAAGGTACACAGTAAACCTGAAGTGAAGCGTCGGAATCTAAAACCCTGACTCACAGGAGAGGTTCAATTCATAGAAAGTTAGAGTGTCAGTCCTCTTGTACTTAAGTCGGCATTGTGCCTTTTGAATTTAATTCCAATGCAATTTCTGTGTTTTATCGTCAATAAGAAGTTCCAAGGGATACATTAAACCTGAAGTGAAGCATCGGAATCTAAAACTGGACTCACAGGAGAGGTTTAAATCATAGAAAGTTAGAGTGTCAGTCCCCTTGTACTTAAGTCTGCATTGTGCATTTTGTATTAATTTCGGATGCAATTTCTGTGCTTCATTGCCAATAAGAAGGTCCAAGGTATACTGTCAACCTGAAGTGAAGCATCGGAATCTAAAACTGGACTCACAGGGGAGGTTCAAATCATAGAAAGTTAGAGTGTCAGTCCTCTTGTACTTAAGTCTGCATTGCGTCTTTTGTATTAAATTCGGATGCAATTTCTGTGCTTCATCGCCAATAAGAAGGTCCAAGGGATACAGTAAACGTGAAGCGAAGCGTCGGAATCTAAAACTGGACTCACAGGAGAGGTTCAAATCATAGAAAGTTAGAGTGCCAGTCCTCTTGTACTTAAGTCGGCATTGTGCCTTTGGAATGTAATTCCGATGAAATTTCTGTGTATCATCGTCAATAAGAAGGTCCAAGGGATACAGTAAACCTGAAGTGGAGCATCGGAATCTAAAACTGGACTCACAGGAGAGGTTCAAATCATAGAAAGTTGGAGTGTCAGTCCTCTTGTACTTAAGTCGGCAGTGTGGTTTTTGTATTAAATTCGGATACAAATTCAGTGTTTCACCATCAATAAGAAGGTCGAAGGGATACAGTACACCTGAAGTGAAGCAGCGGAATCTAAAACTGGACTCACAGCAGAGGTTGAAATCATAGAAAGTTAGAGTGTCAGTCCTCTTGTACTTAAGGAGGCATTGTGGATTTTGTATTAAATTCGGATGCAATTTCTGTGTTTCATCGTCAATAAGAAGGTCCAAGGGATACAGTAAATCTGAAGTGAACCTTCGGAATTTACAACTGGAGTCACAGGAGAGGTTCAAATCATAGAAAGTTAGAGTGTCAGTCCTCTTGTACTTATGTCTGCATTGTGCTTTTTTATTAAATTCGGATGCAATTTCTGTGTTTCATCGTCAATAAGAAGGTCCAAGGGATACAGTAAACCTGAAGTGAAGCATCGGAATCTAAAACTAGACTCACAGGAGAGGTTCAAATCATAGAAAGTTACAGTGTCATTCCACTTGTACTTAAGTCGGCATTGTGCCTTTTGTATTAAATTTGGATGCAATTACTGTGCTTCATCGCCAATAAGAAGGTCCAATGTATACAGTAAACCTGAAGTGAAGCATCGGAATCTATAGCTGGACTCACAGGAGAGGTTCAAATCATAGAAAGTTAGAGTGTCAGTCCTTTTGTACCTAAGTCGGCATTGTGCCTTTTGAATTTAATTCCGATGCAATATCTGTGTTTCATCGTCAATAAGAAGGTCCAAGGGAAACAGTAAACCTGAAGCTAAGAATCGGAATCTAAAACTGGACTCGCAGGAGAGATTCAAATCATAGAAAGTTAGAGTGTCAGTTCTCTTGTACTTAAGCCGGCATTGTGCCTTTTGTATTAAATTCGGATGCATTTTCTGTGTTTCATCGTCAATAAGTAGGTCCAAGGTATACAGTAAACCTGAAGTAAAGCATCGGAATCTAAAACTGGACTCACAGGAGAGGTTCAAATCATAGAAAGTTAGAGTGTCAGCCCGTTTTGAACTTAAGTCGGCATTGTGCCTTTTGAATTTAATTCCGATGCAATTCCTGAGTTTCATCGTCAATAAGAAGGTCCAAGGGATACAGTAAACCTGAAGTGAAGCATCGAAATCTAAAACTGGACTCACAGGAGAGGTTCAAATCGTAGAAAGCTAGAGTGTCTGTCCTGTGGTACTTAAGTCGGCATTGTGCCCTTTGAATTTAATTCCGATGCAATTTCTGTGCTTCATCGTCAATAAGAAGGTCCCAGGGATACAGTAAACCTCAAGTGAAGCATCGGAATCTAAAAGTGGACACACTGGAGTAGTTCAAATCATAGAAAGTTAGAGTGTCAGTCCTCTTGTACTTAAGTCGGCATTGTGCCTATTGTATTAAATTCGGATGCAATTTCTGGGCTTCATCGCCAATAAGAAGGTCCAATGTATACAGTAAACCTGAAGTGAAGCATCGGAATCTAAAGCTGGACTCACAGGAGAGGTTCAAATCATAGAAAGTTAGAATGTCAGTCCTCTTGTACTTAAGTCGGCATTGTGCCTTTATAATTTAATTCCGATGCAATTCCTGTGTTTCATCGTCAATAAGAAGGTCCAGGGGATACAGAAACCTGAAGTGAAGCATCGAAATCAAAAACTGGACTCAGAGGAGAGGTTCAAATCGTAGAAAGTTAGAGTGTCAGTCCTCTTGTACTTAAGTCGGCATTGTGCCTTTTGTATTAAATTCGGATGCAATTTCTGGGCTTCATCGCCAATAAGAAGGTCAAATGTATACAGTAAACCTGAGGTGAAGCATCGGAATCTAAAACTGGACTCACAGGAGAGGTTCAAATCATTGAAAGTTGGAGTGTCTGTCCTCTTGTACTTAAGTCGGCAGTTTGCCTTTTGTATTACGTTCGGATGCAAATTCTGTGATTCATCATCAATAAGATGGTCCAAGGGATACAGTAAACCTGAAGTGAAGCATCGGAATCTAAAACTGGACTCACAGGTGAGGTTCAAATCATAGAAAGTTAGAGTGTCAGTCCTCTTGTATGTAAGTCAGCATTGCGTCTTTTGTATTAAATTCGGATGCAATTTCTGTGTTTCATCATCAATAAGAAGGTCCAAGGGATATAGTAAACCTGAAGTGAAGCAGCGGAATCTAAAACTGGACTCACAGCAGAGGTTCAAATCATAGAAAGTTAGTGTGTCAGTCCTCTTGTACTTATGTCGGCATTGTGCCTTTTTATTAAATTAAGATGCAATTTCTGTGTTTCATCGTCAATAAGAAGGTCCAAGGGATACAGTAAACCTGAAGTGAGGCATCGGTATCTAAAGCTGGACTCACAGGAGAGGTTCCAATCATAGAGAGTTAGAGTGTCAGTCCTCTTGTACCTAAGTCGGCATTGTGCCCTATTAATTTAATTCAGATGCAATTTCTGTGTTTCATCGTCAATAAGAAGGTCCAAGGGATATAGTAAGCCTGAAGTGAAGCATCGGAATCTAAAACTGGACTCACAGGAGAGGTTCAAATCATAGAAAGTGAGAGTGTCAGTCCTCTTGTACTTAAGTCGGCATTGTGCCTTTTGTATTAAATTCGGATGCAATTTCTGAGTTTCATCATCAATAACAAGGTCCAAGGGATACAGTAAACCTGAAGTGAAGCATTGCAATCTACAACTGGACTCACAGGAGAGGTTCAAATCATAGAAAGTTAGAGTGTCAGTCCTGTTGTACGTAAGTCGGCATTGTGCCTTTTGTATTAAATTCGGATGCAATTTCTGTGTTTCATCGTCAATAAGATGGTCCAAGGGATACAGTAAACCTGAAGTGAAGCATCGGAATATAAAACTGGACTCACAGGAGAGGTTCAAATCATAGAAAGTTAGAGTGTCAGTAATCTTGTACTTAAGTCGGCATTGTGCCTTTTGTATTAAATTCGGATGCAATTTCTGTGCTTCATCGCCAATAAGAAGGTCCAAGGTACATAGTAAACCTGAAGTGAAGCGTCGGAATCTAAAACCCTGACTCACAGGAGAGGTTCAATTCATAGAAAGTTTGAGTGTCAGTCCTCTTGTACTTAAGTCGGCATTGTGCCTTTTGAATTTCATTCCGATGCAATTTCTGTGTTTCATCGTCAATAAGAAGTTCCAAGGGATACATTAAACCTGAAGTGAAGCATCGGAATCTAAAACTGGACTCACAGGAGAGGTTTACATCATAGAAAGTTAGAGTGTCAGTCCCCTTGTACTTAAGTCGGCATTGTGCCTTTTGTATTATTTTCGGATGCAATTTCTGTGCTTCATTGCCAATAAGAAAGTCCAAGGTATACAGTAAACCTGAAGTGAAGCATCGGAATCTAAAACTGGGCTCACAGGAGAGGTTCAAATCATAGAAAGTTAGAGTGTCAGTCCTCTTGTACTTAAGTCGGCATTGTGCCTTTTGTATTAAATTGGGATGCAATTTCTGTGTTTCATCGTCAATAAGAAGGTCCAAGGGATACAGTAAACCTGAAGTGAAGCATCGGAATCTAAAACTGGACTCACAGGAGAGGTTCAAATCATAGAAAGTTAGAGTGTCAATCCTCTTGTACTTAGGTCGGCATTGTGCCTCTTGTATTAAATTCGGATGCAATTTCTGTGTTTCATCGTCAATAAGAAGGTCCAAGGGATACAGTAAACCTTAAGTGAAGCATCGGAATCTAAAACTGGACTCACAGGAGAAGTTCAAATCATAGAAAGCTATAGTGTCAGTTCTCTTGTACTTACGTCGGAATTGTGCCTTTCGTATTAAATTCGGATGCAATTTCTGTGTTTCATCGTGAATAAGAAGGTCCAAGGGATACAAAAAACCTGAAGTGAAGCATCGGAATCAAAAACTAGACTCACAGGAGAGGATCAAATTATAGAGAGTTAGAGTGTCAGTATTCTTGTACTTAAGTCGGCATTGTGCCTTTTGTATTATATTCGGATGCAATTTCTGTGCTTCATCGCCAATACGAAGGCCAAGGTATACAGTAAACGTGAAGCGAAGCGTCGGAATCTAAAACTGGACTCACAGGAGAGGTTCAAATCATAGAAAGTTAGAGTGCCAGTCCTCTTGTACTTAAGTCGGCATTGTGCCTTTGGAATGTAATTCCGATGAAATTTCTGTGTATCATCGTCAATAAGAAGGTCCAAGGGATACAGTAAACCTGAAGTGGAGCATCGGAATCTAAAACTGGACTCACAGGAGAGGTTCAAATCATAGAAAGTTGGAGTGTCAGTCCTCTTGTACTTAAGTCGGCAGTGTGCTTTTTGTATTAAATTCGGATACAAATTCTGTGTTTCACCATCAATAAGATGGTCGAAGGGATACAGTAAACCTGAAGTGAAGCAGCGGAATCTAAAACTGGACTCACAGCAGAGGTTCAAATCATAGAAAGTTAGAGTGTCAGTATTCTTGTACTTAAATCGGCATTGTGCCTTTTGTATTATATTCGGATGCAATTACTGTGCTTCATCGCCAATAAGAAGGTCCAATGTATACAGTAAACCTGAAGTGAAGCATCGGAATCTATAGCTGGACTCACAGGAGAGGTTCAAATCATAGAAAGTTAGAGTGTCAGTCCTTTTTTACCTAAGTCGGCATTGTGCCATTTCAATTTAATTCCGATGCAATATCTGTGTTTCATCGTCAATAAGAAGGTCCAAGGGAAACAGTAAACCTGAAGCTAAGAATCGGAATCTAAAACTGGACTCGCAGGAGAGATTCAAATCATAGAAAGTTAGAGTGTCAGTTCGCTTGTACTTAAGCCGGCATTGTGCCTTTTGTATTAAATTCGGATGCATTTTCTGTGTTTCATCGTCAATAAGTAGGTCCAAGGTATACAGTAAACCTGAAGTGAAGCATCGGAATCTAAAACTGGACTCACAGGAGAGGTTCAAATCATAGAAAGTTAGAGTGTCTGTCCTCTTGTACTTAAGTCGGCATTGTGCCTTTTGTATTAAATTCGGATGCAATTTCTGGGCTTCATCGCCAATAAGAAGGTCAAATGTATACAGTAAACCTGAAGTGAAGCATCGGAATCTAAAACTGGACTCACAGGAGAGGTTCAAATCATAGAAAGTTGGAGTGTCTGTCCTCTTGTACTTAAGTCGGCAGTTTGCCTTTTGTATTACGTTCGGATGCAAATTCTGTGATTCATCGTCAATAAGATGGTCCAAGGGATACAGTAAACCTGAAGTGAAGCATCGGAATCTAAAACTGGACTCACAGGTGAGGTTCAAATCATAGAAAGTTAGAGTGTCAGTCCTCTTGTACTTAAGTCAGCATTGCGTCTTTTGTATTAAATTCGGATGCAATTTCTGTGTTTCATCATCAATAAGAATGTCCAAGGGATATAGTAAACCTGAAGTGAAGCAGCGGAATCTAAAACTGGACTCACAGCAGAGGTTCAAATCATAGAAAGTTAGTGTGTCAGTCCTCTTGTACTTATGTCGGCATTGTGCCTTTTTATTAAATTAAGATGCAATTTCTGTGTTTCATCGTCAATAAGAAGGTCCAAGGGATACAGTAAACCTGAAGTGAAGCATCGGTATCTAAAGCTGGACTCACAGGAGAGGTTCCAATCATAGAAAGTTAGAGTGTCAGTCCTCTTGTACCTAAGTCGGCATTGTGCCTTTTTAATTTAATTCAGATGCAATTTCTGTGTTTCATCGTCAATAAGAAGGTCCAAGGGATATAGTAAGCCTGAAGTGAAGCATCGGAATCTAAAACTGGACTCACAGGAGAGGTTCAAATCATAGAAAGTGAGAGTGTCAGTCCTCTTGTACTTAAGTCGGCATTGTGCCTTTTGTATTAAATTCGGATGCAATTTCTGAGTTTCTACATCAATAAGAAGGTCCAAGGGATACAGTAAACCTGAAGTGAAGCATTGCAATCTATAACTGGACTCACAGGAGAGGTTCAAATCATAGAAAGTTAGAGTGTCAGTCCTGTTGTACGTAAGTCGGCATTGTGCCTTTTGTATTAAATTCGGATGCAATTTCTGTGTTTCATCGTCAATAAGATGGTCCAAGGGATACAGTAAACCTGAAGTGAAGCATCGGAATATAAAACTGGACTCACAGGAGAGGTTCAAATCATAGAAAGTTAGAGTGTCAGTAATCTTGTACTTAAGTCGGCATTGTGCCTTTTGTATTAAATTCGGATGCAATTTCTGTGCTTCATCGCCAATAAGAAGGTCCAAGGTACACAGTAAACCTGAAGTGAAGCGTCGGAATCTAAAACCCTGACTCACAGGAGAGGTTCAATTCATAGAAAGTTTGAGTGTCAGTCCTCTTGTACTTAAGTCGGCATTGTGCCTTTTGAATTTCATTCCGATGCAATTTCTGTGTTTCATCGTCAATAAGAAGTTCCAAGGGATCCATTAAACCTGAAGTGAAGCATCGGAATCTAAAACTGGACTCACAGGAGAGGTTTACATCATAGAAAGTTAGAGTGTCAGTCCCCTTGTACTTAAGTCGGCATTGTGCATTTTGTATTATTTTCGGATGCAATTTCTGTGCTCCATTGCCAATAAGAAGGTCCAAGGTATACAGTAAACCTGAAGTGAAGCATCGGAATCTAAAACTGGGCTCACAGGAGAGGTTCAAATCATAGAAAGTTAGAGTGTCAGTCCTCTTGTACTTAAGTCGGCATTGTGCCTTTTGTATTAAATTCGGATAATATTTCTGTGTTTCATCGTCAATAAGAAGGTCCAAGGGATACAGTAAACCTAAAGTGAAGCATCGGAATCTAAAACTGGACGCACAGGAGAGGTTCAAATCATAGAAAGTAATAGTGTCAGTTCTCTTGTACTTACGTCGGCATTGTGCCTTTCGTATTAAATTCGGATGCAATTTCTGTGTTTCATCGTGAATAAGAAGGTCCAAGGGATACAGTAAACCTGAAGTGAAGCATCGGAATCTAAAACTGGACTCACAGGAGAGGATCAAATAATAGCAAGTTAGAGTGTCTGTCCTCTTGTACTTAAGTCGGCATTGTGCCTTTTGTATTATATTCGGATGCAATTTCTGTGCTTCATTGCCAATAAGAAGGTCCAAGGTATACAGTAAACGTGAAGTGAAGCGTCGGAATCTAAAACTGGTCTCACAGGAGAGGTTCAAATCATAGAAAGTTAGAGTGTCAGTCCTCTTGTACTTAAGTCGGCATTGTGCCTTTGGAATGTAATTCCGATGAAATTTCTGTGTATCATCGTCAATAAGAAGGTCCAAGGGATACAGTAAACCTGAAGTGAAGCATCGGAATGTAAAACTAGACTCACAGGAGGGGTTCAAATCATAGAAAGTTGGAGTGTCAGTCCTCTTGTACTTAAGTCGGCAGTGTGCTTTTTTTATTAAATTCGGATGCAAATTCTGTGTTTCATCATCAATAAGTAGGTCCAAGGGATACAGTAAACCTGAAGTGAAGCATCGGAATCTAAAACTGGACTCCCAGGTGAGGTCCAAATCATAGAAAGTTAGAGTGTCAGTCCTCTTGTACTTAAGTCGGCATTGTGGCTTTTGTATTAAATTCGGATGCAATATCTGTGTTTCATCGTCAATAAGAAGGTCCAAGGGATACAGTAAACCTGAAGTGAAGCATCGGAATTTAAAACTGGAGTCACAGGAGAGGTTCAAATCATAGAAAGTTAGAGTGTCAGTCCTCTTGTACTTATGTCGGCATTGTGCTTTTTTATTAAATTCGGATGCAATTTCTGCGTTTCATTGTCAATAAGAAGGTCCAAGGGATACAGTAAAACTGAAGTGAAGCATCGGAATTTAAAACTCGAGTCACCGGAGAGGTTCGAATCATAGAAAGTTAGAGTGTCAGTCCTTTTGTACTTAAGTCGGCATTGTGCCTTTTGAATTTAATTCCGATGCAATTTCTGTGTTTCATCGTCAATAAGAAAGTCCAAGGAATACAGTAAACCTGAAGTGAAGCATCGGAATCTAAAACTAGACTCACAGGAGAGGTTCAAATTATAGAAAGTTACAGTGTCAGTCCTCTTGTACTTAAGTCGGCATTGTGCCTTTTGTATTAAATTCGGATGCATTTTCTGTGTTTCATCGTCAATTAGTAGGTCCAAGGTATACAGTAAACCTAAAGTGAAGCATCGGAATCTAAAACTGGACTCACAGGAGAGGTTCAAATCATAGAAAGTTAGAGTGTCAGCCCGTATTGAACTTAAGTCGGCATTGGGTTTTTGAATTTAATTACGATGCAATTCCTGTGTTTCATCGTCAATAAGAAGGTCCAAGGGATACAGTAAACCTGAAGTGAAGCATCGAAATCTAAAACTGGACTCACAGGAGAGGTTCAAATCGTGGAAAGCTAGAGTGTCTGTCCACTGGTACTTAAGTCGGCATTGTGCCTTTTGAATTTGATTCCGATGCAATTTCTGTGCTTCATCGTCAATAAGAATGTCCCAGGGATACAGTAAACCTGAAGTGAAGAATCGGTATCTAAAACTGGACAAACAGGAGTAGTTCAAATCATAGAAAGTTAGAGTGTCAGTCCTCTTGTACTTAAGTCGGCATTGTGCCTATTGTATTAAATTCGGATGCAATTTCTGGGCTTCATCGCCAATAAGAAGGTCCAATGTATACAGTAAACCTGAAGTGAAGCATCGGAATCTAAAACTGGACTCACAGGATAGGTTCAAATCATAGAGAGTTGGAGTGTCAGTCCTCTTGTACTTAAGTCGGCAGTTTGCCTTTTGTATTACGTTCGGATGCAAATTCTGTGTTTCATCATCAATAAGATGGTCTAAGGGATACAGTAAACCTGAAGTGAAGCATCGGATTCTAAAACTGGACTCACAGGTGAGGTTCAAAACATAGAAAGTTAGAGTGTCAGTCCTCTTGTATTTAAGTCTGCATTGTGTCTTTTGTATTAAATTCGGATGCAATTTCTGTGTTTCATCATCAATAAGAAGGTCCAAGGGATATAGTAAACCTGAAGTGAAGCAGCGGAATCTAAAACTGGACTCACAGCAGAGGTTCAAATCATAGAAAGTTAGTGTGTCAGTCCTCTTGTACTTATGTCGGCATTGTGCCTTTTTATTAAATTCGGATGCAATTTCTGTGTTTCATCGTCAATAAGAAGGTCCAAGGGATACAGTAAACCTGAAGTGAAGCATCGGTATCTAAAGCTGGACTCACAGGAGAGGTTCCAATCATAGAAAGTTAGAGTGTCAGTCCTCTTGTACCTAAGTCGGCATAGTGCCTTTTTAATTTAATCCAGATGCAATTTCTGTGTTTCATCGTCATAAGAAGCTCCAAGGGATACAGTAAACCTGAAGTGAAGCATCGGAATCTAAAACTGTACTCACAGGAGAGGATCAAATAATAGAAAGTTAGAGTGTCAGTCCTCTTGTACTTATGTCGGCATTGTGCCTTTTGTATTAAATTCAGATGCAATTTCTGTGTTTCATCATCAAAAAGGAGGTCCAAGGGATATAGTAAACCTGAAGTGAAGCAGCGGAATCTAAAACTGGACTCACAGCAGAGGTTCAAATCATAGAAAGTTAGAGTGTCAGTCCTCTTGTACTTAAGTCGGCATTGTGGCTTTTGTATTAAATTCGGATGCAATTTCTGTGTTTCATCGTCAATAAGAAGGTCCGAGGGATACAGTAAACCTGAAGTGAGGCATCGGAATTTAAAACTGGAGTCACAGGAGAGGTTCATATCATAGAAAGTTAGAGTTTCAGTCCTCTTGTACCTAAGTCGGCATTGTGCCTTTTGAATTTAATTCCGATGCAATATCTGTGTTTCATCTTCAATAAGATGGTCCAAGGGAAACAGTAAACCTGAAGCTAAGAATCGGAATCTAAAACTGGACTCGCAGGAGAGATTCAAATCATAGAAAGTTAGAGTGTCAGTTCTATTGTACTGAAGCCGGCATTGTGCCTTTTGTATTAAATTCGGATGCATTTTCTGTGTTTCATCGTCAATAAGAAGGTCCAAGGTATACAGTAAACCTGAAGTGAAGCATCGGAATCTAAAACTGGACTCACAGGAGAGGTACAAATTATAGAAAGTTAGAGCGTCAGTCCTCTTGTACTTATGTCGGCATTGTGCCTCATGTATTAAATTCAGATGCAATTTCTGTGTTTCATCGTCAATAAGAAGGTCCAAGGGATACAGTATGCCTGAAGTGAAGCATCGGAATCTAAAACTCGACTCACAGGAGAGGTTCAAATCATAGAAAGGTAGAGTGTCAGTCCTCTTGTACATAAGTCGGTATTGTGCCTTTTGTATTATATTCGGATGCAATTTCTGTGTTTCATCATCAATAAGAAGGTCCAAGGGATACAGTAAACCTGAAGTGAAGCATCGGAATCTAAAACTGGACTCACAGGAGAGGTTCAAATCACAGAAAGGTCCAATGTATACAGTAAACTTGAAGTGAAGCATCGGAATCTAAAGCTGGACTCACAGGAGACGTTCAAATCATAGAAAGTTAGAATGTCAGTCCTCTTGTACTTAAGTCGGCATTATGCCTTTTGAATTTAATTCCGATGCAGTTTCTGTGTTTGATCGTCAATAAGAAGGTCCAAGGGATACAGTAAACCTAAAAAGAAGCATGGGAAACTCAAACTGGATTCACTGGAGAGGTTCGAATCATAGAAAGGTAGAGTGTCAGTCCTCTTGTACTTAAGTCGGTATTGTGCCTTTTGAATTTAATTCCAATGCAATTTCTGTGCTTTATCGTCAATAAGAAGGTCCAAGCGATACAGTAAACCTGAAGTGAAGCATCGGAATCTAAAACTGGACTCACAGGAGAGGGTCAAATCATAGAAAGTTAGAGTGTCAGTCCGTTTTGTACTTAAGTCGGCATTGTGCCTTTTGAATTTAATTCCGATGCAATTCCTGTGTTTCATCGTCAATAAGAAGGTCCAAGGGATACAGTAAACCTGAAGTGAAGCATCGAAATCTAAAACTGGACTCACAGGAGAGGTTCAAATCGTAGAAAGTTAGAGTGTCTGTCCTCTGGTACTTAAGTCGGCATTGTGCCTTTTGAATTTAATTCCGATGCAATTTCTGTGCTTCATCGTCAATAAGAAGGACCCAGGGATACAGTAAACCTGAAGTGAAGCATTGAAATCTAAAGCTGGACACACAGGAGTAGTTCAAATCATAGAAAATTGAGTGTCAGTCCTCTTGTACTTAAGTCGGCATTGTGCCTTTTGTATTAAATTCGGATGCAATTTCTGGGCTTCATCGCCGATAAGAAGGTCCAATGTACACAGTAAACCAGAAGTGAAGCATCGGAATCTAAAGCTGGACTCACAGGAGAGGTTCAAATCATAGAAAGTTAGAGTGTCAGTCCTCTTGTACTTAGGTCGGCATTGTGCCTCTTGTATTAAATTCGGATGCAATTTCTGTGTTTCATCGTCAATAAGAAGGTCCAAGGGATACAGTAAACCTTAAGTGAAGCATCGGAATCTAAAACTGGACTCACAGGAGAAGTTCAAATCATAGAAAGCTATAGTGTCAGTTCTCTTGTACTTACGTCGGAATTGTGCCTTTCGTATTAAATTCGGATGCAATTTCTGTGCTTCATCGTGAATAAGAAGGTCCAAGGGATACAAAAAACCTGAAGTGAAGCATCGGAATCAAAAACTAGACTCACAGGAGTGGATCAAATTATAGAGAGTTAGAGTGTCAGTATTCTTGTACTTAAGTCGGCATTGTGCCTTTTGTATTATATTCGGATGCAATTTCTGTGCTTCATCGCCAATACGAAGGTCCAAGGTATACAGTAAACGTGAAGCGAAGCGTCGGAATCTAAAACTGGACTCACAGGAGAGGTTCAAATCATAGAAAGTTAGAGTGCCAGTCCTCTTGTACTTAAGTCGGCATTGTGCCTTTGGAATGTAATTCCGATGAAATTTCTGTGTATCATCGTCAATAAGAAGGTCCAAGGGATACAGTAAACCTGAAGTGGAGCATCGGAATCTAAAACTGGACTCACAGGAGAGGTTCAAATCATAGAAAGTTGGAGTGTCAGTCCTCTTGTACTTATGTCGGCATTGTGCTTTTTTATTAAATTCGGATGCAATTTCTGTGTTTCATCGTCAATAAGAAGGTACAAGGGATACAGTAAACCTGAAGTGAAGCATCGGAATCTAAAACTAGACTCACAGGAGAGGTTCAAATCATAGAAAGTTACAGTGTCATTCCACTTGTACTTAAGTCGGCATTGTGCCTTTTGTATTAAATTTCGATGCAATTACTGTGCTTCATCGCCAATAAGAAGGTCCAATGTATACAGTAAACCTGAAGTGAAGCATCGGAATCTATAGCTGGACTCACAGGAGAGGTTCAAATCATAGAAAGTTAGAGTGTCAGTCCTTTTTTACTTAAGTCGGCATTGTGCCATTTGATTTTAATTCCGAATCAATATCTGTGTTTCATCGTCAATAAGAAGGTCCAAGGAAACAGTAAACCTGAAGCTAAGAATCGGAATCTAAAACTGGACTCGCAGGAGAGATTCAAATCATAGAAAGTTAGAGTGTCAGTTCTCTTGTACTTAAGCCGGCATTGTGCCTTTTGTATTAAATTCGGATGCATTTTCTGTGTTTCATCGTCAATAAGTAGGTCCAAGGTATACAGTAAACCTGAAGTGAAGCATCGGAATCTAAAACTGGACTCACAGGAGAGGTTCAAATCATAGAAAGTTAGAGTGTCAGCCCGTTTTGAACTTAAGTCGGCATTGTGCCTTTTGAATTTATTCCGATGCAATTCCTGAGTTTCATCGTCAATAAGCAGGTCCAAGGGATACAGTAAACCTGAAGTGAAGCATCGAAATCTAAAACTGGACTCACAGGAGAGGTTCAAATCGTAGAAAGCTAGAGTGTCTGTCCTCTGGTACTTAAGTCGGCATTGTGCCCTTTGAATTTAATTCCGATGCAATTTCTGTGCTTCATCGTCAATAAGAAGGTCCCAGGGATACAGTAAACCTCAAGTGAAGCATCGGAATCTAAAACTGGACACACTGGAGTAGTTCAAATCATAGAAAGTTAGAGTGTCAGTCCTCTTGTACTTAAGTCGGCATTGTGCCTATTGTATTAAATTCGGATGCAATTTCTGGGCTTCATCGCCAATAAGAAGGTCCAATGTATACAGTAAACCTGAAGTGAAGCATCGGAATCTAAAGCTGGACTCACAGGAGAGGTTCAAATCATAGAAAGTTAGAATGTCAGTCCTCTTGTACTTAAGTGGGCATTGTGCCTTTAGAATTTAATTCCGATGCAATTCCTGTGTTTCATCGTCAATAAGAAGTTCCAAGGGATACATTAAACCTGAAGTGAAGCATCGGAATCTAAAACTGGACTCACAGGAGAGGTTTACATCATAGAAAGTTAGAGTGTCAGTCCCCTTGTACTTAAGTCGGCATTGTGCATTTTGTATTATTTTCGGATGCAATTTCTGTGCTTCATTGCCAATAAGAAGGTCCAAGGGATACAGTAAACCTGAAGTGAAGCATCGGAATCTAAAACTGGACTCACAGGAGAGGATCAAATAATAGAAAGTTAGAGTGTCTGTCCTCTTGTACTTAAGTCGGCATTGTGCCTTTTGTATTATATTCGGATGCAATTTCTGTGCTTCATCGCCAATAAGAAGGTCCAAGGTATACAGTAAACGTGAAGTGAAGCGTCGGAATCTAAAACTGGTCTCACAGGAGAGGTTCAAATCATAGAAAGTTAGAGTGTCAGTCCTCTTGTACTTATGTCGGCATTGTGCCTTTGGAATGTAATTCCGATGAAATTTCTGTGTATCATCGTCAATAAGAAGGTCCAAGGGATACAGTAAACCTGAAGTGAAGCATCGGAATCTAAAACTAGACTCACAGGAGAGGTTCAAATCATAGAAAGTTGGAGTGTCAGTCCTCTAGTACTTAAGTCGGCAGTGTGCTTTTTTTATTAAATTCGGATGCAAATTCTGTGTTTCATCATCAATAAGTAGGTCCAAGGGATACAGTTAACCTGAAGTGAAGCATCGGAATCTAAAACTGGACTCCCAGGTGAGGTCCAAATCATAGAAAGTTTGAGTGTCAGTCCTCAGGTACTTAAGTCGGCATTGTGCCTTTTGTATTAAATTCGGATGCAATTTCTGTGTTTCATCATCAATAAGGAGGTCCAAGGGATATCGTAAACCTGAAGTGAAGCAGCGGAATCTAAAACTGGACTCACAGCAGAGGTTCAAATCATAGAAAGTTAGAGTGTCAGTCCTCTTGTACTTAAGTCGGCATTGTGGCTTTTGTATTAAATTCGGATGCAATTTCTGTGTTTCATCGTCAATAAGAAGGTCCAAGTGATACAGTAAACCTGAAGTGAAGCATCGGAATTTAAAACTGGAGTCACAGGAGAGGTTCAAATCATAGAAAGTTAGAGTGTCAGTCCTCTTGTACTTATGTCGGCATTGTGCTTTTTTATTAAATTCGGATGCAATTTCTGTGTTTCATCGTCAATAAGAAGGTCCAAGGGATACAGTAAAACTGAAGTGAAGCATCGGAATTTAAAACTCGAGTCACCGGAGAGGTTCGAATCATAGAAAGTTAGAGTGTCAGTCCTCTTGTACTTAAGTCGGCATTGTGCCTTTTGAATTTAATTCCGATGCAATTTCTGTGTTTCATCGTCAATATGAAAGTCCAAGGAATACAGTAAACCTGAAGTGAAGCATCGGAATCTAAAACTAGACTCACAGGAGAGGTTCAAATTATAGAAAGTTACAGTGTCAGTCCTCTTGTACTTAAGTCGGCATTGTGCCTTTTGTATTAAATTCGGATGCATTTTCTGTTTTTCATCGTCAATTAGTAGGTCCAAGGTATACAGTAAACCTGAAGTGAAGCATCGGAATCTAAAACTGGACTCACAGGAGAGGTTCAAATCATAGAAAGTTAGAGTGTCAGCCCGTATTGAACTTAAGTCGGCATTGGGTTTTTTGAATTTAATTACGATGCAATTCCTGTGTTTCATCGTCAATAAGAAGGTCCAAGGGATACAGTAAACCTGACGTGAAGCATCGAAATCTAAAACTGGACTCACAGGAGAGGTTCAAATCGTGGAAAGCTATAGTGTCTGTCCTCTGGTACTTAAGTCGGCATTGTGCCTTTTGAATTTGATTCCGATGCAATTTCTGTGCTTCATCGTCAATAAGAATGTCCCAGGGATACAGTAAACCTGAAGTGAAGAATCGGAATCTAAAACTGGACACACAGGAGTAGTTCAAATCATAGAAAGTTAGAGTGTCAGTCCTCTTGTACTTAAGTCGGCAATGTGCCTATTGTATTAAATTCGGATGCAATTTCTGGGCTTCATCGCCAATAAGAAGGTCCAATGTATACAGTAAACCTGAAGTGAAGCATCGGAATCTAAAACTGGACTCACAGGATAGGTTCAAATCATAGAAAGTTGGAGTGTCAGTCCTCTTGTACTTAAGTCGGCAGTTTGCCTTTTGTATTACGTTCGGATGCAAATTCTGTGTTTCATCATCAATAAGATGGTCTAAGGGATACAGTAAACCTGAAGTGAAGCATCGGAATCTAAAACTGGACTCACAGGTGAGGTTCAAAACATAGAAAGTTAGAGTGTCAGTCCTCTTGTATTTAAGTCTGCATTGTTTCTTTTGTATTAAATTCGGATGCAATATCTGTGTTTCATCATCAATAAGAAGGTCCAAGGGATATAGTAAACCTGAAGTGAAGCAGCGGAATCTAAAACTGGACTCATAGCAGAGGTTCAAATCATAGAAAGTTAGTGTGTCAGTCCTCTTGTACTTATGTCGGCATTGTGCCTTTTTATTAAATTCGGATGCAATTTCTGTGTTTCATCGTCAATAAGAAGGTCCAAGGGATACAGTAAACCTGAAGTGAAGCATCGGTATCTAAAGCTGGACTCACAGGAGAGGTTCCAATCATAGAGAGTTAGAGTGTCAGTCCTCTTGTACCTAAGTCGGCATAGTGCCTTTTTAATTAAATTCAGATGCAATTTCTGTGTTTCATCGTCATAAGAAGGTCCAAGGGATACAGTAAACCTGAAGTGAAGCATCGGAATCTAAAACTGTACTCACAGGAGAGGATCAAATAATAGAAAGTTAGGGTGTCAGTCCTCTTGTACTTAAGTCGGCATTGTGCCTTTTGTATTAAATTCAGATGCAATTTCTGTGTTTCATCATCAAAAAGGAGGTCCAAGGGATATAGTAAACCTGAAGTGAAGCAGCGGAATCTAAAACTGGTCTCACAGCAGAGGTTCAAATCATAGAAAGTTTGAGTGTCAGTCCTCTTGTACTTAAGTCGGCATTGTGGCTTTTGTATTAAATTCGGATGCAATTTCTGTGTTTCATCGTCAATAAGAAGGTCCGAGGGATAGAGTAAACCTGAAGTGAGGCATCGGAATTTAAAACTGGAGTCACAGGAGAGGTTCAAATCATAGAAAGTTAGAGTGTCAGTTCTCTTGTACTTAAGTCGGCAGTGTGCTTTTTTTTATTAAATTCGGATGCAAATTCTGTGTTTCATCATCAATAAGTAGGTCCAAGGGATACAGTAAACCTGAAGTGAAGCATCGGAATCTAAATTTGGACTCCCAGGTGAGGTCCAAATCATAGAAAGTTTGAGTGTCAGTCCTCTTGTACTTATGTCGGCATTGTGCTTTTTTATTAAATTCGGATGCAATTTCTGTGTTTCATCGTCAATAAGAAGGTCCAAGGGATACAGTAAAACTGAAGTGAAGCATCGGAATTTAAAACTCGAGTCACCGGAGAGGTTCGAATCATAGAAAGTTAGAGTGTCAGTCCTCTTGTACTTAAGTCGGCATTGTGCCTTTTGAATTTAATTCCGATGCAATTTCTGTGTTTCATCGTCAATAAGAAAGTCCAAGGAATACAGTAAACCTGAAGTGAAGCATCGGAATCTAAATTTAGACTCACAGGAGAGGTTCAAATTATAGAAAGTTACAGTGTCAGTCCTCTTGTACTTAAGTCGGCATTGTGCCTTTTGTATTAAATTCGGATGCATTTTCTCTGTTTCATCGTCAATTAGTAGGTCCAAGGTATACAGTAAACCTGAAGTGAAGCATCGGAATCTAAAACTGGACTCACAGAAGAGGTTCAAATCATAGAAAGTTAGAGTGTCAGCCCGTATTGAACTTAAGTCGGCATTGGGTTTTTTGAATTTAATTACGATGCAATTCCTGTGTTTCATCGTCAATAAGAAGGTCCAAGGGATACAGTAAACCTGAAGTGAAGCATCAGAATCTAAAACTGGACCCACAGCAGAGGTTCAAATAATAGAAAGTTAGAGTGTCAGTCCTCTTGTACTTAAGTCGGCATTGTGCCTTTTGTATTAAATTCAGATGCAATTTCTGTGTTTCATCATCAAAAAGGAGGTCCAAGGGATATAGTAAACGTGAAGTGAAGCGTCGGAATCTAAAACTGGTCTCACAGGAGAGGTTCAAATCATAGAAAGTTAGAGTGTCAGTCCTCTTGTACCTATGTCGGCATTGTGCCTTTGGAATGTAATTCCGATGAAATTTCTGTGTATCATCGTCAATAAGAAGGTCCAAGGGATACAGTAAACCTGAAGTGAAGCATCGGAATCTAAAACTAGACTCACAGGAGAGGTTCAAATCATAGAAAGTTGGAGTGTCAGTCCTCTTGTACTTAAGTCGGCAGTGTGCTTTTTTTATTAAATTCGGATGCAAATTCTGTGTTTCATCATCAATAAGTAGGTCCAAGGGATACAGTAAACCTGAAGTGAAGCATCGGAATCTAAAACTGGACTCCCAGGTGAGGTCCAAATCATAGAAAGTTTGAGTGTCAGTCCTCAGGTACTAAAGTCGGCATTGTGCCTTTTGTATTAAATTCGGATGCAATTTCTGTGTTTCATCATCAATAACGAGGTCCAAGGGATATCGTAAACCTGAAGTGAAGCAGCGGAATCTAAAACTGGACTCACAGCAGAGGTTCAAATCATAGAAAGTTAGAGTGTCAGTCCTCTTGTACTTAAGTCGGCATTGTGGCTTTTGTATTAAATTCGGATGCAATTTCTGTGTTTCATCGTCAATAAGAAGGTCCAAGGGATGCAGTAAACCTGAAGTGAAGCATCGGAATTTAAAACTGGAGTCACAGGAGAGGTTCAAATCATAGAAAGTTAGAGTGTCAGTCCTCTTGTACTTATGTCGGCATTGTGCTTTTTTATTAAATTCGGATGCAATTTCTGTGTTTCATCGTCAATAAGAAGTTCCAAGGGATACAGTAAAACTGAAGTGAAGCATCGGAATTTAAAACTCGAGTCACCGGAGAGGTTCGAATCATAGAAAGTTAGAGTGTCAGTCGTCTTGTACTTAAGTCGGCATTGTGCCTTTTGAATTTAATTCCGATGCAATTTCTGTGTTTCATCGTCAATAAGAAAGTCCAAGGAATACAGTAAACCTGAAGTGAAGCATCGGAATCTAAAACTAGACTCACAGGAGAGGTTCAAATTATAGAAAGTTACAGTGTCAGTCCTCTTGTACTTAAGTCGGCATTGTGCCTTTTGTATTAAATTCGGATGCATTTTCTGTGTTTCATCGTCAATTAGTAGGTCCAAGGTATACAGTAAACCTGAAGTGAAGCATCGGAATCTAAAACTCGACTCACAGGAGAGGTTCAAATCATAGAAAGGTAGAGTGTCAGTCCTCTTGTACATAAGTCGGTATTGTGCCTTTTGTATTATATTCGGATGCAATTTCTGTGTTTCATCATCAATAAGAAGGTCCAAGGGATACAGTAAACCTGAAGTGAAGCATCGGAATCTAAAACTGGACTCACAGGAGAGGTTCAAATCACAGAAGGGTCCAATGTATACAGTAAACTTGAAGTGAAGCATCGGAATCTAAAGCTGGACTCACAGGAGACGTTCAAATCATAGAAAGTTAGAATGTCAGTCCTCTTGTACTTAAGTCGGCATTATGCCTTTTGAATTTAATTCCGATGCAGTTTCTGTGTTTGATCGTCAATAAGAAGGTCCAAGGGATACAGTAAACTTAAAAAGAAGCATGAGAAACTCAAACTGGATTCACTGGAGAGGTTCGAATCATAGAAAGGTAGAGTGTCAGTCCTCTTGTACTTAAGTCGGCATTGTGCCTTTTGAATTTAATTCCAATGCAATTTCTGTGCTTTATCGTCAATAAGAAGGTCCAAGCGATACAGTAAACCTGAAGTGAAGCATCGGAATCTAAAACTGGACTCACAGGAGAGGGTCAAATCATACAATGTTAGAGTGTCAGTCCGTTTTGTACTTAAGTCGGCATTGTGCCTTTTGAATTTAATTCCGATGCAATTCCTGTGTTTCATCGTCAATAAGAAGGTCCAAGGGATACAGTAAACCTGAAGTGAAGCATCGAAATCTAAAACTGGACTCACAGGAGAGGTTCAAATCGTAGAAAGTTAGAGTGTCTGTCCTCTGGTACTTAAGTCGGCATTGTGCCTTTTGAATTTAATTCCGATGCAATTTCTGTGCTTCATCGTCAATAAGAAAGACCCAGGGATACAGTAAACCTGAAGTGAAGCATTGGAATCTAAAGCTGGACACACAGGAGTAGTTCAAATCATAGAAAATTGAGTGTCAGTCCTCTTGTACTTAAGTCGGCATTGTGCCTTTTGTATTAAATTCGGATGCAATTTCTGGGCTTCATCGCCGATAAGAAGGTCCAATGTACACAGTAAACCAGAAGTGAAGCATCGGAATCTAAAGCTGGACTCACAGGAGAGGTTCAAATCATAGAAAGTTAGAGTGTCAGTCCTCTTGTACTTAGGTCGGCATTGTGCCTCTTGTATTAAATTCGGATGCAATTTCTGTGTTTCATCGTCAATAAGAAGGTCCAAGGGATACAGTAAACCTTAAGTGAAGCATCGGAATCTAAAACTGGACTCACAGGAGAAGTTCAAATCATAGAAAGCTATAGTGTCAGTTCTCTTGTACTTACGTCGGAATTGTGCCTTTCGTATTAAATTCGGATGCAATTTCTGTGCTTCATCGTGAATAAGAAGGTCCAAGGGATACAAAAAACCTGAAGTGAAGCATCGGAATCAAAAACTAGACTCACAGGAGAGGATCAAATTATAGAGAGTTAGAGTGTCAGTATTCTTGTACTTAAGTCGGCATTGTGCCTTTTGTATTATATTCGGATGCAATTTCTGTGCTTCATCGCCAATACGAAGGTCCAAGGTATACAGTAAACGTGAAGCGAAGCGTCGGAATCTAAAACTGGACTCACAGGAGAGGTTCAAATCATAGAAAGTTAGAGTGCCAGTCCTCTTGTACTTAAGTCGGCATTGTGCCTTTGGAATGTAATTCCGATGAAATTTCTGTGTATCATCGTCAATAAGAAGGTCCAAGGGATACAGTAAACCTGAAGTGGAGCATCGGAATCTAAAACTGGACTCACAGGAGAGGTTCAAATCATAGAAAGTTGGAGTGTCAGTCCTCTTGTACTTAAGTCGGCAGTGTGCTTTTTGTATTAAATTCGGATACAAATTCTGTGTTTCACCATCAATAAGAAGGTCGAAGGGATACAGTAAACCTGAAGTGAAGCAGCGGAATCTAAAACTGGACTCACAGCAGAGGTTCAAATCATAGAAAGTTAGAGTGTCAGTCCTCTTGTACTTAAGGAGGCATTGTGGATTTTGTATTAAATTCGGATGCAATTTCTGTGTTTCATCGTCAATAAGAAGGTCCAAGGGATACAGTAAATCTGAAGTGAACCTTCGGAATTTAAAACTGGAGTCACAGGAGAGGTTCAAATCATAGAAAGTTAGAGTGTCAGTCCTCTTGTACTTATGTCGGCATTGTGCTTTTTTATTAAATTCGGATGCAATTTCTGTGTTTCATCGTCAATAAGAAGGTCCAAGGGATACAGTAAACCTGAAGTGAAGCATCGGAATCTAAAACTAGACTCACAGGAGAGGTTCAAATCATAGAAAGTTACAGTGTCATTCCACTTGTACTTAAGTCGGCATTGTGCCTTTTGTATTAAATTTCGATGCAATTACTGTGCTTCATCGCCAATAAGAAGGTCCAATGTATACAGTAAACCTGAAGTGAAGCATCGGAATCTATAGCTGGACTCACAGGAGAGGTTCAAATCATAGAAAGTTAGAGTGTCAGTCCTTTTTTACCTAAGTCGGCATTGTGCCATTTGAATTTAATTCCGATGCAATATCTGTGTTTCATCGTCAATAAGAAGGTCCAAGGGAAACAGTAAACCTGAAGCTAAGAATCGGAATCAAAACTGGACTCGCAGGAGAGATTCAAATCATAGAAAGTTAGAGTGTCAGTTCTCTTGTACTTAAGCCGGCATTGTGCCTTTTGTATTAAATTCGGATGCATTTTCTGTGTTTCATCGTCAATAAGTAGGTCCAAGGTATACAGTAAACCTGAAGTGAAGCATCGGAATCTAAAACTGGACTCACAGGAGAGGTTCAAATCATAGAAAGTTAGAGTGTCAGCCCGTTTTGAACTTAAGTCGGCATTGTGCCTTTTGAATTTATTCCGATGCAATTCCTGAGTTTCATCGTCAATAAGCAGGTCCAAGGGATACAGTAAACCTGAAGTGAAGCATCGAAATCTAAAACTGGACTCACAGGAGAGGTTCAAATCGTAGAAAGCTAGAGTGTCTGTCCTCTGGTACTTAAGTCGGCATTGTCCCCTTTGAATTTAATTCCGATGCAATTTCTGTGCTTCATCGTCAATAAGAAGGTCCCAGGGATACAGTAAACCTCAAGTGAAGCATCGGAATCTAAAACTGGACACACTGGAGTAGTTCAAATCATAGAAAGTTAGAGTGTCAGTCCTCTTGTACTTAAGTCGGCATTGTGCCTATTGTATTAAATTCGGATGCAATTTCTGGGCTTCATCGCCAATAAGAAGGTACAATGTATACAGTAAACCTGAAGTGAAGCATCGGAATCTAAAGCTGGACTCACAGGAGAGGTTCAAATCATAGAAAGTTAGAATGTCAGTCCTCTTGTACTTATGTCGGCATTGTGCCTTTAGAATTTAATTCCGATGCAATTCCTGTGTTTCATCGTCAATAAGAAGGTCCAAGGGATACAGTAAACCTGAAGTGAAGCATCGAAATCTAAAACTGGACTCAGAGGAGAGGTTCAAATCGTAGAAAGTTAGAGTGTCAGTCCTCTTGTACTTAAGTCGGCATTGTGCCTTTTGTATTAAATTCGGATGCAATTTCTGGGCTTCATCGCCAATAAGAAGGTTAAATGTATACAGTAAACCTGAAGTGAAGCATCGGAATCTAAAACTGGACTCACAGGAGAGGTTCAAATCATAGAAAGTTGGAGTGTCTGTCCTCTTGTACTTAAGTCGGCAGTTTGCCTTTTGTATTACGTTCGGATGCAAATTCTGTGATTCATCATCAATAAGATGGTCCAAGGGAGACAGTAAACCTGAAGTGAAGCATCGGAATCTAAAACTGGACTCACAGGTGAGGTTCAAATCATAGAAAGTTAGAGTGTCAGTCCTCTTGTACTTAAGTCAGCATTGCGTCTTTTGTATTAAATTCGGATGCAATTTCTGTGTTTCATCATCAATAAGAAGGTCCAAGGGATATAGTAAACCTGAAGTGAAGCAGCGGAATCTAAAACTGGACTCACAGCAGAGGTTCAAATCATAGAAAGTTAGTGTGTCAGTCCACTTGTACTTATGTCGGCATTGTGCCTTTTTATTAAATTAAGATGCAATTTCTGTGTGTCATCGTCAATAAGAAGGTCCAAGGGATACAGTAAACCTGAAGTGAAGCATCGGTATCTAAAGCTGGACTCACAGGAGAGGTTCCAATCATAGAAAGTTAGAGTGTCAGTCCTCTTGTACCTAAGTCGGCATTGTGCCTTTTTAATTTAATTCAGATGCAATTTCTGTGTTTCATCGTCAATAAGAAGGTCCAAGGGATATAGTAAGCCTGAAGTGAAGCATCGGAATCTAAAACTGGACTCACAGGAGAGGTTCAAATCATAGAAAGTGAGAGTGTCAGTCCTCTTGTACTTAAGTCGGCATTGTGCCTTTTGTATTAAATTCGGATGCAATTTCTGAGTTTCATCATCAATAAGAAGGTCCAAGGGATACAGTAAACCTGAAGTGAAGCATTGCAATCTATAACTGGACTCACAGGAGAGGTTCAAATCATAGAAAGTTAGAGTGTCAGTCCTGTTGTACGTAAGTCGGCATTGTGCCTTTTGTATTAAATTCGGATGCAATTTCTGTGTTTCATCGTCAATAAGATGGTCCAAGGGATACAGTAAACCTGAAGTGAAGCATCGGAATATAAAACTGGACTCACAGGAGAGGTTCAAATCATAGAAAGTTAGAGTGTCAGTAATCTTGTACTTAAGTCGGCATTGTGCCTTTTGTATTAAATTCGGATGCAATTTCTGTGCTTCATCGCCAATAAGAAGGTCCAAGGTACACAGTAAACCTGAAGTGAAGCGTCGGAATCTAAAACCCTGACTCACAGGAGAGGTTCAATTCATAGAAAGTTTGAGTGTCAGTCCTCTTGTACTTAAGTCGGCATTGTGCCTTTTGAATTTCATTCCGATGCAATTTCTGTGTTTCATCGTCAATAAGAAGTTCCAAGGGATACATTAAACCTGAAGTGAAGCATCGGAATCTAAAACTGGACTCACAGGAGAGGTTTACATCATAGAAAGTTAGAGTGTCAGTCCCCTTGTACTTAAGTCGGCATTGTGCATTTTGTATTATTTTCGGATGCAATTTCTGTGCTTCATTGCCAATAAGAAGGTCCAAGGGATACAGTAAACCTGAAGTGAAGCATCGGAATCTAAAACTGGACTCACAGGAGAGGATCAAATAATAGAAAGTTAGAGTATCTGTCCTCTTGTACTTAAGTCGGCATTGTGCCTTTTGTATTATATTCGGATGCAATTTCTGTGCTTCATCGCCAATAAGAAGGTCCAAGGTATACAGTAAACGTGAAGTGAAGCATCGGAATCTAAAACTGGTCTCACAGGAGAGGTTCAAATCATAGAAAGTTAGAGTGTCAGTCCTCTTGTACTTATGTCGGCATTGTGCCTTTGGAATGTAATTCCGATGAAAATTCTGTGTATCATCGTCAATAAGAAGGTCCAAGGGATACAGTAAACCTGAAGTGAAGCATCGGAATCTAAAACTAGACTCACAGGAGAGGTTCAAATCATAGAAAGTTGGAGTGTCAGTCCTCTTGTACTTAAGTCGGCAGTGTGCTTTTTTTATTAAATTCGGATGCAAATTCTGTGTTTCATCATCAATAAGTAGGTCCAAGGGATACAGTAAACCTGAAGTGAAGCATCGGAATCTAAAACTGGACTCCCAGGTGAGGTCCAAATCATAGAAAGTTTGAGTGTCAGTCCTCAGGTACTTAAGTCGGCATTGTGCCTTTTGTATTAAATTCGGATGCAATTTCTGTGTTTCATCATCAATAAGGAGGTCCAAGGGATATCGTAAACCTGAAGTGAAGCAGCGGAATCTAAAACTGGACTCACAGCAGAGGTTCAAATCATAGAAAGTTAGAGTGTCAGTCCTCTTGTACTTAAGTCGGCATTGTGGCTTTTGTATTAAATTCGGATGCAATTTCTGTGTTTCATCGTCAATAAGAAGGTCCAAGGGATACAGTAAACCTGAAGTGAAGCATCGGAATTTAAAACTGGAGTCACAGGAGAGGTTCAAATCATAGAAAGTTAGAGTGTCAGTCCTCTTGTACTTATGTCGGCATTGTGCTTTTTTATTAAATTCGGATGCAATTTCTGTGTTTCATCGTCAATAAGAAGGTCCAAGGGATACAGTAAAACTGAAGTGAAGCATCGGAATTTAAAACTCGAGTCACCGGAGAGGTTCGAATCATTGAAAGTTAGAGTGTCAGTCCTCTTGTACTTAAGTCGGCATTGTGCCTTTTGTATTAAATTCGGATGCATTTTCTGTGTTTCATCGTCAATTAGTAGGTCCAAGGTATACAGTAAACCTGAAGTGAAGCATCGGAATCTAAAACTGGACTCACAGGAGAGGTTCAAATCATAGAAAGTTAGAGTGTCAGCCCGTATTGAACTTAAGTCGGCATTGGGTTTTTTGAATTTAATTACGATGCAATTCCTGTGTTTCATCGTCAATAAGAAGGTCCAAGGGATACAGTAAACCTGAAGTGAAGCATCGAAATCTAAAACTGGAGTCACAGGAGAGGTTCAAATCGAGGAAAGCTAGAGTGTCTGTCCTCTGGTACTTAAGTCGGCATTGTGCCTTTTGAATTTGATTCCGATGCAATTTCTGTGCTTCATCGTCAATAAGAATGTCCCAGGGATACAGTAAACCTGAAGTGAAGAATCGGAATCTAAAACTGGACACACAGGAGTAGTTCAAATCATAGAAAGTTAGAGTGTCAGTCCTCTTGTACTTAAGTCGGCATTGTGCCTTTTGTATTAAATTCGGATGCAATTTCTGGGCTTCATCGCCAATAAGAAGGTCCAATGTATACAGTAAACCTGAAGTGAAGCATCGGAATCTAAAACTGGACTCACAGGATAGGTTCAAATCATAGAAAGTTGGAGTGTCAGTCCTCTTGTACTTAAGTCGGCAGTTTGCCTTTTGTATTACGTTCGGATGCAAATTCTGTGTTTCATCATCAATAAGATGGTCTAAGGGATACAGTAAACCTGAAGTGAAGCATCGGAATCTAAAACTGGACTCACAGGTGAGGTTCAAAACATAGAAAGTTAGAGTGTCAGTCCTCTTGTATTTAAGTCTGCATTGTGTCTTTTGTATTAAATTCGGATGCAATTTCTGTGTTTCATCATCAATAAGAAGGTCCAAGGGATATAGTAAACCTGAAGTGAAGCAGCGGAATCTAAAACTGGACTCACAGCAGAGGTTCAAATCATAGAAAGTTAGTGTGTCAGTCCTCTTGTACTTATGTCGGCATTGTGCCTTTTTATTAAATTCGGATGCAATTTCTGTGTTTCATCGTCAATAAGAAGGTCCAAGGGATACAGTAAACCTGAAGTGAAGCATCGGTATCTAAAGCTTTACTCACAGGAGAGGTTCCAATCATAGAGAGTTAGAGTGTCAGTCCTCTTGTACCTAAGTCGGCATAGTGCCTTTTTAATTTAATTCAGATGCAATTTCTGTGTTTCATCGTCATAAGAAGGTCCAAGGGATACAGTAAACCTGAAGTGAAGCATCGGAATCTAAAACTGTACTCACAGGAGAGGATCAAATAATAGAATGTTAGGGTGTCAGTCCTCTTGTACTTAAGTCGGCATTGTGCCTTTTGTATTAAATTCAGATGCAATTTCTGTGTTTCATCATCAAAAAGGAGGTCCAAGGGATATAGTAAACCTGAAGTGAAGCAGCGGAATCTAAAACTGAACCCACAGCAGAGGTTCAAATCATAGAAAGTTAGAGTGTCAGTCCTCTTGTACTTAAGTCGGCATTGTGGCTTTTGTATTAAATTCGGATGCAATTTCTGTGTTTCATCGTCAATAAGAAGGTCCGAGGGATAGAGTAAACCTGAAGTGAGGCATCGGAATTTAAAACTGGAGTCACAGGAGAGGTTCAAATCATAGAAAGTTAGAGTGTCAGTCCTCTTGTACTTAAGTCGGCAGTGTGCTTTTTTTATTAAATTCGGATGCAAATTCTGTGTTTCATCATCAATAAGTAGGTCCAAGGGATACAGTAAACCTGAAGTGAAGCATCGGAATCTAAAACTGGACTCCCAGGTGAGGTCCAAATCATAGAAAGTTTGAGTGTCAGTCCTCTTGTACTTATGTCGGCATTGTGCTTTTTTATTAAATTCGGATGCAATTTCTGTGTTTCATCGTCAATAAGAAGGTCCAAGGGATACAGTAAAACTGAAGTGAAGCATCGGAATTTAAAACTCGAGTCACCGGAGAGGTTCGAATCATAGAAAGTTAGAGTGTCAGTCCTCTTGTACTTAAGTCGGCATTGTGCCTTTTGAATTTAATTCCGATGAAATTTCTGTGTATCATCGTCAATAACAAGGTCCAAGGGATACAGTAAACCTGAAGTGAAGCATCGGAATCTAAAACTGTTCTCACAGGAGAGGATCAAATAATAGAAAGTTAGAGTGTCAGTCCTCTTGTACTTAAGTCGGCATTGTGACTTTTGTATTAAATTCAGATGCAATTTCTGTGTTTCATCATCAAAAAGGAGGTCCAAGGGATATAGTAAACGTGAAGTGAAGCGTCGGAATCTAAAACTGGTCTCACAGGAGAGGTTCAAATCATAGAAAGTTAGAGTGTCAGTCCTCTTGTACTTATGTCGGCATTCTGCCTTTGGAATGTAATTCCGATGAAATTTCTGTGTATCATCGTCAATAACAAGGTCCAAGGGATACAGTAAACCTGAAGTGAAGCATCGGAATCTAAAACTAGACTCACAGGAGAGGTTCAAATCATAGAAAGTTGAAGTGTCAGTCCTCTTGTACTTAAGTCGGCAGTGTGCTTTTTTTATTAAATTCGGATGCAAATTCTGTGTTTCATCATCAATAAGTAGGTCCAAGGGATACAGTAAACCTGAAGTGAAGCATCGGAATCTAAAACTGGACTCCCAGGTGAGGTCCAAATCATAGAAAGTTTAGTGTCAGTCCTCAGGTACTTAAGTCGGCATTGTGCCTTTTGTATTAAATTCGGATGCAATTTCTGTGTTTCATCATTAATAAGGAGGTCCAAGGGATATCGTAAACCTGAAGTGAAGCAGCGGAATCTAAAACTGGACTCACAGCAGAGGTTCAAATCATAGAAAGTTAGAGTGTCAGTCCTCTTGTACTTAAGTCGGCATTGTGGCTTTTGTATGAAATTCGGATGCAATTTCTGTGTTTCATCGTCAATAAGAAGGTCCAAGGGATACAGTAAACCTGAAGTGAAGCATCGGAATTTAAAACTGGAGTCACAGGAGAGGTTCAAATCATAGAAAGTTAGAGTGTCAGTCCTCTTGTACTTATGTCGGCATTGTGTTTCTTATTAAATTCGGATACAATTTCTGTGTTTCATCGTCAATAAGAAGGTCCAAGGGATACAGTAAAACTGAAGTGAAGCATCGGAATTTAAAACTCGAGTCACCGGAGAGGTTCGAATCATAGAAAGTTAGAGTGTCAGTCCTCTTGTACTTAAGTCGGCATTGTGGCTTTTGTATTAAATTCGGATGCAATTTCTGTGTTTCATCGTCAATAAGAAGGTCCGAGGGATAGAGTAAACCTGAAGTGAGGCATCGGAATTTAAAACTGGAGTCACAGGAGAGGTTCAAATCATAGAAAGTTAGAGTGTCAGTCCTCTTGTACTTAAGTCGGCAGTGTGCTTTTTTTATTAAATTCGGATGCAAATTCTGTGTTTCATCATCAATAAGTAGGTCCAAGGGATACAGTAAACCTGAAGTGAAGCATCGGAATCTAAAACTGGACTCCCAGGTGAGGTCCAAATCATAGAAAGTTTGAGTGTCAGTCCTCTTGTACTTATGTCGGCATTGTGCTTTTTTAATAAATTCGGATGCAATTTCTGTGTTTCATCGTCAATAAGAAGGTCCAAGGGATACAGTAAAACTGAAGTGAAGCATCGGAATTTAAAACTCGAGTCACCGGAGAGGTTCGAATCATAGAAAGTTAGAGTGTCAGTCCTCTTGTACTTAAGTCGGCATTGTGCCTTTTGAATTTAATTCCGATGCAATTTCTGTGTTTCATCGTCAATAAGAAAGTCCAAGGAATACAGTAAACCTGAAGTGAAGCATCGGAATCTAAAACTAGACTCACAGGAGTGGTTCAAATTATAGAAAGTTACAGTGTCAGTCCTCTTGTACTTAAGTCGGCATTGTGCCTTTTGTATTAAATTCGGATGCATTTTCTGTGTTTCATCGTCAATTAGTAGGTCCAAGGTATACAGTAAACCTGAAGTGAAGCATCGGAATCTAAAACTGGACTCACAGGAGAGGTTCAAATCATAGAAAGTTAGAGTGTCAGCCCGTATTGAACTTAAGTCGGCATTGGGTTTTTTGAATTTAATTACGATGCAATTCCTGTGTTTCATCGTCAATAAGAATGTCCAAGGGATACAGTAAACCTGAAGTGAAGCATCGGAATCTAAAATTAGACTCACAGGAGAGGTTCAAATCATAGAAAGTTGGAGTGTCAGCCCTCTTGTACTTAAGTCGGCAGTGTGCTTTTTTTATTAAATTCGGATGCAAATTCTGTGTTTCATCATCAATAAGTAGGTCCAAGGGATACAGTAAACCTGAAGTGAAGCATCGGAATCTAAAACTGGACTCCCAGGTGAGGTCCAAATCATAGAAAGTTTGAGTGTCAGTCCTCAGGTACTTAAGTCGGCATTGTGCCTTTTGTATTAAATTCGGATGCAATTTCTGTGTTTCATCATCAATAAGGAGGTCCAAGGGATATCGTAAACCTGAAGTGAAGCAGCGGAATCTAAAACTGGACTCACAGCAGAGGTTCAAATCATTGAAAGTTAGAGTGTCAGTCCTCTTGTACTTATGTCGGCATTGTGCTTTTTTATTAAATTCGGATACAATTTCTGTGTTTCATCGTCAATAAGAAGGTCCAAGGGATACAGTAAAACTGAAGTGAAGCATCGGAATTTAAAACTCGAGTCACCGGAGAGGTTCGAATCATAGAAAGTTAGAGTGTCAGTCCTCTTGTACTTAAGTCGGCATTGTGCCTTTTGAATTTAATTCCGATGCAATTTCTGTGTTTCATCGTCAATAAGAAGGTCCAAGGAATACAGTAAACCTGAAGTGAAGCATCGGAATCTAAAACTAGACTCACAGGAGAGGTTCAAATTATAGAAAGTTACAGTGTCAGTCCTCTTGTACTTAAGTCGGCATTGTGGCTTTTGTATTAAATTCGGATGCAATTTCTGTGTTTCATCGTCAATAAGAAGGTCCGAGGGATAGAGTAAACCTGAAGTGAGGCATCGGAATTTAAAACTGGAGTCACAGGAGAGGTTCAAATCATAGAAAGTTAGAGTGTCAGTCCTCTTGTACTTAAGTCGGCAGTGTGCTTTTTTTATTAAATTCGGATGCAAATTCTGTGTTTCATCATCAATAAGTAGGTCCAAGGGATACAGTAAACCTGAAGTGAAGCATCGGAATCTAAAACTGGACTCCCAGGTGAGGTCCAAATCATAGAAAGTTTGAGTGTCAGTCCTCTTGTACTTATGTCGGCATTGTGCTTTTTTATTAAATTCGGATGCAATTTCTGTGTTTCATCGTCAATAAGAAGGTCCAAGGGATACAGTAAAACTGAAGTGAAGCATCGGAATTTAAAACTCGAGTCACCGGAGAGGTTCGAATCATAGAAAGTTAGAGTGTCAGTCCTCTTGTACTTAAGTCGGCATTGTGCCTTTTGAATTTAATTCCGATGCAATTTCTGTGTTTCATCGTCAATAAGAAAGTCCAAGGAATACAGTAAACCTGAAGTGAAGCATCGGAATCTAAAACTAGACTCACAGGAGAGGTTCAAATTATAGAAAGTTACAGTGTCAGTCCTCTTGTACTTAAGTCGGCATTGTGCCTTTTGTATTAAATTCGGATGCATTTTCTGTGTTTCATCGTCAATTAGTAGGTCCAAGGTATACAGTAAACCTGAAGTGAAGCATCGGAATCTAAAACTGGACTCACAGGAGAGGTTCAAATCATAGAAAGTTAGAGTGTCAGCCCGTATTGAACTTATGTCGGCATTGGGTTTTTTGAATTTAATTACGATGCAATTCCTGTGTTTCATCGTCAATAAGAAGGTCCAAGGGATACAGTAAACCTGAAGTGAAGCATCGGAATCTAAAACTGTACTCACAGGAGAGGATCAAATAATAGAAAGTTAGAGTGTCAGTCCTCTTGTACTTAAGTCGGCATTGTGACTTTTGTATTAAATTCAGATGCAATTTCTGTGTTTCATCATCAAAAAGGAGGTCCAAGGGATATAGTAAACGTGAAGTGAAGCGTCGGAATCTAAAACTGGTCTCACAGGAGAGGTTCAAATCATAGAAAGTTAGAGTGTCAGTCCTCTTGTACTTATGTCGGCATTCTGCCTTTGGAATGTAATTCCGATGAAATTTCTGTGTATCATCGTCAATAACAAGGTCCAAGGGATACAGTAAACCTGAAGTGAAGCATCGGAATCTAAAACTAGACTCACAGGAGAGGTTCAAATCATAGAAAGTTGAAGTGTCAGTCCTCTTGTACTTAAGTCGGCAGTGTGCTTTTTTTATTAAATTCGGATGCAAATTCTGTGTTTCATCATCAATAAGTAGGTCCAAGGGATACAGTAAACCTGAAGTGAAGCATCGGAATCTAAAACTGGACTCCCAGGTGAGGTCCAAATCATAGAAAGTTTAGTGTCAGTCCTCAGGTACTTAAGTCGGCATTGTGCCTTTTGTATTAAATTCGGATGCAATTTCTGTGTTTCATCATTAATAAGGAGGTCCAAGGGATATCGTAAACCTGAAGTGAAGCAGCGGAATCTAAAACTGGACTCACAGCAGAGGTTCAAATCATAGAAAGTTAGAGTGTCAGTCCTCTTGTACTTAAGTCGGCATTGTGGCTTTTGTATGAAATTCGGATGCAATTTCTGTGTTTCATCGTCAATAAGAAGGTCCAAGGGATACAGTAAACCTGAAGTGAAGCATCGGAATTTAAAACTGGAGTCACAGGAGAGGTTCAAATCATAGAAAGTTAGAGTGTCAGTCCTCTTGTACTTATGTCGGCATTGTGTTTCTTATTAAATTCGGATACAATTTCTGTGTTTCATCGTCAATAAGAAGGTCCAAGGGATACAGTAAAACTGAAGTGAAGCATCGGAATTTAAAACTCGAGTCACCGGAGAGGTTCGAATCATAGAAAGTTAGAGTGTCAGTCCTCTTGTACTTAAGTCGGCATTGTGGCTTTTGTATTAAATTCGGATGCAATTTCTGTGTTTCATCGTCAATAAGAAGGTCCGAGGGATAGAGTAAACCTGAAGTGAGGCATCGGAATTTAAAACTGGAGTCACAGGAGAGGTTCAAATCATAGAAAGTTAGAGTGTCAGTCCTCTTGTACTTAAGTCGGCAGTGTGCTTTTTTATTAAATTCGGATGCAAATTCTGTGTTTCATCATCAATAAGTAGGTCCAAGGGATACAGTAAACCTGAAGTGAAGCATCGGAATCTAAAACTGGACTCCCAGGTGAGGTCCAAATCATAGAAAGTTTGAGTGTCAGTCCTCTTGTACTTATGTCGGCATTGTGCTTTTTTAATAAATTCGGATGCAATTTCTGTGTTTCATCGTCAATAAGAAGGTCCAAGGGATACAGTAAAACTGAAGTGAAGCATCGGAATTTAAAACTCGAGTCACCGGAGAGGTTCGAATCATAGAAAGTTAGAGTGTCAGTCCTCTTGTACTTAAGTCGGCATTGTGCCTTTTGAATTTAATTCCGATGCAATTTCTGTGTTTCATCGTCAATAAGAAAGTCCAAGGAATACAGTAAACCTGAAGTGAAGCATCGGAATCTAAAACTAGACTCACAGGAGTGGTTCAAATTATAGAAAGTTACAGTGTCAGTCCTCTTGTACTTAAGTCGGCATTGTGCCTTTTGTATTAAATTCGGATGCATTTTCTGTGTTTCATCGTCAATTAGTAGGTCCAAGGTATACAGTAAACCTGAAGTGAAGCATCGGAATCTAAAACTGGACTCACACGAGAGGTTCAAATCATAGAAAGTTAGAGTGTCAGCCCGTATTGAACTTAAGTCGGCATTGGGTTTTTTGAATTTAATTACGATGCAATTCCTGTGGTTCATCGTCAATAAGAAGGTCCAAGGGATACAGTAAACCTTAAGTGAAGCATCGGAATCTAAAATTAGACTCACAGGAGAGGTTCAAATCATAGAAAGTTGGAGTGTCAGCCCTCTTGTACTTAAGTCGGCAGTGTGCTTTTTTTATTAAATTCGGATGCAAATTCTGTGTTTCATCATCAATAAGTAGGTCCAAGGGATACAGTAAACCTGAAGTGAAGCATCGGAATCTAAAACTGGACTCCCAGGTGAGGTCCAAATCATAGAAAGTTTGAGTGTCAGTCCTCAGGTACTTAAGTCGGCATTGTGCCTTTTGTATTAAATTCGGATGCAATTTCTGTGTTTCATCATCAATAAGGAGGTCCAAGGGATATCGTAAACCTGAAGTGAAGCAGCGGAATCTAAAACTGGACTCACAGCAGAGGTTCAAATCATAGAAAGTTAGAGTGTCAGTCCTCTTGTACTTATGTCGGCATTGTGCTTTTTTATTAAATTCGGATACAATTTCTGTGTTTCATCGTCAATAAGAAGGTCCAAGGGATACAGTAAAACTGAAGTGAAGCATCGGAATTTAAAACTCGAGTCACCGGAGAGGTTCGAATCATAGAAAGTTAGAGTGTCAGTCCTCTTGTACTTAAGTCGGCATTGTGCCTTTTGAATTTAATTCCGATGCAATTTCTGTGTTTCATCGTCAATAAGAAAGTCCAAGGAATACAGTAAACCTGAAGTGAAGCATCGGAATCTAAAACTAGACTCACAGGAGAGGTTCAAATTATAGAAAGTTACAGTGTCAGTCCTCTTGTACTTAAGTCGGCATTGTGCCTTTTGTATTAAATTCGGATGCATTTTCTGTGTTTCATCGTCAATTAGTAGGTCCAAGGTATACAGTAAACCTGAAGTGAAGCATCGGAATCTAAAACTGGACTCACAGGAGAGGTTCAAATCATAGAAAGTTAGAGTGTCAGCCCGTATTGAACTTAAGTCGGCATTGGGTTTTTTGAATTTAATTACGATGCAATTCCTGTGTTTCATCGTCAATAAGAAGGTCCAAGGGATACAGTAAACCTGAAGTGAAGCATCGAAATCTAAAACTGGACTCACAGGAGAGGTTCAAATCGTGGAAAGCTAGAGTGTCTGTCCTCTGGTACTTAAGTCGGCATTGTGCCTTTTGAATTTGATTCCGATGCAATTTCTGTGCTTCATCGTCAATAAGAATGTCCCAGGGACACAGTAAACCTGAAGTGAAGCATCGGAATCTAAAACTGGACTCACAGGATAGGTTCAAATCATAGAAAGTTGGAGTGTCAGTCCTCTTGTACTTAAGTCGGCAGTTTGCCTTTTGTATTACGTTCGGATGCAAATTCTGTGTTTCATCATCAATAAGATGGTCTAAGGGATACAGTAAACCTGAAGTGAAGCATCGCAATCTAAAACTGGACTCACAGGTGAGGTTCAAAACATAGAAAGTTAGAGTGTCAGTCCTCTTTTATTTAAGTCTGCATTGTGTCTTTTGTATAAAATTCGGATGCAATTTCTGTGTTTCATCATCAATAAGAAGGTCCAAGGGATATAGTAAACCTGAAGTGAAGCAGCGGAATCTAAAACTGGACTCACAGCAGAGGTTCAAATCATAGAAAGTTAGTGTGTCAGTCCTCTTGTACTTATGTCGGCATTGTGCCTTTTTATTAAATTCGGATGCAATTTCTGTGTTTCATCGTCAATAAGAAGGTCCAAGGGATGCAGTAAACCTGAAGTGAAGCATCGGTATCTAAAGCTGGACTCACAGGATAGGTTCCAATCATAGAGAGTTAGAGTGTCAGTCCTCTTGTACCTAAGTCGGCATTGTGCCTTGTGTATTAAATTCAGATGCAATTTCTGTGTTTCATCATCAAAAAGGAGGTCCAAGGGATATAGTAAACCTGAAGTGAAGCAGCGGAATCTAAAACTGGACTCACAGGAGAGGTTCAAATCATAGAAAGTTGGAGTGTCAGCCCTCTTGTACTTAAGTCGGCAGTGTGCTTTTTTTATTAAATTCGGATGCAAATTCTGTGTTTCATCATCAATAAGTAGGTCCAAGGGATACAGTAAACCTGAAGTGAAGCATCGGAATCTAAAACTGGACTCCCAGGTGAGGTCCAAATCATAGAAAGTTTGAGTGTCAGTCCTCAGGTACTTAAGTCGGCATTGTGCCTTTTGTATTAAATTCGGATGCAATTTCTGTGTTTCATCATCAATAAGGAGGTCCAAGGGATATCGTAAACCTGAAGTGAAGCAGCGGAATCTAAAACTGGACTCACAGCAGAGGTTCAAATCATAGAAAGTTAGAGTGTCAGTCCTCTTGTACTTATGTCGGCATTGTGCTTTTTTATTAAATTCGGATACAATTTCTGTGTTTCATCGTCAATAAGAAGGTCCAAGGGATACAGTAAAACTGAAGTGAAGCATCGGAATTTAAAACTCGAGTCACCGGAGAGGTTCGAATCATAGAAAGTTAGAGTGTCAGTCCTCTTGTACTTAAGTCGGCATTGTGCCTTTTGAATTTAATTCCGATGCAATTTCTGTGTTTCATCGTCAATAAGAAAGTCCAAGGAATACAGTAAACCTGAAGTGAAGCATCGGAATCTAAAACTAGACTCACAGGAGTGGTTCAAATTATAGAAAGTTACAGTGTCAGTCCTCTTGTACTTAAGTCGGCATTGTGCCTTTTGTATTAAATTCGGATGCATTTTCTGTGTTTCATCGTCAATTAGTAGGTCCAAGGTATACAGTAAACCTGAAGTGAAGCATCGGAATCTAAAACTGGACTCACAGGAGAGGTTCAAATCATAGAAAGTTAGAGTGTCAGCCCGTATTGAACTTAAGTCGGCATTGGGTTTTTTGAATTTAATTACGATGCAATTCCTGTGGTTCATCGTCAATAAGAAGGTCCAAGGGATACAGTAAACCTTAAGTGAAGCATCGGAATCTAAAATTAGACTCACAGGAGAGGTTCAAATCATAGAAAGTTGGAGTGTCAGCCCTCTTGTACTTAAGTCGGCAGTGTGCTTTTTTTATTAAATTCGGATGCAAATTCTGTGTTTCATCATCAATAAGTAGGTCCAAGGGATACAGTAAACCTGAAGTGAAGCATCGGAATCTAAAACTGGACTCCCAGGTGAGGTCCAAATCATAGAAAGTTTGAGTGTCAGTCCTCAGGTACTTAAGTCGGCATTGTGCCTTTTGTATTAAATTCGGATGCAATTTCTGTGTTTCATCATCAATAAGGAGGTCCAAGGGATATCGTAAACCTGAAGTGAAGCAGCGGAATCTAAAACTGGACTCACAGCAGAGGTTCAAATCATAGAAAGTTAGAGTGTCAGTCCTCTTGTACTTATGTCGGCATTGTGCTTTTTTATTAAATTCGGATACAATTTCTGTGTTTCATCGTCAATAAGAAGGTCCAAGGGATACAGTAAAACTGAAGTGAAGCATCGGAATTTAAAACTCGAGTCACCGGAGAGGTTCGAATCATAGAAAGTTAGAGTGTCAGTCCTCTTGTACTTAAGTCGGCATTGTGCCTTTTGAATTTAATTCCGATGCAATTTCTGTGTTTCATCGTCAATAAGAAAGTCCAAGGAATACAGTAAACCTGAAGTGAAGCATCGGAATCTAAAACTAGACTCACAGGAGAGGTTCAAATTATAGAAAGTTACAGTGTCAGTCCTCTTGTACTTAAGTCGGCATTGTGCCTTTTGTATTAAATTCGGATGCATTTTCTGTGTTTCATCGTCAATTAGTAGGTCCAAGGTATACAGTAAACCTGAAGTGAAGCATCGGAATCTAAAACTGGACTCACAGGAGAGGTTCAAATCATAGAAAGTTAGAGTGTCAGCCCGTATTGAACTTAAGTCGGCATTGGGTTTTTTGAATTTAATTACGATGCAATTCCTGTGTTTCATCGTCAATAAGAAGGTCCAAGGGATACAGTAAACCTGAAGTGAAGCATCGAAATCTAAAACTGGACTCACAGGAGAGGTTCAAATCGTGGAAAGCTAGAGTGTCTGTCCTCTGGTACTTAAGTCGGCATTGTGCCTTTTGAATTTGATTCCGATGCAATTTCTGTGCTTCATCGTCAATAAGAATGTCCCAGGGACACAGTAAACCTGAAGTGAAGCATCGGAATCTAAAACTGGACTCACAGGATAGGTTCAAATCATAGAAAGTTGGAGTGTCAGTCCTCTTGTACTTAAGTCGGCAGTTTGCCTTTTGTATTACGTTCGGATGCAAATTCTGTGTTTCATCATCAATAAGATGGTCTAAGGGATACAGTAAACCTGAAGTGAAGCATCGCAATCTAAAACTGGACTCACAGGTGAGGTTCAAAACATAGAAAGTTAGAGTGTCAGTCCTCTTTTATTTAAGTCTGCATTGTGTCTTTTGTATAAAATTCGGATGCAATTTCTGTGTTTCATCATCAATAAGAAGGTCCAAGGGATATAGTAAACCTGAAGTGAAGCAGCGGAATCTAAAACTGGACTCACAGCAGAGGTTCAAATCATAGAAAGTTAGTGTGTCAGTCCTCTTGTACTTATGTCGGCATTGTGCCTTTTTATTAAATTCGGATGCAATTTCTGTGTTTCATCGTCAATAAGAAGGTCCAAGGGATGCAGTAAACCTGAAGTGAAGCATCGGTATCTAAAGCTGGACTCACAGGATAGGTTCCAATCATAGAGAGTTAGAGTGTCAGTCCTCTTGTACCTAAGTCGGCATTGTGCCTTGTGTATTAAATTCAGATGCAATTTCTGTGTTTCATCATCAAAAAGGAGGTCCAAGGGATATAGTAAACCTGAAGTGAAGCAGCGGAATCTAAAACTGGACTCACAGGAGAGGTTCAAATCATAGAAAGTTGGAGTGTCAGCCCTCTTGTACTTAAGTCGGCAGTGTGCTTTTTTTATTAAATTCGGATGCAAATTCTGTGTTTCATCATCAATAAGTAGGTCCAAGGGATACAGTAAACCTGAAGTGAAGCATCGGAATCTAAAACTGGACTCCCAGGTGAGGTCCAAATCATAGAAAGTTTGAGTGTCAGTCCTCAGGTACTTAAGTCGGCATTGTGCCTTTTGTATTAAATTCGGATGCAATTTCTGTGTTTCATCATCAATAAGGAGGTCCAAGGGATATCGTAAACCTGAAGTGAAGCAGCGGAATCTAAAACTGGACTCACAGCAGAGGTTCAAATCATAGAAAGTTAGAGTGTCAGTCCTCTTGTACTTATGTCGGCATTGTGCTTTTTTATTAAATTCGGATACAATTTCTGTGTTTCATCGTCAATAAGAAGGTCCAAGGGATACAGTAAAACTGAAGTGAAGCATCGGAATTTAAAACTCGAGTCACCGGAGAGGTTCGAATCATAGAAAGTTAGAGTGTCAGTCCTCTTGTACTTAAGTCGGCATTGTGCCTTTTGAATTTAATTCCGATGCAATTTCTGTGTTTCATCGTCAATAAGAAAGTCCAAGGAATACAGTAAACCTGAAGTGAAGCATCGGAATCTAAAACTAGACTCACAGGAGAGGTTCAAATTATAGAAAGTTACAGTGTCAGTCCTCTTGTACTTAAGTCGGCATTGTGGCTTTTGTATTAAATTCGGATGCAATTTCTGTGTTTCATCGTCAATAAGAAGGTCCGAGGGATAGAGTAAACCTGAAGTGAGGCATCGGAATTTAAAACTGGAGTCACAGGAGAGGTTCAAATCATAGAAAGTTAGAGTGTCAGTCCTCTTGTACTTAAGTCGGCAGTGTGCTTTTTTTATTAAATTCGGATGCAAATTCTGTGTTTCATCATCAATAAGTAGGTCCAAGGGATACAGTAAACCTGAAGTGAAGCATCGGAATCTAAAACTGGACTCCCAGGTGAGGTCCAAATCATAGAAAGTTTGAGTGTCAGTCCTCTTGTACTTATGTCGGCATTGTGCTTTTTTATTAAATTCGGATGCAATTTCTGTGTTTCATCGTCAATAAGAAGGTCCAAGGGATACAGTAAAACCGAAGTGAAGCATCGGAATTTAAAACTCGAGTCACCGGAGAGGTTCGAATCATAGAAAGTTAGAGTGTCAGTCCTCTTGTACTTAAGTCGGCATTGTGCCTTTTGAATTTAATTCCGATGCAATTTCTGTGTTTCATCGTCAATAAGAAAGTCCAAGGAATACAGTAAACCTGAAGTGAAGCATCGGAATCTAAAACTAGACTCACAGGAGAGGTTCAAATTATAGAAAGTTACAGTGTCAGTCCTCTTGTACTTAAGTCGGCATTGTGCCTTTTGTATTAAATTCGGATGCATTTTCTGTGTTTCATCGTCAATTAGTAGGTCCAAGGTATACAGTAAACCTGAAGTGAAGCATCGGAATCTAAAACTGGACTCACAGGAGAGGTTCAAATCATAGAAAGTTAGAGTGTCAGCCCGTATTGAACTTATGTCGGCATTGGGTTTTTTGAATTTAATTACGATGCAATTCCTGTGTTTCATCGTCAATAAGAAGGTCCAAGGGATACAGTAAACCTGAAGTGAAGCATCGGAATCTAAAACTGTACTCACAGGAGAGGATCAAATAATAGAAAGTTAGAGTGTCAGTCCTCTTGTACTTAAGTCGGCATTGTGACTTTTGTATTAAATTCAGATGCAATTTCTGTGTTTCATCATCAAAAAGGAGGTCCAAGGGATATAGTAAACGTGAAGTGAAGCGTCGGAATCTAAAACTGGTCTCACAGGAGAGGTTCAAATCATAGAAAGTTAGAGTGTCAGTCCTCTTGTACTTATGTCGGCATTCTGCCTTTGGAATGTAATTCCGATGAAATTTCTGTGTATCATCGTCAATAACAAGGTCCAAGGGATACAGTAAACCTGAAGTGAAGCATCGGAATCTAAAACTAGACTCACAGGAGAGGTTCAAATCATAGAAAGTTGAAGTGTCAGTCCTCTTGTACTTAAGTCGGCAGTGTGCTTTTTTTATTAAATTCGGATGCAAATTCTGTGTTTCATCATCAATAAGTAGGTCCAAGGGATACAGTAAACCTGAAGTGAAGCATCGGAATCTAAAACTGGACTCCCAGGTGAGGTCCAAATCATAGAAAGTTTAGTGTCAGTCCTCAGGTACTTAAGTCGGCATTGTGCCTTTTGTATTAAATTCGGATGCAATTTCTGTGTTTCATCATTAATAAGGAGGTCCAAGGGATATCGTAAACCTGAAGTGAAGCAGCGGAATCTAAAACTGGACTCACAGCAGAGGTTCAAATCATAGAAAGTTAGAGTGTCAGTCCTCTTGTACTTAAGTCGGCATTGTGGCTTTTGTATGAAATTCGGATGCAATTTCTGTGTTTCATCGTCAATAAGAAGGTCCAAGGGATACAGTAAACCTGAAGTGAAGCATCGGAATTTAAAACTGGAGTCACAGGAGAGGTTCAAATCATAGAAAGTTAGAGTGTCAGTCCTCTTGTACTTATGTCGGCATTCTGCCTTTGGAATGTAATTCCGATGAAATTTCTGTGTATCATCGTCAATAACAAGGTCCAAGGGATACAGTAAACCTGAAGTGAAGCATCGGAATCTAAAACTAGACTCACAGGAGAGGTTCAAATCATAGAAAGTTGAAGTGTCAGTCCTCTTGTACTTAAGTCGGCAGTGTGCTTTTTTTATTAAATTCGGATGCAAATTCTGTGTTTCATCATCAATAAGTAGGTCCAAGGGATACAGTAAACCTGAAGTGAAGCATCGGAATCTAAAACTGGACTCCCAGGTGAGGTCCAAATCATAGAAAGTTTAGTGTCAGTCCTCAGGTACTTAAGTCGGCATTGTGCCTTTTGTATTAAATTCGGATGCAATTTCTGTGTTTCATCATTAATAAGGAGGTCCAAGGGATATCGTAAACCTGAAGTGAAGCAGCGGAATCTAAAACTGGACTCACAGCAGAGGTTCAAATCATAGAAAGTTAGAGTGTCAGTCCTCTTGTACTTAAGTCGGCATTGTGGCTTTTGTATGAAATTCGGATGCAATTTCTGTGTTTCATCGTCAATAAGAAGGTCCAAGGGATACAGTAAACCTGAAGTGAAGCATCGGAATCTAAAACTGGACTCCCAGGTGAGGTCCAAATCATAGAAAGTTTGAGTGTCAGTCCTCTTGTACTTATGTCGGCATTGTGCTTTTTTAATAAATTCGGATGCAATTTCTGTGTTTCATCGTCAATAAGAAGGTCCAAGGGATACAGTAAAACTGAAGTGAAGCATCGGAATTTAAAACTCGAGTCACCGGAGAGGTTCGAATCATAGAAAGTTAGAGTGTCAGTCCTCTTGTACTTAAGTCGGCATTGTGCCTTTTGAATTTAATTCCGATGCAATTTCTGTGTTTCATCGTCAATAAGAAAGTCCAAGGAATACAGTAAACCTGAAGTGAAGCATCGGAATCTAAAACTAGACTCACAGGAGTGGTTCAAATTATAGAAAGTTACAGTGTCAGTCCTCTTGTACTTAAGTCGGCATTGTGCCTTTTGTATTAAATTCGGATGCATTTTCTGTGTTTCATCGTCAATTAGTAGGTCCAAGGTATACAGTAAACCTGAAGTGAAGCATCGGAATCTAAAACTGGACTCACAGGAGAGGTTCAAATCATAGAAAGTTAGAGTGTCAGCCCGTATTGAACTTAAGTCGGCATTGGGTTTTTTGAATTTAATTACGATGCAATTCCTGTGGTTCATCGTCAATAAGAAGGTCCAAGGGATACAGTAAACCTGAAGTGAAGCATCGGAATCTAAAATTAGACTCACAGGAGAGGTTCAAATCATAGAAAGTTGGAGTGTCAGCCCTCTTGTACTTAAGTCGGCAGTGTGCTTTTTTTATTAAATTCGGATGCAAATTCTGTGTTTCATCATCAATAAGTAGGTCCAAGGGATACAGTAAACCTGAAGTGAAGCATCGGAATCTAAAACTGGACTCCCAGGTGAGGTCCAAATCATAGAAAGTTTGAGTGTCAGTCCTCAGGTACTTAAGTCGGCATTGTGCCTTTTGTATTAAATTCGGATGCAATTTCTGTGTTTCATCATCAATAAGGAGGTCCAAGGGATATCGTAAACCTGAAGTGAAGCAGCGGAATCTAAAACTGGACTCACAGCAGAGGTTCAAATCATAGTAAGTTAGAGTGTCAGTCCTCTTGTACTTATGTCGGCATTGTGCTTTTTTATTAAATTCGGATACAATTTCTGTGTTTCATCGTCAATAAGAAGGTCCAAGGGATACAGTAAAACTGAAGTGAAGCATCGGAATTTAAAACTCGAGTCACCGGAGAGGTTCGAATCATAGAAAGTTAGAGTGTCAGTCCTCTTGTACTTAAGTCGGCATTGTGCCTTTTGAATTTAATTCCGATGCAATTTCTGTGTTTCATCGTCAATAAGAAAGTCCAAGGAATACAGTAAACCTGAAGTGAAGCATCGGAATCTAAAACTAGACTCACAGGAGAGGTTCAAATTATAGAAAGTTACAGTGTCAGTCCTCTTGTACTTAAGTCGGCATTGTGCCTTTTGTATTAAATTCGGATGCATTTTCTGTGTTTCATCGTCAATTAGTAGGTCCAAGGTATACAGTAAACCTGAAGTGAAGCATCGGAATCTAAAACTGGACTCACAGGAGAGGTTCAAATCATAGAAAGTTAGAGTGTCAGCCCGTATTGAACTTAAGTCGGCATTGGGTTTTTTGAATTTAATTACGATGCAATTCCTGTGTTTCATCGTCAATAAGAAGGTCCAAGGGATACAGTAAACCTGAAGTGAAGCATCGAAATCTAAAACTGGACTCACAGGAGAGGTTCAAATCGTGGAAAGCTAGAGTGTCTGTCCTCTGGTACTTAAGTCGGCATTGTGCCTTTTGAATTTGATTCCGATGCAATTTCTGTGCTTCATCGTCAATAAGAATGTCCCAGGGACACAGTAAACCTGAAGTGAAGCATCGGAATCTAAAACTGGACTCACAGGAGAGGTTCAAATCATAGAAAGTTAGAGTGTCAGCCCGTATATAACTTAAGTCGGCATTGGGTTTTTTGAATTTAATTACGATGCAATTCCTGTGTTTCATCGTCAATAAGAAGGTCCAAGGGATACAGTAAACCTGAAGTGAAGCATCGAAATCTAAAACTGGACTCAGAGGAGAGGTTCAAATCGTAGAAAGTTAGAGTGTCAGTCCTCTTGTACTTAAGTCGGCGTTGTGCCTTTTGTATTAAATTCGGATGCAATTTCTGGGCTTCATCGCCAATAAGAAGGTCCAATGTATACAGTAAACCTGAAGTGAAGCATCGGAATCTAAAACTGGACTCACAGGATAGGTTCAAATCATAGAAAGTTGGAGTGTCAGTCCTCTTGTACTTAAGTCGGCAGTTTGCCTTTTGTATTACGTTCGGATGCAAATTCTGTGTTTCATCATCAATAAGATGGTCTAAGGGATACAGTAAACCTGAAGTGAAGCATCGCAATCTAAAACTGGACTCACAGGTGAGGTTCAAAACATAGAAAGTTAGAGTGTCAGTCCTCTTTTATTTAAGTCTGCATTGTGTCTTTTGTATAAAATTCGGATGCAATTTCTGTGTTTCATCATCAATAAGAAGGTCCAAGGGATATAGTAAACCTGAAGTGAAGCAGCGGAATCTAAAACTGGACTCACAGCAGAGGTTCAAATCATAGAAAGTTAGTGTGTCAGTCCTCTTGTACTTATGTCGGCATTGTGCCTTTTTATTAAATTCGGATGCAATTTCTGTGTTTCATCGTCAATAAGAAGGTCCAAGGGATGCAGTAAACCTGAAGTGAAGCATCGGTATCTAAAGCTGGACTCACAGGATAGGTTCCAATCATAGAGAGTTAGAGTGTCAGTCCTCTTGTACCTAAGTCGGCATTGTGCCTTGTGTATTAAATTCAGATGCAATTTCTGTGTTTCATCATCAAAAAGGAGGTCCAAGGGATATAGTAAACCTGAAGTGAAGCAGCGGAATCTAAAACTGGACTCACAGCAGAGGTTCAAATCATAGAAAGTTAGAGTGTCAGTCCTCTTGTACTTAAGTCGGCATTGTGGCTTTTGTATTAAATTCGGATGCATTTTCTGTGTTTCATCGTCAATAAGAAGGTCCAAGGTATACAGTAAACCTGAAGCGAAGCATCGGAATCTAAAACTGGACTCACAGGAGAGGTACAAATTATAGAAAGTTAGAGCTTCAGTCCTCTTGTACTTATGTCGGCATTGTGCCTCTTGTATTAAATTCAGATGCAATTTCTGTGTTTCATCGTCAATAAGAAGGTCCAAGGGATACAGTAAGCCTGAAGTGAAGCATCGGAATCTAAAACTCGACTCACAGGAGAGGTTCAAATCATAGAAAGGTAGAGTGTCAGTCCTCTTGTACATAAGTCGGTATTGTGCCTTTTGTATTATATTCGGATGCAATTTCTGTGTTTCATCATCAATAAGAAGGTCCAAGGGATACAGTAAACCTGAAGTGAAGCATCGGAATCTATAACTGGACTCACAGGAGAGGTTCAAATCACAGAAAGGTCCAATGTATACAGTAAACTTGAAGTGAAGCATCGGAATCTAAAGCTGGACTCACAGGAGACGTTCAAATCATAGAAAGTTAGAATGTCAGTCATCTTGTACTTAAGTCGGCATTATGCCTTTTGACTTTAATTCCGATGCAGTTTCTGTGTTTGATCGTCAATAAGAAGGTCCAAGGGATACAGTAAACCTAAAAAGAAGCATGGGAAACTAAAACTGGATTCACTGGAGAGGTTCGAATCATAGAAAGGTAGAGTGTCAGTCCTCTTGTACTTAAGTCGGCATTGTGCTTTTTGAATTTAATTCCGATGCAATTTCTGTGCTTCATCGTCAATAAGAAGGTCCCAGGGATACAGTAAACCTGAAGTGAAGCATTGGAATCTAAAGCTGGACACACAGGAGTAGTTCAAATCATAGAAAGTTAGAGTGTCAGTCCTCTTGTACTTAAGTAGGCATTGTGCCTTTTGTATTAAATTCGGATGCAATTTCTGGGCTTCATCGCCGATAACAAGGTCCAATGTATACAGTAAACCAGAAGTGAAGCATCGGAATCTAAAGCTGGACTCACAGGAGAGGTTCAAATCATAGAAAGTTAGAGTGTCAGTCCTCTTGTACTTATGTCGGCATTGTGCATTTTGAATTTAATTCCAAAGCAATTTCTGAGCTTCATCGTCAAGAAGAATGTCCAAGGAATACAATAAACCTGTAGTGTAGCATCGGAATCTAAAACTGGGCTCACAGGAGGGGTTCAATTCATAGAAACTTAGACTGTCTGTCCGTTTTGTACTTAAGTAGGCATTGTGCCTTTTGAATTTAATTCCGATGCAATTTCTGTGTTTCATCGTCAATACGAAGGTCCAAGGGAAACAGTAAACCTGAAGTGAAGCATCGGAATCTAAAACTGGACTCACAGGAGACGTTCAAATCGTAGAAAGTTAGAGTGTCAGTCCTCTGGTACTTAAGTCGGCGTTGTGCCTTTTGAATTTAATTCCGATGCAATTTCTGTGCTTCATCGTCAATAAGAAGGTCCCAAAAATACAGTAAAACTGAAGTGAAGCATCAGAATCTAAAACTGGACTCACAGGAGAGGTTCAAATCATAGAAAGTTAGAGTAACAGTCCTCTTGTACTTAAGTCGGCATTGTGCCTTTTGAATTTAATTCCAATGCAGTTTCTGTGCCTCATCGTCAATAAGAAAGTCCAAGGGATACAGTAAACCTTTGGTGTAGCATCGGAATCTAAAACTGGACTCACAGGAGAGGTTCAAGTCATAGAAAGGTCCAATGTATACAGTAAACGTGAAGCGGAGCATCGGAATCTAAAGCTGGACTCACAGGAGACGTTCAAATCATAGAAAGTTAGAATGTCAGTCCTCTTGTACTTAAGTCGGCCTTGTGCCTTTAGAATTTAATTCCGATGCAATTTCTGTGTTTCATCGTCAATAAGACGGTCCTAGGGAAACAGAAAACCTGAAGAGAAGACTCGGAATCTAAAACTGGACTCACAAGAGAGATTGAAATCATAGAAAGTTAGAGTGTCAGTCCTCTTGTACTTAAGTCGGCATTATGTCTTTTGAATTTAATTCCGATGCAGTTTCTGTGTTTCATCGTCAATAAGAAGGTCCAAGGGATACAGTAAACCTAAAGGGAAGCATCGGAATCTAAAACTGGACTCACAGGAGAGGTTCAAATCATAGAAAGTTAGAGTGTCAGTCCTCTTGTACTTAAGTCGGCATTGTGCCTTTTCAATTTAATTCCAATGCAATTTCTGAGCTTCATCGTCAAGAAGAAGGTCCAAGGGATACAGTAAACCTGAAGTGAATCATCGGAATCTAAAACTGGGCTCACAGGAGGGGTTCAATTCATAGAAAGTTAGAGTGTCATTCCGTTTTGTACTTAAGTCGGCATTGTGCCTTTTGAATTTAATTCCGATGCAAATTTCTGTGTTTCATCGTCAATAAGAAGGTCCAAGGGATACAGTAAACCTGAAGTGAAGCATCGGAATCTAAAACTGGACTCACAGGAGAGGTTCAAATCATAGAAAGTTAGAGTAACAGACCCCTTGTACTTATGTCGGCATTGTGCCTTTTGAATTTCATTCCAATGCAATTTCTGTGCCTCATCGTCAATAAGAAAGTCCAAGGGATACAGTAAACCTTTGGTGAAGCATCGGAATCTAACACTGGACTCACAGGAGAGGTTCAAATCATAGAAAGCTAGAGTGTCAGCCCGTTTTGAACTTAAGTCGGCATTGTGCCTTTTGAATTTAATTCCGATGCAATTCCTGTGTTTCATCGTCAATAAGAAGGTCCAAGGGATACAGTAAACCAGAAGTGAAGCATCGAAATCTAAAACTGGACTCACAGGAGAGGTTCAAATCGTAGAAAGTTAGAATGTCAGTCCTCTTGTACTTAAGTCGGCATTGTGCCTTTTGAATTTAATTCCGATGCAATTTCTGTGCTTCATCGTCAATAAGAAGGTCCCAGGGATACAGTAAACCTGAAGTGAAGCATCGGAATCTAAAGCTGGACACACAGGAGAGGTTCAAATCATAGAAAGTTAGAGTGTCAGTCCTCATGTACTTAAGTCGGCATTGTGCCTTTTGTGTTAAATTCGGATGCAATTTCTGGGCTTCATCGCCAATAAGAAGGTCCAATGTATACAGTAAACCTGAAGTGAAGCATCGGAATCTAAAGCCGGACTCACAGGAGAGGTTCAAATCATAGAAAGTTTGAATGTCAGTCCTCTTGTACTTAAGTCGGCATTGTGCCTTTAGAATTTAATTCCGAGGCAATTTCTGTGTTTCATCGTCAATAAGAAGGTCCAAGGGAAACAGTAAACCTGAAGTGAAGACTCGGAATCTAAAACTGGATTCACAGGAGAGGTTGAAATCATAGAAAGTTGGAGTGTCAGTCCTCTTGTACTTAAGTCGGCATTAAGCCTTTTGAATTTAATTCCGATGCAGTTTCTGTGTTTCATCGTCAATAGGAAGGTCCAAGGGATACACTAAAACCTAAAGAGAAGCATCGGAATCTAACACTGGACTCACAGGAGAGGTTCAAATCATAGAAAGTTAGAGTGTCAGTCCTCTTGTACTTAAGTCGGCATTGTGCCTTTTGAATTTAATTCCAATGCAATTTCTGAGCTTCATCGTCAAGAAGAAGGTCCAAGGGATACAGTAAACCTGAAGTGAAGCATCGGAATCTAAAACTGGGCTCACAGGAGGGGTTCAATTCATAGAAAGTTAGAGTGTCAATCCGTTTTGTACTTAAGTCGGCATTGTGCCTTTTGAATTTAATTCCGATGCAATTTCTGTGTTTCATCGTCAATAAGAAGGCCCAAGGGATACAGTAAACTTGAAGTGAAGCATCGGAATCTAAAACTGGACTCACAGGAGAGGTTCAAATCGTAGAAAGTTAGAGTGTCAGTCCTCTGGTACTTATGTCGGCATTGTGCCTTTTGAATTTAATTCCGATGCAATTTCTGTGCTTCATCGTCAATAAGAAGTTCCCAGGGATACAGTAAACCTGAAGTGAAGCATCAGAATCTAAAACTGGACTCACAGGAGAGGTTCAAATCATTGAGGGTTAGAGTGTCAGGCCTCTTGTACTTAAGTCGGCATTGTGCCTTTTGTATTAAATTCGGATGCAATTTCTGTGTTTCATCGTCAATAACAAGGTCCAAGGGATTCAGTAAACCTGACGTGAAGCATCGGAATCTAAAACTGGACTCACAGGAGAGGTTCAAATCATAGAAAGTTAGAGTGTCAGTCCTCTTGTACTTAAGTCGGCATTGTGCCTTTTGTATTAAATTCGGATGCAATTCCTGTGTTTCATCGTCATTAAGAAGGTCCAAGGGATACAGTAAACCTGAAGTGAAGCAACGGAATCTAAAACTGCACTCATAGGAGAGGTTCAAATCATAGAAAGTTAGAGTATCAGTCCTCTTGTACTTAAGTCGGTATTGTGCCTTTTGTATTAAATTCGGATACAATTTCTGTGTTTCATCATCAATAAGAAGGTCCAAGGGATACAGTATACCTGAAGAGAAGTATCGGAATCTAAATCTGGACTCACAGGAGAGGTTCAAATCATAGAAAGTTAGAATGTCAGTCCTCTTGTACTTAAGTCGGCATTGTGCCTTTAGAATTTAATTCCGAGGCAATTTGTGTTTCATCGTCAATAAGAAGGTCCAAGGGAAACAGTAAACCTGAAGTGAAGATTCGGAATCTAAAACTGGACTCACAGGAGAGGTTGAAATAATAGAAAGTTAGAGTAACAGTCCTCTTGTACTTAAGTCGGCATTGTGCCTTTTGAAAGTAATTCCAATGCAATTTCTGTGCCTCATCGTCAATAAGAAAGTCCAAGGGATACAGTAAACCTTAGGTGAAGCATCGGAATTTAAAACCGGACTCACAGGAGAGGTTCAAATCATTGAAAGTTAGAGTGTCAGCCCGTTTTGAACTTAAGTCGGCATTGTGCCTTTTGAATTTAATTCCGATGCAATTCCTGTGTTTCATCGTCAATACGAAGGTCCAAGGGATACAGTAAACCAGAAGTGAAGCATCGAAATCTAAAACTGGACTCACAGGAGAGGTTCAAATCGTAGAAAGTTAGTGTGTCTGTCCTCTTGTACTTAAGTCGGCATTGTGCCTTTTGAATTTTATTCCGATGCAAATTCTGTGCTTCATCGTCAATAAGAAGGTCCCAGGGATACAGTAAACCTGAAGTGAAGCATCGGAATCTAAAGCTGGACACACAGGAGATGTTCAAATCATAGAAAGTTAGAGTGTAAGTCCTCTTGTACTTAAGTCGGAATTGTGCCTTTTGTGTTAAATTCGGGTGCAATTTCTGGGCTTCATCGCCAATAAGAAGGTCCAAGGGATACAGTAAACCTGAAGTGAAGCATCGGAATCTAAAACTGGGCTCACAGGAGGGGTTCAATTCATAGAAAGTTAGAGTGTCAGTCCGTTTTGTACTTAAGTCGACAATGTGCCTTTTGAATTTAAATCCGATGCAATTTCTGTGTTTCATCGTCAATAAGAAGTTCCCAGGGATACAGTAAACCTGAAGTGAAGCATCAGAATCTAATACTGGACTCACAGGGGAGGTTCAAATCATAGAAAGTTAGAGTGTCAGTCCTCATGTACTTAAGTCGGCATTGTGCCTTTTGAATTTAATTTCGATGCAATTTCTGTGTTTTACCGTCAATAAGAAGGTCGAAGGGAAACAGTAAACCTGAAGTGAAGAATCGTAATCCAAAACTGGAAACACAGGAGAGGTTCAAATCATGGACAGTTAGAGTGTCAGTCCTCTTGTACTTAAGTCGGCATTGTGCCTTTTGTATTAAATTCGGATGCAATTTCTGTGCTTCATCGCCAATAAGAACGTCCAAGCTATACAGTAAACCTGAAGTGAAGCATCGGAATCTAAATCTAGACTCACAAGAAAGGTTCAAATCACAGAAATTTAGTGTCAGTCCTCTTGTACTTAAGACGGCATTGTGCCTTTTGTATTAATTTCGGATGCAATCTCTATGTTTCATCGTCAATAAGAAGGTCCAAGGGATACAGTAAACCCGAAGTGAAGCATCGGAATCTAAAACTGGACTCACAGGAGAGGTTCAAATCATAGAAAGTTAGAGTAACAGTCCTCTTGTACTTATGTCGGCATTGTGCCTTTTGAATTTAATTCCAATGCAATATCTGTGCCTCATCGTCAATAAGAAAGTCCAAGGGATACAGTAAACCTTAGGTGAAGCATCGGAATCTAAAACTGGACTCACAGGAGAGGTTCAAATCATAGAAAGGTAGAGTGTCAGCCCGTTTTGAACTTAAGTCGGCATTGTGCCTTTTGAATTTAATTCCGATGCAATTCCTGTGTTTCATCGTCAATAAGAAGGTCCAAGGGATACAGTAAACCAGAAGTGAAGCATCGAAATCTAAAACTGGACTCACAGGAGAGGTTCAAATCGTAGAAAGTTAGAATGTCTGTCCTCTTGTACCTAGAATGTCTGTCCTCTTGTACTTAAGTCGACATTGTGCCTTTTGAATTTAATTCCGATGCAATTTCTGAGCTTCATCGTCAATAAGAAGGTCCCAGGGATACAGTAAACCTGAAGTGAAGCATCGGAATCTAAAGCTGGAAACACAGGAGAGGTTCAAATCATAGAATGTTAGAGTGTCAGTCCTCTTGTACTTAAGTCGGCATTGTGCCTTTTGTGTTAAATTCGGATGCAATTTCTGGGCTTCATCGCCAATAAGAAGGTCCAATGTATACAGTAAACCTGAAGTGAAGCATCGGAATCTAGAGCTGGACTCACAGGAGTGGTTCAATTCATAGAAAGTTAGAATGTCAGTCCTCTTGTACTTAAGTCGGCATTGTGCCTTTAGAATTTAATTCCGAGGCAATTTCTGTGTCTCATCGTCAATAAGAAGCTCCAAGGGAAACAGTAAACCTGAAGTGAAGACTCGGAATCTAAAACTGGACTCACAGGAGAGGTTGAAATCATAGAAAGTTAGAGTGTCAGTCCTCTTGTACTTAAGTCGGCATTGTGCCTTTTGAATTTAATTCCGATGCAATTTCTGTGCTTCATCGTCAATAAGAAGGTCCCAGGGATACAGTAAACCTGAAGTGAAGCATCGGAATCTAAAGCTGGACACACAGGAGATGTTCAAATCATAGAAAGTTAGAGTGTCAGTCCTCTTGTACTTAAGTCGGAATTGTGCCTTTTGTGTTAAATTCGGATGCAATTTCTGGGCTTCATCGCCAATAAGAAGGTCCAAGGGATACAGTAAACCTGAAGTGAAGCATCGGAATCTAAACTGGGCTCACAGGAGGGGTTCAATTCACAGAAAGTTAGAGTGCCAGTCCGTTTTGTACTTAAGTCGACATTGTGCCTTTTGAATTTAAATCCGATGCAATTTCTGTGTTTCATCGTCAATAAGAAGTACCCAGGGATACAGTAAACCTGAAGTGAAGCATCAGAATCTAAAACTGGACTCACAGGAGAGGTTCAAATCATAGAAAGTTAGAGTGTCAGTCCTCTTGTACTTAAGTCGGCATTGTGCCTTTTGAATTTAATTCCGATGCAATTTCTGTGTTTCACCGTCAATAAGAAGTTCGAAGGGAAACAGTAAACCTGAAGTGAAGAATCGTAATCCAAAACTGGAAACACAGGAGAGGTTCAAATCATGGAAAGTTAGAGTGTCAGTCCTCTTGTACTTAAGTCGGCATTGTGCCTTTTGTATTAAATTCGGATGCAATTTCTGTGCTTCATCGCCAATAAGAACGTCCAAGCTATACAGTAAACCTGAAGTGAAGCATCGGAATCTAAATCTAGACTCACAGGAAAGGTTCAAATCACAGAAATGTAGTGTCAGTCCTCTTGTACTTAAGATGGCATTGTGCCTTTTGTATTAATTTCGGATGCAATCTCTATGTTTCATCGCCAATAAGAAGGTCCAATGTATACAGTAAACCTGAAGTTAAGCATCGGAATCTAAAGCTGGACTCACAGGAGAGGTTCAAATCATAGAAAGTTAGAATGTCAGTCCTCTTGTACTTATGTCGGCATTGTGCTTTTAGACTTTAATTCCGAGACAATTTCTGTGTTTTATCGTCAATAACAAGGTCCAAGGGAAACAGGAAACCTGAAGTGAAGACTCGGAATCTAAAACTGGACTCACAGGAGAGGTTGAAATCATAGAAAGTTAGAGTGTCAGTCCTCTTGTACTTAAGTCGGCATTATGTCTTTTGAATCTAATTCCGATGCAGTTTCTGTGATTCATCGTCAATAAGAAGGTCCAAGGGATACAGTAATCCTAAAGAGAAGCATCGGAATCTAAATCTGGACTAACAGGAGAGGTTCAAATCATAGAAAGTTAGAGTGTCAGTCCTCTTGTACTTAAGTCAGCATTGTGCCTTTTGAATTTAATTCCAATGTAATTTCTGAGCTTCATCGTCAAGAAGAAGGTCCAAGGGATACAGCAAACCTGAAGTGAAGACTCGGAATCTAAAACTGGGCTCACAGGAGGGGTTCAATTCATAGAAAGTTAGAGTGTCAGTCCGCTTTGTACTTAAGTCGGCATTGTGCCTTTTGAATTTAATTCCGATGCAATTTCTGTGTTTCATCGTCAATAAGAAGGTCCAAGGGATACAGTAAACCTGAAGTGAAGCATCGGAATCTAAAACTGGACTCACAGGAGAGGTTCAAATCGTAGAAAGTTAGAGTGTCAGTTCTCTGGTACTTAAGTCGGCATTGTGCCTTTTGAATTTAATTCCGATGCAATTTCTGTGCTTCATCGTCAATAAGAAGTTCCCAGGGATACAGTAAACCTGAAGTGAAGAATCGTAATCAAAAACTCGACTCACAGGAGAGGTTCAAATCACAGAAAGTTAGAGTGTCAGTCCTCTTGTACTTAAGTCGGTATTGTGCCTTTTGTATTAAATTCGGATGCAATTTCTGTGCTTCATCATCAATAACAAGGTTCAAGGGATACAGTAAAAATTGAAGTGAAGCATCGGAATCTAAAACTGGACTCACAGGAGAGGTTCAAATCATGGAAAGTTAGAGTGTCAGTCCTCTTGTACTTAAGTCGGCATTGTGCCTTTTGTATTAAATTCGGATGCAATTTCTGTGCTTCATCGCCAATAAGAACGTCCAAGCTATACAGTAAACCTGAAGTGAAGCATCGGAATCTAAAACTACACTCACAGGAAAGGTTAAAATCATAGAAATTTAGAGTGTCAGTCCTCTTGTACTTAAGTCGGCATGTGCCTTTTGTATTAATTTCGGATGCAATTTCTATGTTTCATCGTCAATGAGAAGGTCCGAGGGATACAGTAAACCCGAATAGAAGCATCGGAATCTAAAACTGGACTCACAGGAGAGGTTCAAATCATTGAGAATAGAGTGTCAGTCCTCTTGTACTTAGATCGACATTGTGCCTTTAGTATTAAATTCGGATGCAATTTCTGTGTTTCATCGTCAATAAGAATGTCCAAGGGATTCAGTAAACCTGACGTGAAGCATCGGATTCTAAAACTGGACTCACAGGAGAGGTTCAAATAATAGAAAGTTAGAGTGTCAGTCCTCTTGTACTTAAGTCGGCATTGTGGTTTTTGAATTTAATTCCAATGCAATTTCTGTGCTTCATCGACAATAAGAAGGTCTTAGGGATACAGTAAACCTGAAGTGAAGCATTGGAATTTAAAACTGGACTCACAGGAGAGGTACAAATCATAGAAAGTTAGAGTGTCAGTCCGTTTTGTACTTAAGTCGGCATTGTGCCTTTTGAATTTAATTCCGATGCAATTTCTGTGCTTCATCGTCAATTAGAAGGTCCAAGGGATACAGTAAACCTGAAGTGAAGCAACGGAATCTAAAAGTGGACGCACAGGAGAGGTTCAAATCATAGAAAGGTAGAGTGTCAGTCCTCTTGTACTTAAGTCGGCATTGTGCCTTTAAAATTTAATTCCGATGCAATTTCTGTGCATCATTGGCAATAAGAAGGTCCAAGGGATAAAGTAAACCTGAAGTGAAGCATCGGAATCCAAATCTGGACCCACAGGAGAGGTTCAAATCATAGAAAGTTAGAGTGTCAGTCCTCTTGTACGTAAGTCGGCATTGTGCCTTTTGAATTTAATTCCGATGCAGTTTCTGTGTTTCATTGTCAATACGAAGGTCCAAGGGATACAGTAAACCTGAGGTGAAGCATCGGAATCTAAAACTGGACTCACAGGAGCGGTTTAAATCATAGAAAGTTAGAGAGTCAATCCTCTTGTACTTAAGTCGGCATTGTGCCTTTTGTATTAAATTCGGATGCAATTTCTGTGCTTCATCACCAATAACAAGGTCTAAGGTATACAGTAAACCTGAAGTGAAGCATCGGAATCTAAAACTGGACTCACAGGAGAGGTTCAAATCATAGATAGTTAGAGTGTCAGTCCTCTTGTACTTAAGTCGGCATTGAGCCTTTTGTATTAAATTCGGATGCAATTTCTGTGTTTCATCGTCAATAAGAAGGTCCAAGGGATACAGTAAACCTGAAGTGAAGCATCGGAATGTAAAACTGGACTCACAGGAGAGTTTCAAATCATTGAGAATAGAGTGTCAGTCCTCTTGTACTTAGATCGACATTGTGCCTTTAGTATTAAATTCGGATGTAATTTCTGTGTTTCATCGTCTATAAGAAGGTCCAAGGGATTCAGTAAACCTGACGTGAAGCATCGGAATCTAAAACTGGACTCACAGGAGAGGTTCAAATCATAGAAAGTTAGAGTGTCAGTCCTCTTGTACTTGAGTCGGCATTGTGGTTTTTGAATTTAATTCCAATGCAATTTCTGTGCTTCATCGACAATAAGAAGGTCCTAGGGATACAGTAAACCTGAAGTGAAGCATCGGAATGTAAATCTGGACTCACAGGAGAGGTTCAAATCATAGAAAGTTAGAGTGTCAGTCCGTTTTGTACTTAAGTCGGCATTGTGCCCTTTTGAATTTAATTCCGATGCAATTTCTGTGTTTCATCGTCAATAAGAAGGTCCAAGGGATACAGTAAACTTGAAGTAAAGCATCGGAATTTAAAACTGGACTCACAGGAGAGGTTCAAATCGTAGAAAGTTAGAGTGTCAGTACTCTTGTACTTAAGTCGGCATTATGCCTTTTGTATTATATTCGGATGCAATTTCTGTGTTTCATCGTCAATAAGAAGGTCCAACGGATAAAGTAAACCTGAAGTGAAACATCGGAATCTAAAACTGGACTCACAGGAGAGGTTCTAATCATAGAAAGTTAGAGTGTCAGTCCTCTTGTACTTAAGTCGGCATTGTGCCTTTCGTATTAAATTCGGATGCAATTTTTGTGCTTCATCGCCAATAAGAAGGTCCAACGGATACAGTAAACCTGAAGTGAAGCGTCGGAATCTAAAACTGGACTCACAGGAGAGGTTCAAATCACAGAAAGTTAGAGTGTCAGGCCTCTTGTACTTAAGTCGGCATTGTGCCTTTGAATTTAGTTCCGATGCAATATCTGTGTTTCTTCGTAAATAAGAGGGTCAAAGGGATACAGTTAACCTGAAATGAAGCATCGGAATCTAAAACTGGACTCACAGGAGCGGTTTAAATCATAGATAGTTAGAGAGTCAATCCTCTTGTACTTACGTCGGCATTGTGCCTTTTGTATTAAATTCGGATACAATTTCTGTGCTTCATCGCCAATAAGAAGGTCCAAGGTATACAGCAAACCTGAAGTGAAGCATCGGAATCTAAAACTGGACTCACAGGAGAGTTTCAAAACATAGAAATTTAGAGTGTCAGTCCTCTTGTACTTAAGTCAGCATTGTGCCTTCTGTATTAAATTCGGATGCAATTTCTGTGTTCCATCGTCAATAAGAAGGTCCCAAAAATACAGTAAAACTGAAGTGAAGCATCAGAATCTAAAACTGGACTCACAGGAGACGTTCAAATCGTAGAAAGTTAGTGTGTCAGTCCTCTGGTACTTAAGTCGGCGTTGTGCCTTTCGAATTTAATTCCGATGCAATTTCTGTGCTTCATCGTCAATAAGAAGGTCCCAAAAATACAGTAAAACTGAAGTGAAGCATCAGAATCTAAAACTGGACTCACAGGAGAGGTTCAAATCATAGAAAGTTAGAGTAACAGTCCTCTTGTACTTAAGTCGGCATTGTGCCTTTTGAATTTAATTCCAATGCAGTTTCTGTGCCTCATCGTCAATAAGAAAGTCCAAGGGATACAGTAAACCTTAGGTGTAGCATCGGAATCTAAAACTGGACTCACAGGAGAGGTACAATTCATAGAAAGGTCCAATGTATACAGTAAACCTGAAGCGGAGCATCGGAATCTAAAGCTGGACTCACAGGAGACGTTCAAATCATAGAAAGTTAGAATGTCAGTCCTCTTGTACTTAAGTCGGCCTTGTGCCTTTAGAATTTAATTCCGATGCAATTTCTGTGTTTCATCGTCAATAAGACGGTCCTAGGGAAACAGAAAACCTGAAGAGAAGACTCGGAATCTAAAACTGGACTCACAAGAGAGATTGAAATCATAGAAAGTTAGAGTGTCAGTCCTCTTGTACTTAAGTCGGCATTATGTCTTTTGAATTTAATTCCGATGCAGTTTCTGTGTTTCATCGTCAATAAGAAGGTCCAAGGGATACAGTAAACCTAAAGGGAAGCATCGGAATCTAAAACTGGACTCACAGGAGAGGTTCAAATCATAGAAAGTTAGAGTGTCAGTCCTCTTGTACTTAAGTCGGCATTGTGCCTTTTCAATTTAATTCCAATGCAATTTCTGAGCTTCATCGTCAAGAAGAAGGTCCAAGGGAAACAGTAAACCAGAAGTGAATCATCGGAATCTAAAACTGGACTCACAGGAGAGGTTCAAATCATAGAAAGCTAGAGTGTCAGCCCGTTTTGAACTTAAGTCGGCATTGTGCCTTTTGAATTTAATTCCGATGCAATTCCTGTGTTTCATCGTCAATAAGAAGGTCCAAGGGATACAGTAAACCAGAAGTGAAGCATCGAAATCTAAAACTGGACTCACAGGAGAGGTTCAAATCGTAGAAAGTTAGAGTGTCAGTCCTCTGGTACTTAAGTCGGCATTGTGCCTTTTGAATTTAATTCCGATGCAATTTCTGTGCTTCATCGTCAATAAGAAGTTCCCAGGGATACAGTAAACCTGAAGTGAAGCATCAGAATCTAAAACTGGACTCACAGGAGAGGTTCAAATCATAGAAAGTTAGAGTGTCAGACCTCTTGCACTTAAGTCGGCATTGTGTCTTTTGAATTTAATTCCGATGCAATTTCTGTGTTTCACCGTCAATAAGAAGGTCCAAGGGAAACAGTAAACCTGAAGTGAAGATTCGTAATCCAAAAATGGACTCACAAGAGAGGTTCAAATCATGGAAAGTTAGAGTGACAGTCCTCCTGTACTTATGTCGGCATTGTGCCTTTTGTATTAAATTCGGATGCAATTTCTGTGCTTCATCGCCAATGAGAACGTCCAAGCTATACAGTAAACCTGAAGTGAAGCATCGGAATCTAAAACTAGACTCACAGGAAAGGTTCAAATCATAGAAATTTAGAGTGTCAGTCCTCTTGTACTTAAGTCGGCATTGTGCCTTTTGTATTAATTTCGGATGCAATTTCTATGTTTCATCGTCAATAAGAAGGTCCAAGGGATACAGTAAACCCGAAGTGAAGCATCGGAATCTAAAACTGGACTCACAGGAGAGGTTCAAATCATTGAGGGTTAGAGTGTCAGGCCTCTTGTACTTAAGTCGGCATTGTGCCTTTTGTATTAAATTCGGATGCAATTTCTGTGTTTCATCGTCAATAAGAAGGTCCAAGGGATTCAGTAAACCTGACGTGAAGCATCGGAATCTAAAACTGGACTCACAGGAGAGGTTCAAATCATAGAAAGTTAGAGTGTCAGTCCTCTTGTACTTAAGTCGGCATTGTGCCTTTTGTATTAAATTCGGATGCAATTCCTGTGTTTCATCGTCAATAAGAAGGTCCAAGGGATACAGTAAACCTGAAGTGAAGCAACGGAATCTAAAACTGCACTCATAGGAGAGGTTCAAATCATAGAAAGTTAGAGTATCAGTCCTCTTGTACTTAAGTCGGTATTGTGCCTTTTGTATTAAATTCGGATACAATTTCTGTGTTTCATCATCAATAAGAAGGTCCAAGGGATACAGTATACCTGAAGAGAAGTATCGGAATCTAAATCTGGACTCACAGGAGAGGTTCAAATCATAGAAAGTTAGAATGTCAGTCCTCTTGTACTTAAGTCGGCATTGTGCCTTTAGAATTTAATTCCGAGGCAATTTGTGTTTCATCGTCAATAAGAAGGTCCAAGGGAAACAGTAAACCTGAAGTGAAGATTCGGAATCTAAAACTGGACTCACAGGAGAGGTTGAAATAATAGAAAGTTAGAGTAACAGTCCTCTTGTACTTAAGTCGGCATTGTGCCTTTTGAAAGTAATTCCAATGCAATTTCTGTGCCTCATCGTCAATAAGAAAGTCCAAGGGATACAGTAAACCTTAGGTGAAGCATCGGAATTTAAAACCGGACTCACAGGAGAGGTTCAAATCATTGAAAGTTAGAGTGTCAGCCCGTTTTGAACTTAAGTCGGCATTGTGCCTTTTGAATTTAATTCCGATGCAATTCCTGTGTTTCATCGTCAATACGAAGGTCCAAGGGATACAGTAAACCAGAAGTGAAGCATCGAAATCTAAAACTGGACTCACAGGAGAGGTTCAAATCGTAGAAAGTTAGTGTGTCTGTCCTCTTGTACTTATGTCGGCATTGTGCCTTTTGAATTTAATTCCGATGGAATTTCTGTGCTTCATCGTCAATAAGAAGGTCCCAGGGATACAGTAAACCTGAAGTGAAGCATCGGAATCTAAAGCTGGACACACAGGAGATGTTCAAATCATAGAAAGTTAGAGTGTAAGTAGTCTTGTACTTAAGTCGGAATTGTGCCTTTTGTGTTAAATTCGGGTGCAATTTCTGGGCTTCATCGCCAATAAGAAGGTCCAAGGGATACAGTAAACCTGAAGTGAAGCATCGGAATCTAAAACTGGGCTCACAGGAGGGGTTCAATTCATAGAAAGTTAGAGTGTCAGTCCGTTTTGTACTTAAGTCGACAATGTGCCTTTTGAATTTAAATCCGATGCAATTTCTGTGTTTCATCGTCAATAAGAAGTTCCCAGGGATACAGTAAACCTGAAGTGAAGCATCAGAATCTAAAACTGGACTCACAGGAGAGGTTCAAATCATAGAAAGTTAGAGTGTCAGTCCTCATGTACTTAAGTCGGCATTGTGCCTTTTGAATTTAATTTCGATGCAATTTCTGTGTTTTACCGTCAATAAGAAGGTCGAAGGGAAACAGTAAACCTGAAGTGAAGAATCGTAATCCAAAACTGGAAACACAGGAGAGGTTCAAATCATGGACAGTTAGAGTGTCAGTCCTCTTGTACTTAAGTCGGCATTGTGCCTTTTGTATTAAATTCGGATGAAATTTCTGTGCTTCATCGCCAATAAGAACGTCCAAGCTATACAGTAAACCTGAAGTGAAGCATCGGAATCTAAATCTAGACTCACAAGAAAGGTTCAAATCACAGAAATTTAGTGTCAGTCCTCTTGTACTTAAGACGGCATTGTGCCTTTTGTATTAATTTCGGATGCAATCTCTATGTTTCATCGTCAATAAGAAGGTCCAAGGGATACAGTAAACCCGAAGTGAAGCATCGGAATCTAAAACTGGACTCACAGGAGAGGTTCAAATCATAGAAAGTTAGAGTAACAGTCCTCTTGTACTTATGTCGGCATTGTGCCTTTTGAATTTAATTCCAATGCAATATCTGTGCCTCATCGTCAATAAGAAAGTCCAAGGGATACAGTAAACCTTAGGTGAAGAATCGGAATCTAAAACTGGACTCACAGGAGAGGTTCAAATCATAGAAAGGTAGAGTGTCAGCCCGTTTTGAACTTAAGTCGGCATTGTGCCTTTTGAATTTAATTCCGATGCAATTCCTGTGTTTCATCGTCAATAAGAAGGTCCAAGGGATACAGTAAACCAGAAGTGAAGCATCGAAATCTAAAACTGGACTCACAGGAGAGGTTCAAATCGTAGAAAGTTAGAATGTCTGTCCTCTTGTACCTAGAATGTCTGTCCTCTTGTACTTTAGTCGGCATTGTGCCTTTTGAATTTAATTCCGATGCAATTTCTGAGCTTCATCGTCAATAAGAAGGTCCCAGGGATACAGTAAACCTGAAGTGAAGCATCGGAATCTAAAGCTGGAAACACAGGAGAGGTTCAAATCATAGAAAGTTAGAGTGTCAGTCCTCTTGTACTTAAGTCGGCATTGTGCCTTTTGTGTTAAATTCGGATGCAATTTCTGGGCTTCATCGCCAATAAGAAGGTCCAATGTATACAGTAAACCTGAAGTGAAGCATCGGAATCTAGAGCTGGACTCACAGGAGAGGTTCAATTCATAGAAAGTTAGAATGTCAGTCCTCTTGTACTTAAGTCGGCATTGTGCCTTTAGAATTTAATTCCGAGGCAATTTCTGTGTCTCATCGTCAATAAGAAGCTCCAAGGGAAACAGTAAACCTGAAGTGAAGACTCGGAATCTAAAACTGGACTCACAGGAGAGGTTGAAATCATAGAAAGTTAGAGTGTCAGTCCTCTTGTACTTAAGTCGGCATTGTGCCTTTTGAATTTAATTCCGATGCAATTTCTGTGCTTCATCGTCAATAAGAAGGTCCCAGGGATACAGTAAACCTGAAGTGAAGCATCGGAATCTAAAGCTGGACACACAGGAGATGTTCAAATCATAGAAAGTTAGAGTGTCAGTCCTCTTGTACTTAAGTCGGAATTGTGCCTTTTGTGTTAAATTCGGATGCAATTTCTGGGCTTCATCGCCAATAAGAAGGTCCAAGGGATACAGTAAACCTGAAGTGAAGCATCGGAATCTAAAACTGGGCTCACAGGAGGGGTTCAATTCACAGAAAGTTAGAGTGCCAGTCCGTTTTGTACTTAAGTCGACATTGTGCCTTTTGAATTTAAATCCGATGCAATTTCTGTGTTTCATCGTCAATAAGAAGTTCCCAGGGATACAGTAAACCTGAAGTGAAGCATCAGAATCTAAAACTGGACTCACAGGAGAGGTTCAAATCATAGAAAGTTAGAGTGTCAGTCCTCTTGTACTTAAGTCGGCATTGTGCCTTTTGAATTTAATTCCGATGCAATTTCTGTGTTTCACCGTCAATAAGAAGTTCGAAGGGACACAGTAAACCTGAAGTGAAGAATCGTAATCCAAAACTGGAAACACAGGAGAGGTTCAAATCATGGAAAGTTAGAGTGTCAGTCCTCTTGTACTTATGTCGGCATTGTGCCTTTTGTATTAAATTCGGATGCAATTTCTGTGCTTCATCGCCAATAAGAACGTCCAAGCTATACAGTAAACCTGAAGTGAAGCATCGGAATCTAAGTCTAGACTCACAGGAAAGGTTCAAATCACAGAAATTTAGTGTCAGTCCTCTTGTACTTAAGATGGCATTGTGCCTTTTGTATTAATTTCGGATGCAATCTCTATGTTTCATCGCCAATAAGAAGGTCCAATGTATACAGTAAACCTGAAGTTAAGCATCGGAATCTAAAGCTGGACTCACAGGAGAGGTTCAAATCATAGAAAGTTAGAATGTCAGTCCTCTTGTACTTATGTCGGCATTGTGCTTTTAGACTTTAATTCCGAGGCAATTTCTGTGTTTTATCGTCAATAACAAGGTCCAAGGGAAACAGGAAACCTGAAGTGAAGACTCGGAATCTAAAACTGGACTCACAGGAGAGGTTGAAATCATAGAAAGTTAGAGTGTCAGTCCTCTTGTACTTAAGTCGGCATTATGTCTTTTGAATCTAATTCCGATGCAGTTTCTGTGATTCATCGTCAATGAGAAGGTCCAAGGGATACAGTAATCCTAAAGAGAAGCATCGGAATCTAAATCTGGACTAACAGGAGGGGTTCAAATCATAGAAAGTTAGAGTGTCAGTCCTCTTGTACTTAAGTCAGCATTGTGCCTTTTGAATTTAATTCCAATGTAATTTCTGAGCTTCATCGTCAAGAAGAAGGTCCAAGGGATACAGCAAACCTGAAGTGAAGACTCGGAATCTAAAACTGGGCTCACAGGAGGGGTTCAATTCATAGAAAGTTAGAGAGTCAGTCCGCTTTGTACTTAAGTCGGCATTGTGCCTTTTGAATTTAATTCCGATGCAATTTCTGTGTTTCATCGTCAATAAGAAGGTCCAAGGGATACAGTAAACCTGAAGTGAAGCATCGGAATCTAAAACTGGACTCACAGGAGAGGTTCAAATCGTAGAAAGTTAGAGTGTCAGTTCTCTGGTACTTAAGTCGGCATTGTGCCTTTTGAATTTAATTCCGATGCAATTTCTGTGCTTCATCGTCAATAAGAAGTTCCCAGGGATACAGTAAACCTGAAGTGAAGAATCGTAATCAAAAACTCGACTCACAGGAGGGGTTCAAATCACAGAAAGTTAGAGTGTCAGTCCTCTTGTAATTAAGTCGGTATTGTGCCTTTTGTATTAAATTCGGATGCAATTTCTGTGCTTCATCATCAATAACAAGGTTCAAGGGATACAGTAAAAATTGAAGTGAAGCATCGGAATCTAAAACTGGACTCACAGGAGAGGTTCAAATCATGGAAAGTTAGAGTGTCAGTCCTCTTGTACTTAAGTCGGCATTGTGCCTTTTGTATTAAATTCGGATGCAATTTCTGTGCTTCATCGCCAATAAGAACGTCCAAGCTATACAGTAAACCTGAAGTGAAGCATCGGAATCTAAAACTACACTCACAGGAAAGGTTAAAATCATAGAAATTTAGAGTGTCAGTCCTCTTGTACTTAAGTCGGCATTGTGCCTTTTGTATTAAATTCGGATGTAATTTCTATGTTTCATCGTCAATGAGAAGGTCCGAGGGATACAGTAAACCCGAATAGAAGCATCGGAATCTAAAACTGGACTCACAGGAGAGGTTCAAATCATTGAGAATAGAGTGTCAGTCCTCTTGTACTTAGATCGACATTGTGCCTTTAGTATTAAATTCGGATGCAATTTCTGTGTTTCATCGTCAATAAGAATGTCCAAGGGATTCAGTAAACCTGACGTGAAGCATCGGATTCTAAAACTGGACTCACAGGAGAGGTTCAAATAATAGAAAGTTAGAGTGTCAGTCCTCTTGTACTTAAGTCGGCATTGTGGTTTTTGAATTTAATTCCAATGCAATTTCTGTGCTTCATCGACAATAAGAAGGTCTTAGGGATACAGTAAACCTGAAGTGAAGCATTGGAATTTAAAACTGGACTCACAGGAGAGGTACAAATCATAGAAAGTTAGAGTGTCAGTCCGTTTTGTACTTAAGTCGGCATTGTGCCTTTTGAATTTAATTCCGATGCAATTTCTGTGCTTCATCGTCGATAAGAAGGTCCAAGGGATACAGTAAACCTGAAGTGAAGCAACGGAATCTAAAAGTGGACGCACAGGAGAGGTTCAAATCATAGAAAGGTAGAGTGTCAGTCCTCTTGTACTTAAGTCGGCATTGTGCCTTTAAAATTTAATTCCGATGCAATTTCTGTGCATCATTGTCAATAAGAAGGTTCAAGGGATAAAGTAAACCTGAAGTGAAGCATCGGAATCCAAATCTGGACCCACAGGAGAGGTTCAAATCATAGAAAGTTAGAGTGTCAGTCCTCTTGTACGTAAGTCGGCATTGTGCCTTTTGAATTTAATTCCGATGCAGTTCCTGTGTTTCATTGTCAATACGAAGGTCCAAGGGATACAGTAAACCTGAGGTGAAGCATCGGAATCTAAAACTGGACTCACAGGAGCGGTTTAAATCATAGAAAGTTAGAGAGTCAATCCTCTTGTACTTAAGTCGGCATTGTGCCTTTTGTATTAAATTCGGATGCAATTTCTGTGCTTCATCGTCAATAAGAAGGTCCAAGGGATACAGTAAACCTGAAGTGAAGCATCGGAATGTAAAACTGGACTCACAGGAGAGTTTCAAATCATTGAGAATAGAGTGTCAGTCCTCTTGTACTTAGATCGACATTGTGCCTTTAGTATTAAATTCGGATGTAATTTCTGTGTTTCATCGTCTATAAGAAGGTCCAAGGGATTCAGTAAACCTGACGTGAAGCATCGGAATCTAAAACTGGACTCACAGGAGAGGTTCAAATCATAGAAAGTTAGAGTGTCAGTCCTCTTGTACTTAAGTCGGCATTGTGGTTTTTGAATTTAATTCCAATGCAATTTCTGTGCTTCATCGACAATAAGAAGGACCTAGGGATACAGTAAACCTGAAGTGAAGCATCGGAATCTAAATCTGGACTCACAGGAGAGGTTCAAATCATAGAAAGTTAGAGTGTCAGTCCGTTTTGTACTTAAGTCGGCATTGTGCCCTTTTGAATTTAATTCCGATGCAATTTCTGTGTTTCATCGTCAATAAGAAGGTCCAAGGGATACAGTAAACTTGAAGTAAAGCATCGGAATTTAAAACTGGACTCACAGGAGAGGTTCAAATCGTAGAAAGTTAGAGTGTCAGTCCTCTTGTACTTAAGTCGGCATTATGCCTTTTGTATTATATTCGGATGCAATTTCTGTGTTTCATCGTCAATAAGAAGGTCCAACGGATAAAGTAAACCTGAAGTGAAACATCGGAATCTAAAACTGGACTCACAGGAGAGGTTCTAATCATAGAAAGTTAGAGTGTCAGTCCTCTTGTACTTAAGTCGGCATTGTGCCTTTCGTATTAAATTCGGATGCAATTTTTGTGCTTCATCGCCAATAAGAAGGTCCAACGGATACAGTAAACCTAAAGTGAAGCGTCGGAATCTAAAACTGGACTCACAGGAGAGGTTCAAATCACAGAAAGTTAGAGTGTCAGGCCTCTTGTACTTAAGTCGGCATTGTGCCTTTGAATTTAGTTCCGATGCAATATCTGTGTTTCATCGTAAATAAGAAGGTCAAAGGGATACAGTTAACCTGAAATGAAGCATCGGAATCTAAAACTTGACTCACAGGAGCGGTTTAAATCATAGATAGTTAGAGAGTCAATCCTCTTGTACTTACGTCGGCATTGTGCCTTTTGTATTAAATTCGGATGCAATTTCTGTGCTTCATCGCCAATAAGAAGGTCCAAGGTATACAGCAAACCTGAAGTGAAGCATCGGAATCTAAAACTGGACTCACAGGAGAGTTTCAAAACATAGAAATTTAGAGTGTCAGTCCTCTTGTACTTAAGTCAGCATTGTGCCTTCTGTATTAAATTCGGATGCAATTTCTGTGTTCCATCGTCAATAAGAAGGTCCAACGGATACAGTAAACCTGAAGTGAAGCATCGGAATCTAAAACAGGACCCACAGCAGAGGTTTAAATCAAGGAAAGTTAGAGTGTCAGTCCTCTTGTACTTAAGTCGGCATTGTGCCCTTTGTATTAAATTCGGATGCAATTTCTGTGTTTTATCGCCAATAAGAAGGTCCAAGGGATACAGTAAACCTGAAGTGAAGCATCGGAATCTAAAACTGGACTCAAAGGAGAGGTTCAAATCATAGAAAGTTAGAGTGTCAGTCCTCCTGTACATAAGCCGGTATTGTGCATTTTGTATTAAATTCGGATGCAAATTCTGTGTTTCATCATCAACAAGAAGGTCCAAGGGATACAGTAAACCTGAAGTGAAGCATCGGAATCGAGAACTGGACTCACAGGAGAAGTTCAAATCATAGAAAGTTAGAGTGTCAGTCCTCTTGTACTTAAGTCGGCTTTGTGCCTTTTAAATTTAATTCCGATGCAATTTCTGTGCATCATTGTCAATAAGAAGGTCCAAGGGATACAGCAAACCTGAAGTGAAGCATCGGAATCAGAAACTGGACTCACAGGAGAGGTTCAAATCATAGAAAGTTAGTGTGTCAGTCCTCTTGTACGTAAGTCGGCATTGTGCCTTTTGAATTTAATTGCGATGCAGTTTCTGTGTTTCATCGTCAATACGAAGGTCCAAGGGATACAGTAAACCTGAAGTGAAGCATCGGAATCTAAAACTGGACTCACAGGACAGGTTCTAATCATAGAAAGTTAGAGTGTCAGTCCTCTTGTACTTAAGCCGGCATTGTGCCTTTTGTAAATAATTCGGATGCAAATTCAGTGTTTCTTCGTCAATAAGAAGGTCCAAGGGATACAGTAAACCTGAAGTGAAGCGTCGGAATCTAAAACTGGACTCACAGGAGAGGTTCAAATCATAGAGAGTTAGAGTGTCGGTCCCCTTGTACTTATGTCGGCATTGTGCCTTTTGAATTTAATTGCAATGCAATTTCTGTGTTTCATCGTCAATAAGATGGTCGAAGGGATACAGTAAACCTGAAGTAAAGCAACGGAATCTAAAACTTGACTCACAGGAGCGGTTCAAATCATAGAAAGTTAGAGTGTCAATCCACTTGTACTTAAGTCGGCATTGTGCCTTTTATATTAAATTCGATTGCAATTTCTGTGCTTCATCGCCAATAAGAGGGTCCAAGGTATACAGTAAACCTGAAGTGAAGCATCGGAATCTAAATCTGGACTCACAGGGGAGCTTCAAATCATTGAAATTTAGGGTGTCAGTCCACTTGTACTTAAGTCGGCATTATGCCTTTTGTATTAAATTCGGATGCAATTTCTGTGCTTCATCGCCAATAAGAAGGTCCAAGGGATACAGTAAACCTGAAGTGAGGCATCGGAATCTAAAACTGGACTCAAAGGAGAGGTTCAAATCATAGAAAGTTAGAGTGTCAGTCCTATTGTACATAAGCCGGTATTGAGCCTTTTGTATTATATTCGGAAGCAATTTCTATGTTTCATCATCTATAAGAAGGTCCAAGCGATACAGTAAACCTGAAGTGAAGCATCGGAATCTAAAACTGGACTCACAGGAGAGGTTCAAATCATTGAGAATAGAGTGTCAGTCCTCTTGTACTTAGATCGACATTGTGCCTTTAGTATTAAATTCGGATGCAATTTCTGTGTTTCATCGTCAATAAGAATGTCTAAGGGGTTCAGTAAAGCTGACGTGAAGCATCGGATTCTAAAACTGGACTCACAGGAGAGGTTCAAATAATAGAAAGTTAGAGTGTCAGTCCTCTAGTACTTAAGTCGGCATTGTGGTTTTTGAATTCAATTCCAATGCAATTTCTGTGCTTCATCGACAATAAGAAGGTCCTAGGGATACAGTAAACCTGAAGTGAAGCATCGGAATTTAAAACTGGACTCACAGGAGAGGTTCAAATCATAGAAAGTTAGAGTGTCAGTCCGTTTTGTACTTAAGTCGGCATTGTGCCTTTTGAATTTAATTCCGATGCAATTTCTGTGTTTCATCGTCAATACGAAGGTCCAAGGGATACAGTAATCTTGAAGTAAACCATCGGAATCTAAAACTGGACTCAAAGGAGAGGTTCAAATCATAGAAAGTTAGAGTGTCAGTGCTCCTGTACATAAGCCGGTATTGTGCATTTTGTATTAAATTCGGATGCAAATTCTGTATTTCATCATCAGCAAGAAGGTCCAAGGGATACAGTAAACCTGAAGTGAAGCATCGGAATCGAAAACTGGACTCACAGGAGAAGTTTAAATCATAGAAAGTTAGAGTGTCAGTCCTCTTGTACTTAAGTCGGCATTGTGCTTTTTGAATTTAATTCCGATGCAGATTCTGTGTTTCATCGTCAATAAGAAGGTCCAAGGGATACAGTAAACCTGAAGTGAAGCAACGGAATCTAAAAGTGGACTCACAGGAGAGGTTCAAATCATAGAAAGGTAGAGTGTCAGTCCTCTTGTACTTAAGTCGGCATTGTGCCTTTAAAATTTAATTCCGATGCAATTTCTGTGCATCATTGTCAATAAGAAGGTCCAAGGGATAAAGTAAACCTGAAGTGAAGCATCGGAATCCAAAACTGGACCCACAGGAGAGGTTCAAATCATAGAAAGTTAGAGTGTCAGTCCTCTTGTACGTAAGTCGGCATTGTGCCTTTTGAATTTAATTCCGATGCAGTTTCTGTGTTTCATTGTCAATACGAAGGTCCAAGGTATACAGCAAACCTGAAGTGAAGCATCGGAATCTAAAACTGGACTCACAGGAGAGTTTCAAAACATAGAAATTTAGAGTGTCAGTCCTCTTGTACTTAAGTCAGCATTGTGCCTTCTGTATTAAATTCGGATGCAATTTCTGTGTTCCATCGTCAATAAGAAGGTCCAACGGATACAGTAAACCTGAAGTGAAGCATCGGAATCTAAAACAGGACCCACAGCAGAGGTTTAAATCAAGGAAAGTTAGTGTGTAAGTCCTGTTGTACTTAAGTCGGCATTGTGCCCTTTGTATTAAATTCGGATGCAATTTCTGTGTTTTATCGCCAATAAGAAGGTCCAAGGGATACAGTAAACCTGAAGTGAAGCATCGGAATCTAAAACTGGACTCAAAGGAGAGGTTCAAATCATAGAAAGTTAGAGTGTCAGTCCTCCTGTACATAAGCCGGTATTGTGCATTTTGTATTAAATTCGGATGCAAATTCTGTGTTTCATCATCAACAAGAAGGTCCAAGGGATACAGTAAACCTGAAGTGAAGCATCGGAATCGAGAACTGGACTCACAGGAGAAGTTCAAATCATAGAAAGTTAGAGTGTCAGTCCTCTTGTACTTAAGTCGGCTTTGTGCCTTTTAAATTTAATTCCGATGCAATTTATGTGCATCATTGTCAATAAGAAGGTCCAAGGGATACAGCAAACCTGAAGTGAAGCATCGGAATCAGAAACTGGACTCACAGGAGAGGTTCAAATCATAGAAAGTTAGTGTGTCAGTCCTCTTGTACGTAAGTCGGCATTGTGCCTTTTGAATTTAATTGCGATGCAGTTTCTGTGTTTCATCGTCAATACGAAGGTCCAAGGGATACAGTAAACCTGAAGTGAAGCATCGGAATCTAAAACTGGACTCACAGGACAGGTTCTAATCATAGAAAGTTAGAGTGTCAGTCCTCTTGTACTTAAGCCGGCATTGTGCCTTTTGTAAATAATTCGGATGCAAATTCAGTGTTTCTTCGTCAATAAGAAGGTCCAAGGGATACAGTAAACCTGAAGTGAAGCGTCGGAATCTAAAACTGGACTCACAGGAGAGGTTCAAATCATAGAGAGTTAGAGTGTCGGTCCCCTTGTACTTATGTCGGCATTGTGCCTTTTGAATTTAATTGCAATGCAATTTCTGTGTTTCATCGTCAATAAGATGGTCGAAGGGATACAGTAAACCTGAAGTAAAGCAACGGAATCTAAAACTTGACTCACAGGAGCGGTTCAAATCATAGAAAGTTAGAGTGTCAATCCACTTGTACTTAAGTCGGCATTGTGCCTTTCATATTAAATTCGATTGCAATTTCTGTGCTTCATCGCCAATAAGAGGGTCCAAGGTATACAGTAAACCTGAAGTGAAGCATCGGAATCTAAATCTGGACTCACAGGGGAGGTTCAAATCATTGAAATTTAGGGTGTCAGTCCACTTGTACTTAAGTCGGCATTATGCCTTTTGTATTAAATTCGGATGCAATTTCTGTGCTTCATCGCCAATAAGAAGGTCCAAGGTATACAGTAAACCTGAAGTGAAGCATCGGAATCTAAAACTGGACTCACAGGAGAGGTTCAAATCATAGAAATTTAGAGTGTCAGTCCTCTTGTACTTAAGTCGGCATTGTGCCTTTTGTATTAAATTTGGATGCAATTTCTGTGTTTCAACGTCAATAAGAAGGTCCAAGGGATACAGTAAACCTGAAGTGAGGCATCGGAATCTAAAACTGGACTCAAAGGAGAGGTTCAAATCATAGAAAGTTAGAGTGTCAGTCCTATTGTACATAAGCCGGTATTGAGCCTTTTGTATTATATTCGGAAGCAATTTCTATGTTTCATCATCTATAAGAAGGTCCAAGCGATACAGTAAACCTGAAGTGAAGCATCGGAATCTAAAACTGGACTCACAGGAGAGGTTCAAATCATTGAGAATAGAGTGTCAGTCCTCTTGTACTTAGATCGACATTGTGCCTTTAGTATTAAATTCGGATGCAATTTCTGTGTTTCATCGTCAATAAGAATGTCTAAGGGATTCAGTAAAGCTGACGTGAAGCATCGGATTCTAAAACTGGACTCACAGGAGAGGTTCAAATAATAGAAAGTTAGAGTGTCAGTCCTCTAGTACTTAAGTCGGCATTGTGGTTTTTGAATTCAATTCCAATGCAATTTCTGTGCTTCATCGACAATAAGAAGGTCCTAGGGATACAGTAAACCTGAAGTGAAGCATCGGAATTTAAAACTGGACTCACAGGAGAGGTTCAAATCATAGAAAGTTAGAGTGTCAGTCCGTTTTGTACTTAAGTCGGCATTGTGCCTTTTGAATTTAATTCCGATGCAATTTCTGTGTTTCATCGTCAATACGAAGGTCCAAGGGATACAGTAATCTTGAAGTAAACCATCGGAATCTAAAACTGGACTCAAAGGAGAGGTTCAAATCATAGAAAGTTAGAGTGTCAGTGCTCCTGTACATAAGCCGGTATTGTGCATTTTGTATTAAATTCGGATGCAAATTCTGTATTTCATCATCAGCAAGAAGGTCCAAGGGATACAGTAAACCTGAAGTGAAGCATCGGAATCGAAAACTGGACTCACAGGAGAAGTTTAAATCATAGAAAGTTAGAGTGTCAGTCCTCTTGTACTTAAGTCGGCATTGTGCTTTTTGAATTTAATTCCGATGCAGATTCTGTGTTTCATCGTCAATAAGAAGGTCCAAGGGATACAGTAAACCTGAAGTGAAGCAACGGAATCTAAAAGTGGACTCACAGGAGAGGTTCAAATCATAGAAAGGTAGAGTGTCAGTCCTCTTGTACTTAAGTCGGCATTGTGCCTTTAAAATTTAATTCCGATGCAATTTCTGTGCATCATTGTCAATAAGAAGGTCCAAGGGATAAAGTAAACCTGAAGTGAAGCATCGGAATCCAAAACTGGACCCACAGGAGAGGTTCAAATCATAGAAAGTTAGAGTGTCAGTCCTCTTGTACGTAAGTCGGCATTGTGCCTTTTGAATTTAATTCCGATGCAGTTTCTGTGTTTCATTGTCAATACGAAGGTCCAAGGGATACAGTAAACCTGAGGTGAAGCATCGGAATCTAAAACTGGACTCACAGGAGCGGTTTAAATCATAGAAAGTTAGAGAGTCAATCCTCTTGTACTTAAGTCGGCATTGTGCCTTTTGTATTAAATTCGGATGCAATTTCTGTGCCTCATCACCAATAACAAGGTCCAAGGTATACAGTAAACCTGAAGTGAAGCATCGGAATCTAAAACTGGACTCACAGGAGAGGTTCAAATCATAGAAAGTTAGAGTGTCAGTCCTCTTGTACTTAAGACGGCATTGAGCCTTTTGTATTAAATTCGGATGCAATTTCTGTGCCTCATCACCAATAACAAGGTCCAAGGGATACAGTAAACCTGAAGTGAAGCATCGGAATGTAAAACTGGACTCACAGGAGAGTTTCAAATCATGAGAATAGAGTGTCAGTCCTCTTGTAGTTAGATCGACATTGTGCTTTTAGTATTAAATTCGGATGCAATTTCTGTGTTTCATCGTCAATAAGAAGGTCCAAGGGATTCAGTAAACCTGACGTGAAGCGTCGGAATCTAAAACTGGACTCACAGGAGAGGTTCAAATCATTGAAAGTTAGAGTGTCAGTCCTCTTGTACTTAAGTCGGTATTGTGGTTTTTGAATTTAATTCCAGTGCAATTTCTGTGCTTCATCGACAATAAGAAGGTCCTAGGGATACAGTAAACCTGAAGTGAAACATCGGAATCTAAAACTGGACTCACAGGAGAGGTTCAAATCATAGAAAGTTAGAGTGTCAGTCCGTTTTGTACTTAAGTCGGCATTGTGCCCTTTTGAATTTAATTCCGATGCAATTTCTGTGTTTCATCGTCAATAAGAAGGTCCAAGGGATAGAGTAAACTTGAAGTAAAGCATCGGAATTTAAAAGTGGACTCACAGGAGAGGATCAAATCGTAGAAAGTTAGAGTGTCAGTCCTCTTGTACTTAAGTCGGCATTATGCCTTTTGTATTATATTCGGATGCAATTTCTGTGTTTCATCGTCAATAAGAAGGTCCAACGGATAAAGTAAACCTGAAGTGAAGCATCGGAATCTAAAACTGGACTCACAGGAGAGGTCCTAATCATAGAAAGTTAGAGTGTCAGTCCTCTTGTACTTAAGTCGGCATTGTGCCTTTCGTATTAAATTCGGATGCAATTTTTGTGCTTCATCGCCAATAAGAAGGTCCAACGGATACAGTAAACCTGAAGTGAAGCGTCGGAATCTAAAACTGGACTCACAGGAGAGGTTCAAATCACAGAAAGTTAGAGTGTCAGGCCTCTTGTACTTAAGTCGGCATTGTGCCTTTTGAATTTAGTTCCGATTCAATATCTGTGTTTAATCGTGAATAAGAAGGTCAAAGGGATACAGTTAACCTGAAGTGAAGCATCGGAATCTAAAACTGGACTTACACGAGCGGTTTAAATCATAGATAGTTAGAGTGTCAATCCTCTTGTACTTATGTCGGCATTGTGCCTTTTGTATTAAATTCGGATGCAATTTCTGTGCTTCATCGCCAATAAGAAGGTCCAAGGTATACAGTAAACCTGAAGTGAAGCATCGGAATCTAAAACTGGACTCACAGGAGAGGTTCAAAGCATAGATATTTAGAGTGTCAGTCCTCTTGTACTTAAGTCAGCATTGTGCCTTCTGTATTAAATTCTGATGCAATTTCTGTGTTCCATCGTCAATAAGAAGGTCCAACGGATACAGTAAACCTGAAGTGAAGCATCAGAATCTAAAACAGGACCCACAGCAGAGGTTTAAATCAAGGAAAGTTAGAGTGTCAGTCCTCTTGTACTTAAATCGGCATTGTGCCCTTTGTATTAAATTCGGATGCAATTTCAGCGTTTCTTCGTCAATAAGAAGGTCCAAGGGATACAGTAAACCTGAAGTGAAGCATCGGAATCTAAAACTGGAGTCAAAGGAGAGGTTCAAATCATAGAAAGTTAGAGTCTCACTCCTCTTGTACATAAGCCGGTATTGTGCCTTTTGTATTATATTCGGATGCTATTTCTGTGTTTCATCAACAATAAGAAGGTCCAAGGGATACAGTAAACCTGAAGTGAAGCATCGGAATCGAAAACTGGACTCACAGGAGAGGTTCAAATCATAGAAAGTTAGAGTGTCAGTTCTCTTGTACTTAAGTCGGCATTGTGCATTTGGAATTTAATTCCGATGCAGATTCTGTGTTTCATCGTCAAAAAGAAGGTCCAAGGGATACAGGAAACCTGAAGTGAAGCAACGGAATCTGAAAGTGGACTCACAGGAGAGGTTCAACTCAAAGAAGTTAGAGTGTCAGTCCTCTTGTACTTAAGTCGGCTTTGTGCCTTTTAAATTTAATTCCGATGCAATTTCTGTGCATCATTGTCAATAAGAAGGTCCAAGGGATACAGCAAACCTGAAGTGAAGCATCGGAATCAGAAACTGGACTCACAGGAGAGGCTCAAATCATAGAAAGTTAGTGTGTCAGTCCTCTTGTACGTAAACCGGCATTGTGCCTTTTGAATTTAATTGCGATGCAGTTTCTGTGTTTCATCGTCAATACGAAGGTCCAAGGGATACAGTAAACCTGAAGTGAAGCATCGGAATCTAAGACTGGACTCACAGGACAGGTTCTAATCATAGAAAGTTAGAGTGTCAGTCCTCTTGTACTTAAGCCGGCATTGTGCCTTTTGTAAATAATTCGGATGCAATTTCAGTGTTTCTTCGTCAATAAGAAGGTCCAAGGGATACAGCAAACCTGAAGTGAAGCATCGGAATCTAAAACTGGACTCACAGGAGAGGTTCAAATCATAGAAAGTTAGAGTGTCAGTCCTCTTGTACTTAAGTCAGCATTATGCCTTTTGAATTTAATTCCGATGCAGATTCTGTGTTTCATCGTCAATAAGAAGGTCCAAGGGATACAGTAAACCTGAAGTGAAGCATCGGAATCTAAAACTGGACTCACAGGAAAGGTTCAATTATAGAAGGTTAGAGTGTCACTCTTCTTGTACTTATGTCGGCATTGTGACTTTTGAATTTAATTCCGATGCAATTTCTGTGCTTCATCGTCAAAAAGAAGGTCCAAGGGATACAGTAGACCTGAAGTGAATCATCGGAATCTAAAACTGGACTCACTGGAGAGGTTTAAATCATGGACTGTTAGAGTGTCAGTCCTCTTGTACTTAAGTCGGCATTGTGCCTTTTGAATTTAATTCCAATGCAATTTCTGTAATTCATCGTCAATAAGAAGGTCCAAGGGATACAGTAAACCTGAAGTGAAGCATCGGAATCTAATACTGGCCTCACAGGAAAGGGACAAATCATAGAAAGTTAGAGTGTCAGTCCGTTTTGTACTTAGGTCGGCATTGTGCCTTTTGAATTTAATTCCGATGCAATTTCTGTGTTTCATCGTCAACAAGAAGGTCCAAGGGATACAGTAAACCTGAAGTGAAGCGTCGGAATCTAAAACTGGACTCACAGGAGTGGTTCAAAACGTAGAGAGTTAGAGTGTCGGTCCTCTTTTACTTATGTCGGCATTGTGCTTTTTGAATTTAATTCCAATGCAATTTCTGTGTTTCATCGCCAATAAGAAGGTCCAAGGGATACAGTAAACCTGAAGTAAAGCATCGGAATCTAAAACTTGACTCACAGGAGCGGTTCTAATCATAGAAAGTTAGTGTGTCAGTCCTCTTGTACGTAAGTCGGCATTGTGCCTTTTGAATTTAATTGCGATGCAGTTTCTGTGTTTCATCGTCAATACGAAGGTCCAAGGGATACAGTAAACCTGAAGTGAAGCATCGGAATCTAAGACTGGACTCACAGGACAGGTTCTAATCATAGAAAGTTAGAGTGTCAGTCCTCTTGTACTTAAGCCGGCATTGTGCCTTTTGTAAATAATTCGGATGCAATTTCAGTGTTTCTTCGTCAATAAGAAGGTCCAAGGGATACAGTAAACCTGAAGTGAAGCGTCGGAATCTAAAACTGGACTCACAGGAGAGGTTCAAATCATAGAGAGTTAGAGTGTCGGTCCCCTTGTACTTATGTCGGCATTGTGCCTTTTGAATTTAATTCCAATGCAATTTTTGTGTTTCATCGTCAATAAGATGGTCGAAGGGATACAGTAAACGTGGAGTAAAGCATCGGAATCTAAAACTTGACTCACAGGAGCGGTTCAAATCATAGAAAGTTAGAGTGTCAATCCACTTGTACTTAAGTCGGCATTGTGCCTTTTATATTAAATTCGATTGCAATTTCTATGCTTCATCGCCAATAAGAAGGTCCAAGGTATACAGTAAACCTGAAGTGAAGCATCGGAATCTAAATCTGGACTCACAGGAGAGGTTCAAATCATAGAAATTTAGCGTGTCAGTCCACTTGTACTTAAGTCGGCATTATGCCTTTTGTACTAAATTCGGATGCAATTTCTCTGCTTCATCGCCAATAAGAAGGTCCAAGGTATACAGTAAACCTGAAGTGAAGCATCGGAATCTAAAACTGGACTCACAGGAGAGGTTCAAATCATAGAAATTTAGAGTGTCAGTCCTCTTGTACTTAAGTCGGCATTGTGCCTTTTGTATTAAATTCGGATGCAATTTCTGTGTTCCATCGTCAATAAGAAGGTCCAAGGGATACAGTAAACCTGAAGTGAAGCATCGGAATCTAAAACTGGACCCATATCAGAGGATCAAATCAAGGAAAGTTAGAGTGTCAGTCCTCTTGTACTTAATTCGGTATTGTGCCTTTTGTATTAAATTCGGATGCAATTTCTGTGTTTCATCGTCAATAAGATGGTCCAAGGGATACAGTAAACCTGAAGTGAAGCAACGGAATCTGAAAGTGGACTCACAGGAGAGGTTCAAATCAAAGAAAGTTAGAGTGTCAGTCCTCTTGTACTTAAGTCGGCTTTGTGCCTTTTAAATTTAATTCCGATGCAATTTCTGTGCTTCATTATCAATACGAAGGTCCAAGGGATACAGCAAACCTGAAATGAACCATCGGAATCAAAAACAGGACTCTCAGGAGAGGTTCAAAACATAGAAAGTTAGAGTGTCAGTCCTCTTGTACGTAAGTCGGCATTGTGCCTTTTGAATTTAATTCCGATGCAGTTCATGTGTTTCATCGTCAATACGAAGGTCCGAGGGATACAGTAAACCTTAGGTGAAGCATCGGAATCTAAAACTGGACCCACGGGAGAGGTTGAAATCATAAAAAGTTAGAGTGTCAGTCCTCTTGTACTTAAGCCGGCATTGTGCCTTTTGTATTAAATTCGGATGCAATTTCAGTGTTTCTTCGTCAATAAGAAGGTCCAAGGGATACAGCAAACCTGAAGTGAAGCATCGGAATCTAAAACTGGACTCACAGGAGAGGTTCAAATCATAGAAAGTTAGAGTGTCAGTCCTCTTGTACTTAAGTCAGCATTATGCCTTTTGAATTTAATTCCGATGCAGATTCTGTGTTTCATCGTCAATAAGAAGGTCCAAGGGATACAGTAAACCTGAAGTGAAGCATCGGAATCTAAAACTGGACTCACAGGAAAGGTTCAATTATAGAAGGTTAGAGTGTCACTCTTCTTGTACTTAAGTCGGCATTGTGACTTTTGAGTTTATTTCCGATGCAATTTCTGTGCTACATCGTCAAAAAGAAGGTCCAAGGGATACAGTAGACCTGAAGTGAATCATCGGAATCTAAAACTGGACTCACTGGAGAGGTTTAAATCATGGACTGTTAGAGTGTCAGTCCTCTTGTACTTAAGTCGGCATTGTGCCTTTTGAATTTAATTCCAATGCAATTTCTGTGTTTCATCGTCAATAAGAAGGTCCAAGGGATACAGTAAACCTGAAGTGAAGCATCGGAATCTAATACTGGCCTCACAGGAAAGGGACAAATCATAGAAAGTTAGAGTGTCAGTCCGTTTTGTACTTAGGTCGGCATTGTGCCTTTTGAATTTAATTCCGATGCAATTTCTGTGTTTCATCGTCAACAAGAAGGTCCAAGGGATACAGTAAACCTGAAGTGAAGCGTCGGAATCTAAAACTGGACTCACAGGAGTGGTTCAAAACGTAGAGAGTTAGAGTGTCGGTCCTCTTTTACTTATGTCGGCATTGTGCTTTTTGAATTTAATTCCAATGCAATTTCTGTGTTTCATCGCCAATAAGAAGGTCCAAGGGATACAGTAAACCTGAAGTAAAGCATCGGAATCTAAAACTTGACCCACAGGAGCGGTTCTAATCATAGAAAGTTAGTGTGTCAGTCCTCTTGTACGTAAGTCGGCATTGTGCCTTTTGAATTTAATTGCGATGCAGTTTCTGTGTTTCATCGTCAATACGAAGGTCCAAGGGATACAGTAAACCTGAAGTGAAGCATCGGAATCTAAGACTGGACTCACAGGACAGGTTCTAATCATAGAAAGTTAGAGTGTCAGTCCTCTTGTACTTAAGCCGGCATTGTGCCTTTTGTAAATAATTCGGATGCAATTTCAGTGTTTCTTCGTCAATAAGAAGGTCCAAGGGATACAGTAAACCTGAAGTGAAGCGTCGGAATCTAAAACTGGACTCACAGGAGAGGTTCAAATCATAGAGAGTTAGAGTGTCGGTCCCCTTGTACTTATGTCGGCATTGTGCCTTTTGAATTTAATTCCAATGCAATTTTTGTGTTTCATCGTCAATAAGATGGTCGAAGGGATACAGTAAACGTGGAGTAAAGCATCGGAATCTAAAACTTGACTCACAGGAGCGGTTCAAATCATAGAAAGTTAGAGTGTCAATCCACTTGTACTTAAGTCGGCATTGTGCCTTTTATATTAAATTCGATTGCAATTTCTATGCTTCATCGCCAATAAGAAGGTCCAAGGTATACAGTAAACCTGAAGTGAAGCATCGGAATCTAAATCTGGACTCACAGGAGAGGTTCAAATCATAGAAATTTAGCGTGTCAGTCCACTTGTACTTAAGTCGGCATTATGCCTTTTGTACTAAATTCGGATGCAATTTCTCTGCTTCATCGCCAATAAGAAGGTCCAAGGTATACAGTAAACCTGAAGTGAAGCATCGGAATCTAAAACTGGACTCACAGGAGAGGTTCAAATCATAGAAATTTAGAGTGTCAGTCCTCTTGTACTTAAGTCGGCATTGTGCCTTTTGTATTAAATTCGGATGCAATTTCTGTGTTCCATCGTCAATAAGAAGGTCCAAGGGATACAGTAAACCTGAAGTGAAGCATCGGAATCTAAAACTGGACCCATATCAGAGGATCAAATCAAGGAAAGTTAGAGTGTCAGTCCTCTTGTACTTAATTCGGTATTGTGCCTTTTGTATTAAATTCGGATGCAATTTCTGTGTTTCATCGTCAATAAGATGGTCCAAGGGATACAGTAAACCTGAAGTGAAGCAACGGAATCTGAAAGTGGACTCACAGGAGAGGTTCAAATCAAAGAAAGTTAGAGTGTCAGTCCTCTTGTACTTAAGTCGGCTTTGTGCCTTTTAAATTTAATTCCGATGCAATTTCTGTGCTTCATTATCAATACGAAGGTCCAAGGGATACAGCAAACCTGAAATGAACCATCGGAATCAAAAACAGGACTCTCAGGAGAGGTTCAAAACATAGAAAGTTAGAGTGTCAGTCCTCTTGTACGTAAGTCGGCATTGTGCCTTTTGAATTTAATTCCGATGCAGTTCATGTGTTTCATCGTCAATACGAAGGTCCGAGGGATACAGTAAACCTTAGGTGAAGCATCGGAATCTAAAACTGGACTCACGGGAGAGGTTGAAATCATAAAAAGTTAGAGTGTCAGTCCTCTTGTACTTAAGCCGGCATTGTGCCTTTTGTATTAAATTCGGATGCAATTTCAGTGTTTCTTCGTCAATAAGAAGGTCCAAGGGATACAGCAAACCTGAAGTGAAGCATCGGAATCTAAAACTGGACTCACAGGAGAGGTTCAAATCATAGAAAGTTAGAGTGTCAGTCCTCTTGTACTTAAGTCAGCATTATGCCTTTTGAATTTAATTCCGATGCAGATTCTGTGTTTCATCGTCAATAAGAAGGTCCAAGGGATACAGTAAACCTGAAGTGAAGCATCGGAATCTAAAACTGGACTCACAGGAAAGGTTCAATTATAGAAAGTTAGAGTGTCACTCTTCTTGTACTTAAGTCGGCATTGTGACTTTTGAGTTTAATTCCGATGCAATTTCTGTGCTACATCGTCAAAAAGAAGGTCCAAGGGATACAGTAGACATGAAGTGAATCATCGGAATCTAAAACTGGACTCACTGGAGAGGTTTAAATCATGGACTGTTAGAGTGTCAGTCCTCTTGTACTTAAGTCGGCATTGTGCCTTTTGAATTTAATTCCAATGCAATTTCTGTGTTTCATCGTCAATAAGAAGGTCCAAGGGATACAGTAAACCTGAAGTGAAGCATCGGAATCTAATACTGGCCTCACAGGAAAGGGACAAATCATAGAAAGTTAGAGTGTCACTCCGTTTTGTACTTAGGTCGGCATTGTGCCTTTTGAATTTAATTCCGATGCAATTTCTGTGTTTCATCGTCAAAAAGAAGGTCCAAGGGATACAGTAAACCTGAAGTGAAGCGTCGGAATCTAAAACTGGACTCACAGGAGTGGTTCAAAACGTAGAGAGTTAGAGTGTCGGTCCTCTTTTACTTATGTCGGCATTGTGCTTTTTGAATTTAATTCCAATGCAATTTCTGTGTTTCATCGCCAATAAGAAGGTCCAAGGGATACAGTAAACCTGAAGTAAAGCATCGGAATCTAAAACTTGACTCACAGGAGCGGTTCTAATCATAGAAAGTTAGAGTGTCAATCCACTTGTACTTAAGTCGGCGTTGTGCCTTTTGTATTAAATTCGATTGCAATTTCTGTGCTTCATTGCCAATAAGAAGGTCCAAGGTATACAGTAAACCTGAAGTGAAGCATCGGAATCTAAATCTGGACTCACAGGAGAGGTTCAAATCATAGAAATTTAGAGTGTCAGTCCACTTGTACTTAAGTCGGCATTGTGCCTTTTGTATTAAATTCCGATGCAATTTCTGTGTTTCATCGTCAATAAGAAGGTCCAAGCGATACAGTCAACCTGAGGTGCAGCATCGGAATCTAAAACTGGACCCACAGGAGAGGTTCAAATCAAAGAAAATTAGAGTGTCAGTCCTCTTGTACTTAAGTCGGCGTTGTGCATTTTGTATTAAATTCGGATGCAATTTCTGTGTTTCTCGTCAATAAGAAGGTCCAAGGGATACAGTTAACCTGAAGTGAAGCATCGGAATCCAAAACTGGACTCAAAGGAGAGGCTCAAATCATAGAAAGTTAGAGTGTCAGTCCTCTTGTACTTAAGCCGGTATTGTGCTTTTTGTATTAAATTCGGATGCAATTTCTGTGTTTCATCATTAATAAGAAGGTCCAAGGCATACAGTTAACCTGAAGTGAATCATCGGAATCGAAAACTGGACTCACAGGAGAGGTTCAAATCATAGAAAGTTAGAGTGTCAGTTCTCTTGTACTTAAGTCGGCATTGTGCATTTGGAATTTAATTCCGATGCAGATTCTGTGTTTCATCGTCAATAAGAAGGTCCAAGGGATACAGGAAACCTGAAGTGAAGCAACGGAATCTGAATGTGGACTCACAGGAGAGGTTCAACTCAAAGAAGTTAGAGTGTCAGTCCTCTTGTACTTAAGTCGGCTTTGTGCCTTTTAAATTTAATTCCGATGCAATTTCTGTGCATCATTGTCAATAAGAAGGTCCAAGGGATACAGCAAACCTGAAGTGAAGCATCGGAATCAGAAACTGGACTCACAGGAGAGGTTCAAATCATAGAAAGTTAGTGTGTCAGTCCTCTTGTACTTAAGCCGGCATTGTGAATTTTGTAAATAATTCGGATGCAATTTCAGTCTTTCTTCGTCAATAAGAAGGTCCAAGGGATACAGTAAACCTGAAGTGAAGCGTCGGAATCTAAAACTGGACTCACAGGAGAGGTTCAAATCATAGAGAGTTAGAGTGTCAGTCCGTTTTGTACTTATGTCGGCATTGTGCCTTTTGAATTTAATTCCGATGCAATTTCTGTGTTTCATCGTCAATACGAAGGTCCAAGGGATACAGTAATCTTGAAGTAAAGCATCGGAATCTAAAACTGGACTCAAAGGAGAGGTTCAAATCATAGAAAGTTAGAGTGTCAGTGCTCCTGTACATAAGCCGGTATTGTGCATTTTGTATTAAATTCGGATGCAAATTCTGTGTTTCATCATCAGCAAGAAGGTCCAAGGGATACAGTAAACCTGAAGTGAAGCATCGGAATCGAAAACTGGACTCACAGGAGAAGTTTAAATCATAGAAAGTTAGAGTGTCAGTCCTCTTGTACTTAAGTCGGCATTGTGCTTTTTGAATTTAATTCCGATGCAGATTCTGTGTTTCATCGTCAATAAGAAGGTCCAAGGGATACAGTAAACCTGAAGTGAAGCAACGGAATCTAAAAGTGGACTCACAGGAGAGGTTCAAATCATAGAAAGGTAGAGTGTCAGTCCTCTTGTACTTAAGTCGGCATTGTGCCTTTAAAATTTAATTCCGATGCAATTTCTGTGCATCATTGTCAATAAGAAGGTCCAAGGGATAAAGTAAACCTGAAGTGAAGCTTCGGAATCCAAAACTGGACCCACAGGAGAGGTACAAATCATAGAAAGTTAGAGTGTCAGTCCTCTTGTACGTAAGTCGGCATTGTGCCTTTTGAATTTAATTCCGATGCAGTTTCTGTGTTTCATTGTCAATACGAAGGTCCAAGGGATACAGTAAACCTGAGGTGAAGCATCGGAATCTAAAACTGGACTCACAGGAGCGGTTTAAATCATAGAAAGTTAGAGAGTCAATCCTCTTGTACTTAAGTCGGCATTATGCCTTTTGTATTAAATTCGGATGCAATTTCTTTGCCTCATCACCAATAACAAGGTCCAAGGTATACAGTAAACCTGAAGTGAAGCATCGGAATCTAAAACTGGACTCACAGGAGAGGTTCAAATCATAGAAAGTTAGAGTGTCAGTCCTCTTGTACTTAAGTCGGCATTGAGCCTTTTGTATTAAATTCGGATGCAATTTCTGTGTTTCATCGTCAATAAGAAGGTCCAAGGGATACAGTAAACCTGAAGTGAAGCATCGGAATGTAAAACTGGACTCACAGGAGAGTTTCAAATCATTGAGAATAGAGTGTCAGTCCTCTTGTACTTAGATCGACATTGTGCCTTTAGTATTAAATTCGGATGCAATTTCTGTGTTTCATCGTCAATAAGAAGGTCCAAGGGATTCAGTAAACCTGACGTGAAGCATCGGAATCTAAAACTGGACTCACAGGAGAGGTTCAAATCATAGAGAGTTAGAGTGTCAGTCCTCTTGTACTTAAGTCGGCATTGTGGTTTTTGAATTTAATTCCAATGCAATTTCTGTGCTTCATCGACAATAAGAAGGTCCTAGGGATACTGTAACCTGAAGTGAAGCATCGGAATCTAAAACTGGACTCACAGGAGAGGTTCAAATCATAGAAAGTTAGAGTGTCAGTCCGTTTTGTACTTAAGTCGGCATTGTGCCCTTTTGAATTTAATTCCGATGCAATATCTGTGTTTCATCGTCAATAAGAAGGTCCAAGGGATAGAGTAAACTTGAAGTAAAGCATCGGAATTTAAAACTGGACTCACAGGAGAGGTTCAAATCGTAGAAAGTTAGAGTGTCAGTCCTCTTGTACTTAAGTCGGCATTATGCCTTTTGTATTATATTCGGATGCAATTTCTGTGTTTCATCGTCAATAAGAAGGTCCAACGGATAAAGTAAACCTGAAGTGAAGCATCGGAATCTAAAACTGGACTCACAGGAGAGGTTCTAATCATAGAAAGTTAGAGTGTCAGTCCTCTTGTACTTAAGTCGGCATTGTGCCTTTCGTATTAAATTTGGATGCAATTTTTGTGCTTCATCGCCAATAAGAAGGTCCAACGGATACAGTAAACTTGAAGTGAAGCGTCGGAATCTAAAACTGGACTCACAGGAGAGGTTCAAATCACAGAAAGTTAGAGTGGCTCTGAGCACTATGGGACTCAACTTCTGAGGTCATTAGTCCCCTAGAACTTAGAACTAGTTAAACCTAACTAACCTAAGGACATCACAAACATCCATGCCCGAGGCAGGATTCGAACCTGCGACCGTAGCGGTCTTGCGGTTCCAGACTGTAGCGCCTTTAACCGCACGGCCACTTCGGCCGGCCGAAAGTTAGAGTGTCAGGCGTCTTGTACTTAAGTCGGCATTGTGCCTTTTGAATTTAGTTCCGATGAAATATCTGTGTTTCATCGTGAATAAGAAGGTCAAAGGGATACAGTTAACCTGAAGTGAAGCATCGGAATTTAAAACTGGACTTACACGAGCGGTTTAAATCATAGATAGTTAGAGTGTCAATCCTCTTGTACTTATGTCGGCATTGTGCCTTTTGTATTAAATTCGGATGCAATTTCTGTGCTTCATCGCCAATAAGAAGGTCCAAGGTATACAGTAAACCTGAAGTGAAGCATCGGAATCTAAAACTGGACTCACAGGAGAGGTTCAAAGCATAGAAATTTAGAGTGTCAGTCCTCTTGTACTTAAGTCAGCATTGTGCCTTCTGTATTAAATTCGGATGCAATTTCTGTGTTCCATCGTCAATAAGAAGGTCCAACGGATACAGTAAACCTGAAGTGAAGCATCGGAATCTAAAACAGGACCCACAGCAGACGTTTAAATCAAGGAAAGTTAGAGTGTCAGTCCTCTTGTACTTAAGTCGGCATTGTGCCCTTTGTATTAAATTCGGATGTAATTTCTGTGTTTTATCGCCAATAAGAAGGTACAAGGGATACAGTAAACCTGAAGTGAAGCATCGGAATCTAAAACTGGACTCAAAGGAGAGGTTCAAATCATAGAAAGTTAGAGTGTCAGTCCTCCTGTACATAAGCCGGTATTGTGCATTTTGTATTAAATTCGGATGCAAATTCTGTGTTTCATCATCAACAAGAAGGTCCAAGGGATACAGTAAACCTGAAGTGAAGCATCGGAATCGAGAACTGGACTCACAGGAGAAGTTCAAATCATAGAAAGATAGAGTGTCAGTCCTCTTGTACTTAAGCCGGCATTGTGCCTTTTGTATATAATTCGGATGCAAATTCAGCGTTTCTTCGTCAATAAGAAGGTCCAAGGGATACAGTAAACCTGAAGTGAAGCATCGGAATCTAAAACTGGAGTCAAAGGAGAGGTTCAAATCATAGAAAGTTAGAGTGTCAGTCCTCTTGTACATAAGCCGGTATTGTGCCTTTTGTATTATATTCGGATGTTATTTCTGTGTTTCATCAACAATAAGAAGGTCCAAGGGATACAGTAAACCTGAAGTGAAGCATCGGAATCGAAAACTGGACTCACAGGAGAGGTTCAAATCATAGAAAGTTAGAGTGTCAGTTCTCTTGTACTTAAGTCGGCATTGTGCATTTGGAATTTAATTCCGATGCAGATTCTGTGTTTCATCGTCAATAAGAAGGTCCAAGGGATACAGGAAACCTGAAGTGAAGCAACGGAATCTGAAAGTGGACTCACAGGAGAGGTTCAACTTAAAGAAGTTAGAGTGTCAGTCCTCTTGTACTTAAGTCGGCTTTGTGCCTTTTAAATTTAATTCCGATGCAATTTCTGTGCATCATTGTCAATAAGAAGGTCCAAGGGATACAGCAAACCTGAAGTGAAGCATCGGAATCAGAAACTGGACTCACAGGAGAGGCTCAAATCATAGAAAGTTAGTGTGTCAGTCCTCTTGTACGTAAGTCGGCATTGTGCCTTTTGAATTTAATTGCGATACAGTTTCAGTGTTTCTTCGTCAATAAGAAGGTCCAAGGGATACAGTAAACCTGAAGTGAAGCGTCGGAATCTAAAACTGGACTCACAGGAGAGGTTCAAATCATAGAGAGTTAGAGTGTCGGTCCCCTTGTACTTATGTCGGCATTGTGCCTTTTGAATTTAATTCCAATGCAATTTCTGTGTTTCATCGTCAATAAGATGGTCGAAGGGATACAGTAAACCTGAAGTAAAGCATCGGAATCTAAAACTTGACTCACAGGAGCGGTTCAAATCATAGAAAGTTAGAGTGTCAATCCACTTGTACTTAAAGTCGGCATTGTGCCTTTTATATTAAATTCGATTGCAATTTCTATGCTTCATCGCCAATAAGAAGGTCCAAGGTATACAGTAAACCTGAAGTGAAGCATCGGAATCTAAATCTGGACTCACAGGAGGGGTTCAAATCATAGAAATTTAGCGTGTCAGTCCACTTGTACTTAAGTCGGCATTATGCCTTTTGTATTAAATTCGGATGCAATTTCTGTGCTTCATCGCCAATAAGAAGGTCCAAGGTATACAGTAAACCTGAAGTGAAGCATCGGAATCTAAAACTGGACTCACAGGAGAGGTTCAAATCATAGAAATTTAGAGTGTCAGTCCTCTTGTACTTAAGTCGGCATTGTGCCTTTTGTATTAAATTCGGATGCAATTTCTGTGTTCCATCGTCAATAAGAAGGTCCAAGGGATACAGTAAACCTGAAGTGAAGCAACGGAATCTGAAAGTGGACTCACAGGAGAGGTTCAAATCAAAGAAAGTTAGAGTGTCAGTCCTCTGGTACTTAAGTCAGCTTTGTGCCTTTTAAATTTAATTCCGATGCAATTTCTGTGCTTCATTATCAATACGAAGGTCCAAGGGATACAGCAAACCTAAAATGAAGCATCGGAATCAAAAACAGGACTCACAGGAGAGGTTCAAAACATAGAAAGTTAGAGTGTCAGTCCTCTTGTACGTAAGTCGGCATTGTGCCTTTTGAATTTAATTCCGATGCAGTTTATGTGTTTCATCGTCAATACGACGGTCCGAGGGATACAGTAAACCTGAGGTGAAGCATCAGAATCTAAAACTGGACTCACGGGAGAGGTTGAAATCATAAAAAGTTAGAGCGTCAGTCCTCTTGTACTTAAGCCGGCATTGTGCCTTTTGTATTAAATTCGGATGCAATTTCAGTGTTTCTTCGTCAATAAGAAGGTCCAAGGGATACAGCAAACCTGAAGTGAAGCATCGGAATCTAAAACTGGACTCACAGGAGAGGTTCAAATCATAGATAGTTAGAGTGTCAGTCCTCTTGTACTTAAGTCAGCATTATGCCTTTTGAATTTAATTCCGATGCAGATTCTGTGTTTCATCGTCAATAAGAAGGTCCAAGGGATACAGTAAACCTGAAGTGAAGCATCGGAATCTAAAACTGGACTCACAGGAAAGGTTCAATAAAAGAAGGTTAGAGTGTCACTCTTCTTGTACTTAAGTCGGCATTGTGCCTTTTGAATTTAATTCCGATGCAATTTCTGTGCTTCATCGTCAAAAAGAAGGTCCAAGGGATACAGTAGACCTGAAGTGAAGCATCGGAATCTAAAACTGGACTCACTGGAGAGGTTTAAATCATGGACTGTTAGAGTGTCAGTCCTCTTGTACTTAAGTCGGCATTGTGCCTTTTGAATTTAATTCCAATGCAATTTCTGTGTTTGATCGTCAATAAGAAGGTCCAAGGGATACAGTAAACCTGAAGTGAAGCATCGGAATCTAATACTGGCCTCACAGGAAAGGGACAAATCATAGAAAGTTAGAGTGTCAGTCCGTTTTGTACTTAGGTCGGCATTGTGCCTTTTGAATTTAATTCCGATGGAATTTCTGTGTTTCATCGTCAACAAGAAGGTCCAAGGGATACAGTAAACCTGAAGTGAAGCGTCGGAATCTAAAACTGGACTCACAGGAGAGGTTCAAAACATAGAGAGTTAGAGTGTCGGTCCTCTTTTACATATGTCGGCATTGTGCCTTTTGAATTTAATTCCAATGCAATTTCTGTGTTTCATCGCCAATAAGAAGGTCCAATGGATACAGTAAACCTGAAGTAAAGCATCGGAATCTAAGACTTGACTCACAGGAGCGGTTCTAATCATAGAAAGTTAGAGTGTCAATCCACTTGTACTTAAGTCGGCGTTGTGCCTTTTGTATTAAATTCGATTGCAATTTCTGTGCTTCATTGCCAATAAGAAGGTCCAAGGTATACAGTAAACCTGAAGTGAAGCATCGGAATCTAAATCTGGACTCACAGGAGAGGTTCAAATCATGGAAATTTAGAGTGTCAGTCCACTTGTACTTAAGTCGGCATTGTGCCTTTTGCATTAAATTCCGATGCAATTTCTGTGTTTCATCGTCAATAAGAAGGTCCAAGGGATACAGTCAACCTGAAGTGCAGCATCGGAATCTAAAACTGGACCCACAGGAGAGGTTCAAATCAAAGAAAGTTAGAGTGTCAGTCCTCTTGTCCTTAAGTCGGCATTGTGCCTTTTGTAATAAATTCGGATGCAATTTCTGTGTTTCTCGTCAATAAGAAGGTCCAAGGGATACAGTTAACCTGAAGTGAAGCATCGGAATCCAAAACTGGACTCAAAGGAGAGGTTCAAATCATAGAAAGTTAGAGTGTCAGTTCTCTTGTACTTAAGCCGGTATTGTGCTTTTTGTATTAAATTCGGATGCAATTTCTGTGTTTCATCATTAATAAGATGGTCCAAGGCATACAGTAAACCTGAAGTGAATCATCGGAATCGAAAACTGGACTCACGAGAGAGGTTCAAATCATAGAAAGTTAGAGTGTCAGTCCTCTTGTACTTAAGTCGCCATTGTGCCTTTTGTATTAAATTCGGATGCAATTTCTGTGTTTCATCGTCAATAAGAAGGTCCAAGGGATACAGTCAACCTGAAGTGAAACATCGGAATCTAAAACTGGACCCACAGGAGAGGTTCAAATCATAGAAATTTAGAGTGTCAGTCCACTTTTACTTAAATCGGCATTGTGCCTTTTGTATTAAATTCGGATGCAATTTCTGTGTTTCATCGTCAATAGGAAGGTCCAAGGGATACAGTCAACCTGAAGTGAAGCATCGGAATCTAAAACTGGACCCACAGGAGAGGTTCAAATCAAAGAAAATTAGAGTGTCAGTCTACTTGCACTTAAGTCGGCATTGTGCCTTTTGTATTAAATTCGGATGCAATTTCTGTGCCTCATCGCCAACAAGAAGGTCCAAGGTAAACAGTAAACCTGAAGTGAAGCATCGGAATCTAAAACTGGACTCACAGGAGAGGTTAAAATCATAGAAATTTAGAGTGTCAGTCCTCTTGTACTTAAGTCGGCATTGTGCCTTTTGTATTAATTTCGGATGCAATTTCTGTGTTCCATCGTCAATAAGAAGGTCCAAGGGATACAGTAAACCTGAAGTGAAGCGTCGGAATCTAAAACTGTACCCACAGGAGAGGTTCAAATCAAGGAAAGTTAGAGTGTCAGTCCTCTTGTACTTAAGTCGGCATTGTGCCTTTTGTATTAAATTCGTATGCAATTTCTGTGTTTCATCGTCAATAAGAAGGTCCAAGGGATGCAGTAAACCTGAAGTGAAGCATCGGAATCTAAAACTGGACTCACAGGAGAGGTTCAAATCATAGAAAGTTAGAGTGTCAGTCCTCTTGTACTTAAGCCGGCACTCTGCCTTTTGTATTAAATTCGGATGCAATTTCAGTGTTTCTCCGTCAATAAGAAGGTCCAAGGGATACAGTATACCTGAAGTGAAGCATCGGAATCCAAAACTGGACTCAAAGGAGAGGTTCAAATCATAGAAAGTTAGAGTGTCAGTCCTCTTGTATCTAAGCCGGTATTGTGCTTTTTGTATTAAATTCGGATGCAATTTCTGTGTTTCATCATTAATAAGAAGGTTCAAGGCATACAGTAAACCTGAAGTGAAGCATCGGAATCGAAAACTGGACTCACAGGAGAGTTTCAAATCATAGAAAGTTAGAGTGTCAGTCCTCTTGTACTTAAGTCGTCATTCTGCATTTTGAATTTAATTCTGATGCAGATTCTGTGTTTCATCGTCAATAAGAAGGTCCAAGGGATACAGTAAACCTGAAGTGAAGCAATGGAATCTGAAAGTGGACTCACAGGAGAGGTTCAAATCATAGAAATTTAGAGTGTCAGTCCACTTGTACTTAAGTCGCCATTGTGCCTTTTGTATTAAATTCGGATGCAATTTCTGTGTTTCATCGTCAATAAGAAGAACCAAGGGATACAGTCAACCTGAAGTGAAGCATCGGAATCTAAAGCTGGACCCACAGGAGAGGTTCAAATCAAAGAAAGTTAGAGTGTCAGTCCTCTTGTACTTAAGTCGGCATTGTGCCTTTTGTATTAAATTCGGATGCAATTTCTGTGCTTCATCGCCAACAAGAAGGTCCAAGGTATACAGTAAACCTGAGGTGAAGCATCGGAATCTAAAACTGGACTCACAGGAGAGGTTAAAATCATAGAAATTTAGAGTGTCAGTCCTCTTGTACTTAAGTCGGCATTGTGCCTTTTGTATTAAATTCGGATGCAATTTCTGTGTTCCATCGTCAATAAGAAGGTCCAAGGGATACAGTAAACCTGACGTGAAGCATCGGAATCTAAAACTGGACCCACAGGAGAGGTTCACATCAAGGAAAGTTAGAGTGTCAGTCCTCTTGTACATGAGTTGTCATTGTGCCTTTTGTATTAAATTCGGATGCAATATCTGTGTTTCATCGTCAATAAGAAGGTCCAAGGGATGCAGTAAACCTGAAGTGAAGCATCGGAATCTAAAACTGCACTCAAAGGAGAGGTTCAAATCATAGAAAGTTAGAGTGTCAGTCCTCTTGTACGTAAGCCGGTATTGTGCCTTTTGCATTATATTCGGATGCAATTTCTGTGTTTCATCATCAATAAGAAGGTCCAAGGGATACAGTAAACCTGAAGTGAAGCATCGGAATCGAAACTGGACTCACAGGAGAGGTTCAAATCATAGAAAGTTAGAGTGTCAGTCCTCTTGTACTTAAGCCGGCATTGTGCCTTTTGTATTAAATTCGGATGCAATTTCAGTGTTTCTTCGTCAATAAGAAGGTCCAAGGGATACAGTAAACCTGAAGTGAAGCATCGGAATCAAAAACTGGACTCACAGCACAGGTTCAAATCATAGAAAGTTAGTGTGTCAGTCCTCATGTACTTAAGTCGGCATTGTGCTTTTTGAATGTAATTCCGATGCAGTTTCTGTGTTTCATCGTCATTAAGAAGTTCCAAGGGATACAGTAAACCTGAAGTGAAGCATCGGAATCTAAAACTGGACTCACAGGAAGGGTTCAATTATAGAAGGTTAGAGTGTCAGTCTTCTTGTACTTATGTCGGCATTGTGCCTTTTGAATTTAATTCCGATGCAATTTCTGTGCTTCATCGTCAAAAAGAAGGTCCAAGGGATACAGTAGACCTGAAGTGAAGCATCGGAATCTAAAACTGGATTCACAGGAGAGGTTCAAATCATGGAAAGTTAGAGTGTCAGTCCTCTTGTACTTAAGTCGGCTATGTGCCATTTGAATTTAATTCCAATGCAATTTCTGTGCTTCATCGTCAATAAGAAGGTCCAAGGGATACAGTAAACCTGAAGTGAAGCATCGTAATCTAATACTGGACTCACAGGAAAGGTTCACTTCATAGAAAGTTAGAGTGTCAGTCCGTTTTGTACTCAGGTCGGCATTGTGCCTTTTGAATTTAATTCCGATGAATTTCTGTGTTTCATCGTCAATACGAAGGTCCAAGGGATACAGTAAACCTGAAGTGAAGCGTCGGAATCTAAAACTGGACTCACAGGAGTGATTCAAATCATAGAGAGTTAGAGTGTCGGTCCTCTTGTACTTATGTCGGCATTGTGCCTTTTGAATTTAATTCCAATGCAATTTCTGTGTTTCATCGTCAATAAGAAGGTCGAAGGGATACAGTAGACCTGAAGTAATGCATCGGAATCTAAAACTTGACTAACAGGAGCGGTTCAAATCATAGAAAGTTAGAGTGTCAATCCACTTGTACTTAAGTCGGCATTGTGCCTTTTGTATTAAATTCGGATGCAATTTCTGTGTTTCATCGTCAATACGAAGGTCCAAGGGATACAGTCAACCTGAAGTGAAGCATCGGAATCTAAAACTGGACCCACAGGAGAGGTTCAAATCAAAGAAAGTTAGACTGTCAGTCCTCTTGTACTTAAGTTGGCATTGTGCCTTTTTGTATTAAATTCGGATGCAATTTCTGTGTTTCTCGTCGTAATGAAGGTCCAAGGTATACAGTAAACCTGAAGTGAAGCATCGGATTCTAAAACTGGACTCACAGGAGAGGTTCAAATCATAGCAATTTAGAGTGTCAGTCCACTTGTACTTAAGTCGGCATTGTGCCTTTTGTATTAAATTCGGATGCAATTTCTGTGTTTCATCGTCAAAAAGAAGGTCCAAGGGATACAGTCAACCTGAAGTGAAGCATTGGAAACTAAAACTGGACAAACATTAGAGGTTCAAATCAAAGAAAGTTAGAGTGTCAGTCCTCTTGTACTTAAGTCGGTATTGTGCATTTTGTATTAAATTCGAATGCAATTTTTGTGTTTCTCGTAAATAAGAAAGTCCAAGGGATACAGTTAACCTGAAGTGTAGCATCGGAATCCAAAACTAGACTCAAAGGAGAGGTTCAAATCATAGAAAGTTAGAGTGTCAGTACTCTTGTACTTAGGCCAGTATTGTGCTTTTTGTATTAAATTCGGATGCAATTTCTGTGTTTCATCATCAATAAGAAGGTCCAAGGCATACAGTAAACCTGAAGTGAAGCATCGGAATCGAAAACTGGAATCACAGGAGAGGTTCAAATCATAGAAAGTTAGAGTGTCAGTCCTCTTGTACTTAAGTCGTCATTGTGCATTTTGAATTTTTATTCCGATGCAGATTCTGTGTTTCATCGTCAATAAGAAGGTCCAAGGGATACAGTAAACCTGAAGTGAAGCAACGGAATCTAAAAGTGGACTCACAGGAGAGGCTCAAATCATAGAAAGTTAGAGTGTCAGTCCTCTTGTACTTAAGTCGGCATTGTGCCTTTTGAATTTAATTCCGATGCAATGTCTGTGCTTCATTGTCAATTAGAAGGTCCAAGGGATACAGTAAACCTGAAGTGAAGCGTCGGAATCTAAAACTGGACTCACAGGAGTGATTCAAATCATAGAGAGTTAGAGTGTCGGTCCTCTTTTACTTATGTCGGCATTGTGCTTTTTGAATTTAATTCCAATGCAATTTCTGTGTTTCATCGCCAATAAGAAGGTCCAAGGGTTACAGTAAACCAGAAGTAAAGCATCGGAATGACTCACAGGAGCGGTTCTAATCATAGAAAGTTAGAGTGTCAATCCACTTGTACTTAAGTCGGCGTTGTGCCTTTTGTATTAAATTCGATTGCAGATTCTGTGCTTCATTGATAATAAGAAGGTCCAAGGTATACAGTAAACCTGAAGTGAAGCATCGGAATCTAAATCTGGACTCACAGGAGAGGTTCAAATCATAGAAATTTAGAGTGTCAGTCCACTTGTACTTAAGTCGGCATTGTGCCTTTTGTATTAAATTCCGATGCAATTTCTGTGTTTCATCGTCAATAAGAAGGTCCAAGGGATACAGTCAACCTGAAGTGCAGCATCGGAATCTAAAACTGGACCCACAGGAGAGGTTCAAATCAAAGAAAGTTAGAGTGTCAGTCCTCTTGTACTTAAGTCGGCATTGTGCCTTTTGTATTAAATTCGGATGCAATTTCTGTGTTTCTCGTCAGTAAGAAGGTCCAAGGGATACAGTTAACCTGAAGTGAAGCACCGGAATCCAAAACTGGACTCAAAGGAGAGGTTCAAATCATAGAAAGTTAGAGTGTCAGTCCTCTTGTACTTAAGCCGGTATTGTGCTTTTTGTATTAAATTCGGATGCAATTTCTGTGTTTCATCATTAATAAGAACGTCCAAGGCATACAGTAAACCTGAAGTGAATCATCGGAATCGAAAACTGGACTCACAGGAGAGGTTCAAATCATAGAAAGTTAGAGTGTCGGTCCTCTTGTACTTAAGTCGTCATTGTGCATTTTGAATTTAATTCCGCTGCAGATTCTGTGTTTCATCGTCAATAAAAAGGTCCAAGGGATACAGTAAACCTGAAGTGAAGCAATGGAATCTGAAAGTGGACTCACAGGAGAGGTTCAAATCATAGAAATTTAGAGTGTCAGTCCACTTGTACTTAAGTCGCCATTGTGCCTTTTGTATTAAATTCGGATGCAATTTCTGTGTTTCATCGTCAATAAGAAGGTCCAAGGGATACAGTCAACCTGAAGTAAAACATCGGAATCTAAAACTGGACCCACAGGAGAGGTTCAAATCATAGATATTTAGAGTGTCAGTCCACTTGTACTTAAATCGGCATTGTGCCTTTTGTATTAAATTCGGATGCAATTTCTGTGTTTCATCGTCAATACGAATTTCCAAGGGATACAGTCAACCAGAAGTGAAGCATCGGAATCTAAAACTGGACCCACAGGAGATGTTCAAATCAAAGAAAATTAGAGTGTCAGTCTACTTGCACTTAAGTCGGCATTGTGCCTCTTGTATTAAATTCGGATGCAATTTCTGTGCCTCATCGCCAACAAGAAGGTCCAAGGTAAACAGTAAACCTGAAGTGAAGCATCGGAATCTAAAACTGGACTCACAGGAGAGGTTAAAATCATAGAAATTTAGAGTGTCAGTCCTCTTGTACTTAAGTCGGCATTGTGCCTTTTGTATTAATTTCGGATGCAATTTCTGTGTTCCATCGTCAATAAGAAGGTCCAAGGGATACAGTAAACCTGAAGTGAAGCATCGGAATCTAAAACTGTACCCACAGGAGAGGTTCAAATCACGGAAAGTTAGAGTGTCAGTCCTCTTGTACTTATGTCGGCATTGTGCCTTTTGTATTAAAATCGTATGCAATTTCTGTGTTTCATCGTCAATAAGAAGGTCCAAGGGATGCAGTAAACCTGAAGTGAAGCATCGGAATCTAAAACTGCACTCAAAGGAGAGGTTCAAATCATAGAAAGTTAGAGTGTCAGTCCTCTTGTACATAAGCCGGTATTGTGCCTTTTGTATTATATTCGGATGCAATTTCTGGGTTTCATCATCAATAAGAAGGTCCAAGGGGTACAGTAAACCTGAAGTGAAGCATCGGAATCGAAAACTGGACTCACAGGAGAGGTTCAAATCATAGAAAGTTAGAGTGTCAGTCCTCTTGTACTTAAGTCGGCATTGTGCCTTTGGAATTTAATTCCGATGCAGATTCTGTGTTTCATCGTCAATAAGAAGGTCCAAGGGATACAGTAAACCTGAAGTGAAGCAACGGAATCTGAAAGTGGACTCACAGGACAGGTTCAAATCAAAGGAAGTTAGAGTGTCAGTCCTCTTGTACCTAAGTCGGCTTTGTGCCTTTTAAATTTAATTCCGATGCAATTTCTGTGCTTCATTGTCAATAAGAAGGACCAAGGGATACAGAAAACCTGAAGTGAAGCATCGGAATCAAAAACTGGATTCACAGGAGAGGTTCAAATCATAGATAGTTAAAGTGTCAGTCCTCTTATACGTAAGTCGGCATTGTGCCTTTGGAATTTAATTCCGATGCAGTTTCTGTGTTTCATCGTCAATACGAAGGTCCAAGGGATACAGTAAACCTGAGGTGAAACATCGGAATCTAAAACTGGACTCACAGGAGAGGTTCAAATCATAGAAAGTTAGAGTGTCAGTCCTCTTGTACTTAAGCCGGCATTCTGCCTTTTGTATTAAACTCGGATGCAATTTCAGTGTTTCTTCGTCAATAAGAAGGTCCAAGGGATACAGTATACCTGAAGTGAAGCATCGGAATCTAAAACTGGACTCACAGCAGGGGTTCAAATCATAGAAAGTTAGTGTGTCAGTCCTCATGTACTTAAGTCGGCATTGTGCCTTTTGAATTTAATTCCGATGCAGTTTCTGTGTTTCATCGTCATTAAGAAGGTCCAAGGGATACAGTAAACCTGAAGTGATGCATCGGAATCTAAAACTGGACTCACAGGAAAGGTTCAATTATAGAAGGTTAGTGTCACTCTTCTTGTACTTAAGTCGGCATTGTGCCTTTTGAATTTAATTCCGATGCAATTTCTGTGCTTCATCGTCATAAAGCAGGTCCAAGGGATACAGTAGAACTGAAGTGAAGCATCGGAATCTAAAACTGGACTCACTGGAGAGGTTTAAATCACGGACAGTTAGAGTGTCAGTCCTCTTATACATAAGTCGGCATTGTGCCTTTTGAATTTAATTCCAATGCAATTGCTGTGGTTCATCGTCAATAAGAAGGTCCAAGGGATACAGTAAACCTGAAGTGAAGCATCGGAATCAAAAACTGGACTCACAGCACAGGTTCAAATCATAGAAAGTTAGTGTGTCAGTCCTCATGTACTTAAGTCGGCATTGTGCTTTTTGAATTTAATTCCGATGCAGTTTCTGTGTTTCATCGTCATTAAGAAGTTCCAAGGGATACAGTAAACCTGAAGTGAAGCATCGGAATCTAAAACTGGACTCACAGGAAGGGTTCAATTATAGAAGGTTAGAGTGTCAGTCTTCTTGTACTTAAGTCGGCATTGTGCCTTTTGAATTTAATTCCGATGCAATTTCTGTGCTTCATCGTCAAAAAGAAGGTCCAAGGGATACAGTAGACCTGAAGTGAAGCATCGGAATCTAAAACTGGATTCACAGGAGAGGTTCAAATCATGGAAAGTTAGAGTGTCAGTCCTTTTGTACTTAAGTCGGCTATGTGCCTTTTGAATTTAATTCCAATGCAATTTCTGTGCTTCATCGTGAATAAGAAGGTCCAAGGGATACAGTAAACCTGAAGTGAAGCATCGTAATCTATTACTGGACTCACAGGAAAGGTTCACTTCATAGAAAGTTAGAGTGTCAGTCCGTTTTGTACTCAGGTCGGCATTATGCCTTTTGAATTTAATTTCGATGAATTTCTGTGTTTCATCGTCAATACGAAGGTCCAAGGGATACAGTAAACCTGAAGTGAAGCGTCGGAATCTAAAACTGGACTCACAGGAGTGATTCAAATCATAGAGAGTTAGAGTGTCGGTCCTCTTGTACTTATGTCGGCATTGTGCCTTTTGAATTTAATTCCAATGCAATTTCTGTGTTTCATCGTCAATAAGAAGGTCGAAGGGATACAGTAGACCTGAAGTAATGCATCGGAATCTAAAACTTGACTAACAGGAGCGGTTCAAAACATAGAAAGTTAGAGTGTCAATCCACTTGTACTTAAGTGGGCATTGTGCCTTTTGCATTAAATTGGATTGCAATTTCTGTGCTTCATCGCCAATAAGAAGGTCCAAGGTATACTGTAAACATTAATTGAAGCATCGGAATCTAAATCTGGACTCACAGGAGAGGTTCAAATCACAGAAACTTAGAGTGTCAGTCCACTTGTACTTAAGTCGGCATTGTGCCTTTTGTATTAAATTCGGATGCAATTTCTGTGTTTCATCGTCAATACGAAGGTCCAAGGGATACAGTCAACCTGAAGTGAAGCATCGGAATCTAAAACTGGACCCACAGGAGAGGTTCAAATCAAACAAAGTTAGACTGTCAGTCCTCTTGTACTTAAGTTGGCATTGTGCCTTTTTGTATTAAATTCGGATGCAATTTCTGTGTTTCTCGTCGTAATGAAGGTCCAAGGTATACAGTAAACCTGAAGTGAAGCATCGGAATCTAAAACTGGACTCACAGGAGAGGTTCAAATCATAGCAATTTAGAGTGTCAGTCCACTTGTACTTAAGTCGGCATTGTGCCTTTTGTATTAAATTCGGATGCAATTTCTGTGTTTCATCGTCAAAAAGAAGGTCCAAGGGATACAGTCAACCTGAAGTGAAGCATTGGAAACTAAAACTGGACAAACATTAGAGGTTCAAATCAAAGGAAGTTAGAGTGTCAGTCCTCTTTTACTTAAGTCGGCATTGTGCATTTTGTATTAAATTCGAATGCAATTTTTGTGTTTCTCGTAAATAAGAAAGTCCAAGGGATACAGTTAACCTGAAGTGTAGCATCGGAATCTAAAACTAGACTCAAAGGAGAGGTTCAAATCATAGAAAGTTAGAGTGTCAGTACTCTTGTACTTAAGCCGGTATTGTGCTTTTTGTATTAAATTCGGATGCAATTTCTGTGTTTCATCATCAATAAGAAGGTCCAAGGCATACAGTAAACCTGAAGTGAAGCATCGGAATCGAAAACTGGAATCACAGGAGGGGTTCAAATCATAGAAAGTTAGAGTGTCAGTCCTCTTGTACTTAAGTCGTCATTGAGCATTTTGAATTTTTATTCCGATGCAGATTCTGTGTTTCATCGTCAATAAGAAGGTCCAAGGGATACAGTAAACCTCAAGTGAAGCAACGGAATCTGAAAGTGGACTCACAGGAGAGGTTCAAATCATAGAAAGTTAGAGTGTCAGTCCTCTTGTACTTAAGTCGGCATTGTGCCTTTTGAATTTAATTCCGATGCAATGTCTGTGCTTCATTGTCAATAAGAAGGTCCAAGGGATACAGTAAACCTGAAGTGAAGCATCGGAATCTAAAACTGGACTCACAGGAGAGGTTTAAATCATAGAAAGTTAGAGTGTCGAAACTCTTGTACTTAAGTCGGCATTGTGCCTTTTGAATTTAAGTCCGATGCAGTTTCTGTGTTTCATCGTCAATTCGAAGGTACAAGGGATACAGTAAACCTGAGGTAAAGCAGCAGAAACTAAAACTGGACTCACAGGAGAGGTTCAAATCATAGATAGTTAGAGTGTCAGTCCTCTTGTACTTAAGCCGGCATTGTGCTTCTTGTATTAATTTCGGATGCAATTACTGTGTTTCTTCGTCAATAAGAGGGACCAAGGAATACAGTAAACCTGAAGTGAAGCATCGGAATCTAAAACTGGACTCACAGGAGTGGTTCAAATCATAGAAAGTTAGAGTGTCAGTCCTCTTGTCCTTAAGTCGGCATTGTGCCTTTGGAAATTAATTCCGATGCAGTTTCTGTGTTTCATCGTCAATAAGAAGGTCCAAGGGATAAAAAAAACCTGAAGTGAAGCATCGGAATCTAAAACTGGATTCACCGGAGAGGTTCAAATCATAGAATGTTAGAGTGTCACTCTTCTTGTACTTATGTCAGCATTGTGCCTTTTGAATTTAATTCCTATGCAATATCTGTGCTTCATCGTCAATAAGAGGGTCCAAGGGATACAGTAAACCTGAAGTGAAGCATCGGAATCTAAAACTGGACTCACAGGAGAGATTCAAATCATAGAAAGTTAGAGTGTCAGTCCTCTTGTACTTAAGTCGGCAATGTGCCTTTTGAATTTATATCCAATGCAATTTCTGTGCTTCATCGTCAATAAGAAGGTCCAAGGGATACAGTAGACCTGAAGTAATGCATCGGAATCTAAAACTTGACTAACAGGAGCGGTTCAAATCATAGAAAGTTAGAGTGTCAATCCACTTGTACTTAAGTCGGCATTGTGCCTTTTGCATTAAATTGGATTGCAATTTCTGTGCTTCATCGCCAATAAGAAGGTCCAAGGTATACTGTAAACATTAAGTGAAGCATCGGAATCTAAATCTGGACTCAGAGGAGAGGTTCAAATCACAGAAATTAAAGAGTCAGTCCACTTGTACTTAAGTCGGCATTGTGCCTTTTGTATTAAATTCGGATGCAATTTCTGTGTTTCATCGTCAATACGAAGGTCCAAGGGATACAGTCAACCTGAAGTGAAGCATCGGAATCTAAAACTGGACCCACAGGAGAGGTTCAAATCAAAGAAAGTTAGACTGTCAGTCCTCTTGTACTTAAGTCGGCATTGTGCCTTTTTGTATTAAATTCGGATGCAATTTCTGTGTTTCTCGTCGTAATGAAGGTCCAAGGTATACAGTAAACCTGAAGTGAAACATCGGAATCTAAAACTGGACTCACAGGAGAGGTTCAAATCATAGCAATTTAGAGTGTCAGTCCACTTGTACTTAAGTCGGCATTGTGCCTTTTGTATTAAATTCGGATGCAATTTCTGTGTTTCATCGTCAAAAAGAAGGTCCAAGGGATACAGTCAACCTGTAGTGAAGCATTGGAAACTAAAATTGGACCCACATTAGAGGTTCAAATCAAAGAAAGTTAGAGTGTCCGTCCTCTTGTACTTAAGTCGGCATTGTGCATATTGTAATAAATTCGAATGCAATTTTTGTGTTTCTCGTAAATAAGAAAGTCCAAGGGATACAGTTAACCTGAAGTGTAGCATTGGAATCCAAAACTAGACTCAAAGGAGAGGTTCAAATCATAGTAAGTTAGAGTGTCAGTACTCTTGTACTTAAGCCGGTATTGTGCTTTTTGTATTAAATTCGGATGCAATTTCTGTGTTTCATCATCAATAAGAAGGTCCAAGGCATACAGTAAACCTGAAGTGAAGCATCGGAATCGAAAACTGGAATCACAGGAGAGGTTCAAATCATAGAAAGTTAGAGTGTCAGTCCTCTTGTACTTAAGTCGGCATTGTGCCTTTTGAATTTAATTCCGACGCAATGTCTGTGCTTCATTGTCAATAAGAAGGTCCAAGGGATACAGTAAACCTGAAGTGAAGCTTCGGAATCTAAAACTGGACTCACAGGAGAGGTTTAAATCATAGAAAGTTAGAGTGTCAGTCCTCTTGTACTTAAGTCGGCATTGTGCCTTTTGAATTTAATTCCGATGCAGTTTCTGTGTTTCATCGTCAATTCGAAGGTACAAGGGATACAGTAAACCAGAGGTGAAGCATCAGAATCTAAAACTGGACTCACAGGAGAGGTTCAAATCATAGAAAGTTAGAGTGTCAGTGCTCTGGTACTTAAGGCGGCATTGTGCCTTTTGAATTTAATTCCGATGCAATTTCTGTGCTTCATCGTCAATAAGAAGGTCCCCGACATACAGTATACCTGAAGTGAAGCATCGGAATCTAAAGCTAAACTCACAAGAGAGGCTCAAATCATAGAAGGTTAGAGTGTCGGTCCTCTTGTACTTATGTCGACATTGTGCCTTTTGAATTCAATTCCGATGCCATTTCTGCGTTTCATCTCCAATAAGAAGGTCCAAGGGAAACAGTAAACCTGAAATGGAGAATCGGAATCCAAAACTGGACTAACAGGAGAGGTTCAAATCATAGAAAGTCAGAGTGTCAATCCTCTTGTACTTAAGTCGGCATTGTGCCTTTTGTATTAAATTCGGATGCAATTTCTGTGTTTCATCGTCAATAAGAATGTCCAAGGGATAACGTAAACCTGAAGTGAAGCATCGGAATCTAAAACAGGACTCACAGGAGCGGATCAAATCATAGAAATTTAGTGTGTCGGTCCTCTTGTACTAAAGTCGGCAATGTGCCTTTTGAATTTAATTACGATGCAGTTTCTGTGTTTCATCGTCAATAAGAAGGTCCAAGGGAAACAGTAAACCTGAAGTGAAGCATCGGAATCTAAAACGTGGCTCACAGGAGAGGTTCAAATCATAGAAAGTTAGAGTGTCAGTCCTCTTGTACATAAGTCGGCATTGTGCCTTTTGTATTAAATTCGGATGCAATTTCACTGTTTCATCGTCAATAAGAAGATCCAAGGGATACAGTAAACCAGAAGTGAAGCATCGGAATCTAAAACTGGACTCACAGGAGAGGTTCAAATCATAGAAAGTTAGAGTGGCAGTCCTCTTAAACTTAAATCGGCATTGAGCGTTTTGGATTTAATTCCGTTGCAATTTCTGTGTTTCATCGTCAATAAGAAGGTCCAAGGGATACAGTAAACCTGAAGTGAAGCATCGGAATCTAAAACTGGACTCACAGGAGAGGATCAAATCATAGAAAGTTAGAGTGTCAGTCCTCTTGTACTTAAGTCGGCATTTTCCTTTTGTATTAAATTCGGATGCAATTTCTGTGTTTCATCGTCAATATGAAGGTCCAAGGGATACAGTAAACATGAAGTGAAGCATCGGAATCTAAAACTGGACTCACAGGAGAGGTTCAAGTCATAGAAAGTTAGAGTGTCAGTCCTCTTGTACTTAAGTCGGTATTGTGCCTTTTGTATTAAATTCGGATGCAATTTCTGTGTTTCATCATCAATAAGAAGGTCCAAGGGATACATTAAACCTGAAGTGAAGCATCGGAATCTAAAACTGGACTCACAGGAGAGGTTCAATTCGTAGAAAGTTAGAGTGTCAGTCCTCTGGTACTTAAGGCGGCATTGTGCCATTTGAATTTAATTCCGATGCAATTTCTGTGCTTCATCGTCAATAAGAAGGTCCCAGGGATACAGTAAACCTGAAGTGAAGCATCGGAATCTAAAGCTGGACTCACAGGAGAGGCTCAAATCATAGAAGGTTAGAGTGTCAGTCCTCTTGTACTTATGTCGGCATTGTGCCTTTTGAATTCAATTCCGATGCCATTTCTGCGTTTCATCGCCAATAAGAAGGGCCAAGGGATACAGTAAACCTGAAGTGAAGAATCGGAATCTAAAACTGGACTAACAGGAGAGGTTCAAATCATAGAAAGTCAGAGTGTCAGTCCTCTTGTACTTAAGTCGGCATTGTTCCTTTTGTATTAAATTCGGATGCAATTTTTGTGCTTCATCGCCAATATGAAGGTCCAAGGGATACAGTAAACCTGAAGTGAAGCGTCGAAATCTAAAACTGGACTCACAGGAGAGGTTCAAGTCATAGAAAGTTAGAGTGTCAGTCCTCTTGTACTTAAGTCGGTATTGTGCCTTTTGTATTAAATTCGGATGCAATTTCTGTGTTTCATCATCAATAAGAAGGTCCAAGGAATACAGTAAACCAGAAGTGAAGCATCGGAATCTAAAACTGGACTCACAGGAGAGGTTCAATTCGTAGAAAGTTAGAGTGTCAGTCCTCTGGTACTTAAGGCGGCATTGTGCCATTTGAATTTAATTCCGATGCAATTTCTGTGCTTCATCGTCAATAAGAAGGTCCCAGGGATACAGTAAACCTGAAGTGAAGCATCGGAATCTAAAGCTGGACTCACAGGAGAGGCTCAAATCATAGAAGGTTAGAGTGTCAGTCCTCTTGTACTTATGTCGGCATTGTGCCTTTTGAATTCAATTCCGATGCCATTTCTGCGTTTCATCGCCAATAAGAAGGTCCAAGGGATACAGTAAACCTGAAGTGAAGAATCGGAATCAAAAACTGGACTCACAGGAAAGGTTCAAATCATAGAAAGTCAGAGTGTCAGTCCTCTTGTACTTAAGTCGGCATTGTTCCTTTTGTATTAAATTCGGATGCAATTTCTGTGTTTCATCGTCAATATGAAGGTCCAAGGGATACAGTAAACCTGAAGTGTAGCATCGGAATCTAAAACTGGACTCACAGGAGAGGTTCAAATCATAGAAAGTAAGAGTGTCAGTCCTCTTGTACTTAAGTCGGCATTGTGCCTTTTGAATTTAATTCCGATGCAATTTCTGTGCTTCATTGTGAATAAGAAGGTCCAAGGGATACAGTAAACCTGAAGTGAAGCATCAGAATCTAAAACTGGACTCACAGGAGAGATTCAAATCATAGAAAGTTAGAGTGTCAGTCCTCATGTACTTAAGTCGGCATTGTGCCTTTTGAATTTAATTCCGATGCAGTTTCTGTGTTTCATCGTCAATAAGAAGGTCCAAGGGAAACAGTAAACCTGAAGTGAAGCATCGGAATCTAAAACGTGGCTCACAGGAGAGGTTCAAATCATAGAAAGTTAGAGTGTCAGTCCTCTTGTACATAAGTCGGCATTGTGCCTTTTGTATTAAATTCGGATGCAATTTCAGTGTTTCATCGTCAATAAGAAGGTCCAAGGGATACAGTAAACCTGAAGTGCAGCATCGGAATCAGAAACTGGACTCACAGGAGAGGTTCAAATCATAGAAAGTTAGAGTGGCAGTCCTCTTAAACTTAAGTCAACATTGAGCGTTTTGGATTTAATTCCGTTGCAATTTCTGTGTTTCATCGTCAATAAGAAGGTCCAAGGGATACAGTAAACCTGAAGAGAAGCATCGGAATCTATAACTGGACTCACAGGAGAGGATCAAGTCATAGAAAGTTAGAGTGTCTTTCCTCTTGTACTTAAGTCGGCATTGTTCCTTTTGTATTAAATTCGGATGCAATTTCTGTGTTTCATCGTCAATATCAAGGTCCAAGGGATAAAGTAAACCTGACGTGAAGCATCGGAATCTAAAACTGGACTCACAGGAGAGGTTAAAATCATAGAAAGTTAGAGTGTCAGTCCTCTTGTACTTAAGTCGACATTGTGCCTTTTGTATTAAATTCATTGGCAATATCTGTGCTTCATCTCAGATAAGAAGGTCGAAGGTATACAGTAAACCTGAAGTGTAGCATCGGAATCTAAAACTGGACTCACAGGAGAGGATCAAATCATAGAAAGGTAGAGTGTCAGTCCTCTTGTACTTAAGTCGGCATTGTGCCATTTGAATTTAATTCCGATGCAATTTCTGTACTTCATCGTCAATAAGAAGGTCCCAGGGATACAGTAAACCTGAAGTGAAGCATCGGAATCTAAAGCTGGACTCACAGGAGAGGCTCAAATCATTGAAGGTTAGAGTGTCAGTCCTCTTGTACTTATGTCGGCATTGTGCCTTTTGAATTCAATTCCGATGCCATTTTTGCGTTTCATCGCCAATAAGAAGGTCCAAGGGAAACAGTAAACCTGAAGTAAAGAATCGGAATCTAAAACTGGACTAACAGGAGAGGTTCAAATCACAGAAAGTCAGAGTGTCAGTCCTCTTGTACTTAAGTCGGCATTGTGCCTTTTGTATTAAATTCGGATGCAATTTCTGTGTTTCATCGTCAATAAGAATGTCCAAGAGGTAACGTAAACCTGAAGTGAAGCATCGGAATCTAAAAGTGGACTCACAGGAGAGGTTCTAATCATAGAAACTTAGAGTGTCAGTCCTCTTGTACTTAAGTCGGCATTGTTCCTTTTGTATTAAATTCGGATGCAATTTTTGTGCTTCATCGCCAATAAGAATGTCCACGGTATACAGTAAACCTGAAGTAAAGCGTCGGCACCAAAAACTGGACTCACAGGAAAGGTTCAAATCATAGAAAGTTAGAGTGTCAGTCCCCTTGTACTTAAGTTGGCATTGTGCCTTTTGAATTTAATTCCGATGCAATTTCAGTGCTTCATCGCCAATAAGAAGGTCCAAGGTATACAGTAAACCTGAAGTGTACCATCGGAATCTAAAACAGGACTCACAGGAGCGGTTCAAATCATAGAAATTTGGAGTGTCGGTCCTCTTGTACTTAAGTTGGCATTGTGCCTTTTCTATTAAATTCGGAAGCAATTTCTGTGTTTCTTCGTCAATAAGAAGGTCCAAGGGATACAGTAAACCTGAAGTGAAGCATCGGAATCTAAAACTTGACTAACAGGAGAGGTTCAAATCATAGAAAGTTGGAGTGTCAGTCCTCTTGTACTTAAGTCGGCATTGTGCCTTTTGAATTTCATTCCGATGCAATTTCTGTGTTTCATCGTCAATAAGAAGGTCCAAGGGATACAGTAAACGTGAAGTGAAGAATCGGAATCTGAAAGTGGACTCACAGGAGAGGTTCAAATCATAGAAAGTTAGTGTGTCAGTCCTCTTGTACCTAAGTCGGCATTGTGCCTTTTGAATTTAATTACGATGCAATTTCTGTGCTTCATTGTCAATAAGAAGGTCCAAGGGATACAGTAAACCTGAAGTGAAGCATCGGAATCTAAAACTGGACTCACAGGAGAGATTCAAATCATACAAAGTTAGAGTGTCAGTCCTCTTGTACATAAGTCTACATTGTGCCTTTTGTATTAAATTCATTGGCAATTTCTGTGCTTCATCTCCAATAAGAAGTTCGAAGGTATACAGTAAACCTGAAGTGAAGCATCGGATTCTAAAACTGGACTCACAGGAGAGGATCAAATCATAGAAAGTTAGAGTGTCAGTCCTCTTGTACTTAAGTCGGCATTGTTCCTTTTGTATTAAATTCGGGTGCAATTTCTGTGTTTCATCGTCAATATGAAGGTCCAAGGGATAAAGTAAACCTGAAGTGAAGCATCGGAATCTAAAACTGGACTCACAGGAGAGGTTCAAATCATAGAAAGTTAGAGTGTCAGTCCTCTTGTACTTAAGTCGGTATTGTGCCTTTTGTATTAAATTCGGATGCAATTTCTGTGTTTCATCATCAATAAGAAGGTCCAAGGGATACAGTAAACCTGAAGTGAAGCATCGGAATCTAAAACTGGACTCACAGGAGAGGTTCAATTCGTAGAAAGTTAGAGTGTCAGTCCTCTGGTACTTAAGGCGGCATTGTGCCATTTGAATTTAATTCCGATGCAATTTCTGTACTTCATCGTCAATAAGAAGGTCCCAGAGATACAGTAAACCTGAAGTGAAGCATCGGAATCTAAAGCTGGACTCACAGGAGAGGCTCAAATCATAGAAGGTTAGAGTGTCAGTCCTCTTGTACTTATGTCGGCATTGTGCCTTTTGAATTCAATTCCGATGCCATTTCTGCGTTTCATCGCCAATAAGAAGGTCCTAGGGAAACAGTAAACCTGAAGTGAAGAATCGGAATCTAAAACTGGACTAACAGGAGAGGTTCAAATCATAGAAAGTCAGAGTGTCAGTCCTCTTGTACTTAAGTCGGCATTGTGCCTTTTGTATTAAATTCGGATGCAATTTCTGTGTTTCATCGTCAATAAGAATGTCCAAGAGGTAACGTAAACCTGAAGTGAAGCATCGGAATCTAAAAGTGGACTCACAGGAGAGGGTCTAATCATAGAAACTTAGAGTGTCAGTCCTCTTGTACTTAAGTCGGTATTGTTCCTTTTGTATTAAATTCGGATGCAATTTTTGTGCTTCATCGCCAATAAGAATGTCCACGTTATTCAGTAAACCTGAAGGAAAGCGTCGGCATCAAAAACTGGACTCACAGGAAAGGTTCAAATCATAAAAAGTTAGAGTGTCAGTCCTCTGGTACTTAAGGCGGCATTGTGCCATTTGAATTTAATTCCGATGCAATTTCAGTGCTTCATCGCCAATAAGAAGGTCCAAGGTATACAGTAAACCTGAAGTGTACCATCGGAATCTAAAGCAGGACTCACAGGAGCGGTTCAAATCATAGAAATTTGGAGTGTCGGTCCTCTTGTACTAAAGTCGGCAATGTGCCTCTTCTATTAAATTCGGTTGCAATTTCTGTGTTTCTTCGTCAATAAGAAGGTCCAAGGGATACAGTAAACCTGAAGTGAAGCATCGGAATCTAAAACTTGACTAACAGGAGAGGTTCAAATCATAGAAAGTTGGAGTGTCAGTCCTCTTGTACTTAAGTCGGCATTGTGCCTTTTGAATTTCATTCCGATGCACTTTCTGTGTTTCATCGTCAATAAGAAGGTCCAAGGGAAACAGTAAACCTGATGTAAAGAATCGGAATCTAAAACTGGACTAACAGGAGAGGTTCAAATCATAGAAAGTCAGAGTGTCAGTCCTCTTGTACTTAAGTCGGCATTGTGCCTTTTGTATTAAATTCGGATGCAATTTCTGTGTTTCATCGTCAATAAGAATGTCCAAGAGGTAACGTAAACCTGAAGTGAAGCATCGGAATCTAAAAGTGGACTTACAGGAGAGGTTCAAATCATAGAAAGTTAGAGTGTCAGTGCTCTTGTACTTAAGTCGGCATTGTGCCTTTTGATATTCACTCCGATGCAATTTCTGTGCTTCATCGTCAATAAGAAGGTCCATGGTATACAGTAAACCTGAAGTGTAGCATCGGAATCTAAAACTGGACTCACAGGAGGGGTACAAATCATTGAAGGTTAGAGTGTCCGTGCTCTTGTACTTAAGTCGGCATTGTGCCTTCTGAATTTAATTCCGATGCAATTTTTGTGTTTCATCGTCAATAAGAAAGTCCAAGGAATACAGGAAACCTGAACTGAAGCATCGGAATCTAAAACTGGACTCACAGGAGAGGTTCAAATCTTAGAAAGTGAGAGTGTCAGTCCTCTTGTACTTAAGTCGGCATTGTGCCTTTTGTATTAAATTCGGATCCAATTTCTGTGTTTCATTGTCAGTAAGAAGGTCCAAGGTATACAGTAAACCTGAAGTGAAGCATCAGAATCTAAAACTGGACTCACAGGAGAGGTTCAAATCATCGAAGGTAGAGTGTCAGTCCTCTTGTACTTAAGTCTGCATTGTGCCATATGAATTTTTATTCCGATGCAATTACTGTGCTTCATTGTCAATAAGAAGGTCCAAGGGATACAGTAAACCTGAAGTGAAGCATCGGAATCTAAAACTGGACTCACAGGAGAGGTTCAAATCATAGAAAGTAAGAGTGTCGGTCCTCTTGTACTTAAGTCAGCATTGTGCCTTTTGAAATTAATTCCGAGGCAGTTTCTGTGTTTCATCGTCAATACGATGGTCCAATGGATACAGTAAACCTGAGGTGAAGCATCGGAATCTAAAACTGGACTCACAGGAGAGATTCAAATCATAGAAAGTTAGAGTGTCAGTCCTCTTGTACTTATGTCGGCATTGTGCCCTTTGTATTAAATTCAGATGCAATTTCTGTATTTCTTCATCAATAAGAAGGTCCAAGGGATACAGTAAACCTGAAGTGAAGCATCGGAATCTAAAACTGGACTCACAGGACTGGTTCTAATCATAGAAAGTTAGAGTGTCAGTCCTCTTGTACTTAAGTCGGCATTGTGCCTTTTGAATTCAATTCCTATGCAATTTCTGTGTTTCATCGCCAATAAGAAAGTCCAAGGGAGACAGTAAACCTGAAGTGAAGAATCGGAATCTAAAACTGGACTCACAGGAGAGGTTCAAATCATAGAAAAATTGAGTGTCAGTCCTCTTGTACTTAAGTCGGCATTGTGCCTTTTGAATTTAATTCCGATGCAATTTCTGCGTTTTATCGTCAATTAGAAAGTCCAAGGGATACAGTAAACCTGAAGTGAAGCATCGGAATCTAAAACAGGAGTCACAGAAGAGGTTCAAATCGTAGATAGTTAGAGTGTCAGTCCCCTTTTACTTAAGTCGGCATTGTGCCTTTTGAATTTAATTCCGATGCAATTTCTGTGCTTCATCGTCAATAAGAAGGTCCAAGGGATACAGTAAACCTGAAGTGAAGCATCGGAATATAAACTGGACTCACAGGAGAGGGTCAAATCAGAGAAAGTTAGAGTGTCAGTCCTCTTGTACTTAAGTCGGCATTGTGCCTTTTGAATTTAATTCCGATACAGTTTCTGTGTTTCATCGTCAATACGAAGGTCCAAGGGATACAGTAAACCTGAGGTGCAGCATCGGAATCTAAAACTGGACACAAAGGAGAGGTTCAAATCATAGAAAGTTAGTGTGTCAGTCGTCTTGTACTTAAGTCGGCATTGTGCCATTTGTATCAAATTCGGATGCAATATCTGTGTTACTTCATCAATAAGAAGGTCCAAGGGATACAGTAAACCTGAAGTGAAGCATCGGAATCTACATCTGGACACACAGGAGGGGTTCAAATCATAGAAAGTTAGAGTGTAAGTCCTCATGTACTCAAGTCGGCATTGTGCCTTTTTAATTTAATTCCGATGCAGTTTCTGTGTTGCATCGTCAATAAGAAGGTCCAAGAGATACAGTAAACCCGAAGTGAAGCATCGGAATCTAAAACTGGACTCACAGAAGAGGTTCAAATCATAGAAAGTTAGAGTGTCAGTCTTCTTGTACTTAATTCGGCATTGTGCCTTTTGAATTTAATTCCGATGCAATTTCTGTGCTTCATCGTGAATAAGAAGATCCAAGGGATACAGTAAACCAGAAGTGAAGCATCGGAATCTAAAACTGGACTCTCAGAAGAGGTTCAAATCATAGAAAGTTAGAGTGGCAGTCCTCTTAAACTTAAATCGGCATTGAGCGTTTTGGATTTAATTCCGTTGCAATTTCTGTGTTTCATCGTCAATAAGAAGGTCCAAGGGATACAGTAAACCTGAAGTGAAGCATCGAAATCTAAAACTGGACTCACAGGAGAGGTTCAAGTCATAGAAAGTTAGAGTGTCAGTCCTCTTGTACTTAAGTCGGTATTGTGCCTTTTGTATTAAATTCGGATGCAATTTCTGTGTTTCATCATCAATAAGAAGGTCCAAGGAATACAGTAAACCAGAAGTGAAGCATCGGAATCTAAAACTGGACTCACAGGAGAGGTTCAATTCGTAGAAAGTTAGAGTGTCAGTCCTCTTGTACTTAAGTCGGCATTGTGCCTTTTGAATTTAATTCCGATGCAAATTCTGTGCTTCATTGTGAATAAGAAGGTCCAAGGGATACAGTAAACCTGAAGTGAAGCATCGGAATCTAAAACTGGACTCACAGGAGAGATTCAAATCATAGAAAGTTAGAGTGTCAGTCCTCATGTACTTAAGTCGGCATTGTGCCCTTTGAATTTAATTCTGATGCAGTTTCTGTGTTTCATCGTCAATAAGAAGGTCCAAGGGAAACAGTAAACCTGAAGTGAAGCATCGGAATCTAAAACGTGGCTCACAGGAGAGGTTCAAATCATAGAAAGTTAGAGTGTCAGTCCTCTTGTACATAAGTCGGCATTGTGCCTTTTGTATTAAATTCGGATGCAATTTCAGTGTTTCATCGTCAATAAGAAGGTCCAAGGGATACAGTAAACCTGAAGTGCAGCATCGGAATCAGAAACTGGACTCACAGGAGAGGTTCAAATCATAGAAAGTTAGAGTGGCAGTCCTCTTAAACTTAAGTCAACATTGAGCGTTTTGGATTTAATTCCGTTGCAATTTCTGTGTTTCATCGTCAATAAGAAGGTCCTAGGGATACAGTAAACCTGAAGATAAGCATCGGAATCTATAACTGGACTCACAGGAGAGGATCAAATCATAGAAAGTTAGAGTGTCTTTCCTCTTGTACTTAAGTCGGCATTGTTCCTTTTGTATTAAATTCGGATGCAATTTCTGTGTTTCATCGTCAATATCAAGGTCCAAGGGATCAAGTAAACCTGAAGTGAAGCATCGGAATCTAAAACTGGACTCACAGGAGAGGTTAAAATCATAGAAAGTTAGAGTGTCAGTCCTCTTGTACTTAAGTCGACATTGTGCCTTTTGTATTAAATTCATTGGCAATATCTGTGCTTCATCTCAGATAAGAAGGTCGAAGGTATACAGTAAACCTGAAGTGTAGCATCGGAATCTAAAACTGGACTCACAGGAGAGGATCAAATCATAGAAAGGTAGAGTGTCAGTCCTCTTGTACTTAAGTCGGCATTGTTCCTTTTGTATTAAATTCGGATGCAATTTCTGTGTTTCATCGTCAATATGAAGGTCCAAGGGATAAAGTAAACCTGAAGTGAAGCATCGGAATCTAAAACTGGACTCACAGGAGAGGTTCAAATCATAGAAAGTTAGAGTGACAGTATTCTTGTACTTAAGTCGGTATTGTGCCTTTTGTATTAAATTCGGATGCAATTTCTGTGTTTCATCATCAATAAGAAGGTCCAAGGGATACAGTAAACCTGAAGTGAAGCATCGGAATCTAAAACTGGACTCACAGGAGTGGTTCAATTCGTAGAAAGTTAGAGTGTCAGTCCTCTGGTACTTAAGGCGGCATTGTGCCATTTGAATTTAATTCCGATGCAATTTCTGTACTTCATCGTCAATAAGAAGGTCCCAGGGATACAGTAAACCTGAAGTGAAGCATCGGAATCTAAAGCTGGACTCACAAGAGAGGCTCAAATCATTGAAGGTTAGAGTGTCAGTCCTCTTGTACTTAAGTCGGCATTGTGCCTTTTGTATTAAATTCGGATGCAATTTCTGTGTTTCATCGTCAATAAGAATGTCGAACAGGTAACGTAAACCTGAAGTGAAGCATCGGAAACTAAAAGTGGACTCACAGGAGAGGTTCTAATCATAGAAACTTAGAGTGTCAGTCCTCTTGTACTTAAGTCGGCATTGTTCCTTTTGTATTAAATTCGGATGCAATTTTTGTGCTTCATCGCCAATAAGAATGTCCACGGTATACAGTAAACCTGAAGTAAAGCGTCGGCATCAAAAACTGGACTCACAGGAAAGGTTCAAATCATAGAAAGTTAGAGTGTCAGTCCTCTTGTACTTAAGTCGGCATTGTGCCTTTTGAATTTAATTCCGATGCAATTTCAGTGCTTCATCGCCAATAAGAAGGTCCAAGGTATACAGTAAACCTGAAGTGTACCATCGGAATCTAAAACAGGACTCACAGGAGCGGTTCAAATCATAGAAATTTGGAGTGTCGGTCCTCTTGTACTAAAGTTGGCAATGTGCCTTTTCTATTAAATTCGGATGCAATTTCTGTGTTTCTTCGTCAATAAGAAGGTCCAAGGGATACAGTAAACCTGAAGTGAAGCATCGGAATCTAAAACTTGACTAACAGGAGAGGTTCAAATCATAGAAAGTTGGAGTGTCAGTCCTCTTGTACTTAAGTCGGCATTGTGCCTTTTGAATTTCATTCCGATGCAATTTCTGTGTTTCATCGTCAATAAGAAGGTCCAAGGGATACAGTAAACGTGAAGTGAAGAATCGGAATCTGAAAGTGGACTCACAGGAGAGGTTCAAATCATAGAAAGTTAGTGTGTCAGTCCTCTTGTACCTAAGTCGGCATTGTGCCTTTTGAATTTAATTACGATGCAATTTCTGTGCTTCATTGTCAATAAGAAGGTCCAAGGGATACAGTAAACCTGAAGTGAAGCATCGGAATCTAAAACTGGACTCACAGGAGAGATTCAAATCATACAAAGTTAGAGTGTCAGTCCTCTTGTACATAAGTCTACATTGTGCCTTTTGTATTAAATTCATTGGCGATTTCTGTGCTTCATCTCCAATAAGAAGGTCGAAGGTATACTGTAAACCTGAAGTGAAGCATCGGATTCTAAAACTGGACTCACAGGAGAGGATCAAATCATAGAAAGTTAGAGTGTCAGTCCTCTTGTACTTAAGTCGGCATTGTTCCTTTTGTATTAAATTCGGGTGCAATTTCTGTGTTTCATCGTCAATATGAAGGTCCAAGGGATAAAGTAAACCTGAAGTGAAGCATCGGAATCTAAAACTGGACTCACAGGAGAGGTTCAAATCATAGAAAGTTAGAGTGTCAGTCCTCTTGTACTTAAGTCGGTATTGTGCCTTTTGTATTAAATTCGGATGCAATTTCTGTGTTTCATCATCAATAAGAAGGTCCAAGGGATACAGTAAACCTGAAGTGAAGCATCGGAATCTAAAACTGGACTCACAGGAGAGGTTCAATTCGTAGAAAGTTAGAGTGTCAGTCCTCTGGTACTTAAGGCGGCATTGTGCCATTTGAATTTAATTCCGATGCAATTTCTGTACTTCATCGTCAATAAGAAGGTCCCAGGGATACAGTAAACCTGAAGTGAAGCATCGGAATCTAAAGCTGGACTCACAGGAGAGGCTCAAATCATAGAAGGTTAGAGTGTCAGTCCTCTTGTACTTATGTCGGCATTGTGCCTTTTGAATTCAATTCCGATGCCATTTCTGCGTTTCATCGCCAATAAGAAGGTCCAAGGTAAACAGTAAACCTGAAGTGAAGAATCGGAATCTAAAACTGGACTAACAGGAGAGGTTCAAATCATAGAAAGTCAGAGTGTCAGTCCTCTTGTACTTAAGTCGGCATTGTGCCTCTTGTATTAAATTCGGATGCAATTTCTGTGTTTCATCGTCAATAAGAATGTCCAAGAGGTAACGTAAACCTGAAGTGAAGCATCGGAATCTAAAAGTGGACTCACAGGAGAGGGTCTAATCACAGAAACTTAGAGTGTCAGTCCTCTTGTACTTAAGTCGGTATTGTTCCTTTTGTATTAAATTCGGATGCAATTTTTGTGCTTCATCGCCAATAAGAATGTCCACGGTATTCAGTAAACCTGAAGGAAAGCGTCGGCATCAAAAACTGGACTCACAGGAAAGGTTCAAATCATAAAAAGTTAGAGTGTCAGTCCTCTGGTACTTAAGGCGGCATTGTGCCATTTGAAATTAATTCCGATGCAATTTCAGTGCTTCATCGCCAATAAGAAGGTCCAAGGTATACAGTAAACCTGAAGTGTACCATCGGAATCTAAAGCAGGACTCACAGGAGCGGTTCAAATCATAGAAATTTGGAGTGTCGGTCCTCTTGTACTAAAGTCGGCATTGTGCCTTTTCTATTAAATTCGGTTGCAATTTCTGTGTTTCTTCGTCAATAAGAAGGTCCAAGGGATACAGTAAACCTGAAGTGAAGCATCGGAATCTAAAACTTGACTAACAGGAGAGGTTCAAATCATAGAAAGTTGGAGTGTCAGTCCTCTTGTACTTAAGTCGGCATTGTGCTTTTTGAATTTCATTCCGATGCACTTTCTGTGTTTCATCGTCAATAAGAAGGTCCAAGGGAAACAGTAAACCTGAAGTAAAGAATCGGAATCTAAAACTGGACTAACAGGAGAGGTTCAAATCATAGAAAGTCAGAGTGTCAGTCCTCTTGTACTTAAGTCGGCATTGTGCCTTTTGTATTAAATTCGGATGCAATTTCTGTGTTTCATCGTCAATAAGAATGTCCAAGAGGTAACGTAAACCTGAAGTGAAGCATCGGAATCTAAAAGTGGACTTACAGGAGAGGTTCAAATCATAGAAAGTTAGAGTGTCAGTGCTCTTGTACTTAAGTCGGCATTGTGCCTTTTGATATTCACTCCGATGCAATTTCTGTGCTTCATCGTCAATAAGAAGGTCCATGGTATACAGTAAACCTGAAGTGTAGCATCGGAATCTAAAACTGGACTCACAGGAGGGGTACAAATCATTGAAGGTTAGAGTGTCCGTGCTCTTGTACTTAAGTCGGCATTGTGCCTTCTGAATTTAATTCCGATGCAATTTTTGTGTTTCATCGTCAATAAGAAAGTCCAAGGAATACAGGAAACCTGAAGTGAAGCATCGGAATCTAAAACTGGACTCACAGGAGAGGTTCAAATCTTAGAAAGTGAGAGTGTCAGTCCTCTTGTACTTAAGTCGGCATTGTGCCTTTTGTATTAAATTCGGATCCAATTTCTGTGTTTCATTGTCAGTAAGAAGGTCCAAGGTATACAGTAAACCTGAAGGGATGCATCGGAATCTAAACCTGGACTCACAGGAGAGGTTCAAATCATAGAAAGTAAGAGTGTCAGTCCTCTTGTACTTAAGTCGGCATTGTGCCTTTGTTATTAAATTCGGATGCAATTTCTGTGTTTCGTCGTCAATAAGAAGGTCCAAGGGATACAGTAAACCTGAAGTGAAGCATCGGAATCTAAAACTGGACTCACAGGAGAGGTTCAAATCATCGAAGGTAGAGTGTCAGTCCTCTTGTACTTAAGTCTGCATTGTGCCATTTGAATTTTTATTCCGATGCAATTACTGTGCTTCATTGTCAATAAGAAGGTCCAAGGGATACAGTAAACCTGAAGTGAAGCATCGGAATCTAAAACTGGACTCACAGGAGAGGTTCAAATCATAGAAAGTTAGAGTGTCGGTCCTCTTGTACTTAAGTCGGCATTGTGCCTTTTGTATTTAATTCCGATGCAGTTTCTGTGTTGCATCGTCAAGAAGAAGGTCCAAGGGATACAGTAAACCCGAAGTGAAGCATCGGAATCTAAAACTGGACTCACAGGAGAGGTTCAATTCATAGAAAGTTGGAGTGTCAGTCCACTTGTACTTAAGTCGGCATTGTGCCTTTTGTATTAAATTCGGTTGCAATTTCTGCACTTCATCGCCAATAAGAAGGTCCAAGGTATACAGTAAACCTGAAGTGAAGCTTCGGGATCTAAAACTGGACTCACAGGAGAGGTTCAAATCATAGAAAGTTAGAGTGTCAGTCCTCTTGTACTTAAGTTGGCATTGTGCCTTTTGTATTATATTCGGATGCAATATCTGTGCTTCATCGCCAATAAGAAGGTCCACAGGATACAGTAAACCTGAAGTGAAGCGTCGGAATCCAAAACTGGACTCACAGGAGAGATTCAAATCATAGAAAGTTAGAGTGTCAGTCCTCTTGTACTTATGTCGGCATTGTGCCTCTTTAATTTAATTCGGATGCAATTTCTGTGCTTCATCGTCATTAAGAAGGTCCCAGGGATACAGTAAACCTGAAGTGAAGCATCGGAATCTAAAGCTGGATTCACAGGAGAGGTTCAAACCATAGGAAGTTAGAGTGTCAGTCCTCTTGTACTTATGTCGGCATTGTGCCTTTTGAATTCAATTCCTATGCAATTTCTGTGTTTCATCGCCAATAAGAAAGTCCAAGGGAGACAGTAAACCTGAAGTGAAGAATCGGAATCTAAAACTGGACTCACAGGAGAGGTTCAAATCATAGAAAGTTAGGGTGTCACTCCTCTTGTACTTAAGTCGGCATTGTGACTTTTGTATTAAATTCGGATGCAGTTTCTGTGTTTCATCGTCAATAAGAAGGTCCAAGGGATACAGTAAACCTGAAGTGAAGCAACGGAATCTGAAGGTGGACTCACAGGAGAGGCTCAAATCATAGAAAGTTAGAGTGTCAGTCCTCTTGTACTTAAGTCGGCATTGTGCCTTTTGAATTTAATTCCGATGCAATTTCTGTGCTTCATTGTCAATAAGAAGGTCCAAGGGATACAGTAAACCTGAAGTGAAGCATCGGAATATAAACTGGACTCACAGGAGAGGATCAAATCAGAGAAAGTTAGAGTGTCAGTCCTCTTGTACTTAAGTCGGCATTGTGCCTTTTGAATTTAATTCCGATACAGTTTCTGTGTTTCATCGTCAATACGAAGGTCCAAGGGATACAGTAAACCTGAGGTGAAGCATCGGAATCTAAAACTGGACACAAAGGAGAGGTTCAAATCATAGAAAGTTAGTGTGTCAGTCGTCTTGTACTTAAGTCGGCATTGTGCCATTTGTATCAAATTCGGATGCAATATCTGTGTTACTTCATCAATAAGAAGGTCCAAGGGATACAGTAAACCTGAAGTGAAGCATCGGAATCTACATCTGGACACACAGGAGGGGTTCAAATCATAGAAAGTTAGAGTGTAAGTCCTCATGTACTCAAGTCGGCATTGTGCCTTTTGAATTTAATTCCGATGCAGTTTCTGTGTTGCATCGTCAATAAGATGGTCCAAGAGATACAGTAAACCCGAAGTGAAGCATCGGAATCTAAAACTGGACTCACAGAAGAGGTTCAAATCATAGAAAGTTAGAGTGTCAGTCTTCTTGTACTTAATTCGGCATTGTGCCTTTTGAATTTAATTCCGATGCAATTTCTGTGCTTCATCGTTAATAATAAGGTCGAAGGGATACAGTAAACCTGAAGTGAAGCATCGGAATCTAAAACTGGACTCACAGGAGAGGTTCAAATCATAGAAAGTTTGAGTGTCAGTCCTCTTGTACTTAAGTCGGCAATTTGCCTTTTGAATTTAATTCCGATGCAGTTTCTGTGCTTCATCGTCAATAAGAATGTCCCAGGGATACAGTAAACCTGACGTGAAGCATCGGAATCTAAAACTGGACTCACAGTAGAGGTTCAAATCATAGAAAGTTAAAATGTCAGACCTCTTGTACTTAAGTCGGCATTGTGCCTTTTGAATTTAATTCCGATGCAATTTCTGTGTTTCATCGTCAATAAGAAGGTCCAAGGGATACAGTAAACCAGAAGTGAAGCATCGAAATCTAAAACTGGACTCACAGGAGTGGTTCAAATCATAGAAAGTTTGAGTGTCAGTCCACTTGTACTGAAGTCGGCATTGTGCCTTTTGAATTAAATTCGATGCAATTTCTGTGTTTCATCGTCAATAAGAAGGTCCAAGGGAAACAGTAAACCTGAAGTGAAGCATCGGAATCTAGAACTGGACTCACAGGTGAGGTTCAAATCATAGAAAGTTAGTGTGTCAGTCCACTTGTACCTAAGTCGGCATTGTGCCTTTTGTATTAAAGTCGGATGCAATTTCTGTGTTTCATTGTCAATTAGAAGGTCCAAGGGATACAGTAAACCTGAAGTGAAGCATCGCAATCTAAAACTGGACTCACAAGAGAGGTTCAAATCATAGAAAGTTAGGGTGGCAGTCCTCTAGTACTTAAGTCGGCAATGTGCTTTTTGAATTTAATTCCGATGCAATTTCTGTGTTTAATCGTCAATAAGAAGGTCCAAGGCATACAGTAAACCTGAAGTGAAGCATCGGAATCTAAAACTGGACTCACAGGAGAGGTTCAAATCATAGAAAGTTAGAGTATCAGTCCTCTTGTACTTAAGTTGGCATTGTGCCTTTTGTATTAAATTCGGATGCAATTTCTGTGTTTCATCGCCAATAAGAAGGTCCAAGGTATACAGTAAACCTGAAGTGAAGCATCATAATCTAAAACCGGACTCACAGGAGATGTTCAAATCATAGAAAGTCAGAGTGTCAGTCGTCTTGTACTTAAGTCGGCATTGTGCATTTTTAACTTAGTTCCGATGCAATTTCTGTGCTTCATCGTTAATAAGAAGGTCCAAGGTATACAGTAAACCTGAAGTGAAGCATCGGAATCTAAAACTGGAGTCACAGGAGAGGTTCAAATCATTAAAGGTTAGAGTGTCACTCCTCTTGTACTTAAGTCGGCATTGTGCCTTTTGAATTTCATTCCGATGCAATTTCTGTGTTTCATCGACAATAAGGAGGTCCAAAGGAAACAGTAAACCTGAAGTGAAGCATCGGGATCTAGAACTGGACTCACAGGAGAGGTTCAAATTATAGAAAGTTAGAGTGTCAGTCCTCTTGTACTTAAGTCGGCATTGTGCCTTTTGTATTAAATTCGGATGCAATTTCTGTGTTTCATTGTCAATTAGAAGGCCCAAGGGATACAGTAAACCTGAAGTGAAGCATCGGAATCTAAAACTGGACTCACAGGAGAAGTTCAAATCATAGAAAGTTAGAGTGGCAGTCCTCATGTACTTAAATCGGCTATGTGCTTTTTGAATTTAATTACGATGCAATTTCTGTGTTTCATCGTCAATAAGAAGGTCCAAGGGATACAGTAAACCTCAAGTGAAGCATCGGAATCTAAAACTGGACTCACAGGAGAGGTTCAAATCATAGAAAGTTAGAGTGTCACTCCTCTTGTACTTAAGTCGGCATTGTGCCTTTTGTATTAAAGTCGTATGCAATTTCTGTGCTTCATCGCCAATAATAAGGTCCAAGGTATACAGTAAAACTGAAGTGAAGCATCGGAATCTAAAACTGGAATTACAGGAGAGGTTCAAATCATAGAAAGTTAGAGTGTCAGTCCTCTTGTACTTAAGTCGGCATTGTGCCTTTGGAATTTAATTCCGATGCAATTTCTGTGTTTCATCGTCAATAAGGTGGTCCAAGGGATACATTAAACCTGAAGTGAAACATCGGAATCTAAAACTGGACTCACAGGAGCAGTTCAATTCATAGAAAGTTAGAGTGTCAGTGTTCTTGTACTTAAGTCGGCATTGTGCCTTTTGATTTTACTTCCGAGGCAATTTGTGAGCTTCATCGTCAATAAGAAGGTAAAAGGGATACAGTAAATCTGAAGTGAAGCATCGGAATCTAAAACTGGACTCACAGGAGAGGGTCAAATCATAGAAATTTATAGTGTCAGTCCTCTTGTACTTACGTCGGCATTGTGCCTTTTGAATATAATTCCGATGCATTTTCTGTGTTTCATCGTCAATAAGAAGGTCCAAGGTATACAGTATACCTCAAGTGAAGCATCGGAATCTAAAACTGGACTCACTGGAGAGGTTCAAATAATAGAAAGTTTGTGTGTCAGTCCTCTTGTACTTAAGTCGGCATTGTGCCTTTTGTATTAAATTCTGATGCACTTTCTGTGTTTCATCGTCAATAAGAAGGTCCAAGAGATACAGTAAACCTGAAGTGAGGCATCGGAATCTAAAACTGGACTCACTGGAGAGGTTCAAATCATAGAAAGTGAGAGTGTCAGTCCTCTTGTACTTAAGTCGGCATTGTGCCTTTTGTATTAAGGTCGGATGCAATTTCTTTGATTCATCGTCAATCAGATGGTCCAAGGGATACAGTTAACCTGAAGTGAAGCATCGGAATGTAAAACTGGACTCACAGGAGTGGTTCAAATCATAGAGTGTCAGTCCTCTTGTACTTAAGTCGGCATTGTGCCTCTTGCATTAAATTCGGATGCAATTTCTGTGTTTCATCGTCAATAAGAAGGTCCAAGAGATACAGTAAACCTAAAGTGAGGCGTCGGAATCTAAAAATGGACTCACAGGAGAGGTTCAAATCATAGTAAGTGAGAGTGTCAGTCCTCTTGTACTTAAGTCGTCATTGTGCCTTTTTGATTATATTCGGATGCAATTACTGTGATTCATCGTCAATAAGAAGGTCCAAGGGATACAGTAGACCTGAAGTGAAGCATCGGAATCTAAAGCTGGACTCACAGGACAGGTTCAAATCATAGAAAGTGAGAGTGTCAGTCCTCTTGTACTTAAGTCGGCAATGTGCCTTTCGTATTGAATTCAGATGCAATTTCTGTGCTTCATCGTCAATAAGAAGGTCCAAGGGATACAGTAAACCTCAAGTGAGGCATCGGAATTTAAAACTGGACTCACAGGAGAGGTCCAAATCATAGAAAGTTATAGTGTCACTCCTCTCGTACTTAAGTCGGCATTGTGCCTTTTGTATTAAAGTCGGATGCAATTTCTGTGCTTCATCGCCAATAATAAGGTCCAAGGTATACAGTAAAACTGAAGTGAAGCTTCGGAATCTAAAACTGGACTCACAGAAGACGTTCAAAACATAGAAAGTTTGAGTGTCAGTCCTCTTGTACTTAGGTCGGCATTGTGCTTTTTGTATTAAATACGGATGCAATTTCTGTTTTTCATCATCAATAAGATGGTTCAAGGGATAAAGTAAACCTGAAGGAAGCATCGGAATCTAAAACTGGACTGACAGGAGAGGTTCAAGTCATAGGAAGTGTGAGTGTCAGTCCTCTTGTACTTAAGTCGGAGTTGTGCCTTTTGTATTAAATTCGGATGCAATTTCTGTGCTTCGTCGCCAATAAGAAGGTCCACGGCATACAGTTAACCTGAAGTGAAGCGTCGGAATCTAAAACTGGACTCACAGGAGAGGTTCAAATCATGGAAAGTTAAAGTGTCAGTCCTCTTGTACTTAAGTCGGTATTGTGCCTTTTGTATTAAGTTCGGATGCAATTTCTCTGTTTCATCGTCAATAAGAAGGTCCAAGGTATACAGTAAACCTGAAGTGAAGCATCGGAATCGAAAACTGGACTCACGGGAGGGGTTCAAATCATAGAAAGTTAGAGGGTCAGTCCTCTTGTACTTAAGTCAGCATTGTGCCTATTGTATTAAATTCGGATGCAATTTCTGTGTTTCATCGTCAATAAGAAGATCCAAGGTATACAGTAAACTTGAAGTAAAGCATCGGAATCTGAAACTGGACTCACAGGAGAGATTCAAATCATAGTAAGTTTGAGTGTGAGTCCTCTTGTACTTCAGTCGGCATTGTGCCTTTTGAATTTCATTCCGATGCAATTTCTGTGTTTCATCGTCAATAAGGTGGTCCAAGGGATACAGTAAACCTGAAGTGAAACATCGGAATCTAAAACTGGACTCACAGGAGCAGTTCAATTCATAGAAAGTTAGAGTGTCAGTGTTCTTGTACTTAAGTCGGCATTGTGCCTTTTGAATTTACTTCCGATGCAATTTGTGAGCTTCATCGTCAATAAGAAGGTAAAAGGGATGCAGTAAACCTGAAGTGAAGCATCGGAATCTAAAACTGGACTCACAGGAGAGGGTCAAATCATAGAAAGTTATAGTGTCAGTCCTCTTGTACTTACGTCGGCATTGTGCCTTTTGAATATAATTCCGATGCAATTTCTGTGTTTCATCGTCAATAAGAAGGTCCAAGGTATACAGTATACCTGAAGTGAAGCATCGGAATCTAAAACTGGACTCACTGGAGAGGTTCAAATCATAGAAAGTGAGAGTGTCAGTCCTCTTGTACTTAAGTCGGCATTGTGCCTTTTGTATTAAGGTCGGATGCAATTTCTTTGATTCATCGTCAATCAGATGGTCCAAGGGATACAGTTAACCTGAAGTGAAGCATCGGAATGTAAAACTGGACTCACAGGAGTGGTTCAAATCATAGAGTGTCAGTCCTCTTGTACTTAAGTCGGCATTGTGCCTCTTGCATTAAATTCGGATGCAATTTCTGTGTTTCATCGTCAATAAGAAGGTCCAAGAGATACAGTAAACCTAAAGTGAGGCGTCGGAATCTAAAAATGGACTCACAGGAGAGGTTCAAATCATAGAAAGTGAGAGTGTCAGTCCTCTTGTACTTAAGTCGACATTGTGCCTTTTTGATTATACTCGGATGCAATTACTGTGTTTCATCGTCAATAAGAAGGTCCAAGGTATACAGTAGACCTGAAGTGAAGCATCGGAATCTAAAGCTGGACTCACAGGACAGGTTCAAATCATAGAAAGTGAGAGTGTCAGTCCTCTTGTACTTAAGTCGGCAATGTGCCTTTCGTATTGAATTCCGATGCAATTTCTGTGCTTCATCGTCAATGAGAAGGTCCAAGGGATGCAGTAAACCTGAAGTGAAGCATCGGAATCTAAAACCGGACTCACAGGAGAGGTTCAAATCATAGAAAGTTAGCGTGTCAGTCCTCTTGTACTTAAGTCGGCATTGTGCCTTTTGAATTTAATTCCGATGCAATTTCTGTGTTTCTTCGTCAATAAGAAGGTCCAAGGTACACAGTAAACCTGAAGTGAAGCATCGGAATCTAAAACTGGACTCATAGGAGAGGTTCAATTTATAGAAATTAGAGTGTCAGTCCTCTTGTACTTAAGTCGGCATTGTGCTTTTTGAATTTCATTCCGATGCAGTTTCTGTGCTTCACCGTCAAAAAGAAGGTCTAAGGGATACAGTAAACCTGAAGTGAAGCATCGGCATCTAAAACTGGACTCACAGGAGAAGTTCAAATCATAGAAGGTAGAGTGTCAGTCCTCTTGTACTTAAGTCGGCATTGTGAATTTTTAATTTATATTCCGATGCAATTACTAAGTTTCATCGTCAATAAGAAGTTCCAAGGTAGACAGTAAACCTGCAGTGAAGCATCGGAGTCTAAAACTGGACTCACAGGAGGGGTTCAAATCATAGAAAGTGAGAGTGTCAGTCCTCTTGTACTTAAGTCGGCATTGTGCAAATTGTGTTAAATTCGGATGCAATTTCTGTGTTTCATCGTCAATAAGAAGGTCCAAGGTATACAGTAAACCTGAAGGGAATCATCGGAATCGAAAACTGGACTCACAGGAGAGGTTCAAATCATAGAAAGTTAGAGTGTCAGTCCTCTTGTACTTAAGTCGGCATTGTGCCTTTTGATATTCACTCCGATGCAATTTCTGTGCTTCATCGTCAATAAGAAGGTCCATGGTATACAGTAAACCTGAAGTGTAGCATCGGAATCTAAAACTGGACTCACAGGAGGGGTACAAATCATTGAAGGTTAGAGTGTCCGTGCTCTTGTACTTAAGTCGGCATTGTGCCTTCTGAATTTAATTCCGATGCAATTTCTGTGTTTCATCGTCAATAAGAAAGTCCAAGGAATACAGGAAACCTGAAGTGAAGCATCGGAATCTAAAACTGGACTCACAGGAGAGGTTCAAATCATAGAAAGTGAGAGTGTCAGTCCTTTTGTACTTAAGTCGGCATTGTGCCTTTTTCATTAAATTCGGATCCAACTTTTGTGTTTCATCGTCAGTAAGAAGGTCCAAGGTATACAGTAAACCTGAAGGGAAGCATCGGAATCTAAAACTAGACTCACAGGAGAGGTTCAAATCATTGAAAGTTAGAGTGTCAGTCCTCTTGTACTTCAGTCGGCATTGTGCCTCGGGTATTAAATTCAGATGCAATTTTTGTGTTTCATCGTCAATGAGAAGTTCCAAGGGATACAGTAAACCTGAAGTGACACATCGGAATCTAAAACTGGACTCACAGGGAGGTTCAAATTATAGAATGTTAGAGTGTCAGTCCTCTTGTACTTAAGTCGGCATTGTGCCTTTTGTATTAAATTCGTATGCAATTTCTGTGTTTCATCGTCAGTAAGAAGGTCCATGGTATACAGTAAACCTGAAGGGAAGCATTGCAATCTAAAACTGGACTCACAGGAGAGGTTCAAATCTTAGAAAGTGAGAGTGTCAGTCCTCTTGTACTTAAGTCGGCATTGTGCCTTTTTTATTAATTTCGGATCCAATTTCTGTGTTTCATCGTCAGTAAGAAGGTCCAAGGTATACAGTAAACCTGAAGGGATGCATCGGAATCTAAACCTGGACTCACAGGAGAGGTTCAAATCATAGAAAGTAAGAGTGTCAGTCCTCTTGTACTTAAGTCTGCATTGTGCCATTTGAATTTTTATTCCGATGCAATTACTGTGTTTTATCGTCTATAAGAAGTTCCAAGGTATACAGTAAACCTGTAGTGAAGCATTGGACTCTTATACTGGCCGCACAGGAGAGGTTCAAATCATAGAAAATGAGAATGTCAGTCCTCTTGTACTTAAGTCGGCATTGTGGCTGTTGTATTACATTCGGATGCAATATCTGTGTTTCATCGTCAATAAGAATGTCCAAGGGATACAGTAAACCTCAAGTGAAGCGTCGGAAACTAAAACTGGATTCACAGGAGAGGTTCATATCATAGAGAGTGAAGTGTCAGTCCTCTTGTACTTATGCCGGTATTGTGCCTTTTGTATTAAATTCGGATGCAATTTCTGTTTTTTATCATCAATAAGATGGTCCAGGGGTACAGTAAACCTGAAGTGAATCATCGGAATCTAAAACTGGACTCACAGGAGTGGTTCAAATCATAGAAAGTTAGAGAGTCACTCCTCTTGTACTTAAGTCGGCATTGCGCCTTTTGAATTTAATTCGGATGCAATTTCTGTGTTTCATCGTCAATAAGAAGGTCCAAGGGATACAGTAAACCTGAAGTGAGGCATGGGAATCTAAAACTGGACTCACAGTAGAGGTTCAAATTATAGAAATTTAGAGTGTCAGTCTTCTTGTACTTAAGTCGGCATTGTGCCTTTTGTATTAAATTCGGATGCAATTTCTGTGTTTCATCGTCAATAAGAAGGTCCAAGGTATACAGTAAACCTGAAGGGAAGCATCGGAATCAAAAACTGGACTCACAGAAGAGGTTCAAATCATAGAAAGTGAGAGTGTCCGTCCTCTTGTACTTAAGTCGGCATTGTGCCTTTTGTATTAAATTCGGATGCAATTTCTGTTTTTTATCATCAATAAGATGGTCCAGGGGTACAGTAAACCTGAAGTGAATCATCGGAATCTAAAACTGGACTCACAGGAGTGGTTCAAATCATAGAAAGTTAGAGAGTCACTCCTCTTGTACTTAAGTCGGCATTGTGCCATTTGAATTTAATTCGGATGCAATTTCTGTGTTTCATCGTCAATAAGAAGGTCCAAGGTATACAGAAAACCTGAAGTGAAGCATCGGAATCTAAAACTGGACTCACAGGAGAGGTTCAAATCATAGAAAGTGACAGTGTCAGTCCTCTTGTACTTAAGTCGGCATTGTGCCTTTTGTATTAAATTCGGATGCAATTTCTGTGTTTCATCGTCAATAAGAATGTCCAAGGTATACACGAAACCTGAAGTCAAGAATCGGAATCTAAAACTGGACTCACAGGAGAGGTTCAAATCATACAAAAGTTAGAGTGTCAGTCCTCTTTTACATCAGTCGGCATTGTGCCTTTTGTATGAAATTCGGATGCAATTTCAGTGTTTCATCGTCAAGAAGAAGGTACAAAGGATTCAGTAAACCTGAAGTGAAGCATGGGAATCTAAAACTGGACTCACAGGAGAGGTTCAAATTATAGAAAGTGAGAGTGTCAGTCCTCTTGTACTTAAGTCGGCATTGTGCCTTTTGTATTAAATTCGGATGCAATTTCTGTGTTTCATCGTCTATAAGAAGGTCCAAGTAATACAGTAAACCTGAAGTGAAGCATCGGAATCTAAAACTGGACTCACAGGAGAGGTTCAAATCATAGAAAGTTAGAGTGTCAGACCTCTTGTACTTAAGTCGGGTTTGTGCCTTTTGCATTAAATTCGCATCCAATTTCTGTGATTCATCGTCAATAAGAAGGTCCAAGGTATACAGTAAACCTGAAGTGAGGCATCGGAATTTAAAACTGCACTCACAGGAGGGGTTCTAATTATAGAAAGTTAGAGTGTCAGTCCTCTTGTACTTACGTCGGCATTGTGCCTTTTGTATTAAATTCGGATGCAATTTCTGTGTTTCATCGTCCGTAAGAAGGTCCAAGGTATACAGTAAACCTGAAGTAAAGCATCGGAATCTAAAACTGGTCTCACAGGAGAGGTTCCAGTCATAGAATGTTAGAGTGTCTGTCCTCTTGTACTTAAGTCGGCATTGTGCATTTTGTATTAAATTCGTATGCAATTTCTGTGTTTCATCGTCAGTAAGAAGGTCCATGGTATACAGTAAACCTGAAGGGAAGCATTGGAATCTAAAACTGGACTCACAGGAGAGGTTCAAATCTTAGAAAGTGAGAGTGTCAGTCCTCTTGTACTTAAGTCGGCAGTGTGCCTTTTGTATTAATTTCGGATCCAATTTCTGTGTTTCATCGTCAGTAAGAAGGTCCATGGTATACAGTAAACCTGAAGGGATGCATCGGAATCTAAACCTGGACTCACAGGAGAGGTTCAAATCATAGATAGTAAGAGTGTCAGTCCTCTTGTACTTAAGTCGGCATTGTGCCTTTGTTATTAAATTCGGATGCAATTTCTGTGTTTCGTCGTCAATAAGAAGGTCCAAGGGATACAGTAAACCTGTAGTGAAGCATCGGAATCTAAAACTGGACTCACAGGAGAGGTTCAAATCATCGAAGGTAGAGTGTCAGTCCTCTTGTACTTAAGTCTGCATTATGCCATTTGAATTTTTTTTCCGATGCAATTACTGTGTTTTATCGTCTATAAGAAGTTCCAAGGTATACAGTAAACCTGTAGTGAAGCATCGGAATCTAAAACTGGCCTCACAGGAGAGGTTCAAATCATAGAAAGTGAGAATGTCAGTCCTCTTGTACGTAAGTCGGCATTGTGGCTATTGTATTAAATTCGGATGCAATATCTGTGTTCCATCGTCAATAAGAATGTCCAAGGGATACAGTAAACCTCAAGTGAAGCGTCGGAAACTAAAACTGGATTCACAGGAGAGGTTCATATCATAGAGAGTGAAGTGTCAGTCCTCTTGTACTTATGCCGGTATTGTGCCTTTTGTATTAAATTCGGATGCAATTTCTGTGTTTCATCGTCAATAAGAAGGTCCAAGGGATACAGTAAACCTGAAGTGAGGCATGGGAATATAAAACTGGACTCACAGTAGAGGTTCAAATTATAGAAATGTATCGTGCCAGTCTTCTTGTACTTAAGTCGGCATTGTGCCTTTTGTATTAAATTCGGATGCAATTTCTGTGTTTCATCGTCAATAAGAAGGTCCAAGGTATACAGTAAACCTGAAGGGAAGCATCGGAATCAAAAACTGGACTCACAGAAGAGGTTCAAATCATAGAAAGTGAGAGTGGCCGTCCTCTTGTACTTAAGTCGGCATTGTGCCTTTTGTATTAAATTCGGATGCAATTTCTGTTTTTTATCATCAATAAGATGGTCCAGGGGTACAGTAAACCTGAAGTGAATCATCGGAATCTAAAACTGGACTCACAGGAGTGGTTCAAATCATAGAAAGTTAGAGAGTCACTCCTCTTGTACTTAAGTCGGCATTGTTCCTTTTGAATTTAATTCGGATGCAATTTCTGTGTTTCATCGTCAATAAGAAGGTCCAAGGTATACAGGAAACCTGAAGTGAAGCATCGGAATCTAAAACTGGACTCACAGGAGAGGTTCAAATCATAGAAAGTGAGAGTGTCAGTCCTCTTGTACTTAAGTCAGCATTGTGCCTTTTGTATTACATTCGGATGGAATTTCTGCGTTTCATCGTTAACAAGAAGGTCCAAGGTATACAGAAAACCTGAAGTGAAGCATCGGCATCTAAAACTGGACTCACAGGAGAGGTTCAAGTCATAGAAAGTGACAGTGTCAGTCCTCTTGTACTTAAGTCGGCATTGTGCCTTTTGTATTAAATTCGGATGCAATTTCTGTGTTTCATCGTCAATAAGAATGTCCAAGGTATACACGAAACCTGAAGTCAAGCATCGGAATCTAAAACTGGACTCACAGGAGAGGTTCAAATCATACAAAAGTTAGAGTGTCAGTCCTCTTTTACATCAGTCGGCATTGTGCCTTTTGCTTTAAATTCGCATCCAATTTGTGTGATTCATCGTCAATACGAAGGTCCAAGGTATACAGTAAACCTGAAGTGAGGCATCGGAATTTAAAACTGCACTCACAGGAGGGGTTCAAATTATAGAAAGTTAGAGTGTCAGTCCTCTTGTACTTAAGTCGGCATTGTGCCTTTTGTATTAAATTCGGATGCAATTTCTGTGTTTGATCGTCAGTAAGAAGGGCCAAGGTATACAGTAAACCTGAAGGGAAGCATCGGAATCTAAAACTGGACTCACAGGAGAGGTTCAAATCATAGAACATTAGAGTGTCAGTCCTCTTGTACTTCAGTCGGCTTTGTGCCTCTTGTATTAAATTCGGATGCAATTTCTGTGTTTCATCGTCAATAAGAATATCCAAGGGATACAGTAAACCTCAAGTGAAGCGTCGGAAACTAAAACTGGACTCACAGGAGAGGTTCAAATCATAGAAAGTGAGAGTGTCAGTCTTCTTGTACTTAAGCCTGCATTGTGCCTTTAGTATTAAATTCAGATGCAATTTCTGTGTTTCATCGTCAATAAGAAGGTCCAAGGGATACAGTAAACCTGAAGTGAGGCATGGGAATCTAAAACTGGACTCACAGGAGAGGTTTAAATTATAGAATGTTAGAGAGTCAGTCCTCTTCTACTTAAGTCGGCATTGTGCCTTTTGTATTAAATTCGGATGCAATTTCTGTGTATCATCGTCAGTAAGAAGGTCCCAGGTATACACTAAACCCGAAGGGAAGCATCGGAATCGAAAACTGGACTCGAAGAAGAGGTTCAAATCATAGAAAGCTAGGGTGTCAGTCCTCTTGTACTTAAGTCGGCATTGTGCCTTTTGAATTAAATTCGGATGCAATTTCTGTGATTTATCGTCAACAAGAAGGTCCAAGGTATACAGGAAACCTGAAGTGAAGCATCGGAATCTAAAACTGGACTCACAGGAGAGGTTCAAATCATAGGGAGTGAGAGTGTCTGTCCTCTTGTTCTTAAGTCGGCATTGTGCCTTTTGTATTAAATTCGGATGCAATTTCTGTTTTTCATCATCAATACGAAGGTCCAGGGGTACAGTACACCTGAAGTGAATCATCGGAATCTAAAACTGGACTCACAGGAGAGGTTCAAATCATAGAAAGTTAGGGAGTCACTCCTCTTGTACTTAAGTCGGAATTGTGCCTTTTGAATTTAATTCCGATGCAATGTCTGTGTCTCATCGTCAATAAGAAGGTCCAAGGTATACAGGAAACCTGAAGTGAAGCATCGGAATCTAAAACTGGACTCACAGGAGAGGTTCAAATAATTGAAATTGAGAGTGTCAGTCCTCTTGTACTTAAGTCGGCATTGTGCCTTTTGTATTAAATTCGGATGCAATTTCTGTGTTTCCTCGTCAATAAGAAGGTCCAAGGTATACAGGAAACCTGAAGTGAAGCATCGGAATCTAAAAGTGGACTCACAGGAGAGGTTCAAATCATAGAAAGTGAGAGTGTCAGTCCTCTTGTACTTAAGTCGGCATTGTGCCTTTTGTGTTAAATTCGGATGCAATTTCTGTGTTTCATCGTCAATAAGAAGGTCCATGGTATACAGTAAACCTGAAGTGTAGCATCGGAATCTAAAACTGGACTCACAGGAGAGGTTTAAGTCATAGAAAGTTAGAGTGTCCGTGCTCTTGTACTTAAGTTGGCATTGTGCCTTTTGTATTAAATTCGGATGCAATTTCTGTGTTTCATCGCCAATAAGAAGGTCCAAGGTATACAGTAAACCTGAAGTGAAGCATCATAATCTAAAACCGGACTCACAGGAGATGTTCAAATCATAGAAAGTCAGAGTGTCAGTCGTCTTGTACTTAAGTCGGCATTGTGCATTTTTAACTTAGTTCCGATGCAATTTCTGTGCTTCATCGTTAATAAGAAGGTCCAAGGTATACAGTAAACCTGAAGTGAAGCATCGGAATCTAAAACTGGAGTCACAGGAGAGGTTCAAATCATTAAAGGTTAGAGTGTCACTCCTCTTGTACTTAAGTCGGCATTGTGCCTTTTGAATTATATTCCGATGCAATTTCTGTGTTTCATCGACAATAAGGAGGTCCAAAGGAAACAGTAAACCTGAAGTGAAGCATCGGGATCTAGAACTGGACTCACAGGAGAGGTTCAAATTATAGAAAGTTAGAGTGTCAGTCCTCTTGTACTTAAGTCGGCATTGTGCCTTTTGTATTAAATTCGGATGCAATTTCTGTGTTTCATTGTCAATTAGAAGGCCCAAGGGATACAGTAAACCTGAAGTGAAGCATCGGAATCTAAAACTGGACTCACAGGAGAAGTTCAAATCATAGAAAGTTAGAGTGGCAGTCCTCATGTACTTAAATCGGCTATGTGCTTTTTGAATTTAATTACGATGCAATTTCTGTGTTTCATCGTCAATAAGAAGGTCCAAGGGATACAGTAAACCTCAAGTGAAGCATCGGAATCTAAAACTGGACTCACAGGAGAGGTTCAAATCATAGAAAGTTAGAGTGTCACTCCTCTTGTACTTAAGTCGGCATTGTGCCTTTTGTATTAAAGTCGTATGCAATTTCTGTGCTTCATCGCCAATAATAAGGTCCAAGGTATACAGTAAAACTGAAGTGAAGCATCGGAATCTAAAACTGGAATTACAGGAGAGGTTCAAGTCATAGAAATTTATAGTGTCAGTCCTCTTGTACTTACGTCGGCATTGTGCCTTTTGAATATAATTCCGATGCATTTTCTGTGTTTCATCGTCAATAAGAAGGTCCAAGGTATACAGTATACCTCAAGTGAAGCATCGGAATCTAAAACTGGACTCACTGGAGAGGTTCAAATAATAGAAAGTTTGTGTGTCAGTCCTCTTGTACTTAAGTCGGCATTGTGCCTTTTGCATTAAATTCTGATGCACTTTCTGTGTTTCATCGTCAATAAGAAGGTCCAAGAGATACAGTAAACCTGAAGTGAGGCATCGGAATCTAAAACTGGACTCACTGGAGAGGTTCAAATCATAGAAAGTGAGAGTGTCAGTCCTCTTGTACTTAAGTCGGCATTGTGCCTTTTGTATTAAGGTCGGATGCAATTTCTTTGATTCATCGTCAATCAGATGGTCCAAGGGATACAGTTAACCTGAAGTGAAGCATCGGAATGTAAAACTGGACTCACAGGAGTGGTTCAAATCATAGAGTGTCAGTCCTCTTGTACTTAAGTCGGCATTGTGCCTCTTGCATTAAATTCGGATGCAATTTCTGTGTTTCATCGTCAATAAGAAGGTCCAAGAGATACAGTAAACCTAAAGTGAGGCGTCGGAATCTAAAAATGGACTCACAGGAGAGGTTCAAATCATAGTAAGTGAGAGTGTCAGTCCTCTTGTACTTAAGTCGTCATTGTGCCTTTTTGATTATATTCGGATGCAATTACTGTGATTCATCGTCAATAAGAAGGTCCAAGGGATACAGTAGACCTGAAGTGAAGCATCGGAATCTAAAGCTGGACTCACAGGACAGGTTCAAATCATAGAAAGTGAGAGTGTCAGTCCTCTTGTACTTAAGTCGGCAATGTGCCTTTCGTATTGAATTCAGATGCAATTTCTGTGCTTCATCGTCAATAAGAAGGTCCAAGGGATACAGTAAACCTCAAGTGAGGCATCGGAATTTAAAACTGGACTCACAGGAGAGGTCCAAATCATAGAAAGTTATAGTGTCACTCCTCTCGTACTTAAGTCGGCATTGTGCCTTTTGTATTAAAGTCGGATGCAATTTCTGTGCTTCATCGCCAATAATAAGGTCCAAGGTATACAGTAAAACTGAAGTGAAGCTTCGGAATCTAAAACTGGACTCACAGAAGACGTTCAAAACATAGAAAGTTTGAGTGTCAGTCCTCTTGTACTTAGGTCGGCATTGTGCTTTTTGTATTAAATACGGATGCAATTTCTGTTTTTCATCATCAATAAGATGGTTCAAGGGATAAAGTAAACCTGAAGTGAAGCATCGGAATCTAAAACTGGACTGACAGGAGAGGTTCAAGTCATAGGAAGTGTGAGTGTCAGTCCTCTTGTACTTAAGTCGGAGTTGTGCCTTTTGTATTAAATTCGGATGCAATTTCTGTGCTTCGTCGCCAATAAGAAGGTCCACGGCATACAGTTAACCTGAAGTGAAGCGTCGGAATCTAAAACTGGACTCACAGGAGAGGTTCAAATCATGGAAAGTTAAAGTGTCAGTCCTCTTGTACTTAAGTCGGTATTGTGCCTTTTGTATTAAGTTCGGATGCAATTTCTCTGTTTCATCGTCAATAAGAAGGTCCAAGGTATACAGTAAACCTGAAGTGAAGCATCGGAATCGAAAACTGGACTCACGGGAGGGGTTCAAATCATAGAAAGTTAGAGGGTCCGTCCTCTTGTACTTAAGTCAGCATTGTGCCTATTGTATTAAATTCGGATGCAATTTCTGTGTTTCATCGTCAATAAGAAGATCCAAGGTATACAGTAAACTTGAAGTAAAGCATCGGAATCTGAAACTGGACTCACAGGAGAGATTCAAATCATAGAAAGTTTGAGTGTGAGTCCTCTTGTACTTCAGTCGGCATTGTGCCTTTTGAATTTCATTCCGATGCAATTTCTGTGTTTCATCGTCAATAAGGTGGTCCAAGGGATACAGTAAACCTGAAGTGAAACATCGGAATCTAAAACTGGACTCACAGGAGCAGTTCAATTCATAGAAAGTTAGAGTGTCAGTGTTCTTGTACTTAAGTCGGCATTGTGCCTTTTGAATTTACTTCCGATGCAATTTGTGAGCTTCATCGTCAATAAGAAGGTAAAAGGGATGCAGTAAACCTGAAGTGAAGCATCGGAATCTAAAACTGGACTCACAGGAGAGGGTCAAATCATAGAAAGTTATAGTGTCAGTCCTCTTGTACTTACGTCGGCATTGTGCCTTTTGAATATAATTCCGATGCAATTTCTGTGTTTCATCGTCAATAAGAAGGTCCAAGGTATACAGTATACCTGAAGTGAAGCATTGGAATCTAAAACTGGACTCACTGGAGAGGTTCAAATCATAGAAAGTGAGAGTGTCAGTCCTCTTGTACTTAAGTCGGCATTGTGCCTTTTGAATTTAATTCCGATGCAATTTCTGTGTTTCTTCGTCAATAAGAAGGTCCAAGGTACACAGTAAACCTGAAGTGAAGCATCGGAATCTAAAACTGGACTCATAGGAGAGGTTCAATTTATAGAAATTAGAGTGTCAGTCCTCTTGTACTGAAGTCGGCATTGTGCTTTTTGAATTTCATTCCGATGCAGTTTCTGTGCTTCACCGTCAAAAAGAAGGTCTAAGGGATACAGTAAACCTGAAGTGAAGCATCGGCATCTAAAACTGGACTCACAGGAGAAGTTCAAATCATAGAAGGTAGAGTGTCAGTCCTCTTGTACTTAAGTCGGCATTGTGAATTTTTAATTTATATTCCGATGCAATTACTAAGTTTCATCGTCAATAAGAAGTTCCAAGGTAGACAGTAAACCTGCAGTGAAGCATCGGAGTCTAAAACTGGACTCACAGGAGGGGTTCAAATCATAGAAAGTGAGAGTGTCAGTCCTCTTGTACTTAAGTCGGCATTGTGCAAATTGTGTTAAATTCGGATGCAATTTCTGTGTTTCATCGTCAATAAGAAGGTCCAAGGTATACAGTAAACCTGAAGGGAATCATCGGAATCGAAAACTGGACTCACAGGAGAGGTTCAAATCATAGAAAGTTAGAGTGTCAGTCCTCTTGTACTTAAGTCGGCATTGTGCCTTTTGATATTCACTCCGATGCAATTTCTGTGCTTCATCGTCAATAAGAAGGTCCATGGTATACAGTAAACCTGAAGTGTAGCATCGGAATCTAAAACTGGACTCACAGGAGGGGTACAAATCATTGAAGGTTAGAGTGTCCGTGCTCTTGTACTTAAGTCGGCATTGTGCCTTCTGAATTTAATTCCGATGCAATTTCTGTGTTTCATCGTCAATAAGAAAGTCCAAGGAATACAGGAAACCTGAAGTGAAGCATCGGAATCTAAAACTGGACTCACAGGAGAGGTTCAAATCATAGAAAGTGAGAGTGTCAGTCCTTTTGTACTTAAGTCGGCATTGTGCCTTTTTCATTAAATTCGGATCCAACTTTTGTGTTTCATCGTCAGTAAGAAGGTCCAAGGTATACAGTAAACCTGAAGGGAAGCATCGGAATCTAAAACTAGACTCACAGGAGAGGTTCAAATCATTGAAAGTTAGAGTGTCAGTCCTCTTGTACTTCAGTCGGCATTGTGCCTCGGGTATTAAATTCAGATGCAATTTTTGTGTTTCATCGTCAATGAGAAGTTCCAAGGGATACAGTAAACCTGAAGTGACACATCGGAATCTAAAACTGGACTCACAGGGAGGTTCAAATTATAGAATGTTAGAGTGTCAGTCCTCTTGTACTTAAGTCGGCATTGTGCCTTTTGTATTAAATTCGTATGCAATTTCTGTGTTTCATCGTCAGTAAGAAGGTCCATGGTATACAGTAAACCTGAAGGGAAGCATTGGAATCTAAAACTGGACTCACAGGAGAGGTTCAAATCTTAGAAAGTGAGAGTGTCAGTCCTCTTGTACTTAAGTCGGCATTGTGCCTTTTTTATTAATTTCGGATCCAATTTCTGTGTTTCATCGTCAGTAAGAAGGTCCAAGGTATACAGTAAACCTGAAGGGATGCATCGGAATCTAAACCTGGACTCACAGGAGAGGTTCAAATCATAGAAAGTAAGAGTGTCAGTCCTCTTGTACTTAAGTCTGCATTGTGCCATTTGAATTTTTATTCCGATGCAATTACTGTGTTTTATCGTCTATAAGAAGTTCCAAGGTATACAGTAAACCTGTAGTGAAGCATTGGACTCTTATACTGGCCGCACAGGAGAGGTTCAAATCATAGAAAATGAGAATGTCAGTCCTGTTGTACTTAAGTCGGCATTGTGGCTGTTGTATTACATTCGGATGCAATATCTGTGTTTCATCGTCAATAAGAATGTCCAAGGGATACAGTAAACCTCAAGTGAAGCGTCGGAAACTAAAACTGGATTCACAGGAGAGGTTCATATCATAGAGAGTGAAGTGTCAGTCCTCTTGTACTTATGCCGGTATTGTGCCTTTTGTATTAAATTCGGATGCAATTTCTGTTTTTTATCATCAATAAGATGGTCCAGGGGTACAGTAAACCTGAAGTGAATCATCGGAATCTAAAACTGGACTCACAGGAGTGGTTCAAATCATAGAAAGTTAGAGAGTCACTCCTCTTGTACTTAAGTCGGCATTGCGCCTTTTGAATTTAATTCGGATGCAATTTCTGTGTTTCATCGTCAATAAGAAGGTCCAAGGGATACAGTAAACCTGAAGTGAGGCATGGGAATCTAAAACTGGACTCACAGTAGAGGTTCAAATTATAGAAATTTAGAGTGTCAGTCTTCTTGTACTTAAGTCGGCATTGTGCCTTTTGTATTAAATTCGGATGCAATTTCTGTGTTTCATCGTCAATAAGAAGGTCCAAGGTATACAGTAAACCTGAAGGGAAGCATCGGAATCAAAAACTGGACTCACAGAAGAGGTTCAAATCATAGAAAGTGAGAGTGTCCGTCCTCTTGTACTTAAGTCGGCATTGTGCCTTTTGTATTAAATTCGGATGCAATTTCTGTTTTTTATCATCAATAAGATGGTCCAGGGGTACAGTAAACCTGAAGTGAATCATCGGAATCTAAAACTGGACTCACAGGAGTGGTTCAAATCATAGAAAGTTAGAGAGTCACTCCTCTTGTACTTAAGTCGGCATTGTGCATTTGAACTTAATTCGGATGCAATTTCTGTGTTTCATCGTCAATAAGAAGGTCCAAGGTATACAGAAAACCTGAAGTGAAGCATCGGAATCTAAAACTGGACTCACAGGAGAGGTTCAAATCATAGAAAGTGACAGTGTCAGTCCTCTTGTACTTAAGTCGGCATTGTGCCTTTTGTATTAAATTCGGATGCAATTTCTGTGTTTCATCGTCAATAAGAATGTCCAAGGTATACACGAAACCTGAAGTCAAGCATCGGAATCTAAAACTGGACTCACAGGAGAGGTTCAAATCATACAAAAGTTAGAGTGTCAGTCCTCTTTTACATCAGTCGGCATTGTGCCTTTTGTATGAAATTCGGATGCAATTTCAGTGTTTCATCGTCAAGAAGAAGGTACAAAGGATTCAGTAAACCTGAAGTGAAGCATGGGAATCTAAAACTGGACTCACAGGAGAGGTTCAAATTATAGAAAGTGAGAGTGTCAGTCCTCTTGTACTTAAGTCGGCATTGTGCCTTTTGTATTAAATTCGGATGCAATTTCTGTGTTTCATCGTCTATAAGAAGGTCCAAGTAATACAGTAAACCTGAAGTGAAGCATCGGAATCTAAAACTGGACTCACAGGAGAGGTTCAAATCATAGAAAGTTAGAGTGTCAGACCTCTTGTACTTAAGTCGGGTTTGTGCCTTTTGCATTAAATTCGCATCCAATTTCTGTGATTCATCGTCAATAAGAAGGTCCAAGGTATACAGTAAACCTGAAGTGAGGCATCGGAATTTAAAACTGCACTCACAGGAGGGGTTCTAATTATAGAAAGTTAGAGTGTCAGTCCTCTTGTACTTACGTCGGCATTGTGCCTTTTGTATTAAATTCGGATGCAATTTCTGTGTTTCATCGTCCGTAAGAAGGTCCAAGGTATACAGTAAACCTGAAGTAAAGCATCGGAATCTAAAACTGGTCTCACAGGAGAGGTTCCAGTCATAGAATGTTAGAGTGTCAGTCCTCTTGTACTTAAGTCGGCATTGTGCATTTTGTATTAAATTCGTATGCAATTTCTGTGTTTCATCGTCAGTAAGAAGGTCCATGGTATACAGTAAACCTGAAGGGAAGCATTGGAATCTAAAACTGGACTCACAGGAGAGGTTCAAATCTTAGAAAGTGAGAGTGTCAGTCCTCTTGTACTTAAGTCGGCAGTGTGCCTTTTGTATTAATTTCGGATCCAATTTCTGTGTTTCATCGTCAGTAAGAAGGTCCATGGTATACAGTAAACCTGAAGGGATGCATCGGAATCTAAACCTGGACTCACAGGAGAGGTTCAAATCATAGATAGTAAGAGTGTCAGTCCTCTTGTACTTAAGTCGGCATTGTGCCTTTGTTATTAAATTCGGATGCAATTTCTGTGTTTCGTCGTCAATAAGAAGGTCCAAGGGATACAGTAAACCTGTAGTGAAGCATCGGAATCTAAAACTGGACTCACAGGAGAGGTTCAAATCATCGAAGGTAGAGTGTCAGTCCTCTTGTACTTAAGTCTGCATTATGCCATTTGAATTTTTTTTCCGATGCAATTACTGTGTTTTATCGTCTATAAGAAGTTCCAAGGTATACAGTAAACCTGTAGTGAAGCATCGGAATCTAAAACTGGCCTCACAGGAGAGGTTCAAATCATAGAAAGTGAGAATGTCAGTCCTCTTGTACGTAAGTCGGCATTGTGGCTGTTGTATTAAATTCGGATGCAATATCTGTGTTCCATCGTCAATAAGAATGTCCAAGGGATACAGTAAACCTCAAGTGAAGCGTCGGAAACTAAAACTGGATTCACAGGAGAGGTTCATATCATAGAGAGTGAAGTGTCAGTCCTCTTGTACTTATGCCGGTATTGTGCCTTTTGTATTAAATTCGGATGCAATTTCTGTGTTTCATCGTCAATAAGAAGGTCCAAGGGATACAGTAAACCTGAAGTGAGGCATGGGAATATAAAACTGGACTCACAGTAGAGGTTCAAATTATAGAAATGTATCGTGCCAGTCTTCTTGTACTTAAGTCGGCATTGTGCCTTTTGTATTAAATTCGGATGCAATTTCTGTGTTTCATCGTCAATAAGAAGGTCCAAGGTATACAGTAAACCTGAAGGGAAGCATCGGAATCAAAAACTGGACTCACAGAAGAGGTTCAAATCATAGAAAGTGAGAGTGGCCGTCCTCTTGTACTTAAGTCGGCATTGTGCCTTTTGTATTAAATTCGGATGCAATTTCTGTTTTTTATCATTAATAAGATGGTCCAGGGGTACAGTAAACCTGAAGTGAATCATCGGAATCTAAAACTGGACTCACAGGAGTGGTTCAAATCATAGAAAGTTAGAGAGTCACTCCTCTTGTACTTAAGTCGGCATTGTTCCTTTTGAATTTAATTCGGATGCAATTTCTGTGTTTCATCGTCAATAAGAAGGTCCAAGGTATACAGGAAACCTGAAGTGAAGCATCGGAATCTAAAACTGGACTCACAGGAGAGGTTCAAATCATAGAAAGTGAGAGTGTCAGTCCTCTTGTACTTAAGTCAGCATTGTGCCTTTTGTATTACATTCGGATGGAATTTCTGCGTTTCATCGTTAACAAGAAGGTCCAAGGTATACAGAAAACCTGAAGTGAAGCATCGGAATCTAAAACTGGACTCACAGGAGAGGTTCAAGTCATAGAAAGTGACAGTGTCAGTCCTCTTGTACTTAAGTCGGCATTGTGCCTTTTGTATTAAATTCGGATGCAATTTCTGTGTTTCATCGTCAATAAGAATGTCCAAGGTATACACGAAACCTGAAGTCAAGCATCGGAATCTAAAACTGGACTCACAGGAGAGGTTCAAATCATACAAAAGTTAGAGTGTCAGTCCTCTTTTACATCAGTCGGCATTGTGCCTTTTGCTTTAAATTCGCATCCAATTTATGTGATTCATCGTCAATACGAAGGTCCAAGGTATACAGTAAACCTGAAGTGAGGCATCGGAATTTAAAACTGCACTCACAGGAGGGGTTCAAATTATAGAAAGTTAGAGTGTCAGTCCTCTTGTACTTAAGTCGGCATTGTGCCTTTTGTATTAAATTCGGATGCAATTTCTGTGTTTGATCGTCAGTAAGAAGGGCCAATCTATACAGTAAACCTGAAGGGAAGCATCGGAATCTAAAACTGGACTCACAGGAGAGGTTCAAATCATAGAACATTAGAGTGTCAGTCCTCTTGTACTTCAGTCGGCTTTGTGCCTCTTGTATTAAATTCGGATGCAATTTCTGTGTTTCATCGTCAATAAGAAGGTCCAAGGGATACAGTAAACCTGAAGTGAGGCATGGGAATCTAAAACTGGACTCACAGGAGAGGTTTAAATTATAGAATGTTAGAGAGTCAGTCCTCTTGTACTTAAGTCGGCATTGTGCCTTTTGTATTAAATTCGGATGCAATTTCTGTGTATCATCGTCAGTAAGAAGGTCCCAGGTATACACTAAACCCGAAGGGAAGCATCGGAATCGAAAACTGGACTCGAAGAAGAGGTTCAAATCATAGAAAGCTAGGGTGTCAGTCCTCTTGTACTTAAGTCGGCATTGTGCCTTTTGAATTAAATTCGGATGCAATTTCTGTGATTTATCGTCAACAAGAAGGTCCAAGGTATACAGGAAACCTGAAGTGAAGCATCGGAATCTAAAACTGGACTCACAGGAGAGGTTCAAATCATAGGGAGTGAGAGTGTCTGTCCTCTTGTTCTTAAGTCGGCATTGTGCCTTTTGTATTAAATTCGGATGCAATTTCTGTTTTTCATCATCAATACGAAGGTCCAGGGGTACAGTACACCTGAAGTGAATCATCGGAATCTAAAACTGGACTCACAGGAGAGGTTCAAATCATAGAAAGTTAGGGAGTCACTCCTCTTGTACTTAAGTCGGAATTGTGCCTTTTGAATTTAATTCCGATGCAATGTCTGTGTCTCATCGTCAACAAGAAGGTCCAAGGTATACAGGAAACCTGAAGTGAAGCATCGGAATCTAAAACTGGACTCACAGGAGAGGTTCAAATAATTGAAATTGAGAGTGTCAGTCCTCTTGTACTTAAGTCGGCATTGTGCCTTTTGTATTAAATTCGGAAGCAATTTCTGTGTTTCCTCGTCAATAAGAAGGTCCAAGGTATACAGGAAACCTGAAGTGAAGCATCGGAATCTAAAAGTGGACTCACAGGAGAGGTTCAAATCATAGAAAGTGAGAGTGTCAGTCCTCTTGTACTTAAGTCGGCATTGTGCCTTTTGTGTTAAATTCGGATGCAATTTCTGTGTTTCATCGTCAATAAGAAGGTCCATGGTATACAGTAAACCTGAAGTGTAGCATCGGAATCTAAAACTGGACTCACAGGAGAGGTTTAAGTCATAGAAAGTTAGAGTGTCCGTGCTCTTGTACTTAAGTCGTCATTGTGCCTTCTGAATTTAATTCCGATGCAATTTCAGTGTTTCATCGTCAAAAAGAAGGTCCAAGGGATACAGTAAACCTGAAGGGATGCATCGGAATCTAAAACTGGACTCACAGGAGAGGTTCAAATCATAGAAAGTGAGAGAGCCAGTCCTCTTGTACTTAAGTCGGCATTGTGCCTTTGTTATTAAATTCGGATGCAATTTCTGTGTTTCATCGTCAATAAGAATGTCCAAGGGATGCAGTAAACCTGAAGTGAAGCATCGGAATCTAAAACTGGACTCACAGGAGAGGTTCAAATCATCGAAGGTAGAGTGTCAGTCCTCTTGTACTTAAGTCTGCAATGTGCCTTTTGAATTTTTATTCCGATGCAATTACTGTGTTTCATCGTCTATAAGAAGTTCCAAGGTATACAGTAAACCTGTAGTGAAGCATCGGAATCTAAAACTGGACTCACAGGAGAGGTTCAAATCATAGAAGGTTTGAGTGTCAGTCCTCTTGTACTTAAGTCGACATTGTGCATTTTGTATTAAATTCGGATGCAATATCTGTGTTTCATCGTCAATAAGAAGGTCCAAGGGATATAGTACACCTGAAGTGAAGCATCGGAATCTAAAACTGGTCTCACAGGAGAGGTTCAAATCATAGAAGGTAGAATGTCTGTCCACTTGTACTTAAGTCGGCATTGTGCCTTTTGAATTTCACTCCGATGCAATTTCTGTGCTTCATCGTCAATAAGATGGTCCATGGTATACAGTAAACCTGAAGTGTAGCATCGGAATCTAAAACTGGACTCACAGGAGAGGTACAAATCATAGAAAGTTAGAGTGTCCGTGCTCTTGTACTTCAGTCGGCATTGTGCCTTCTGAATTTAATTCCGATGCAATTTCTGTGTTTCATCGTCAATAAGAAGGTCCAAGGTATACAGGAAACCCGAAGTGAAGCATTGGAATCTAAAACTGGACTCACAGGAGAGGTTCAAATCACAGAAAGTGAGAGTGTCAGTCCTCTTGTACTTAAGTCGGCATTGTGCCTTTTGCATTAAATTCGGATCCAATTTTTGTGTTTCATCGTCAGTAAGAAGGTCCAAGGTATACAGTAAACCTGAAGGGAAGCATCGGATTCTAAAACTGGACTCACAGGAGAGGTTCAAATCATAGAAAGTTAGAGGGTCAGTCCTCTTGTACTTCAGTCGGCATTGTGCCTCTTGTATTAATTTCGGATGCAATTTTTGTGTTTCATCGTCAATACGAAGGTCCAAGGGATACAGTAAACCTGAAGTGAGGCATCGGAATCTAAAACTGGACTCACAGGGAGTTTCAAATTATAGAAAGTTAGAGTGTCAGTCCTCTTGTACTTAAGTCGGCATTGTGCATTTTGTACTAAATTCGGATGCAATTTCTGTGTTTCATCGTCAGTAAGAAGGTCCATGGTATACAGTAAACCTGAAGGGAAGCATTATAATCTAAAACTGGACTCACAGGAGAGGTTCAAATCTTAGAAAGTGAGAGTGTCAGTCCTCTTGTACTTAAGTCGGCATTGTGCCTTTTGTATTAAATTCGGATGCAATTTCTGTGTTTCATCGTCAGTTAGAAGGTCCAAGGTATACAGTAAACCTGAAGGGATGCATCGGAATCTAAAACTGGACTCACAGGAGAGGTTCAAATCATAGAAGGTTAGAGTGTCAGTCCTCTTGTACTTAAGTCGGCATTGTGCATTTTGTATTAAATTCGGATGCAATTTCTGTGTTTCATCGTCAATAAGAAGGTCCAAGGGATACAGTAAACCTGAAGTGAAGCATCGGAATCTAAAACTGGACTCACGGGAGAGGTTCAAATCATAGAAGGTTAGAGTGTCAGTCCTCTTGTACTTAAGTCGGCATTATGCATTTTGTATTAAATTCGGATGCAATATCTGTGTTTCATCGTCAATACGAATGTCCAAGGGATACAGTAAACCTCAAGTGAAGCGTCGGAAACTAAAACTGAACTCACAGGAGCGGTTCAAATCATTGAGAGTGGAGTGTCAGTCCTCTTGTACTTAAGCCGGCATTGTGCCTTTTGTATTAAATTCGGATGCAATTTCTGTGTTTCATCGTCAATAAGAAGGTCCAAGGTATACAGGAAACCTGAAGTGAAGCATCGGAATCTAAAACTGGACTCACAGAAGAGGTTCAAATCATAGAAAGTGAGAGTGTCAGTCCTCTTGTACTTAAGTCGGCATTGTGCCTTTTGAGTTAAATTCGGATGGAATTTCTGTGTTTCATCGTCAATAAGAAGGTCCAAGGTATACAGGAAACCTGAAGTGAAGCATCGGAATCTAAAACTGGACTCACAGGAGAGGTTCAAATCATAGAAAGTGAGAGTGTCAGTCCTCTTGTACTTAAGTCGGCATTGTGCCTTTTGTATTAAATTCGGATGCAATTTCTGTGTTTCATCGTCAATAAGAATGTCCAAGGTATACAGGAAACCTGAAGTCAAGCATCGGAATCTAAAACTGAACTCACAGGAGAGGTTCAAATCATACAGAAGTTAGAGTGTCAGTCCTCTTTTACATCAGTCGGCATTGTGCCCTTTTGTATTAAATTCGGATGCAATTTCTGTTTCATCGTCAATAAGAAGGTCCAGGGTATACAGTAAACCTGAAGTAAAGCATTGGAATCTAAAATTGGACTCACAGGAGAGGTTCAAATCATAGAAAGTTAGAGGGTCAGTCCTCTTGTACTTCATTCGGCATTGTGCCTCTTGTATTAAATTCGGATGCAATTTTTGTGTTTCATCGTCATACGAAGGTCCAAGGGATACAGTAAACCTGAAGTGAGGCATCGGAATCTAAAACTGGACTCACAGGGAGGTTCAAATTATAGAAATTAGAGTGTCAGTCCACTTGTACTTAAGTCGGCATTGTGCATTTTGTACTAAATTCGGATGCAATTTCTATGTTTCATCGTCAGTAAGAAGGTCCATGGTATACAGTAAACCTGAAGGGAAGCATTGGAATCTAAAACTGGACTCACAGGAGAGGTTCAAATCATAGAAGGTAGAGTGTCTGTCCTCTTGTACTTAAGTCGGCATTGTGCCTTTAGAATTTTTATTCCGTTGCATTTACTGTGTTTCATCGTCAATAAGAAGTTCCAAGGTATACAGTAAACCTGTAGTGAAGCATCGGAATCTAAAACTGGACCCACAGGAGAGGTTCAAATCATAGAAGGTTAGAGTGTCAGTCCTCTTGTACTTAAGTCGGCATTGTGCCTTTTGTATTAAATTGGGATGCAATTTCTGTGTTTCATCGTCAGTAAGAAGGTCCAACGTATACAGTAACCCTGAAGGGAAGCATCGGAATCTAAAACTGGCCTCACAGGAGAGGTTCAAATCATAGAAAGTGTGAATGTCAGTCCTCTTGTACTTAAATCGGCATTGTGCCTTTTGTATTAAATTCGGATGCAATTTCTGTGTTTCATCGTCAGTTAGAAGGTCCAAGGTATACAGTAAACCTGAAGGGATGCATCGGAATCTAAAACTGGACTCACAGGAGAGGTTCAAATCATAGAAGGTTAGAGTGTCAGTCCTCTTGTACTTAAGTCGGCATTGTGCATTTTGTATTAAATTCGGATGCAATTTCTGTGTTTCATCGTCAGTAAGAATGTCCAACGTATACAGTAACCCTGAAGGGAAGCATCGGAATCTAAAACTGGACTCACAGAAGAGGTTCAAATCATAGAAAGTGAGAGTGTCAGTCCTCTTGTACTTAAGATGGCATTGTGCCTTTTGTACTAAATTCGGATGCAATTTCTGTGATTCATCGTCAACAAGAAGGTCCAAGGTATACAGGAAACCTGAAGTGAAGCATCGGAATCTAAACCTGGACCCACCGGAGAGATTCAAATCAAAGAGAGTGGGAGTGTCTGTCCTCTTGTCCTTAAGTCGGCATTGTGCCTTTTGTATTAAATTCGGATGCAATATCTGTTTTTCATCATCAATAAGAAGGTCCAGGGGTACAGTAAACCTGAAGTGAATCATCGGAATCTAAAACTGGACGCACAGGAGAGGTTCAAATCATAGAAAGTTAGAGAGTCACTCCTCTTGTACTTAAGTCGGCATTGTGCCTTTTGAATTTAGTTCGGATGCAATTTCTGTGTTTCATCGTCAATAAGAAGGTCCAAGGTATACAGGAAACCTGAAGTGAAGCATCGGAATCTAAAACTGGACTCACAGGAGAGGTTCAAATCATAGAAAGTGAGAGTGTCAGTCCTCTACTACTTAAGTCGGCATTGTGCCTTTTGTGTTTAATTCGGATGGAATTTCTGTGTTTCATCGTCAATAAGAAGGTCCAAGGTATACAGGAAACCTGAAGTGAAGCATCGGGATCTAAAACTGGACTCACAGGAGAGGTTCAAATCATAGAAAGTGAGAGTGTCAGTCCTCTTGTACTTCAGTCGGCATTGTGCCTTTTGTATTAAATTCGGATGCAATTTCTGTGTTTCATCGTCAATACGAATGTCCAAGGTATAAAGGAAACCTGAAGTCAAGCATCGGAATCTAAAACAGAACTCACAGGAGAGGTTCAAATCATACAAAAGTTAGAGTGACAGTCCTCTTTTACATCAGTCGGCATTGTGCCTTTTGTATTAAATTCGGATGCAATTTCAGTGTTTCATCGTCAAGAAGAAGGTCCAAGGGAAACAGTAAACCTGAAGTGAAGCATCGGAATCTAAAACTGGACTCAATATAGAGGTTCAAATTATAGAAAGTGAGAGCGTCAGTCCTCTTGTACTTAAGTCGGCATTGTGCCTTTTGTATTAAATTCGGATCTAATTTCTGTGTTTCATCGTCAATAAGAAGGTCCAAGGTATACAGTAAACCTGAAGTAAAGAATCGGAATCTGAAACTGGTCTCACAGGAGAGGTTCAAATCATAGAAAGTTAGAGTGTCAGTCCTCTAGTACTTAAGTCGGCATTGTGCCTCTTGTATTCAATTCGGATGCAATTTCTATGTTTCATCGTCAATAAGAAGGTCCAAGGGATACAGTAAACCTGAAGTGAGGCATCGGAATCTAAAACTGGACTCACAGGAGAGGTACAAATCATAGAAAGTTAGAGTGTCCGTGCTCTTGTACTTAAGTCGGCATTGTGCCTTCTGAATTTAATTCCGATGCAATTTCTGTGTTTCATTGTCAATAAGAAGGTCCAAGGTATACAGGAAACCTGAAGTGAAGCTTCGGAATCTAAAACTGCACTCACAGGAGAGGTTCAAATCATAGAAAGTGAGTGTGTCAGTCCCCTTGTACTTAAGTCGGCATTGTGCCTTTTGCATTAAATTCGGATTTAAATTCTGTGTTGCATCGTCAGTAAGAAGGTCCTAGGTATACAGTATACCTGAAGGGAAATATCGGAATCTAAAACTGGACTCACAGGAGAGGTTCAAATGATAGAAATTTAGAGTGTCAGTCCTCTTGTACTTCAGTCGGCATTGTGCCTCTTGTATTAAATTCGGATGCTATTTCTGTGTTTCATCGTCAATAAGAATGTCCAAGGGATACAGCAAACCTCAAGTGAAGCGTCGTAAACTAAAACTGGACTCACAGGAGAGGTTCATATCATAGAAAGTGAGAGTGTCAGTCTTCATGTACTTAAGCCGGCATTGTGCCTTTTGTATTGAATTCGGATGCAATTTCTGTGTTTCATCGTCAATAAGAAGGTCCAAGGGATACAGTAAACCTGAAGGGATGCATCGGAATCTAAAACTGGACTCACAGGAGAGGTTCAAATCATAGAAGGTTAGAGTGTCAGTCATCTTGTACTTAAGTCGGCATTGTGCATTTTGTATTAAATTCGGATGCAATTTCTGTGTTTCATCGTCAATAAGAAGGTCCAAGGGATACAGTAAACCTGAAGTGAAGCATCGGAATCTAAAACTGACTCACGGGAGAGGTTCAAATCATAGAAGGTTAGAGTGTCAGTCCTCTTGTACTTAAGTCGGCATTGTGCATTTTGTATTAAATTCGGATGCAATATCTGTGTTTCATCGTCAATAAGAATGTCCAAGGGATACAGTAAACCTCAAGTGAAGCGTCGGAAACTAAAACTGAACTCACAGGAGAGGTTCAAATCATTGAGTGTGGAGTGTCAGTCCTCTTGTACTTAAGCCGGCATTGTGCCTTTTGTATTAAATTCGGATGCAATTTCTGTGTTTCATCTTCAATAAGAAGGTCCAAGGTATACAGGAAACCTGAAGTCAAGCATCGGAATCTAAAACTGAACTCACAGGAGAGGTTCAAATCATACAGAAGTTAGAGTGTCAGTCCTCTTTCACATCAGTCGGCATTGTGCCCTTTTGTATTAAATTCGGATGCAATTTCAGTGTTTCATCGTCAAGAAGAAGGTCCAAGGGAAACAGTAAACCTGAAGTGAAGCATCGGAATCTAAAACTGGACTCACAGGAGAGGTTCAAATCATAGAAAATTAGAGGGTCAGTCCTCTTGTACTTAAGTCGGCATTGTGCATTTTGTATTAAATTCGGATGCAATTTCTGTGTTTCATCGTCAATAAGAAGGTCCAAGGGATACAGTAAACCTGAAGTAAAGCATCGGAATCTAAAACTGGACTCACAGGAGAGGTTCAAATCATAGAAAATTAGAGGGTCAGTCCTCTTGTACTTCAGTCGGCATTGTGCCTTTTGTATTAAATTCGGATGCAATTTCTGTGTTTCATCGTCAGTAAGAAGGTCCATGGTATACAGTAAACCTGAAGGGAAGCATTGGAATCTAAAACTGGACTCACAGGAGAGGTTTAAATCTTAGAAAGTGAGAGTGTCAGTCCTCTTGTACTTAAGTCGGCATTGTGCCTTTTGTATTAAATTCGGATGCAATTTCTGTGTTTCATCGTCAGTTGGAAGGTCCAAGGTATACAGTAAACCTGACGGGGATGCATCGGAATCTAAAACTGGACTCACAGGAGAGGTTCAAATCATAGAAGGTAGAGTGTCTGTCCTCTTGTACTTAAGTCGGCATTGTGCCTTTTGAATTTTTATTCCGTTGCATTTACTGTGTTTCATCGTCAATAAGAAGTTCCAAGGTATACAGTAAACCTGTAGTGAAGCATCGGAATCTAAAACTGGACCCACAGGAGAGGTTCAAATCATAGAAGGTTAGAGTGTCAGTCCTCTTGTACTTAAGTCGGCATTGTGCCTTTTGTATTAAATTCGGATGCAATTTCTGTGTTTCATCGTCAGTAAGAAGGTCCAACGTATACAGTAAACCTGAAGGGAAGCATCGGAATCTAAAACTGGCCTCACAGGAGAGGTTCAAATCATAGAAAGTGAGAATGTCAGTCCTCTTGTACTTAAATCGGCATTGTGCCTTTTGTATTAAATTCGGATGCAATTTCTGTGTTTCATCGTCAGTTAGAAGGTCCAAGGTATACAGTAAACCTGAAGGGATGCATCGGAATCTAAAACTGGACTCACAGGAGAGGTTCAAATCATAGAAGGTTAGAGTGTCAGTCATCTTGTACTTAAGTCGGCATTGTGCATTTTGTATTAAATTCGGATGCAATTTCTGTGTTTCATCGTCAGTAAGAAGGTCCAACGTATACAGTAACCCTGAAGGCAAGCATCGGAATCTAAAACTGGACTCACAGAAGAGGTTCAAATCATAGAAAGTGAGAGTGTCAGTCCTCTTGTACTTAAGATGGCATTGTGCCTTTTGTACTAAATTCGGATGCAATTTCTGTGATTCATCGTCAACAAGAAGGTCCAAGGTATACAGGAAACCTGAAGTGAAGCATCGGAATCTAAACCTGGAGCCACCGGAGAGATTCAAATCAAAGAGAGTGGGAGTGTCTGTCCTCTTGTCCTTAAGTCGGCATTGTGCCTTTTGTATTAAATTCGGATGCAATATCTGTTTTTCATCATCAATAAGAAGGTCCAGGGGTACAGTAAACCTGAAGTGAATCATCGGAATCTAAAACTGGACGCACAGGAGAGGTTCAAATCATAGAAAGTTAGAGAGTCACTCCTCTTGTACTTAAGTCGGCATTGTGCCTTTTGAATTTAGTTCGGATGCAATTTCTGTGTTTCATCGTCAATAAGAAGGTCCAAGGTATACAGGAAACCTGAAGTGAAGCATCGGAATCTAAAACTGGACTCACAGGAGAGGTTCAAATCATAGAAAGTGAGAGTGTCAGTCCTCTTCTACTTAAGTCGGCATTGTGCCTTTTGTGTTAAATTCGGATGGAATTTCTGTGTTTCATCGTTAATAAGAAGGTCCAAGGTATACAGGAAACCTGAAGTGAAGCATCGGGATCTAAAACTTGACTCACAGGAGAGGTTCAAATCATAGAAAGTGAGAGTGTCAGTCCTCTTGTACTTAAGTCGGCATTGTGCCTTTTGTATTAAATTCGGATGCAATTTCTGTGTTTCATCGTTAATAAGAAGGTCCAAGTAATAAGTAAACCTGAAGTGAAGCATCGGAATCTAAAACTGGACTCACAGGAGAGGTTCAAATCATAGAAAGTTAGAGTGTCAGACCTCTTGTACTTAAGTCAGCATTGTGCCTTTTGCATTAAGTTCGGATCTAATTTCTGTGTTTCATCGTCAATAAGAAGGTCCAAGGTATACAGTAAACCTGAAGTAAAGCATCGCAATCTAAAACTGGTCTCACAGGAGAGGTTCAAATCATAGAAAGTTAGAGTGTCAGTCCTCTAGTACTTAAGTCGGCATTGTGCGTCTTGTATTCAATTCGGATGCAATTTCTATGTTTCATCGTCAATAAGAAGGTCCAAGGGATACAGTAAACCTGAAGTGAGGCATCGGAATCTAAAACTGGACTCACAGGAGAGGTACAAATCATAGAAAGTTAGAGTGTCCGTGCTCTTGTACTTAAGTCGGCATTGTGCCTTCTGAATTTAATTCCGATGCAATTTCTGTGTTTCATTGTCAATAAGAAGGTCCAAGGTATACAGGAAACCTGAAGTGAAGCTTCGGAATCTAAAACTGGACTCACAGGAGAGATTCAAATCATAGAAAGTGAGTGTGTCAGTCCTCTTGTACTTAAGTCGGCATTGTGCCTTTTGCATTAAATTCGGATTTAAATTCTGTGTTGCATCGTCAGTAAGAAGGTCCTAGGTATACAGTAAACCTGAAGGGAAGCATCGGAATCTATAACTGGACTCACAGAAGAGGTTCAAATCATAGAAAGTGAGAGTGTCAGTCCTCTTGTACTTCAGTCGGCATTGTGCATTTTGTATTAAATTCGGATGCAATATCTGTGTTTCATCGTCAATAAGAATGTCCAAGGGATACAGTAAACCTCAAGTGAAGCGTCGGAAACTAAAACTGAACTCACAGGAGAGGTTCAAATCATTGAGAGTGGAGTGTCAGTCCTCTAGTACTTAAGCCGGCATTGTGCCTTTTGTATTAAATTCGGATGCAATATCTGTGTTTCATCGTCAATATGTAGGTCCAAGGTATACAGGAAACCTGAAGTGAAGCATCGGAATCTAAAACTGGACTCACAGGAGAGGTTCAAAGCATAGAAAGTGAGAGTGTCAGTCCTCTTGTACTTAAGTCGGCATTGTGCCTTTTGTATTAAATTCGGATCTAATTTCTGTGTTTCATCGTCAATAAGAAGGTCCAAGGTATACAGTAAACCTGAAGTAAAGAATCGGAATCTGAAACTGGTCTCACAGGAGAGGTTCAAATCATAGAAAGTTAGAGTGTCAGTCCTCTAGTACTTAAGTCGGCATTGTGCCTCTTGTATTCAATTCGGATGCAATTTCTATGTTTCATCGTCAATAAGAAGGTCCAAGGGATACAGTAAACCTGAAGTGAGGCATCGGAATCTACAACTGGACTCACAGGAGAGGTACAAATCATAGAAAGTTAGAGTGTCAGACCTCTTGTGCTTAAGTCAGCATTGTGCCTTTTGCATTAAGTTCGGATCTAATTTCTGTGTTTCATCGTCAATAAGAAGGTCCAAGGTATACAGTAAACCTGAAGTAAAGCATCGCAATCTAAAACTGGTCTCACAGGAGAGGTTCAAATCATAGAAAGTTAGAGTGTCAGTCCTCTAGTACTTAAGTCGGCATTGTGCGTCTTGTATTCAATTCGGATGCAATTTCTATGTTTCATCGTCAATAAGAAGGTCCAAGGGATACAGTAAACCTGAAGTGAGGCATCGGAATCTAAAACTGGACTCACAGGAGAGGTACAAATCATAGAAAGTTAGAGTGTCCGTGCTCTTGTACTTAAGTCGGCATTGTGCCTTCTGAATTTAATTCCGATGCAATTTCTGTGTTTCATTGTCAATAAGAAGGTCCAAGGTATACAGGAAACCTGAAGTGAAGCTTCGGAATCTAAAACTGGACTCACAGGAGAGGTTCAAATCATAGAAAGTGAGTGTGTCAGTCCTCTTGTACTTAAGTCGGCATTGTGCCTTTTGCATTAAATTCGGATTTAAATTCTGTGTTGCATCGTCAGTAAGAAGGTCCTAGGTATACAGTAAACCTGAAGGGAAGCATCGGAATCTATAACTGGACTCACAGAAGAGGTTCAAATCATAGAAAGTGAGAGTGTCAGTCCTCTTGTACTTCAGTCGGCATTGTGCCTCTTGTATTAATTTCGGATGCAATTTTTGTGTTTCATCGTCAATACGAAGGTCCAAGGGATACAGTAAACCTGAAGTGAGGCATCGGAATCTAAAACTGGACTCACAGGGAGTTTCAAATTATAGAAAGTTAGAGTGTCAGTCCTCTTGTACTTAAGTCGGCATTGTGCATTTTGTATTAAATTCGGATGCAATATCTGTGTTTCATCGTCAATAAGAATGTCCAAGGGATACAGTAAACCTCAAGTGAAGCGTCGGAAACTAAAACTGAACTCACAGGAGAGGTTCAAATCATTGAGAGTGGAGTGTCAGTCCTCTAGTACTTAAGCCGGCATTGTGCCTTTTGTATTAAATTCGGATGCAATATCTGTGTTTCATCGTCAATATGTAGGTCCAAGGTATACAGGAAACCTGAAGTGAAGCATCGGAATCTAAAACTGGACTCACAGGAGAGGTTCAAAGCATAGAAAGTGAGAGTGTCAGTCCTCTTGTACTTAAGTCGGCATTGTGCCTTTTGTATTAAATTCGGATCTAATTTCTGTGTTTCATCGTCAATAAGAAGGTCCAAGGTATACAGTAAACCTGAAGTAAAGAATCGGAATCTGAAACTGGTCTCACAGGAGAGGTTCAAATCATAGAAAGTTAGAGTGTCAGTCCTCTAGTACTTAAGTCGGCATTGTGCCTCTTGTATTCAATTCGGATGCAATTTCTATGTTTCATCGTCAATAAGAAGGTCCAAGGGATACAGTAAACCTGAAGTGAGGCATCGGAATCTAAAACTGGACTCACAGGAGAGGTACAAATCATAGAAAGTTAGAGTGTCCGTGCTCTTGTACTTAAGTCGGCATTGTGCCTTCTGAATTTAATTCCGATGCAATTTCTGTGTTTCATTGTCAATAAGAAGGTCCAAGGTATACAGGAAACCTGAAGTGAAGCTTCGGAATCTAAAACTGCACTCACAGGAGAGGTTCAAATCATAGAAAGTGAGTGTGTCAGTCCCCTTGTACTTAAGTCGGCACTGTGCCTTTTGCATTAAATTCGGATTTAAATTCTGTGTTGCATCGTCAGTAAGAAGGTCCTAGGTATACAGTATACCTGAAGGGAAATATCGGAATCTAAAACTGGACTCACAGGAGAGGTTCAAATGATAGAAATTTAGAGTGTCAGTCCTCTTGTACTTCAGTCGGCATTGTGCCTCTTGTATTAAATTCGGATGCTATTTCTGTGTTTCATCGTCAATAAGAATGTCCAAGGGATACAGCAAACCTCAAGTGAAGCGTCGTAAACTAAAACTGGACTCACAGGAGAGGTTCATATCATAGAAAGTGAGAGTGTCAGTCTTCATGTACTTAAGCCGGCATTGTGCCTTTTGTATTAAATTCGGGTGCAATTTCTGTGTTTCATCGTCAATAAGAAGGTCCAAGGGATACAGTAAACCTGAAGGGATGCATCGGAATCTAAAACTGGACTCACAGGAGAGGTTCAAATCATAGAAGGTTAGAGTGTCAGTCCTCTTGTACTTAAGTCGGCATTGTGCATTTTGTATTAAATTCGGATGCAATTTCTGTGTTTCATCGTCAATAAGAAGGTCCAAGGGATACAGTAAACCTGAAGTGAAGCATCGGAATCTAAAACTGACTCACGGGAGAGGTTCAAATCATAGAAGGTTAGAGTGTCAGTCCTCTTGTACTTAAGTCGGCATTGTGCATTTTGTATTAAATTCGGATGCAATATCTGTGTTTCATCGTCAATAAGAATGTCCAAGGGATACAGTAAACCTCAAGTGAAGCGTCGGAAACTAAAACTGAACTCACAGGAGAGGTTCAAATCATTGAGTGTGGAGTGTCAGTCCTCTTGTACTTAAGCCGGCATTGTGCCTTTTGTATTAAATTCGGATGCAATTTCTGTGTTTCATCGTCAATAAGAAGGTCCAAGGTATACAGGAAACCTGAAGTCAAGCATCGGAATCTAAAACTGAACTCACAGGAGAGGTTCAAATCATACAGAAGTTAGAGTGTCAGTCCTCTTTCACATCAGTCGGCATTGTGCCCTTTTGTATTAAATTCGGATGCAATTTCAGTGTTTCATCGTCAAGAAGAAGGTCCAAGGGAAACAGTAAACCTGAAGTGAAGCATCGGAATCTAAAACTGGACTCACAGGAGAGGTTCAAATCATAGAAAGTTAGAGTGTCAGACCTCTTGTACTTAAGTCAGCATTGTGCCTTTTGCATTAAATTCGGATCCAATTTCTGTGTTTCATCGTCAATAAGAAGGTCCAGGGTATACAGTAAACCTGAAGTAAAGCATCGGAATCTAAAACTGGACTCACAGGAGAGGTTCAAATCATAGAAAATTAGAGGGTCAGTCCTCTTGTACTTCAGTCGGCATTGTGCCTTTTGTATTAAATTCGGATGCAATTTCTGTGTTTCATCGTCAGTAAGAAGGTCCATGGTATACAGTAAACCTGAAGGGAAGCATTGGAATCTAAAACTGGACTCACAGGAGAGGTTCAAATCTTAGAAAGTGAGAGTGTCAGTCCTCTTGTACTTAAGTCGGCATTGTGCCTTTTGTATTAAATTCGGATGCAATTTCTGTGTTTCATCGTCAGTTGGAAGGTCCAAGGTATACAGTAAACCTGACGGGGATGCATCGGAATCTAAAACTGGACTCACAGGAGAGGTTCAAATCATAGAAGGTAGAGTGTCTGTCCTCTTGTACTTAAGTCGGCATTGTGCCTTTTGAATTTTTATTCCGTTGCATTTACTGTGTTTCATCGTCAATAAGAAGTTCCAAGGTATACAGTAAACCTGTAGTGAAGCATCGGAATCTAAAACTGGACCCACAGGAGAGGTTCAAATCATAGAAGGTTAGAGTGTCAGTCCTCTTGTACTTAAGTCGGCATTGTGCCTTTTGTATTAAATTCGGATGCAATTTCTGTGTTTCATCGTCAGTAAGAAGGTCCAACGTATACAGTAAACCTGAAGGGAAGCATCGGAATCTAAAACTGGCCTCACAGGAGAGGTTCAAATCATAGAAAGTGAGAATGTCAGTCCTCTTGTACTTAAATCGGCATTGTGCCTTTTGTATTAAATTCGGATGCAATTTCTGTGTTTCATCGTCAGTTAGAAGGTCCAAGGTATACAGTAAACCTGAAGGGATGCATCGGAATCTAAAACTGGACTCACAGGAGAGGTTCAAATCATAGAAGGTTAGAGTGTCAGTCATCTTGTACTTAAGTCGGCATTGTGCATTTTGTATTAAATTCGGATGCAATTTCTGTGTTTCATCGTCAGTAAGAAGGTCCAACGTATACAGTAACCCTGAAGGGAAGCATCGGAATCTAAAACTGGACTCACAGAAGAGGTTCAAATCATAGAAAGTGAGAGTGTCAGTCCTCTTGTACTTAAGATGGCATTGTGCCTTTTGTACTAAATTCGGATGCAATTTCTGTGATTCATCGTCAACAAGAAGGTCCAAGGTATACAGGAAACCTGAAGTGAAGCATCGGAATCTAAACCTGGAGCCACCGGAGAGATTCAAATCAAAGAGAGTGGGAGTGTCTGTCCTCTTGTCCTTAAGTCGGCATTGTGCCTTTTGTATTAAATTCGGATGCAATATCTGTTTTTCATCATCAATAAGAAGGTCCAGGGGTACAGTAAACCTGAAGTGAATCATCGGAATCTAAAACTGGACGCACAGGAGAGGTTCAAATCATAGAAAGTTAGAGAGTCACTCCTCTTGTACTTAAGTCGGCATTGTGCCTTTTGAATTTAGTTCGGATGCAATTTCTGTGTTTCATCGTCAATAAGAAGGTCCAAGGTATACAGGAAACCTGAAGTGAAGCATCGGAATCTAAAACTGGACTCACAGGAGAGGTTCAAATCATAGAAAGTGAGAGTGTCAGTCCTCTTCTACTTAAGTCGGCATTGTGCCTTTTGTGTTAAATTCGGATGGAATTTCTGTGTTTCATCGTTAATAAGAAGGTCCAAGGTATACAGGAAACCTGAAGTGAAGCATCGGGATCTAAAACTTGACTCACAGGAGAGGTTCAAATCATAGAAAGTGAGAGTGTCAGTCCTCTTGTACTTAAGTCGGCATTGTGCCTTTTGTATTAAATTCGGATGCAATTTCTGTGTTTCATCGTTAATAAGAAGGTCCAAGTAATAAGTAAACCTGAAGTGAAGCATCGGAATCTAAAACTGGACTCACAGGAGAGGTTCAAATCATAGAAAGTTAGAGTGTCAGACCTCTTGTACTTAAGTCAGCATTGTGCCTTTTGCATTAAGTTCGGATCTAATTTCTGTGTTTCATCGTCAATAAGAAGGTCCAAGGTATACAGTAAACCTGAAGTAAAGCATCGCAATCTAAAACTGGTCTCACAGGAGAGGTTCAAATCATAGAAAGTTAGAGTGTCAGTCCTCTAGTACTTAAGTCGGCATTGTGCGTCTTGTATTCAATTCGGATGCAATTTCTATGTTTCATCGTCAATAAGAAGGTCCAAGGGATACAGTAAACCTGAAGTGAGGCATCGGAATCTAAAACTGGACTCACAGGAGAGGTACAAATCATAGAAAGTTAGAGTGTCCGTGCTCTTGTACTTAAGTCGGCATTGTGCCTTCTGAATTTAATTCCGATGCAATTTCTGTGTTTCATTGTCAATAAGAAGGTCCAAGGTATACAGGAAACCTGAAGTGAAGCTTCGGAATCTAAAACTGGACTCACAGGAGAGGTTCAAATCATAGAAAGTGAGTGTGTCAGTCCTCTTGTACTTAAGTCGGCATTGTGCCTTTTGCATTAAATTCGGATTTAAATTCTGTGTTGCATCGTCAGTAAGAAGGTCCTAGGTATACAGTAAACCTGAAGGGAAGCATCGGAATCTATAACTGGACTCACAGAAGAGGTTCAAATCATAGAAAGTGAGAGTGTCAGTCCTCTTGTACTTCAGTCGGCATTGTGCCTCTTGTATTAATTTCGGATGCAATTTTTGTGTTTCATCGTCAATACGAAGGTCCAAGGGATACAGTAAACCTGAAGTGAGGCATCGGAATCTAAAACTGGACTCACAGGGAGTTTCAAATTATAGAAAGTTAGAGTGTCAGTCCTCTTGTACTTAAGTCGGCATTGTGCATTTTGTATTAAATTCGGATGCAATATCTGTGTTTCATCGTCAATAAGAATGTCCAAGGGATACAGTAAACCTCAAGTGAAGCGTCGGAAACTAAAACTGAACTCACAGGAGAGGTTCAAATCATTGAGAGTGGAGTGTCAGTCCTCTAGTACTTAAGCCGGCATTGTGCCTTTTGTATTAAATTCGGATGCAATATCTGTGTTTCATCGTCAATATGTAGGTCCAAGGTATACAGGAAACCTGAAGTGAAGCATCGGAATCTAAAACTGGACTCACAGGAGAGGTTCAAAGCATAGAAAGTGAGAGTGTCAGTCCTCTTGTACTTAAGTCGGCATTGTGCCTTTTGTATTAAATTCGGATGCAATTTCTGTGTTTCATCGTCAATAAGAATGTCCAAGGTATACAGGAAACCTGAAGTCAAGCATCGGAATCTAAAACTGAACTCACAGGAGAGGTTCAAATCATACAGAAGTTAGAGTGTCAGTCCTCTTTTACATCAGTCGGCATTGTGCCCTTTTGTATTAAATTCGGATGCAATTTCAGTGTTTCATCGTCAAGAAGAAGGTCCAAGGGAAACAGTAAACCTGAAGTGAAGCATCGGAATCTAAAACTGGACTCACAGGAGAGGTTCAAATCATAGAAAGTTAGAGTGTCAGACCTCTTGTACTTAAGTCAGCATTGTGCCTTCTGCATTAAATTCGGATCCAATTTCTGTGTTTCATCGTCAATAAGAAGGTCCAGGGTATACAGTAAACCTGAAGTAAAGCATCGGAATCTAAAACTGGACTCACAGGAGAGGTTCAAATCATAGAAAGTTAGAGGGTCAGTCCTCTTGTACTTCAGTCGGCATTGTGCCTCTTGTATTAAATTCGGATGCAATTTTTGTGTTTCATCGTCAATACGAAGGTCCAAGGGATACAGTAAACCTGAAGTGAGGCATCGGAATCTAAAACTGGACTCACAGGGAGGTTCAAATTATAGAAATTAGAGTGTCGGTCCACTTGTACTTAAGTCGGCATTGTGCATTTTGTACTAAATTCGGATGCAATTTCTGTGTTTCATCGTCAGTAAGAAGGTCCATGGTATACAGTAAACCTGAAGGGAAGCATTGGAATCTAAAACTGGACTCACAGGAGAGGTTCAAATCATAGAAGGTTAGAGTGTCAGTCCTCTTGTACTTAAGTCGGCATTGTGCATTTTGTATTAAATTCGGATGCAATTTCTGTGTTTCATCGTCAGTAAGAAGGTCCAACGTATACAGTAACCCTGAAGGGAAGCATCGGAATCTAAAACTGGACTCACAGAAGAGGTTCAAATCATAGAAAGTGAGAGTGTCAGTCCTCTTGTACTTAAGATGGCATTGTGCCTTTTGTACTAAATTCGGATGCAATTTCTGTGATTCATCGTCAACAAGAAGGTCCAAGGTATACAGGAAACCTGAAGTGAAGCATCGGAATCTAATCCTGGACCCACCGGAGAGATTCAAATCAAAGAGAGTGGGAGTGTCTGTCCTCTTGTCCTTAAGTCGGCATTGTGCCTTTTGTATTAAATTCGGATGCAATATCTGTTTTTCATCATCAATAAGAAGGTCCAGGGGTACAGTAAACCTGAAGTGAATCATCGGAATCTAAAACTGGACGCACAGGAGAGGTTCAAATCATAGAAAGTTAGAGAGTCACTCCTCTTTTACTTAAGTCGGCATTGTGCCATTTGATTTTAGGTCGGATGCAATTTCTGTGTTTCATCGTCAATAAGAAGGTCCAAGGTATACAGGAAACCTGAAGTGAAGCATCGGAATCTAAAACTGGACTCACAGGAGAGGTTCAAATCATAGAAAGTGAGAGTGTCAGTCCTCTTCTACTTAAGTCGGCATTGTGCCTTTTGTGTTAAATTCGGATGGAATTTCTGTGTTTCATCGTCAATAAGAAGGTCCAAGGTATACAGGAAACCTGAAGTGAAGCATCGGGATCTAAAACTGGACTCACAGGAGAGGTTCAAATCATAGAAAGTGAGAGTGTCAGTCCTCTTGTAATTCAGTCGGCATTGTGCCTTTTGTATTAAATTCGGATGCAATTTCTGTGTTTCATCGTCGATACGAATGTCCAAGGTATAAAGGAAACCTGAAGTCAAGCATCGGAATCTAAAACTGAACTCACAGGAGAGGTTCAAATCATACAAAAGTTAGAGTGACAGTCCTCTTTTACATCAGTCGGCATTGTGCCTTTTGTATTAAATTCGGATGCAATTTCAGTGTTTCATCGTCAAGAAGAAGGTCCAAGGGAAACAGTAAACCTGAAGTGAAGCATCGGAATCTAAAACAGGACTCAATATAGAGGTTCAAATTATAGAAAGTGAGAGCGTCAGTCCTCTTGTACTTAAGTCGGCATTGTGCCTTTTGTTTTAAATTCGGATGCAATTTCTGTGTTTCATCGTTAATAAGAAGGTCCAAGTAATACAGTAAACCTGAAGTGAAGCATCGGAATCTAAAACTGGACTCACAGGAGAGGTTCAAATCATAGAAAGATAGAGTGTCAGACCTCTTGTACGTAAGTCAGCATTGTGCCTTTTGCATTAAATTCGGATCTAATTTCTGTGTTTCATCGTCAATAAGAAGGTCCAAGGTATACAGTAAACCTGAAGTAAAGCATCGGAATCTAAAACTGGTCTCACAGGAGAGGTTCAAATCATAGAAAGTTAGAGTGTCAGTCCTCTAGTACTTAAGTCGGCATTGTGCCTCTTGTATTCAATTCGGATGCAATTTCTATGTTTCATCGTCAATAAGAAGGTCCAAGGGATACAGTAAACCTGAAGTGAGGCATCGGAATCTAAAACTGGACTCACAGGAGAGGTACAAATCATAGAAAGTTAGAGTGTCCGTGCTCTTGTACTTAAGTCGGCATTGTGCCTTCTGAATTTAATTCCGATGCAATTTCTGTGTTTCATTGTCAATAAGAAGGTCCAAGGTATACAGGAAACCTGAAGTGAAGCTTCGGAATCTAAAACTGGACTCACAGGAGAGGTTCAAATCATAGAAAGTGAGTGTGTCAGTCCTCTTGTACTTAAGTCGGCATTGTGCCTTTTGCATTAAATTCGGATTTAAATTCTGTGTTGCATCGTCAGTAAGAAGGTCCTAGGTATACAGTAAACCTGAAGGGAAGCATCGGAATCTATAACTGGACTCACAGAAGAGGTTCAAATCATAGAAAGTGAGAGTGTCAGTCCTCTTGTACTTCAGTTGGCATTGTGCCTCTTGTATTAATTTCGGATGCAATTTTTGTGTTTCATCGTCAATACGAAGGTCCAAGAGATGCAGTAAACCTGAAGTGAGGCATCGGAATCTAAAACTGGACTCACAGGGAGTTTCAAATTATAGAAAGTTAGAGTGTCAGTCCTCTTGTACTTAAGTCGGCATTGTGCATTTTGTACTAAATTCGGATGCAATTTCTGTGTTTCATCGTCAGTAAGAAGGTCCATGGTATACAGTAAACCTGAAGGGAAGCATTGGAATCTAAAACTGGACTCACAGGAGAGGTTCAAATCTTAGAAAGTGAGAGTGTCAGTCCTCTTGTACTTAAGTCGGCATTGTGCCTTTTGTATTAAATTCGGATGCAATTTCTGTGTTTCATCGTCAGTTAGAAGGTCCAAGGTATACAGTAAACCTGAAGGGATGCATCGGAATCTAAAACTGGACTCACAGGAGAGGTTCAAATCATAGAAGGTTAGAGTGTCAGTCCTCTTGTACTTAAGTCGGCATTGTGCATTTTGTATTAAATTCGGATGCAATTTCTGTGTTTCATCGTCAATAAGAAGGTCCAAGGGATACAGTAAACCTGAAGTGAAGCATCGGAATCTAAAACTGGACTCACGGGAGAGGTTCAAATCATAGAAGGTTAGAGTGTCAGTCCTCTTGTACTTAAGTCGGCATTGTGCATTTTGTATTAAATTCGGATGCAATATCTGTGTTTCATCGTCAATAAGAATGTCCAAGGGATACAGTAAACCTCAAGTGAAGCGTCGGAAACTAAAACTGAACTCACAGGAGAGGTTCAAATCATTGAGAGTGGAGTGTCAGTCCTCTTGTACTTAAGCCGGCATTGCGCCTTTTGTATTAAATTCGGATGCAATTTCTGTGTTTCATCGTCAATAAGAAGGTCCAAGGTATACAGGAAACCTGAAGTGAAGCATCGGAATCTAAAACTGGACTCACAGGAGAGGTTCAAATCATAGAAAGTGAGAGTGTCAGTCCTCTTGTACTTAAGTCGGCATTGTGCCTTTTGTATTAAATTCGGATGCAATTTCTGTGTTTCATCGTCAATAAGAATGTCCAAGGTATACAGGAAACCTGAAGTCAAGCATCGGAATCTAAAACTGAACTCACAGGAGAGGATCAAATCATACAGAAGTTAGAGTGTCAGTCCTCTTTTACATCAGTCGGCATTGTGCCCTTTTGTATTAAATTCGGATGCAATTTCAGTGTTTCATCGTCAAGAAGAAGGTCCAAGGGAAACAGTAAACCTGAAGTGAAGCATCGGAATCTAAAACTGGACTCACAGGAGAGGTTCAAATCATAGAAAGTTAGAGTGTCAGACCTCTTGTACTTAAGTCAGCATTGTGCCTTTTGCATTAAATTCGGATCCAATTTCTGTGTTTCATCGTCAATAAGAAGGTCCAATAGATACAGTAAACCTGAAGTGAGGCAACGGAATCTAAAACTGGACTCACAGGAGAGCTTCAAATCATAGAAAGTTAGAGTGTCAGTCTTCTTGTACTTAAGTCGGCATTGTGCCATTTATATTAAATACGGATGCAGTTTCTGCGTTTCATCATCAATAACAAGGTACAAGGGATGCAGTAAACCTGAAGTGAAGCATCGGAATCTAAAACTGGACTCACAGGAGAGGTTCAAATCATAGAAAGTTAGAGTGTCAGTCCTCTTGTGCTTTAGTCGGCATTGTGCCTTTTAAATTTAATTTTGATGCATTTTCTGTGTTTCATCGTCAATAAGAAGGTCCAAGGTATACAGTAAACCTGAAGGGATGCATCGGAATCTAAAACTGGACTCACAGGAGAGGTTCAAATCATAGAAGGTTAGAGTGTCAGTCCTCTTGTACTTAAGTCGGCATTGTGCATTTTGTATTAAATTCGGATGCAATTTCTGCGTTTCATCGTCAATAAGAAGGTCCAAGGGATACAGTAAACCTGAAGTGAAGCATCGGAATCTAAAACTGGACTCACGGGAGAGGTTCAAATCATAGAAGGTTAGAGTGTCAGTCCTCTTGTACTTAAGTCGGCATTGTGCATTTTGTATTAAATTCGGATGCAATATCTGTGTTTCATCGTCAATAAGAATGTCCAAGGGATACAGTAAACCTCAAGTGAAGCGTCGGAAACTAAAACTGAACTCACAGGAGAGGTTCAAATCATTGAGAGTGGAGTGTCAGTCCTCTTGTACTTAAGCCGGCATTGTGCCTTTTGTATTAAATTCGGATGCAATTTCTGTGTTTCATCGTCAATAGGAAGGTCCAAGGTATACAGGAAACCTGAAGTGAAGCATCGGAATCTAAAACTGGACTCACAGAAGAGGTTCAAATCATAGAAAGTGAGAGTGTCAGTCCTCTTGTACTTAAGTCGGCATTGTGCCTTTTGAGTTAAATTCGGATGGAATTTCTGTGTTTCATCGTCAATAAGAAGGTCCAAGGTATACAGGAAACCTGAAGTGAAGCATCGGAATCTAAAACTGGACTCACAGGAGAGGTTCAAATCATAGAAAGTGAGAGTGTCAGTCCTCTTGTACTTAAGTCGGCATTGTGCCTTTTGTATTAAATTCGGATGCAATTTCTGTGTTTCATCGTCAATAAGAATGTCCAAGGTATACAGGAAACCTGAAGTCAAGCATCGGAATCTAAAACTGAACTCACAGGAGAGGTTCAAATCATACAGAAGTTAGAGTGTCAGTCCTCTTTTACATCAGTCGGCATTGTGCCCTTTTGTATTAAATTCGGATGCAATTTCAGTGTTTCATCGTCAAGAAGAAGGTCCAAGGGAAACAGTAAACCTGAAGTGAAGCATCGGAATCTAAAACTGGACTCACAGGAGAGGTTCAAATCATAGAAAGTTAGAGTGTCAGACCTCTTGTACTTAAGTCAGCATTGTGCCTTTTGCATTAAATTCGGATCCAATTTCTGTGTTTCATCGTCAATAAGAAGGTCCAGGGTATACAGTAAACCTGAAGTAAAGCATCGGAATCTAAAACAGGACTCACAGGAGAGGTTCAAATCATAGAAAGTTAGAGGGTCAGTCCTCTTGTACTTCAGTCGGCATTGTGCCTCTTGTATTAAATTCGGATGCAATTTTTGTGTTTCATCGTCAATACGAAGGTCCAAGGGATACAGTAAACCTGAAGTGAGGCATCGGAATCTAAAACTGGACTCACAGGGAGGTTCAAATTATAGAAATTAGAGTGTCAGTCCACTTGTACTTAAGTCGGCATTGTGCATTTTGTACTAAATTCGGATGCAATTTCTGTGTTTCATCGTCAGTAAGAAGGTCCATGGTATACAGTAAACCTGAAGGGAAGCATTGGAATCTAAAACTGGACTCACAGGAGAGGTTCAAATCTTAGAAAGTGAGAGTGTCAGTCCTCTTGTACTTAAGTCGGCATTGTGCCTTTTGTATTAAATTCGGATGCAATTTCTGTGTTTCATCGTCAGTTGGAAGGTCCAAGGTATACAGTAAACCTGACGGGGATGCATCGGAATCTAAAACTGGACTCACAGGAGAGGTTCAAATCATAGAAGGTAGAGTGTCTGTCCTCTTGTACTTAAGTCGGCATTGTGCCTTTTGAATTTTTATTCCGTTGCATTTACTGTGTTTCATCGTCAATAAGAAGTTCCAAGGTATACAGTAAACCTGTAGTGAAGCATCGGAATCTAAAACTGGAAACACAGGAGAGGTTCAAATCATAGAAGGTTAGAGTGTCAGTCCTCTTGTACTTAAGTCGGCATTGTGCCTTTTGTATTAAATTCGGATGCAATTTCTGTGTTTCATCGTCAGTAAGAAGGTCCAACGTATACAGTAAACCTGAAGGGAAGCATCGGAATCTAAAACTGGCCTCACAGGAGAGGTTCAAATCATAGAAAGTGAGAATGTCAGTCCTCTTGTACTTAAATCGGCATTGTGCCTTTTGTATTAAATTCGGATGCAATTTCTGTGTTTCATCGTCAGTTAGAAGGTCCAAGGTATACAGTACACCTGAAGGGATGCATCGGAATCTAAAACTGGACTCACAGGAGAGGTAAAAATCATAGAAGGTTAGAGTGTCAGTCCTCTTGTACTTAAGTCGGCATTGTGCATTTTGTATTAAATTCGGATGCAATTTCTGTGTTTCATCGTCAGTAAGAAGGTCCAACGTATACAGTAAACCTGAAGGGAAGCATCGGAATCTAAAACTGGACTCACAGAAGAGGTTCAAATCATAGAAAGTGAGAGTGTCAGTCCTCTTGTACTTAAGATGGCATTGTGCCTTTTGTACTAAATTCGGATGCAATTTCTGTGATTCATCGTCAACAAGAAGGTCCAAGGTATACAGGAAACCTGAAGTGGAGCATCGGAATCTAAACCTGGACCCACCGGAGAGATTCAAATCAAAGAGAGTGGGAGTGTCTGTCCTCTTGTCCTTAAGTCGGCATTGTGCCTTTTGTATTAAATTCGGATGCAATATCAGTTTTTCATCATCAATAAGAATGTCCAGGGGTACAGTAAACCTGAAGTGAATCATCGGAATCTAAAACTGGACGCACAGGAGAGGTTCAAATCGTAGAAAGTTAGAGAGTCACTCCTCTTGTACTTAAGTCGGCATTGTGCCTTTTGAATTTAATTCGGATGCAATTTCTGTGTTTCATCGTCAATAAGAAGGTGCAAGGTATACAGGAAACCTGAAGTGAAGCATCGGAATCTAAAACTGGACTCACAGGAGAGGTTCAAATCATAGAAAGTGAGAGTGTCAGTCCTCTTCTACTTAAGTCGGCATTGTGCCTTTTGTGTTAAATTCGGATGGAATTTCTGTGTTTCATCGTCAATAAGAAGGTCCAAGGTATACAGGAAACCTGAAGTGAAGCATCGGGATCTAAAACTGGACTCACAGGAGAGGTTCAAATCATAGAAAGTGAGAGTGTCAGTCCTCTTGTACTTCAGTCGGCATTGTGCCTTTTGTATTAAATTCGGATGCAATTTCTGTGTTTCATCGTCAATACGAATGTCCAAGGTATAAAGGAAACCTGAAGTCAAGCATCGGAATCTAAGACTGAACTCACAGGAGAGGTTCAAATCATACAAAAGTTAGAGTGACAGTCCTCTTTTACATCAGTCGGCATTGTGCCTTTTGTATTAAATTCGGATGCAATTTCAGTGTTTCATCGTCAAGAAGAAGGTCCAAGGGAAACAGTAAACCTGAAGTGAAGCATCGGAATCTAAAACTGGACTCAATATAGAGGTTCAAATTATAGAAAGTGAGAGCGTCAGTCCTCTTGTACTTAAGTCGGCATTGTGCCTTTTGTATTAAATTCGGATGCAATTTCTATGTTTCATCGTCAATAAGAAGGTCCAAGGGATACAGTAAACCTGAAGTGAGGCATCGGAATCTAAAACTGGTCTCACAGGAGAGGTTCAAATCATAGAAAGTTAGAGTGTCAGTCCTCTAGTACTTAAGTCGGCATTGTGCCTCTTGTATTCAATTCGGATGCAATTTCTATGTTTCATCGTCAATAAGAAGGTCCAAGGGATACAGTAAACCTGAAGTGAGGCATCGGAATCTAAAACTGGATTCACAGGAGAGGTACAAATCATAGAAAGTTAGAGTGTCCGTGCTCTTGTACTTAAGTCGGCATTGTGCCTTCTGAATTTAATTCCGATGCAATTTCTGTGTTTCATTGTCAATAAGAAGGTCCAAGGTATACAGGAAACCTGAAGTGAAGCTTCGGAATCTAAAACTGGACTCACAGGAGAGGTTCAAATCATAGAAAGTGAGTGTCTCAGTCCTCTTGTACTTAAGTCGGTATTGTGCCTTTTGCATTAAATTCGGATTTAAATTCTGTGTTGCATCGTCAGTAAGAAGGTCCTAGGTATACAGTATACCTGAAGGGAAGCATCGGAATCTAAAGCTGGACTCACAGGAGAGGTTCAAATGATAGAAATTTAGAGTGTCAGTCCTCTTGTACTTCAGTCGGCATTGTGCCTTTTGTATTAAATTCGGATGCAATTTCTGTGTTTCATCGTCAGTAAGAAGGTCCAAGGTATACAGTAAACCTGAAGGGAAGCATCGGAATCTAAAACTGGACTCACAGAAGAGGTTCAAATCATAGAAAGTGAGAGTGTCAGTCCTCTTGTACTTAAGTCGGCATTGTGCCTCTTGTATTCAATTCGGATGCAATTTCTATGTTTCATCGTCAATAAGAAGGTCCAAGGGATACAGTAAACCTGAAGTGAGGTATCGGAATATAAAACTGGACTCACAGGACAGGTACAAATCATAGAAAGTTAGAGTGTCCGTGCTCTTGTACTTAAGTCGGCATTGTGCCTTCTGAATTTAATTCCGATGCAATTTCTGTGTTTCATTGTCAATAAGAAGGTCCAAGGTATACAGGAAACCTGAACTGAAGCATGGGAATCCAAAACTGGACTCACAGGAGAGGTTCAAATCATAGAAATTTAGAGTGTCAGTCCTCTTGTACTTCAGTCGGCATTGTGCCTCTTGTATTAAATTCGGATGCAATTTCTGTGTTTCATCGTCAATAAGAATGTCCAAGGGATACAGCATACCTCAAGTGAAGTGACGGAAACTAAAACTGGACTCACAGGAGAGGTTCAAATCATAGAAAGTGAGAGTGTCAGTCTTCTTGTACTTAAGCCGGCATTGTGCCTTTTGTATTAAATTCGGATGCAATTTCTGTGTTTCATCGTCAATAAGAAGGTCCAAGGGATACAGTAAACCTGAAGTGAGGCATGGGAATCTAAAACTGGACCCACAGGAGTGGTTCAAATCATAGAAAGTGAGAGTGTCAGTCCTCTTGTACTTAAGTCGGCATTGTGCCTTTTGTATTAAATTCGGATGCAATTTCTGTGTTTCATCGTCAGTAAGAAGGTCCAAGGTATACAGTAAACCTTAAGGGAAGCATCGGAATCTAAAACTGGACTCACAGAAGAGGTTCAAATCATAGAAAGTGAGAGTGTCAGTCCTCTTGTACTTAAGTCGGCATTGTGCCTTTTGTATTAAATTCGGATGCAATTTCTGTGATTCATCGTCAACAAGAAGGTCCAAGGTATACAGGAAACCTGAAGAGAAGCATCGGAATCTAAAACTGGACTCACAGGAGAGGTTCAAATCATTGAGAGTGAGAGTGTCTGTCCTCTTGTCCTTAAGTCGGCATTGTGCCTTCTGAATATAATTCCGATGCAATATCTGTGTTTCATTGTCAAAAAGAATGTCCAGGGGTACAGTACACCTGAAGTGATTCAACGGAATCTAAAACTGGACTCACAGGATAGGTTCAAATCATAGAAAGTGAGTGTGTCAGTCCTCTTGTACTTAAGTCGGCATTGTGCCTTTTGCATTAAATTCGGATCCAAATTCTGTGTTTCATCGTCAGTAAGAAGGTCCAAGGTATACAGTAAACCCGAAGGGAAGCATCGGAATCTAAAACTGGACTCACAGGAGAGGTTCAAATCATAGAAATTTAGAGTGTCAGTCCTCTTGTACTTCAGTCGGCATTGTGCCTCTTGTATTAAATTCGGATGCTATTTCTGTGTTTCATCGTCAATAAGAATGTCCAAGGGATACAGTAAACCTCAAGTGAAGCGTCGGAAACTAAAACTGGACTCACAGGAGAGGTTCAAATCAAAGAAAGTGAGAGTGTCAGTCTTCTTGTACTTAAGCCGGCATTGTGATTTTTTCTATTAAATTCGGATGCAATTTCTGTGTTTCATCGTCAATAAGAAGCTCCAAGGGATACAGTAAACCTGAAGTGAGGCATGGGAATCTAAAACTGGACTCACAGGAGAGGTTCAAATTATAGAATGTTAGAGTGTCAGTCCTCTTGTACTTAAGTCGGCATTGTGCCTTTTGTATTAAATTCGGATGCAATTTCTGTGTTTCATCGTCAGTAAGAAGGTCCAAGGTATACAGTAAACCTGAAGGGAAGCATCGGAATCTATAACTGGACTCACAGAAGAGGTTCTTATCATAGAAAGTGAGAGTGTCAGTCCTCTTGTACTTAAGTCGGCATTGTGCCTTTTGTATTAAATTCGGATGCAATTTCTGTGATTCATCGTCAACAAGAAGGTCCAAGGTATACAGGAAACCTGAAGTGAAGCATCGGAATCTAAAACTGGACTCACAGGAGAGGTTCAAATCATAGAGAGTGAGAGTGTCTGTCCTCTTGTCCTTAAGTCGGCATTGTGCCTTTTGTATTAAATTCGGATGCAATTTCAGTTTTTCATCATCAATAAGAAGGTCCAGGGGTACAGTACACCTGAAGTGAATCAACGGAATCTAAAACTGGACTCACAAGAGAGGTTCAAATCATAGAAAGTTAGGGAGTCACTCCTCTTGTACTTAAGTCAGCATTGTACCTTTTGAATTTAATTCGGATGCAATGTCTGTGTTTCCTCGTCAATAAGAAGGGCCAAGGTATACAGGAAACCTGAAGTGAAACATCGGAATCTAAATCTGGACTCACAGGAGAGGTTCAAATCATAGAAATTGAGAGTGTCAGTCCTCTTGTACTTAAGTCGGCATTGTGCCTTTTGTATTAAATTCGGATGCAATTTCTGTGTTTTATCGTCAATAAGAAGGTCCAAGGTATACAGGAAACCTGAAGTGAAGCATCGGAATCTAAAACTGGACTCACAGGAGAGGTTCAAATCATAGAAAGTGAGAGTGTCAGTCCTCTTAGACTTAAGTCGGCATTGTGCCTGTTGTATTAAATTCGGATGCAATTTCTGTTTTTCATCATCAATATGAAGGTCCAAGGTATACAGTAAACCTGAAGGGAAGCATAGGAATCTAAAACTGGACTCACAGGAGAGGTTCAAATCATAGAAAGTGAGAGGGTCAGTCCTCTTGTACTTAAGTCGGCATTGTGCCTCTTGTATTAAATTCGCATGCAATATCTGTGTTTCATCGTCAATAAGGAGATCCAAGGTATACAGTAAACCTGAAGGGAAGCATCGGAATCTAAAACTGGACTCACAGGAGAGGTTCAAATCATAGAAAGTTAGAGTGTCAGCCCTCTTATACTTCAGTCGGCATTGTGCCTCTTGTATTAAATTCGGATGCAATTTCTGTGTTTCATCGTCAATAAGAAAGTCTAAGGGATACAGTAAACCTGAAGTGAGGCATCGGAATCTAAAACTGGACTCACAGGGAGGTTCAAATTATAGAAAGTTAGAGTGTCAGTCCTCTTGTACTTAAGTCGGCATTGTGCCTTTTGTATTAAATTCAGATGCAATTTCTGTGTTTCATCGTCAGTAAGAAGTTCCAAGGTATACAGTAAACCTGAAGGGAAGCATTGGAATCTTAAACTGGACTAACAGGAGAGGTTCAAATCGTAGAAAGTGAGAGTGTCAGTCCTCTTGTACTTAATTCGGCATTGTGCCTTTTGTATTAAATTCGGATGCAATTTCTGTGTTTCATCGTCAATAAGAATGTCCAAGGTATAGACGAAACCTGAAGTCAAGCATCGGAATCTAAAACTGGACTCACAGGAGAGGTTCAAATTATAGAAAGTGAGAGTATCAGTCCTCTTGTACTTAATTCGGCAATGTGATTTTTGTATTAAATTCGGTTGCAATTTCTGTGTTTCATCGTCAATAACAAGGTCCAAGGTATACAGCAAACCTGAAGTGAAGCATCGGAATCTAAAACTGGACTCACAGGAGAGGTTCAAATCATAGAAAGTGAGAGTGTCAGTCCTCTTAGACTTAAGTCGGCATTGTGCCTGTTGTATTAAATTCGGATGCAATTTCTGTTTTTCATCATCAATATGAAGGTCCAAGGTATACAGTAAACCTGAAGGGAAGCATAGGAATCTAAAACTGGACTCACAGGAGAGGTTCAAATCATAGAAAGTGAGAGGGTCAGTCCTCTTGTACTTAAGTCGGCATTGTGCCTCTTGTATTAAATTCGCATGCAATTTCTGTGTTTCATCGTCAATAAGAAGGTCCAAGGTATACAGTAAACCTGAAGTGAGGCATCGGAATCTAAAACTGGACTCACAGGGAGGTTTAAATTATGGAAGGTTAGAGTGTCAGTCCACTTGTACTTAAGTCGGCATTGTGCCTTTTGTATTAAATTCAGATGCAATTTCTGTGTTTCATCGTCAGTACGAAGGTCCAAGGTATACGGTAAACCTGAAGGGATGCATCGGAATCTAAAACTGGACTCACAGGAGAGGTTCAAATCATAGAAAGTGAGAGTGTCAGTCCTCTTGTACTTAAGTCGTCATTGTGTCTTTTTTATTAAATTCGGATGCGATTTCTGTGTTTCATCGTCAATAAGAAGGTCCAAGGGATACAGTAAACCTGAAGTGAAGCATCGGAATCTAAAACTGGACTCACAGGAGAGGTTCAAATCATAGAAGGTTAGAGTGTCAGTCCTCTTGTACTTAAGTCGGCATTGTGCCTTTTGAATTTTTATTCCGTTGCAATTACTGTGTTTCATCGTCAATAAGAAGTTCCAAGGTATACAGTAAACCTGTAGTGAAACATCGGAATCTAAAACTGGACTCACAGGAGAGGTTCAAATCATAGAAGGTTAGAGTGTCAGTCCTCTTGTACTTAAGTCGGCATTGTGCCTTTTGTATTAATTTCGGATGCAATTTCTGTGTTTCAACGTCAGTAAGAAGGTAAAAGGTATACAGTAAGCCTGAAGGTAAGCATCGGAATCTTAAACTGGCCTCACACGAGAGGTTCAAATCATAGAAAGTGAGAGTGTCAGTCCTCTTGCACTTAAGTCGGCATTGTGCCTTTTGTATTAAATTCGGATGCAATTTCTGTTGTTCATCACCAATAAGAAGGTCCAGGGGTAGAGTAAACCTGAAGTGAATCATCGGAATCTAAAACTGGACTCACAGGAGAGGTTCAAATCATAGAAAGTTAGAGAGTCACTCCTCTTGCACTTAAGTCGGCATTGTGCCTTTTCAATTTAATTCGGATGCATTTTCCGTGTTTCATCGTCAATAAGAAGGTCCAAGGTATACAGAAAACATGAAGTGAAGCATCGGAATCTAAAACTGGACTCACAGGAGAGGTTCAAATCATAGAAAGTGAGAGTGTCAGTCCTCTTGTACTTAAGTCGGCATTGAGCCTTTTGTATTAAATTCGGATGCAATTTCTGTGTTTCATCGTGAATAAGAAGGTCCAAGGTATACAGAAAACCTGAAGTGAAGCATCGGAATCTAAAACTGGACTCACAGGAGAGGTTCAAATCATAGAAAGTGAGAGTGTCTGTCCTCTTGTACTTAAGTCGGCATTGTGCCTTTTGTATTAAATTCGGATGCAATTTCTGTGTTTCATCGTCAATAAGAATGTCCATGGTATAGACGAAACCTGAAGTCAAGCATCGGAATCTAAAACTGGACTCACAGGAGAGGTTCAAATTATAGAAAGTGAGAGTATCAGTCCTCTTGTACTTAATTCGGCAATGTGCCTTTTGTATTAAATTCGGTTGCAATTTCTGTGTTTTATCGTCAATAAGAAGGTCCAAGGTATACAGTAAACCTGAAGTGAAGCATCGGATTCTAAAACTGGACTCACAGAAGAGGTTCAAATCATAGAAAGTTAGAGTGTCAGTCATCTTGTACTTAAGTCGGCATTGTGCCTTTTGAATTTCACTCCGATGCAATTTCTATGCTTCATCGTCACGAAGAATGTCCATGGTATCCAGTAAACCTGAAGTGTAGCATCGGAATCTATAACTGGACTCACAGGAGAGGTTCAAATCATTGAAAGGTAGAGTGTCCGTCCTCTTGTACTTAAGTCGGCATTGTGCCTTCTGGATTTAATTCCGATGCAATTTCTGTGTTTCATCGTCCGTAAGAACGTCCATGGTATACAGGAAACCTGAAGTGAAGCATCGGAATCTAAAACTGGGCTCACAGGAGAGGTTCAAATCATAGAAAGTGAGAGTGTCAGTCCTCTTGTACTTAAGTCGGCATTGTGCAAATTGTATTAAATTCGGATGCAATTTCTGTGTTTCATCGTCAATAAGAAGGTCCAAGGTATACAGGAAACCTGAAGTGAAGCATCGGAATCTACGACTGTACTCACAGGAGAGTTTCAAATCATAGAAAGTGAGAGTGTCAGTCCTCTTGTACTTAAGTCGGCATTGTGCCTTTTGCATTAAATTCGGATCCAATTTCTGTGTTTCATCGTTAATAAGAAGGTCCAAGGTATACAGTAAACCTGAAGTGAAGCATCGGAATCTAAAACTGGACTCACAGGAGAGGTTCAAATCATAGAAAGTTAGAGTGTCAGTCCTCTTGTACTTAAGTCGGCATTGTGCCTCTTGTATTAAATTCGGATGCAATTTCTGTGTTCCATCGTCAGTAAGAAGGTCCATGGTATACAGTAAAACTGAAGGGAAGCATTATAATCTAAAACTGGACTCACAGGTGTGGTTCAAATCATAGAAAGCTAGTGTCTCAGTCCTCTTGTACTTAAGTCGGCATTGTGCCTTTTGTATTAAATTCGGAAGCAATTTCTGTGTTTCACCGTCAGTAAGAAGGTCCAAGGTATACTGTGAACCTGAAGGGATGCATCGGAATCAAAACTGGACTCACAGGAGAGGTTCAAATCATAGAAAGTTAGAGTGTCTGTCCTCTTGTACTTAAGTCGTCATTGTGCCTTTTGTATTAAATTCGGATGCAATTTCTGTGTTTCATCGTCAGTAAGAAGGTTCATGGTATACTGTAAAACTGAAGGGAAGCATTTTAATCTGAACCTGGACTCACAGGAGTGGTTCAAATCATAGAAAGTGAGAGTGTCAGTCCTCTTGTACTTAAGTCGGCATTGTGCCTTTTGTATTAAATTCGGATGCAATTTCTGTGTTTCATCGTCAATAAGAAGGTCCAAGGTATACAGTAAAACTGAAGGGAAGCATTGAAATCTAAAACTGGACTCACAGGAGAGATTCAAATCATTGAAAGTTAGAGTGTCAGTCATCTTGTACTTAAGTCGGCATTGTGCCTTTTGAATCTACTTCCGATGCAATTTCTGTGTTTCATCGTCACGAAGATGGTCCATGGTATACAGTAAACCTGAAATGAAGCATCAGAGTCTAAAACTGGACTCACTGGAGAGATTCAAATCATAGGAAGTTAGAGTGTCTGTCCTCTTGTACTTAAGTCGGCGTAGTAATTTTGAATTTAATTCCGATGCAATTTCTGTGTTTCATCGTCAATAAGAAGTTCCAAGGTATACAGTAAACCTGAAGTGAAGCATCGGAATCTAAAACTGGACTCACAAGCGAGGTTCAAATTATAGAAAGGTAGAGTGTCAGTCCTCTTGTACTTAAGTGGGCATTGTGCCTTTTGAATTTCATTCCGATGCAATTTCTGTGCTTCACCGTTAAAAAGAAGGTCCAAGAGATGCAGTAAACCTGAAGTGAAAAATCGGAATCTAAAACTGGACTCACAGGAGAGCTTCTAATCATTGAAAGTTAGAGTGTCAGTTCTCTTGTACTTAAGTCGTCATTGCGCCTTTTGTATTAGCTTCGGATGCAATATCTGTGTTTCATCGTCAGTACGAAGGTTCATGGTATACTGTAAAACTGAAGGGAAGCATTGGAATCTGAACCTGGACTCACAGGAGTGGTTCAAATCATAGAAAGTGAGAGTGTCAGTCCTCTTGTACTTAAGTCGGCATTGTGCCTTTTGTATTACATTCGGATGCAATTTCTGTGTTTCATCGTCAGTACGAATGGCCAAGGTATACAGTAATCCTGAAGGGATGCATCGGAATCTAAATCTGGACTCACAGGAGAGGTTCAAATCATAGCAAGTGAGAGTGTCAGTCCCCTTGTACTTAAGTCGGCATTGTGCCTTTTGTATTAAATTCGGATGCAATTTCTGTGTTTCATCGTCAATAAGAAGGTCCAAGGTATACAGTAAACCTGAAGGGAAGCATGGAAATCTAAAACTGGACTCACAGGAGAGATTCAAATCATAGAAAGTTAGAGTGTCGATCATCTTCTACTTAAGTCGGTCATTGTGCTTTGTGAATCTACTTCCGATGCAATTTCTGTGTTTCATCGTCAAGAAGAAGGTCCAAGGGATAGAGTATACCTGAAGTGAAGCATCGGAATCTAAAACTGGACTCACAGGAGAGGTTCAAATCGTAGAAGGTAAAGTGTCAGTCCTCTTGTACTTAAGTCGGCATTGTTTCTTTTGAATTTTTATTCCGATGCAATTACTGTGTTTCATCGTCAATAAGAAGTTAGAAGGTATACAGTAAACCTGTAGTGAAGCATCGGAATCTAAAACTGGACTCACAGGAGAGGTTAAAATAATAGGTTAGAGTGTCAGTCCTCTTGTACATATGTGCGCATTGTTCCTTTTGTATGAAATTCGGATGCAATATCTATGTTTCATCTTCAATAAGAATTCCCAAGGGATACAGTAAATCTTAAGTGAAGCGTCGGAATCAAAAACTGGACTCACAGGAGAGGTTCAAATCATAGAAAGTGAGAGTGTCATTCCTCTTGTACTTAAGTCGGCATTGTGAGTTTTGTATTAAATTCGGATGCAATTTCTGTGTTTCATCGTCAATAAGAAGGTCCAAGTAATACAGTAAACCTGAAGTGAAGCATCGGAATATAAAACTGGACTCACAGGAGAGGTTCAAATCATAGAAAGTTAGAGTGTCAGTCCTCTTGTACTTAAGTCGGCATTGTGCCTTTTGCCTTAAATTCGGATCCAATTTCTGTGTTTCATCGTCAATAAGAAGGTCCAAGGTATACAGTAAACCTGAAGTGAAGCATCGGAATATAAAACTGGACTCACAGGAGAGGTTCAAATCATAGAAAGTAATAGTGTCTGTCCTCTTGTACTTAAGTCGTCATTGTGCCTTTTGTATTAAATTCGGATGCAATTTCTGTGTTTCATCGTCAGTAAGAAGGTTCATGGTATACTGTAAAACTGAAGGGAAGCATTGGAATCTGAACCTGGACTCACAGGAGTGGTTCAAATCATAGAAAGTGAGAGTGTCAGTCCTCTTGTACTTAAGTCGGCATTGTGCCTTTTGTATTAAATTCGGATGCAATTTCTGTGTTTCATCGTCAATAAGAAGGTCCAAGGTATACAGTAAAACTGAAGGGAAGCATTGAAATCTAAAACTGGACTCACAGGAGAGATTCAAATCATTGAAAGTTAGAGTGTCAGTCATCTTGTACTTAAGTCGGCATTGTGCCTTTTGAATCTACTTCCGATGCAATTTCTGTGTTTCATCGTCACGAAGATGGTCCATGGTATACAGTAAACCTGAAATGAAGCATCAGAGTCTAAAACTGGACTCACTGGAGAGATTCAAATCATAGAAAGTTAGAGTGTCTGTCCTCTTGTACTTAAGTCGGCATAGTAATTTTGAATTTAATTCCGATGCAATTTCTGTGTTTCATCGTCAATAAGAAGGTCCAAGGTATACAGTAAACCTGAAGTGAAGCATCGGAATCTAAAACTGGACTCACAAGCGAGTTTCAAATTATAGAAAGGTAGAGTGTCAGTCCTCTTGTACTTAAGTCGGCATTGTGCCTTTTGAATTTCATTCCGATGCAATTTCTGTGCTTCACCGTTAAAAAGAAGGTCCAAGAGATGCAGTAAACCTGAAGTGAAAAATCGGAATCTAAAACTGGACTCACAGGAGAGCTTCTAATCATTGAAAGTTTGAGTGTCAGTTCTCTTGTACTTAAGTCGTCATTGCGCCTTTTGTATTAGCTTCGGATGCAATTTCTGTGTTTCATCGTCAGTACGAAGGTTCATGGTATACTGTAAAACTGAAGCGAAGCATTAGAATCTGAACCTGGACTCACAGGAGTGGTTCAAATCATAGAAAGTGAGAGTGTCAGTCCTCTTGTACTTAAGTCGGCATTGTGCCTTTTGTATTAAATTCGGATGCAATTTCTGTGTTTCATCGTCAATAAGAAGGTCCAAGGTATACAGTAAACCTGAAGGGAAGCATTGAAATCTGAAACTGGACTCACAGGAGAGATTCAAATCATAGAAAGTTAGAGTGTCGATCATCTTCTACTTAAGTCGGCATTGTGCTTTGTGAATCTACTTCCGATGCAATTTCTGTGTTTCATCGTCAAGAAGAAGGTCCAAGGGATAGAGTATACCTGAAGTGAAGCATCGGAATCTAAAACTGGACTCACAGGAGAGGTTCAAATCGTAGAAGGTAGAGTGTCAGTCCTATTGTACTTAAGTCGGCATTGTTTCTTTTGAATTTTTATTCCGATGCAATTACTGTGTTTCATCGTCAATAAGAAGTTCCAAGGTATACAGTAAACCTGTAGTGAAGCATCGGAATCTAAAACTGGACTCACAGGAGAGGTTAAAATAATAGGTTAGAGTGTCAGTCCTCTTGTACATATGTGCGCATTGTTCCTTTTGTATGAAATTCGGATGCAATGTCTATGTTTCATCGTCAATAAGAATTCCCAAGGGATACAGTAAATCTTAAGTGAAGCGTCGGAATCAAAAACTGGACTCACAGGAGAGGTTCAAATCATAGAAAGTGAGAGTGTCATTCCTCTTGTACTTAAGTCGGCATTGTGAGTTTTGTATTAAATTCGGATGCAATTTCTGTGTTTCATCGTCAATAAGAAGGTCCAAGTAATACAGTAAATCTGAAGTGAAGCATCGGAATATGAAACTGGACTCACAGGAGAGGTTCAAATCATAGAAAGTTAGAGTGTCAGTCCTCTTGTACTTAAGTCGGCATTGTGCCTTTTGCCTTAAATTCGGATCCAATTTCTGTGTTTCATCGTCAATAAGAAGGTCCAAGGTATACAGTAAACCTGAAGTGAAGCATCGGAATATAAAACTGGACTCACAGGAGAGGTTCAAATCATAGAAAGTAAGAGTGTCTGTCCTCTTGTACTTAAGTCGTCATTGTGCCTTTTGTATTAAATTCGGATGCAATTTCTGTGTTTCATCGTCAGTAAGAAGGTTCATGGTATACTGTAAAACTGAAGGGAAGCATTGGAATCTGAACCTGGACTCACAGGAGTGGTTCAAATCATAGAAAGTGAGAGTGTCAGTCCTCTTGTACTTAAGTCGGCATTGTGCCTTTTGTATTAAATTCGGATGCAATTTCTGTGTTTCATCGTCAATAAGAAGGTCCAAGGTATACAGTAAAACTGAAGGGAAGCATTGAAATCTAAAACTGGACTCACAGGAGAGATTCAAATCATTGAAAGTTAGAGTGTCAGTCATCTTGTACTTAAGTCGGCATTGTGCCTTTTGAATCTACTTCCGATGCAATTTCTGTGTTTCATCGTCACGAAGATGGTCCATGGTATACAGTAAACCTGAAATAAAGCATCAGAGTCTAAAACTGGACTCACTGGAGAGATTCAAATCATAGAAAGTTAGAGTGTCTGTCCTCTTGTACTTAAGTCGGCATAGTAATTTTGAATTTAATTCCGATGCAATTTCTGTGTTTCATCGTCAATAAGAAGGTCCAAGGTATACAGTAAACCTGAAGTGAAGCATCGGAATCTAAAACTGGACTCACAAGCGAGGTTCAAATTATAGAAAGGTAGAGTGTCAGTCCTCTTGTACTTAAGTCGGCATTGTGCCTTTTGAATTTCATTCCGATGCAATTTCTGTGCTTCACCGTTAAAAAGAAGGTCCAAGAGATGCAGTAAACCTGAAGTGAAAAATCGGAATCTAAAACTGGACTCACAGGAGAGCTTCTAATCATTGAAAGTTAGAGTGTCAGTTCTCTTGTACTTAAGTCGTCATTGCGCCTTTTGTATTAGCTTCGGATGCAATTTCTGTGTTTCATCGTCAGTACGAAGGTTCATGGTATACTGTAAAACTGAAGGGAAGCATTGGAATCTGAACCTGGACTCACAGGAGTGGTTCAAATCATAGAAAGTGAGAGTGTCAGTCCTCTTGTACTTAAGTCGGCATTGTGCCTTTTGTATTAAATTCGGATGCAATTTCTGTGTTTCATCGTCAGTACGAAGGGCCAAGGTATACAGTAATCCTGCAGGGATGCATCGGAATCTAAAACTGGACTCACAGGAGAGGTTCAAATCATAGAAAGTGAGAGTGTCAGTCCCCTTGTACTTAAGTCGGCATTGTGCCTTTTGTATTAAATTCGGATGCAATTTCTGTGTTTCATCGTCAATAAGAAGGTCCAAGGTATACAGTAAACCTGAAGGGAAGCATTGAAATCTAAAACTGGACTCACAGGAGAGATTCAAATCATAGAAAGTTAGAGTGTCGATCATCTTCTACTTAAGACGGCATTGTGCTTTGTGAATCTACTTCCGATGCAATTTCTGTGTTTCATCGTCAAGAAGAAGGTCCAAGGGATAGAGTATACCTGAAGTGAAGCATCGGAATCTAAAACTGGACTCACAGGAGAGGTTCAAATCGTAGAAGGTAGAGTGTCAGTCCTCTTGTACTTAAGTCGGCATTGTTTCTTTTGAATTTTTATTCCGATGCAATTACTGTGTTTCATCGTCAATAAGAAGTTCCAAGGTATACAGTAAACCTGTAGTGAAGCATCGGAATCTAAAACTGGACTCACAGGAGAGGTTAAAATAATAGGTTAGAGTGTCAGTCCTCTTGTACATATGTGCGCATTGTTCCTTTTGTATGAAATTCGGATGCAATATCTATGTTTCATCGTCAATAAGAATTCCCAAGGGATACAGTAAATCTTAAGTGAAGCGTCGGAATCAAAAACTGGACTCACAGGAGAGGTTCAAATCATAGAAAGTGAGAGTCTCATTCCTCTTGTACTTAAGTCGGCATTGTGAGTTTTGTGTTAAATTCGGATGCAATGTCTGTGTTTCATCGTCAATAAGAAGGTCCAAGTAATACAGTAAACCTGAAGTGAAGCATCGGAATATAAAACTGGACTCACAGGAGAGGGTCAAATCATAGAAAGTTAGAGTGTCGGTCCTCTTGTACTTAAGTCGGCATTGTGCCTTTTGCCTTAAATTCGGATCCAATTTCTGTGTTTCATCGTCAATAAGAAGGTCCAAGGTATACAGTAAACCTGAAGTGAAGCATCGGAATATAAAACTGGACTCACAGGAGAGGTTCAAATCATAGAAAGTAAGAGTGTCAGTCCTATTGTAGTTAAGTCGGCATTGTGCCTTTTTAATTCACTTCCGATGCAATTTCTGTGTTCCATCGTCAAGAAGAAGGTCCAAGGTATACAGTAAACCTGAAGTGAAGCATCGGAATCTAAAACTGTACTCACAGGAGAAGTTCAAATTATAGAAAGGTACAGTGTCAGTCCTCTTGTACTTAAGTCGGCATTGTGCCTTTTGAATTTCATTCCGATGCAATTTCTGTGCTTTTCCGTTAAAATGAAGGTCCAAGGGATACAGTACACCTGAAGTGAAAAATCGGAATCTAAAACTGGACTCACGGGAGAGGTTCTAATCATTGAAAATTAGAGTGTCAGTCCTCTTGTACGTAAGTTGGCATTGTGCCTTTTGTATTAAATTCGGATGCAATTTCTGTGTTTCATCGCCAATAAGAAGGTCCAAGGGATACAGTAAACCTGAAGTAAAGCATCGGAATCTAAAACTGGACTCACAGGAGAGGTTCAAATCATAGATAGTGAGAGAGTCTGTCCTCTTGTACTTAAGTCGGCATTGTGCCTTTTGTATTAAATTCGGATGCAATTTCTGTGTATCATCATCAATTAGAAGGTCCAAGGCATACAGTAAACCTGAAGTGAATCATTGGAATCTAAAACTGGACTCACAGGAGAGGTTCAAATCATAGAAAGTGAGAGTGTCAGTCCTCTTGCACGTAAGTCGCCATTGTGCCTTTTGTATTAAATTAGGATGCAATTTCTGTGTTTCATCGTCAATAACAAGGTCGAAGGTATACAGGAAACCTGAAATGAAGCATCGGAATCTAAAACTGGACTCACAGGAGAGGATCAAATCATAGAAAGTTAGATTGTCAGTCCTCTTGTACTTAAGTCGGCATTGTGCCTCTTGTATTAAATTTGGATGCAATTTCTGTGTTTCATCGTCAATAAGAAGGTCCAAGGGATACAGTAAACCTGAAGTGAGGCATCGGAATCTAAAACCGGACTCACAGAAGTGGTTCAAATTATAGAATGTTAGAGTGTCAGTCCTCTTCTACTTAAGTCGACATTTTGCCTTTTGTATTAAATTCGGATGCAATTTCTGTGTTCCATCGTCAGTAAGAAGGTCCATGGTATACTGTAAAACTGTGGGGAAGCATTGGAATCTTATATTGGACTCACAGGTGTGGTTCAAATCATAGAAAGTGAGAGTGTCAGTCCTCTTGTACTTAAGTCGGCATTGTGCTTTTGTATTAAATTCGGAAGCAATTTCTTTGTTTCATCGTCAGTAAGAAGATCCAAGGTATACAGTAAACCTGAAGTGAAGCATCGGAATCTAAAACTGGACTCACAGGAGAGATTCAAATCATTGAAAGTTAGTGTGTCAGTCCACTTGTACTTAAGTCGGCATTTTGCCTTTTGAATTTACTTCCGATGCAATTTCTGTGTTTCATCGTCAAGAAGAAGGTCCAAGGTATACAGTAAACCTGAAGTGAAGCATCGGAATCTAAAACTGGACTCACTGGAGAGATTCAAATCATAGAAAGTTAGAGTGTCAGTCCACCTGTACTTAAGTCGGCATTGTGGTTTTGAATTTAATTACGATGCAATTTCTGTGTTTCATCGTCAATAAGAAGGTCCAAGGTATACAGTAAACCTGAAGTGAAGCATCGGAACCTAAAACTGGACACACAGAAGAGGTTCAAATTATAGAAAGGTAGAGTGTCAGTCCATTTGTACTTAAGTCGGCATTGTGCCTTTTGAATTTAATTCGGATGCAATATCTGTGTTTCATCGTCAATAAGAAGGTCCAAGGTATACAGGAAACCTGAAGTGAAGCATCGGAATCTAAAACTGTACTCACAGGAGAGGTTCAAAACATAGAAAGTGAGAATGTCAGTCCTCTTGTACTTAATTCGGCATTGTGCCTTTTGTAATAAATTCGGATGCAAATTGTGTGTTTAATCGTCAATAACAAGGTCCAAGGGATACAGGAAACCTGAAGTGAAGCATCGGAATCTAAAACTGTACTCACAGGAGAGTTTCAAATCATAGTAAGTGAGAGTGTCAGTCCTCTTGTACTTAAGTCGGCATTGTGCCTTTTGCATTAAATTCGGATCCAATTTCTGTGTTTCAACGTCAATAAGAAGGTCCAAGGTATACAGTAAACCTGAAGTGAAGCATCGGAATCTAAAACTGGACTCACAGGAGGGTTTCAAATCATAGAAAGTGAGAGTGTCAGTCCTCTTGTACTTAAGTCGGCATTGTGCCTTTTGTATTATATTCGGATGCAGTTTCTGTGTTTCATCGTCAGTAAGATGGTCCAAGGTATACAGTAAACCTGAAGGGATGAATCGGAATCTAAAACTGGACTCACAGGAGAGGTTCAAATCATAGAAAGTGAGAGTGTCAGTCCTCTTGTACTTAAGTCGGCATTGTGCCTTTTGTATTATATTCGGATGCAGTTTCTGTGTTTCATCGTCCGTAAGATGGTCCAAGGTATACAGTAAACCTGAAGGGATGCATCGGAATCTAAAACTGGACTCGCAGGAGAGATTCAAATCATTGAAAGTTAGAGTGTCTGTCCTGTTGTACTTAAGTCGGCATTGTGCCTTTTGAATTTACTTCCGATGCATCTTCTGTGTTTCATCGTCAAGAGGAAGGTCCAAGGTATACAGTAAACCTGAAGTGAAGCATCGGAATCTAAAACTGGACTCACTGGAGAGATTCAAATCATAGAAAGTTAGAGTGTCAGTCCTCTTGTACTTAAGTCGGCATTGTGTTTTGAATTTAATTCCGATGCAATTTCTGTGTTTCATCGTCAATAAGAAGGTCCAAGGTATACAGTAAACCAGAAGGGAAGCATCGGAATCTAAAACTGGACTCACATGAGTGGTTCAAATTATAGAAAGGTAGAGTGTCAGTCCTCATATACTTAAGTCGGCATTGTGCCTTTTAAATTTCATTCCGAAGCAATTTCTGTGCCTCACCGTTAAAAAGAAGGTCCAAGGGATACAGTAAACCTGAGGTGAAAAATCGGAATCTAAAACTGGACTCACAGGAGAGGTTCTAATCATTGAAAGTTAGAGTGTCAGTCCTCTTGTACTTAAGTCGGCATTGTGCCTTTTGTATTAAATTCGGATGCAATTTCTGTGTTTCATCGTCAATAAGAAGGTCCAAGGGATACAGTAAACCTGAAGTGAAGCATCGGAATCTAAAACTGGACTTACAGGAGAGGTTCAAATCGTCGAAGGTAGAGTGTCAGTCCTCTTGTACTTAAGTCAGCATTGTGCCTTTTGAATTTTTATTCCGATGCAATTACTGTGTTTCATCGTCAATAAGAAGTTCCAAGGTATACAGTACACCTGTAGTGAAGCATCGGAATCTAAAACTGGACTCACAGGAGAGGTTCAAATCATAGAAAGTTAGAGTGTCAGTCCTCTTGTATTTAAGTCGGCATTGTGCCTTTTGTATTAAATTCGGATGCAAATTCTGTGTTTCATCGTCAATAAGAAGGACCAAGTAATTCAGTAAACCTGAAGTGTAGCATCGGAATCTAAAACTGGACTCACAGGAGAGGTTCAAATCATAGAAAGTTAGAGTGTCAGTCCTCTTGTACTTAAGTCGGCATTGTGCCTTTTGCATTAAATTCGGATGCAATTTCTGTGTTTCTTCGTCAATAAGAAGGTCCAAGGGATACAGTAATCCTGAAGTGAATCATTGGAATATAAAACTGGACTCACAGGAGAGGTTCAAATCATAGAAAGTGAGAGTGTCAGTCCTCTTGTACTTAAGTCGGCATTGTGCCTTTTGTATTAAATTCGGATGCAATTTCTGTGTTTCATCGTCAATAAGAAGGTCCAAGATATACAGGAAACCTGTAGTGAACCATCGGAATCTAAAACTGGACTCACAGGAGAGGTTCAAATCATAGAAAGTGAGAGTGTCTGTCCTGTTGTACTTAAGTCGGCATTGTGCCTTTTGGATTTACTTCCGATGCATCTTCTGTGTTTCATCGTCAAGAGGAAGGTCCAAGGTATACAGTAAACCTGAAGTGAAGCATCGGAATCTAAAACTGGACTCACTGGAGAGATTCAAATCATAGAAAGTTAGAGTGTCAGTCCTCTTGTACTTAAGTCGGCATTGTGTTTTGAATTTAATTCCGATGCAATTTCTGTGTTTCATCGTCAAGAAGAAGGTCCAAGGTATACAGTAAACCTGAAGTGAAGCATCGGAATCTAAAACAGGACTCACTGGAGAGATTCAAATCATAGAAAGTTAGAGTGTCAGTCCACTTGTACTTAAGTCGGCATTGTGCTTTTGAATTTAATTACGATGCAATATCTGTGTTTCATCGTCAATAAGAAGGTCCAAGGTATACAGTAAACCTGAAGTGAAGCATCGGAACCTAAAACTGGACTCACAGAAGAGGTTCAAATTATAGAAAGTTAGAGTGTCAGTCCATTTGTACATAAGTCGGCATTGTGCCTTTTGAATTTAATTCGGATGCAATATCTGTGTTTCATCGTCAATAAGAAGGTCCAAGGTATACAGGAAACCTGAAGTGAAGCATCGGAATCTAAAACTGTACTCACAGGAGAGGTTCAAAACATAGAAAGTGAGAATGTCAGTCCTCTTGTACTTAATTCGGCATTGTGCCTTTTGTAATAAATTCGGATGCAATTTGTGTGTTTAATCGTCAATAACAATTTCCAAGGTATACAGGAAACCTGAAGTGAAGCATCGGAATCTAAAACTGGACTCACTGGAGAGATTCAAATCATAGAAAATTAGAGTGACAGTCCTCTTGTACTTAAGTCGGCATTGTGTTTTGAATTTAATTCCGATGCGATTTCTGTGTTTCATCGTCAATAAGAAGGTCCAAGGTATACAGTAAACCTGAAGTGAAGCATAGGAATCTAAAACTGGACTCACATGAGTGGTTGAAATTATAGAAAGGTAGAGTGTCAGTCCTCATATACTTAAGTCGGCATTGTGCCTTTTGAATTTCATTCCGAAGCAATTTCTGTGCCTCACCGTTAAAAAGAAGGTCCAAGGGATACAGTAAACATGAGGTGAAAAATCGGAATCTAAAACTGGACTCACAGGAGAGGTTCTAATCATTGAAAGCTAGAGTGTCAGTCCTCTTGTACTTAAGTCGGCATTGTGCCTTTTGTATTAAATTCGGATGTAATTTCTGTGTTTCATCGTCAATAAGAAGGTCCAAGGGATACAGTAAACCTGAAGCATCGGAATCTAAAACTGGACTCACAGGAGAGGTTCAAATCGTCGAAGGTAGAGTGTCAGTCCTCTTGTACTTAAGTCAGCATTGTGCCTTTTGAATTTTTATTAAGATGCAATTACTGTGTTTCATCGTCAATAAGAAATTCCAAGGTATACAATGAACCTGTAGTGAAGCATCGGAATCTAAAACTGGACTCACAGGAGAGGTTCAAATCATAGAAGGTTAGAGTGTCAGTCCTCTTGTATTTAAGTCGGCATTGTGCCTTTTGTATTAAATTCGGATGCAATTTCTGTGTTTCATCGTCAATAAGAAGGTCCAAGTAATTCAGTAAACCTGAAGTAAAGCATCGGAATCTAAAACTGGACTCACAGGAGAGGTTCAAATCATAGAAAGTGAGAGTGTCTGTCCTCTTGTACTTAAGTCGGCATTGTGCCTTTTGTATTAAATTCGGATGCAATTTCTGTGTTTCTTCGTCAATAAGAAGGTCCAAGGGATACAGTAAACCTGAAGTGAATCATTGGAATATAAACCTGGACTCACAGGAGAGGTTCAAATCATAGAAAGTGAGAGTGTCAGTCCTCTTGTACTTAAGTCGGCATTGTGCCTTTTGAATTTACTTCCGATGCAATTTCTGTGTTTCATCGTCAATAAGAAGGTCCAAGATATACAGGAAACCTAAAGTGAAGCATCGGAATCTAAAACTGGACTCACAGGAGAGGTTCAAATCATAGAAAGTGAGAGTGTCTGTCCTCTTGTACTTAAGTCGGCATTGTGCCTTTTGTATTAAATTCGGATGCAATTTCTGTGATTCTTCGTCAACAAGAAGGTCCAAGGGATACAGTATACCTGAAGTGAATCATTGGAATCTAAAACTGGACTCACAGGAGCGGTTCAAATCATAGCATGTTAGAGAGTCAGTCCTCTTGTACTTAAGTCGGCATTGTGCCTTTTGAATTTAATTCGGATGCAATATCTGTGTTTCATCGTCAACAAGAAGGTCCAAGGTATACAGGAAACCTAAAGTGAAGAATCGGAATCTAAATCTGGACTCACAGGAGAGGTTCAAATCATAAAAAGTGAGAGTGTCAGACCTCTTGACTTAAGTCGGCATTGTGCCTTTTCTATTAAATTCGGATGCAATTTCTGTGTTTCATCGTCAATAAGAAGGTCCAAAGTATACAGTAAACCTGAAGGGAAGCTTTGGAATCGAAAACTGGACTCACAGGAGAGGTTCAAATCATAGAAAGTTAGAGTGTCAGTCCTCTTGTACTTAAGTCGGCATTTGCATTAATTTCGGATCCAATTTCTGTGTTTCATCGTCAGTAAGAAGGTCCAAGGTATACAGTAAACCTGAAGGGAAGCATCGGAATCTAAAACTGGACTCACAGGAGAGGTCCAAATCTTAGAAAGTTAGAGTGTCAGTCCTCTTGTACTTAAGTCGGCATTGTGCCTTTTGTAGTAAATTCGGATGCAATTTCTGTGTTTCATCGTCAATAACAAGGTCCAATAGATACAGTAAACCTGAAGTGAGGCAACGGAATCTAAAACTGGACTCACAGGAGAGCTTCAAATCATAGAAAGTTAGAGTGTCAGTCTTCTTGTACTTAAGTCGGCATTGTGCCATTTATATTAAATACGGATGCAGTTTCTGCGTTTCATCATCAATAACAAGGTACAAGGGATACAGTAAACCTGAAGTGAAGCATCGGAATCTAAAACTGGACTCACAGGAGAGGTTCAAATCATAGAAAGTTAGAGTGTCAGTCCTCTTGTGCTTTAGTCGGCATTGTGCCTTTTAAATTTAATTTTGATGCATTTTCTGTGTTTCATCGTCAATAACAAGGTCCAAGGTATACAGTAAACCTGAAGTGAAGCATCGGAATCTAAAACTTGACTCACTGGAGAGGTTCAAATCATAGAGTGTCAGTCCTCTTGTACATAACTCGGCATTGTGCCTTTTGTATTATATTCGGATGCAACTTCTCTGTTTCATCATCAATAAGAAGGTCCAAGGGATACAGTAAACCTGAAGTGAATCATCGGATTCTAAAACTGGACTGACAGTAGAGGTTCAAATCATAGAAAATTAGAGCGTCAGTCTTCTTATTCTTAATTCGGCACTGTGCCTTTTCAATTTCATTCCGATGCAATTTCTGTGCTTCATCGTCAATAAGAAGGTCCATGGTATACAGTAAACCTGAAGGGAAGCATCGGTATCTAAAACTGGACTCACAGGAACGGTTCAAATCATAGAAATTGAGTGTGTCGGTCCTCTTGTACTTAAGTCGGCATTGTGCCTTTTGAGTTTAATTCCGATGCATTTGCTGTGTTTCATCGTTAATAAGAAGGTCCAAGGTATACAGTAAACCTGAAGGGATGCATCGGAATCTAAAACTGGACCCACTGGAGTGGTTCCAATCATAGCAAGTGAGAGTGTCAGTCCTCTTGTACTTAAGTCGGCATTCTGCCTTTTGTATTAAATTCGGATGCAATTTCTGTGTTTCATCGTCAATAAGAAGGTCCAAGGTATACAGTAAACCTGAAGGGAAGCATCGAAATATAAAACTGGACTCACAGGAGAGATTCAAATCATTGAAAGTTAGAGTGTCAGTCCTCTTGTACTTAAGTCGGCATTGTGCTTCTTGAATTTACTTCCGATGCAATTACTGTGTTTCATCGTCAAGAAGAAGGTCCAAGGTATACAGTAAACCTGAAGTGAAGCATCGGAATCTAAAACAGACTCACAGGAGAGGTTCAAATTATAGGAAGGTAGAGTGTCAGTCCTCTTGTACTTAAGTCGGCATTGTGCCTTTCGAATTTTCATTCTGATGCAATAACTGTGTTTATCGTCTATAAGAAGCTCTAACGTATACAGTAAACCTGCAGTGAAGCATCGGAATCTAAAACTGACTCACAGGAGAGGTTCAAATTATAGAAAGGTAGAGTGGCAGTCCTCTTGTACTTATGTCGGCATTGTGCCTTTTGAATTTCATTCCGATACAATTTCTGTGCTTCACCGTTAAAAAGAAGGTCTAAGGGATACAGTAAACCTCAAGTGAGAAATCAGAATCTAAAACTGGACTCACTGGAGAGGTTCAAATCATTGAAAGTTAGAGTGGCAGTCCTCTTGTACTTAAGTCGGCATTGTGCCTGTTGTATTAAATTCGGATCTAATTCTGTGTTTCATCGTCATTAAGAAGGTCCAAGGGATACTGCAAACCTGAAGTGAAGCATCGGATTCTAAAACTAAACTTACAGGAGAGGTTCAAATCATAGAGTGTCAGTCCTCTTGAACTTAACTCGGCATTGTGCCTTTTGTATTATATTCTGATGCAACTTCTGTGTTTCATCGTCAATAAGAAGGTCCAAGGGATACAGTAAGCCTGAAGTAAAGCATCGGAATCTAAAACTGGACTCACAGGAAAGGTTCAAATCATAGAAAGTGAGTGTGTCGGTCCTCTTCTACTTAAGTCGGCATTGTGCCTTTTGTATTAAATTCGGATGCAATATCTGTGTTTCATCGTCAATAAGAAGGTCCAAGGTATACAGTAAACCTGAAGGGAAGCATCGGAATCTAAAACTGGACTCACAGGAGAGGTTCAAATCATAGAAAGTGAGACCGTCAGTCCTCTTGTACTTAGGTCGGCATTGTGCCTTTTGTATCAAATTCGGATGCAATTTCTGTGTTTCATCGTCAATAAGAAGGTCCAAGGTACACAGTAAACCTGAAGGGAAGCATCGGAATCTAAAACTGGACTCATAGGAGAGGTTCAAATCATAGAAAATTAGACTGTCGGTCGTCTTGTACTTAAGTCGGCATTGTGCCTTTTGTATTACATTCGGATGCAATTTCTGTGTTTCATCGTCAATAAGGAGGTCCAAGGAATACAGTAAACCTGAAGTGAAGGATCGGATTCTAAAACTGGACTCACAGGAGAGGTTCAAATCATAGAAAATTAGAGTGTTAGTCATCTTGTACTTAAGTCGGCATTGTGCCGTTTGAATTTCATTCCGATGCAATTTCTGTGCTTCATCGTCAAAAAGAATGTCCATGGTACACAGTAAACCTGAAGTGTAGCATCGGAATATAAAACTGGACTCACAGGAGAGGTTCAAATCATAGCAAGTTAGAGTGTCCGTCCTCTTGTACTTAAGTCGGCATTGTGCCTTTTGAATTTAATTCCGATGCATTTTCTGTGTTTCATCGTTAATAAGAAGGTCCAAGGTATACAGGAAACATGAAGTGAAGCATCGGAATCTAAAACTGTACTCACTGGATAGTTTCAAATCATAGAAAGTGAGAGTGTCAGACCTCATGTACTTAAGTCGGTATTGTGCCTTTTGCATTAAATTCGGTTCCAATTTCTGTGTTTCATCGTCAATAAGAAGGTCCAAGGTATACAGTAAACCTGAAGTGAAGCATCGGAATCTAAAACCGGACTCACAGGAGAGGTTCAAATCATAGAAAGTGAGAGTGTCTGTCCTCTTGTACTTAAGTCGGCATTGTGCCTTTTGTATTAAATTCGGATGCAATTTCTGTGATTCTTCGTCAACAAGAAGGTCCAAGGGATACAGTAAACCTCAAGTGAATCATTGGAATCTAAAACTGGACTCACAGGAGAGGTTCAAACCATAGCAAGTTAGAGAGTCAGTCCTCTTGTACTTAAGTCGGCATTGTGCCTTTTGAATTTAATTCGGATGCAATATCTGTGTTTCATCGTCAACAAGAAGTTCCAAGGTATACAGGAAACCTGAAGTGAAGAAACGGATTCTAAAACTGGACTCACAGGAGAGGTTCAAATCATAGAAAGTGAGAGTGTCAGACCTCTTGTACTTAAGTCGGCATTGTGCCTTTTCTATTAAATTCGGATGCAATTTCTGTGTTTCATCGTCAATAAGAAGTTCCAAGGTATACAGTAAACCTGAAGGGAAGCTTTGGAATCGAAAACTGGACTCACAGGAGAGGGTCAAATCAAAGAAAGTTAGAGTGTCAGTCCTCTTGTACTTAAGTCGGCATTGTGCCATTTGCATTAATTTCGGATTCAATTTCTGTGTTTCATCGTCAGTAAGAAGGTCCAAGGTATACAGTAAACCTGAAGGGAAGCATCGGAATCTAAAACTGGACTCACAGGAGAGGTCCAAATCTTAGAAAGTTAGAGTGTCAGTCCTCTTGTACTTAAGTCGGCATTGTGCCTTTTGTAGTAAATTCGGATGCAATTTCTGTGTTTCATCGTCAATAAGAAGGTCCAAGGGATACAGTAAACCTGAAGTGAGGCAACGGAATCTAAAACTGGACACACAGGAGAGCTTCAAATCATAGAAAGTTAGAGTGTCAGTCTTCTTGTACTTAAGTCGGCATTGTGCAATTTATATTAAATACGGATGCAGTTTCTGTGATTCATCATCAATAGCAAGGTACAAGGGATACAGTAAACCTGAAGTGAAGCATCGGAATCTAAAACTGGACTCACAGGAAAGGTTCAAATCATAGAAAGTTATAGTGTCAGTCCTCTTGTGCTTTAGTCGGCATTGTGCCTTTTAAATTTAATTTTGATGCATTTTCTGTGTTTCATCGTCAATAAGAAGGTCCAAGGTATACAGTAAACCTGAAGTGAAGCATCGGAATCTAAAACTTGAGTCACTGGAGAGGTTCAAATCATAGAGTGTCAGTCCTCTAGTACTTAACTCGGCATTGTGCCTTTTGTATTATATTCGGATGCAACTTCTGTGTTTCATCATCAATAAGAAGGTCCAACGGATACAGTAAACCTGAAGTGAATCATCGGATTCTAAAACGGGACTGACAGTAGAGGTTCAAATCATAGAAAATTAGAGCGTCAGTCATCTTATTCTTAAGTTGGCATTGTGCCTTTTCAATTTCATTCCGATGCAATTTCTGTGCTTCATCGTCAATAAGAAGGTCCATGGTATACAGTAAACCTGAAGGGAAGCATCGGTATCTTAAACTGGACTCACAGGAGGGGTTCAAATCATAGAAATTGAGTGTGTCGGTCCTCTTGTACTTAAGTCGGCATTGTGCCTTTTGAGTTTAATTCCGATGCATTTTCTGTGTTTCATCGTTAATAAGAAGGTCCAAGGTATACAGTAAACCTGAAGGGATGCATCGGAATCTAAAACTGGACCCACTGGAGAGGTTCCAATCATAGCAAGTGAGAGTGTCAGTCCTCTTGTACTTAAGTCGGCATTCTGCCTTTTGTATTAAATTCGGATGCAATTTCTGTGTTTCATCGTCAATAAGAAGGTCCAAGGTATACAGTAAACCTGAAGGGAAGCATCGAAATCTAAAACTGGACTCACAGGAGAGATTCAAATCATTGAAAGTTAGAGTGTCAGTCCTCTTGTACTTAAGTCGGCATTGTGCTTCTTGAATTTACTTCCGATGCAATTACTGTGTTTCATCGTCAAGAAGAAGGTCCAAGGTATACAGTAAATCTGAAGTGAAGCATCGGAATCTAAATCTGACTCACAGGAGAGGTTCAAATTATAGAAAGGTAGAGTGTCAGCCCTCTTGTACTTAAGTCGGCATTGTGCCTTTCGAATTTTCATTCTGATGCAATAACTGTGTTTATTGTCTATAAGAAGCTCTAAGGTATACAGTAAACCTGCAGTGAAGCATCGGAATCTAAAACTGACTCACAGGAGAGGTTCAAATTATAGAAAGGTAGAGTGGCAGTCCTCTTGTACTTAAGTCGGCATTGTGCCTTTTGAATTTCATTCCGATGCAATTTCTGTGCTTCACCGTTAAAAAGAAGGTCTAAGGGATACAGTAAACCTCAAGTGAAAAATCAGAATCTAAAACTGGACTCACTGGAGAGGTTCAAATCATTGAAAGTTAGAGTGTCAGTCCTCTTGTACTTAAGTCGGCATTGTGCCTTTTATATTAAATTCGGATGCAATTTCTGTGATTCTTCGTCAACAAGAAGGTCCAAGGGATACAGTATACCTGAAGTGAATCATTGGAATCTAAAACTGGACTCACAGGAGTGGTTCAAATCATAGCAAGTTAGAGAGTCAGTCCTCTTGTACTTAAGTCGGCATTGTGCCTTTTGAATTTAATTCGGATGCAATATCTGTGTTTCATCGTCAACAAGAAGGTCCAAGGTATACAGGAAACGTAAAGTGAAGAATCGGAATCTAAATCTGGACTCACAGGAGAGGTTCAAATCATAGAAAGTGAGAGTGTCAGACCTCTTGACTTAAGTCGGCATTGTGCCTTTTCTATTAAATTCGGATGCAATTTCTGTGTTTCATCGTCAATAAGAAGGTCCAAGGTATACAGTAAACCTGAAGGGAAGCTTTGGAATCGAAAACTGGACTCACAGGAGAGGTTCAAATCATAGAAAGTTAGAGTGTCAGTCCTCTTGTACTTAAGTCGGCATTGTGCCATTTGCATTAATTTCGGATCCAATTTCTGTGTTTCATCGTCAGTAAGAAGGTCCAAGGTATACAGTAAACCTGAAGGGAAGCATCGGAATCTAAAACTGGACTCACAGGAGAGGTCCAAATCTTAGAAAGTTAGAGTGTCAGTCCTCTTGTACTTAAGTCGGCATTGTGCCTTTTGTAGTAAATTCGGATGCAATTTCTGTGTTTCATCGTCAATAACAAGGTCCAATAGATACAGTAAACCTGAAGTGAGGCAACGGAATCTAAAACTGGACTCACAGGAGAGCTTCAAATCATAGAAAGTTAGAGTGTCAGTCTTCTTGTACTTAAGTCGGCATTGTGCCATTTATATTTAATACGGATGCAGTTTCTGCATTTCATCATCAATAACAAGGTACAAGGGATACAGTAAACCTGAAGTGAAGCATCGGAATCTAAAACTGGACTCACAGGAGAGGTTCAAATCATAGAAAGTTAGAGTGTCAGTCCTCTTGTGCTTTAGTCGGCATCGTGCCTTTTAAATTTAATTTTGATGCATTTTCTGTGTTTCATCGTCAATAAGAAGGTCCAAGGTATACAGTAAACCTGAAGTGAAGCATCGGAATCTAAAACTTGACTCACTGGAGAGGTTCAAATCATAGAGTGTCAGTCCTCTTGTACATAACTCGGCATTGTGCCTTTTGTATTATATTCGGATGCAACTTCTGTGTTTCATCATCAATAAGAAGGTCCAAGGGATACAGTAAACCTGAAGTGAATCATCGGATTCTAAAACTGGACTGACAGTAGAGGTTCAAATCATAGAAAATTAGAGCGTCAGTCTTCTTATTCTTAATTCGGCACTGTGCCTTTTCAATTTCATTCCGATGCAATTTCTGTGCTTCATCGTCAATAAGAAGGTCCATGGTATACAGTAAACCTGAAGGGAAGCATCGGTATCTAAAACTGGACTCACAGGAACGGTTCAAATCATAGAAATTGAGTGTGTCGGTCCTCTTGTACTTAAGTCGGCATTGTGCCTTTTGAGTTTAATTCCGATGCATTTTCTGTGTTTCATCGTTAATAAGAAGGTCCAAGGTATACAGTAAACCTGAAGGGATGCATCGGAATCTAAAACTGGACCCACTGGAGAGGTTCCAATCATAGCAAGTGAGAGTGTCAGTCCACTTGTACTTAAGTCGGCATTCTGCCTTTTGTATTAAATTCGGATGCAATTTCTGTGTTTCATCGTCAATAAGAAGGTCCAAGGTATACAGTAAACCTGAAGGGAAGCATCGAAATATAAAACTGGACTCACAGGAGAGATTCAAATCATTGAAAGTTAGAGTGTCAGTCCTCTTGTACTTAAGTCGGCATTGTGCTTCTTGAATTTACTTCCGATGCAATTACTGTGTTTCATCGTCAAGAAGAAGGTCCAAGGTATACAGTAAATCTGAAGTGAAGCATCGGAATCTAAAACTGACTCACAGGAGAGGTTCAAATTATAGAAAGGTAGAGTGTCAGTCCTCTTGTACTTAAGTCGGCATTGTGCCTTTCGAATTTTCATTCTGATGCAATATATGTGTTTATCGTCTATAAGAAGCTCTAAGGTATACAGTAAACCTGCAGTGAAGCATCGGAATCTAAAACTGACTCACAGGAGAGGTTCAAATTATAGAAAGGTAGAGTGGCAGTCCTCTTGTACTTATGTCGGCATTGTTCCTTTTGAATTTCATTCCGATGCAATTTCTGTGCTTCACCGTTAAAAAGAAGGTCTAAGGGATACAGTAAACCTCAAGTGAGAAATCAGAATCTAAAACTGGACTCACTGGAGAGGTTCAAATCATTGAAAGTTAGAGTGGCAGTCCTCTTGTACTTAAGTCGGCATTGTGCCTGTTGTATTAAATTCGGATGCAATTTCTGTGTTTCATCGTCATTAAGAAGGTCCAAGGGATACTGCAAACCTGAAGTGAAGCATCGGATTCTAAAACTAGACTTACAGGAGAGGTTCAAATCATAGAGTGTCAGTCCTCTTGAACTTAACTCGGCATTGTGCCTTTTGTATTATATTCTGATGCAACTTCTGTGTTTCATCGTCAATAAGAAGGTCCAAGGGATACAGTAAGCCTGAAGTAAAGCATCGGAATCTAAAACTGGACTCACAGGAAAGGTTCAAATCATAGAAAGTGAGTGTGTCGGTCCTCTTCTACTTAAGTCGGCATTGTGCCTTTTGTATTAAATTCGGATGCAATATCTGTGTTTCATCGTCAATAAGAAGGTCCAAGGTATACAGTAAACCTGAAGGGAAGCATCGGAATCTAAAACTGGACTCACAGGAGAGGTTCAAATCATAGAAAGTGAGACCGTCAGTCCTCTTGTACTTAGGTCGGCATTGTGCCTTTTGTATTAAATTCGGATGCAATTTCTGTGTTTCATCGTCAATAAGAAGGTCCAAGGTACACAGTAAACCTGAAGGGAAGCATCGGAATCTAAAACTGGACTCATAGGAGAGGTTCAAATCATAGAAAATTAGACAGTCGGTCGTCTTGTACTTAAGTCGGCATTGTGCCTTTTGTATTACATTCGGATGCAATTTCTGTGTTTCATCGTCAATAAGGAGGTCCAAGGAATACAGTAAACCTGAAGTGAAGGATCGGATTCTAAAACTGGACTCACAGGAGAGGTTCAAATCATAGAAAATTAGAGTGTTAGTCATCTTGTACTTAAGTCGGCATTGTGCCGTTTGAATTTCATTCCGATGCAATTTCTGTGCTTCATCGTCAAAAAGAATGTCCATGGTATACAGTAAACCTGAAGTGTAGCATCGGAATATAAAACTGGACTCACAGGCGAGGTTCAAATCATAGCAAGTTAGAGTGTCCGTCCTCTTGTACTCAAGTCGGCATTGAGCCTTTTGAATTTAATTCCGATGCATTTTCTGTGTTTCATCGTTAATAAGAAGGTCCAAGGTATACAGGAAACATGAAGTGAAGCATCGGAATCTAAAACTGTACTCACTGGATAGTTTTAAATCATAGAAAGTGAGAGTGTCAGACCTCATGTACTTAAGTCGGTATTGTGCCTTTTGCATTAAATTCGGTTCCAATTTCTGTGTTTCATCGTCAATAAGAAGGTCCAAGGTATACAGTAAACCTGAAGTGAAGCATCGGAATCTAAAACCGGACTCACAGGAGAGGTTCAAATCATAGAAAGTGAGAGTGTCTGTCCTCTTGTACTTAAGTCGGCATTGTGCCTTTTGTATTAACTTCGGATGCAATTTCTGTGATTCTTCGTCAACAAGAAGGTCCAAGGGATACAGTAAACCTGAAGTGAATCATTGGAATCTAAAACTGGACTCACAGGAGAGGTTCAAACCATAGCAAGTTAGAGAGTCAGTCCTCTTGTACTTAAGTCGGCATTGTGCCTTTTGAATTTAATTCGGATGCAATATCTGTGTTTCATCGTCAACAAGAAGGTCCAAGGTATACAGGAAACCTGAAGTGAAGAATCGGATTCTAAAACTGGACTCACAGGAGAGGTTCAAATCATAGAAAGTGAGAGTGTCAGACCTCTTGTACTTAAGTCGGCATTGTGCCTTTTCTATTAAATTCGGATGCAATTTCTGTGTTTCATCGTCAATAAGAAGGTCCAAGGTATACAGTAAACCTGAAGGGAAGCTTTGGAATCGAAAACTGGACTCACAGGAGAGGGTCAACTCAAAGAAAGTTAGAGTGTCAGTCCTCTTGTACTTAAGTCGGCATTGTGCCATTTGCATTAATTTCGGATTCAATTTCTGTGTTTCATCGTCAGTAAGAAGGTCCAAGGTATACAGTAAACCTGAAGGGAAGCATCGGAATCTAAAACTGGACTCACAGGAGAGGTCCAAATCTTAGAAAGTTAGAGTGTCAGTCCTCTTGTACTTAAGTCGGCATTGTGCCTTTTGTAGTAAATTCGGATGCAATTTCTGTGTTTCATCGTCAATAAGAAGGTCCAAGGGATACAGTAAACCTGAAGTGAGGCAACGGAATCTAAAACTGGACTCACAGGAGAGCTTCAAATCATAGAAAGTTAGAGTGTCAGTCTTCTTGTACTTAAGTCGGCATTGTGCCATTTATATTAAATACGGATGCAGTTTCTGTGTTTCATCATCAATAACAAGGTACAAGGGATACAGTAAACCTGAAGTGAAGCATCGGAATCTAAAACTGGACTCACAGGAAAGGTTCAAATCATAGAAAGTTATAGTGTCAGTCCTCTTGTGCTTTAGTCGGCATTGTGCCTTTTAAATTTAATTTTGATGCATTTTCTGTGTTTCATCGTCAATAAGAAGGTCCAAGGTATACAGTAAACCTGAAGTGAAGCATCGGAATCTAAAACTTGACTCACTGGAGAGGTTCAAATCATAGAGTGTCAGTCCTCTAGTACTTAACTCGGCATTGTGCCTTTTGTATTATATTCGGATGCAACTTCTGTGTTTCATCATCAATAAGAAGGTCCAACGGATACAGTAAACCTGAAGTGAATCATCGGATTCTAAAACGGGACTGACAGTAGAGGTTCAAATCATAGAAAATTAGAGCGTCAGTCATCTTATTCTTAAGTCGGCATTGTGCCTTTTCAATTTCATTCCGATGCAATTTCTGTGCTTCATCGTCAATAAGAAGGTCCATGGTATACAGTAAACCTGAAGGGAAGCATCGGTATCTTAAACTGGACTCACAGGAGGGGTTCAAATCATAGAAATTGAGTGTGTCGGTCCTCTTGTACTTAAGTCGGCATTGTGCCTTTTGAGTTTAATTCCGATGCATTTTCTGTGTTTCATCGTTAATAAGAAGGTCCAAGGTATACAGTAAACCTGAAGGGATGCATCGGAATCTAAAACTGGACCCACTGGAGAGGTTCCAATCATAGCAAGTGAGAGTGTCAGTCCTCTTGTACTTAAGTCGGCATTCTGCCTTTTGTATTAAATTCGGATGCAATTTCTGTGTTTCATCGTCAATAAGAAGGTCCAAGGTATGCAGTAAACCTGAAGGGAAGCATCGAAATCTAAAACTGGACTCACAGGAGAGATTCAAATCATTGAAAGTTAGAGTGTCAGTCCTCTTGTACTTAAGTCGGCATTGTGCTTCTTGAATTTACTTCCGATGAAATTACTGTGTTTCATCGTCAAGAAGAAGGTCCAAGGTATACAGTAAATCTGAAGTGAAGCATCGGAATCTAAAACTGACTCACAGGAGAGGTTCAAATTATAGAAAGGTAGAGTGTCAGCCCTCTTGTACTTAAGTCGGCATTGTGCCTTTCGAATTTTCATTCTGATGCAATAACTGTGTTTATTGTCTATAAGAAGCTCTAAGGTATACAGTAAACCTGCAGTGAAGCATCGGAATCTAAAACTGACTCACAGGAGAGGTTCAAATTATAGAAAGGTAGAGTGGCAGTCCTGTTGTACTTAAGTCGGCATTGTGCCTTTTGAATTTCATTCCGATGCAATTTCTGTGCTTCACCGTTAAAAAGAAGGTCTAAGGGATACAGTAAACCTCAAGTGAAAAATCAGAATCTAAAACTGGACTCACTGGAGAGGTTCAAATCATTGAAAGTTAGAGTGGCAGTCCTCTTGTACTTAAGTCGGCATTGTGCCTGTTGTATTAAATTCGGATGCAATTTCTGTGTTTCATGGTCATTAAGAAGGTCCAAGGGATACTGCAAACCTGAAGTGAAGCATCGGATTCTAAAACTAGACTTACAGGAGAGGTTCAAATCATAGAGTGTCAGTCCTCTTGAACTTAACTCGGCATTGTGCCTTTTGTATTATATTCTGATGCAACGTCTGTGTTTCATCGTCAATAAGAAGGTCCAAGGGATACAGTAAGCCTGAAGTGAAGCATCGGAATCTAAAACTGGACTCACAGGAGAGGTACAAATCATAGAAAGTGAGTGTGTCGGTCCTCTTCTACTTAAGTCGGCATTGTGCCTTTTGTATTAAATTCGGATCCAATATCTGTGTTTCATCGTCAATAAGAAGGTCCAAGGTATACAGTAAACCTGAAGGGAAGCATCGGAATCTAAAACTGGACTCACAGGAGAGGTTCAAATCATAGAAAGTGAGACCGTCAGTCCTCTTGTACTTAGGTCGGCATTGTGCCTTTTGTATTAAATTCGGATGCAATTTCTGTGTTTCATCGTCAATAAGAAGGTCCAAGGTATACAGTAAACCTGAAGGGAAGCATCGGAATCTAAAACTGGACTCATAGGAGAGGTTCAAATCATAGAAAATTAGACTGTCGGTCGTCTTGTACTTAAGTCGGCATTGTGCCTTTTGTATTACATTCGGATGCAATTTCTATGTTTCATCGTCAATAAGGAGGTCCAAGGAATACAGTAAACCTGAAGTGAAGGATCGGATTCTAAAACTGGACTCACAGGAGAGGTTCAAATCATAGAAAATTAGAGTGTTAGTCATCTTGTACTTAAGTCGGCATTGTGCCGTTTGAATTTCATTCCGATGCAATTTCTGTGCTTCATCGTCAATAAGAATGTCCATGGTATACAGTAAACCTGAAGTGTAGCATCGGAATATAAAACTGGACTCACAGGAGAGGTTCAAATCATAGAAAGGTAGAGTGTCCGTCCTCTTGTACTTAAGTCGGCAATGTGCCTTTGGAATTTAATTCCGATGCATTTTCTGTGTTTCATCGGTAATAAGAAGGTCCAAGGTATACAGGAAACATGAAGTGAAGCATCGGAATCTAAAACTGTACTCACTGGATAGTTTCAAATCATAGAAAGTGAGAGTGTCAGACCTCATGTACTTAAGTCGGTGTTGTGCCTTTTGCATTACATTCGGTTCCAATTTCTGTGTTTCATCGTCAATAAGAAGGTCCAAGGTATACAGTAAACCTGAAGTGAAGCATCGGAATCTAAAACCGGACTCACAGGAGAGGTTCAAATCATAGAAAGTTAGAGTGTCAGTCCTCTTGTACTTAAGTTGGCATTGTGCCTTTTGTATTAAATTCGGATGCAATTTCTGTGTTTCATCGTCAGTAAGAAGTTCCAAGGTATACAGTAAACCTGAAGGGATGCATCGGAATCTAAAACTGGACCCAATGGAGAGGTTCCAATCATGGAAAGTGAGAGTGTCAGTCCTCTTGTACTTAAGTCGGCATTCTGTCTTTTGTATTAATTTCGGATGCAATTTCTGTGTTTCATCGTCAATAAGAAGGTCCAAGGTATACAGTAAATCTGAAGTGAAGCATCGGAATCCTAAACTGGACTCATCGGAGAGATTCAAATCATCGAAAGTTAGAGTGTCAGTGCTCTTGTACTTAAGTCGGCATTGTGCCTTTTGAAATTACATCCGATGCAATTTCTGTGTTTCGTCGCCAATAATTATGTCCAAGGTATACAGTAAACCTGAAGTGAAGCATGGGAATCTAAAACTGACTCACAGGAGAGGTTCAAATTATAGAAAGGTAGAGTGTCAGTCCTCTTGTACTTAAGTCGGCATTGTGCCTTTTGAATTTCATTCCGATGCAATTTCTGTGCTTCACCGTTAAAAAGAACGTCCAAGGGATACAGTAAACCTGAAGTGAAAAATCGGAATCTAAAACTGGACTCACCGGAGAGGTTCAAATCATTGAAAGTTAGAGTGTCAGTCCTCTTGTACTTAAGTCGGCATTGTGCCTGTTGTATTAAATTCGGATGCAATTTCTGTGTTTCATCGTCATTAAGAAGGTCCAAAGGATACAGTAAACCTGAAGTGAAGCATCGGAATCTAATACTGTACTCACAGGAGAGGTTCATATCATAGAAGGTAGAGTGTCAGTCCTCTTGTACTTAAGTCGGCATTGTGCCTTTTGAATTTTTATTCTGATGCAATAACTGTGTTTATCGTCTATAAGAAGCTCCAAGGTATACAGTAAACCTGCAGTGAAGCATCGGAATGTAAAACTGGACTCACAGGAGAGGTTCAAATCATAGAAGAATAGAGTGTCAGTCCTCTTGTATTGAAGTCGGCATTGTGCCATTTGTATTAAATTCGGATGCAATTTCTGTGTTTCATCGTCAATAAGAATGTCCATGGGATACAGTAAACCTCAAATGAAGCATCGGAATCTATACCTGGACTCACAGGAGAGGTTCAAATCACAGAAAGTGAGAGTGTCAGTCCTCTTGTACTTAAGTCGGCATTGTGCCTTTTGTATTAAATTCGGATGCAATTTCCGTGTTTCATCGTCAATAAGAACGCCATGGGATACAGTAAACCTCAAGTGAAGCATCGGAATCTAAAACTGGACTCACAGGAGAGGTTCAAATCACAGAAAGTGAGAGTGTCAGTCCTCTTGTGCTTTAGTCGGCATTGTGCCTTTTAAATTCAATTTTGATGCATTTTCTGTGTTTCATCGTCAATAAGAAGGTCCAAGGTATACAGTAAACCTGAAGTGAGGCATCGGAATCTAAAACTTGACTCACTGGAGAGGTTCAAATCATAGAGTGTCAGTCCTCTTATACTTAACTCGGCATTGTGCCTTTTGTATTATATTCGGTTGCTACTTCTGTGTTTCATCGTCAATAAGAAGGTCCAAGGGATACAGTAAATCTGAAGTGAATCATCGGATTCTAAATCTGGACTGACAGTAGAGGTTCAAATCATAGGAATATAGAGCGTCAGTCATCTTATACTTAAGTCGGCATTGTGCCTTTTCAATTTCATTCCGATGCAATTTCTGTGCTTCATCGTCAGTAAGAAGGTCCATGGTATACAGTAAACCTGAAGGGAAGCATCGGAATCTAAAACTTGACTCACAGGAGAGGTTCAAATCATAGAAAGTGAGTGTGTCGGTCCTCTTGTACTTAAGTCGGCATTGTGCCTTTTGAATTTAATTCCGATGCATTTTCTGTGTTTCATCGTTAATAAGAAGGTCCAAGGTATACAGGAAACCTGAAGTGAAGCATCGGAATCTAAAACTGTGCTCACTGGAGAGTTTCAAATCATAGATAGTGAGAGTGTCAGTCCTCTTGTACTAAAGTCGGTATTGTGCCTTTTGCATTAAATTCGGTTCCTATTTCTGTGTTTCATCGTCAATAAGAAGGTCCAAGGTATACAGTAAACCTGAAGGGATGCATCAGAATCGAAAACTGGACCCACTGGAGAGGTTCAATATATAGAAAGTTAGAGTGCCATTCTTCTTGTACTTAAGTCGGCATTGTGCCAATTGTATTAAATACGGATGCAGTTTCTGTGTTTCATCAACAATAACAAGGTACAAGGGATACAGTAAACCTGAAGTGAAGCATCGGAATTTAAAACTGGACTCACAGGAGAGGTTAAAATCATAGAAAGTTATAGTGTCAGTCCTCTTGTACTTTAGTCGACATTGTGCCTTTTGAATTTAATTCCGATGCATTTTCTGTGTTTCATCGTTAATAAGAAGGTCCAAGGTATACAGGAAACCTGAAGTGAAGCATCGGAATCTAAAACTGTGCTCACTGGAGAGTTTCAAATCATAGATAGTGAGAGTGTCAGTCCTCTTGTACTAAAGTCGGTATTGTGCCTTTTGCATTAAATTCGGTTCCAATTTCTGTGTTTCATCGTCAATAAGAAGGTCCAAGGTATACAGTAAACCTGAAGGGATGCATCATAATCGAAAACTGGACCCACTGGAGAGGTTCCAATCATAGCAAGTGAGAGTGTCAGTCCTCTTGTACTTAAGTCGGCATTCTGCCTTTTGTATTGTATTCGGATGCAACTTCTGTGTTTCATCGTCGATAAGAAGGTCCAAGGGATACAGTAAACCTGAAGTGAATCTTCGGATTCTAAAACTGTACTGACAGTAGAGGTTCAAATCATAGAAAATTAGAGCGTCAGTCATCTTGTTCTTAAGTCGGCATTGTGCCTTTTCAATTTCATTCCGATGCAATTTCTGTGCTTCATCGTCAATAAGAAGGTCCATGGTATACAGTAAACCTGAAGGGAAGCATCGGAATCTAAAACTGGACTCACAGGAGAGGTTCAAATCATAGAAAATTAGAGTGTTAGTCATTTTCTACTTAAGTCGGCATTGTGCCTTTTGAATTTCATTCCGATGCAATTTCTGTGCTTCATCGTCAATTAGAATGTCCATGGTATACAGTAAACCTGAAGTGTAGCATCGGAATCTAAAACTGACTCACAGGAGAGGTTCAAATTATAGAAAGGTAGAGTGTCAGTCCTCTTGTACTTAAGTCGGCATTGTGCCTTTTGAATTTCATTCCGATGCAATTTCTGTGCTTCACCGTTAAAAGGAAGGTCCAAGGGATACAGTAAACCTCAAGTGAAAAATCAGAATCTAAAACTGGACTCACTGGAGAGGTTCAAATCATAGAAAGTTAGAGTGGCAGTCCTCTTGTACATAAGTCGTCATTGTGCCTGTTGTATTAAATTCGGATGCAATTTCTGTGTTTCATCGTCAATAAGAAGGTCCAAGGGATACTGCAAACCTGAAGTGAAGCATCGGATTCTAAAACTAGACTTACAGGAGAGGGTCAAATCATAGAGTGTCAGTCCTCTTGAACTTAACTCGGCATTGTGCCTTTTGTATTATATTCTGATGCAACTTCTGTGTTTCATCGTCAATAAGAAGGTCCAAGGGATACAGTAAGCCTGAAGTGAGGCATCGGAATCTAAAACTGGACTCACACGAGAGATTCAAATCATAGAAATTTAGAGTGTCAGTCCTTTTGTACTTAAGTCGGCATTGTGCCTTTTCAATTTCATTCCGATGCAATTTCT